>NC_059192.1:43910088-45211338 GCF_020615455.1 Coregonus clupeaformis | reverse complement strand
TGTTTTGGCCATTTTCACCGCTGATTCCGCTTTGGCTGTGATACGATGATGACGTCACATGTTTAAAGTCCCACTCATCAGCAAATGTTTGAAAGTCCATTCCGGAGAGGGGGGGCATTACCAGAAACAACAGTGTGGGAAACGCCATGTCTGCTGAACTGCTTTTTGCAGCATTCAATGATGGTGTCTGATGTGGTGTCAGTCAGCTCGTCGAGCTCCCAGTAGTCTGCGTAATAATCCACCGTGATGAGGTAGTTGCTTTTGTTGACTGTGAGTAAGTCCATCCCGATCTTGGACCATGGGAGGGGAGGGATTTGGTGGGGGATGAGTGTCTCCTTTTGTTGTCTCTTCTGGATGGTTGCAGGTTGCACATTTGCTGATAAAGATCTTTACGTCCTCCGTAATCCTTGGCCAGAAAACAGTCCAAATATCAGTCCATTTTCTGTGGTGAGCTCCTCTTTGTACGTCCAGAAATCTTTCAGTGTGTGACTCACAGCCTGTTTGGTTCCAGGCCAGCCATTATTGATTTGTGCGTACAGAGCTTGAAACAGTGGGTCCTGGGAACAGTGTGCTTTGATTGACTCCACTGTCTTAGTTGAGATGTGACATCACTGGTGTGATCCACCTGTTCCAGGTCAGTTGTGGCTAGACCCATAGCGTAGACTGTGGCTGGTGTTTGCATTTGTCTGTGCTCTGTGGTTGATTGAGCTGTTCTGAACAGGAAGGCAGCTACATGTAGTTCTTTGCCTTGTTTGTATTGCACGTGGAGTTGGTATCTTTATAGCCTTAGCAACATTCTCTGCAGTCGCTTTGGTGCTGTGAGTAGGGATTTCTTGAAGATCGTCTCAAGCAGTTTGTGTTTGCTGTGTATTGTGATGAACTCTCTGCCATGCAGATACTGATCAAACTTGTCACATGCAAAAACAATGGAGAGGCATTCTTTCTTAATCTGTGCATATCTTTGTTCTGTCTGAGTCAATGTTCTGGAGGCAAATGCAACAGGTTATCCTTTCTGTAGAAAGGCTGCGCCCAAACCTGTCTCACTGGCATCACACTGCATTGTGACTTCATCATTCAGGTCTTAGTATTTGAGCACTGGGTGTTGTGTGACTAACTGTTTGATAGTCTCCACTGCTGCGTCATGCTGTGGTAGCCATGTCCATTCAATGTCCTTGTCAGTCAGTCTTCTGAGCGGCTCACACATCTCAGATAGGCGGGGCATGAATTTTGCAAGATAGTTCACAAACCCCAACAGCCGCTGTAGTGACTTGACGTCGGTCGGTTTATCCATGTTCTGAATGGCTGTTATTTTCTCTGGGTCAGGGCAAAGGCCCTCTGTGGTGAGAAGATGACCCATGTATGTCACACTAGGTAGCTTTAACCGGAGTTCCTTTTTGTTCAGCTTCAGGTTGACATCTCTTGCTCTCTGCAGGAGAGCTGTAAGGTTTCTGTCATGATCTGCCATCGCCTCTTCGTGTGTGTCACCACATCCATAGAGTAGAATGTAATCTGCGATCACACTCACTCCTTTTAGTCCCTGTAGTGCTTCACACTGTCTGCGTTGGTATTCTTCAGTGACTGGCTTGATTCCAAATGGCATTCTCAGCCATCTATACCTGCCTACATGTGTCCAGAAAGTTGTTAGATAGCTGGTCACTTCATCAAGTTTGACTAGCCAATATCCATCTTTGGCATCGAGTACTGAGAATACCTTTGTGTTGGATATCTCTGGTAGAATCTCTTCTATTGTGGGCATCTGGAAGTGCGATCTCAGTAAGGCTTTATTGAGTGCACTGGGGTCCATGCATATTCGTAGTTTATCAGGTTTTTCAATGACAACCATGTTGCTGATCCACGGTGTTGGCTCTGTGACTTTCGTGATGATATCTGCATTGTCCATTGAATGTATGGCCTTTTTGATCCTTTCCTTCAGTTGAATAGGTATCCGTCTTGGTAGCTGCTGCACAGGCCGGGCTGCATTGTCTACTTCTAGGTGTAGCTCTCCAGGGAGGCAGCCAAGCCCATCGAACACGTCCTTGTACTTGGAGATGATCTCCTCAGTTGTCATGATGACCTCAGTGGATGTGGTGCTTGGGGTGTCGACATGATGTAACACATGGCTGTGGTTCACATGTAGTAGGCTGAGTCTTTCAAATGTGTCAGCTGACAGCAGAGGAAGCTGGGATGTCTCCATGACCTGAAATGTAATATGAAACATTTTCCATCATGTTCTGCTTTGAGATTGCATTCTCCTGTTGGCTTTATCAGTGTGCCGTCATATAGCTTGAGTGTAGCTTTGCTGGGTAGTAGAACTGGATTGCCGTCTTGCATGAGTCGCTGTAGGTCCCCATAGCTTATGACATTCACTGTTGATCCTGTGTCTAGTTTACATTTAATTGTATGGCTGGGGTCATATGTCAATGGCTCATCACTGAGTGGAGCTAGCTTAAGGTTAATGAACAATTTTTTCCCTTGTCTTCCACAGAATTAACCTGTGAGATGTACCACATTGCATCTGTTGTTTGGTCATCTGACTCATTATCTTCCTCTAATAGACTGAGTTGAGGTTTGTGTTGTGCTTGTTTACAAACTCTGGCAAAATGGTTTTGTTTTCCACATGCTTAACAGGTGACACCGTATGCTGGGCATTTGGCTTTGGCATGTACTGACCCACAGTAATGACAGGGTAAGTCGTTTGGCATTCTATGTTTGTTATTATCCCCTGTAAACTCTGTCTGTTTACGACCATATGTTTGGCGTTTTGATTCTGAACGTCGCTCACGGGAGGTATAATGTACAGTCTCTGGTTCACCTCCACCAATTGTCCTGATTTGCATTTGTTCTTGTTCACTTGAACGACACGTCAATGGCTTTGTTCAGTGTGAGGTTGGGTTCTCTGAGCATGCGCGCTCACACAGCTATATCTTTAGTGCCTATGACAAGCCTGTCACGGACTAGTTCCTCTCGTAATGCGCCACATTTACGTGTCTGCTAGCTTCCTCAGATTTGCAATGTACTGCTCTGATGTTTCACATTGACTTTGTTCACAAGCATTAAACATGTACCTCTCGTAGGTCATGTTCCTGGATGGCTCAAAGTGTTTCTGTAGCGCCTCTAATTTCTACTGGGTCAGTTCTCTGCTTCAGGCATATAAAGATTCCGCTGTAAGAGATGACATTTCTTTCTCATCACGGTTAGCAGAGTTGCTATAGCAGACTTTTGCTTCCTTTTCATCCAGACCGGTAGCTATCTCATAGTTTTCCCATTGTGCTCGAAAATGTTTCCAGTTGTTGTATGTATCGCCCTTCATGTCCATAGGCTCTGGTACCGGAATTACCGGGTAAGCCATTGTTGTCGTTGTTGTTATTATAATACTTTTTTTGTTGCTGGTTAGCTAGTTGGCACGTCCCTTCCTACTGTGCATTTATCCGTGTGTCGTTTTGATATTTTGATTCGTCAAGGATATACCTATTTGGTTCTGACTTCTGACACCATGTTTTGTATGGTGTTTATTCTATACAAGAGCAAGGTAATGCTGATTAGAAGGTCTTTACTTCAGGATCACTCTGAAGCATGCATACAGCTCCATTCAGTGCATAGTAAGTCATGCTGAACTTGGCTCACTAGGACTATATACTGTAGTATCACACTCAGATACACATAACAGCAGCGCCATCTATTGGCTTGGTGACATCTCGTAACAATTATATTTGTTATATATATTTTTATTTGAATAGCCTTCTTTGTTTTTATTGCTCTATATAATATATTACTTTCTAGCATTCAAAATAATAGATAATAGATAAATCCTAAAAACACAGCACTACAACTCTACTCATTACTACTGGAACAAGCCAATTTGATTGCACTTAGTACTTTAAACAATGCATTAAGGTAACGTTTTGCAGTATGAAGGAGTTGCATTATGGTTTGTCAATGACAAACAGTTCAATACTGTGTAAAATAAAACATGTATGATGTGTAACTATTTGTCATTTTAAAGTGTTTTTCATGGTTGCAAAGCCAAGGGATGCAAATGCCACCACAATTCAAGAGTGACTGTAATCCTCGCAAGGTGAGCTATTGAAAGGTATTGAAAACAAGGGTGTCAATTATTTTCACCCCTACCTTTTTGAGAATTAAATATATTTTTCAGAGCAATTGTATTAGTATAAAATAATATAATTTTCAAATGTTTTGGAGCATACACTAAAGCTCAATTTTTGAATTATTTATTTCAAACAGTAATTTATTCTAATCTTTTTCAAGGGTGTCAATAATTTTGGACCCCACTGTATAGCATTTTGCAAATAAAATAAAAGTGATAGATTTTAAACAAACACGTCCATCATCGACAACCCCATGCCATGATTAGATAGTGAAAAAACACACCAATCTCTTTCATAAGTTCTTTAAATAATAAAAGCTAATTTACCATTTCTGAAAGTGGATATATAGCATTTTGGAATTAAACTCTTCATATACTGTAACTACTAGCTAGAAGTTAAGACTAAGCCTTGTGTGTGTAACTTAGTTGATGGCACCTTGCGAAGTTATCTCAACTTCACAATGGAAAAACACTTTCAAGTCAAGGAGTCAAGATTATTTGACCCTAAGGGGTGTGCTCCTTCTAGAGATCATGGTAATGTTGTTAAGCATTGCTAATCAAAGGGAAGCAGGTAGGGGGGCTGATGAGCACTGCCTCTGTTCCATTGAGAGAGCCATCGCTAAGGCAGTGAAATACAGTCAACAATGCAATTATAAGCCACATTCAAGGATATACATGATATATCAGTGTCCTAACTTGTCACTCTGCGAAAACATTTGGGTATGTCAGAAAACATTTGGGTCATGTTGACTTCCCAGCAGGGACTGAGGAAACACAGATGTAGGGGTCCACATGCATCCACATAATGCATTTTCAATGACTAATTTATTCAACCCAAGAATCATTAGAATACACACTATTCACATGGTTCAGAATGTTAAAGAGGTAAACTTTTCAATTCTAGGTATTGTGAAAGTTATTAACTTGATGAAAAATGATGTTCCACCTTACAAGCCAGTATACCATTGACTTCCATTCAAAATCCCCTAAAATCCTTAAAACCTATGGGCTGTGACAGGCTGATAAGGCATGCATTAGGCTGGGAATGTAAATCAGTAGGGCGCAGGGGGACTGTGGGTGGGGACATTTTAGTTGGGTGCATCTCCCTAAACTCAACTTCAGATTTTGTCCAAAACCAGTCTAGAGTCTGTCTCTGGTTCTGTGAGAATGAATCCCCAGCTTGCCGCCTTTGATAGCGGTAGCAGTTATTAAAATGGAAATTACACAATTAGGCTTCCGTCAACTGGCCCCTGGGACCCCAATTATGTGTCCCATAGATTTGCTTCAGCTGTAGAATTCCCACTTTAATTGCAGCTCAAATGAGGCACAAAACAGAATAAGCCTATCTGACAGGTCCAATACAACCCTTCTCCTCTGTCAACATAATGTCACACACTTTTATGGTGTCCTTAAAGGCTGAATCTACAGTTGAAACAATAACCAAGGCACCCCGCCTCTGTTTTGGTAAAAAGCTGAGGGATGGGCCTGGATAAATGTAGCCACTCTCAGATTAATACACAGAGCTATGGATGCAGGGACTGACCATCCATAATATCAATATTATTGTTTTAACCATGTTTTGAGGCTATACAGTGTTTGTTTACATTTACAATGTTTACAAACATTGGGGGGAAACTAAGCTCATGAGGCATTTATAAGTTAATAATGGGTATACACTGAGTGTACAAAACATTAAGGACACCTGCTCTTTCCATGACATAGACTGACCAGGTGAATCCAGGTGAAAGCTATGATCCCTTATTGACGTCAGGAAGGTGTCCTTAATGTTTTGTACACTCAGTGTATATAATCAATTCATAAGGATGTATATGGATGTAGCAACTACAGATTGCCCCTTTAAAGTAGCAGTTAACTTAAAAAAAAAAAAGTTTTTGTTTGTTTTCGACATCCCTAGGGTGTTGTCATTTTTACAAACCATTTTTACATTTGTTAGCTGGCTCCAAAAATGCTTGTCAGGAGATGCTGGACATATGCTATATAACCAACTTATACTTTTAAAAACAGTTTGAAAATAAGCTTAAACTTGAAAAGAGTGAACTATCCCTTTAAATACAGACTAAGCCATAAGGCTGGGCCATGTAGCAAATGCTGGAAATGTCATTCAAATGTTTATGTTCTACTTTCCTCAGGTACTCCAACAACATTTCAAATCACACCTACATAATCACCTTCTTTGTGACCTGCTTTATAATGCCCCTGGGGGTGATAATCTACTGCTATGGGAAGCTCCTACAGAAGCTGAGGAAGGTCAGTTCCCATTTATAAAATACTGGAACTATTGGGAGAGGATGCAACTGAACCAAAGTAGTCATTGGCCAGGCTTGTAATGTCTAGTAATTACATCCTGTTCAGCTCTTAAAGTCTTTAAATAAACTCACACAGCAGACTTTCTAGCTCAATAACCGAAGGTGTTTGTTGTCACGTCAACCCTAAGGTGTCCCATGCCAGGCTGGCTAACGCCAAGAAACCGGAGCGTCAGGTGACCCGCATGGTGGTGGTGATGATTGTGGCTTTCATGGTGGGCTGGACGCCCTACGCAGCCTTCTCCATCATTGTCACAGCCTGTCCCACCATCTACCTGGACCCCAGACTGGCTGCCGCACCCGCTTTCTTCTCCAAGACGGCTGCAGTCTACAACCCAGTCATCTACGTCTTCATGAACAAACAGGTATCTCACTCTTTTCCTCCTGAACGCATTGCTACTTATGATATTCTCTGGCTTCTTCATTTCACTCGAAGCTAATAGAGTATGGATATGTGATATTGCTGTTATTATTGTTGTCCAACGGTTTAGAGGTAAATGTATATCTAAATGTATATCTCTCTTTCAATGAGCAGATGAGCCAGAGAAATCAAGAACCGCTGTGATAATAATTAATTAATTTGTAGAGCGCATTTCCCATGCTCAATGCACAGGATACCTTTTTATAATTGCAAAATGAACTGGTACTTGCCTGCGTATCGAGGAGCTAATGCATTTTTAAAGCAGACATTTATTCATACACCATACAATATTTAAGGACAGGCTAACACCCAAAAACAACAGACTGAAAAAGAACTGTCAGCTGAGTTTTCCTCTAAGGCTTTCATTGGAAGGGTTAAAAAGGGATCATATCTGTAATTATGAAGTGTAATTGACACACATCAACACCATCATCTCAGACACCCTGGACCCACTCCAATTCGCATACCGCCCCAACAGATCCACAGATGACGCAATCTCAATTGCACTTCACACTGCTCTCTCCCACCTGGACAAGAGGGGAAATAACTGCATATACATATGTGATAATGCAGTTCAATGACTACAGCTCAGCATTCAACACCATAGTCCCCTCCAAGCCCATCACCAAGCTCAGGTCCCTGGGACTGAACACCTCCCTCTGCAACTGGATCCTGGTCTTCCTGATGGGCTGGCCCCAGGTGGTGAGGGTAGGCAACAACACCTCTGCCACGCTGACCCTCAACATGGGGCCCATCAGAGATGTGTGCTTAGTCCCCTCCTGTACTCCCTATTCACCCACGACTGCGTGGCCACGCACGACTCCAAAACCATAATCAAGTTTGCTGAGGACACAACGGTGGTAGGCCTGATCACAGACGGTGATGAGACAGCCTACAGGGAGAAGATCAGAGACCTGGCAGTGTGGTGCCAAGGACCAAGGAGCTGATCGTGGACTATAGGAAAAAGGGGGGAGAGCACGCCCCCATCCACATCGACGGGGCTGTAGTGGAGCAGGTCGAGAGCGAAAAGTTCCTTGGCATCCAAATCCCTAAGGACTTAACATGGTCCACACACACCCGCACAGTCGTGAAGAGGGCATGACAGCGCCTCTTCCCCCTCAGGAGGCTGAAAATATGTGGCATGGGCCCTCGGATCCTCAAAAAGTTATACAGCTGCACCATCGAGCGCATCTTGACTGGCTGCATCACCGCTTGGAATGGCAAATGCACCGCCCTTTACCACAAAGCGCTACAGAGGTTGGTGTGGACAGCCCAGTACATCACTGGGGCTGAGCTACCTGCCATCCAGGACCTCTATATCAGGCGGTGTCAAAGGCCCGAATTGCCAAAGAGTTCAGCCACCCAAGCCATAGACTGTTCACTCTGCTACCGTCCAGCAAATGGTACCAAAGCATCGGCTCTCTGACCAACAGGCTCCGGAACAGCTTCTCCCCCCAAGCCAAATTAACATTCGGTGCCTGCTAAATAATTTTCTTTGCAGGCACCCAATGTTGCCAAGAGTAGCTAAGAACGGGAAACCAGATGCTTTTAGAGAAAATATAATTCAAAATAACACTCACAGATAAAACACTCACAGAAAGAAATGAGCAATTCCAAAAAATACAAATTCCAAGGTCTCTGCACTTTCTCACTTGGCTTTTACAAACAAGGCTATCAGTCGAACTAACCCTGGTATGCATTTCTGTAGGCACATTGATTAAATGAGGCCTGGTTTCTCCTTGAAAGCACCAACCTGTGTATGAAGGCAGTTACAAAGCCACCATTAATTTGGTCAATCATAGCCATTAAAGAATAGTTTTATATTTTGTACCAAATCTCTATTTTTGATGTAAATGGCAGTTACAACGCCACAAATCATGTGCATGCTTTCTCGTTCTATTTGTGGTGATACTGATGGTGTCTCAGGACTGAAGGCTTCTACAGCGACCAAAAAATAGTATTCTCCCCTCTCTCCCCCCTCTCCTGACTGAGCCTTGTTGTGAAGGCAATTAGAGAACGTTGGCTACAGTGCAATCCCAGCCAGAGTCGTATCTTTCTCTGGTCCCAGCACAACTTTCACTGCACACAAGCAGCTACTGCACTGAGAAAGGGGTTGTTGAAGAGGAATGCTAGACACAGTACACTCTGTGCCTCACACTCTGCTAGCATTACATCCTGTGTACTCGGCCATGTGGCAAAATGAAATACATTTTCTTAGAAGAATGCAGGTACATCCTGCTATGTGCCATATCATAATAAATGCCATTTAGCAGACACTTTTTTTCAAAGTGACTTAGTCATTGTGCATACATTTTACATATGGGTGGTCTCGGGAATCAAACCCACTATACTGGCGTTGCAAGAGCCATGCTCTTCCAACTGAGCTATACAGGTCCACTGTACCACTCACCAAAGCTCTTCTGACACACACTTCTGCTTTGTGATTGTAATGGCAATTGGCATTCATGTCCAGTGCACAGAAATATGGGAAATTAATTGTGTCCTCCATGTAGCTGAGAAATGTGAAAGTTTTATGATGGTTGCCTTCTTCATTTTATAGAACCTTCTAGCCTCCAGAATAGCCGTTCAATTGGACGGAAAAAGCGTTGTGGACGTTCTCGGTTATGGTGCTCAAGCTATTTTGTTGACTGTGAACACATTCTCATTTACAGCAACGACCTGGGGAATAGTTACATGGGGAGGAGTGGGGATGAATGAGCCAATTGGAAGCTGGGGATGATTAGGTGGCCATTATGGTATGAGGGCCAGATTGGGAATTTAGCTAGGACACCAGGGTTAACACCCCTACGATAAGTGCCATGGGATCTTTAGTGACCACAGAGAGTCAGGACACCCGTTTAATGTCCCATCCAAAAGACGGCACCCTTACAGGGCAATTTCCCCAATCACTGCTCTGGGGCATTGGGACATTTATTTTTAGACCAGAAGAAAACGTGCCTCCTACTGGCCTGCCAACACCACTTCCAGCAGCATCTGGTCTCCAATCCAGGGACTGTCCAGGACCAACCCTGCTTAGCTTCAGAGGCAAGCCAGCAGTGGGATGCAGGGTGGTATGCTGCTGGCAGATGAAGCTATTCATATTCTTATTTCATGAGTTTAAGGACCAGACATTGAAAAGGGTTTAGAATATTTATTGAGGAAATTGAATGGATGTGAGAATAAGGATTCAGGAGAGGAATGAGAATGGACCGGATTAATCCAAGCGCTGCAGATGAAGGATCTGGGGGGTGGACTCTAGAGTTTGGCTTGGAATTTCAGGGAGACATCATCATCAGGCCATGGTAAATAGGCTGCTGTGGTGATGGCAATCCCCAAAAAGAGATATCCAAGTAAGTCATACCCTGGAGAGGAAGTGAGAGGTTCTGGACTGCATGTGCTGAATGGTTGCTAATATATTTGAGGTAGTACAGGCATATGGACAAGATGCCCATGGAATGACCCAACCTTAGACACCAGGAGAGCTAGTAGAAGTGATAGTGGCAAGTAAAACACTCCCTTGAAGGAAGAAAACATTGAGAGGAACCAGGCTCAGCTGGGGAGCCAATCCTCTTTTGTCTGGTTGGGTAGGATTCAGTGCTTGAGGTATATGGTATCGTGAAATGAGGCAGGGACTGGAAGACTGTGCTTGAGTAAATGCAGGTTCTGAGAGATGTTGCGGGCTGTTGTCAGAGGAATGATAGGCTTGAGAGGACCAGCGTCCAAGGAGATGTACTGTGTCTGGGATGCCGTGTCAAGATGCTATGGATGCAGCTCCGATGCGGAAGGCGTGTCCGGAGAATTGGTCAGCAGGATAGCCGTACATGGATAGTTTGTCTCAGATGGGAATGGAACCATTGGCGAGGCGATGGAACCAGATTTAGTAATGAATAGTGGATTGGATGGAGAGGCATGTTGAGATTGTTTGAGCTGTAGAAAGTACAATAGGTGAGTGGGTCGTAAGGGCTGTGGGTAGTTGAAGACTTGAACAGAAGCAGTTGGTTCAATGATCTAGGAGAGGGTCTCAGCTAGTAAGACCAGGGGCCGAACTGGCATGTAACTGGCTGAGCTGGCTGGGATATGGGAGTTCATTGCTGGTAGGGATGGAAGGTGAGACACTGCGGGATCAGCAGGACCGGAGGTGAAGAGAGAAGTCTTCACTGGCAGAGAAAGAGGGTGAGCCGCCGCCGGAGTGTCGAAGGGAATCGTAGTAACCGGTCGTTGGAGCTAGGGGTAAGATGGCCGAAGGAAGGGGGGGCAGAGCGGAGCTGCAAGCAGAGGCAGTAAGGGGGATGCATCAGGGGCCACTTGCGTCGGGCAGACAGGATGCAGGCAGGGTGGGATGGACAATCTCAAAGGTTGCAGGCGATGGACAGCCGGTGGGCGAAGAGGCTACAGTACAGCTATCAAGAGCGCCCGAATAGGTGCTGACATTCTACTGCAGCAGCCTGGAGGCAGTGACAGCCGAAAACAGGCAATGGCAGTTGTAGGTAGTTGGACCACCAAAACGAGCGGTCAGATCCATAACGATGGAGTGGTAGTCATCCAACTCCTAGTGGCGAGAAGGGTGAGCCGAGCAGATGACGTCTCTGTAGTACAAGAAGGCCAAGGATGGCGAGGTGGGGAGAGAGGTAGTCACTGGCAGAGAGAGGGGCCAGAGGAACCTTGTAGGATCTGCTGGTGAAGCGAAGAACAGACTTGATGCGAATTGAAGTGGAGTGTGTTGAGTGGAGGAAGAGCCATGACGGCCATCGAGAGGGAATGGTGAGCCTGGAGGGCAGGGCTACGCTGTGACCAGCAGTGAGAACTGGAACATCGAGGCAATCGGCTCACTGAACTGAGAGAAGGTCACAGCTGTGAGGAACATGGGCCGGGCCACAGCTGGAGCAATCCATTTATTTATAAAGCCCTTTTTATATCAGCAGATGTCACAAAGTGCTTACAGTATACAGAAACACAGCCTAAAACCCCAAAGAGCAAGCAATGCAGATGTAGAAGCACGGTGGCTAGGAAAAACTCCATAGAAAGGCAGGAACCTAGGAAGAAACCAGGCTCTGAGGGGTGGCCAGCCCTCTCCTGGCTGTGACGGTGGAGATTATAAGAGTACATGGCCATGAAGGCTAGATTGTTCTTCAAGTTGTTCAAACATTCATAGATGACCAGCAGGGTCAAATAATAATCACAGTGGTTATAGAGGGTGCAACAGGTCAGCACCTCAGGAGGAAGTTGGCTTTTCATAGCCGAGCATTCAGAGGTCGAGACAGCAGGTGCGGTAGAGAGCGAGAGAGAGAGAAAGGGAGAGAGAGGGTCGAAACAGCAGGTCCGGGATAAGGTAGCAGGTCCGGTGAACAGGTCAGGCTTCCATAGCCACAGACAGAACAGCAGAAACTGTGTCGGCAGCATGACCAGGTGGACTGGGACAGCCAGGAGTCGTCAGGCCAGGTAGACCTGAGGCATGGTCCTAGGGCTCAGGTCCTCCGGGAGAGGAGACTGAGAGAAAGAGAGATGGGAGAATTAGAGGGAGCATACTTAAGATCACACAGGATAGCAGATAAAACAGAATAAATACACCAGATAGGACAGACTGACCAGTAGGTACCACTAGTGTACACTGTGTTGATCAAGGCCTCGAGTAATGGACCTATTTTCAACAATTGTCTGGAAAGCCTCAATGCTTCAGGAAGGTTTGTTTCCCCATCACTAACAAACAGAGTAGAGGTTAGTGAACGAGACCTGACAGGAGCAAATTGCGACAAAAGATTACAATTAACATGAAATTAGTAGCAGCTGGTGCTTGTTGAGTTGCTAGGGAGCTGAGTTCAAGGCAACTAGTTAAAGTGGTTGCATTCAAGTCTGGTCCTCTTTCCTGCATTTTAGTTCATTCTTAACACCATTAAGTTGACACATTTTTTACCTAAGTGCCATAGTTGCTTTCTTGTTGTCCTAGCTTGGAACATCATCAAACAAACACAAAATCAAAAGAAATCAGCCAAGACCTCAGAAAAAAATGTCTGGTTCATCCTTGGGAGCAATTTCCAAACGCCTGAAGGTACCATGTTCATCTGTACAAACAATAGTACGCAAGTATAAACACCATGGGACCACGCAGCCGTCATACCGCTCAGGAAGGAGACGCGTTCTGTCTCCTAGAGATGAGCGTACTTTGGTGCGAAAAGTGCAAATCAATCCCAGAACAACAGCAAAGGACCTTGTGAAGATGCTGGAGGAAACAGGTACAAAAGTATCTATATCCACAGTAAAACGAGTCCTATATCGACATAACCTGAAAGGCCGCTCAGCAAGGAAGAAGCCACTGCTCCAAAACTGCCATAAAAAAGCCAGACTACGGTTTGCAACTGCAGATGGGGACAAAGATCGTACTTTTTGGAGAAATGTCCTCTGGTCTGATTAAACAAAAATAGAACTGTTTGGTCATAATGACCATCGTTATGTTTGGAGGAAAAAGGGGGTTGCTTGCAAGCCGAAGAACACCATCCCAACCGTGAAGCACGGGGGTGGCAGCATCATGCTGTGGGGGTGCTTTGCTGCAGGAGGGACTGGTGCACTTCACAAAATAGATGGCATCATGAGGAAGGAAAATTATTGGATATATTGAAGCAACATCTCAAGACATCAGTCAGGAAGTTAAAGCTTGGTCACAAATGGGTCTTCTAAATGGACAATGACCCCAAGCATACTTCCAAAGTCAAGGTATTGGAGTGGCCATCACAAAGCCCTGACCTCAATCCTATAGAAAATGTGTGGGCAGAACTGAAAAAGCATGTGCGAGCAAGGAGGCCTACAAACCTGACTCAGATACACCAGCTCTGTCAGGAGGAATGGGCCAAAATTCACCCAACGTATTGTGGGAAGCTTGTGGAAGGCTACCCGAAACGTTTGACCCAAGTTAAACAATTTAAAGGCAATGCTACCAAATACTAATTAAGTGTATGTAAACTTCTGATCCACTGGGAATTTGATGAAATAAATAAAATATGAAATAAATCATTCTCTCTACTATTATTCTGACATTTCACATTCTTAAAATAAAGTGGTGATCCTAACTGACCTAAGACAGGGACTTTTTACTAGGATTAAATGTCAGGAAATTTGAAAAACTGAATTTAAATGTATTTGCCTAAGGTGTATGTGAACTTCCGACTTCAACTGTAGGACAGACACTTCAAAACCGTATTCTTTATGATTAGTTTTTTGAGCCATTTAGGAATGTGTTATTCAATGCATTTCAATGTGCTATAGTAGTAAAGGCCCAATTAAAAAAAATACAAATATATTTTTGATACCTAAAGGGGTCCTAAAATTCCAAATCAAATAGCTAAATGTTCCATGGTTTGACCATCTTAAAACAATTCCATATGTTAGCTTAGTAGCCCTCCCCCCCAACGGCTTATACTTTTAGAGTTTAAATGGATTCTCTGCTAAAGCCTTCAAGATTTCAAGGTCAGTGGACAAAACACTGTCTAAAGTGAACATCCATTTGAGAATTGCATGTCAATATAGACAAGGAATCAATCGGATCGCGGGTCGTAGCCAATGCAGCTTGAAAGGCAATGTTCCCACATTTCGCGGAGATTGCTTTCATGGTAAACACTGCATATGACGGCTCAATCTGAAATTGCCTTTAAAAGCAGCATTTAATTGAACATAATGCGATTTGTATTTGTATTTATTATGGATCCCCATTAGCTGCTGCCAAGGCATGAAGTCAATCTCTCCTCTCCTCTCTATTTAATTGAATCGCGGCCATAGTTTTTCTTTTCAGCAGCCTTTGGAAAGTAAAGAGACAGCACTATAAAAGTAACTTGTTTGAATGTGAGAAGCAGTAGCTTGGACTTGGTGTTGAAATGGAAAGGTCAATAGTGGCACGGGTCATGCTTGATTTTGCTGGGGGAGATGCATTGAGGGTTTTCCTGGAATCTGCTTTTGTGCCAGAAAAAGCTCACAAAAAGGTCAGTCACGTAACAGTTTTATCTGCAAGGTAATGTGGAAATGAATACAATTTAGAGAATTTTTTTTAGGGTACATATGAAATATTTAAAATTGGCCAAATAATATATTTTACCATAATGATTTAATGAATTTTAGATACATTCCAACATACAGTATCTCACAAAAGTGACTACACCCCTCACATTTTTGTAAATATTTGAGGATATCTTTTCATGTGACAACACTGAAGAAATGACACTTTGCTACAATGTAAAGTAGTGAGTGTACAGCTTGTATAACCGTGTACATTTGCTGTCCCCTCAAAATAACACAACACACAGCCATTAATGTCTAAATCTCTGGCAACAAAAGTGAGTACACCGCTAAGTGAAAATGTCCAAATTGGGCCCAAAGTGTCAATATTTTGTGTGGCCACCATCATTTTCCAGCACTGCCTTAACCCTCTTGGGCATGGAGTTCACCAGAGCTTCACAGGTTGCCACTGGAGTCTTCTTCCACTCCTCCATGACAACATCACGGAACTGGTGGATGTTAGAGACCTTGCACTCCTCCACCTTCCGTTTGAGGATGCCCCAAAGATGCTCAATAGGGTTTAGGTCTGGAGACATGCTTGGCCAGTCCATCACCTTTACCCTCAGCTTCTTTAGCAAGGGAGGGGATCATGCTCTGCTTCAGTATGTCACAGTACATGTTGGCATTCATGGTTCCCTCAATGAACTGTAGCTCCCCAGTGCCGGCAGCACTCATGCATCTCTAGTGGCACAGCTAGCACTGCGATGCAGTGCCTTAGACTATTGCGCCACTCGGGAGGCCTCACCTGGTTGTCGCCACACACGCTTGACACCATCTGAACCAAATAAGTTTATCTTGGTCTCATCAGACCACAGGACATGGTTCCAGTAATCCATGTCCTTAGTCTGCTTGTCTTCAGCAAACTGTTTGCGGGCTTTCTTGTGCATCATCTTTAGAAGAGGCTTCCTTCTGGGATGACAGCCATGCAGACCAATTTGATGCAGTGTCCGGCGTATGGTCTGAGCACTGACAGGCTGACCCCCCACCCCTTCAACCTCTGCAGCAATGCTTGCAGCACTCATACGTCTATTTCCCAAAGACATCCTCTGGATATGACGCTGAGCACGTGCACTCAACTTATTTGGTCGACCATGGCGAGGCCTGTTCTGAGTGGAACCTGTCCTGTTAAACCGCTGTATGGTCTTGGCCACCCTGCTGCAGCTCAGTTTCAGGGTCTTGGCAATCTTCTTATAGCCCAAGACATCTTTATGTAGAGCAACAATTCTTTTTTTCAAAAATTTCTATAGTACTATAGAGTGGGAAAGCGGCCGTGCATTTTGACAATTAATAGACACTGCAGTAAATAAAACCTAATAAAAACATCTGTCTCGTCCAGAACTTGAGTCTATGCAGATCAGTGCCCCACAGCCAATCAGAGCTACAGTAGGCCTTTATGCAAATAAGCAATTTGCCACATGGGCCTGCCATCATTCACTTTGAACTGGACTGTGTGTTTACAGGCAGTAGCAACAACTCGACTTTAGATCACATTCGCCAAAAGCCACAAAATACACCTGAATGGATTTCTGAAAATATGTAAATACCACGGGAGTCCTCTTACATTTGGAAACTTTACAGTCCTATTGATCAAACAACCATGAAAAGGTAGGCTCTCTCTCCCTCAGTTATGCACATCAACAACAACAAGATCAACAACTAATGCAAGCCAGAGCAAGATGAGCTCAAATCAAACAGGGAACATTAGATTATCCCTTTCAAACTTGTTCAGTTAGTTGGCCGTCAAAATTGCAAGTGATGGGGAATAGTAGCCTGCTCGTCATTCTGCAGCTTGCCTGCCAATGCATGCTTGTCCCAACCCACGTTTTGACAACTGAATGAGAATTTGCCTGCCTGCCTGCCCGCCCGCCCATTTGATCAATGCCAAATACATTTGATTGACAACTAGCTAAGGGTGCGTTCATAAATCGCCTCCAGTGTGTCAGAGTGCGCTCCGGGTCGTTCGTAAATTCAGAGCATTGTAAGATTGTCGGTTCCTAAATTCAAAGCATTTCGCTCTCCTAGCGTTCAGAGCACACACTGCACGATTGACACTGGACGCTCTGGCCGAGGAGTAGGGTTGATCCGAGTGTTCCTCACAACGGCAGTCAAGTACACAAGCTAACTGGCTAAAGTTGGCTAGCTTGCTTGCTACTTCCAGACACAAATGAGAGAACACTTCACTCTGACCATTTTACCTGCCCTAGAAGAGCTGGTTAGGCTGTTTACGTGTTATCTAGCGTGTTCGTGACTGTTACTTTTTTTGCCTACATTTACATGACACTGGTCATATTCAGCGGGTGTTGCGCAATTGTAAATTAATCAGTTATCATGCGCTCTGGCACACTCAGATGAGAGTACTCTGAAATCAGAGTACATAGCCAGAGTGAATTTACGAACGCAAGAGATATCCTAACTGGATAACAGTCGTTCAAGTTCAGCATAGCTAACTAGCTAGCTAGCAAAGAGATTACATTTTTCTGACACCTGCATTCAGCTGTAGCCACCGAAAAACGATATGAGGGGAAAAAGTCAGTCACTCACCCACTCTTCCAATCACATGACATCCTCCCAGCTGCTAGTTAGCTAATACTAGGCTCTGGGTTTGTAGCTTGCTAAATAAAGAGCTACATTAATAGATACGCTAGCCTATTAGCCACGTTATGACTGACTTGTGATCATAGCCCTTGCTAGTTTGAATGTATTCTGCCAACAATACCTTACTGTACGTCGTGGAATTTTGAGTCAAATATAACCTATTTTTAAAACCTCTTATTAAGTTAGTTTTAGAGCATAAACTGGGAATTTGATATTTTTGACTGATGTTATGATTGTCTGTTTGTTTCATATCTGCAAAGTAGTTAAAACACTGTCAGTTCCACTTTAAATATAATTTATGCACCAATTTCCAATAAGAATTAAGTTGGTAAAAGTGCCAAAATGTTGCATTTTAACACGTCCCTCCATGCACCCTCTGTGACTTCTATGAATATTTTAACCCACTAACCCACAAAAATACTCCATTATTTCACCATTATTGTAACGCCCTAGTTATTTTGTTGTTTTGACAAAGTTATTTCTGAACATTATTATTTATTGCACGTGATTAGTGATTCATTTTACGTCTCTTTCAAATGAAACATTGAACATTTAATAGTTAAATCATAGTGTAAAAGCAGGTGAGCTGGTTCTACTTCTTTTGGCAATTTTTTTGTGTTTTGTGGTGAAAAACTGAGTGGCTCTAGCATAACACGTCAACCCTGTTACCCATAGATAGACAGGCTAGAAATGTATATATATATTTATTTTTTTATGTGTGAATCTTGCATTAAATTGCCCCTTCTTGTTGCACACAACAAGCTTCCATTCCCTCCTCACAAGGGTATTCATGGCTGATTTTAAAGACACGCTCCAGTACTTTGGTGATTAGTATTTTTTAAACCTCTCGCTTTAGGCTGGATGTGTCAATGTGTAGTTCATACATGCATAATCTATGAGCAGAATTACTGTTTTACCTTAATTAGCCACGAAATCCCTAGTTTGAAAGCGACTGTTGCTGTGCTGTGCCATCTTCCCTATTTACCCCCAGGTGGGCCAGCCCCCTAGCAATTTGAGTTTCAGCCAATGAGCTTCAGCCCCTCGTCATTTGAGTGACAGCTAGGATTACACACTAAGGGGGGAATTCCGACCCGAGTTAAGCGTGCCTAAATGCAATGTAATTCAATTTGTATGCTCTTTTCTCAATTTTTATGCTCTTTTCTCTCTGACCACTATTCGTTTAGGATGGAGATCTAAGAAAACAAGGTGTGGTGGAGGTGTGTCTACATATACACCATATTCTGACCTTGATTTAATTATCTCATAATTCCACCACCTTTACATGTGAGGAAACCCTGAATAATGTTGATCGAACTTGCCGTTTCCAAGTGGAAAAAACATCTACTTTATTTTTTCCGATAGAAATAACAGCATTCTCCATGAATTGTAATGTATAAATTGATAAGAGCTATTGATAAGAGGGAGGTATATGAGTAGGGTTGTGGCGGTCAGGAAATTTCGTGTGGCTTCCACACATAGCCTACAAGCCACTGATGCAGACCTTTGGAACGTCTACATTTAAAAAAGTATAATAAATACATGTAATATAGCCTACACCTTCACAATAAATCCATTATTTATTTTAGACAGGTCTAAAGAAGCATGATATGAAGAAAATGTAGTCTATTTCAAAAGAACAGAATAGCATACTCTGAGTTGTCCTTATGTTAGGCCCTGATCTGGCTATGCCAAATGGCTTTGGGCTACACCAGTTTATTTAGCAGACAAGATTTGCTTAGAATTCCGTGGCATTATTTGATATTATTTTATAGTATGAAGAATACAATTGAACAAAGCTGAATAAAATATAAATATTTTCTCCAAACAATTTGAAGGGCTATTCTGTGTTGAGCGGTTAACAAAGAAATAGGTACTCCTATATGCTTAATGTAGAGTTATTAATGTAACTTTAGTTGTTCTACAAACGTTGGGCTATATGTTTTGATTTTTAATATTGCATGATGCGACTAATGATGATTTGAAAAAAGTTGCTTGAAAGGCATGAGCTCTGCTTTGTTTTTTTGCGCAGACTGTACACTCTTCATTACTCTCACATTCACAATTTGACAAGCACTTGATAATGCCTCGAATTTCACGGCGGCATCCCCTTTGTGGTCGTAATGCAGCCTAAAACTATTTATGCCTTTTGTGGCCAGTGGCCACCTCTCACTCGCATGGCTCTCCATCACGTGATCGGGTCTTTCTAACAGGCTACAAATTAAGACAGACACATCGAGGTGCATATTGAAGATATTGGAAGAAATGTCCACATTTACTTTTTGTCAGCCAACAAGATGAGTAGGCCTAACGAACAGCAAAAGCACTAGCCTATGTCAATCTACTATCCCCCATAGTACAAAAGTTGACCTATTCTGTGCGAGAAATAAATATTCCAAACATAGTCTGGGACAGTTGTGTGATGCAATAGATCCCAAATTAATACAACCACTAGCATCAAAAAACATTTTTTATGCAATGTGGCTGACGCAACAGATCAGAACATTTAGCTAAAAATGTTGATAAACTATTAGGCTATTTCTTCACATTATAAGCGCAGCAATACGCATATGGCAGTAGGCTATAATGTTCCATTAGCGGGAAAACACCATTATCAAAGTGACCGCAAATGCGATTATGCATGTAATGCTTTTATTATAAAGGTGCATTTTTGAAACTCATGTGCTGCTTATGTATGCCAGTTATGCTCTAAACCCCTTGTAAAGCCGATTAATGTGCTTAATTTAAAGAAGTTATTTGGCCACTTTAGTTACAAACCTTATCAAAATATATACAGTTGAAGTCGGAAGTTTACATAAACTTAGGTTGGAGTCATTAAAACTCGGTTTTCAACCACTACACACATTTCTTGTTATCAAACTATAGTTTTGGCAAGTCGGTTAGGACATCTACTTTGTGCATGACACAAGTAATTTTTCCAACTATTGTTTACAGATAGATTATTTCACTTATAATTCACTGTATCACAATTCCATTTGGTCAGAAGTTTACATACACTAAGTTGACTGTGCCTTTAAACAGCTTGGAAAATTCCAGAAAATGATGTCATGGCTTTAGAAGCTTCTGATAGGCTGATTGGCATCATGTGAGTCAATTGGAGGTGTACATGTGGATGTATTTCAAGGCCTACCTTCAAACTCAGTGCCTCTTTGCTTGACATCATGGGAAAATCAAAAGAAATCAGCCAAGACCTCAGAAAATAATTGTAGACCTCCACAAGTCTGGTTCATCCTTGGGAGCAATTCCCAAATGCCTGAAGGTACCACGTTCATCTGTACAAATAATAGTATGCAAGTATAAACACCATGGGACCACGCAGCCGTCATACCGCTCAGGAAGGAGACGCGTTCTGTCTCCTAGAGATGAATGTACTTTGGTGCGAAAAGTGCAAATTAATTCCAGAACAACAGCAAAGGACCTTGTGAAGATGCTGGAGGAAATAGGTACAAAAGTATCTAAAAACGAGTCCTATATCGACATAACCTGACAGGCCGCTCAGCAAGAAAGAAGCCACTGCTCCAAAACCGCCATAGAAATGCAACTGCACATGGGGACAAAGATCGTACTTTTTGGAGAAATGTCCTCTGGTCTGATGAAACAAAAATAGAAATGTTTGGCCATAATGACCATTGTTATGTTTGGAGGAAAAAGGGGGTTGCTTGCAAGCCGAAGAACACCATCCCAACCGTGAAGCACGGGGGTGGCAGCAACATGCTGTGGGGGTGCTTTGCTGCAGGAGGGACTGGTGCACTTCACAAAACAGATGGCATCATGAGGAAGGAAAAAATTATGTGGATATATTGAAGCAACCTCTCAAGACATCAGTCAGGAAGTTAAAGCTTGGTCGCAAATGGGTCTTCCAAATGGATAATGACCCGAAGCATACTTCCAAAGTTGTGGCAAAATGGCTTAAGGACAACAAAGTCAAGGTATTGGAGTGGCCATCACAAAGCCCTGAAAATGTGCAATCCTAAAGAAAATGTGTGGGCAGAACTGAAAAAGCATGTGCGAGCAAGGAGGCCTACAAACCTGACTCAGTTACACCAGCTCTGTCAGGAGGAATGGGCCAAAATTGACCTAACTTATTGTGGGAAGCTTGTGGTAGGCTACCCGAAATGTTTGACCTAAGTTAAACAATTTAAAGGCAATGCTACCAAATACTATTTGAGTGTATGTAAACTTCTGACCCACTGGGAATGTGATGAAAGAAATAAAAGCTCAAATAAATAATTCTCTCTACTATTATTCTGACATTTCACATTCTTAAAATAAAGTGGTGATCCTAACTGACCTAAGACAGGGATTTCTTTCCTAGGATTAAATGTCAGGAATGGTGAAAAACTGAGTTTAAATGTATTTGGCTAAGGTGTATGTAAACTTCTGACTTCAACTGTAGGCCTATGGGCTAGGCTACATGAGGTGTGCAACTATGTTTCGAAAAAGTCACACAAAAAAGGCAGTTTCTTATGCTGGGCATCATTCACAAGTGATAGGCTAATATTCTCACCCATCAGACCATTCTGGATTTAAAATTGTCTTGCGAAAGTATTCACTCCTCTTGGCATTTTTCCTATTTTGTTGCCTTACAACCTGGAATTAAAATTGATTTTTGGGGGGGTTGTACCATTTGATTTACACAACATGCTTACCACTTTGAAGATGCAAAATATTTTTTCTTGTGAAACAAACAAGAAGTAAGACAATAAAAAACAGAACTTGAGCGTGCATAACTATTCACCCCCCCCCAAAAGTCAATACTTTGTAGAGCCACCTTTTGCAGCAATTACATCTGCAAGTCTCTTGGGGTATGTCTCTATAAGCTTGGCACATCTAGCCAATTGGATTTTTGACCATTCTTCAAGGCAAAACTGCTCCAACTCCTTCAAGTTGGATGGGTTCCACTGGTGTACAGCAATCTTTAAATCATACCACAGATTCTCAATTGGATTGAGGTCTGTGCTTTGACTAGGCCATTCCAAGACATTGAAATGTTTCCACTTAAACCACTCAAGTGTTTCTTTAGCAGTATGCTTAGGGTCATTGTTCTGCTGGCAGGTGAACCTCTGTCCAAGTCTCAAATCTCTGGAAGACTGAAACAGGTTTCCCTCAAGAATTTCCCTGTATTTAGCGCCATCCATCATTCCTTCAATTCTGACCAGTTTCCCAGTCCCTGCCGATGAAAAACATCCCCACAGCATGATGCTTCCACCACCATGCTTCACTGTGGGGATGGTGTTCTCGGGGTGATGAGAGGTGTTGGTTTTGCGCCAGACATAGCGTTTTCCTTGATAGTCAAAAAGGTCAATTTTAGTCTCATCTGACCAGAGTACCTTTTTCCATATGTTTGGGGAGTCTCCCACATGCCTTTTGGCGAACACCAAACGTGTTTGCTTATTTTTTTCTTTAGGCAATGGCTTTTTTCTGGCCACTCTTCCATAAGGCCCAGCTCTGTGGAGTGTACGGCTTAAAGTGGTCCAATGGGCAGATACTCCAATCTCCGCTGTGGAGCTTTGCAGCTCCTTCAGGGTTATCTTTGGTCTCTTTGTTGCCTCTCTGATTAATGCCCTCCTTGCCTGGTCCGTGAGTTTTGGTGGGTGGCCCTCTCTTGGCAGGTTTGTTGTGGTGCCATATTCTTTCCATTTTTTAATAAGGGATTTAATGGTGCTCTGTGGGATTTTCTAAGTTTCAGATATTTTTTTATAACCCAACCCTGATCTGTACTTCTACACAACATTGTCCCTGACCTGTTTGGAGAGCTCTTTGGTCTTCATGGTGCCGCTTGCTTGGTGGTGCCCCTTGCTTAGTGGTGTTGCAGACTCTGGGGCCTTTCAGAACAGGTGTGTATATATACTGAGATCCAGTGACAGATCATGTGACACTTAGATTGCACACAGGTGGACTTTATTTAACTAATTATGTGACTTCAGAAGGTAATTGGTTGCACCAGATCTTATTTATGGGCTTTATAGCAAAGGGGGTGAATACATACAGTGAGGGAAAAAAGTATTTGATCCCCTGCTGATTTTGTAATTTTGCCCACTGACAAAGACATGATCAGTCTATAATTTTAATGGTAGGTTTATTTGAACAGTGAGAGACAGAATAACAACATAAAAATCCAAAAAAACGCATGTCAAAAATGTTATCAATTGATTTGCATTTTAATGAGGGAAATAAGTATTTGACCCCTCTGCAAAACATGACTTAGTACTTGGTGGCAAAACCCTTGTTGGCAATCACAGAGGTCGGACGTTTCTTGTAGTTGGCCACCAGGTTTGCACACATTTCAGGAGGGATTTTGTCCCACTCCTCTTTGCAGATCTTCTCCAAGTCATTAAGGTTTCGAGGCTGACGTTTGGCAACTCGAACCTTCAGCTCCCTCCACAGATTTTCTATGGGATTAAGGTCTGGAGACTGGCTATGCCACTTCAGGACCTTAATGTGCTTCTTCTTGAGCCACTCCTTTGTTGCCTTGGCCGTGTGTTTTGGGTCATTGTCATGCTGGAATACCCATCCACGACCCATTTTCAATGCCCTGGCTGAGGGAAGGAGGTTCTCACCCAAGATTTGACGGTACATGGCCCCGTCCATCGTCCCTTTGATGCGGTGAAGTTGTCCTGTCCCCTTAGCAGAAAAACACCCCCAAAGCATAATGTTTCCAACTGTTGTCACCTTCTCACCAAGCTGCTTGGTGATGGTCTTGTAGCCCATTCCAGCCTTGTGTAGGTCTACAGTCTTGTCCCTGACATCCTTGGAGAGCTCTTTGGTCTTGGCCATGGTGGAGAGTTTGGAATCTGATTGATTGATTACTTCTGTGGACAGGTGTCTTTTATACAGGTAACAAGCTGAGATTAGGAGCACTCCCTTTAAGAGTGTGCTCCTAATCTCAGCTCGTTACCTGTATAAAAGACACCTTGGAGACAGAAATCTTTCTGATTGAGAGGGGGTCCAATACTTATTTCCCTCATTAAAATATAAATCAATTTATAACATTTTTGACATGCGTTTTTCTGGATTTTGTTGTCGTTATTCTGTCTCTCACTGTTCAAATAAACCTACCATTAAAATTATAGACTGATAATTTACTTGTCAGTGGGTAAGCGTACAAAATCAGCAGGGGATCAAATACTTTTTTTCCCTCACTGTATGCACACACCACTTTTCTGTTATTTAAAAAAAATACTTTTTTTAAACAACTTATTTTTTTCATTTCACTATTTTGTGTATGTCCATTATATTTACATTTACATTTTAGTCATTTAGCAGACGCTCTTATCCAGAGCGACTTACAGTTAGTGAATACATATTTTTTTTTATAATTACAGGTTGTAATGCAACAAAATAGGAAAAACGCCAAGGGGGATGAATACTTTTGCAAGGCACTGTATAGTAAATAATATATGTGTGAAATTTGTTTTGATGTAGAATGGACCATTATCATGCACCTGTCTCGAAACAGGGGTAGTGGGAAAAAATACATCTATGCAGTTAAATAGCGAATGGAGGACGCTTTTCCCATAGTTCATTTTCATGCCAGCCAGGTAGGCTATACTCCTGTTGTAAAGATAAACAATGTGCTTAATATTAGGAATTGTTGAGAAATAAATATAGTAGGCCTAGCCTATAGAAAGCTGATGGGATCTTCCTCTTTTTAGTAGAGGCCATCACTCTGTTTTCTTGCGCAACTGCAAAACCTATAGAAATGTTGCGCAACATGAGCTCATGGGCTCTCATGAAGTGTTTGATTAGATTTTCGAAGACATTTGCATTGATATCAGAGTGATTAGAGGGACAATAGAGTGCTGAGTACCAGTCAATTAGCAGCATCAGAGCTTGGAGAAGCCTAATTACCGTGACTAAACGGTCACGTGGAATTTGACTGCCTTCATGACTTGTGACTTCCGGTGTGGCGGTAATACGGTCACTGCAACAGCCCTATATATGAGTAATCCGTTTGGAGAAGGGGATTGTAAATACACATAGCAATTGATTTTGGATGATTTTTCCTTATGATCGCTGGAGACGAATGTGAAACCAGTCATATGGAAGCAAACTGAAAATCATATAAATGTGGCATGTATTGCGGCCCCTTTTCACACAGTGAAGTAGGCTATAAATAGCTGTGCCGTTATTCCGAATTTTTATTGTATGCCTTCATAATTTGCGTGGATGGAATTTTTAGACCCAAGCTATAGGTTTCTGTAGGGCTGTACCTGCCCAGTTCATGTATGCGCTTTAGAATGTTTTAAATATATGCCAGGCTTTTCTCTGTTTTATCATTTGGATAATTTTAAATATTAGCCACTATCAGGAGCCACCATTGGTGATACCACATACATTTGTACAGTAACTGTCACTTTAGTGTTTGTTTCCTTCAATTTGTAGCCTATTTTTTGCATCATTCCATTCCATT
This sequence comes from Coregonus clupeaformis, assembly GCF_020615455.1. Lineage (NCBI taxonomy): Eukaryota > Metazoa > Chordata > Actinopteri > Salmoniformes > Salmonidae > Coregonus > Coregonus clupeaformis. The sequence goes on along the minus strand of NC_059192.1, from coordinate 45,185,419 downwards.
CCATTCCGTTTACCAGGTTAATCCTGGATCCTGGAGCACGGTTCAGGACGACTGGACCGTTGTCATACAGTTCCATGATTAGTGAGGATTAAGGTAGATTTATAGGACTATTGTTCTAACCCTATTATACACTTTATTCCACCTTTCAATATTTAATGGATTGAACTTGAATATAACAATTTGCAGGATGAATCAAACCACTGTATTTTTTATTCATCATTATATTTAGTGCATAAAGCCTCTCCAAACCTGTTTTTTTAATGATTCATACATACTTTCCTAACCCAAAAATGTGCCTAAATAATCTACAAGATCAGAGTATTTTAAAATCTACCAGTTGGTGCTGAAACGGAGATGAATATGCATATATGTCGATGGATTTCTTTCATCGATCTCTATATTCGGAACCCTTCTCTCTATGTATTCTAGTGAGTCTGTCGAGAAAATTCTAATTAAAGGTACACCATATTTAAAGGGATGGCTTAAGATAAATGTACTGAAAACCCTACTGAATGAAAACTCCATGAGAAAACCTGTTGGCCAGCAAGTGGGAGGGTGTTCAGAGGTTGAATTAAATGTATTCAGTGCGCAAGGGAACCACGTCTGCAAAGCCCGTTACGCACCTGTAAAAGGTAAGTCTGAATACCAACTACTGAGAAGTGCGTAGGAAAGGCATGTGTAGGAAAGGCGTACCACTTTTGGCTTGTGGGCACTACTTTCAGAACTACTTGCTAAAAATATATAGCAATTACCAGTTGGAGGGCCGTTCAAGTAGATTTCTCCCAGATGTGGTAAATTCCCGCTTCCCACTTGGTTACTAAACACACCATAACAACGCTAACCATCCACTGTAGAGCTGTATAGACTTACACTTTGACATATTGTTGAGCATTGTACGATGTATAGTTTTTGTTTAAATCAATAAAAAAACCAATAAAAAAAGAATAAAAACAGCCTTCACTCATAAGGGTACAGTTAGGGTACAGTATTTTTCCCTGGGGTACAAAAATATTAAGGGCTCTATTCAATCAGATCCGCTTTAGCCGACATCCGCATGGTGGTTGTTTTGGCGATGTCAGAGGTGAAACTGCATTAGAGCTGTCAAAACCACAAGTGCTGCTGGCATTATACCTAAAGTGCATTAAGAGAAATCCCATGCAGCCTTGTTTACAAGTTCAAACACTGGAATGTGAGATGCAATCGACACCTCGATTAGGCTTGATAGAAATCATCATTATTTTGTTTAATGATTTTCAATTTGAGCGTCATTATTTCTATATAGCCTACACTCTCTCGTTCTGAACTCCTAATGCAAGTGGGACGGTGTGGCTTCGTGACAATGAACAAGAGCAGCTGCTCACCGATTTGGCAGCTCCAATGCAGTTACAACTCCAATGCAAAAAAATCAGCTATGTGGGAGTCGGCTATCGACTGTTAACACATGATCTGATTGAATCTAGGCCTAAAATACACAAAATGATCTCACATGGTACTGTTCAGTACCTTTTAGGGTACATGTGTGGATAAAGAGTATAATGGTACATTGTTGTACCCAATAATTTGAGTATTGCATCCCAGAAAAGTGTTAAAAATAGCCCACGTTAACATATGTAGCTTAAGAAACAAGGTTTGTGAAATCAATAATTTGCTAGAAACAGATGACATTCATATTCTGACAATCTCTGAAACTCACTTAGATAATACCTTTGATGATACAGTGGTAGCAATACAAGGTTATAACATTTACAGAAAAGACAGAAATGCCAATGGGGGCGAAGTTGTGGTCTATATTCAGAACCACATTCTTGTAAAACTTAGAGAGGATCTCATGTTAAATATTGTTGAAGTAATATGGCTACAGGTTCACCTGCCTCACCTAAAGCCCATTCTGGTGGGAAGCTGCTATAGACAACCAAGTGCTAACAGCCAGTATCTGGATAACGTGTGAAATGCTTGATAATATATGTGATATCAATAGAGAGCTATACTTTCAGGGTGTTTTAAATATTGACTGGCTTTCATCAGGCTGCCCACTCAAGAGAAAGCTTCAAACTGTAACTAGTACCTGCAACCTGACTCAGGTTATCAATCAACTTACCACGGTAGTTACAAACAGTACAGGAATGAAATCATCAACATGTGTTGATCATATCTTTACTAATGCTGCAGAGATTTGTTTGAAAGCAGTATCCAAATCCATCAGATGTAGTGATCACAATATAGTAGCCATATCTAAGAAAACCAAAGTTCCAAAGGCTGGGCCATATATTGTGTACAGTGGGGGAAAAAAGTATTTAGTCAGCCACCAAATGTGCAAGTTCTCCCACTTAAAAAGATGAGAGAGGCCTGTAATTTTCATCATAGGTACACGTCAAATATGACAGACAAAATGAGAAAAAAAATTCCAGAAAATCACATTGTAGGATTTTTTATGAATTTATTTGCAAATTATGGTGGAAAATAAGTATTTGGTCAATAACAAAAGTTTCTCAATACTTTGTTATATTCCCTTTGTTGGCAATGACACAGGTCAAACGTTTTCTGTAAGTCTTCACAAGGTTTTCACACACTGTTGCTGGTATTTTGGCCCATTCCTCCATGCAGATCTCCTCTAGAGCAGTGATGTTTTGGGGCTGTCGCTGGGCAACACGGACTTTCAACTCCCTCCAAAGATTTTCTATGGGGTTGAGATCTGGAGACTGGCTAGGCCACTCCAGGACCTTGAAATGCTTCTTACGAAGCCACTCCTTCGTTTCCCGGGCGGTGTGTTTGGGATCATTGTCATGCTAAAAGACCCAGCCACGTTTCATCTTCAATGCCCTTGCTGATGGAAGTAGGTTTTCCCTCAAAATCTCACGATACATGGCCCCATTCATTCTTTCCTTTACACGGATCAGTCGTCCTGGTCCCTTTGCAGAAAAACAGCCCCAAAGCATGATGTTTCTACCCCCATGCTTCACAGTAGGTATGGTGTTCTTTGGATGCAACTCAGCATTCTTTGTCCTCCAAACACGACGAGTTGAGTTTTTACCAAAAAGTTATATTTTGGTTTCATCTGACCATATCACATTCTCCCAATCCTCTTCTGGATCATCCAAATGCACTCTAGCAAACTGGACATGTACTGGCTTAAGCAGGGGGACACGTCTAGCACTGCAGGATTTGAGTCCCTGGTGGCGTAGTGTGTTACTGATGGTAGGCTTTGTTACTTTGGTCCCAGCTCTCTGCAGGTCATTCACTAGGTCCCCCCGTGTGGTTCTGGGATTTTTGCTCACCGTTCTTGTGATCATTTTGACCCCACGGGGTGAGATCTTGCGTGGAGCCCCAGATCGAGGGAGATTATCAGTGGTCTTGTATATCTTCCATTTCCTAATAATTGCTCCCACAGTTGATTTCTTCAAACCAAGCTGCTTACCTATTGCAGATTCAGTCTTCCCAGCCTGGTGCAGGTCTACAATTTTGTTTCTGGTGTCCTTTGACAGCTCTTTGTTCTTGGCCATAGTAGAGTTTGGAGTGTGACTGTTTGAGGTTGTGGACAGGTGTATTTTATACTGATAACAAGTTCAAACAGGTGCCATTAATACAGGTAACGAGTGGAGGACAGAGGAGACTCTTAAAGAAGAAGTTACAGGTCTGTGAGAGCCAGAAATCTTGCTTGTTTGTAGGTGACCAAATACTTATTTTCCACCATAATTTGCAAATAAATTCATAAAAAATCCTACAATGTGATTTTCTGGAAAAAAAATTCTCATTTTGTCTGTCATAGTTGACGTGTACCTATAATGAAAATTACAGGCCTCTCTCATCTTTTTAAGTGGGAGAACTTGCACAATTGGTGGCTGACTAAATACTTTTTTCCCCCACTGTATAACTGCCTTAATTTAGCTGGACCCCAGGAAGAGTAGCTTCTGCCTTGGCAGCAGCTAATGGGGATCCACAATACAAATACAGAGCGACTTACAGTTAGTGAATACATTTTTATTTTTAAAAATATTTTATTTTTATACTGGCCCCCCATGGGAATCGAACCCACAACCCTGGCGTTGCAAACGCCATGCTCTATCAACTGAGCTACATCCCTGCCGGCCATTCCCTCCCCTACCCTGGACGACGCTGGGCCAATTGTGCGCCGCCCATGAGTCTCCCGGTCGCGGCCGGCTGCGACAGAGCCTGGATTCGAACCAGGATCTCTAGTGGCACAGTTAGCACTGCGATGCAGTGCCTTAGAACACTGCGCCACTCAGGAGGTACAATAATCACACTCTCACTCTCAAAAAAGGGATACACTGTGATGGTACATTTCTTTTCCCCAGGGTACAAACATATTTTGTGTACCCTCAATACCCACCATAAGGTACAATTATGGATTTTTGCCACCTAAATGGATCTAACGGCTTTGTCACTGGGGTGGTACCCTAAATTGGCACATTTGTTCCATAATCATTATCATATTTGCATATTATCATATCAGCATGCTCTACTGTAGCTAGATTTTTTTGATATGTTTTTAATATCTGTGTTTGTGCATGTACATTGAATTTTATGCTACACAAAGATAAATAACATACATTTTAATAAAATAATCCAGCCAGATTTTATTTAACCTGTTACTGAAATGGTTGTTCCAGTTTAAATGGCTAAGGTAGTCTCCTCATAATGTTCCTAACCCTGGCAGTCATTATGAATGCAGGTTGTGGGTGAATACAAAACTGTTGGATATCCTAACTCTGGCTGGATTCCAATAGGAATTACACATCACTTTGCAAGCCAGCATTATGTGACTTGCAGATAGGGTGGCAAAATTCTGGTAACATTCACAAATTCCTCAGATTTTCCAGAAATTCCGATTGGAAGATTTCTGGAAATGGAAGGGAATAAGCAGGAAATCCTTCAACCAGGATTTCTTGAAAATCTGGGAATTTTGGGAAAGTTACCAGAATTTTGCAACCATACTTGCAGGCCTGATGTTATGATATAATAATAATATGCCATTTAGCAGACACTTTTATCCAAAGCGACTTACAGTCATGCGTGCATACATTTTTGTGTATGGGTGGTCCCGGGGATCGAACCCACTACCTTGGTGTTACAAGCGCCATGCTCTATCAGCTGAGCTACAGAGGACCTCTGTCATGCTGATTGAGTTAGAATAACAGACTGGAAGCTATAAAAGGAGGGTGGTGCTTGAAATCATTGTTCTTCCTCTGTTAACCATGGTTACCTGCAAGGAAACACGTGCCGTCATCATTGTATGTTGCCTGTAAACGTTGTATTAGGGTAAAACTAAACCTCAAAATAAGGCCTTATGACATTATATATACAGAAGTATGTGGACATCCCTTCAAATTAGTGGATTTGGCTATTTCTGCCCTGCTAGAGCTGCCCGGTCAACTGTCAGTGCTGTTATTGTGAAGTGGAAAGGTCTAGGTGCAACAACGGCTCAGCCGCGATGTGGTAGGCCAAACAAGCTCACAGAACAGGACCACCGAGTGCTGAAGTGTGTAGGGCATAACAATTGTCTGTCCTCGTTTACCGAGTTCTAAACTGCCTCTGGAAGCAATGCCTCTGGAAGCAATGTCAGCACAAGAACTGGCCTAATCTCCCAACATCAATGCCCGACCTCACTAATGCTCTTGTGGCTGAATGGAAGCAAGTGCCGGCAGCAATGTTCCAGCATCTAGTGGAAAGCCTTCCCAGAAGAGTCGAGGATGTTATAGCAGGAAAGGGGGGACCAACTACATATTAATGCTCATGATTTTGGAATGAGATGTTTGACAAGCAGGTGTCCACATACTCATGTAGTGTATGTAATGTAGTGTCATAAAGAGTTTAATTTGAATGATAACATACGCCTAGGAACTCACTTAGTGAAGGTCACAGGACTGAAAATGAATGAATTCAACAACCATGTCTCTGTCACTAGCAAATACAGTCATAGGTGGTAACTCTACAATTTACTTGAAAAGGAAAGGCATACTAGGAAATGATATTGGAGGCATGGTTTAGTGGGTGCGTGGCTTTTCATTAATTGTTTTTGGACACATGTGAGTGGACATTTTGTACCAGTTAAAGTGGTCTATGGTAGAGGTACATTTTCGTCACTTACGAAGAACATACAGTATGGCTTTGACACTGTTGTGGTTCCCTATGAAGGCAAATTGTAACTTTTCTAAAAGCATGCTTTTGTACCTGTGGACTATATGTAAGATAGGTACTATCTGAGGTATGAACTGGGGTACAATTATGTACCTATAACTAAATGTACAAAGAATGACCTTACAGGGTACCACCTCAATGACAAACGGTTGTACCTTTTTAAGAACAAATCTAAACCTTTATTTCTGAGAGTGTAGTGTAGTGCCCTATCTTTTAGCAAAGATGCAAATGTTGCTACATGTACAGTGAGGGGAAAAAAGTATTTGATCCCCTGCTGATTTTGTACGTTTGCCCACTGACAAAGACATGATCAGTCTATAATTTTAATGGTAGGTTTATTTGAACAGTGAGAGACAGAATAACAACAAAATCCAGAAAAGCGCATGTCAAAAATTTTATAAATTGATTTGCATTTTAATGAGGAAAATAAGTATTTGACCACCTCTCAATCAGAAAGATTTCTGGCTCCCAGGTGTCTTTTATACAGGTAACGAGCTGAGATTAGGAGCACATTCTTAAAGGGAGTGCTCCTAATCTCAGTTTGTTACCTGTATAAAAGACACCTGTCCACAGAAGCAATCAATCAATCACATTCCAAACTCTCCACCATGGCCAAGACCAAAGAGCTCTCCAAGGATGTCAGGGACAAGATTGTAGACCTACACTAGGCTGGAATGGGCTACAAGACCATCGCCAAGCAGCTTGGTGAGAAGGTGAAAACAGTTGGTGCGATTATTCGCAAATGGAAGAAACACAAAAGAACTGTCAATCTCCCTCGGCCTGGGGCTCCATGCAAAATCTCACCTTGTGGAGTTGCAATGATCATGAGAACGGTGAGGAATCAGCCCAGAACTACACGGGAGGATCTTGTCAATGATCTCAAGGCAGCTGGGACGATAGTCACCAAGAAAACAATTGGTAACACACTACGCTGTGAAGGACTGAAATCCTGCAGCGCCCGCAAGGTCCCCCTGCTCAAGAAAGCACATATACAGGCCCGTCTGAAGTTTGCCAATGAACATCTGAATGATTCAGAGGAGAACTGGGTGAAAGTGTTGTGGTCAGATGAGACCAAAATCGAGCTCTTTGGCATCAACTCAACTCGCCGTGTTTGGAGGAGGAGGAATGCTCCCTATGACCTCAAGAACACCATCCCCACCGTCAAACATGGAGGTGGAAACATTATGCTTTGGGGGTGTTTTTTTGCTAAGGGGACAGGACAACTTCACCGCATCAAAGGGACGATGGACGGGGCCATGTACCGTCAAATCTTGGGTGAGAACCTCCTTCCCTCAGCCAGGGCATTGAAAATGGGTCATGGATGGGTATTCCAGCATGACAATGACCCAAAACACACGGCCAAGGCAACAAAGGAGTGGCTCAAGAAGAAGCACATTAAGGTCCTGGAGTGGCCTAGCCAGTCTCCAGACCTTAATCCTATAGAAAATCTGTGGAGGGAGCTGAAGGTTCGAGTTGCCAAACGTACTTGGAGAAGATATGCAAAGAGGAGTGGGACAAAATCCCTCCTGAGATGTGTGCAAACCTGGCGGCCAACTACAAGAAACGTCTGACATCTGTGATTGCCAACAAGGGTTTTGCCACCAAGTACTAAGTCATGTTTTGCAGAGGGGTCAAATACTTATTTCCCTAATTAAAATGCAAATCAATTGATAACATTTTTGACATGCGTTTATCTGGATTTTTTTGTTGTTATTCTGTCTCTCACTGTTCAAATAAACCTACCATTAAAATTATAGACTGATCATGTCTTTGTCAGTGGGCAAACGTACAAAATCAGCAGGGGATCAAATACTTTTTTCCCTCACTGTATTTGGAATACATTTTATGTGACGTTAAATATATTGAATATACACAGTACCAGTCAAAAGTTTGGACAGACCTACTCATTCAAGGATGTTTCTTTATTTTTACTATTTTCTACATTGTAGAATAATAGTGAAGACATCAAACTATGAAATAACACATAAGGAATCTTGTAGTAACCAAAAAAGTGTTAAACAAATCAAAATATATTTTAGATTTTAGATTCTTCAAAGTAGCCACCCTTTGCCTTGATGACAGCTTTGCACACTTTTGACTGGTACTGTATATATATTTTGTTGTACGGGAACAAGTAATCATTCAAAGCTTTTTCGAGTTTTCTTCTCCCACACTTCTAGACAAATTGGCTATGAAGCTTGTGTTCTTTTATCAAGGACCGTATTGACAGGCAATTGATTTTTGCCCTTCAGCTGTAGGATGGTGGTCAGTACTTAAACCTTTCTGCCTTTTAAACAAATAGCAAAAAGCAATGCTAGTGTTGCAGTACGTGCTGAGCATCTCTTGATAAGTATGATAAATATCTCCTACCTGCACATCCAGGTAACGTCTGCCACGTATCTGCTTATTTTTAAGAGGAGCTACAGTATCCTGACAGTTCAGATAGGCACTTTTTTTGCGATATCACCTGGGTACTGTTCATAAGGCACCAAACAGAAGCCTACACATTAAGAAACAAAGAATGTGCTTTTTGAACTTGTTTAATTGCCAATGCCTTTACTGCCTGTCTTGCATTTTATTTTTTGATTGGCTGTTCTAATGCCCTTTGTCCAGTTCAGGAAGTGCCTGATCCAGCTCTTTACCGGCAAGCCTGCACCAGAGAACATGAATGCTATGTCGGAGCGACCGGGAATGACGGGGGAGAGCTGCACGGGGGGTGAGATGTCAGCCATAACAGCACGCATCCCGGTCTGCGGCAACACCCAGCCTAAGAATGAGGAGGCGTCCCCCAGCGAGTGCAGCTCCTTTGCCCAGCTGCCAATCCCAGAGAACAAAGTCTGCCCCATGTAGGCTAACAGAAGACTATCCCCACCCCTGAACTCTCCTCCAGTCCTCACTGCCTTACCATCCTCCCCTTCTATTCCTATACAGATGCATCTTCTCTTACCCACCAACTTCTTGTGGTATGTGTTAGTTTAAAGATGCCAGGTGTAACCACAAGGGTTCTCTGGTTTACTTGTTATGTATTAGTAGACATAGAGGGAAACTGGAGCACAAAAGAGGGACATAATGCTTTCATGTATGGCAAGCAGCCAGACCACCCTGACTGCCTCTCTCTGCTGGCTTTCATCTGAGGCTAAGCAGGGTCAGGCCTGGATCTTTGGGTAGGAGACCAGATGCGGTTGGAAAGGGTGTTAGAGGGCCAGTGGGAGGCATTCTTCCCTCCTCAATACCTTAGTCCACCCTTTCTGTGGACACTGCACCACAAAGGGTTCCCTTAACACATACTACCAATATATTTTACATACATGGAATACCAACTGGGGTAATGTTGACCCCAAGAAGAAATTATTGGAAAAAGCAACAATCATAACAAAATATCAAATTCATTATTATCAAAACATAATTAGATATGTAAATAATGTTATCTAAATCAAATAAATACTTATTTGTTGCACAATTACAGGTAATTTGCATATTCTATAAAACATCAATATAAATTTCTGCCTTAAATAATGTGCAGCTTTTTTCCAAAGTACAATCCACATAAGTACTATTAAGCCAATTTACCATAATTTGAATGTGTTATCATTTCGTTTTTAGAAATTTGATGTAAATATAAATGTTGTCTTATGTGGTAAAAATGACTGGCATTTAAAGGGGCAGTACACCATCCTGTGAGACAATGACCAACAATATGGCTTAGTTTTCTTTATTTACTTACCTCAAAGCCAGCATGAGCATCGTTGCTAGTGAAACAATGGGAGTGGTAGGGCCTATGGCAGCAGACTTCAGAAAGCATGCCCAAATCTTCATTCACTTCAAACCAAATGTTATAGCAACCCAAATACCATAACAAGTTCCACATCTAGAATATTGGAGGATATTATAGGAATTCAGGTATTTATATAACATTTCCTGCAACTAAGCATATAGTATATGTAAGGTAATTTAGATTTTGTACATGGTCATACCTAGTTATAACCAGTTATAACCATAGGCTAGTACATAAGGTGCTCCATCTCTGCAGGTGATCTGTCTATGTAGTCAAAACCACTGATACAGGTCCCCTCCACCCTCTGAGGATATGTATAACTTAATATTATGTCTCCAGAGAAATACTTTTAAGATTTGCCCTAGAATAACGACTTTTCTGAGAATACACACCAATACAGCTCTCTGTGTAGATCCAGAGTGTATTTGAGTTCTGTATTGTTGTTATATCAAGTATTTATGCAATTGGCAGATGTTGTATACCATTGGCAGATTTTTTATGCACAAAACATACATGGTATAGAAAGGTACAATCTTAGGTGTGTACATGGGGAGCTGTATTTCTGCAGATGATCTGTCTATCTCATCAAAATCACTGATAGAGGTCCCTCTCCACCATCTGGTGGTATGGATAACTTGTTATTATGTCTTCAAAGAAACCTAGATTCAAATTACTCTATAGGCAAATTAGGTAATTTTGGCTGGGGTCTGCTTTGCTGAAAAAAATTAGATCCATTGTGGTATGGGTCAGATTGTCCCGCACAGTTTAAACACACTCAAGACAGTCAAAGAATCAAGTAAAAACAGCCCAAACTATATTTTGTACACTCCAGCTAATATCAACAATCCAATGTATGCATACAAGTCAATCTGATCCAGTGTCTTCCAGTTCTCTCGAAACACACGGCTCCCCTCCAAGTTGGTCATGTCCAGTACAATCTTCTCTATTGCTTGGAGTAAAAAGAGCTCAAAAGCTGATTGTATATCATGGACTCGAGTGACAGCAAATCATGTAGGCCCTGGAACAATTTTGATTACATTGGAAGCTGACAGTCTACCTCGACTTCGTTGTGGTGACGGTGACCATTCTATATTACCATCTTTAGACTTCCATGTCCTCTCTTCTCTGGATGATGGTGGTTGCATGCTCTCTCATCTGATGGAGGGGATGGTAAGACAGACTCCTCCTCTGAATCCTCTTCACCAAAGAAAAATGCACAATCTGGATCATCAACAGCATTGTCCTCTATCTCTGAAATGTCCTCTGTCTCTGAAACCTCTTCTTATATTTTACTGTCACAGTCCAGAATTTGTGATCAGGCTTCATTTTTGAGAGTCTGTGTCAGAGATCTGCTGCTCTGCACTGAGAAGGAGAAGCTTGGGAAAGCTCCTTTACACACAAACATAGACATCAAAGACACTTGTTTATTTTGGACCTGTGCAGATATCTATACACATGAACGCCTCCAGGTCAAAATGACCCACAACATCATGTTTGTATACAAAATCTACACAGACATTTCACTACACATCAGTGTGTCCACATTTTTCAGTTAGGTTCATGACCCTAAATGAGGAAAAGTCATTTAATTTCATGGAGAAAAAGAGAGGTTAACTAGTATTCTAAACAACTCAAAAGTGGAAATGGGTCAAATTGACCCGCAAATAATAGGGTTAAAACATTTAAAAGTTTATATTGATACAGAAACACAAAAAAATGAATTAAATGTATTGAGAACAAGTTCATGCTAAGAAATTAGGGTGTGGTGGAGGTGTGTCTACTTAATTCCCTCATAATTCCACCACCTTTACGCTTGAGGAAACCATGAATAAGGTCGAGCGAACCTGCCGGTTCCAAGTGGAAAAATCATGTACTTAATTTTTTTCCGATAGAAATAACAGCATTCTCCATGCACTGTAATGTATAAATTGATAAGAGCTATTGATAAGAGCTAGGTACATGAGTAATCCATTTAGAGAAGGGGATTGTAAATACACATAGTCATTGTTTTTAGATGATTTTTCCTTATGATCGCTGGAGACGAATGTGAAACCAGTCATATGGAAGCAAACTGAAAATCATATCAACATGGCATGTATTGCGGCCCCTTTTCCACAGTGAAGTAGGCTATAAATAGCTGTGCCGTTATTCCGAACTTTTATGGTATGCCTTCATAATTTGCGTGGATGGGATTTGGAGACCCAAGCTATAGGTTTCTGTAGGGCTGTACCTGCCCAGTTCATGTATGCACTTTAGAATGTTTTAATAACATGCCCAGGCTTTTCTTAGTTTTAATTACCATTTGTATAATATTAAATATTAGCCACTATCGGGAGCCACCATTGGTGATACCCATATACATTTATAACTGCCACTTTAGTGTTTGTTTCCTTCAATTTGTAGCCTACGTTTTGCATCATTCCATTCCATTCCGTTTACCTTTCTTTCCTCTGTCACGTCCTCATTAGTGGATCATATTAGTGCACATTGTGCAATAATTTGGGATATGTATTTGAATCATTATGGAATTCAGACCACACGTAGCAGGTTAAACCTGGAGCCTGGCGCACGGTTCAGGACGACTGGACCGTTGTCATACAGTTCCATGATTAGTGGGGATTAGGGTAGGTTTATAGGACTATTGTTCAAACCCTATTGTACACTTTTTTTTTTACCTTCCAATAGTTCATGGATTGAACTTGAATATGACAACTTGCAAGATGAATCAAACCACTCAATTTTTTATTTATCAATATATGTAGTGCTTAAAGGCTCTCCAAACCAGTTTTTTTTAATGATTCATACATACTTTCCTAACCCAAAAATGTGCCTAAATAATCTACAAGATCAGAATATTTTTTTATCTACCAGTTGGTACTGAAACGGAGACGAATATGCATTTATGTAGATGGCTTTCTTTCATTGATCTCTATATTCTGAACCCGTTCTCTCTATGTATTCTAGTGAGTCTGTCGAGAAAATTCTAATTATAGGTACCCCATATTTAAAGGGATGGCTTAAGATAAATGTACTGAAAACCCTATTGAATGAAAACTCCACAAGTAAATTTGTTAGCCAGCAAGTGGGAGGCTGTTCAGAGGTTGAATTAAATGTATTCAGTGCGCACAAGGGAACCCATTACGCACCTGCATAAAGTAAGTCTGAATACCAACTACTGAGAAGTGTGTAGGAAAGGCGTACATTTGACAAAGTCATGAAACATTTGAAGAATTGAATAAACCACCTTTGGGCTATGATCAAAATTATGCCTCTGGGGTCAAAATGACCCCAGTTGGTAGGATGAGGGTTAAACCAAGGTCCTGACTCTTTGGAATACCTAGATTACATGGCCTCATACATTATGGCCACCTAATCCTCCCCTGTTTGCCCCCTCCCCACTACAATACAATACTATTTCAGCACTTCGAAAAGTGCTATACTTTAAAGGTCCAATACAGCCGTTTTGATCTCAATATCAAATCATTTCTGAATAAAAAAAAACAAATACAGTGGGGGAAAAAAGTATTTAGTCAGCCACCAATTGTGCAAGTTCTCCCACTTAAAAAGATGAGAGAGGCCTGTAATTTTCATCATAGGTACACGTCAACTATGACAGACAAATTGAGGAAAAAAAATCCAGAAAATCACATTGTAGGATTTGTAATGAATTTAATTGCAAATGATGGTGGAAAATAAGTATTTGGTCACCTACAAACAAGCAAGATTTCTGGCTCTCACAGACCTGTAAACTTCTTCTTTAAGAGGCTCCTCTGTCCTCCACTCGTTACCTGTATTAATGGCACCTGTTTGAACTTGTTATCAGTATAAAAGACACCTGTCCACAACCTCAAACAGTCACACTACAAACTCCACTATGGCCAAGACCAAAGAGCTGTCAAAGAACACCAGAAACAAAATTGTAGACCTGCACCAGGCTGGGAAGACTGAATCTGCAATAGGTAAGCAGCTTGGTTTGAATAAATCAACTGTGGGAGCAATTATTAGGAAATGGAAGACATACAAGACCACTGATAATCTCCCTCGATCTGGGGCGCCACGCAAGATCTCACCCCGTGGGGTCAAAATGATCACAAGAACGGTGAGCAAAAATCCCAGAACCACACGGGGGGACCTAGTGAATGACCTGCAGAGAGCTGGGACCAAAATAACAAAGCCTACCATCAGTAACACACTACGCCGCCAGGGACTCAAATCCTGCAGTGCAGACGTGTCCCCCTGCTTAAGCCAGGACATGTCCAGGCCCATCTGAAGTTTGCTAGAGTGCATTTTGATGATCCAGAAGATGATTGGGAGAATGTCATATGGTCAGATGAAACCAAAATATAACTTTTTGGTAAAAACTCAACTCGTCGTGTTTGGAGGACAAAGAATGCTGAGTTGCATCCATACCTACTGTGATGCATGGGGGTGGAAACATCATGCTTTGGGGCTGTTTTTTCTGCAAAGGGACCAGGACGACTGATCCGTGTAAATGAAAGAATGAATGGGGCCATGTATCGTGAGATTTTGAGTGAAAACCTCCTTCCATCAGCAAGGGCATTGAAGATGAAACGTGGCTGGGTCTTTCAGCATGACAATGATCCCAAACACACCGCCCGGGCAACGAATGAGTGGCTTCGTAAGAAGCATTTCAAGGTCCTGGAGTGGCCTCCAGATCTCAACCCCATAGAAAATCTTTGGAGGGAGTTGAAAGTCTGTGTTGCCCAGCGACAGCCCCAAAACATCACTGCTCTAGAGGAGATCTGCATGGAGGAATGGGCCAAAATACCAGCAACAGTGTGTGAAAACCTTGTGAAGACTTACAGAAAACGTTTGACCTGTGTCATTGCCAACAAAGGGTATATAACAAAGTATTGAGAAACTTTTGTTATTGACCAAATACTTATTTTCCACCATAATTTGCAAATAAATTCATTAAAAATCCTACAATGTGATTTTCTGGATTTTTTTTTCTCATTTTGTCTGTCATAGTTGACGTGTACCTATGAGGAAAATTACAGGCCTCTCTCATCTTTTTAAGTGGGAGAACTTGCACAATTGGTGGCTGACTAAATACTTTTTTTCCCCACTGTAGCTTCTTTGCAAAGGGCAATTTCTCAAGCAAGTATTTTGCTAGGACTGTCTGGGAGTGGTCTGAGTGGGGATTGGAAAACTGAAAACTAGCTGTTATTGGCAAAGAGGTTTGGAATCCCTCTTTCTTATTGGTCTATCAACTAATTTACCTTCCTGGTGATGTCACCAGGCATGCCAAAACTCCATCCCACTAAAACAGGCTGAAATTTCAGGCGGTCTTCTCAAACAGCTCTTGTACTAAAAGTCCAATATCATAATTTTCACAATTTCACAGTATTATTCCTACCTCAGTGTAGAAATATATATAAAACACAGAATTGTTTTTGACTGCACTGAGCCTTTAAATGCCCTCCATCATTACTTATCATTACTATGACAAGGACATTACATGTTTGTTGACAGTGATTAAATATGAGCAATTCAATAAGCTAGAAATTATGGTTGTACATAGACAATTTGCTTCTCTGATTCCCTCCCCCTTTACTTGAGTCGTGAGTTCTTTGTGTTCTGCCTATTGTCATTAACTACCTAACAGCCCTGTACACACTCAGCTTGTTCAACTGATGTACCCTCCATTGTGCCAAATGCATTGTACATCAGCTGTACAACTTGAGTGTGTACGGGGCCTGTGACTCCACCACCTGCATCATCAAGGTTGTCAGAGGGGGTATGTGTTGAGGCTTGCTCTAACCCAGACAAGCCAGACTCAGCAGATGAGCTGGCCAGCATTTCCGACCATCAGAATGCTTTCATCTTTAGCTCTTTTCCCATCTGAAGCCCCTGTGATGGCAACTGCTGAGAGATTCTTGTTTTCTATGCTGTTTCAGTACCTTTTTCTTTCTCTTCTTGAGCAGACTCGATGGGGAAGCTTTCATTCAAAACAAAGACAGTCAATGAGACTTGGTGCAGCTGGCCCCATGCTGGCTCTGCTGGGACACAGAGGGACTGTATATTTATGATGATTCCACAAAGAATACTTTCTTCACTACAAAGTTACTGTACATTGTCTGTCGAGAAATACTGTATATGGGCACTGTGAATGGGTCCAGTGAATCCAAGTAGCTCATCTCATCATTAGCGTAGATAAATACCGTAGCAATGTACACAAAAGCTATGTACAATGAGGATCACATCACAAAGCCTGGGTCTACAGTCAACAATAGTGTATTTCAGGTGTATTTGAACTTGTGTTAATTTCTCTTGAACTATATCCTGTACACATGACACCATCTCTTGTTCACCATTCTGTGCTGCACCATCATTGAATAAGTTGAACAGTAACAATTAAGTGATAATGCCCGAGAAGCCGGTGTTTGGAGGATATATTGGCACGGGTGTTGCTGGCAAACCGTGCCAATATATCCTCCAAACACCGGCTTCGAGGGCATTATCACTTTTATACAACGGGTTACAAACATATTCAAACAATGATTGACATATTTTCATTAAAACTTTATTTTGATGAATTTATTCATAATATTTCATCCTTCCACAAGATATAGTCCCGACACAAATCTAGGGTTACTACCCAAGCCGGCTGGTCGTTCGTTCTATCGGTTTGGTTGCCAGAGACACGACCCAGTCGTTCAGCCTTTTTGTTCTATATCTATGGAGGTGACCCAGTCGTTCGTTCTAAATGTTCTTATCCCTTGCTTGCTAGCTAGCCAACTACGGAATAACAGCCAGAATAACAGCAAAGTAGATGCATTTGCATTTGTTTAAGCTGTTTTTTAGTGACATTTATTTGGATACATCCATAACAATGAGCTAATGAGGCGTGATTTCGCCTGGCATAGAACATGTGCTCACCCGTCAGGACACAGTTGTTCAGAGGAGCTAGCCAACAACACAGCTAACACAATCACTTCAAACTGAAGCTGGAAAGACTGCAAACTAGCTGCACTTTGTTTCGTTTTTACCTTTATTCAATTTACATTTCTTTGTATATATCCATAAAAATGATGCCAGCTGATTAATGATTTCGACTGGCTGAGAAACGCTGCCTGCCTTTCTGTCTCGTCCCGACCCATTCATTGCTATGGGACAGCTGGAAATCGAATTTGAATATTGAAACAATGTTGCAAATGTCAGAGAGACAGACAGCAAGGTTTATACAAATCTCTGCTGTTGAAAACTAAATGTTAGTCTAAAAGAAATGTGAGATAATGTCTAGATGCTTTTTATAGTAGAGATCAAGTTTATCAATTGTCTGGCTGGGCTGATGAGACAGTGGATTGCGCAGTCAGATGGAACAGAGTAAATAGGCATTTTAACGTCATAGATTTAGCCAGGTACAACAGAGACCCTGATCATATGGCATGAGTCAGTCTCCACAAATACATCATGTACAAATGAGTCTCGCATTGCCACACTTCCAAGTCGTGTTCACTAGGCTATTGGAACGAACGTGACAAAGACGGAAATTGAGGTTCTGTATAAAAAGGGGCCATACTTACAAGTATTACAAACGCTCACACCAAACCAAAACCACTACACACACACACTGACACATATGTTGACCATAAGACACTTAAAGGCACAATCTGTAAGATTTCCTGCTGTTCATACCCATTGATTATTGAGATATATAACTTAGGAATGTCCTATGATTCAACTGTCTTGCACTGTCAGATCTAATGTTGTATTACTACATTGTTCATGTTTTTGTTGTTATTGAGTCTTTGTACACAAACAGTGAATAGCTTCAAAATATGTTTACAACTACCACATCAATCTCATGGACTACAGTCTTTGCATCTATAGCTCCATCTCAGTGGAGGCTGCTGAGGGGAGAAAGGCTCGTAATAATGGAATGGCATCAAACACCTGGAAACCATGTGTTTGATGTATTTGATACTATTCCACTGATTCCGCCCCAGTCATTACCACAAGCCCGTTCTCCCCAATTAAGGTGCCACCAACCTCCTATGCTCCAGCTATTATGAGAGTGGTTACATTTCCCCAGCTCCATCCCTCAGTTTACCCAAGTGGCAGAGTCAGTAACAGAGTTAGACTCTTGAAATTACAGATTGGACCTACACTCTCTAAATTCTGCTTAAACACACACACGTATACACACACAAACTGTATACACACATTACACATACAAAAGCAATATGACAATGTTTCATTTTTTAGGATACATGAGCAGGTAGTGGGGGTGGTAAGCTCATCTTGGAGAATACAGGGAGGGTCAAAATAAAAAAGAACACACCATAGATTTGGACAGGAATCACAGACCGCAGAGCATACTGATAAGTTGAGGAAGCAGTCCCAATGTGTACAGTATCAAGTTTTGTTTTTATTCTTTCATTTTTGCCCTGACTATCATGCTCCTGCAACAGTGTTTGTTGTATTGTACTTACTATGGCATGTTGAGAGTTGTTCTGCTGTTTTTAGTGTAACTATTTTGTCTTCAGTTATTTACAAGAGTTAAAGGTCATGCACGTGAGTTATTAGAAAAAACGAATGTCTGTATTGGATTAAAATATATTTTTAAAAGCAATGATTGGTTGTGCTGCTGTCTAGGTTTATGAATCATTGTACACAATACATTGGAGAACAGGACCAACTCAACAAGCATCATCCTTTGTAAGATGACATATAACATAATACATACACAGACAATACAAGGAAAACATTTATTAAATAAGATTGTGCTTATGGTGCACAACATTTCTACCAAGGTCTAGAGTCTTCCATCTCAATCCCGTCTCTATTTTTTGTTCTCAGAGAAAAGGTTTCGATTCTTTCTTATTCCATACACTTTCAAAATCAAATTTCCTTCGTTGTGTATGTTGATATATGTGAGTACATTTCTCCATGCATGTTGTCTCTGTGAGACAATCCCATCCCTATTAACCCGGGTTGCATTGAACTAGCTATTATGGACAGTATGGGATCACGGAAGGTCCCATTACCTCCTTCATTATGACGATATTACAGAGCGTGTCCCCTATGCCATATTGCATTTATGCTTTAACTTGACACTGTGGACAAATCGCTGTGGATTAAAGTGGCCTGTATAGCCATCAGGGACACCTGGGTCACACTAGACCTTGATGAATTAGATTCACTGAAAGGGTAGAGAGAGAGAGAGAGAGAAAGAGACAGCGAGACAGAGAGAGAGAGAGACAGAGTGAGACAGAGAGAGAGACAACCCTCCCCCTCTCCCCCCTCCACTCCTGCACCATGTCTCCCTCTTTCCCTCTCAGCTCTCACAAGTTACTGTGAACCAGAGGGGAGGGGAGCCAGACTGCCATGGTCAACATGTCACTTTCAATCTCTGCTCCAGTTCAATGGGACATGGTCTCGCTCAGCTCTCCACTGCTGTTCACCAGAGACATAGCAACAAGTGTGGGATCAAGTGGAGTGTAAACTCCCCACGAAATACTGCTAACAGTATTACTACAACTAGTCCCCAGGCCACAACAACTATTATTGATTTAAATTGAGAATGAATGCTAGCCTTGTGATTAATTATTTAGTAGTGATTCATTCAACACAACTGCTTGGACAAATATTGCTTTCAGGAAGACATTTAACATTTACATTACATTTGAGTCATTTTAGTCATTTAGCAGCTCTTATCCTGAGCGACTTACAGTTAGTGAATGCATACATGTTTTTTTATTTTTATATATATACTGACCCCCCGTGGGAAACGAACCCACATCCCTGCCGGCCAAACCCTCCCCTACCTTGGACAATGCTGGACCAATTGTGCGCCGCCCATGGGTCTCCCAGTCGTGGCCGGCTGCGACAGAGCCTGGACTCGAACCACTGCGCCACTCGGGAGTCAACATTAGGTCACTGTTCTGGGTCACATGATAGAAGCTCAGTAGATCAATAAGTGATGTTAGGGAACAATACCGACGTCCATACATGCTGAGGAATGATGGACCACACCATTACATTAGACACTGACTTTATTCTTTTCGTTTACGTTTACGTTTACGTCATTTAGCAGACGCTCTTATCCAGAGCGACTTACAAATTGGTGCATTCACCCTATAGCCAGTGGGTTAACCACTATAAAAAATATTGTATTTATTTATTTTTTTTTAAGGGGGGGGGGGGTAGAAGGATTACTTTATCCTATCCCAGGTATTCCTTAAAGAGGTGGGGTTTCAAATGTCTCCGGAAGGTGGTGAGTGACTCCGCTGTCCTGGCGTCGTGAGGGAGCTTGTTCCACCATTGGGGTGCCAGAGCAGCGAACAGTTTTGACTGGGCTGAGCGGGAACTATGCTTCCGCAGAGGAAGGGGAGCCAGCAGGCCAGAGGTGGATGAATGCAATGGCCTCGTTTGGGTGTAGGGACTGATCAGAGCCTGAAGGTACAGAGGTGCCGTTCCCCTCACAGCTCCATAGGCAAGCACCATGGTCTTGTAACAGATGCGAGCTTCAACTGCAAGCCAGTGGAGTGTGCGGAGGAGCGGGGTGACGTGAGAGAACTTGGGAAGGTTGAACACCAGACGGGCTGCGGCATTCTGGATGAGTTGTAGGGGTTTAATGGCACAGGCAGGGAGCCCAGCCAACAGCGAGTTGCAGTAATCCAGACGGGAGATGACAAGTGCCTGGATTAGGACCTGTGCCGCTTCCTGTGTAAGGCAGGGTCGTACTCTCCGAATGTTGTAGAGCATGAACCTGCAGGATCGGGTCACCGCCTTGATGTTAGCGGAGAACGACAGGGTGTTGTCCAGGGTCACGCCAAGGCTCTTCGCACTCTGAGAGGAGGACGCAACGGAGTTGTCAACCGTGATGGCGAGATCATGGAACGGGCAGTCCTTCCCCGGGAGGAAGAGCAGCTCCGTCTTGCCAAGGTTCAGCTTGAGGTGGTGATCCGTCATCCATACTGATATGTCTGCCAGACATGCAGAGATGCGATTCGCCACCTGGTTATCAGAAGGGGGAAAGGAGAAGATTAGTTGTGTATCGTCAGCGTAGCAATGATAGGAGAGGCCATGTGAGGATATGACAGAGCCAAGTGACTTGGTGTATAGGGAGAATAGGAGAGGGCCTAGAACTGAGCCCTGGGGGACACCAGTGGTGAGAGCACGTGGTGCGGAGACAGCTTCTCGCCACGCCACTTGGTAGGAGCAACCGGTCAGGTAGGACGCAATCCAGGAGTGAGCCGCGCCGGAGATGCCCAGCTCGGAGAGGGTGGAGAGGAGGATCTGATGGTTCACAGTATCAAAGGCAGCAGACAGGTCTAGAAGGACAAGAGCAGAGGAGAGAGAGTTAGCTTTAGCAGTGCGGAGAGCCTCCGTGACACAGAGAAGAGCAGTCTCAGTTGAATGACCAGTCCTGAAACCTGACTGGTTTGGATCAAGAAGGTCATTCTGAGAGAGATAGCAAGAGAGTTGGCTAAAGACGGCACGCTCAATAGTTTTGGAAAGAAAAGAAAGAAGGGATACTGGTCTGTAGTTGTTGACATCAGTGGGATCGAGTGTTGGTTTTTTGAGAAGGGGTGCAACTCTCGCTCTCTTGAAGACGGAAGGGACATAGCCAGCGGTCAAGGATGAGTTGATCAGCGAGGTGAGGTAGGGGAGAAGGTCACCGGAGATGGTCTGGAGAAGAGAGGAGGGGATGGGGTCAAGCGGGCAGGTTGTTGGGCGGCCTGCAGTCACAAGTCGCAAGATTTTATCTGGAGAGAGAGGGGAGAAAGAAGTCAAAGCATAGGGTAGGGCAGTGTGAGCAGGACCAGCAGTGTCATTAGACTTAACAAACGAGGATCGGATGTCGTCAACCTTCTTTTCAAAGTGGTTGACGAAGTCATCCACAGAGAGAGAGGGGGGAGGAGGATTCAGCAGGGAGGAGAATGTGGCAAAGAGCTTCCTAGGGTTAGAGGCAGATGCTTGGAATTTAGAGTGGTAGAAAGTGGCCTTAGCAGCAGAAACAGATGAAGAAAATGTAGAGAGGAGGGAGTGAAAAAGATGCCAGGTCGGGCAGGGAGTTTAGTTTTTCTTCCATTTCCGCTCCGCTGCCCGGAGCTCTGTTCTGTGAGCTCGCAATGAGTCATCAAGCCACGGAGCTGGAGGGGAGGACCGAGCCGGCCGGGAGGATAGGGGACACAGAGAGTCAAAGGATGCAGAAAGGGAGGAGAGGAGGGTTGAGGAGGCAGAATCAGGAGATTGGAGGGAGAAGGATTGAGTAGAGGGAAGAGATGATAGGATGGAAGAGGAGAGAGTAGTGGGAGAGAGAGCGAAGGTTGCGGCAGCGCATTACCATCTGTGTAGGGGCAGAGTGAGTAGTGTTGGAGGAGAGCGAGAGAGAAAAGGATACAAAGTAGTGGTCGGAGACATGGAGGGGAGTTGCAGTGAGATTAGTAGAAGAGCAGCATCTAGTAAAGATGAGGTCAAGCGTATTGCCTGCCTTGTGAGTAGGGGGGGGACGGTGAGAGGGTGAGGTCAAAAGAGGAGAGGAGTGGAAAGAAGGAGGCAGAGAGAAATGAGTCAAATGTAGACGTAGGGAGGTTGAAATCCCCCAAAACTGTGAGGGGTGAGCCATCCTCAGGAAAGGAGCTTATCAAGGCGTCAAGCTCATTGATGAACTCTCCAAGGGAACCTGGAGGGCGATAGATGACAATGATATTAAGCTTAAATGGGCTAGTGACTGTGACAGCATGGAATTCAAATGAGGAGATAGACAGATTGGTTAGGGGAAAAATTGAGAATGTCCACTTGGGAGAGATGAGGATTCCTGTGCCACCACCCCTCTGACCAGATGCTCTCGGGGTATGCGAGAACACATGGTCAGACGAGGAGAGAGCAGTAGGAGTAGCAGTGTTTTCAGTGGTAATCCATGTTTCCGTCAGCGCCAGGAAGTCGAGGGACTGGAGGGTAGCATAGGCTGGGATGAAGTCAGCCTTGTTGGCAGCAGAACGGCAGTTCCAGAGGCTGCATGAGACCTGGAACTCCAGGTGTGTGGTGCGTGCAGGGACCACCAGGTTAGAGAGGCAGCAGCCACGCGGTGTGAGGCGTTTGTGTAGCCTGTGCGGAGAGGAGAGAACAGGGATAGGCAGAGGCATAGTTGACAGGCTGTAGCAAAAGGCTACAATAATGCAGAGGAGATCGGAATGAAATGAACTAAACATCTGTGAAAGGAGAGAGTAGGGCCTCCCTCACCAAAAACTCCCAAATATAACTCTCCCAACTTCCACCTCAGAAACTATAATTGTTTCACTGAACCACCCGAATAAAACTCTCCCAACTTCCACTTTAGAAATTAGAATTGTTGTAAACTACAGCGGTTCAATGTTTCAAGGAATAGACTCAACTTACTTTATTCAGCTAGCTAACTATGACACCATAGCTAACTAGCATGCTAGCATCCAATAACACACAGTTTAGCACCAATACTTGGTTACAACAAACTACCAATAGTGTGTTAACACACTAAACAGATAATTTGTGTCCGTGTCTAGTTCCTTTCATAACGCAGCAATAATTAAACATTGGCTAGCTAGCACAAATATATTGTATTTAGCTGCTACAGTACAGCTAGCTGGTCGTGTTGGCTAGCTAGCAATGGCTGCTGTGTTGACTTTGTTTTGAAAAACGGCGGCGCTGCGAACAAATGTAGCTGGCTAAAAGGATATTGTATTTAGTTGCTACCGTTGCTAATAGCTACTCGCCAGCTAGTCCAGGAGGTGAGTTAGCTAGCTAGCTAGCTTCGTGCTACACCCGGCACCGCCGAATACAATGCTAACCTACAATAATTACATGCAATAACTACCCACAACAACCCACAATGCCTACATACAATACCTAGCTACAATCTAAATACATAGTTTAAGCCCTACTCGACAAAGCCCATGCCATGTATAAAGCCAAACTTACCCGACGCCAGCTGTCTGGGTGGCAGACAAGAAGACATTGGTCTTCTGCAATCAGTAGCTGTAATTAAGTACAGTAGCTACTAACTACCTAACGTTAATGCCTCAGATAATGAGGTTAGAAAAACAGCTGGCTTAATTAGTAGCTAGCTGGCTTAATTACAGGTACTCTTAAGCGTGAAATAACATTGGAAACAACTATCCACAGTTGTTAAAAGTTACCAGTAGCTACCCGCTAGCTAGCTTTATTGGTCCAGGTAGTGGGTTAGCTAGCCTCGTGCTTCACCGGGCACCGCCGAATACAATACTTACCTACAATAATTACCTACAATAACCTACAATAACTACCTAAATAAACTACCTACAATACCTAACTACAATACCTACCTACAATCTAAATACATGGTTTAAGCTTTACTCAACACCATATAAGAAGCCAAGCTTACCTCCTGCTAGAGAAAACACAACCTCTCCCGACCTCATCATACTACTATTCCTACTACTATAGTCTTTTACACCTTACACTGAGAAAAATGGGGTTAGCAATAGCTCCAACATGATCCAGACAGACAGAGGCGGGTTCGACAGCAATGCTGATTAATATCTATGTGTGTTTCTGTTGTCAGCCCTGTACATACAGTGGGGGAAAAAAGTATTTAGTCAGCCACCAATTGTGCAAGTTCCCCCACTTAAAAAGATGAGAGAGGCCTGTAATTTTCATCATAGGTACCCGTCAACTATGACAGACAAATTGAGGGAAAAAAATCCAGAATATCACATTGTAGGATTTTTTATGAATTTATTTGCAAATTATGGTGGAAAATAAGTATTTGGTCACCTACAGACAAGCACGATTTCTGGCTCTCACAGACCTGTAACTTCTTCTTTAAGAGGCTCCTCTGTCCTCCACTCGTTACCTGTATTAATGGCACCTGTTTGAACTTGTTATCAGTATAAAAGACACCTGTCCACAACCTCAAACAGTCACACTCCAAACTCCACTATGGCCAAGACCAAAGAGCTGTCAAAGGACACCAGAAACAAAATTGTAGTCCTGCACCAGGCTGGGAAGACTGAATCTGCAATAGGTAAGCAGCTTGGTTTGAAGAAATCAACTGTGGGAGCAATTATTAGGAAATGGAAGACATACAAGACCACTGATAATCTCCCTCGATCTGGGGCTCCACGCAAGATCTCACCCCGTGGGGTCAAAATGATCACAAGAACGGTGAGCAAAAATCCCAGAACCACACGGGGGGACCTAGTGAATGACCTGCAGAGAGCTGGGACCAAAGTAACAAAGCCTACCATCAGTAACACACTACGCCGCCAGGGACTCAAATCCTGCAGTGCCAGACGTGTCCCCCTGCTTAAGCCAGTCATGTCCAGGCCCGTCTGAAGTTTGCTAGAGTGCATTTGGATGATCCAGAAGAGGATTGGGAGAATGTCATATGGTCAGATGAAACCAAAATATAACTTTTTGGTAAAAACTCAACTCGTCGTGTTTGGAGGACAAAGAATGCTGAGTTGCATCCAAAGAACACCATACCTGCTGTGAAGCATGGGGGTGGAAACATCATGCTTTGGGGCTGTTTTTCTGCAAAGGGACCAGGACGACTGATCCGTGTAAAGGAAAGAATGAATGGGGCCATGTATCATGAGATTTTGAGTGAAAACCTCCTTCCATCAGCAAGGGCATTGAAGATGAAACGTGGCTGGGTCTTTCAGCATGACAATGATCCCAAACACACCGCCCGGGCAACGAAGGAGTGGCTTTCGTAAGAAGCATTTCAAGGTCCTGGAGTGGCCTAGCCAGTCTCCAGATCTCAACCCCATAGAAAATCTTTGGAGGGAGTTGAAAGTCCGTGTTGCCCAGCGACAGCCCCAAAACATCACTGCTCTAGAGGAGATCTGCATGGAGGAATGGGCCAAAATACCAGCAACAGTGTGTGAAAACCTTGTGAAGACTTACAGAAAACGTTTGACCTGTGTCATTGCCAACAAAGGGTATATAACAAAGTATTGAGAAACTTTTGTTATTGACCAAATACTTATTTTCCACCATAATTTGCAAATAAATTCATAAAAAATCCTACAATGTGATTTTCTGGATTTTTTTTTCTAATTTTGTCTGTCATAGTTGACGTGTACCTATGATGAAAATTACAGGCCTCTCTCATCTTTTTAAGTGGGAGAACTTGCACAATTGGTGGCTGACTAAATACTTTTTCCCCCCACTGTATGGTCAATGATGCAGCAAAACAAAACAGCCCACCTGTTCGACACTCATTTAATAATTAACTGAGGGATCTTTATTGACCTTTCATAAATCATCAGAGGAGTCCGTACTCTTATTTAGTCCAAACACTGACAGGTACTCTCCATCACCCGTCCTGTTTATGTTGTCTAGGTGCGGTGAGGGATAAACAACACTGAGTCAGATGGACAGGTTGAATCTCAGTGTGGATGTGGACATCAGTCATCTTTAGAAAATAACGCTGATCACACAAACACCATGTTGACACTACACAGAGAATAGAGAATACAGATCGCCTCCCAATCATGTCCTGACCTCATCCTTTTGAGAATGTTACAGTTGCAAGATCTATATAGGGTGAGCAGAGAATAGACTCGCTAACAAGCTGTTAGCTCAGAACTGTTTGTTCAGAACAGTGTCCGAGTTTTCACTGTGTTAGGTGCACACCTTAGATGAACCACTGAACCATACTACTAGAGTATTCTCACAAGCTACAAGCATGTCTGTCCGCTGAGCTACAAGTAGGTCCTCTGAGCAGCCATGATATTTCACTCTACAGCTGGCTGTATATTTACATTACATTTTAGTCATTTAGCAGACACTCTTATCCAGAGCGACTTACAGTTAGTGATTACATATTATTTTTTTTTATACTGGCCCCCCGTGGGAATCGAACCCACAACCCTGGCGTTGCAAACGCCATGCTCTATCAACTGAGCTACATCCCTGCCGGCCATTCCCTCCCCTACCCTAGATGACGCTGGGCCAATTGTGCGCCGCCCATGAGTCTCCCGGTCGCGGCCGGCTGCGACAGAGCCTGGATTCGAACCAGGATCTCTAGTGGCACAGTTAGCACTGCGATGCAGTGCCTTAGACCACTGCGCCACTGCGCCACTACAGCGCATTGGCTGTAGACTACAGTACATAGAGACAGCAGAGAGTCAGGGTGAAGAGCTGTTGGTAGGTAGTGTTGTTGGTTGACAACATCTTTACAACATGACGTGCTATTTTCTGTGGCTCTGTGTGTGGTCTCTAGTCTTTACCTGCTCACATCAGACTTCTGGACATAAAAATCTGTTTCAGCAGAATCAGATATGACCAGATGAAATACAAGCAAGTTTAATTGTTGGAAATTAGATCAGACTACAGTTAGTTCAGACTAAGACTACGGTCAATTTATCCCTTACCCTTTGTGTACACCCAATCCCATAGGCAGACAATAATTCAATTTCATCTGTCTGTATCTGTCTGTGTTAAAATCTCAGTATTAAGGTAAAAAGTGTTGTCAGTAAAATGTATGCACTCACTAACTGTAAGTCGCTCTGGATAAGAGTGTCTGCTAAATGACTAATATGTCAAATGTAAATATCTGGTTGTTGATTCTAGTGGGGTTAACACCAGTGGGATTGAAATTGACACCACATGCGGTGAATAAATGAAGTGTTATTTGAATCACAGTGGAATCAACACTGCGTGGTGTTGTTTTTACTCGACTGTGTTGAGTTCATTTAACTCTCAGAGTGAAAAAGATGTGGGAGGGGCCTCATTTTCATTCTTCCCAGAATGCTTTGTTGCAGGTCGATTTTTAGAATAATTTGTTTTAATATCTACGTTTTTGCGTGCACATTGATTGATTAATTGATTTTATACTATACAAAGATAAATAACATACATTTTTCTAAACTAATCCAATCTGTAAGGGGTTGGATTTATTGCACCCATTACTGAGATGGTTGTTCCAGATTAGATGGTTTAGGTAGTCTTAATTGTCAAGTCTTCCACCATAGCAGTCATTCTGAATGCAGGTTGTGGGTGATTAAAATATTTAAATTGTTGGATATCCTCCCTTTGGCTGGATTACGATAGGAATTACTAATCACTTCACAAACCATCTTATTGTTAGTGATGGGAAAGCGAGGCTTTCTGAAGGCTTTGGCGCTTTCACCAAATTGTGCTGAAAAACAGTTAATTACTTGGAGCTTCATTATCTTTTCACAATGCACATTGGGGCATCTTCTGGTCAGAAATACATAGCAGTGTGTGATTATCAGATATACATTTTTCTCCACTGTTTTCATCAAAGCTCCATGGCGCAGCGGTAAGTTGTTGGCTTTAGTAGCCTATAACCCGTCGGAATACCAGATTCGCATCTTACATCATGCTTCCCTATTTTGCCTTCAAGTTTAATATTTTCCAAAAACGGAATCTATGGCATTATTTAGGATACTTAAGGATGCTTAAGACAGAAGCTTATACTATACTAAATAAAATAAATTATTTGCACAACAGTGCAGAAAGTGTGGTTTCACATAAAATAATGTTCTAAATAGTGTGCTTTTAACGGGATTCGGCCTCATACCCTCACATCCCTGAATGTTCCATACTTCCCTACTATACTTGCTAAGCTACCAGTCAGATGAAACATTTTTTACAAAATCCTAAGTATATTTATAAGTACTGTGTCCAGTAGAAGTCAGTGTTTGAAAGCAACTTTCAATCAAAGAAAGCACCGGGACTATGGTTAAATCAGTGGGATCTCGCATTTTTGTAACACACAGTTTGAAAAAGCTTGTGATCAAACGAAGCTTTGGAAATCATTGATGACATACTTCTGATAAAGTGATACACGCATCGGCTAACTGCTTCAAAATTAGATGCTTAGCGATTTCGACGCATGCCTCGGAGCTGACTTGCAGGTCTGATGTGGCCCATGAGCCAAGATTTTAAGACCACAATGTTGAGGATAACAAGGCCATAACTAAAGGCCTTATGAAATGTATAATACATGGTCATAAAGGGTTTACTTAAGTGATAATGCCTGAGCAGCCGGTGTTTGGAGGATATATTGGCACTGGTGTTGCAAACCGTGTCAAAGAACACACACAAAACATAAAGCAAAGTAAGTCTTTGTACTTGAGATGCTATGCCTTTTTAGGGATTTTTAGCTTTGACTCCTCTCCTAATGTACTCCAAAAAACCTGTGGATACATACATTGTACATGCATTTGAAGAAACACTGCCACTTTAAGTACTGTGGTTGGTTTGTATTACCTTATAAATGAAATTAAAGTATAGTGGCTGGTGGGGGTCTACTTGGGGTGTGTGGGTCCTCCGAGAGACTGAAATGGGATGAGTGGGGGCCCCACGCACACCTCAGAGAAGTGCCTGATGCCCTCCCAGTCACCCCATCCCAATCCCAGGATATACTGATACCCGTAACGTTTGGGTCCTGTCTAATTCTTTTTGCAAGTGGTTCAATTGCCAGTGCAAACAGGAGGGGGGAGAGGAGACATCTCTGTCTTGTGCCCCTTTCTAAAGCAATTTCATCAGATAATGTATTATTTGTGTATATTCTTGCTTTAGGACATTTATACAACATTTTTATAAAATGTATTATTTCAGCTGGAAAGTTGAAGGCTTCCAAAGTTTTGAATAGAACAGGCCATTTAAGATGGTCAAAAGCCTTTTCGGCATCAACAGCCATTATTGATACATCTATATCTTGTTTTTTGGCGTATTATATTAAACTAAAACATGTTCTTGTATTTGTTTGTGTCTATTTTTGATAAAACCTGTTTGATTGATATGTATAAAGTCTGATAAGACTTTTACCATTCTATTGCTTATAAGCTTTGTTATTATTTTATTGTCACAATTTATTAAACTTATGGGTCTAAAATCAGCAGGGGACTCTCCAGATTTTAATATAACTGAAATAACTGTTTGATACATGGAATTAGGAAGTACTGAATTGAGTGACGTGTGTTGTCATTAGTGTGTCACGATCGTCATAATGATTGGACCAAGGCGCAGCGTGATATGCGTACATCTTTGTAATAGTGTACTTCAAACAACAAAACGAAATGTGAAGTCCTCGGTCATAACACAAACCTATACGGAACAAGATCCCATGAATCACAAGTGCACAAAAGGCTGCCTAAGTATGGGTCCCAATCAGAGACAACAAGCAACAGCTGATTCTCGTTGCCTCTGATTGAGAACCACCCCGGCCAACACAGAAACACATAACCTAGAACAGACCATAGAAAAACGAAACATAGACTCTACACAACGAAACTAACACCCTGGCTCAACATACAAGAGTCCCCAGAGCCAGGGCGTGA
The DNA here is from genome assembly GCF_020615455.1 of Coregonus clupeaformis. NCBI lineage: Eukaryota > Metazoa > Chordata > Actinopteri > Salmoniformes > Salmonidae > Coregonus > Coregonus clupeaformis. Next base: position 45,155,179 of record NC_059192.1, on the reverse strand, counting down.
CATTGTGTAAATAGTGGGGCTACTTTGTCCCAAAATGTTGAATTCTTCATTCTTTGTCCTCCAAACACGACGAGTTGAGTTTTTACCAAAAAGTTATATTTTGGTTTCATCTGACCATATGACATTCTCCCAATCCTCTTCTGGATCATCCAAATGCACTCTAGCAAACTTCAGACGGGCCTGGACATGTACTGGCTTAAGCAGGGGGACACGTCTGGCACTGCAAGATTTGAGTCCCTGGCGGCGTAGTGTGTTACTGATGGTAGGCTTTGTTACTTTGGTCCCAGCTCTCTGCAGGTCATTCACTAGGTCCCCCCGTGTGGTTCTGGGATTTTTGCTCACCGTTCTTGTGATCATTTTGACCCCACGGGGTGAGATCTTGCGTGGAGCCCCAGATCGAGGGAGATTATCAGTGGTCTTGTATGTCTTCCATTTCCTAATAATTGCTCCCACAGTTGATTTCTTCAAACCAAGCTGCTTACCTATTGCAGATTCAGTCTTCCCAGCCTGGTGCAGGTCTACAATTTTGTTTCTGGTGTCCTTTGACAGCTCTTTGGTCTTGGCCATAGTGGAGTTTGGAGTGTGACTGTTTGAGGTTGTGGACAGGTGTATTTTATACTGATAACAAGTTCAAACAGGTGCCAATAATACAGGTAACAAGTGGAGGACAGAGGAGCCTCTTAAAGAAGAAGTTACAGGTCTGTGAGAGCCAGAAATCTTGCTTGTTTGTAGGTGACCAAATACTTATTTTCCACCATAATTTGCAAATAAATTAATTAGAAATCCTACAATGTGATTTTCTGGATTTCTTTTCCTCAGTTTGTCTGTCGTAGTTGACGTGTACCTATGATGAAAATTACAGGCCTCTCTCATCTTTTTAAGTGGGAGAACTTGCACAATTGGTGGCTGACTAAATACTTTTTTTCCCCACTGTATGTGACAAAAACCTGTTTTTGCTTCGTCATTATCGGGTATTGTGTATAGATTGATGAGGGGGGAAAAACAATTTAATCAATTTTAGAGTGGGAGAACTTTCACAATTGGTGGCTCACTAAATACTTTTTTCCCCCACTGTACACTCGTGGAATTTGGCCTATATGGATAGGGCTAAATTCCAATGTTTCTTACATAAGAAATATGACAAGCATATGCATAACCACGGTAGCAATTGAAAGGGAACAGTTTCGAGATTATGATAAATTATTAGACCAAAGGTGAGGACACAACAGTTCACCTGGCACAAGACTGAAGGGTTTGAGTGAGAGGACTAACTGGTGTCTCCAAGTGGGCACACCTCTCCAAAGTGTGCACAGTTTCATTATTAATCACAATTATAAATCGCATTCTGGGTCAATTGGGCATAATTTGAAAGACTGTTCTATTGCCAACATGACTAGCTAAGTTATAAAATACGATATTACGGTGTTAGGCTTTCACAAGGCAATTCAGGGAAATAGATCATAATGTTGGTGCGTATAGAAAGGAGTCATGAGTGCATTCAGGTGTGTGTGCCGCAGCAAATTTTCTTCACAATAGACAAACATAGGCTCATTATGTTCAGAACAACCAAGGGTATGACGTCACGTCGTCTTGTAACTAGCATCATCATACAAACAAAATGATATGCCTATGCTACCCTCGACTTCTTGGCGCTGACGGAAACATGGATTACCACTGAAAACACTGCTACTCCTACTGCTCTCTCCTCGTCTGACCATGTGTTCTCGCATACCCCGAGAGCATCTGGTCAGTGGGGTGGTGGCACAAGAATCCTCATCTCTCCCAAGTGGACATTCTCTCTTTTTCCCCTAACCCATCTGTCTATCTCCTCATTTGAATTCCATGCTGTCACAGTCACTAGCCCATTCAAGCTTAACCTCCTTGTCATTTATCGCCCTCCAGGATCCCTTGGAGAGTTCATCAATGAGCTTGACGCCTTGATAAGTTCCTTTCCTGAGGATGGCTCACCCCTCACAGTTCTGGGTGACTTCAACCTCCCTACGTCTACCTTTGACTCATTTCTCTCTGCCTCCTTCTTTCCACTCCTCTCCTCTTTTGACCTCACCCTCTCACCGTCCCCCCCTACTCACAAGGCAGGCAATACGCTTGACCTCATCTTTACTAGATGCTGTTCTTCTACTAATCTCACTGCAACTCCCCTCCAAGTCTCCGACCACTACTTTGTATCCTTTTCTCTCTCGCTCTCCTCCAACACTACTCACTCTGCCCCTACTCAGATGGTAATGCGCCGTCGCAACCTTCGCTCTCTCTCTCACGCTACTCTCTCCTCTTCCATCCTATCATCTCTTCCCTCTGCTCAATCCTTCTCCCTCCAATCTCCTGATTCTGCCTCCTCAATCCTCCTCTCCTCCTTTTCTGCATCCTTTGACTCTCTATGTCCCCTATCCTCCCGGCCGGCTCGGTCCTCCCCTCCTGCTCCGTGGCTTGATGACTCATTGCGAGCTCACAGAACAGGGCTCTGGGCAGCCGAGCGGAAATGGAGGAAAACTAGACTCCCTGCGGACCTGGCATCTTTTCACTCCCTCCTCTCTACATTTTCTTCATCTGTTTCTGCTGCTAAAGCCACTTTCTACCACTCTAAATTCCAAGCATCTGCCTCTAACCCTAGGAAGCTCTTTGCCACCTTCTCCTTCCTGCTGAATCCTCCTCCCCCTTCCCCCCTCCTCCCTCTCTGTGGATGACTTCGTCAACCATTTTGAAAAGAAGGTTGACGACATCCGATCCTCGTTTGTTAAGTCAAATGACACTGCTGGTCCTGCTCACACTGCCCTACCCTATGACTTCTTTCTCCCCTCTCTCTCCAGATGAAATCTTGCGACTTGTGACGGCCGGCCGCCCAACAACCTGCCCGCTTGACCCTATCCCCTCCTCTCTTCTCCAGACCATCTCCGGTGACCTTCTCCCTTACCTCACCTCGCTCATCAACTCATCCTTGACCGCTGGCTATGTCCCTTCCATCTTCAAGAGAGCGAGAGTTGCACCCCTTCTCAAAAAACCAACACTTGATCCCTCTGATGTCAACAACTACAGACCAGTATCCCTTCTTTCTTTTCTCTCCAAAACTCTTGAGCGTGCCGTCTTTAGCCAACTCTCTTGCTATCTCTCTCAGAATGACCTTCTTGATCCAAACCAGTCAGGTTTCAAGTCTCTTCTCTGTGTTACGGAGGCTCTCCGCACTGCTAAAGCTAACTCTCTCTCCTCTGCTCTTGTCCTTCTAGGCCTGTCTGCTGCCTTTGATACTGTGAACCATCATATACTCCTCTCCACGCTCTCCGAGTTGGGCATCTCCGGCGCTGCTCACTCTTGGATTGCGTCCTACCTGACCGGTTGCTCCTACCAAGTGGCATGTCGAGAATCTGTCTCCGCACCACGTGCTCTCACCACTGGTGTCCCCCAGGGCTCAGTTCTAGGCCCTCTCCTATTCTCGCTATACACCAAGTCACTTGGCTCTGTCATATCCTCACATGGCCTCTCCTATCATTGCTACGCAGACGACACACAACTAATCTTCTCCTTTCCCCCTTCTCATAACCAGGTGGCGAATCGCATCTCTGCATGTCTGGCAGCATATCAGTGTGGATGACGGATCACCACCTCAAGCTGAACCTCGGCCAGACGGAGCTGCTCTTCCTCCCGGGGAAGGACTGCCCGTTCCATGATCTCGCCATCACGGTTGACAACTCCGTTGTGTCCTCCTCCCAGAGTGCGAAGAGCCTTGGCGTGACCCTGGACAACACCCTGTCGTTCTCCGCTAACATCAAGGCGGTGACCCGATCCTGTAGGTTCATGCTCTACAACATTCGGAGAGTACGACCCTGCCTTACACAGGAAGCGGCACAGGTCCTAATCCAGGCACTTGTCATCTCCCGTCTGGATTACTGCAACTCGCTGTTGGCTGGGCTCCCTGCCTGTGCCATTAAACCCCTACAACTCATCCAGAATGCCGCAGCCCGTCTGGTGTTCAACCTTCCCAAGTTCTCCCACGTCACCCCGCTCCTCCGCACACTCCACTGGCTTCCAGTTGAAGCTCGCGTCTGCTACAAGACCATGGTGCTTGCCTACGGAGCTGTGAGGGGAACGGCACCTCCGTACCTTCAGGCTCTGATCAGTCCCTACACCCAAACGAAGGCATTGCGTTCATCCACCTCTGGCCTGCTGGCCCCCCTACCTCTGCGGAAGCACAGTTCCCGCTCAGCCCAGACAAAACTGATCGCTGCTCTGGCACCCCAATGGTGGAACAAGCTCCCTCACGACGCCAGGACAGCGGAGTCACTCACCACCTTCCGGAGACACTTGAAACCCCACCTCTTTAAGGAATACCTGGGATAGGATAAAGTAATCCCTCTACCCCCCCTTACCCCACCCCAAAGAAAGAAAAACATATATATATATTGTAAAGTGGTTATCCTACTGGCTATAATGTGAATGCACCAATATGTAAGTCACTCTGGATAAGAGCGTCTGCTAAATGTCGTAAATGTAAATGTATATGAAAGCATAATAGAGTAATGAATTACATCAAAGTACAACATGTGGATATCATTGTCTTTCATATCATATTAGGATATATGTATCTAATCTTTGTCTGGTAAAGAAATGTTTATCAAAACAGATATTACAATTTAAATTGTTCCTAACCATAATCTAATCTCCATTGCTATAGAAGCTTTTTTTAAGGTGGTATATTTCAGCATAACCAGATCTTGAGTGGATTGCCAGAAGTACAATGCTACCTGGATGACATCCTCATTACTGGAAAGGACGAAGATGACATCTATGGAAAGATGAAACTCTCACGAATATGATGGCGTTCTCTGTTTTAATCTACGACCTCCACAAGTGTCAGGAGACTCATCTGAAGTCGGTACAGCCGATCTGCAACTTCTGTCTGCAGCGTCTGAACCATTTGGGATACACACTAATATGCAAAGGTGAGACTCAGTGCAAAGGTGAGACTCTCACGGACATGTACAGTGGGGAGAACAAGTATTTGATACACTGCCGATTTTGCAGGTTTTCCTACTTACAAAGCATGTAGAGGTCTGTAATTTTTATCATAGGTACACTTCAACTGTGAGAGACGGAATCTAAAACAAAAATCCAGAAAATCACATTGTATGATTTTTAAGTAATTAATTTGCATTTTATTGTATGACATAAGTATTTGATCACCTACCAACCAGTAAGAATTCCGGCTCTCACAGACCTGTTCGTTTTTCTTTAAGAAGCCCTCCTGTTCTCCACTCATTACCTGTATTAACTGCACCTGTTTGAACTTGTTACCTGTATAAAAGACACCTGTCCACACACTCAATCAAACAGACTCCAACCTCTCCACAATGGCCAAGACCAGTTGGACATCAGGGATACAATTGTAGACCTGCACAAGGCTGGGATGGGCTACAGGACAATAGGCAAGCAGCTTGGTGAGAAGGCAACAACTGTTGGCGCAATTATTAGAAAATGGAAGAAGTTCAAGATGACGGTCAATCACCCTCGGTCTGGGGCTCCATGCAAGATCTCACCTCGTGGGGCGTCAATGATGATGAGGAAGGTGAGGGATCAGCCCAGAACTACACGGCAGGACCTGGTCAATGACCTGAAGAGAGCTGGGACCACAGTTTCAAAGAAAACCATTAGTAACACACTACGCCGTCATGGATTAAAATCCTGCAGCGCACGCAAGGTCCCCCTGCTCAAGCCAGCGCATGTCCAGGCCCGTCTGAAGTTTGCCAATGACCATCTGGATGATCCAGAGGAGGAATGGGAGAAGGTCATGTGGTCTGATGAGACAAAAATATAGCTTTTTGGTCTAAACTCCACTCGCCGTGTTTGGAGGAAGAAGAAGGATGAGTACAACCCCAAGAACACCATCCCAACCGTGATGCATGGAGGTGGAAACATAATTCTTTGGGGATGCTTTTCTGCAAAGGGGACAGGACGACTGCACCGTATTGAGGAGAGGATGGATGGGGCCATGTATCGCGAGATCTTGGCCAACAACCTCCTTCCCTCAGTAAGAGCATTGAAGATGGGTCGTGGGTGGGTCTTCCAGCATGACAACAACCCGAAACACACAGCCAGGGCAACTAAGGAGTGGCTCCGTAAGAAGCATCTCAAGGTCCTGGAGTGGCCTAGCCAGTCTCCAGACCTGAACCCAATAGAACATCTTTGGAGGGAGCTGAAAATCCGTATTGCCCAGCGACAGCCCCGAAACCTGAAGGATCTGGAGAAGGTCTGTATGGAGGAGTGGGCCAAAATCCCTGCTGCAGTGTGTGCAAACCTGGTCAAGACCTACAGGAAACATATGATCTCTGTAATTGCAAACAAAGGTTTCTGTACCAAGTATTAAGTTCTGCTTTTCTGATGTATCAAATACTTATGTCATGCAATAAAATGCAAATTAATTACTTAAAAATCATACAATGTGATTTTCTGGATTTTTGTTTTAGATTCCGTCTCTCACAGTTGAAGTGTACCTATGATAAAAATTACAGACCTCTACATGCTTTGTAAGTAGGAAAACCTGCAAAATCGGCAGTGTATCAAATACTTGTTCTCCCCACTGTACATGTTGGTTGTTTTGCTCTTGGACGCCCACAGGCCTCACAAGACCTGTCTGAAGGTCCCCCGGTACCAGTTAAATTTTTTTTATGGAAGTACAGTGCCTTGCAAAAGTATTCATCCCCCTTGGCGTTTTTCCTATTTTGTTGCATTACAACCTGTAATTTAAAGCCGGCTGGTCGTTCATTCTATCGGTTCGGTTGCTAGAGACGCAACCCAGTCGTTCAGTCTTTGCCATACTGGCTGGCAACGTTCTTATCCCTTGCTTGCTAGCTAGCCAACTACGGCTAATTTACAGTCACGTCAACAAGTGCAGCCAGAACAACAGCAAAGTAGCTGCATTTGCATTTGTTTAAGCTGTTTTCTAGAGACATTTATTTGGAACATCCAAAACAATGAGCTAATGAGGAGCGATTTGGCCTGGCATAGAACATGTGCTCACTCGTCAGGACACTGTTGTTCAGAGGAGCTAGCCAACAACACAGCTAACACAATCACTTCAAACTGAAGCTGGAAAGGCTGCAAACTAGCTGCACTTCATTTCGTTTGACCTTTTTTCAATTGACATTTATTTGTATATATCCATAAAAATTATGCCAGCTGATTCATGTTTTCGACTGGCTGAGAAACGCTGCCTGCCTGTCTGTCTCATCCGGACTCCCGACACGTTTGTTACTATGGGATAGCTGGAGATTGAATTTTAATATTGAAACAATGTTGCAAATGTCGGAGAGACAGACAGCAAGGTTTATACAAATCTCCGCTGTTGAAAACTAAATGTTAGTCTAAAAGAAATGTGAGATTATGTCTAGATGCTTTTTATAGTGGAGATCAAGTTAATAAATTGCTTGGCTGGGATTGTTGGGACAGTGGATTGCGCAGTCAGATGGAACAAAGTAAATAGGGATTTTAATGTCATAGATTTAGCTGGTGGTAACTTGTGGAAAAGACACCGGCTGGAATGCGGTTTTAACCAATCAGCATTCAGGATTAGACCCACCCATTGCATAATTATCTGTAAGGTCCCTCAGTTGAGCAGTGAATTTCAAACACAGATTCAACCACAAAGACCAGGGAGGGTTACCAATGCCTCGCAAAGAAGGGCACCTATTGGTAGATGGGTACAAATAAAAAAGCAGACATTGAATATCCCTTTGAGCATGGTAAAGTTATTCATTACACTTTGGATTATGTATCAGTACATCAATACAGTCACTACAAAGATACAGGCGTCCTTCCTAACTCAGTTGTCAGAGAGGAAGAAAACCGCTCAGGGATTTCGCCATGAGGCCAATGGTGACTTTAAAAGATTTACAGAGTTTAATGACTGTGATAGGAGAATACTGAGGGTAGATCAACAACATTGTAGTTACTCCACAATACTAACCTAATTGAGTGAAAGTACAAAATATTCCAAAACATGCATGCTGTTTGCAATAAGGCACTAAAGCAAAACTGCAAAAATAGTGGCAAAGAAATTAACTTCATGTCCTGAATACAAAGTGTTCAGTCTGCTTTCCAACAGACACTGGGAGACAAAATTACCTTTCAGCAGGACAATAACCTAGAACACAAGGACAAATATACACTGGAGATGACATTGAATATTCTTGAGTGGCCAAGTTACAGTTTTGACTTAAATTGGCTTGAAAATCTATGGCAAGAGTTGAAAATGGCTGTCTAGCAATGATCAACAACCAACTTAACTGCACTTGATGAATTTTAAACAGAATAATGTACAAATATTGTACAATCCAAAGCTCTTAGAGACTTACCCAGAAAGGCTCAGAGCTGTAACCGCGGCCAAAGGTGATTCTAACATGTGAATACCTATGTAAATTGGATGTTTCTGTATTTCATTTTCAATAAATTAGCTACAATTTCTAAAAACATGTTTTCACTTCGTCATTATGGGGTATTGGGTGTAGATTGGTGAGAAAAACAATATATTTAATCAATTTTGAATTCAGGCTGTAACACAACAACATTTGGAATAATTCAAGGGGTATGAATACTTTCTGAAGGCAGCTTGTTTGTCAATTTAACTGAACTGTGACATCAGTGATGCTTCTCACAGTGACAGATTCACCTGTATAAGGCTTTGTTTAACGTGATTTCTGCTGGCTGAAGTGGAAGGTGTTTCAGTGTCTTTTTGTATACTGTATTTGACCCTGTGTCGTTCTCTGTACCAACTGGCTGCCCCTCTAGCGAGAGAAAGACATAGTAGGGTTGTTCATGAGTTACCCTCAACTATACCATTTGATCTGAAAATGTACCTTGAGGGTTCAACCCTGTGGGGATCTTCATGCACCATTGACGTCAGTGAGAAGAAGAACGTAAGTCACGGGCCTATACCGGCCGGTGGAGGAAATGGGGCTGGTACATAATTTTCAAAATGAGGTTTGACCTCATGGCATTTTCACTAACACTGGTATGGCAGAAGCACACTTTTGAGAACAGCCATAATGATGACACTATCCTGTCATTGTAATGATGAATCTATTAAGATACCTAAATATGAGCTCTTGCATAGCATGACATGAACGCGCTACAGATATGCAATATATTTATTTCATTAACCTTTAATAATACAGTAGGGACCTGTTATAACACGTTCATGAAATGCTTATATATGTATAATGGATGCGTTATGGATATATAGTCAAAGTAAATTACAACACTGGTGTTACAGTAATATGGGTATACTTAACTCTGAGATTGGCACATGCTGGTCTGATATAAGTAGAACATGATCTCTGACAGGCAGCTATTAGGCTGTATTTACACAGGCAGACAAATTCTGATCTTTTGCCCAATTATTGGCAAAAGAGCTGATCTAATTAGTCAAAAGACTAAAGATAAAAAATGGGCTGCCTGTGTACTGTAAACCCAGCCTTAGTGGACCAAATGCCAGCCCTATTTTGTGTAGCAGAGAGCAGATGGCTGTATGTGTGTGGTGGTGAAGGCTCCACTGGTTTTGGAGCTGGGAACCGTGAAATAGGCACAGAGGAGCTGAAATGTGAGAAACACATGGCTCTGTGTGTCCCTATCTCTCTCCACATCGCTGGGTCTACACTTAATCTATTTCACGTTCAATCATCCATACTATTTAGACTTTAAAGTGAGATTCGTTTTTTCATGTAATCAGTCCATTACCAGGCCACTAAAATGCTTAAAGTGCTGAAAGGGTAAAATGCTGGGTAAACTGAGACAAAGAGGATCGAATATAAAGTTTGTGAGGGTAAGAGAAGTAAGCATAGTAAGCATTGTTAGCTGCAGACTCCTAGCCAGCTAGTTGGGAACCCAAATGGGCAGTTAAAGAGCCACATGCTACTCCAGAGCCACACGTTGCAGACCCCTGCCCTAGACCCTAGCCCTTAGCCCATCTCACTAGCTCCTGCCATTAGGCTCCAATCATGGAGACTGACTCTCTCTCAAGAAATAGAGTGGTACAAGTTATTGACTCAAGAGGGACATGAGCATATGAAAGCCATCTGTTCAAGCGTCTGGTCGATGACTGCAGGAAAACCATATGATGAGAAAAAGGAAAACTGAAAGTAGAACTCTTCATCACACTGTTTTGGAGTACTAGAACTAAAAATTAACAAAACAGCATGTATACAAGTCACAGAGGTGGCGCCAAAAATTCTGGGGCTCGTAGTTTTCCTGATCTGGTAACCTAACCAGGTAAAACTCCAGACTTTATAAGGATAAACGGGATTAATCTGTTGCAAAAAAAATTCATATGGGCTATGATGGGAGTTTCTCTAATCAGGTTACATGGTTTTAGAAAACTCCTGGAAAAACTGCTGGCCTTGGGGAAGATGAAACCCCTGTCAAACTGCAGCAACTTTGTACTTGTTCATATGAAGAAGGACTATGGGGGGTTCCTATACACAATCACAGAGAAAGCAACATGATTAGACAATAACATTCACAGCGCTAGCTTGCTTTATGCAGGTTTGCATCGTGAGGTCCTGCATTATGCAACTGTAGGCCTAATTAAAAATCAACGCACAGTCTATCTCAGCTATTGTGTTTTTGATTAATTCCAGTTAATACATTTGGATTGAAAAAGTCTAGGTAGCCTAGTCAGCCCAAGTTTGAATATAAACCAAATGTTATACCATTCACACATTTTCTCACAAACAAATGGGCTACACAACATTACTGCTGTTGTCAGTAGCCTACAGTTGATCAGACTGAAAAAGAGTCTCATTTCCATGCAATACAGTATGTTTAGGTGTATAGGCTGGTACATTTATGTAAGAGTTTTTGCTTGTGTCTCTCGGGACTGATGTGTTATCACAGTTGCTGAATAAATACAGGAGGAAAGTGGAGAGCGCGCCTTGAGCTTTGTGGTTTTGCCCGGCTAACCTAACGTAGCAGGCATAACAGAAACGCTTGAAACTAGATCCCCTACATACTGGTCTTGACGAGAAGGAAAAAAACTTGTCGGGTGAGGTTCTCTTCTGCACTGTTCAACCAATCCAGTAAATGTGGAGGAGGAGTTAAGATGGAGTGTCGCCTTGTTAATGTCCAAAAGCGGAAGTCGATACACTGCCCTTCAGAACATCTACAGCACCCGGTTCCACAGGAAGGCCAAGAAGATCATCAAGGACCTCAGCCACCCGAGCCATGGCCTGTTCACCCCGCTACCATCTAGAAGGCAGAAACAGTACAGGTGCATCAAAGTTGGGACTTAGAGACTGAAAAACAGTCATCAGACTGTTAAATAGTCCCCACTAACCAGCCTCCGCCCAGTAACCTAGCCTGAACTTAGTCACTGTTAATAGCTGGCTACCACCCAGTACTCTACCCTGCACCTTAGAAACTGCTGCCCTATGTACACAGTCATTGAACACTGGTCACTTTGAAAATGTTTACATACTGTTTTACCCACTTCATTTATATATACTGTATTCCAGTGGAGGCTGCTGAGGGGAGGACGGCTCATAGTAATGGCTGGAACGGAAGAAATTGAATGGTATCAAACAGGTTGTCACGTCTACTCCCACTCCCCTGCTCCGGCGCTCGACGTCGCCAATCTACTAATCACCGGTCCTGGCAACCCATCATTACGCGCACACCTGGACTTCATCACTACCCTGAATACTTTCCCTTTATTTTTACTCTGTTGTATCACCTATTAGGCAGTATTATTTCTGTTTTCATGTTCAGACGCTACTCCTGTTTTAGTATTCCTTCTATGTTCGTTCCGATTAAACTCACCGACTGCACCTGCTTCCTGACTCCCTGCGTCTTTGTCACACACGTGGTTTCCATGTGTTTGATAACATTCCATGCACTCCATTCGAGGCTGTAATCGCTGCCAAAGGTGCTTCAACAAAGTACTGAGTAAAGGGTCTGAATACTTATGTAAATGTTATATTTCCGTTTTTTTTTTTTTTTTTTTACATTTGCACACATTTCTAAAAAACAGTTTTGCATTGTCATTATGGGGTATTGTGTGTTGATTGATGAGGGGAAAAAACGATTTAATCAATTTTAGAATAAGGCTGTAACGTAACAAAATGTGGAAAAAGTCAAGGGGTCTGAATACTTTCCAAATGCACTGTATATCCAGACTATGAGGTTGGAATAATACTGTGAAATTGTGAAAAAGATAATGCCCTTTTAGTGTAAGAGCCTTTGGAAAAAACTGCCTGAAATTTCTGCCTGTTTTGGTGGGATGGAGTTTTAGAGAGCTCCAAACCGCTCTGCCAATACCAGCTAGTTTTCCATTTTCCCCTCCCCACTCAGACCACTCCCAGACAGTAATAGCAAAATTCTTGCTTGAGAAATTGCTCTTTGCTAAGAAGCTCTTTTTGTTTCTTTTTCACCATTTTAATTGAAAACAATCACAATAATGTAATGAATTGTTACCCATAAAATGACTGAATGCACAGTGAGGTGCTGACTAACATAAGATAAACTACACAAATTAAAAAGAGAATCAAACACTGGCTGGGTATTTATTTGACCATTTATAATTCTATTTCATAACGGATCAACATAGAGATCCCCTTCTTGTATTCAGAGGATGTTGAACCGTGACCCATCGGAAATATTTTATAGGTATAATACTTTATAACTTGGTATAAGCATGCATTAACCTTTATAATGTAATCTGTGGAACTTTGGGACTCACTGTGTGTGTCTGTTTCTAGTAGTAGTGTGCAACCAGCAGCTTGACTTCGGTCAAGCTAGCAGGCTGAGGACAGGTCTGGTGAATGAAAAATGTATGCACTCACTAACTGTAAGTCGCTCTGGATAAGAGCGTCTGCTAAATGACTAAAATGTAAATGTAAAATGTAAAGTCTTCACTAGTCACTAGCCTAGCAGAGCCAACCTCTGCCCCTGCAGCCACAGCCTCCACACCTGTCACACACACACACACACACACGGGTATGCATTACATAATACACCTATCTGTATGGGACACCATGTTTAATCTTCAAGGGTAGTTTCACTCTCAAAATATGAATCTGATCCTTTGGCCTCGAGTACACATATTGTAAATCATTCATTTGTGCATGTTGTATGTTGTCACTGCGTCAGATAAGGGGCCAGTTGCTTGACTATTCAACAACTAGTAAGCCTCCACACTTCCTGCTGAAGTAAATAGGCATACAAAGAAGAAAGCTCCCTGGTTGTACAATGTGCTGTGTGACACATCCATCCTGATAAGAATTCTGAAATATTCTGACGAGAGCACATGATGATTCAAAATACCCTCAATTTCCAATTGAAATCCAGTTTTTGGGGTATGTAACTGTCATGTATATCTCCATCTCTGAACGTAATGTCACTGGCATCTCATAAAAACGGAACAATGGTATGACTCTTCTGGAAGTGGACGACAAGCTGCAGCATAAATCTAAATGCAAATGGAGAGAGTGGTTTAGGTCTGCTCCTGCTTTCTCTCTCCATCTCGCTCAGTCTCTCCTCCGGCTCTTAAAGCTATCAAGGCCAGCAGGCGATGAGCCCGATTTTGCCAACTACACGGTTTACTTTGCTCGGCTGAGTTGCTGAAACTTAACTTTTAGACATACTTTTAGACCTGTTAAAATAAAGGTCAAATAAATAAATAAGGATGTAAGTAAGTCGGTTTCTCCTCTGTCTCTTGGGGTTTTCTCTCTGTTTGAAGGTGGACACACCACATTTCTTCACTCAGCATGAGTGCTCTCTCTGTGGCACTTCTAAATGGCCAACCCCTGTCCTAGAATCCAGAATACCTTGAGGTGTCTGAACATGTTTGGAATAACATTTCCTTGGAAATGTTAAAGTGCACACGCACACAAATGAACATACACATAAAAACATGAACACACACACACACAGATGACTGAACATCCATGTGTTCAGGCACCCAAACACACTCACCACACTCATACAGTAACACAGACATGCACACTCGCACACACGCACGCTCGCACGCACGCACACACACGCGCACGCACACACACACAGGCCATAAAATAATTGGGTTAAGACATCAGTGTGAGGAGTAGCACATCCCCATTCAAAGAGAATGGGAGATGCCACAGAAGAGCAGGGGGGGCATGATAAAATTGACTAATGACTGTCTTCAGAACATACACAGTCTGCCTGTGCTTTCCCACACACAGCTGCGTACTGATATATAGAAAGCAGAGATAACTCTCATTAGTCAAGAGGAGGGAAAGTGGAGCAGAGAGGATTGCAAAGATCCTTGACAACAAAGATGTATTATTGATTTAGTCTAGTGTAATGGTCTATTGTCTGAAGATCTGTTAGTAAGGATGTCTTCTTGAATGTTCAGTCGCTAGTTAAAGTCTATACACCACTTGCAGTCTTCACATTTTTCTGTGAAGGGATTAAATTAGATCTACACAACCTACTCCACATTTTAGGTGAGAAGAGAAATGAGAAATGATAGACCATTTCCCCCCTGCCAAAAAAAAAATATATGTATTGATTGCATATGTCTTCACACCCCAGAGTTAATACAAACGCCCCAGTGCCTTCCAGTGAAACGCATACCCATAACATGATGCTGCCACAACAATACTTGAAAATACAGAAGATCAACAACATTGTATTCACTCCACATTTACTGGCCTGTATGACAAAGTGAAAAGAAGGAAGGCCTATGTTAAAAAAATCCACTCCAAATCATCCATTAGGTTTGTAATGAGGCCGTTAAGTAATACTGCAAGACAACACAGCAAAGAATTTTACTTTGTGGCCTAAATTAAAAACAACAGGTTTGGATCAAATCCAATACAACTCAACACAGAGTGAAACCCTCTGTATTTTCAAGTATTGTGGTGGCATCACCATGTTATGGATATTCTTGTCACCGGCAGGGACTGGGTAGTTTGTCAGGATCAAAATAAATATGAAAGGAGAAAAGGCCAGGTAAAAAGGCCAAGGAAAACCCGCCTCAGTCTTCTAAAAAAACATTACCTTGGGATAGAGTTTTCTTTTTCAGCGGGACAACTTTATTTTCATAAAATAATTAAAAAGGTAAAATTACTACACACCTTTTTAACACGATTCCCACATAGCCATATTTACATGTTAAGGCTTGTTTACGGAAGAGAGAGGTGACCACCTGTTCTTAATTAGCTATCTAGTGTCTCTGAACACCTTTGTGTGACGGAAGAAGGACGGCAGAAAGGGGTTGTAACTGAAAAAAATACCTCAGGCTGCAACTGTGTTAAAACAGGAAGGGCATATTTAGCATTTGTAAAATTATTTTAAAAGTGGAGGGCTTTATGTTTCTACAACCGTATCGCAATTGATAGTTGATTCACTGTAAGATTTGGCTGTTTTGGCTACCAGAGACAGTTTACCTCTGAACATAACATATAAGGTCCTTGGATGAGGAGTAGGCTATGTTTATACCAGATATAAAGTTGAAAATTCATACTATACACCACACTCCCAAAATAATGAAGCCATGGACCTCACCTACCTTGCAGTTAACCCCTGAACAGCTGTGCTATTAGGACCAACTAGTATGCATAAGTCACACAGCGACGGACCAAGGCTAACTATGCTGTGTTTTGGGGCTTCATCGATGGCTTACTGGATGGATGTTCTCAGGGGACCAACAGAACTGACTGGAGAGGAGATGTACACTAGCCTACAGGACAGGCTAAGAACCATAGCCCCATATACTGTATAATCAGGTGTGACTGCAATACATTGTGAAGGAGATGTTCTCCTTTGGGAAAAAATGACTTCCTTGATTGGACTTTTACTGCAAGTATCCATTCCTCTGATATATCTTGAAACATGAGAACACATACATTTGCAGATCACACAGAACATTTTCAAGGGTATATAGAGGTACTACTAGTCCTGGCAGCCTGGGCACAGCTCTTTATTAATCATAATTTTTATTGGGGCTGGTTCTTTGACCTGGCCTATCATTCTTAAACCTTTTATTTGTCCTATAACATAACAGTGTTCTGTTTGCAAAGTGGTGGTGATATATACAGTTGTCGGAAGTTTACATACACCTTAGCCAAATACATTTAAACTCAGTTTTTCACAATTCCTGACATTTAATCCTAGTAAAAATTCCCTGTCTTAGGTCAGTTAGGATCACCACTTTATTTTAAGAATGTGAAATGTCAGAATAATAGTAGAGAGAATGATTTATTTCAGCTTTGATTTCTTTCATCACATTCCCAGTGGGTCAGAAGTTACACTCAATTAGTATTTGGTATCATTGCCTTTAAATTGTTTAACTTGGGTCAAACGTTTCGGGTAGCCTCCCACAAGCTTCCCACAATAAGTTGGGTGAATTTTGGCCCATTCCTCCTGACAGAGCTGGTGTAACTGAGTCAGGTTTGTAGGCCTCCTCGCTCGCACACGCCTTTTCAGTTCTGCCCACACATTTTCTATAGGATTGAGGTCAGGGCTTTGTGATGGCCACTCCAATACCTTGACTTTGTTGTCCTTAAGCCACTTTGCCACAACTTTGGAAGTATGCTTGGGGTCATTGTCCATTTGGAAGACCCATTTGCGACCAAGCTTTAACTTCCTGACTGATGTCTTGAGATGTTGCTTCAATATATCCACATCATTTTCCTTCCTCATGATGCCATCTATTTTGTGAAGTGCACCAGTCCCTCCTGCAGCAAAGCAACCCCACAGCATGATGCTGCCACCCCCGTGCTTCACTGTTGGGATGGTGTTCTTCGGCTTGCAAGCGTCTCCCTTTTTCCTCCAAACATAACGATGGTCATTATGGCCAAACAGTTAGATTTTTGTTTCATCAGACCGGAGGACATTTCTCCAAAAAGTACAATCTTTGTCCCCATGTGCAGTTGCAAACCGTAGTCTGGCTTTTTTATGGTGGTTTTGGAGCAGTGGCTTCTTCCTTGCAGAGCGGCCTTTCAGGTTATGTCGATATAGGACTTGTTTTACTGTGGATATAGACACTTTTGTACACGTTTCCTCCAGCATCTTCACAAGGTCCTGCTCCCAAGGATGAACCAGACTTGTGGAGGTCTACAATAATTTTTCTGAAGTCTTGGCTGATTTCTTTTGATTTCCCCATGATGTCAAGCAAAGGGGCACTGAGTTTGACGGTAGGCCTTGAAATACATCCACAGGTACACCTCCAATTGACTCAAATGATGTCAATTAGCCTATCAGAAGCTTCTAAAGCCATGACATCATTTTCTGGAATTTTCCAAGCTGTTTAAAGGCACAGTCAACTTAGTGTATGTAAACTTCTGACCCACTGGAATTGTGATACAGTGAATTATAAGTGAAATAATCTGTCTGTAAACAATTGTTGGAAAAATGACTTGTCTCATGCACAAAGTAGATGTCTGTCACGATCGTTATTAGATGAGATGGACCAAGGCGCAGCGTGATAAGCGTACATCTTTATTTCGTACACAACACACGAACAAAACAACAAAACGAAACGATACGTGAAGTCCTGAGGTTACAAACACCAAACCTTTACGGATCAAGATCCCACAATGACTAGTGCCAAATGGGCTGCCTAAGTATGGTCCCCAATCAGAGACAACGAGCTACAGGTGCCTCTGATTGGGAACCACCCTGGCCAACATAGATCTAAACGATCTAGAACAAAAACATAGAAAACTAAACCATAGAACCTACACACCCTGGCTCAACATTTAAGAGTCCCCAGAGCCAGGGCGTGACAGTACCCTCCCCCAAAGGCGCGGACTGCGACCGCGCCACACAAACACAACAGGGTAGGGGTCGGGTGGGCATTCCGCCTCGGAGGCGGATCCGGCTCCGGGCATGACCACCACTCTCTCTCCACCCCCCCGTTGCGCCCCTGGTCTGGTCTGGCCCCGCTGGCCGGAGCTGGACTGGACACCGGTGGAGCGGATTGCTCTGGCTCCGGAGTGGAGCAGCTGACGATGCCGGACCAGGCACCGGTGGAACAGGCACGGGCCGTGCCGGACTGGACACACACACCACTGGCTTGGTGCGGGGAGCAGGAACGGGCCGGACCGGGCTGGCGACGCGCACCACTGGCTTGGTGCGAGGGGCAGGAACAGGCCGGACCGGGCTGGCGACGCGCACCACTGGCTTGGTGCGGGGAGCAGGAACAGGCCGGACCGGGCTGGCAACGCGCACCACAGGCTTGGTGCGGGGAGCAGGAACGGGCCGGACCGGGCTGACGACGCGCACCACTGGCTTGGTGCGGGGAGCAGGAACAGGCCAAACCGGGCTGGCGACGCGCACCACTGGCTTGGTGCGGGGAGCAGGAACAGGCCGGACCGGGCTGGCAACGCGCACCACTGGCTTGGTGCGAGGGGCAGGAACAGACCGGACCGGGGTGGTGACGCGCACCACTGGTTTGGTGCGGGGAGCAGGAACAGGCCGGGCTGGACTGGGAACACGCACCACTGACTTGGTGCGGAGAGCCGGAACGGGCCGGGCTGGACTGGGAACACGCACCACTGGCTTGGTGCGGGGAGCAGGAACAGGCCGGGCTGGACTGGGAACACGCACCACTGGCTTGGTGCGGGGAGCAGGAACAGGCCGGGCTGGACTGGGAACACGCACCACTGGCTTGGTGCGGAGAGCCGGAACAGGCCGGACCGGGCTGGCGACGCGCACCACAGGCTTGGTTTGGGGAGCAGGAACAGGCCGGACCGGGCTGGCGACGCGCACCACAGGCTTGGTGCGGGGAGCAGGAACAGGCCGGACCGGGCTGGCGACGCGCACCACAGGCTTGGTGCAAGGGACAGGAACAGGCCGGACCGGACCGGGCTGGCGACGCGCACCACTGGCTTGGTGCGAGGGACAGGAACAGGCCGGGCTGGACTGGGAACACGCACCACTAACTTAGCGCGGGGAGCAGGAACGGGCCGGACCGTACTGGGAACACACACCACTGGCCTAGTGCGG
The DNA here is from genome assembly GCF_020615455.1 of Coregonus clupeaformis. NCBI lineage: Eukaryota > Metazoa > Chordata > Actinopteri > Salmoniformes > Salmonidae > Coregonus > Coregonus clupeaformis. The sequence goes on along the minus strand of NC_059192.1, from coordinate 45,136,192 downwards.
GGATCAGGAACGGGCCGGACCGGACTGGTGACACACACCACTTGCTTGGTGCGAGGAACGGGACTGGGTTTCCTTTTAAACCTCCGCTCCCTCTGCTGCCTAACCAGTTCCTCTCGCCGTGCCTCTACACTCTCCTTCTCCCTCATGACCAATAGACCCCGTAACCTGGTGGCCTCCTCTCCTAGTCCGCAGATTCGCCCTGTAGCTGCCTCCTGCTGCCCCGTCGTCCACGCCGTGTGCCCCCCCCCCCCAACATTTTCTTGGGGTTGCCTCTCGCGTGTCCGTCGTCAGCACGGTTGGCGCCGTTTCTCCTCTCCTGCCTGGGCATTCACCTTTGCCCATGGCCCTCTCCCCGCGAATATCTCCTCCCAGGACCACCATTTGCCCACCTGAGACATCGCAATCCTGTCCTCCTGGGCACGCTGCTTGGTCCTCTTATGGTGGGATCTTCTGTCACGATCGTTATTAGATGAGACGGACCAAGGCGCAACGTGATAAGCGTACATCTTTATTTCGTACACAACACACGAACAAAACGAAACGATACGTGAAGTCCTGAGGTTACACACACCAAACCTTTACGGATCAAGATCCCACAATGACTAGTGCCAAACGGGCTGCCTAAGTATGCTCCCCAATCAGAGACAACGAGCTACAGCTGCCTCTGATTGGGAACCACCCTGGCCAACATAGATCTAAACGATCTAGAACAAAAACATAGAAAACTAAACCATAGAACCTACACACTCTGGCTCAACATTTAAGAGTCCCCAGAGCCAAGGCGTGACAATGTCCTGACCGACCCCTTTGAATGCTCTCAGTCGCAAAACTATAGTTTGTTAACAAGAAATGTGTGTAATGGTTGAAAACACGAGTTTGAATGACTCCGACTTCAACTGTACCTGTTTTGACAAGGCTCAGAATCTTCACATACTTTTTAACATCTGTTTGGAATGTATTCTCCAGTTCTCTAGTCCTGTCTTGGTGTGAGCGTCCCCCAGCAAAGGTTGTCTCCTTCTGGAGCTCGATACTCCATTGGAGCTGCAACAGAGGCCCCAGCAGTGCCACCACCCAGGCCCAGGCATTATAATCACTTATTTTCAGCAGAGAATCAGCTAGCAGTATCAGTGCAGTGGTGTGCCTTATCGACAGCCAGCTCTGTTTCTAAAGGGGCGGGAAGATTGATAAAATCCTTAACCAACAAGCTTCTGCCCAAGCTTTCCAGCTTAGGGAAAGATACAGGTAACAGCCAAAATAATGGAAACACTAACATAAAGTGTCTTAATAGGGTGTTGGGCCACAATGAGCCGCCAGAACAGCTTCAATGCGCCTTCCATAGATACCATGTGCTTTTTGGCTGTTCAGACTGCAGGAAAATGAACAGATTCTAGTCAGATATGCAACAAAACAAAAAAAGAAAATCAGTCACTTCAAACCATTAAAAGGTGTGATGGGTTCGCACTCAAAAAGATGTTGCATAAAGCTTACTTAATTTTTATATTTTTACTGCATCAGGGATAGCATACAGCTGCGGGACAATTTTTTTCTTGAGCGGATGGTTAGGGGGCCGGAACATAATTACAAATAATTTGTAGACAGCAAATTGACCGCAAGGCGCCCAAACAGATATAATTCTTGACTAAAACATAATAATTTCAAACCTTGCTTACATTTGTATACAATCATTTATATCTCTCTAATAAGTGTGGGGTTACTTTGGAACAGATTAAAACAATTTCAATCACATGGTGCTGATTTGCTGGTGTTTTTACAGTCTTTTATGTCCAACAATTAAAAAATTAAAATAAACACGTTTTGTTTTTTTCGCTGAGAAAACTTGGGGGGCCAAATAGAATCCCCCATGGGCCAAATGTGGCCCGCGGGCTACCAGTTGGGGAACCCTGGCGTCCACAGAAGTTTCGGCTTTGCAGCCTTCTGCAGTATGTAGGTCACTTCAAACTGCCAATGTGAACAAGGCTTAAGTGTGAGATGTGAGGCGTGAAAGCTCAAGTGTATTTGCTTTAAATGGCATCCAGGGGATAGAGTTTGAGCAGCTTTGTGCAGCCACACATTTAGTTTCAATAGTCTATTGGAATGTCTATTAAAATCTTTGAACCTGAGCACGATCCATTCATTTTAAGTTGCTATGCATAGAGCACAGCTCTATGCACTAGGGGCTCATTAGAATAATGCCCTTAATTGACTGCAAGTGAAGTGTATATTTGTCGACTGATCCATCCCTTATTCTGTTCAAAGAAAGCTCAGCCAGAGAAAAAAGCAATCTAGTGCTCGTCACCAGACATCCGGCATTACCGTGAATCGCCGAAAATTCCAAGTAATTTGCTGAGGTGGAAAGTAAAGGGAAAGTGGGAGTATTTAGACCCAGGAACACAATGATGGAAAGACGTTCAGAGAAAAGAAGCTGAAGGCTGATTGAATGATGCCATCTTCCTGAATTCCAAAGCACACTGCAGGCAGACAGACAGATAGATGGACATGCAGGTGCACACTCCCTTCTACTGCTGCATTACAGCTACTTCCCACACTCAGCACAGCTCCCTGAGAGCAACTTGGGGAAAAAATACACAGGTTACATTCACTCTGTTAGTTATGAGAATGTACAGACGTCCATGGTAAATTGCAGAGAAGCACTGAAGAATGTACCCTTTGTCCCTGCAATTGACTTTGGCTACATTCAGCTGATCTGCACTTTGAGCTGTGACACTGAATTCTCTTTTGTAACATTTGTACAGTATCAGCTCAATTACTAATGTGTTGTCCTTCATACCAATATTCTGTCACTGGTGTATTTCACAGAGGTTTCATGGTGCGAACAGTGAGACCATATCTCCATAATACTCCCCATCTGGACTCTAGCCCACTGGGATCCACCAGCCATAGTTCTGTCTCTGGCCCTAATTCACAACTCTCCATAGACCTCCTCCTTTATCGAAATGCATGTACAGAACCTGGCTGTTTATCTCTCCTGAGTAGGCTATGTCCTTGCATTGAGGTGTTTGTTAGGAGGAGGCGGGAAGGCTGAGGGGCACCTGGGCCGAGGAACCGTCTGCCTGCCTGCCAGCACCTGGAGTCTGAAGCCCCCGGGAGACGCTGCAGGAACATTTATTTGCTTGATGGACAGTCCACCATCCAAATCATCCTCATTGTGTCAACCACAATACGCCAATGTGTCCCTCAACTACTCCATGACAGACATGCAGGCAGGCTGACCTAGTCAACGCCTGAGGTTGTCACGACAACACTGATGCAATGAGATCGAGATGACCCCTTTGAATGCTCTCAGTCGCAGCAGACTTTATTTGCATCGTATAATTTAATATTCAACTGGTGTGTTTATTTTCTCCACTGTCTCTTGATGTAATCGATGGTGAAGATGATAATAGGCCTTTAAAATGCAGTTGAAGGAGGATCTCTTTATAATTGGGTACAGAGTGAGGAGCCATGAGGTAGTGTAGAAAACAGAATGTTCGGTACTTCTTTCCTTCTCTGTCAATTATATTCCAGCTCAGTTTTTGAAATACTTAGAATGCAGTTGTCGGCGGCTTTCTATCTAATCTATGACTTTTTTTACACAGGAAAAAGGACATCTCTTGTAAAGATTGGTCTAGTTATCGAGTGTTAAGGCTTTTACATTATAGTGGTTATCTTTGAACGTTTTTTTTCCATGAATTAAAGTGTGTGCGTGTCCAATCTGTCATTTCATGGGAAAACATCTCACAGTTCCTCTACTTTTTCCTCTTGTTTATCAGAGAAAAAGGGCCAATTTTGGATTCCCTGAGTGAGTCACAGGATACTGTTGAAGGGAGAACGGCTCATAATAATGGAAACCATGTGTTTGATGTATTTGATACCATTCCACTGATCCGCTCCAGCCATTACCATGAGCCCGTTCTCGCCAATTAAGGTGCCACCAACCTCCTGTGCATCTGGAAGAGCTGTTCTGTTCGACTCATTATTTCTTTTTAAATAACAAATGATGACACATGTATCTGTACTCTGTGGCTATGACTGTGGGCTTACCCCAAAAAAAGACAGGAAGTGCTTTAATAGTACTGTATAGAATATTTAACTTGTGATAGAACATTCTGACTAGCTAGGCTGGTCATGGCTCACATCAACACCATTATCCCAGAAACCCTTGACCCACTTAATTTGCATACCGACCCAACAGATCCACAGATTATGCAATCTCTATTGCACTCCACACTGCCCTTTCCCACCTGGACAAGTGGAACACCTACGTGAGAATGCTATTCATTGACTACAGCTCAGCATTCAACACCATAGTGCCCTCAAAGCTCATCACTAAGCTAAGAATCCTGGGACTAAACACCTCCCTCTGCAACTGGATCCTGGACTTCCTGACGGGCCGCCCCCAGGTGGTAAGGGTAGGTAACAACACATCTGCCACACTGATCCTCAAAACGGGGACCCCTCAGGGGTGCGTGCTCAGTCCCCTCCTGTACTCCCTGTTCACCCATGACTCACCCAACAGTGGTAGGCCTGATCACCGACAACGATGAGACAGCCTATAGGGAGGAGGTCAGAGACCTGGCCGTGTGGTGCCAGGATAACAACCTCTCCCTCAATGTGACCAAGACAAAGGAGATGATTTTGGACTACAGGAAAAAAAAGAGGACTGAGCACACCCCCATTCTCATCGACGGGGCTGTAGTGGAACAGGTTGAGAGCTTCAAGTTCCTTGGTGTCCACATCACCAACGAACTATCATGGTCCAAACACAGTCGTGAAGAGGGCACGACAAAGCCTATTCCCCCTCAGGAGACTGAAAATATTTGGCATGGGTCCTCAGATCCTCAACAAATTCTACAGCTGCACCATCGAGAGCATCCTGACTGGTTGCCTTACCGCCTGGTATGGCAACTGCTTGGCCTCCGACCGCAAGGCACTACAGAGGGTAGTGCATATGGCCCAGTACATCACTGGGGCCAAGCTTCCTGCCATCCAGGACCTCTATACCAGGTGGTGTCAGAGGAAGGCCCTCAAAATTGTCAAAGACTCCAGCCACCCTAGTCATAGACTGTTCTCTCTGCTACAGCATGGCAAGCTGTACCGGAATGCCAAGTCTAGGTCCAAAAGACTTCTCAACAGCTTCTACACCCAAGCCATAAGATTCCTGAACAGCTAATCATGGCTAACCGGACTGTTTGCACTGCCCCCCCACCCCCACCCCCCACCCCATTTTTTACGCTGCTGCTACTCTGTTAATTATTTATGCATAGTCACTTTAACTCTACCCACATGTACATATTACTTCAACTACCTCAACTAGCCGGTGCCCCCGCACATTGACTCTGCACCAGTACCCCCCTGTATAGTAGCCTCCATACTGTTATTTTATTTTACTTCTGCTCTTTTTTTCCTCAACACTTTTTTGTTGTTTTATTTTACTTTTTAATCAAAAATAAATGCACTGTTGGTTAAGGGCTGTAAGTAAGCATTTCACTGTAATGTCTGCACCTGTTGTATTCGGCGCATGTGGCCAATAAAATGATTTGATTTGATATTATTTTTAGATTATACTATTTACATTTTGGTTCCATAAACTGGTCATTGTAACTGTTAAGAGCCATTTTTCATATTTAAAATAAAATGTATAGAATATATTTAGTTGATTTATTATTGGTCCTCTGTAGCTCAATTGGTAGAGCATGGCGCTTGTAACGCCAGGGTAGTGGGTTTGATATCCGGGACCACCCATACGTAAAAATTTATGCACACATGACTGTAAGTCGCTTTGGATAAAAGCGTCTGCTAAATGGCATATTATTATTATTGAAAATATATAGAAGTACTTAGAATTGTATGGAAACTGTCTTATTATGGAAAATGTGTACAGTACAGTGGAGGCTCCTCAGAGGAGGAAGGGGAGGACCATCCTCCTCAGTGAATTTCATAAAAATACAAATTGTAAAACATTGAAAAAGTTATCCTTTTTAGATAAAACTATACTAAATATATTCACTCAACCAAATAATTGATTAAAACACACTGTTTTGCAATGAAGGTCTACAGTAGCCTCAACAGCACTCTGTAGGGTAGCGCCATGGTGTAGGCGGAGGACAGCTAGCTTCCGTCCTCCTCTTGGTACATTGACTTCAATACAAAACCTAGGAGGCTCTTGATTCTCACCCCCTTCTATAGACTTACACAGTAATTAGGACAACTTCAGCAGGACGTCCTCCAACCTATCAGAGCTCTTGCAGCATGAACTGACATGTTGTCCAACTATCAAAGGATCAGAGAATGAATCTAGTACTGAAAGCATAAGTTACAGCTAGCTAGCACTGCAGTGCATAAATGTCACGATCGTCGAATTGAGTAGACCAATGCGCAGCGTTAGTTGCAAACATATTTATTTATTTAATGAATGCACGAACAAAACAACAAAACGAAAACGTGACGTCCTCGGTAGAACACAACCGACACGGCAACAAACCAAAACGGAACAAGATCCCACAAACACTAAGGGAAAACAGACGGTTTAAATATGGTTCCCAATCAGAGACAACCAGCCACAGCTGACACTCGTTGCCTCTGATTGAGAACCACACTGGCCAACATAGAAATACAATACTAGAACACGACATAGAAACACAAACACATAGAAACTACACACCTTGGCTCAACATATAGAGTCCCCAGAGCCAGGGTGTGACAGTACCCCCCCCCCCCCAAAGGCGCGGACTGCGACCGCGCCTGAACATCAACAAACCAGGGGAGGGCTGGGTGGGCATTCCTCCTCGGAGGCGGTTCCGGCTCCGGGCTAGACCACCACCCTCTAATAATCCCCCCGTAGCACCCCTGGTCCGGTCTGGCCCCGCTGGCTGGAGCTGAACTGGACATCGTAGGAGCGGATAGCTTCAGCTCCGGCGTGGAGCAGCTGACCGGTACCTGACCAGGCACCGGTGACCCAGGCACGGGTTTTGCCGGACTGACGACGCACACCCCTGGCTTGGTGCGTGGAGCAGGAACGGGCCGGACCAGGCTGACGATGCGCACCCCTGGCTTGGTGCGTGGAGCAGGAACGGGCCGGACCGGGTTGACGATGCGCACCCCTGGCTTGGTGCGTGGAGCAGCTACGGGCCGGACCGGGCTGACGATGCGCACCCCTGGCTTGGTGCGTGGAGCCGGAACGGGCCTTACCGGGCTGACGATGCGCACCCCTGGCTTGGTGCGTGGAGCCGGACCGGGCCTTACCGGGCTGACGACTCGCACCCCTGGCTTGGTGCGTGTGGCAGGAACAGGCCGGGCCGGGCTGGCGACGCGCACCGTAGGCTTGGTGCGAGTGGCAGGAACAGGCCGGGCCGGGCTGGCGACGCGCACCGTAGGCTTGGTGCGAGTGGCAGGAACAGGCCGGTCTGGGCTGGCGACGCACACCGTACACTTGGTGCGAGGGGCAGGAACAGGCCGGGCCGGGCTGGCGACGCGCACCGTACACTTGGTGCGAGGAGCAGGAACAGGCCGGGCCGGGCTGGCGACGCGCACCGTACACTTGGTGCGAGGAGCAGGAACAGGCCGGTTCGGGCTGGCGACGCGCACCGTACACTTGGTGCGAGAAGCAGGAACAGGCCGGGCCGGGCTGGCGACGCGCACCGTACACTTGGTGCGAGGGGCAGGAACAGGCCGGACCGTACTGGGAACACACACCACTGGTCTTAAACGGGGATCAGGAACGGGCCGGACCGGACTGGCAATACACCTCAGTACCTCTCGCCGCGCCTCTACATCTTCCTTCCCTCTTCTCACCAATGGCTCCCGTAACCTGGTGGCCTTCTGAATTCGCCCCTTGTCTGCCTCCGTCAGCCCCGTCGTCCATGCCCTGTGCCCCCCCCCCTAAATTTTTTTTGGGGTTGCCTCTCGTCCGTCCCCATCCATCCCGGCCTGGATTTCCTCCCAGGTCCAGGACCCCTGCCCGTCCAAGATCTGCTCCCACGTCCAGGCTGCCTGCTCCTGGACACGCTGCTTGGTCCTGGTATGGTGGGATCTTCTGTCACGATCGTCGAATTGAGTAGACCAATGCTCAGCGTTAGTTGCAAACATATTTATTTATTTAATGAATGCACGAACAAAACAACAAAACAAAAACGTGACGTCCTCGGTAGAACACAACCGACACGGAAACAAACCAAAACGGAACAAGATCCCACAAACACTAAGGGAAAACAGACGGTTTAAATATGGTTCCCAATCAGAGACAACCAGCCACAGCTGACACTCGTTGCCTCTGATTGAGAACCACACTGGCCAACATAGAAATACAATACTAGAACACGACATAGAAACACAAACACATAGAAACTACACACCCTGGCTCAACATATAGAGTCCCCAGAGCCAGGGTGTGACAATAAAATGTGGTGAGTCGTTCACTCAAAGAGAGAGAAAGACATTATTTGAACAGTTTTCAACAAATTAATTTCTTCAAATTGAAGGAGAAGCGAGAGAGAGTTATACTTTTTTTTCACTTTCACTTAACGGTAGTTGCAAAGAAAAAGCCATATCTCAGACTGGCCAATAAAAATAAAAGCAATTTTCAACAATAACAATGTCTACACTGTATTTCTGATCAATTTGATGTATTTCTAATGGAATTTTTTTTTTTTTTTTTCGAAAACAAGAACAATTCTAAGTGACCCCAAACTTTTAAACGGTAGTGTACATATTACCTAAATTACCTCGACTAACTTGTGCCCCCGCACATTGACTCTGTACTGGTACCCCCTGTATATAGCCTTGCTACTGTTATTTTACTGCTGCTCTTTAATTATTTGTATTTTTTTTTTACTTATCACTTATTTTTCTTAAAACTGCATTGTTGGTTAAGGGCTTGTAAGTAAGCATTTCACTGTAAAGTCTACAGCTGTTGTATTCGACACGTGACAAATAACATTTGATTGGATTTGACTGCACCCTCATAGGTATCCTCAATATGGCTGACAAGGCAATGTGAAGCATGTAGTTCTATTTCTATGGTCTGAGGACTACAACTGTAGCTACGACAATGGAAGAACCATAGAGATCCTATTAATTCTATGGGAAGCACACTGTGCCTGTGAAACTACACACCCTATTCCATTAAATAAATGTTTTGGGCTTGCCTGGTAGGTCCAGGCCTCCATGCTCTCTTTTGACTCACACTCGTTTGTGAGGACGTGAGGACAGCAGCACAGTGTAGTCTATATTCACACACCAGGCACAGTAATAAGTAACAGTCAGGGACTGTTGTTGAAGAGATACCCAATCCCAACACCAATCAGAGGCCAAGGAGTAAGTAGGGCCCTAGTTATAGACCTGTCAGGTCACATGGTCAGGAAAAACTCCTGGGTCACATTCATTGGGCACCAAATGGAAGAAAGGGGACTAAAAGAAGGAGGGACTACCTGAACTTGTCCAATAAGAACCATTGTTTTAGTTTTCCTTTGCAAAGCAGTTTGCTACATTGTGCTTATGCCATCAGCTTTGGTGCTAGACCTGGGCATGTCTAGGTATGATGAATGAATCAACAGGTCACACGGAAAAATAGATAAAGAAGAGGAAAGGCAAACAAGTTTGTACAAAGAAATCTAATTAAAATGTTATTATATGTGTTTAATGAGAGGTAGAGAAATATCACTTCGTTTTGCCCCTTCAATCAACAGGCTCGTCATTTTCAAATTGCATCGGTGAAGACAAGATAGTAGAGAGCTGGAAGCATAGGGTGTCTTAGGGCTACACTGATAATGTTAATCAGGGAACTCTGATTTCAGCCTCTACTAATTTGACTGTGTTGGTCAGTGGCCTTCAGACAACGCATGAAAGATGCTGTTAAAGTAATATATGAACACCCTATTTGCACACTATTTACAAAGTATGCATTGTTTTGTAATGTGGACTAGGTGGATATATTGCCATATGGCAATGTGTTAATGGCCTTGTAACAAAGGAACAAAAGCTGGTTTTGCGTATGTCGTAAAATGAAATATGAGCTATTTTGCTTTTGGGAGAGAGGGAGTGTTGACAATGTCATTCCAAGAAAGGACAAATAATGCATTACAGTATCTTTCAAGTAAAACACAATGTTACCTAAAGTATATGATATGAATACAGAATTTGAAACAAGTTTCTGGGGGATAGTAGAATTTAGTAAAAGTTAAAGGACGAACACCCCCAAGGATTGGGAACAACATGAATCAGCAGCACACCTCTCTTATCCTCAGCTTTGAGAAAACTCTTGTCATGTCGTCTGACTTTGGTCTTCTCCTGGTGGAACTGTTCTATTTTCTGAGCGTGGCACAGCGCTCTATGGAGCTCCCTCTCCACTCTGCTGTGGCTCTCCCCGCCCTTTAGCCGCTGATCCTGGGCTCTGAGGAGGTTGATCCGAGCCTCCTCCCTGAGCGAGGGGACACAAAGATGTACAAACAATTCCCTTTCCACAGCAGTGCAGCTCAACAACATCAAACATCCCTGTAAGAGGGACCAATATGAGTGACGCTACTTTGACATATTATCCTGATGGGGCTTGATCGGGGCTCTTTAGCACAGTGAGTCTGACGGAAGGAGGAAATGGAGTCACAGTATGATATTTCCATTCCCACTGTGGCGTAGCCTGCCCTAAATGACTGTAGGCCTACTTAAAGGCTGAGTAAAGCACTACGCACAACTACAGAGAGAGCTGGAGGAATTAAGATTACTGTACCTCATGTCAATGTGTTCAATGGCCTCGTCCAAAACATTTCCCTTTTGCCGACAGGTCTCCAATAATTTCTGTTGTGTCAAACCCAAACCCAGTAAAATGATCAAAGAACCTGCATTGTAGACAAAACTTCGGAAATCAACTCATGAACTCCAAAACGTAACAAAAGAAACATTTTGTAAATGTAGAACTTTCTCCCTCAGAACTACAGATTTCAACTCCTGGACCCCAGACTTGACAAAAAAACTAATTTTCTAAATGTTGAAAATAGGTTTCTCCCGTTCCTACCCTTTGCAGCTTTCTGTGTAGCTGTTGAAACTTCTCCTTCTCTCCTCTCATGGTCTCAATGGCCTGACGCAGGGTGGAGTTGGTCGATACCAAGTAGCTGAACCTGCCATTCACCTAGTGTATTCAGAAGGCAGAAATTAGGGCCTTGAGTAGATGAATGTACTCTCTTTGCTTTGGTCAAATCATTAAAAAGCTTGTTTTAAACAATGCTGTGTGGGTTGGTGTGTTTGTACACAGTTGTGTGTCTAATTTTTTGGATCTGCAAACTGATATGCACTGTGGATTATTGCATTGCTCCTTAATTGGAATATGCTGTTATTTCAGTTTAACCTGCAAGAAGACAGACATGGCCATGCAAAGGAAGCAAACAACATTAACATCGTCAAGAGATCTGTAATCCTTTCACTCAATTACTGTGTGCACTACTCTCCAGCACCAAAGTAAACTTACTATTCGGACTTCCTGCTTCTAAAGACTTGCAGACTGGAACCTGGTCTGAATATAAACTCTTTGGCTATGTCGACTACACTAGTAAAAGACTATCAGAGTGTAAAAGCATGGCTGCATCTGAAAAGGCACCATATTCCCTATATAGTCCTGGTCAGAAGTAGTGCACTTTGTAGGGAATAGGGTGCCATTTCAGATTCAACCAATCTCTGCTATCCTTGGCTATTGTCTCATTTTAGTGGGTGAAAGATGTAAATGAGATTAAGAGTGCTTCTATTGAGAGTGTTGTTCTATATTGCCAACCTGTGACACTCACATTGGACCTATTGTCAATGACACATGGAAGGTCGAGAGTGTTAATTGAAATGGAGCACCAATTGCAACATTGCAAGGCCTCAAGTCAAGGACGAGTCAAAGAGAATTGCTGTCCTTCAATACAGCCTTGAACAACTCAAAAGCTGCTGTTCTACAAAGCCTTTTAGGTGGGATGTTGTTGCAATAGTGTCACCTGGCAAGCTTTACATACTGTCCCAAACGAAATGGACCGCACAGGAGATTCAAAACAAGTTTTCTGATCCAAAACACTTGTGAAACGGCAGAAAAGTGTCTTAATGGATCCTTTTAACAGCCATTCACAAGGCTGCAATCAATGAGCTTTGTATCTACAGAGCGGTGTATTCTACAAAGTCTTTTAGGTGGTACAGTGGGGAAAAAAAGTATTTAGTCAGCCACCAATTGTGCAAGTTCTCCCACTTAAAAAGATGAGAGAGGCCTGTAATTTTCATCATAGGTACACGTCAACTATGACAGACAAAATTAGAAAAAAATCCAGAAAAATCCAGAAAAATCACATTGTAGGATTTTTAATGAATTTATTTGCAAATTATGGTGGAAAATAAGTATTTGGTCAATAACAAAAGTTTCTCAATACTTTGTTATATACCCTTTGTTGGCAATGACACAGGTCAAACGTTTTCTGTAAGTCTTCACAAGGTTTTCACACACTGTTGCTGGTATTTTGGCCCATTCCTCCATGCAGATCTCCTCTAGAGCAGTGATGTTTTGGGGCTGTCGCTGGGCAACACGGACTTTCAACTCCCTCCAAAGATTTTCTATGGGGTTGAGATCTGGAGACTGGCTAGGCCACTCCAGGACCTTGAAATGCTTCTTATGAAGCCACTCCTTCGTTGCCCGGGCGGTGTGTTTGGGATCATTGTCATGCTGAAAGACCCAGCCACGTTTCATCTTCAATGCCCTTGCTGATGGAAGGAGGTTTTCACTCAAAATCTCACGATACATGGCCCCATTCATTCTTTCCTTTACACGGATCAGTCGTCCTGGTCCCTTTGCAGAAAAACAGCCCCAAAGCATGATGTTTCCACCCCCATGCTTCACAGTAGGTATGGTGTTCTTTGGATGCAACTCAGCATTCTTTGTCCTCCAAACACGACGAGTTGAGTTTTTACCAAAAAGTTCTATTTTGGTTTCATCTGACCATATGACATTCTCCCAATCCTCTTCTGGATCATCCAAATGCACTCTAGCAAACTTCAGACGGGCCTGGACATGTACTGGCTTAAGCAGGGGGACACGTCTGGCACTGCAGGATTTGAGTCCCTGGCGGCGTAGTGTGTTACTGATGGTAGGCTTTGTTACTTTGGTCCCAGCTCTCTGCAGGTCATTCACTAGGGCCCCCCGTGTGGTTCTGGGATTTTTGCTCACCGTTCTTGTGATCATTTTGACCCCACGGGATGAGATCTTGCGTGGAGCCCCAGATCGAGGGAGATTATCAGTGGTCTTGTATGTCTTCCATTTCCTAATAATTGCTCCCACAGTTGATTTCTTCAAACCAAGCTGCTTACCTATTGCAGATTCAGTCTTCCCAGCCTGGTGCAGGTCTACAATTTTGTTTCTGGTGTCTTTTGACAGATCTTTGGTCTTGGCCATAGTGGAGTTTAGAGTGTGACTGTTTGAGGTTGTGGACAGGTGTCTTTTATACTGATAACAAGTTCAAACAGGTGCCATTAATACAGGTAACGAGTGGAGGACAGAGGAGCCTCTTAAAGAATAAGTTACAGGTCTGTGAGAGCCAGAAATCTTGCTTGTTTGTAGGTGACCAAATACTTATTTTCCACCATAATTTGCAAATAAATTAATTAAAAATCCTACAATGTGATTTTCTGGATTTTTTTTTCTCAATTTGTCTGTCATAGTTGACGTGTACCTATGATGAATTACAGGCCTCTCTCATCTTTTTGAGTGGGAGAACTTGCACAATTGGTGGCTGACTAAATACTTTTTTCCCCCACTGTATATTGATTCAAGTGTCACCAGACAAGCTCTAGATACCAAACTAAATGGAGAATTCAGGGACATCAATTCAGGTAGAGAATAATTGTGAGGTAAATTTAGCTAATTTACATTGACAGTTATGTTCACAATACTTTTGAAGTGGCTAAAAGTTCTAAAATGTTTTCTTTTTTAATTGATCCATTGAACAGTCACTGACAGTAAGCTGCAATCAATTTCCTGAACTACATCCAGTCTAGGACCATGATTTACATACTAGATACAATATGTCAGCAATTAATAAACAATGTCATAACATATTCGTTAAACATTTAGACAGATATACATTTCTTATGATATTAACATAGTGGGAACAATACTGCAAGTTTGGGAAAAGGGCTGAAGTTTAGGAGAAAACATTGAGAGTCAATACAGGCCTGGAACAAAATAGGCAGCATCACAGCACCGTCATGGCAAATGGAGTGTGATTGCTTGTTAAGAGGAATCTAATTCAACTATGTAAAATCAATTAACTTATCTGAAAGTGACGAATTCCACCACGCAGAAAACAGAATAGTATTGACGTATACACTGACTCCGTGACTGAGTTCATAAGGAAGTGCATAGAGGACGTTGTTCCCACTGTGATTATTAGAATTTATCCAAAACATAAACCGTGGATAGAGGGCAGAATTCGCGCAAAACTGAAAGCGCGAACCATTGCATTTAACCACAGCAAGGTGACTGGGAACATGGATGTGTCAAACAGACCAGCTATGCCCTCCGTCAGGCAATCAAAGAGGCAAAGCAACGGTACAAAGTGGAGTCGCAATTCAACGGCTCAGACACGAGACGTAAGTGCAGAGACTCCATACAATCACGGATTATAACGGGAAAGCCAGCCATGTCGCGGACACCGACGCCTCGCTCCCAGACAAGCTAAACACCTTCTTCGCCCGCTTCAAGGAAAACACTGAGCCGCAGACACGGGCCACCGCCACTCACGAGGACTGTAATCTCTCATTCTCTGTGGCCGACTTGAGTAAGACATTTAAGCGTGTTAACCCTCACAAGGCTGCCGACCTAGACGGCATCCCAAGCCACATCGTCAGAGCATGTGCAGTGTTTACGGACTGTGGCATACTGCGGACAAGCCACCAGGGGGAGACTCGTCGAGGCCTGGTGACAGACGGAGTCTACATCACGCGGTGGTGGCTCCCTCTGCTGGACGTGTCAGGTCTCAACGGGTCCTCTGGCCAGGACTAATTTGGCCTGATTGACGCTGGTGAGTAATCAAGGGGCTGATTGCTCACCAGCCGAAAAGGGCCGCTAAAGCTGCCAGGAGGGCAGCACACGAGAGGGTTGGAGGTTGCTACCAGATAGACGTCCTCACGGTCCGCTAGAATCGAGGGGCTCGGTGTTATACCCCAGGAGACAGCATTCCCTGGAGCCCAGAAGGCGGTAACCTGGAAGAGGTCTCCTGGAGGAGACCGGTTTCTTTTTTGTTTTTGTTTATTGTTTTAAATACCCTTGAAACTGAGGTATCACACTTGTGTCTGATCTGTGTAAAAGTCTTGATCAAACCCCCTGGTCTGCCACAGGACATATTCAATCTCCTCCTATCCCAGTCTGTTGTCCCCACTTGCTTCACGATGTCCACCATTGTTCCTGTACCCAAGGAAGCGAAGGTAACTGAACTAAATTACTATCGTCCCGTAGCACTCACTTCTGCCATCATGAAGTGCTTTGAGAGGCTAGTTAAGGATTATATCACCTCCACCTTACCCGACACCCTAGGCCCACTACAATTTGCATACCTCCCCATCGCCCTGCACACGGCCCTATTCCATCTGGACAAGAGACATACCTATATAAGAATGCTGTTCATTGACTAGAGCTCAGCCTTCAACACCGTAGTGCCCTCCAAGCTCATCACTGAGCTCGGGGCCCTGGGTCTGAAACCCGTCCTGGACTTCCTGACGGGCCGACCCCAGATGGTGAAGGTAGGCAACAACACCTCCGCCCCGCTGATCCTCAACACGGGGGCCCCACAATTGTGTTTGCTCAGCCCCCTCCTGTACTCCCTGTGTTCACCCATGGCCGCGTGGCCACGCACGTCTCCAACTCAATCATCAAGTTTGCTGACGACACAACAATGGTAGGCCTGATTACCAACAATGACGAGACAGCCTACAGGGAGGAGGTGAGGGCCCTGGTGGAGTGGTGCCAGGAAAATAACCTCTCAACGTCAACAAAACGAAGCAGCTGATCGTGGACTTCAGGAGACAGCAGAGGGAGCACGCCCCCATCCACATAGACGGGCCGTAGTGGAGAGGGTGAAAAGCTTCAAGTTCCTTGACGTGCACATTACTGACAACCTGAAATGGTCCATCTACACAGCCAGTGTGGTGAAGAAGGCACCTCTTTAACCTCATGAGGCTGAAGAAATTTGTCTTGGCCCCTAAGACCCTCACAATCTTCTACAGATGCACCATTGAGATGCACAGTCTGCAACTGCAGGGCTCTCCAGAGGGTGGTGTGGTCAGCCCAACGCGTCACTGGGGGCACACTGCCTGCCTCCAGAACATCTACAGCACAAGCTGTCACAGGAAGGCAAAGAAGATCATCAGGGACCTTAGCCAACTGAGCAACGGCCTGTTCACCCCACTACCATCTAGAAGGCGGAAAAAGTACAGGTGCATCAAAGCTTGGACAGAGAGACTGAAAAACAACTTCTATCTCCAGGCCATTAGACTGTTAAATAGTCACCACTAGACAGCCTCCGCCCAGTACCCTAGCCTGAACTTAGTCACTGTTAATAGCCAGCTACTCCCCTGTACTCTCTAACCTGCACTTTAAAGAATGCTGCCCTATGTACATAGTCATTTAACAATGGTCACTTTAATCATGTTTATATACCGTTTTACCCACTTCATACAGTGTATTAGGTACACCCATCTAGTACCAGGTCAGACCCCGCTTTGCCTCCCGAACAGCCTGAATTCTTCGGGTCATGATTCTACAAGATGTCGGAAACATTTCACTGGGATGTTGGTCCATGCAGATGCGATGGCATCACACAGTTACTGCAGATTGGACGGCAGTACATTCATGCTGTGAACAACTCATTCCATCTCATCCCATAGATGCTCTATTGGGTTTGGTCAGCAACAATGTTCAGATACACAGTGGCGTTCAATCGTTGCTCAATTGATATCAAGTGACCTAACGTGTGCCAGGAAAACATTCCCCACATCAGTACACCACCGCCACCAGCCTGTACCGTTGACACCAGGCAGGATGGGTGCCTGGACTCATGCTGCTTACGCCAAATCCTGTCTCTGCCATCAGCATGACGGAACTGGGATTCATCGGACCAGGCAATGTTTTTCCACTCCTTAATTCTCCAGTGTTGGCGATTGCGTGCCCACTGGAGCTGCTTCTTCTTGTTTTTAGCTGATAGGAGTGGAACCTGGTGTGGTCGTCTGCAGCAATAGCCCATCCAAGAAAAGGATCGACGAGTTGTGCATTCCGAGATGCCATTCTGCCCACCACTGTTCTACTGCGCCATTATTTGTTTGTTTGTGGCCTGCCTGTTAGCTTGCACAATTCTTGCCATTCTCCTTCGACTTCACTCATCATTGAGCAGTTTTCGCCCACAGGACTGCTGCTGACTGGATGTTTTTTGTTTGTCTCACCATTCTCAGTAAACCCCAGACACTGTCATGCGTGAAAAGCCCAGGAGGTCAGCCGTTTCTGAGATACTGGATTCCTTGTCCAACTCAAGGTGTTTTTTGTTTTTTTTAAGCACCCTCCCCAACGTAAAACATATTTTCACATGACCCTCCCCCTCATAGAATTACCTCAAAAGAATGTTCATGACCACAAATAACAATAACTGTAGCGAGGGTTCACCGACCCCCACAGAGGAGCTCACTCTCCTTGCCTGTTTCATTACTTCACGATCAGAGTCGGTTGCAGACAATGATCAGCTAGTGGGAAATCAGATTTAACATTTTGAAGCTATACAATGCACCACACAACCAATAAACAAAACATACCGACAAGGTTTGCATTTTCAACACCATAATAAATAGACTATGTCAAACAAAACAAACAGAAAACTCTCTACCTCTCTACCTTGCAGGCTTACCCAGTATCGAAGGCTTGGCATGACAATCTCTCAATGTCATTAAACTTTTTGGTGTTTTGTAACAGATGTCTCTTTCCATTTATCAAATTCCCTCTGCACAGTTTGGACTGATTGATTGATTTTATTTGTCAGTTAAAAAAACACATACACTACATGGCCAGAAGTATGTGGACACCTGCTCGTCGAACATCTTATTCCGAAATCATGGGCATTAATATGGAGTTGGTCCCCCCTGTGCTGCTATGACAGCCTCCACTCTTCTGGGAAGGCTTTTCACTAGATGTTGGAACATTACTGCGGGGACTTGCTTCCATTCAGCCTCAAGCGCATTAGTGAGGTCGGGCACTGATGTTCGCCGATTAGGCCTGGCTCGCAGTCGGTGTTCCAATTAATCCCAAAGGTGATCGATGGGGTTGAGGTCACGGCTCTGTGCAGGCCAGTCAAGTTCTTCCACACTGATCTCGACAAACCATTTCTGTATGGACCTCGCTTTGTGCACGGGGGCATTGTCATGCTGAAACAGGAAAGGGCCTTCCCCAAACTGTTGCCACAAAGTTGGAAGCACAGAATCGTCTAGAATGTCATTGTATGCTGTAGCGTTAAGATTTCCCTTCAGTGGAACTAAGGGGCCTAGCTCGAACCATGAAAAACAGCCCCAGACCATTATTCCTCCTCCACCATACTTTACAGTAGGCACTATGCATTGGGGCAGGTAGCGTTCTCCTGGCATCTGCCAAACCCAGATTTGTCTGTCGGACTGCCAGATGGTGAAGCGTGATTCAACAATCCAGAGAACGCGTTTCCACTGCTCCAGAGTCCAATGGCGGCAAGCTTTACAACACTCCAGCCGACTCATTGCACAAGGTGATCTTAGGCTTGTGTGAGGCTGCTCGGCCATGGAAACCCATTTCATGAAGCTACCGACGAACAGTTCTTGTGCTGACGTTGCTTCCAGAGGCAGTTTGAAACTCGGTAGTGAGTGTTGTAACCGAGGACAGACGATTTTTACGCGCTACGCGCTTCAGCAATCGGCGGTCCCATTCTGTGAGCTTGTGTGGCCTACCACTTCACGGCTGAGTCGTTGTTGCGCTTAGATGTTTCCACTTCACAATAACAGCACTTACAGTTGCCCGGGGTAGCTCTTGCAGGGCAGAAATGTGACGAACTGACTAGTTGGAAAGGTGGCATCCTATGACGGTGCCACGTTGAAAGTCACTGAGCTCTTCTACTACCAATGAGAGTCCATTCTGTCTGTGCACCCACCCTCAAGGCTTTTCTGTCAAATGACACATCCTGCTCTCTGCTACTGCAGATATCTAGAGATGGCGCCGGAGAAGATGGCTGCCGTTTTACAGCCCTCTAACCAATTGTACTATTATGTGTGTTTTTTCGCGTTATTTGTAATTTATTCTGTACATAATGTTTCTGCCATCGTCTCTTATAACCAAAAAGAGCTTCTGGATATCAGGACAGCGATTACTCACCTCGTATTGGACGAAGATTTTTTTCTTCAACGAGTCGGACGCAAAGGATATCCTACAGACACCCGACAAGGCCCAAATCTCCGTCATTCGCAGGAGAAAGAGAAAGAGATATCATGGACGTAGGTCGGGGTGCCTCGTAATGTTAGCCCATCCCTGCCCTGATGGGCTAACATTAGCTAGCATGTCACCACGTGAAAAATAATTACTACAAACTCAAAGGACTTGTCAATAATAAAAGGTCACAACAGTAATTATGCTAGCCTATGCTGGTTTTCTTTGTACTTGTAAGGAAGGTAACGTGCGTTGTACACGTAACTGCAGTTGGTGGTTCTCTAGCTAATTTTCAAAAGCATCTAGCTAACTACAGATCTTTGACCTAACCAAAATAGCTTGTTAGCAGCTAGCAAACAGGGCTTACCTTATCACACAGTTCCAGCAATGCCTCTCGTTTACACAGGTCGGAAAACTATAAAATGCACATGTGCTTATCGGAGTAGTGGTTACAATCCAGTAAATAGCACAGAACCATCCTTGCTTCTGATCGACGGAGAGACCTAACGTTAGCTAGTTAGCTACAAAGGCCAGGGTAATTAAAACAATTATAGTAATTAAAAAATGCTAAGGTAGCTAGCTAGGTCATTTGAAAAATGCTAAACAATAATACACATGAGAAATACACAATATCAATTATTTACACATGAAAAAGGATATAATATCTACTTGCCGATGAGAGTTTGTATGGAAAAATGTAGAGGTTTTTTCCACTCTGTGCCTTGAGTGATTACCTCAAAGCTTGCGACAGGATGTGTAGTTCTATATGATAGCCACATTAGCGGCTAATTAACAATTACATTTGGGGGGGTAATTACAGGTGAATATATTGATAAAAGTTACCTTGTCCGAGAGAGATTTGCACAATTATCAAAACATCACGCCAAGGTAAGCCTACACGAAACACATACCTTATATGAAGTAGTTCTAAAATCCACTATGGAAAAATGAATTGTGGAAAAACGATTGGAACCATTTCTGGGTTTTACCACTAGGTTTTATGGGTATTATGACTCATACTGTGGTACTCAATTTGAAAAATCCATTGGATTTACTCATTATTTCATCATGGACAACAGGCAGTGTAGCTACAGCTTTCAATAACAGTGTTGTCCTGAAAACAGATGCTGGTATCTATCGACACAGCTCTGTCTTCTGTGGCAAAAGCAGTCTGGACTGGTTGAAGCCAAGTGGAAAGGATTTTTTTGGAAGTGTTTCAGTCTGCCGTGAATCATCATAATCCATACACAGGTAAGAGTTTACAGTTAAAATGCCAAGATAGCTACATGTGCATACGTTATTGCTAGCTATTGTTAGCTATATAGCTAGCCAGCTAGAGCTGAGCTGGCCAGTTGCATTCTGCTGTTAATGTTGATTGCTGATGTGCTAAGCCATGCATGACATGATGATAATATTTTCATGTTTGTCAGTTTGTCATGTTTAACTAGCTAGCTACCGGAAATAGCCACTGTGGCATGAATGCTAATTGATTAGCAAGCTAATCAACCCACATGTTAAGTGATAGGGACACATGCTAAATTCGTTAGCTAGCAGACACAATGAAATGATAGCTAAATAGCTGGCTATTGGACTATAGATTTCAAGGTAGTTTTTTAGTTAAATAAAAACCATTTACATCTAGCCAGCTAGTAATTATGAAGCTAAATGTTTGCTAAATCTATCTAATTATTTTGTAGTGTCTGCATTGCCATTGTTTGGCTGGAAGCAGTTTGAGTGTGTACTGGGCATTTTAGTACAGCTGTAGCAATCAACAGGCAATAACAAACTAGGACATGAATTAATTCATGTTTTAACCTATTTTTCTGGAATTTGTCTTTCAACATAAACCAGCCACCAGTACAAGGAGATGATTGAGGGTGAACAAGTAACACTTCAGGTATTTTGTCTTTGTTATTGCTTATTATTTATGTTTTGTTATTTCTGGCATGCAGGGTTTTAATGTCTTGTCTATTTTTCTCTGCTTTCCTCTTTTACAGCTTCAATTGCCTGGAGCCTGGTGTTGTAGTGGCCAAGGAGCTTTCACTCAGATGGACCCAGATTTCAGCTGCTGTGCAATGTTGACGTCCTTCCTCCCAGAGATGTGAAAGCATCTCCCGGACTTAACACAACCCGGCAAACATATATTTTTGACAAGATCAGGGCCCGTATCCTTAAAGATTCTGAGAATCCTCTCAGAGAGCTCCTAACTTAACCTAAAAATTCCTTGCCAGGAGTTTTAGCTTAGAAGTGATTCCAGAACATTTTCAGTGAACTCTGAGCCAGGAATGGATGAAAAATCCTATCTTAGTGAGGAGGTGTGGTTGACCCCGTTGCTAGGTATGAGTCATCATTTCAAAAGCCGTGATTGGTTGATCCTACAAGTTTGATGAAAATGAACTTTTGGTGATAATGAGCAAAGGATGTACCCTCAAATCAATAAACATAATTATACACTCTAATCTTATGCAGACTATAATTGTAAATAATATTTCACATTCAAGAAAATATCTGGAAAATGAATAGTAAGCTGTAGGGGTTATAGCCTAACATTAGAATCTAAAATATGTGAAAACTTAAGCTCATTACACCCTGTTCAAATAATGATTTGTGTCTCATTTGCTCATATTAATATCCTAGCTGGCATATTTTGTACTTTCACTTCCATATGGACCCCATTGAAAACAAGATGGCCTATCTCAAGGGGCTGTCCTTAATGAAGTAGAAATTGCAACGTTACAACTCAGTGAACTTAACGAGGGTAACACAGCTCAGCTTTTAACAATGTCTGTGATTGCTGGCTGGTCTATTTATGAAGGCTTGTTAACAAATATCCTACAAACACAGAAAATGGAGAAAAAAAGGAATCGCAAGCCGAACTGGACTGAGGAGCAAGGTTTGTTGCTGGCCCAGTTGGTGAACGAACATAAAGGTATGTTACGAGGAAAATTTGGCCCAACTGTCACTAGCCAAGGCAAGAGGCGCGCCTGGGACACAATATCCCAAACAATCAATGCCTCTTTTCCACTGGTGGTGCGGACAGGCGACGATTGTGAGAAAAGGTGGTATGTGCTGCAGTCCAAGGCAAAAGATGAGATTGCAGCACACAAGCGGGAATCCTCACTCACAGGTGAGCAAAATACTATGGCCTACCACATAATCTGGCAATTTGCTCCTGCTGGCAAAGTTAATTTACATGCCTAAGTACTGTGTTCATTGACTGTTTCCTTCTAGGGGGTGGACCACCTGCAAAGCGGCTGTCCCAGGTGGCCGACACTGTCTTTCAAGTCCTGGGACACTCTGAGGTCAGTGTCACCGGGCTGCCAACAGGCATTGACACGTCAATGATGCAGGCCCTTGAAATGCAGCAAAGGTAGGACACAGGGTTATTCATATCAACAGTGTTTATTCATTGCAGAAGCCATTTCATGTGTTATCCATGCTCATTGTATTAAATTAATTTAATCAAAACAATAATTAAACTAGGCCTATGTATTTCTGTAGCATGGAGCCATCACAAGAACCGGGCCCATCAAGTTTGCCGCCTGAACCATCTGCAGCTGCTACTCAGGATAGCCCGGCGGATCAAACACCATTCCCATCCGCAGCACCTGCTCCGTCAGCATCCCTGCAGGAGAGAAGATTGCAACTCACAATTGATGTGTTTGAACAACAAAAAAAAGTCCTTTCCCTTCAGGAGGAGTACTACCGCCTTAAAATTGAACACCTAAAAAATAAACCATTTAGAGATTGTGTTCTGTGTCTTGCATTTAACAGTTGCAGGTGATGTGCAGTAAAACTGTGGTAGTTCTTAATACCATCACAAGTTCTCAAATGACATGGGGCTACAGCTTGCCTGAAATGTAAATTTGTGAAGTTTGCCCTGTAAGGTAGTCCACTCTGGGCTAGGTTCCCCTGTGGAATGTGAATATCTTCTTCACCACCATCCTCATCGTTGTCTCCATCCTCATCCTCATCGCCATCCTCCAGAGGTTCTGCAATCTGTCTAACCTTGCAAATATTGTGTAATATTGCACAGGCTATGATGAGTTTGCTGACTTTTTCAGGCCTCAGCCGCACCTCTCCGTGGAGAACATGAAAGCGCCTCTTAAGCTGGCCTATGCCACGCTCCACCACCGCTCTTGTTGTCTTGTGGGCCCTACAATAGAATACAGACCTTTAATTATTTGATGGAAATATTGCACTACTTGGATGCTCTAACATATTGCTTGCATTTCATTTCCATGATTTTTGTATTGTTTGGCTTACCTGTTATAGTTTAGTTGGGGCCCTTGGCGTGGCTGGAGGTAAGGTGTAAGGAGCCATGGTTTGCATGGGTAGCCACTGTCCCCTAACAAGTGGCAATTAGCTGGCACATAGCGTCTCTCAAAAAGCTGTCTGATGCCACTCTCGGAGAGTATTCTCGCATCATGTGTGGAGCCTGGCCATTTAGCCACAATGTCCAAAATCTTCCAGGCCGCATTGAACACTATTTGCACATTGATGCTGTGGAAATTCTTCCTGTTAACAAAGACAGCCTCGTCCTCTGATGGCGCAATTATTCTCACATGTGTTCCATCAATTACACCCACAACGCCAGGGAATCCTGCAATGTCCATAAATGCCCTTTTATGTGTGTGTAAAGTGCGGGCATCCAGCGGGAATGAAACAAATTGTGTCACAATATTAGGTTGTGACAAAGCTGTCAGTGTTTGGGTGATGACTCTGCTGACGGAGGATTGGGACAGACCCAAGTCATCACTGCTGCATTGTTGCATTTTCCCTGTTGCCAAATACCTCAGGGTTGTGATTACTTTCTTCTCCGGTGTAATAGCGTTGTGGCGTCGAGTTGGTGAAGTAATTGCATCTCTAAGGAGATCCACCACAAACATGATTCCTGCACGATCCAATCTGTAGCGTCTCAATAATTCCCTGTCATCCAGTGTTTGCAGGACATCTCTCCTGCCTCCTCTGTTGGCCATTTTGTGCAGCTGCTTAGGGTAACTCCTAAGCCACTAAAAGTCCTCTTCCCTGCTCTTAGCAGATCTCGCCTTAGGAGCCCTTTTAAGCGCTAGGACTCTTGAGGAATAGCTTTTATATTAACTGGGATTTTCGTGTCACTTTTAGGGGAAATTCTAAGAAAACGTCATGCCTCTGAGAATTTTCTTAGAATTTGGCCGCTAGGAGCCACTTTTTGCACAAAAATTCTTTAGAGATACGGGCCCAGGACTTTTGCAATGAAAAGGCCATGGACATTACATGTCCTGCTCCAAAGGGCAGGACAGAAATATCCTCTCAGTCTAGATTCCTTTGTTCATATCATAACATGACCTGAACCAAAGTCACTCAAAGGATCTTATGATATAGGCCTAGATAGTGTTTTTACCTTTGTGTTTGTGTGTTAAGTTTTTCCTAATTGTAGGCTACTACCTTTAGCACTTGAAGTTAATGAAGTCTTTTAATGTTGAAATCATTATTTAAGCACTACTTCACTGCTTTAGCACATGGCCAATGTGAATTCTTTAAGAGAAGGCTTTAGAGGGTGTAAACGATGCTAAATGGGCGTAAACAAATAGCAGCACTGTAGCTGTTCAATGTGAAAGGTTATCTTTATTGTACGAAAATAGGCAATTTAACCCATAAGAGTCTAAGCCCTGTCTAAACCCGGGGGGGTTCTACAAAGCTATATGGAATCGTTCTAAGAAGGTCATACTAAGGATAATTTAGCTATTTGATTATTCATTTTAAGACCCCTTGAAGTATAAAAAAAAAGATATACAAAAATGATTTGATGAAAATGTTTATTTGGCCTTACTGCTATTAGCCCATACAAACACATTGAATAACAGATAATCCCCCCAAAATCTAAAGGAAGTTTGTTCTGAAGTGTCTGTCCTATATCTGAGAGATACAACAAAGATCAGGTAACATTTTTTTTGTTCGTTTTTACATATATTTGACCCCTTATTTTTGGTACTAAACAGTCTAAGCCAGGGTTCCCCAATTTGCGGCCCGCAGACCGAATTTGGCCCGTGTGTGTTTTTATATTCTGAGCAAAATAAATACTGAGAATATTTTTTTGCATTTTCATTGTTGGAAATAAAAAAAATGTAAAACACCAGGAAATCAGCTCCATGTAGCCCAAACAGTTTGGACGCTACAGACAGAAGTTGGCAGATTGGCTGTACCGAATTCAGACGAGTCCCAAGACGCTTGTGGGGGTCGTAGAGCAAAACGGAGAACCCCATCGTGAGAGTCTCATCTTTCCATAGAGGTGTCATAATAGTTTAACCGTTCGGACGCTACAGACGATTTTGTGAGAAGACCGATTTTTGGGATGTCTCATGGTCTGACAAACACCGCTCTACTGTAGCTCTGTCACCTTTCACCGCAGGCGGATGTGGTGGATTGAGACGCATCCAATGCAATAAAACAGATATCTCTAGCTTAAACTGACAGATTGTTATGGGGATTTTTTTATG
Organism: Coregonus clupeaformis; assembly: GCF_020615455.1. NCBI lineage: Eukaryota > Metazoa > Chordata > Actinopteri > Salmoniformes > Salmonidae > Coregonus > Coregonus clupeaformis. Next base: position 45,110,284 of record NC_059192.1, on the reverse strand, counting down.
ATGCTAATTTATTTCCGTGGGGGCGCGGACATCGACCTTAGGGGGTTAATACTGTTAATAGTTTGCTTAAAGAGGGAACTTGGTGAGCATTACTTTCCCATGTTTCCACAGTGCATGATATACCATTTTTTTACTCTGGGTCTATACTTTTATCCAATGTAAAAAACAGCATTAAACATTTTGGAACATAAGACAGAAAATAGATGGTGGGTCACGTTTATTTTAGAACAGACCTACTTATAACCTTACATCTTAAACTAAATATGGAGCAGACAATTAATAATACATCTAATTTAGTTTAGCAACAGAATTAAACAAAATAGGTTTTGCATGCATAAAGAACGGTTTTGATTAATACATAGGCTTACAATAATGACAATGATATAATAATAATAATAATAATAATAATAATAATAATAATAATAATGATAAAACAAATCATTATAAATACATTTAAGTTCCAAAATTGCATCCTACCTCAATAGGGAGTTGCACAGTAGCCTGCATTCTTCTCATCTTAGTCCACTACAATATGAACATTTATATTAAATTCCCCTTGTAGGCTTTTCACTATAGGCATACTCTTTTTTCCTCTAACTTTTGTTTTACAGCAATGAAAAAGGCCCCCATCTTCACAATAAACAGTGGCCTAGGCCAAGGCTCCTCTGCTACTCTCGCTTTCCTCAGCAGCAGATGCACCTGCACACAAGGCGTGAGAGAATGGTGCTGAAGCACGAATCTGGTGTGTAGGCTATGAGAGACAGCCTCTCCTGGACAATTTGGCCTGGTACAATTGTATTTATTGGCTTTAAAAATATGTATTAAATTTTTTGGACAAATGGCAGCTAAGCATCTATCATCATGTCACCAGAATAAGACCCTCGACCATCCTGTGAAGTTCATCATAATACGTTAAAAAAGTTAAATGATAAATATTTAGGCTATATTGAAGCTATGGGTTGGTTTAGGTGCGCAAGGAATAGCTTGGAGATGAGGCAGAGCTGTGTTAAGCATTCCTGAATAAATGGGCCTGCCAGGAGAATATGTGGCCACATTATTATAGGACGAATTGGGAGAATGATGATCTGCAACAAACAGCGCATTCAGTATCAGAAGTAAAAACACAGCCAGACTGGCCTGCTACTGTGCCTTTCTAGACCTTATAAACTGTCCAGAGTAGATCCCCAACTGATCCAAATTGATTGAAACATTAAAATCACTAGGGCTTTTGCACCGTCATTCTAATGAAATTTTCACTGCAGCCTAGAGTAGGCTAGAATGTTGTACTCACTTCAAAATAATAATGTAATTATTCATTGCATTGTGGTGCTGTAGGCTAGTCTAGGGAGGATAATTGTATTGTCACTAAACAAGATCAATAGGGGAGATTTTTGAGCTGTGTGTCTCATGTCTTCACTGTTCTATCATGCGCAATGGTGCACCTGGCCTCTGCTGCCTATCAGCTATTCCTATTTGTTCTTGTCGATTCATAAAAAAACAGTATGCAGCTTTGAATGTTTATGTATGGTAAGATTGCTAGTTAGCCTATTGCAGATCTGGACAAATGATCCACCTACCACTATTGTCACTATGAATGGTGGATAGAAAGCAGGATAGACCGTTAGACTGGTAGACTCTTCTGACCTGTTGTATAGTAAAAGTTAGCATAAGGAAAAGCGTAGTGCATAAGGGAGGTACCAAAACATCTTGATACAGTGGGGAGAACAAGTATTTGATACACTGCCGATTTTGCAGGTTTTCCTACTTACAAAGCATGTAGAGGTCTGTAATTTTTATCACAGGTACACTTCAACTGTGAGAGACGGAATCTAAAACAAAAATCCAGAAAATCACATTGTATGATTTTTAAGTAATTAATTTGCATTTTATTGCATGACATAAGTATTTGATACATCAGAAAAGCAGAACTTAATATTTGGTACAGAAACCTTTGTTTGCAATTACAGAGATCATACGTTTCCTGTAGGTCTTGACCAGGTTTGCACACACTGCAGCAGGGATTTTGGCCCACTCCTCCATACAGACCTTCTCCAGATCCTTCAGGTTTCGGGGGCTGTCGCTGGGCAATACAGACTTTCAGCTCCCCTCCAAAGATTTTCTATTGGGTTCAGGTCTGGAGACTGGCTAGGCCACTCCAGGACCTTGAGATGCTTCTTACGGAGCCACTCCTTAGTTGCCCTGGTTGTGTGTTTCGGGTCGTTGTCATGCTGGAAGACCCAGCCACGACCCATCTTCAATGCTCTTACTGAGGGAAGGAGGTTGTTGGCCAAGATCTCGCGATACATGGCCCCATCCATCCTCCCCTCAATACGGTGCAGTCATCCTGTCCCCTTTCCACCTCCATGCTTCACGGTTGGGATGGTGTTCTTGGGGTTGTACTCATCCTTCTTCTTCCTCCAAACACGGCGAGTGGAGTTTAGACCAAAAAGCTCTATTTTTGTCTCATCAGACCACATGACCTTCTCCCATTCCTCCTCTGGATCATCCAGATGGTCATTGGCAAACTTCAGACGGGCCTGGACATGCGCTGGCTTGAGCAGGGGCACCTTGCGTGCGCTGCAGGATTTTAATCCATGACGGCGTGGTGTGTTACTAATGGTTTTCTTTGAGACTGTGGTCCCAGCTCTCTTCAGGTCATTGACCAGGTCCTGCCATGTAGTTCTGGGCTGATCCCTCACCTTTCTCATGATCAGTGATGCCCCACGAGGTGAGATCTTGCATGGAGCCCCAGACCGAGGGTGATTGACCGTCATCTTGAACTTCTTCCATTTTCTAATAATTGCGCCAACAGTTGTTGCCCTCTCACCAAGCTGCTTGCCTATTGTTCTGTAGCCCATCCCAGCCTTGTGCAGGTCTACAATTTTATCCCTGATGTCCTTACACAGCTCTCTGTTCTTGGCCATTGTGGAGAGGTTGGAGTCTGTTTGATTGAGTGTGTGGACAGGTGTCTTTTATACAGGTAACGAGTTCAAACAGGTGCAGTTAATACAGGTAATGAGTGGAGAACAGGAGGGCTTCTTAAAGAAAAACTAACAGGTCTGTGAGAGCCAGAAATCTTACTGGTTGGTAGGTGATCAAATACTTATGTCATGCAATAAAATGCAAATTAATTACTTAAAAATCATACAATGTGATTTTCTGGATTTTTGTTTTAGATTCCGTCTCTCACAGTTGAAGTGTACCCATGATAAAAAGTACAGACCTCTACATGCTTTGTAAGTAGGAAAACCTGCAAAATCGGCAGTGTATCAAATACTTGTTCTCCCCACTGTATAGGGGAGGCACATGCAAGCATATTAGTAAATTTGGCTAGGAAGGAATAAATTATATAGTAAAACCTACAAATGAGCGAATGTAAACCATGGAAAAAACGCACTACCCCCTCCTGTGCGCAATAAAAAAAACACACAACCCTCACCAAAGCAAAACAAAAAAAGTTTGACAACCCTCCCCTATTTTGGACCATCCCTCTCCCTAGTAAATTACAATCTGTCCCTAAATGAATCCAATCTGTTAGTAATTGGACTTATTGCACCCGTTACTGAGATATCCTCACTCTGGCTGGATTCCAATAGGAATTACACGTCACTTTGCAAGCCAGCATAATGTGATTTGCATGTAGCCTGTAAAGGAGTTTCAGTACACTGTATTAGGGTAGAACTAGGCTGTCAAAGTAAGGCCTTATGATATATGTAATGTATAATAATAATAATAATAATAATAATAATATGCCATTTAGCAGACGCTTTTATCATAATGAGTATAAAAACATATTCACTTAGGCACTCACTTGGTGAAGGCTATAAGACTGAAAGTCATTGAATGCAACAGCCAGGGGCTAGATTCAATCTGTGTCGTTTAAATTCAGCGCTATAGCGTGATTGAAATGTAAAAGTTATTTCCGATTGAGCCGACATATGCAGCGTTTACCGTGAATACAGTGTCCGCGAACACGGGAACATTTCCTTTACATTCCAATCATGCTATAGCGCTGAACTTCAGCGATACGGAATGAATCGAGCCATGTGTCTCTGTCACTAACAAACACAGTCATGGGTGGTACAGTAACTCTACAATTCATTCGAAAGGCACACTGGGAAATATGCAAATAAGGCTTTACACCCTTCATAGAGGGTTCTAGAAATAACCTTTAGAGGATGCAATGGTTCTTGGTTGAACCCTTTGTAGAGGGTTCTAGGAAGAACCCTTCATAAAAGGTTATGTATTATTATTATTTTATTTTATGCACTTTAAGATTATACTCTATAATGAAAAGCACTATCCAAATGTAATACATTATTATTATTATTATTATTAACCATTTACAGAGGGTTCTATGAAGAGGGTTCTACCTAGCAAGCCAAAGAACCCTATATGGTTCTACTTAACACATTTATTTCTAAGAGTGTAAGTAAAACCTTGGTACAATATTATCACAGTTGCTAGAGTATACAGCTAATAATAAAATCAAGTAAACGTCCTGTATAATTTTCACTAATCACGATGGTCCTTGCAAGCACAGTGCTAAACTTTAAGGTACAACATGTAAGAATTTTTCATTCAAATAGCTCTAAATGGCCATAATAAAGTGGTAAGGATTCGAAACCCCAGTGTTGCCTCTGGCAGCTGCTGGAATTACAGTGGTCGGGTACGATATGGCGGAGAAATTTGGCCTGTGTGCTCTCGCGTAAGAGGGGTGGCAAAGATTGTCTATAATATTGACAAGATAGTCAAGTGACCGCTCTAACAATGGAAATAAATGTCCTCAAAGATGGAGGGAGGAAGGGAGATCAGATGGGACCATTCTAGCCAATGAGAGGGCAGATACGCATGTGAACAAAAGGCCATAGGACTCATCATTGTATGCCGAAATGTCATGTGCGTCCACTTATATCAGTGCGTTCGTAACAACCTAACCATTACGAAACTTGTATAAGCTTCATATAGCAAATGAGCAATTACAATTTTGGTTGACTAAATTCAACACTCATTGACCTCCACACAAAAATCCCACATTTCGTGGGCTTATTTTCTGCCCATGCTGACAGATTTTGGGCAGAGTAAAACCTCTCGCTTCACTTCTTCCTCTTTGGACGTGGCCACTTGCCTCTCCCAGGACCCCAGACCCAGACAGTCACAGCCACAACAAACATGGACGATATTACAGCGTGGACGAAAAAAAAGTTTGGCCAGCCAAGGATGAAGGTTGTGGAAAGACCAGGGTGATCAGACGGAGTGGATAGCAATTTATGGACCGTAATGGGAATACACTCAGCTGGTAAACTTAACACAAAACTCGACTAATGTTAGCTCTGTTAGAAATCATACTTTATATCTACAGTGGGGAAAAAAAGTATTTAGTCAGCCACCAATTGTGCAAGTTCTCCCACTTAAAAAGATGAGAGAGGCCTGTAATTTTCATCATAGGTACACGTCAACTATGACAGACAAAATGAGGAAAAAAAATCCAGAAAATCACATTGTAGGATTTTTAATGAATTTATTTGCAAATTATGGTGGAAAATAAGTATTTGGTCAATAACAAAAGTTTCTCAATACTTTGTTATATACCCTTTGTTGGCAATGACACAGGTCAAACGTTTTCTGTAAGTCTTCACAAGGTTTTCACACACTGTTGCTGGTATTTTGGCCCATTCCTCCATGCAGATCTCCTCTAGAACAGTGATGTTTTGGGGCTGTCGCTGGGCAACACGGACTTTCAACTCCCTCCAAATATTTTCTATGGGGTTCAGGCCACGTTTCATCTTCAATGCCCTTGCTGATGGAAGGAGGTTTTCACTCAAAATCTCATTTGACTCATCTTACGTAAAAAACTATGGACCTTCTTTCTTTTCTTTCCAAAACACTTGAGTGTGCTGTCTGATGAACTTTCTCGTTATATTTCTCAGAATGATCTTCTTGACCCTAACCAGTAAGGCTTCAAGACGGGTCACTCAACCGAGACTGCTCTTCTCTGTGTCACGGAGGCTCTCCGCACTGCCAAAGCTGACTCTCTCCTCTGTTCTCATCCTACTAGATCTATCCACTGCCTTTGACACCGTGAGCCATCAGATCCTCCTGTCCACTATCTCAAGGCTGGGCGTCTCAGGCTATGCACACTCTTGGATTGCATCCTACCTGGCAGGCCGCTCCTACCAGGTGACGTGGAGAGGATCTGTGTCTGCACCACGTACTCTCACTACTGATGTCCCCCAGGGCTCGGTTCTAGGCCCACTCCTCTTCTTGCTATACACCAAGTCACTCTGCTCCGTCATATCCTGACATGGTCTCTCCTATCATTGCTATGCACATGACACTCAACTACTTTTCTACTTCCCCCCCTTCTGACACCCAGGTGGCAACACGCATCTCTGCATGGCTGGCAGATATCTCAACTTGGATGTCGGCCCACCACCTCAAGCTCAGCCTTGACAAGACGGAACTGCTCTTCCTCTCGGGGAAGGCCTGCCCGCTCAAAGACCTCTACATCACGGTTGACAACTCCACAGTGTCGCCCTTCCAGAGTGCAAAGAACCTTGGCGTGACCCTGGACAACACCCTGTCGTTCTCTGCTAACATAAAAAGCAGTGACCCGCTCTTGTACGTTCATGCTCTACAACATCCGTAGAATACAACCCTACCTCACACAGGAAGCGGCGCAGGTCCTAATCCAGGCACTTGTCCTCTCCCGTCTGGACTACTGTAACTCGCTGTTGGCTGGGCTCCCTGCTTGTGCCATCAAACCCCTGCAACTTATCCAAAATGCAGCAGCCCGCCTGGTTTTCAACCTTCCCAAGTTCTCTCATGTCACCCAGCTCCTCCGCACACTCCACTCGCTTCCAGTTGAAGCTCACATCCACTACAAGACCATAGTGCTTACCTACGGAACAGCAAGAGGAACTGCCCCTCCCTACCTTCAGGCTATGCTCAAACCCTATGCCCTAACCCGAGCACTCCGTTTTGCCACTTCAGGTCTCTTGTCCCTCCCACTTGCACTTCCGAGTAAAGCAAGAAAAACAATCAAGCATCCCAGAAAAGTGTTAAAAACAGCCCACGTTAGCTTAAGAAACTAGGTTCATGAAATCAATAATTTGCTAGTAACAGATGACATTCATATTCTGACAATCTCTGAAACTCACTTAGATAATACATTTGATACAGTGGTAGCAATAAATGGTGATAAGATCTACAGAAAATACAGAAATGCGAAAGTTGGAGGTGTGGCTGTTTATATTCAGAACCACATTCCTGTAAAGCTTAGAGAGGCTCTCAAATTAAGCCAGTTCTGGTGGGAAGCTGCTATAGACCGCCAAGTGCTAACAGTCAGTATCTGGATAACATGTGTGAAATGCTTGATAATGTATGTGATATCAATAGAGAGGTATATTTTCTGGGTGACTTAAATATTGAGCGGCTTTTATCAGGCTGCCCACTCAAGAGAAAGCTTCAAACTGTAACTAGTGCCTGGAACCTGGTTCAGGTTATCAATCAACCTACCAGGGTAGTTACAAACAGCACAGGAATTAAATCATCAACATATATTGATCAAATCTTTACTAATGCTGCAGAAATTAGTTTGAAAGCAGTATCCAAATCCATCGGATGTAGTGATCACAATATAGTAGCCATATCTAGGAAAACCAAAGTTCCAGAGGCTGGGCATAATATAGTGTATAAGAGGTCATACAATACGTTTTGTAGTGATTCCTATGTTGTTGATGTAAAGAATATTTGTTGGTCCGTGGTGTGTAATGAGGAGCAACCAGACGCTGCACTTGACACATTTATGAAATTGCTTATCCCAGTTACTAATAACCATGCACCCATTAAGAAAAACTGTTAAATCCCTGTGGATTGATGAGGAATTTAAAAATTGTATGGTTGAGAGGAATGAGGCAAAATAAATGGCAAATAGGTCTGGCTGTACAACCGATTGGCAAACGTACTGCAATTTTGGGCAAAAAGGCAAACTCCGCTCCATCGTTCATTGAATCAGATAGCTCGTTCATCACAAAACCCACTGATTTTGCCAGCTACTTTAATTATTTTTTCATTGGCAAGATTAGCAAACTTAGGCATGACATGCCAGCAACAAACACTGACACTACACATCCAAGTATATCTGACCAAATCATAAAAGACAAGCATTGTAATTTTGAATTCCGTAAAGTAAGTGTGGAAGAGGTGAAAAAATTATTGTTGTCTATCAACAATGACAAGCCACCGGGATCTGACAACTTGGATGGAAAATTACTCAGGATGAAAGCTGACGATATTGCCACTTCTATTTTCCATATCATCAATTTAAGCCTACTAGAGAGTGTGTGCCCTCAGGCCTGGAGGGAAGCAAAAGTTATTCCCCTACCTAAGAATAGTAAAGCCCCCTTTACTGGCTCAAATAGCCGACCAATCAGCCTGTTACCAACCCTTAGTACATTTTGGGGAAAAATGGTGTTTGACCAGATACAATGCTATTTTACAGTAAACAAATTTACAACAGACTTTCAGCACGGTCATAGGGAAGGACATTCAACAAGCACAGCACTTACACAAATGACTGATATTTGGCTGAGAGAAATTGATTATAAAAAGATTGTGGGGGCTGTTTTGTAAGATTTCAGTGTGGCTTTTCACATTATCGATCACAGTCTGTCGCTGGAAAAACGTATGTGTTATGGCTTTACACCCCCTGCTAGAGTATATTGTGGATAAAGAGTTACCTGTCTAATGGAAGCCTCTCCAACATAATCCAGGTAGAATCAGGAATTCCCCAGGGCAGCTGTCTAGGCCCCTTACTTTCTTCAACCTTTACTAACAACATGCCTCTGGCTTTGAGTAAAGCCAGTGTGTCTATGTATGCGGATGACTCAACACTATACACGTCAGCTACTACAGCGACTGAAATTACTGCAACACTTAACAAAGAGCTGCAGTTAGTTTCAGAATGAGTGACAAGGAATAAGTTAGTCCTAAATATTTCAGAAGCTAAAAGCATTGTATTTGGGACAAATCATTCACTAAACCCTAAACCTCAACTAAATCTTGTAATGAATAATGTGGAAATTGAGCAAGTTGAGGTGACTAAACTGCTTGGAGTAAGCCTGAATTGTAAACTGTCATGGTCAAAACATATTGATACAACGGTAGCTAGGATGGGGAGAAGTATGTCCATAATAAAGCGTTACTCTGCATTCTTAACAGCACTATCAACAAGGCAGGTCCTACAGGCCCTAGTTTTGTCGCAGCTGTACTACTGTTCAGTAGTGTGGTCAGGTGCCACAAAGAGGGACTTAGGAAAATTGTAATTGGCTCAGAACAGGGCAGCATGGCTGGCCCTAGGATCTACACAGAGAGCTAACATTAATAATATGCATGTCAATCTCTCCTGGCTCAAAGTAAAGGAGAGACTGACTTCATCACTACTTGTATTTGTGAGAGATATTGACATGTTGAATGCACGAGCTCTCTGCTTGAACTACTGGCACAAGGCTTGGACACCCATGAATACCCCACAAGACATGCCACCATAGGTCTCTTCACAGTCCCCATGTCCAGAACAGACTATGGGATGCGCACAATACTACATAGAGCCATGACTACATGGAACTCTATTCCACATCAAGTAACTCATGCAAGCAGTAAAATTTGATTTAAAAAACAGATAAAAATACACCTTATGGGACTGTGAAGCAACACAAACATAGGCACAGACACATGTATACAAACACATGATAACATACGCACCATACACACACACGTACACATTGATTTTGTGTTGTAGATATGTGGTAGTAGAGTAGGGGCCTGAGAGCACACACTTAATATGTTGTGAAATCTGTTTTGAATGTATTGTAATGTTTTTAAAATTGTATAACTGCCTTAATTTTGCTTAACCCCGGGAAAAGTAGCTGCTGCCATCGCAGCAGCTAATGGGGATCCATAATAATTACAAATACCTCTGTCTTTATCATCCAATGGGTTTTGAGAAGGAGAGGAGAGAGGACGCGAGGAGTATGCAATTGAGATCTTCCCTTTGTCGCTGTTGTTGTGAGTGGCAGGGGGAGGGGCTTGATGTCTGTGTGCAAGTGGGAAGGTGCACAGACGGCAGAACTATTTTTTGACAGGTGGTGCAGGATATTTTTTTGCCTGATTTAGATATGTTTCTGCTTATAATTTCCGACAATTGGTTTGTTAGTCAACTTTAATTTAGATACATGCAACTTATCTTCTGTCATTATATGTTGCCCTAGAAGACTATATAAACTCTTGCTCACCAGAATGTCATAAATAGATTGAATGAATGTTAAATCTAGTTGACATCAGTAGTTTTCTTTGTGATCTCTTTCTTTCGTGGATCAAAGACATTTTGGGACCGGGTTGAAAATGCAATAACAAAAAAAGATTTTTTAAGATTTTCTGTGCAAAATGTCCAAATTACATCAGTTTGCCCGTTTGTAAGGAAATAGCAAGCTATGAAAAAGGCCCAACATGTTTCTGATAAGATTTAAGTTCTGCTTGGATGCATATTTTATGTGGTTGAAATACTGTCAGCTTTTATGATGCTTATAAAGATACAGTGCATTTGGAAAGTATTCAGACCTATTAACTCTTTCCACATTTCATTACGTTACAGCCATATTATAAAATGGATTAAATTGTTTTTTCCCGCCCTCATCAATCTACACACAATACCCCATAATTACAAAGCAAAAACAAGTTTTCTGACATTTTATAAAGAATAAAAAACTATCACATTTACATAAGTATTTAGACCTTTCACTCAGTACCTTTGGCAGCAATTACAGCCTAGAGTCTTCTTGGGTATGATGCTACAAGCTTGGCACACCTGTATTTGGGGAGTTTCTCCCATTCCTCTCTGGTAGCATCATGCTGTGGAGATGTTTTTCAGCGGCAGGGACTGGGAGACTAGTCAGGATCGAGGGAAAGATGAACGGAGCTAAGTACAGAGAGGTCCTTGATGAAAACCTGCTCCAGAGCGCTCAGGACCTCAGACTGGGGCAACGGTTCACCTTTCAACAGGACAACGACCCTAAGCACACAGCCAAGACAACGCAGGAGTGGCTTCGGGACAAGTCTCTGAATGTCTTTGAGTGGCCCAGCCAGAGCCCGGACTATATGAAAATAACTGTGCAGCGATGCTCCCCATCCAACCTGACAGAGCTTGAGAGGATCTGCAGAGAAGAATGGGAGAAACTCCCCAAATACAGGTGTGCCAAGCTTTTAGCGTCATACCCAAGAAGACTCGAGGCTGTAGTCGCTGCCAAAGGAGCTTCAACAAAGTACTGAGTAAAGGGTCTGAATACTTATGTAAATGTATATTTTCAGTTTCTTATTTCTAATACATTTGCAAACATTTATAAAAACCTGTTTTTGCATTGTCATTATGGGGTATTGTGTGTAGATTGATGAGGGAAAACAACAATTGAATCCCATTTAAAATAAGTCTGTAACGTAACAAAATGTGGAAAAAGTCTAGGGGTCTGAATACTTTCCGAACGCACTGTACATTGAACAAAAATATAAACGCAACATGTAAAGTGTTGGTCCCATGATTCATGAGCTGAAATAAACGATCCCCAAAATGTTCCATATGCACAAAAAGCTTATTTCTCTAAAATTTTAAGCACGAACATCCCTGTTAGTGAGCATTTCTCCTTTGCCAAGATAAAACATCCACCTGATAGGTGTGGCATATCAAGAAGCTGATAAAACAGCATGATCATTACATAGGTGCACCTTGTGCTGGGGACAATGAAAGGCCACTCTAAAATGTGCAATTGTGTCACACAAAACAATGCCACAGATATCTCAAGTTTTGAGGGAGCGTGCAATTGGCATGCTGACTGCAGCAATGTCCACCAGAACTGTTGCCAGATAATTAAATGTTCATTTCTCTACCATAAGCCGTCTCCAACGTCATTTTAGAGAATTTGGCAGTACGTCCAACTGGCCTCACAACCGCAGACCACGTGTAACCACACCAGCCCAAGACCTCTACATCAGGCTTCTTCACCTGCGGTTCATCTCAGACCAGCCACCCGGACAGCTGATGAAACTGAGGAGTATTTATGTCTTTAATAAAGCCATTTTGTGGGGAAAAACTCATTCTGATTGGCTGGGACTGTTTCCCCAGAGGGTGGGCCTGGCTCCCAAGTAGATGGGCCTATGCCCTCCCAGACCCACACATGGTTGCACCCCTGCCCAGTCATTTGAAATCCATAGATTAGGGCATTATTTATTTATTTCAATTGACTGATTTCCTTTTATGAATTCTAACTCTAACTGAAATTGTTGCACGTTAGGTTTATATTTTTGTTCAGTGCATGTACAGAGCCTTGTAAAAGTATTAATCTTCCTTGGTGTTTTTCATATTTTGTTGCATTACAACCTGTAATTTAAATGGATTTTTATTTGGACATACACAAAATAGTCCAAATTGGTGAAGTGAAATGAAAAAAATTAAGTGTTTCAAAAAATTCAAAAAAACTAATAACGGAAAAGTGGTGCGTGCATATGTATTCACCCCCTTTGCTATGAAGCCCCTAAATAAGTTCTGGTGCAACCAATTACCTTCAGAAGTCACATAATTAGTTAAATAAAGTCCACCTGTGTGCAATCTAAGTGTCACATGATCTCAGTATATATACACCTGTTCTGAAAGGCCCCAGAGTCTGCAACACCGCTAAGCAAGGGGCACCACCAAGCAAGTGGCACCATGAAGACCAAGGAGCTCTCCAAACAGGTCAGGGACAAAGTTGTGGAGAAGTACAGATCAGGGTTAGGTTATAATGAAATATCAGAAACTTTGAACATCCCAAGGAGCACAATTAAATCCATTATTAAAAAATTGAAAGAATATGGCACCACAACAAACCTGCCAAGAGAGGGCCACGCACCAAAACTGACAGACCAGGCAAGGAGGGCATTAATCAGAGAGGCAACAAAGAGACCAAAGATAACCCTGAAGTATGAAAAATGTATGCACTCACTAACTGTAAGTCGCTCTGGATAAGAGCGTCTGCTAAATTACTAAAATGTAAAATGTAAGGAGCTGCAAAGCTCCACAGCGGAGATTGGAATGTCTGTCCATAGGACCACTTTAAGCCGTACACTCCACAGAGCTGGGCTTTACGGAAGAGTGGCCAGAAAAAAGCCTTTAAAGAAAAAAATAAGCAAACATGTTTGGTGTTCGCCAAAAGGCATGTGGGAGACTCCCCAAACATATGGAAGAAGCTACTCTGGTCAGATGAGACTAAAATTGAGCTTTTTGGACATCAAGGAAAATGTCTGGCGCAAACCCAACACCTCTCATCACCCCGAGAACACTATCCTCACAGTGAAGCATGGTGGTTGCAGCATCATGCTGTGGGGATGTTTTTCATCAGCAGGGACTGGGAAACTGGTCAGAATTGAAGGAATGATGGCTGTCGCTAAATACAGGGACATTTTTGAGGGAAACCTGTTCCAGTCTTCCAGAAATGTGAGACTGGGATGGAGGTTCACCTTCCAGCAGGACAATGACCCTAAGCATACTGCTAAAGCAACACTTGAGTGGTTTAAGGGGAAACATGTAAATGTCTTGGAATGGCCTAGTCAAAGCCCAGACCTCAATCCAATTGAGAATCTGTGGTATGACTTAAAGATGGCTGTACAACAGTGGAACCCATCCAATTTGAAGGAGCTGGAGCAGTTTAGCCTTGAAGAATGGGCAAAAATCCCAGTGGCTAGACATACCCCAAGAGACTTACAGCTGTAATTGCTGCAAAAGGTGGCTCTACAAAGTATTGACTTTGGGGGGCTGAATAGTTATACACGCTCAAGTTTTCTGTTTTTTAAATCTTATTTCTTGTTTGTTTCACAATAAGAAATATTTTGCATCTTCAAAGTGGTAGGCATGTTGTGTAAATCTAATGATACAACCCCCCCCAAAATCCAGAAAATCACATTGTATGATTTTTAAGTAATTAATTTGCATTTTATTGCATGACATAAGTATTTGATCACCTACCAACCAGTAAGATTTCTGGCTCTCACAGACCTGTTAGTTTTTCTTTAAGAAGCCCTCCTGTTCTCCACTCATTACCTGTATTAACTGCACCTGTTTGAACTCGTTACCTGTATAAAAGACACCTGTCCACACACTCAATCAAACAGACTCCAACCTCTCCACAATGGCCAAGACCAGAGAGCTGTGTAAGGACATCAGGGATAAAATTGTAGACCTGCACAAGGCTGGAATGGGCTACAGGACAATAGGCAATCAGCTTGGTGAGAAGGCAACAACTGTTGGCGCAATTATTAGAAAATGGAAGAAGTTCAAGATGATGGTCAATCATCCTCGGTCTGGGGCTCCATGCAAGATCTCACCTCGTGGGGCATCAATGATCATGAGGAAGGTGAGGGATCAGCCCAGAACTACACGGCAGGACCTGGTCAATGACCTGAAGAGAGCTGGGACCACAGTCTCAAAGAAAACCATTAGTAACACACTACGCCGTCATGGATTAAAATCCTGCAGCGCACGCAAGGTCCCCCTGCTCAAGCCAGCGCATGTCCAGGCCCGTCTGAAATTTGCCAATGACCATCTGGATGATCCAGAGGAGGAATGGGAGAAGGTCATGTCGTCTGATGAGACAAAAATAGAGCTTTTTGGTCGAAACTCCACTCGCCGTGTTTGGAGGAAGAAGAAGGATGAGTACAACCCCAAGAACACCATCCCAACCGTGAAGCATGGAGGTGGAAACATCATTCTTTGGGGATGCTTTTCTGCAAAGGGGACAGGACGACTGCACCGTATTGAGGGGAGGATGGATGGGGCCATGTATCGCGAAATCTTGGCCAACAACCTCCTTCCCTCAGTAAGAGCATTGAAGATGGGTCGTGGCTGGTTCTTTCAGCATGACAACGACCCGAAACACACAGCCAGGGCAACTAAGGAGTGGCTCCGTAAGAAGCATCTCAAGGTCCTGGAGTGGCCTAGCCAGTCTCCAGACCTGAACCCAATAGAAAATCTTTGAAGGGAGCTGAAAGTCAGTATTGCCCAGCGACAGCCCCGAAACCTGAAGGATCTGGAGAAGGTCTGTATGGAGGAGTGGGCCAAAATCCCTGCTGCAGTGTGTGCAAACCTGGTCAAGACCTACAGGAAACGTATGATCTCTGTAATTACAAACAAAGGTTTCTGTACCAAATATTAAGTTCTGCTTTTCTGATGTATCAAACACTTATGTCATGCAATAAAATGCAAATTAATTACTTAAAAATCATACAATGTGATTTTCTGGATTTTTGTTTTAGATTCCGCCTCTCACAGTTGAAGTGTACTGTTACGAACCCCGTGGCTCTAAACGTCTAGGGTGGATGGACATGAGACCCGTAACATAAATTATGCAAATTAGGAGTGTGGCATGGAGCAGTGAGAACAAATGTGACACAACAACCATGAACTACCGTCAAACACAAATGGTTTATTTCAGAACACACGGTAAGGGTTTGGGAAAAAGGGCTGAGCAGGACCCAAGAAATGAAACAATAGTGTAAAACCCCCTAAACTGATCTAGCCTGCCTGAAGAACCGCTAGGCTACTGCTAGTCATACAAAAGTACAGTGGGTGGTCCGCTCAGGTCTAACTAGTGTTTTTAGACAGATTTCTTCCTACGGGTAATGTACGCCCAAGGGCAACTAGCTTAAACTCCCCTTTTCCCAGAAACACACAAAGCTACCAAACAGGGTAATCAGCAATTAAGTAGTACACAATACACAGGACACAACAGTATCCGCACTCACATAACAAAACAGTAGTCTAACAGAATTACCAATCATAATAAACAGCAACTTAGTGAGTAACCAAAAACAGGACACCACCGTGTCCATACTCACATACGGAAATATTCTCTCTCTCTCAACAAACACAAGACTGGTTTTTATACAATGGGATGTGTGATTGAACAAACGAGTAACAGGTGGTGCAATGCACAGGAATGTTCACTGATTGGTCCAATCAGCAGACACCTCAACGACCACCAATCAGGAACATACAGGACACCTGTGATTAGGGCAGAAGGAGAGAAACACACAAAAACACAGGATACCTGTATCCGTAACACTCCCACCCTTAAAAGAGCAAACCACAATGGTTTGCGACGCACGTACTATCACAACACCCAAATTCACAAATCATCCTGCCGGGATAACAACAAAAAAAACCTAGATCATTACACACGAGACAAAGCATCTGCCAACACATTATCCAACCCCTTTTTGTGGCGGATCTCCAAATTATAATTTTGCACGACAAGTGCCCAACGCATAAGGCGTTGGTTCTGGTTGTACATCCGGTGGAGAAAAACTAAGGGGTTATGATCAGTATACACTATCACTGGTAATGCACTGGAACCAACATAAACTTCAAAGTACTGCAGAGCTAACAACAAAGCTAGAGCTTCTTGTTCAATGGTGGAATAGTTTGTCTGACATTTGTTAAATTTCCGTGAAAAATAACAGACAGGATGGTCCACTCCACTCTGGTCTTGCTGCAGTAGAACAGCCCCAGCACCTCTGGCACTTGCATCTACCTCCAGTTTAAACGGCCGTTCAAAATCTGGCGCAGCAAGAACAGGAGTACTACATAAGAGTGCTTTAGCAGTGTTGAAAGCAGTACGACAATCTTCAGACCATACAAATTTTCTCGCCGGACTGAGCAAATCCGTTAATGGAGCAACTACAGCAGAGAAATTTTTACAGAAACTACGGTAGTAGCCAACCATCCCTAAAAAACGGCGTAGCTCTCTTCTGGTGGTAGGTGCGGGAAATGCGTTTATAGCCGAGACCTTGGCATCTACAGGGCGCACCTGACCATGGCCGACCTGTTTACCAAGATAAGTAACAGTGGCCTTCCCAAACTCGCACTTTGCTAAGTTCAGGGTTAGAGAAGCGGTTGCTAGACGTTCACACACTACCCTTAGAGTGTTAACATGATCAGACCACTCAGTTGAATAAATTACCAGATCATCAAGGTAAGCACTACAATTAGGAACTCCAGCCAATACTGTGTTAACCAGGCGTTGGAAAGTGGCTGGTGCGTTCCGCATCCCAAATGCCATGACAGCATATTGTAGGAAGTGATCTGGGGTCACAAAGGCAGAGATGTCGGAGGCACGTGGGGTTAACGGCACCTGCCAGTAACCTTTAGAAGATCTAGTTTGGTTACATAAGTAGCAGCACCAACAGTATCAATACAGTCATCCAGTCTGGGTAACGGGAACGAGTCGGGCACTGTGACAGCATTGACTTTCCGATAGTCCGTACATAATCTGGATGTCCCATCAGGTTTAGGAACCAGAATGCACGGAGAACTCCAAGGACTTGAACTTGGCATAGCCAGGTTATTCTCCAGCAAATAACCGACCTCACCGCTCATTATCTTTCTCATAGAGACGTTGACACGATAAGGATGTTGCTTGATAGGTGCAGCGTTTCCAACATTAATGTCATGTTCTAACACATTTGTACATGTAGGAACATCATTAAAAAGACATGGAAAGCTGTGTAATAGTCTCACAATATCATCTGACTGTCTGTCCGTTAAATGAATCAGGCTTGACGGGAGAGACAGCAGCATCTCTGAATTGGGCAATCTAGCACACTGCTGCTGAGTATTGCGCAACTCCAAACCATCTCCGTCCACATCATTAACATGACCTCCCACTACAGCCGTAGCAGCAATAGAGACAGCCGACTCGGCCAGTTTCTCTGGACTGTCTACCTGAGTGACGGGTCTGGTGTGGTATGTCTTCAACATGTTAACGTGGCACACACGAGATTGGCGTTTTCTATCAGGAGTCTGTATCACGTAGTCAGTTTCAGTTAGTTTCTTTTCAATGACATAAGGACCAGAGAAACGTGCTGACAATGACGCTCCTGGCACAGGCAACAATACAAGAACTCGGTCACCTGGCTGCAGTGAACGAGAAACAGCCTGTGTATCATAGTGTCGTTTCATCAGTTTCTGTGAGGAAGACAGTGCTTCCTTTGCTAGAGCACAGGCAGCATGTAGGCGCTCACGAAAGCGACTAACGTAGTCCAACACATTTTCTTTCACACACAACTCTTGTGACAAAAACTGATCCTTAAGGACTTTCATAGGTCCTCTCATGGTGTGTCCAAACACCAGTTCAGCTGGGCTGAACCCTAGGGATTCCTGTACTGTCTCACGGACAGCAAACAACACTAGAGGAACTCCCTCATCCCAATCTTTCTCAGATTCCAAGCAATATTTACGGAGCATAGACTTCAGGGTCTGATGCCAACGTTCAAGCGCACCCTGAGACTCTGGGTGATATGCGCTTGACACACGGTGTGTAACTGACAAGGATTTTAACACTTGTTTGAAAAGTTTAGAAAGGAAATTCGTACCCTGATCAGTTTGTATCACCTTAGGTAATCCAAAAGTTGAGAAGAATTTGATCAACGCTTTACTCACCACCGGAGCAGTAATCCTTCGTAGAGGAATGGCCTCTGGGTACCTGGTGGCCACACACATAATGGTTAACATAAACTGGTTACCAGATTTTGTTTTTGGTAATGGTCCAACACAATCAACCATCACATGTTCGAAGGGTTCACCTATGGCCGGTATGGGACAAAGAGGCGCGGGGAAATAACCTGGTTCGGTTTCCCAACTACTTGACAGGTGTGGCAAGTCCGACAGAACTGAGCCACATCTTGTTTTAAGCCAGGCCAAAAGAAATGTCGCAAAACACGATCATAAGTCTTGGTGACTCCCAGATGTCCGGACCACTGGTGATCATGAGCGAGGGATAAAACATTTTGTCGAAAGGCTGTAGGAATCACTATTTGGTAAACAGCATTCCAATCTTCGCCAGCGTCAACATGGGATGTCCATTTACGCATGAGGAGATTACCATCAATGAAGTATGCCAGGTTTTTCTTCTTTAGCTCCTCCTCTGAGACAACACTAGAAAAACATTTAGCCAGGCTAATGTCAACCTGTTGGTTAGCGATCAGCTGCTCACGAGTAACTGGTAACTGTATTGCCTCAGCAACAAGTTCCACATCCTTCTTCCTTTCTCTGGGCTGTTGGTCAGACTGCACCAGCTTACCAGAGGTAGCACCCGAACTATCCTCTGGGTCACACTCTCTGAATAGAATCGTGTTCGACAAATCTATCACTTCACCCACTTGTCGTGCTTGAGCACGTGTGACAGCACAAGCGGGGAACACATCTGGATAACCCTGTGCCAGCTCCTCGGAGAGAGACTGGTCACTTTTATCCAATACCTCCAATACGGGTATCACCTTTCCTCCGGCAATATCGTTGCCCATTATAAATGTCACACCTTTTACTGGCAACATAGGACGTACGCCAACTCTGAACAATCCACTGACTAACTCAGTGTGTACGTTCACAAAGTGCAATGGCACTGGGACGAAACCCATTTCAATTCCTTGTACTAACACACTGGAACCACAATATGTATTATTAGACAAGGGCAACACATCAGCTAGTATGAACGACTGCGCCGCACCAGTATCTCTGAGGATTCTAACTGGACGCTGAGACGCTTCGTCATCTGATATAGAAACAAACCCCTCAAAAATGAACGGTTCATAACTGTGATCTGGGACAGGGACTTTCAAACCACATTCACTATGAGGCCTCTGTCTTGATTCCGGCCTTACAACCGTACGAATCAGCCCAACACCCGTTGGCGGCCTGGCGTGCTGAGGCATCCCTGGTTTGCGTTTTAGCAGAAAGCAATCACTAACCAAATGTCCCACCTTATGACAATAGAAACAGTGACGCACATCTTTTGGGCGTGCTGGATGTACTGCTGGTCGACTAGGATTAAAAGTTAGCAACTCCGCAGCCCTGCTCTCCGTACGAGCCGAAAACACGCTCTTATGCGTCAACACAAACTCGTCTGCCAATACAGACGCTTCCGACAGTGAGGCTACTTTCTGTTCGTTCAGATAAACTACAATGCGTTCCGGTAAACAATTTTTAAACTCTTCTAACAAGATTAACTCCCGTAGAGAGTTAAAATCAGTTACCTTACTAGCACTGTGCCATTTGTCAAACAGATTTCCTTTGTCTCTAGCAAACTCCACATAAGTCTGAGTAGGAGACTTTTTATGAGACCTAAATCTCTGTCGATATGCCTCAGGAACAAGCTCATAGGCACGAAGAACAGTAGCTTTGACCACTTCATAATTCAAACTGTCTTCAAGAGGTAGCGCTGCCAGAACCTCTTGGGCTTTACCTGTTAGTTTACACTGAAGTAATAGGCACCATACCTCTTCGGGCCATTTCAATGCTACCGCTATACGTTCAAACACACTGAAATAGGAATCAACCTCTGACTCCTGAACACAGGTACCAAGGTGATCTGCCTACTAATATCAAACGTAGCAGATGACACAGCTGGTGAGGATGGCTCACTAGCAGGCATAGTATTAGCAGAGACTAACCTCGCTGTTTCTGCCTCTAGTTCCATTTTACGCACCTCCAGTTCCATCTTACGCATCTCCAGTTCCATCTTACGCGTCTCCTGTTCTGCCTCTAGCTTACGCGTCTCCTGTTCTGCCTCTAGCTTACGCGTCTCCTGTTCTGCCTCTAGCTCCATTTTACGCATCTCCAGCTTGTCTTGCCTGATTTGTGCCCGCTCTTCCGCCTCCATTTGGAGCCGTGTCGAGCGGACATCCATCCTGGCATCACTGTCAGTCAGTGGGGAGAGTGGGTCATAACGGGGCAATGTGGCTGGAGCCTTAGTCTCGTCCTCAGACACTGATGGGCTTACAGGAACAGCAACCACATCCCCTACAGGAGCAGCAGACTCAGGCGGCGGTAACTCAAGCACTCGCTCGTTTAACAATATCGCTAGCACTACTTCCCTAACTTCTGCTTTCACTAAACCCCTCGGTATGGGTACAGAAAAGTGGTCAGCCAAAGCCTGTAGATCCACTCTACGGCAATTATCAAAAACCTCCCACGTAGGGTTTTCCAAAAATGCCTCCAACTCAAAAGTAGCCATCCTACTAGCAACACGAGCCGTCGACTACTGAACACACAAACAAAAACAGGTAGTACCACTGCCAAGCTCAACACTGAACCAGACACTTGCTAATTTGCATGAGTAGCATGGGATATATCCCGGACGAACCCCCACTTTATGTTACGAACCCCGTGGCTCTAAACGTCTAGGGTGGATGGACATGAGACCCGTAACATAAATTATGCAAATTAGGAGTGTGGCATGGAGCAGTGAGAACAAATGTGACACAACAACCATGAACTACCGTCAAACACAAATGGTTTATTTCAGAACACACGGTAAGGGTTTGGGAAAAAGGGCTGAGCAGGACCCAAGAAATGAAACAATAGTGTAAAACCCCCTAAACTGATCTAGCCTGCCTGAAGAACCGCTAGGCTACTGCTAGTCATACAAAAGTACAGTGGGTGGTCCGCTCAGGTCTAACTAGTGTTTTTAGACAGATTTCTTCCTACGGGTAATGTACGCCCAAGGGCAACTAGCTTAAACTCCCCTTTTCCCAGAAACACACAAAGCTACCAAACAGGGTAATCAGCAATTAAGTAGTACACAATACACAGGACACAACAGTTTTGTGGTCCTCTGTAGCTCAGCTGGTAGAGCACGGCGCTTGTAACGCCAAGGTAGTGGGTTCGATCCCCGGGACCACCCATACACAAAAAAAATTTATGCACGCATGACTGTAAGTCGCTTTGGATAAAAGCGTCTGCTAAATGGCATATTATTTTTTATTATTTATCCGCACTCACATAACAAAACAGTAGTCTAACAGAATTACCAATCATAATAAACAGCAACTTAGTGAGTAACCAAAAACAGGACACCACCGTGTCCATACTCACATACGGAAATATTCTCTCTCTCAACAAACACAAGACTGGTTTTTATACAATGGGATGTGTGATTGAACAAACGAGTAACAGGTGGTGCAATGCACAGGAATGTTCACTGATTGGTCCAATCAGCAGACACCTCAACGACCACCAATCAGGAACATACAGGACACCTGTGATTAGGGCAGAAGGAGAGAAACACACAAAAACACAGGATACCTGTATCCGTAACATGTACCTATGATAAATTACAGACCTCTACATGCTTTGTAAGTAGGAAAACCTGCAAAATCGGCAGTGTATCAAATACTTGTTCTCCCCACTGTATATACACTGCTCAAAAAAATAAAGGGAACACTTAAACAACACAATGTAACTCCAAGTCAATCACACTTCTGTGAAATCAAACTGTCCACTTAGGAAGCAACACTGATTGACAATAATTTTCACATGCTGTTGTGCAAATGGAATAGACAACAGGTGGAAATTATAGGGAATTAGCAAGACACCCCCAATAAAGGACTGGTTTTGCAGGTGGTGACCACAGACCACTTCTCAGTTCCTATGCTTCCTGGCTGATGTTTTGGTCACTTTTGAATGCTGGCAGTGCTTTCACTCTAGTGGTAGCATGAGACAGAGTCTACAACCCACACAAGTGGCTCAGGTAGTGCAGCTCATCCAGGATGGCACATCAATGCGAGCTGTGGCAAGAAGGTTTGCTGTGTCTGTCAGTGTAGTGTCCAGAGCATGGAGGCGCTACCAGAAGACAGGCCAGTACATCAGGAGACGTGGAGGAGGCCGTAGGAGGGCAACAACCCAGCAGCAGGACTGCTACCTCCGCCTTTGTGCAAGGAGGAGCAGGAGGAGCACTGCCAAAATGACCTCCAGCAGGCCACAAATGTGCATGTGTCTGCTCAAACGGTCAGAAACAGACTCCATGAGGGTGGTATGAGTGCCCGACGTCCACAGGTGGGGGTTGTGCTTACAGCCCAACACCGTGCAGGACATTTGGCATTTACCAGAGAACACCAAGATTGGCAAATTCGCCACTGGCGCCCTGTGCTCTTCACAGATGAAAGCAGGTTCACACTGAGCACGTGACAGACGTGACAGAGTCTGGAGACGCCGTGGAGAACGTTCTGCTGCCTGCAACATCCTCCAGCATGACCGGTTTGGCGGTGGGTCAGTCATGGTGTGGGGTTGCATTTCTTTGGGGGGCCGCACAGCCCTCCATGTGCTCGCCAGAGGTAGCCTGACTGCCATTAGGTATCAAGATGAGATCCTCAGACCCCTTGTGAGACCATATGCTGGTGCGGTTGGCCCTGGGTTCCTCCTAATGCAAGACAATGCTAGACCTCATGTGGCTGGAGTGTGTCAGCAGTTCCTGCAAGAGGAAGGCATTGATGCTATGGACTGGCCCGCCCGTTCCCCAGACCTGAATCCAATTGAGCACATCTGGGACATCATGTCTCGCTCCATCCACCAACGCCACGTTGCACTACAGACTGTCCAGGAGTTGGCGGATGCTTTAGTCCAGGTCTGGGAGGAGATCCCTCAGGAGACCATCCACCACCTCATCAGGAGCATGGAGGCCACACACACTACTGAGCCTCATTTTGACTTGTTTTAAGGACATTACATCAAAGTTGGATCAGCCTGTAGTGTGGTTTTCCACTTTAATTTTGAGGGTGACTCAAAATCCAGACCTCCATGGGTTGATAAATTTGATTTCCATTGATAATTTTTGTGTGATTTTGTTGTCAGCACATACAACTACGTAAAGAAAAAAGTATTTAATACGATTATTTCATTCATTCAGATCTAGGATGTGTTATTTTAGTGTTCCCTTTATTTTTTTGAGCAGTGTATATACACAGTTGAAGTCAGAAGTTTATATACACCTTAGCCAAATACATTTAAACTCTGTTTTTCACAATTCCTGACATTTAATCCTAGTAAAAATTCTGTCTTAGGTCAGTTAGGATCACCACTTTATTTTAAGAATGTGAAATGTCAGAATAATAGCAGAGAGAATGATTTATTTCAGCTTACATACATACACTCAATTAGTATTAGATAGCATTGCCTTTAAATTGTTTAACTTGGGTCAAACGTTTCAGGTAGCCTGCCACAAGCTTCCCACAATAAGTTGGGTGAAATTTGGCCCATTCCTCCTAACAGAGCTGGTGTCACTGAGTCAGGTTTGTAGGCCTCCTTGCTTGCACATGCTTTTTCAGTTCTGCCCACACATTTTCTATAGGATTGAGGTCAGGGCTTTGTGATGGCCACTCCAATACCTTGACTTTGTCCTTAAGCCATTTTGCCACAACTTTGGAAGTATGCTTGGGGTCGTTGTCCATTTGGAAGACCCATTTGCGACCAAGCTTTAACTTCCTGACTGATGTCTTGAGATGTTGCTTCAGGGATGTAGCTCAGTTGATAGAGCATGGCGTTTGCAACGCCAGGGTTGTGGGTTTGATTCCCACAGGGGGTATGAAAAAAAATAATGTATGCACTAACTGTAAGTCGCTCTGGATAAGAGCATCTGCTAAATGACTAAAATGTAAATGTAAATATATATATCCACATAATTTTCCTTCCTCATGATGCAATCTATTTTGTTAAGTGCACCCCCACTGCATGATGCACTGATGATTCTTCGGCTTGCAAGCCCCCCTTTTTCCTCCAAACATGACGATGGTCATTATGGCCAAACAGTTTTATTTTTGTTTCATCAGACCAGAGGACATTTCTCCAAAAAGTACGATCTTTGTCCCCATATGCAGTTGCAAACCGTAGTCTGTATTTTTTATGGTAGTTTTGGAGCAGTGGCTTCTTCCTTGCTGAGTGGCCTTTCAGGTTATGTCGATATAGGACTCGTTTTACTGTGGATATAGATGAACCTGTGTGTACCTGTTTCCTCCAGCATCTTCAAAAGGTCATTTGCTGTTGTTCTGGGATTGATATGCACTTTTTGCACCAAAGTACGTTCATCTCTAGGAGACAGAACGCATCTCCTTCCTGAGCGGTATGACGGCTGCGTGGTCCCATGGTGTTTATACTTGCGTACTATTGTTTGTACAGATGAACTTGGTACCTTCAGGCGTTTGGAAATTGCTCCCAAGGATGAACCAGACTTGTGGAGGTCTATTAGCCTATCATAACCTTCTAAAGCCATGACATCATTTTCTGGAATTTTCCAAGCTGTTTAAAGGCACAGTCAACTTAGTGTATGTAAACTTCTGACCCACTGGAATTGTGATACAGTGAATTATAAATGAAATAATCTGTCTGTAAACAATTGTTGGAAAAATTACTTGTGTCATGCACAAAGTAGATGTCCTAACCGACTTGCCAAAACTAGTTTGTTAACAAGAAATTTGTGGAGTGGTTGAAAAAATGAGTTTTAATGACTACAACCTAAGTGTATGTAAACTTCCGACTTCAACTGTATATACAGTACCAGTCAAAAGTTTGGACACCTACTCATTCATGGGTTTTTCTTTATTTGTACTATTTTCTACATTGTAGAATAATAGTGAAGACATCAAAACTATGAAATAACACATATGGAATCACGTAGTAACCAAAACAGTGTTAAACAAATCCAAAAATATTTTATATTTCAGATTCATCAAATAGCCACCCTTTGCCTTGATGACAGCTATGCACAATCTTGGCATTCTCTCAACCAGCTGGAATGCATTTCAATTAACAGGTCTGCCTTCTTAAAAGTTAATTTGTGGAATTTCTTTCCTTCTTAATGCGTTTGAGCCAATCAGTTGTGTTGTCACAAGGTAGGGGGAGTATACAGAAGATAGCCCTATTTGGTAAAAGACAGCGTCCATATTATGGCAAAACAGCTCAAATAAGCAAAGAGAAATGACAGTCCATCATTACTTTAAGACATGAAGGTCAGTCAATACGGAACATTTCCAATAACTTTTAAAGTTTCTTCAAGTGCAGTCGCAAAAACCATCAAGCGCTATGATGAAACTGGCTCTCATGAGGACCGCAACAGGAATGGAAGAACCAGAGTTACCTCTGCTGCAGAGGATAAGTTAATTAGAGTTACCAGCCTCAGAAATTGCAGCCCAAATAAATGCTTCACAGAGTTCAAGTAACAGACACATCTCAACATCAACTGCTCAGAGGAGACTGTGTGAATCAGGCCTTCATGGTCGAATTGCTGCAAAGAAACCACTACTAAAAGGACACCAATAAGAAGAGACTCGCTTGGGCCAAGACAATGAGGAATCGACATTAGACCAGCCCAAATTGGAGATTTTTGGTTCCAACCACCATGTCTTTGTGAGACGCGGTGTAGATGAACGGATGATCTCCGCATGTGTATTTCCCTCCGTAAAGCATGGAGGAGGAGGTGTTGTGGTGTGGGG
Organism: Coregonus clupeaformis; assembly: GCF_020615455.1. Lineage (NCBI taxonomy): Eukaryota > Metazoa > Chordata > Actinopteri > Salmoniformes > Salmonidae > Coregonus > Coregonus clupeaformis. The sequence continues at coordinate 45,083,944 of NC_059192.1, read as the reverse complement.
GTGCTTTGCTGGCGACACTGTCTGGGATTTATTTAGAATTCACTTAACCAGCATTGCTACCACAGCATTCTGCAGCGATTTGCCATCCCATCTGGTTTGGGCTTAGTGGGACTGTCATTTGTTTTTCAACAGGACAATGACCCAACACACCTCCAGGCTGTGTAAGGGCTATTTTACCAAGAAGGAGAGTGATGGAGTGCTGCATCAGATGACCTGGCCTCCACAATCCCCCGACCTCAACCAAATTGAGATGGTTTGGGATGAGTTGGACCGCAGTTTGAAGGAAAAGCAGCCAACAAGTGCTCAGCATATGTGGGAACTCCTTCAAGACTGTTGGAAAAGCATTCCAGGTGAAGCTGGTTGAGAGAATGCCAAGAGTGTGCAAAGCTGTCATCAATGCAAAGGTTGACTATTTGAAGAATCTCAAGTATAAAATATATTTTTATTTGTTTGCCTGCTTTTTCGACACCGGACGGCTTATATCAGTACCGGGTGCTCCCATTCGGTCTCCACGGAGCCCCACCCACGTTCCAGCAGCTGATAGACCGAGTCCTCCGACGCCACCAACAGTACGCAGCGGCCTATTTGGATGATATCATCATCCACAGCCAAAGTTGGGAAGAGCACCTGACGCGCCTCCAGGCGGTGCTGGACGTGCTCAGGCAAGCTGGGTTGACAGCGAACCCCAAGAAATGCAAGCTAGGGTTTGAGGAGGTGGAGTACCTGGGGATTTGATCGGATGGGGGGACGTCAAGCTCCAGGAGAGGAAGGTCCACGCGGTACGTGACTGGCCCGTTCCACGCACCAAGACACAGGTCAAGTCCTTCCTGGGACTGGCAGGATACTACAGCCGGTTTATCCCCAACTTTGCGGCTATAGCCTCCCCCCCTTACCAATCTAACCACGGCCCGCCACCCAAAAACAGTGAAATGGTCGGGCGAGACCGAAGTGGCATTCAGGCGACTGAAGGAAGCGCTGTGCTCCCATCCGATTCTCGTAACGCCCGATTTCCAGGTACCGATGTTGGTCCAGAAGGACGCATGCGACATGGGACTAGGGGCCGTCCTGTCCCAGGTACACAATGGGGAGGAGCACCCAATCATAAGCCGAAAGCTGATACGTAGAGAAAAAAAGTACAGCAGGTTAGCCACCAGGGGGAGACTCGTCGAGGCCTGGTGACAGACAGTCTACATCACGCGGCGATGTCTCCCTATGCTGGACGTGCCAGGTCTCGACGGGCTCTCCGGCCAGGACTAATTGGGGCTGATTGTGGTTGGTGAGTAATCAAGGGGCTGATTGCTCACCAGCTGGATGAGTCCCATAAAGCTGCCAGAACGGCAGCACACAGGAGTGGGAACTGGGGAAGAGAGATTACTCCCGTACAGTCGTGCTCAGTACCAGAGATAACGGAGGGAGCTTGGTTGTGTTCCCCACAGGATACAGCAAGAACCCGGAGCCCAGAAGACGGTATCCTGGAGGAGGTCTCCTGGAGGAGACCTATTCTTTTCTCTTTGTTTATTATTTAAATAAACACCATTGAAACCGAGCTAATACAATTCTGTCCGTGTCTGATCTGTGTAAACGTCTTGACCAAACACCCTGTGCTGCCACACAGCGTACAATGACACCTTTGTTTTTAAGCCCTGGATTTCTAACCCTTTAATATTATTGTTGGATCTGATTTTAACAGCTAACATTTCAATGGCAATAATAAATACATATGCCGATAGTGGACAACCTTGTTTTACTCCTCTTGACAGTTTAAAACTTTCTGAGAAGTAGCCATTATTTACTATTTTACACCTAGGGTTAATATACATAACTTTAACCCATTTTATAAGAGATACTCCAAAATTGAAATATTCCAGGCATTTATATATAAACTCCAGTCATACTTTATCAAAGGCCTTTTCAAAGTCTGCTATGAATACCAGGCCTGGTTTCCCAGATTTTTCAGTGTTCTATTGTTTCCAGTACTTGTCTGATATTATCTCCAATGTATCGTCCATGTAAAAGACCTGTCTGATTAGGATGAATAATATCCAACATTACAGCTGTTAATTTTACATTATTACAAGAAAGAAAATCCATACAATTAGCTTCGTTTAGTGGAGATGAAGGAGACTGAAACGAAAACATATGCTTAAAGTACTTTACTTCCTCTTTCAAAATATAGTTTGGTGAATCATGGGTCCATCATTTGTAACAAGTTTCAGTAAATTATTTTTGGTAGCATTTCTATGTTGAAGATTAAAAAAGAATTTGGTGCATTTTTCCCAATATTCCATCCAGTTCGCTTTATTTTTTAGAATATATTACACTTGATCTTTCTTGAATAAGTTCCTCCATTTCTTTTGGTTTTTCCTCTAACTTATTCTGAGCCTCTGGTACAGTTTTTATTGCTATCTATCTGTACTGTTAGTCCTTCCATTTTCTTTGTTAATATGGACTCTTTTGACCTAAATTGCTTTTGTTTTAGAGATGAGTACTGAATTGCATGGCCTCTAAAGGCACATTTAAAAGTGTCCCATACAATAAGGGGCTCTGCTGTACCTATGTTATGTCGGACAAAGTCAGTTATAAATTCTTCTGTCCTAGTTAAAAACAAGTTATCATCCAATAGGCTTTGATCACATTTCCAATATCCTCGCCCACGTGGAAATTCAGTAAGAGTAATATATATGCCAATTATGTGATGGTCTGACCGCATCACATAATTCAAAGATGGCTCGCATTCACTTTGCCTTGAGACTCAGGTGGTCATACTTAAAAATCTGCCTCAAGGCAAACGTTCACTCAATAAGCATCGAAGCCTCTTGCAACTACAATAACACACAGCATCCCTGCTTTACGAGAAGAGTTTTTGGACTTTCTATGGCTCCTCTAAATTATGTTTGGTCAGATCGTTTTTTTAACAACTCATTTACCATTCAATCCTTTATGTTAATCTGAGTGATCTCCAAGAGATGGAAAGAAAGAGACATAGAAATATCGATAGAAAGGGTTGTTTGAGAGTTTTACAGTGAGTCTTGGATACCAGATAACAGCCAACATCCCACTTATCAGCTAGAGTAGACCGTTAAGGTATATCTTGAGTAAACACAAAACCAAAAGACAACACGGAAGCGAGCACTATAAACAACAGAGTTGTTAACAAAGGTGTGATTTATCGACAGGGTGAAAGATGTCAAGAGCAACACACAAAACTACTTCAGTTGCATCTGCTGGGACGTCAAGTGGCACAATTGCTATTTGTGACCAGGGATCATATGTACCAAGTGTGTCAGGAGTGCTAATTTAGGATAAGATTTTTAGATTACAATGAATAAGGTCACACAGACAGCAGGGGGGGCCTGATCCTAGATCAGCACTCCTACTTTGAGACGCTTTATACATACAGTCCCAGGTGCTGTCCTGTGGCCTACTGTAGATCTAGTCCTCTCACAATTAACCCATGTGGTCCAAATATTATTTACTGTATATCCCTATGTTTTCATATAGTTTTATTGCATTATTGGCTTTGATAACAGTGTAATTCCAAAGCATGGCAGAGCTCCATAAGTAGGGGCCCAACTGTTCTCTCCTAGGGGAGTGGACGATAATGCCTTAGTGAGTTCCCTCTTACCCAACCCTGTCTATCCCACCACTGGCACCAGGTGCATTAGATGGCTTATTTCTGCTAGGCGCAATATAACAGATGAAACAAGTGGAGGCGAACAATATATTTATTAACTGAAGCCAAGCAAAGAATGGTGAACTGTCTCTTAGAGAAACTGAGGATTACTCTTGGGTAATACATTTTTTGGATCTGTTTGTAATTTTACAGCCTTAGGAATAACTGTGTTATTAGATTACCTTATGTTGTAATAAAACCATTTACGAATATCCTTACATTTGAAGGCATGTTACGAGGGACTGAAGTGTATCATGTAACAACTAAGTTAGGCAGTCCATAGATGACACAATTGAAGGCTGATGGTGAAGGGGTCACTCTTGGTTGAGCATCATGAGCATTCCCATCTCTATTTCCTGAATCTTCATGACATACGGTATCTGTAGAGAAAAGAGAAAGAGAGAGTAAGAGAGAGAGAGATGACTCATGAGGACTAAAAGGGAGTGAGAGTGACATAGGTAGCACACACAATGCGCTCCGTCTTTCAAATCATAATAATTGACAGAGTATTCCGTTTTAGGAACATTTTAATTCTAGGAACTGTGTCATGAATGGGATAAGTAAAAAATCACATTTTGCTTGGTGGCAAGACTGATTGACGTCTGAATACATGCACTTAACCCTTTACACTCGTACCCGTATACGGGTTGTAAATGGCAGATTTGAGCACTAATAAGAACCTACATTGGAACACAGTGGCTGTACAGTAACATGCTATACATGATGTAGAGCTCAGGTTCTCCGCTTTACAGCTCTGTATGGGTTTTGACTGACAGCTGTTCTGAACTTGAGCACCGCACACAACAAGAAGTTGCCCCCATCCCTCCCAGTTAAATGGGCAACTTTTGTAAATGTTTTGTTGTCTGAGTGAGGAAAATGCTGTAAATTAAGATGACTCTGTGTATTTTGAAAGATGAGATGTTGAGGATTATAATAAATACCGCTTTGATGTCATAAAAGCAAGCCAAACACCCGTGACTCCAAATGTGCACTTCACATTTCCAAACTCATGTCACATACAGTGTCAATATTCATGATCACTATGTTTGATGTACAGTTACAAGATTACATGGCGTCATACCCTGGATTGTTCTGAACAGAATGAGCCTAAGTTTGTATATTTTGAATAAAAGTAACTGCGGCACACGCACCTGAATACACTCATGACTCCTCTCTATGCGCACCAAAACTACGAACTGTTTCTTTGAATTGCCTCGTGAAAGCCTAACAGTGTAAAATTCTATTTTATAACTTAGCTAGTCATGTTGGCAATAGAACAAGCTTTCAAGTCATGCCCACCTGACCCAGATTGTGATTTATAATGGACCGTTTTTCGATTGCATAAACAACAACAGTAATTGTGTGATAGCAGGGATGCAGGGTTGTGTTCCAAATGAAACGACTGCAAGTATGCTTCCTCTAGTTCCTTAACAGCACAGCTAGGAATGCTTGAAAAAAAGTACCTTATACAGTTGAAGTCGGAAGTTTACATTACACACCTTAGCCAAATACATTTAAACTCAGTTTTTCACAATTCCTGACATTTAATCCTAGTAAAAATTCCCTGTCTTAGGTCAGTTAGGATCACCACTTTCTTTTAAGAATGTGAAATGTCAGAATAATAGTAGAGAGAATGATTTATTTCAGCTTTTATTTATTTCATCACATTCCCAGTGGGTCAGAAGTTTACTTACACTCAATTAGTATTTGGTAGCATTGCCTTTAAATTGTTTAACTTGGGTCAAACGTTTCAGGTAGCCTTCCACAAGCTTCCCACAATAAGTTGGGTGAATATTTTGCCCATTCCTCCTGACAGAGCTGGTGTAACTGAGTCAGGTTTGTAGGCCTCCTTGCTCGCACACGCCTTTTCAGTTCTGCCCACACATTTTCTATAGGATTTGAGGTCAGGGCTTTGGGATGGCCATTCCAATACCTTGACTTTGTTGTCCTTAAGCCATTTTGCCACAACTTTGGAAGTATGCTTGGGGTCATTGTCCATTTGGAAGACCCATTTGCGACCAAGCTTTAACTTCCTGACTGATGTCTTGAGATGTTGCTTCAATATATCCACATAATTTTCCTTCCTCATGATGCCATCTATTTTGTGAAGTGTACCAGTCCCTCCTGCAGCAAAGCACCCCCACAGCATGATGCTGCCACCCCCGTGCTTCACGGTTGGGATGGTGTTCTTCGTCTTGCAAGTTACTTCCTTTTTCCTCCAAACATAACGATGGTCATTATGGCCAAACAGTTATATTTTTGTTTCATCAGACCAGAGGACATTTCTCCAAAAAGTACGATCTTTGTCCCAATGTGCAGTTGCAAACCGTAGTCTGTCTTTTTTATGGCGGTTTTGGAGCAGTGGCTTCTTCCTTGCTGAGCGGCCTTTCAGGTTTTGTCGATGTAGGACTCGTTTTACTGTGGATATTGATACTTTTGTACCTGTTTCCTCCAGCATCTTCACAAGGTCCTTTGCTGTTGTTCTGGGATTGATTTGCACTTTTCGCACCAAAGTATGTTTATCTCTAGGAGACAGAACACGTCTCCTTCCTGAGCGGTATGACGGCTGCGTGGTCCCATGGTGTTTGTACAGATGAACGTGGTACCTTCAGGCGTTTGGAAATTGAGGTCTTGGCTGATTTCTTTTGATTTTCCCATGATGTCAAGCAAAGAGGCACTGAGTTTGAAGGTAGGCCTTGAAATACATCCACAGGTACACCTCCAATTGACTCAAATGATGTCAATTAGCCTATCAGAAGCTTCTAAAGCCATGACATCATTTTCTGGAATATTCCAAGCTGTTTAAAGGCACAGTCAACTTAGTGTATGTAAACTTCTGACCCACTGGAATTGTGATACAGTGAATTATAAGTGAAATAATCTGTCTGTAAACAATTGTTGGAACAATTACTTGTGTCATGCACAAAGTAGATGTCCTGACCGACTTGCCAAAACTATAGTTTGTTAACAAGAAATTTGTGGAGTGGTTGAAAAACGAGTTTTAATGACTCCAGTCTAAGTGTATGTAAACTTCCGACTTCAACTGTAGTTGAAATTGCTTAGGAACTGTGCACACTTTGGAGGTGTGTGGCCGCTTGGAGACACCAGTTAGTTGTCTCACTCAAACCCTTGCAATTTGTGTTGCACCTACCCAACATTTTCCAGGAATATTCTTATTTTGTTACTGAATGTATCCAGAACATTTTCAGATTTCGTTATCAACAAATATGGTGAAAAGTCAAGTAAATGTAAAATGCACATCACATCAACAGTGTAATCTTTGGATTCAGTGTTGTGTCAGGTGAACTGTTGTGTACTCACCTTTGGTCTAATAATTTTCCCATTATCTCCAAACTGTTCCCTTTCAATTGCTACCATGGTTATGCATATGCATTTCATATTTCTTCTGTAAGAAACATTTCAATTTAGCCCAATCCATATAGGCCAATTCCCAAGAGTGTAAAGGGTTAAAGGCTCATTCCAGCATAGTGCCACCAAAAAAACTGTAAACAATGGAGCAAATTCATCCCATGGCATCTTTTTATGCAAAAAGCACTCAACATTCTTCCAAATAGGTATATTTGACAACATATCAATTTCAACATATTTTCTCACTCCCTAACAGAATACTATCTCTAATTTATAATCCAGGCTACCAGATATGATTGAATATGGCCCAGCCCCAGCGTTGTAGTGACGGTATACAGTATATAGCCTACCATCTGATCCTGCAGTGTTTGTGTCTTTCTCTGTGCTCTGGACTTCTCCCTTCCTCAGTGCATGGACAGTCTGGCCAGAGGTCAGGCCCACCCTCAGGAGATCTACAACACATGAAAACACACAGTACACAACACATATTAGGGCTATTCTTAGACTTCATATCACACCTTAAATTAATGCTGGCATGTCCCAGTTTAGGTTTATATGAAACTGTTTTTAATTTACATACAGTAATGTGCATCAGTAACAGTGTATTGAACTCACTCTCCATGACGGAGTCCATGTTATTTATGTTCCTCTGGGGACTACTGTGCCACTGGTTGAGCAGAACACAACGGACACCACTCAGAGTGAGCAGCAGGGCCGTCTCCAGGGGCCTCTCCAGGGCCAGGTGCCCATCACTACAGGAGAGGGAGAGAGCGAGAGAGATAGACAGCGAGAAAGAGAGAGAAAAAGAGATGGATAGAAAGGGGAGTGACAGAGGGGGAGATAGATTGAGAATATATAGATAGAGGTAGAAAGAGGGATAGAAAGATGGATAGAAAGAGAGACAGAGACACATGAAGACTAAAAGGGAACTGTCCAGTGTCTTCTCATTACCATCCTGAGACAAAGCATCAAACAGCTGTACTACATGTGCTGTATTGTGCACTGCCTGTGAAGGAGGGCAAGAGGGGATGCAACTTAATACACTTCATTGGATAATGTCATAGTAAGCGCATGCAATGCGTTACCTCTTTTGCACATCTAGCTTGGATTGCCGTAGCATGCTGGCGCTGTTCTGGACGAGGTCAAAAAGGATAGCCATCTGGCACTCTGAGGACAAATAACAACACATTATCATCATTTGGTCATGGATCGTTCCACAAATAGTGACTTTTGAATCCCTTTGATATTTTATGTAAAATTGTGCACCAATATTACATATTAAAAGCCTGTTATATTAAATTAAGTGCACCTAATATAAACCACATGGAAAATTCTATAAAATTAGATTTTTTATATGAACAAAAACTTGCTAAAGTGCATGTTTTTCCAATTTCTAGGAAGATTTTAACCACTTTATCCAAAAATGTCCACACGTTTTCACCATCATTGTAAAGCCCTAGTTACTTTGTTGTTTGACAAAGTCATTTCTGAAGATTATTATTTATTTCACATTATTAGTGATTCATTTACGTTTGTCCCTCATTTTAAGCTCAACCCTGTTTCTACTGAACTCTCATTTTAATATTGTGAAACTATTCCTTTAAATTATATTTTCAAAAGAAACATCAGTCAAGTCAGTGTAAAAGCAGGTGAGCTGGTTCAACTCTTTTTGGCCATTTTCTGGTGTTTTGTGGTGGAAAACTGAACGGGTCGAGCATAACACGTCAACCCTGTACCAATTTACATTCAATTGCCACTCCATGTTGCACACAACAAGCTTCCATTCCCCCTGTCACGAGGGGAGTTATGGCTGATTTAAGATGAAATCGTCAGCCTTGTTACGTCAACCCTGTTACTTTAAATGACACTTAATGTAACCCTTATAAGATGTGAAAACATGCTTTTTATGAAGTTGACCATGTGCTCTTTATGACAAAATGTTGAAATTAGGTGAAATAAATAGTTTATGGGGAGCAAATTACACTACCCAAAAGGCACTCTATTGGTGGAATGACTCTCATATGTATTATTGTAATTATTTATTTATGGAATTTATTTGTCAGGGACCGTGCACATTAATTAGCATTTCCTTGTTTACATCAATGTAAACGCGGCGGAGTTAGTAAAAGGGCAAATTCTCGTCCGTAGCCCCTAGATAGGCTATGAAGGAAGGTCAATGAATTTAGGCCAGTGTGTGAGGCTAGACGAAAGGAAAAAGAGAAGAGAGCTGTTGATTCATGTTCATGCTTCCAACAAGCACAGTTAGTTATGGCCAAAAATCTCTTCAGGCATTAGACTGTGAGTGCAGGAAGTGACTCATCTATAACTCATACTCCCTCCCTCTGCTCTAGATCAGTTCTGAACATCTTGGTCTGATGCAAAAAAGGCATTTCACTGTACTTGTACTTGTGCATGTGATATTAAAACTTGAAACTATCTATAACATCTGCAAACACCTTGTTCCTGCTGGTTTGTTCACTGAGTGGGGTTGGCTTGTTATCGAGTAACAGCTGTTATTCAGACTAGGCAACATAGTTTGAACATTCCTCACCACTTTGTTGGGTTAGAAGTGCCAAAGCCCAGCCTGTCTATGATAGTGGATGGTATTGTGAGGCCCAGGGTGATGTGTAAGGTCAGCCTGACTTCCCCTGTCAATCAGATCAAATACACCCAGTGTCATCCACACCCAAAACATCCTTTGTTTTGGAGGAAGTAAAAAAAAAATCAAGCAAGGCCAAGAGCCATGCCTGTGAAAAAGGGTTTGAAAAGTATGAAAAGGGTTTGAAAGGTGTGAAAAGTCGGAAGGCTTTTTGGGGTGTGTGATCAGTTATTTAAGGAAGATTGGGGGAAAAAGTATCCTAAAAAAGGAATCAAGACAGCAGCCACTGAGGAAAGGGTAGAGTCTCTGTCTCCAAAATACCAAAGGCCTGCAATATGAACATTATGAGAATCAACCCAAAAACCAATTTTTTTACCTCTGCTTTATGCTCTATTCAGACACTGGTATTTAATTTCATATAATGCAAATGAGAAGAAAAAACGTAGCTATTCTTTTCATAACATACTGTAAGTTCAGCAAAAACATGTAATTATTTATGGTCAATGAACGTGTTAGTCAAGTGTCTATTTCCATTTACTCTTTAATGTACTACAGCACTACTACCTTGTACAGATTTTTGTGTGGCAATTGGTGTAAGCAATGTTTATAGACAAGGCCCCTAGTCAAAATCAACTGCGGAGGTGTTTGTCAATGGATCTGCCAAAGTGTAACACACCCGGTTAGGCCACAGGTGGGTCACTGTCAGCTCCAGACTCTGATCTGCTGGAATGGGAACGCCAGTGTTCCTGTCCAGGGAACTATTCAATGTGAGATGAACGTTAATTGACAGCTTGCTCTCTAGTGCCTATAATAACTACTTCAACTCCAGGCGACAGATTCAGAACAATCTGATTAACATCTCCAATGCACACTTGTTACATTAAACCTACATCAAACAATTACTGGGCCTATATCATGTTAATAAATCATCTAAACCTACTGATTATTCCTAATCCATTCATTCTGAATCTCTGTATCATTTCTACAAGTGCTTGGTGAAACTTGGAAAATGTAACAGCAAAGGGCCTATAATAAAATCTAATTGATTTCACATTGCTGTCTTTCTAAATATATCCACTCAGGGAATTAAAGATTGATGTGTTTAAAGAGATTAAGCCTACTGCTCCATTTACGTACATAAGCTACACACAGTCCTATTTAAAATGTATATTGGGGATTTTTTCTCTCCATCACTGATGCTGGAAAATCCTTAATTTGATTAAATAAATCATATTATCACCACATAATATCCAAAGACCTTCAGATCTTTGACATAACGTGACATTTTTAGGATAATTTTTACAAATATTCCCCATCATAACTTAACCAGAAAAAGTAGGTAGGTATTGGATACAGTACCAGAAAGGTTGAGGGCAGCCAGCTTGGATGGTGGGATGTTTGCGAGAAAGCGCTCCATTCCATGGAAGATGAAAGCACTGCAGTTTGTCAGCAGCTGCTCCAGCTCTGCGAGACTGACACACACATATCAGTATTAGTGGCGTAGAGTGCAGCAGGCCATGCAAAAACATCACGTAAAACACATCAGCCATCAGAATGGTATGCCAGTGGACAGGAATACATGACATACATGTAACCCTACTGGAGCACTTGTGTCAGTACTGCTAGTGAGTGTGTTGAGTGAAGGTGACTCCTGACCTGGGAGTGTGTTCACTCCCCATGAAGCCCTCCCACAGTGGGGTGAACTGCTGGCTGTATGCCTCCAGAGTCCTCTTCATCCTCTCTGTCAGGCTGCTGCCTTCTGACACATTAACCCCCCCCACACACACACACAACACACGCACACATGAACACACACACATAGAGAATAAACACAATAGTTACAGGTACTTCATAACTTATTATCATTGGATGAGGTACATTACTGTAGGACCACCCAATGTATAGTAGAAGCTGGATTGCAGAATCTAAATCTGTACCAAAAAATTGCACTGACAAAATGTACAGTGTGAAGGCCGTTTGGGGAGAGGGGGGAGGATATGTCAAGGCCAGTCAACAGTCCATTGGGTTTTGGCAAACAGCACATTAATCAATGCAAAATTCTCCTTGCTGAGGCTGAGAAGGAGTCTTAGCTCTAAACACAGAGGCCGTGTCCGAATACCCATACTAGCATACTACATACTGTATTTAAACTGCATACTATGTACTTTTCGTCGCATACTATTTAGCACGTACTGTTTAGTAAAAAGTATGCATTATGCCACGGCCGCAACGCAGGCAGTGTGGGTGGATTTTTCCAAATGCATCTTATTAACGAGCCTGATAATAGCTCATTTCTAATTCGATTAATTTCTCAAAGCTCTGAATAGAATAGGAATGGAGTAATAGGCTACTCAGGCTGGTTATAGGCAGACTACTCAGGCTGGTTATAGGCAGACTATCACATTCAACCTATACCGTAGCCCATATAGCCCATCTATCCTATTAAAATGTATAATTTGGTTCCATTTCAACATATTTATTAGTGAAACCTAAGTGCTGTAACATATATAAATGAAATCAAATAGCCTAGTACACACACCAAAACTTTTCAAATGCTCAAATCAAAAGGCTATTGCACAGAAAAAATTGGACAGTCGGGTGCATCACAAATTCAGAACCGTTGGACAGCAACATAATAAACTAAAGCACTGATCATTGGGAACGAGATGAGAATGACTGCAAAGGCTTGATCCATAAATGTAATAATTAAATAGGTAGCCTAGCCTACAAAACTATAACAATCCATATGTTCAAATCAAAAAGACCTGATTAACATGACATCAATGACGTAGCCACATCCTGAGTCCCTGGTGCTGACACATTCAGAAATCAAAAATGGTTTAAAATTGAGTTTAAAAGCTCTGATGAACGCCAAGAGAACAATAAACACTTTTCAATGAGAAAACAGAAATCCATCTTCCCAATTAAGTAGTCTAGTTTTGTTGTTTGGCTACTTGAAGAGAACTAGGGCCTATCAATCGCAGCCCACCTCTTCCAATGCATTGTGGAAAAGTGTGCATCAAATTCTACTAGATGAAAATCAGAAATGAGTATAACATCCTGGCATTTAAACCATACTCGATTGTTTGAAAATTCACATACTATAAAACGTTCTATTTTCACATACTGAGTATGCGTCATGCACGATTGCGTTGTTTTGTGTTATTGGTTAATTTTGGTAGCACATCCCCATATATGATTATCAGCTGTTGTCAAAGCTGAAATGAGAATGACATCCAGGCATTTAAAGTATACTTGATTTTCGAAATTTCACATACTATAAAACATTATTTTTTTGCATACTCAAACAGCCTGCTATTTAGGATGCAAGTATTGGTATTTGGACACATCCAGTCCAAATACCCATACTTGCATCCTAAATAGTAGGCAGTTTGAGTATGCGAAAAAATAACGTTTTATAGTATGTGAAATTTTGAAAATCGAGTATACTTTAAATGCCAGGATGTCATACTCATTTTGGCTTTTCATCTAGTAGAATTCACTGCAGAGAACATAATCGTTTTTTCACACCCAAGTGTGTTCGACACCAGCTGATAATCAGAATAGGGGATGTGTTCTACAAAAATTTATGAATGTCGGGGAAAAAGCGCGATTGCGCATTCAATGAGGCATTCTCAATATGGATGAGTAGTATGTTGATATTTGTTGCTTACTGCATACGTTTTTACTAAACAGTAGGTTCTATATAGTATTTTGTATGATTAGTACACAGTATGCAGTTTAAGTAAGTAGTAGGCAAGCCAGATTTCGTAAACGTCCACTCACATACTACAGCCACGCTTAGGGACATCAACATAAAAGTCTTGTTAAGGCTAAAAACTCTGATCATTACAATCACTTCTATTTGGTGCTGGCACATTTTCATGCTTATTAAAATGAAAGATAAAATCGGGATTGGAAAACAGTGCTATCTTGAATCCATTACTTTGAAAGGCATATTCTACACTAGATTGGAGGCACCTCTTTATGGTATTCTTGGATGTTTCATTCAGGAGAGACATGCCCGTATCTACTGCAACAAAACCCATCATAGCACAGCTTACAAAGATATCAGTAGAGATCAGGGCCCATATTCATAAAGTGTCTCAGAGTAGGAGTGCTGATAGGATCAGGTACCCTCTGTCCATATAATCTTATTATTTATGATATAAAAGGCAAATCTGATCCTAGACACTTGATGAATATGGGCCCAGGCTGTCAGAACAACATAGCTTATCGTCTGGGGCCGTATCCTGATCAACGATTTTCTTGGGAAATTATTAGCAAAATCAGAAACATAATAATGACAACTAAGATCATGTTTACTTACCATATTGCTCTTCGTTGTAAGGGTCTATGATATCTTAGGTGAGGTGTATTAAGGACCATTTTCTCCACAGTGTGTCACTGGCCTGGCATTACAAACAATCTTATTTCCCAAATCAAATGTAATTGTATAAATCCATTTCTACATAAGCAGTTGTCACAAAGTGCTTTACAGATACCCAGGCTTAAACCCCAAAGACCAAGCAATGCATAGGTGGAAGCACAGTGGCTAGGAAAAACTCCCTAGAAAGCAGGAACATAGGAAAAAAACCTCTGGCTGTACCGGGAAGATATTTAAGAAATACCTACTGTATCTAGGAAATTCCTAGAAATACTGACTATCTTACCACTGAGAATCAGTTAAATACTTATTGGAAGTGTTAAAGGTCATTATTGAAGCCAAACGAGGAAAATATACATTTGAAGTTGTGTGTGTCTACTGGGAGGGTGTTGGGGGGCAAGACACGATTGACTGGCACCTGGGTAACAAGAAACACAGATTAAATCCAGGTAGACTAATATTGGATAGAGACATCCAAACAAACATCTGTGACAGCAAGAGGGGAAGAGAAAAATTTGACTTGGGAGTGAGAGAGTGGGGTAGGGAGAGTGAGAGAGAGAGGGTGGGATTGAGAGAGAGAGATAGATGGGGAGAAAGAGAGGCAGAGGAAGAGAGAGAGAAAGAGAGCAAGAGTGAAAGGGTGACGGGATAAATATGATTTAGAAGCAAGACACAGGATCATTACAGAAACATTATGTAATTGATTGAGAAGTCACAAGCGAGCAAGGGGACTTAAATAATTGCCTGTGCTGAAGGCAGGTAAAAGTAATATTGCGGCTCTATCTGGCAAGCCCAGATTAATTTACTGAACTCACCATTTTGATGGCTTTGCTTTGATCTCCCTTCCCCTTGGCTCCCTTTCCACCTTTGGTCTCCTTTTTGTTGTCACTTTCAACTGCCACAAACAGGATGCAGAAATAATAAAGGAAGCAATTGTCTGGTGGGTTAAATTACAAAGTATTTTGACTGAAATTCTAATGACTTTACTTTACTTTCAGGTTTATTGCCAAAGCCAACAACATTTAGGTATCATTGAAGACGTTGAAAGAATAGAGCAACTCTCCGAAAGTTTTCCTATGACCCACAAATACTTCCTTCTGCAGTGACCACTTGCAAACTAGTAATCTCTCGTGGACAGACTATGTCTGACCAAATTAAGCAAGATTTTAGTTCTGTGTTAACCGAGATTAGTAAACTAGTGAATTGCAAAGCATTGAACCCTTAAACGTCAGGCTTTGTACTATTACTTTTCAGTAAATGTACCTTATAATTAAATCCAGAAACAACAGACAGACACCTAAACAAAATAACCATTGCTTTCCTAAAGGGAGTCTTTTGTATGCTCCAATTCATTTTGTTCATGTTTCATGCAAACTACTGCGTTGAATATCAAAGAGCCCTTTCCAAAAGGTGCTTCAGGCACTACATCTTCTTGACACAATAGTAAACTATAGATGTCAAAATTATGGTAATGTTTGTCCTAGGTGTGGAAAGTAAATGTCACTTTTTTATATATACTCCAGCCACCCTCATCCACATACAATCTCTAATCAGTACGACATCTGTGTGCACGCGTCACACACACACACCAGATTCCAAATGTCCTATGTACGTCTCTGCTCATTTAAGTCTGTAACCTTTGAGCACCCACTGGTGTTATGCAAATGATTTAACCTTTTTAAAGTTAGATAAGAT
The DNA here is from genome assembly GCF_020615455.1 of Coregonus clupeaformis. Classification (NCBI taxonomy): domain Eukaryota; kingdom Metazoa; phylum Chordata; class Actinopteri; order Salmoniformes; family Salmonidae; genus Coregonus; species Coregonus clupeaformis. The sequence goes on along the minus strand of NC_059192.1, from coordinate 45,068,221 downwards.
TGCCCAAACATAATATAAAAAACTACTTTTTCTTTTGGAAATTCCAAATGTGCATATTTTTGCAAAGGTTAAGAAAACATTATCCTTGAAAATACCTTTTTTTTTTTTTTTACATACTGTAATTTTACAAGTGAAGAACATTTCAGAGGTGCAAAATGTTGAATGCATGTCTGCTGTTTATTACACTTGTTTTACATCCAGACAGGCTGCGAGATGCATCACAAATCTCCATGTATAAATAAAACACAATCAAGTCTTATCATCAGAAATGTTATGTTGTAGTATTATCATCGGCTAAGTTTTATAAACAAAACCTGAAGGAGGCAAGACGGGGTAAGATAACCAAAGCCTGACAGATTGATCATTTTGATGTCGTTTAAAGTTCAAGCAGGTATGAATATTGCAAGCCATGTTTCTGTCACAATTCTAGGAAAAAATGTACTATGGGATGAGGGGAATAGGTCCTCTCTCCTCAAGCCAAGCACACAACCCACTACATATCCGTCTGCATCTCCTATAGGGTAACTAAACCTATGACGCACTGTGGCAAGACCTAAATTACATTGGCCTAGTTATCTGAGTCTGTCCACAGAAACCTTCAAACGCAACCAAAGACGTCACAGCCGGAACCCCATAGTACCACGGCCTCTCTGCATTAGTAAAGACATATACAGTCAGGTCTAAATTATTGGCACCCTTGATAAACATGAGAAAAAAAGACTGTATAAAATAAATAATACAAATGCTGAGCTATATTGTATGCTAATACAAATGGAAATTATATTACTTTATACTAATACAATTGCTCAGAGAAATAGATTTTGTTTAACAAGTAATATAAATTGTTTTAAATTGAAAAGGGCAGTCTATAAGCACATACGAAGGATATCAAGGATCTGGAAAGATTCTGTATGGAGGAATGGTCTAAGATCCCTCTCAATGTGTTCTCCAATCTCAGAAAACATTTTAGAAAAGGCTCAGTGCTGTTATCCTCACAAGGTGAGGTATTGAAAGGTATTGAAAACAGGGGTTCCAATAATTTTGACCCCTATATTATGTAGAAAATAAAATATTACTTACTAAACTAAATCAATTTCTCTGAGCAATTGTATTAGTATGAAATAAATTATTTTAAGCATACAATATAGCTCAGCATTTGTTTTATTGATTTTATAGTCGTTTTTGCTCATCTTTATCAAAGGTGCCAATAATTTTGGACCTGACTGTATGTGACATACACTGAGTGTACAAAACATTAAGAACACCTGCTCTTTCCATGACAGACTGACCAGGTGAATCTAGGTGAAAGCTATGATCCCTTATTGATGTCACTTGTTAAATCCACTTCAATCAGTGTAGATGAAGGGGAGGAGACAGGATAAAGAAGGATTTTTAAGCCATGAGACAATTGAGACATGGATTGTATATGTGAGGGTGAATGAGCAAGACAAAATATTTAAGTGCCTTTGAACGGGGTATGGTAGTAGGTGCCAGGCGAACACATTTATAGGATTGATACCATCATCCTGTTTCCCAGAGTGCAAATTATATGCATAATGTGAATTAAACCATGACATTCGTGGGTCTAATAGTAAAGACGTACACTATATATACAAAAGTATGTGGACACCCCTTCAAATTAGTGGATTAGGCTATTTCAGCCACAGCCGTTGCTGACGTGTATATAATCGAGCACACAGCCATGCAATCTCCATAGGAAACTTCGGCAGTAGAATGGCCTTACTGAAGAGCTCAGTGACTTTTAACGTGGCATCGTCGTAGGATGCCACCTTTCCAACAAGTCAGTTCGTCAAATGTCTGCCGTGCTAGAATTGCCCCGGTCAACTGTAAGTGCTGTTATTGTGAAGTGGAAACGTCTAGGAGCAACAACGGCCCAACCGCGAAGTGATAGGCCACACAAGCTCACAGATGGGACCTCCGAGTGCTGAAGCGCGTAAAAATCGTCTGTCCCTCAGTTGCAACACTCACCACCGAGTTCCAAACTGCCTCTGGAAGCAACGTCAGCACAAGAACTGTTCGTCGGGACCTTCATGAAATAGGTTTCCATGGCCGAGCTACCGCACACAAGCCTAAGATCACCATGCACAATGCCAAGCGTCGGCTGGAGTGGTGTAACGCTCGCCGCCAATGTTTGTCTATGGAGATTACATGGCTGTGTGCTCAATTTTATACACCTGTCAGCAACGGCTGTGGCTGAAATAGCCGAATCCACTAATTTGAAGGGGTGTCCACATACTTTTATATATACAGTACCAGTCAAAAGTTTGGACACACCTACTCATTCAAGGGTTTTTCTTTATTTGGACTATTTTCTACATTGTAGAATAATAGTGAAGACATCAAACCTATGAAATAACACATATGGAATCATGTAGTAACCAAAAAAGTGTTAAACAAATCTAAATATATTATATATTTGTGATTCTTCAAGGTAGCCTCCCTTTGCCTTGATGACAGCTTTGCACACTCTTGGCATTCTCTCAACCAGTTTCACCTGGAATGCTTTTCCAACAGTGTTGAAGGAGTTCCCACATATGCTGAGCACTTGTTGGCTGCTTTTCCATCATTCTGCAGTCCAACTAATCCCAAACCATCTCAATTGGGTTGAGGTCGGGTGATTGTGGAGGCCAGGTCATCTGATGCAGCACTCCATCACGCTCCTTCTTGGTCAAAACCAGATGGGATGGCGTATCGCTGCAGAATGCTATGGTAGCCATGCTGGTTAAGTGTGCCTTGAATTCTAAATAAATCACAGACAGTTTCACCAGCAAAGCACCCCCACACCTCCTCCATACTTCACGGTGGGAACCACACATGCGGAGATCATCCGTTCACCTACTCTGCGTCTCAGAAAGACACGGCGGTGGAACCAAAAATCTCAAATTTGGACTCATCAGACCAAAGGACATATTTCCACTGGTCTAAAGTCAATTGCTCGTGTTTTCTTGGCCCAAGCAAGTGTCTTCTTCTTATTGGTGTCCTCTAGTAGTGGTTTCTTTGCAGCAAATAGACCATGAATGCCTGATTCACGCAGTCTCCTCTGAACAGTTGATGTTGAGATGTGTCTGTTACTTGAACTCTGTGAAGCATTTATTTGGGTGCAATTTCTGAGGCTGGTAACTCTAATGAACATATTATATGCAGCAGAGGTAACTCTGGGTCTTCCTTTCCTGTGGCGGTCATGAGAGCCAGTTTCATCATAGCGCTTGATGGTTTTTGCGACTGCACTTTTAGAACCTTTCAAAGTTCTTGAAATGTTCCATATTGGCTGACCTTTATGTCTTAAAGTAATGATGGACTGTCATTTCTCTTTGCTTATTTGAGCTGTTCTTGCCATAATATGGACTTGGTCTTTTACCAAATAGGGCTATCTTCTGTATACCAACCCTACCTTGTCACAACACAACTGATTGGCTCAAACACATTAAGAAGGAAAGTCATTCCACAATTTAACTTTTAACAAGGCACACTGGTTAATTGAAATGCATTCCAGGTGACTACCTCATGAAGCTGGTTGAGAGAATGCCAAGAGTGCGCAAAGCTGTCATCAAGGCAAAGGGAGGCTACCTTGAAGAATCAAATATATAATATATTTAGATTTGTTTAACACTTTTTTGGTTACTACATGATTCCATATGTGTTATTTCATAGTTTTGATGTCTTCACTATTATTCTACAATGTAGAAAATAGTCAAAATAAAGAAAAACCCTGAAATGAATAGGTGTGTCCAAACTTTTGACTTAAAAAAAAGGTAGGGGATGGATCAGAAAACCAGTCAGTATCTGATGTGACCACCATTTGCCTCATGCAGTGCAACCTCTCATTCGCATAGAGTTTTATCAGGCTGTTGATTGTGGCCTATGGAATGTTGTCCCACCCCTCTTCAATGGCTGTGCGAAGTTGCTGGATATTGTCGTGAACTGGAACACGCTGACGTACACGTTGATCTAGAGCATCCCAAATATGCTCAATGGGTGGCATGTCTGGTAAGTATGCAAGCCATGGAAGAACAGGGACATTTTCAGCTTCCAGGAATGCATTCAAATTGCCATCGATAAAATGGAATTGTGTTTGTTGTCTGTAGCTTATGCCTGCCCATACCATAACCCTACCGCCACCATGGGGCACTCTGTTCACAACGTTGACATCAGCAAACTGCTCGCCCACACAACGCCATACACAATGTCTGCCATCTGCCCGATACAGTTGAAACCGGGATTCATCCGTGAAGAGCACACTTCTCCAGCGTGCCAGTGGCCATCGAAGGTGAGCAAAAGCACTGTAGCAGTCACTCAAACGCAGAGGGGGTGTTTGTGAATGTCAGAATGGAGCACACGGATGAACATGCAACTAAACTTCCATTTGGTGAAAATGTATACATAATGGCTGCACTGCTAGACCCATCTATCTGCCTGTTCTGGCTTGATCATGATGTCCTCATTCCACATGAAGATAAAGCTGAATTGAAGGAGAGTCTGATTGGTAGGTACAATGCATTGCAACATGCAACGTTTTCTATGTCACTTGCATTCAAATAATAATGATTTGATTTCATGTATAATGTATACTGTTATATTCTTGATTATATACATAATTTTATGAAATTTTTTCAGACCTTGTTTTGGCTGAGGCACGGAAAGTCACCATTACGGAGAGCAGTAGTGGAGAAGAAGAACAACAACCACCTGCCAAAACCTCCAGACTGTTGTCTGGCTACCGCAACAAGATCAGCAAGATAAAGTCATCTGTCAGAGCAGAGATTATTCGCTACGTTCAAGTATCTTCTGATGAAATTGAAGTTGATTGCTTGGATTTTTGGAGAATCCATGCAAAATACTTTCCAAGGCTCAAGCAGGTTGGCTGTGCCTGCCACCAGTGCCCCAGTGGAGAGAGTGTTTAGTCATGGAGGTCTCATCATGTGCCCTCATCATGCCAGGCTCAGTGCAAGAACGCTGACAAACTTGATCTTTCTGAAATGTAACCTGTCTGCAACAGAAATGTTCTCTGTCTTAGGGCACAGGACGTAATTTGCTACTTGTTACAGGAAATTGTGTTGCTGTTGTTAAGTGTCCAGGTCAGTAAGTATATTTTAGGGATAAAGGTTTGATACAGTGGGGGAAAAAAGTATTTAGTCAGCCACCAATTGTGCAAGTTCTCCCACTTAAAAAGATGAGAGAGGCCTGTAATTTTCATCATAGGTACACGTCAACTATGACAGACAAATTGAGGAAAGAAAATCCAGAAAATCACATTGTAGGATTTTTTATGAATTTATTTGCAAATTATGGTAGAAAATAAGTATTTGGTCACCTACAAACAAGCAAGATTTCTGGCTCTCACAGACCTGTAACTTCTTCTTTAAGAGGCTCCTCTGTCCTCCACTCGTTACCTGTATTAATGGCACCTGTTTGAACTTGTTATCAGTATAAAAGACACCTGTCCACAACCTCAAACAGTCACACTCCAAACTCCACTATGGCCAAGACCAAAGAGCTGTCAAAGGACACCAGAAACAAAATTGTAGACCTGCACCAGGCTGGGAAGACTGAATATGCAATAGGTAAGCAGCTTGGTTTGAAGAAATCAACTGTGGGAGCAATTATTAGGAAATGGAAGACATACAAGACCACTGATAATCTCCCTCGATCTGGGGCTCCACGCAAGATCTCACCCCGTGGGGTCAAAATGATCACAAGAACGGTGAGCAAAAATCCCAGAACCACACGGGGGGACCTAGTGAATGACCTGCAGAGAGCTGGGACCAAAGTAACAAAGCCTACCATCAGTAACACACTACGCCGCCAGGGACTCAAATCCTGCAGTACCAGACGTGTCCCCCTGCTTAAGCCAGTACATGTCCAGGCCCGTCTGAAGTTTGCTAGAGTGCATTTGGATGATCCAGAAGAGGATTGGGAGAATGTCATATGGTCAGATGAAACCAAAATAGAACTTTTTGGTAAAAACTCACCTCGTCGTGTTTGGAGGACAAAGAATGCTGAGTTGCATCCAAAGAACACCATACCTACTGTGTAGCATGGGGGTGGAAACATCATGCTTTGGGGCTGTTTTTCTGCAAAGGGACCAGGACGACTGATCCGTGTAAAGGAAAGAATGAATGGGGCCATGTATCGTGAGATTTTGAGTGAAAGCCTCCTTCCATCAGCAAGGGCATTGAAGATGAAACGTGGCTGGGTCTTTCAGCATGACAATGATCCCAAACACACCGCCCGGGCAACGAAGGAGTGGCTTCGTAAGAAGCATTTCAAGGTCCTGGAGTGGCCTAGCCAGTCTCCAGATCTCAACCCCATAGAAAATCTTTGGAGGGAGTTGAAAGTCCGTGTTGCCCAGCGACAGCCCCAAAACATCACTGCTCTAGAGGAGATCTGCATGGAGGAATGGGCCAAAACACCAGCAACAGTGTGTGAAAACCTTGTGAAGACTTACAGAAAACGTTTGACCTGTGTCATTGCCAACAAAGGGTATATAACAAAGTATTGAGAAACTTTTGTTATTGACCAAATACTTATTTTCCACCATAATTTGCAAATAAATTCATTAAAAATCCTACAATGTGATTTCCTGGATTTTTTTTCTCATTTTGTCTGTCATAGTTGACGTGTACCTATGATGAAAATTACAGGCCTCTCTCATCTTTTTAAGTGGGAGAACTTGCACAATTGGTGGCTGACTAAATACTTTTTCCCCCACTGTATATAGGACACTTTAGTAGTGCAGTTATTGAACAGTTGTCAGTCATTTTAGTTTACATTTATACTTGTGCTGATGAGTTTCAGAAGAAAGTTATTTGTTTCTGGCCATTTTGAGCCTGTAATCGAACCCACAATTGCTGATGCTCCAGATACTCAACTAGTCTCAAGAAGGCCAGTTTTATTGCTTCTTTAATCAGCACAACAGTTTTCAGCTGTGCTAACATAATTGCAAAAGGGTTTTCTAATGATCAATTAGCCTTTTAAAATGATAAACTTGGATTAGCAAACACAACGTGCCATTGGAACATAGGACTGATGGTTGCTGATAATGGGCCTCTGTACGCCTATGTAGATATTCCATTAAAAATCAACCGTTTCCAGCTACAATAGCCATTTACAACATTAACAATGTCTACACTGTATTTCTGATCAATTTGATGTTATTTTAATGGACGAAAAATTGCTTTTCTTTTGAAAACAAGGACATTTCTAAGTGACCCCAAACTTTTGAACGGTAGTGTATATTTTTTATTTGTATTTTTTTATTATATTTTGACATTGATTACTGCACTGTGGGTAAAACTTGCAAGTTAAGCATTTCACTGTACTTGTGCATGCGATAATAAAACTTCAACTTACATTTTAGTCATTTAGCAGATGCTCTTATCCAGAGCGACTTACAGTTAGTGAGTGCATACATTTTTCATACACAAACACAAACGGTTCACAACCCTCGTTGGCGGAGGGAACATTTTGCCATTTTAAAGCTTATTTCCTGCAATTCTACAAATTTTTCCATGTCTTATGTGTGTTCATATGATATCTGAGTGACTCAAACATTACAACCAAATCAAATGGGGGCCTCAGCACAGAATTTGGCCATGAGAACTACAAGGTTTAGATAGGCTAACCAGCTAACTTACCTACCTAAAAACAAAAATACTGACATGGGCTAGTTGATTTCGAAATTGCACCTTGTGCATTCTTTTATTACAGTAACTTTCACTCAACAGTAAGATTAAAGCCCGACTGCGTTTCTTAACCCGTTTTAGGTCCGGGTCCGGACCACAGTCCGCCTATTGAGTATGGCTGGAATAGAGTGTTGTAGCCATGCAAACACGGTCAAAGTCATTCTACCGGAGGTTTAACAAGATTACAGTATGGGAGAGGATGTTAATCTGCCTGAACAAATTATGTCATGAAAACATCATTAGTATTCCAAAAAGTTTAATGAAGCTTTGCCAATTGGATGGAGGGGTAAGAATTGATTAAATGCTTGTAGAGAACAAAACCCTCTGGACGGGCTTAGACTTGCCTAAAATACCTCACGACTTCCATGCCCACAAACCAACAGTCAGCAGGAGATTAGCTAATTTGCACTTGCAAAGTTTGCAAGTTGCCTAATTTATGCATGTGTGATGAACTACTTTAAATAATATTTTTGTTAAAGGTAGACTCAGCTAAATGACATTGCCACGAGCAGCACCGGAGATATTGCAATGAACGGGAGGCAACACTTCGCTCTCACACAGTCACACACAGTATCTGCGCATGTGCACAGGTTTGTTTCACACTGTTAACAGCGTGGTAGCCAGGGCACCAAAACAGAGGAGAAGTTGAGCTTCGCGCTTCAATGCTCTTAGTTGTTGCAGAAACTGACGCACTATGCTGTTTACTTTCTACATCTACGTCATATCGCGGAGTCTACCTTCCTTTAATACGACTAGTGTGGGCAGGCTAATGAAGATTTGCTGTGTTTTGAAATGAAATAGAATGAAAACTGAATTGCAACTAAGAACTCCCTGTGTGTGTGTGTGTGTGTGTCTGTGTGTGTGTGTGTGTGTGTGTGTGTGTGTGTGTGTGTAACCCCTCACCTGGTTCCTCTCTCTGCAGGCGAGTGTGGAGGAGTTGCAGTGAGAAGTCACGAGATACAGAGCTCAGCCCCTCTTCTTGCAGGATGGCCAACGCTTCCAGAGGTAGTTCCATGAGCATCCAGTCAGCCAGGAGCACGACATACTCCCCGAGCTCTGCAGGAGACCCCACTGTACACACAAACAGACACAGACACATACAGTGGGGAAAAAAAGTATTTAGTCAGCCACCAATTGTGCAAGTTCTCCCACTTAAAAAGATGAGAGAGGCCTGTAATTTTCATCATAGGTACACGTCAACTATGACAGACAAATTGAGAATTTTTTTTCCAGAAAATCCCATTGTAGGATTTTTTATGAATTTATTTGCAAATTATGGTGGAAAATAAGTATTTGGTCACCTACAAACAAGCAAGATTTCTGGCTCTCACAGACCTGTAACTTCTTCTTTAAGAGGCTCCTCTGTCCTCCACTCGTTACCTGTATTAATGGCACCTGTTTGAACTTGTTATCAGTATAAAAGACACCTGTCCACAACCTCAAACAGTCACACTCCAAACTTCACAATGGCCAAGACCAAAGAGCTGTCAAAGGACACCAAAAACAAAATTGTAGACGTGCACCAGGCTGGGAAGACTGAATCTGCAATAGGTAAGCAGCTTGGTTTGAAGAAATCAACTGTGGGAGCAATTATTAGGAAATGGAAGACATACAAGACCACTGATAATCTCCCTCGATCTGGGGCTCCACGCAAGATCTCACCCCGTGGGGTCAAAATGATCACAAGAACGGTGAGCAAAAATCCCAGAACCACACGGGGGACCTAGTGAATGACCTGCAGAGAGCTGGGACCAAAGTAACAAAGCCAACCATCAGTAACACACTACGCCGCCAGGGACTCAAATCCTGCAGTGCGAGACGTGTCCCCCTGCTTAAGCCAGTACATGTCCAGGCCCGTCTGAAGTGCATTTGGATGATCCAGAAGAGGATTGGGAGAATGTCATATGGTCAGATGAAACCAAAATAGAACTTTTTGGTAAAAACTCAACTCGTCATGTTTGGAGGACAAAGAATGCTGAGTTGCATCCAAAGAACACCATACCTACTGTGAAGCATGGGGTTGGAAACATCATGCTTTGGGGCTGTTTTTCTGCAAAGGGACCAGGACGACTGATCCGTGTAAAGGAAAGAATGAATGGGGCCATGTATCGTGAGATTTTGAGTGAAACCCTCCTTCCATCAGCAAGGGCATTGAAGATGAAACGTGGCTGGGTCTTTCAGCATGACAATGATCCCAAACACACCGCCCGGGCAACGAAGGAGTGGCTTCGTAAGAAGCATTTCAAGGTCCTGGAGTGGCCTAGCCAGTCTCCAGATCTCAACCCCATAGAAAATCTTTGGAGGGAGTTGAAAGTCTGTGTTGCCCAGCGACAGCCCCAAAACATCACTGCTCTAGAGGAGATCTGCATGGAGGAATGGGCCAAAATACCAGCAACAGTGTGTGAAAACCTTGTGAAGACTTACAGAAAACGTTTGACCTGTGTCATTGCCAACAAAGGGTATATAACAAAGTATTGAGAAACTTTTGTTATTGACCAAATACTTATTTTCCACCATCATATGCCAATAAATTCATAAAAAATCCTTACAATGTGATTTTCTGGATTTTTTTTCTCATTTTGTCTGTCATAGTTGACGTGTACCTATGATGAAAATTACAGGCCTCTCTCATCTTTTTAAGTGGGAGAACTTGCACAATTGGTGGCTGACTAAATACTTTTTTTCCCCACTGTATGTGCACACACACCCACACACACAGTGTACAATGTCAATACAATATGCTCAGCTTGCTGTGAAACTGTTTATATTAGTGTATATATAGTCATTTTGTTGCCATTCACACATGGGTATACAGTGAAAATAAAATGTGCAAGTTCTCCCACTTAAAAAGATGAGAGAGGCCTGTAATTTTCATCATAGGTACACGTCAACTATGACAGACAAAATGAGGAAAGAAAATCCCGAAAATCACATTGTAGGATTTTTTATGAATTTATTTGCAAATTATGGTGGAAAATAAGTATTTGGTCAATAACAAAAGTTTCTCAATACTTTGTTATATACCCTTTGTTGGCAATGACACAGGTCAAACGTTTTCTGTAAGGTTTTCACACACTGTTGCTGGTATTTTGGCTCATTCCTCCATGCAGATCTCCTCTAGAGCAGTGATGTTTTGGGGCTGTCGCTGGGCAACACTGACTTTCAACTCCCTCCAAAGATTTTCTATGGGGCTGAGATCTGGAGACTGGCTAGGCCACTCCAGGACCTTGAAATGCTTCTTACGAAGCCACTCCTTCGTTGCCCGGGCGGTGTGTTTGGGATCATTGTCATGCTGAAAGACCCAGCCACGTTTCATCTTCAATGCCCTTGCTGATGGAAGGAGGTTTTCACTCAAAATCTCACGATACATGGCCCCATTCATTCTTTCCTTTACACGGATCAGTCGTCCTGGTCCCTTTGCAGAAAAAACAGCCCCAAAGCATGATGTTTCCACCCCCATGCTACACAGTAGGTATGGTGTTCTTTGGATGCAACTCAGCATTCTTTGTCCTCCAAACACGACGAGTTGAGTTTTTACCAAAAAGTTCTATTTTGGTTTCATCTGACCATATGACATTCTCCCAATCCTCTTCTGGATCATCCAAATGCACTCTAGCAAACTTCAGACGGGCCTGGACATGTACTGGCTTAAGCAGGGGGACACGCCTGGCACTGCAGGATTTGAGTCCCTGGCGGCGTAGTGTGTTACTGATGGTAGGCTTTGTTACTTTGGTCCCAGCTCTCTGCAAGTCATTCATTAGGTCCCCTCGTGTGGTTCTGGGATTTTTGCTCACCGTTCTTGTGATCATTTTGACCCCACAGGGTGAGATCTTGCGTGGAGCCCCAGATCGAGGGAGACTATCAGTGGTCTTGTATGTCTTCCATTTCCTAATAATTGCTCCCACAGTTGATTTCTTCAAACCAAGCTGCTTACCTATTGCAGATTCAGTCTTCCCAGCCTGGTACAGGTCTACAATTTTGTTTCTGGTGTCCTTTGACAGCTCTTTGGTCTTGGCCATAGTGGAGTTTGGAGTGTGACTGTTTGAGGTTGTGGACAGGTGTCTTTTATACTGATAACAAGTTCAAACAGGTGCCATTAATATAGGTAACGAGTGGAGGACAGAGGAGCCTCTTAAAGAAGAAGTTACAGGTCTGTGAGAGCCAGAAATCTTGCTTGTTTGTAGGTGACCAAATACTTATTTTCCACCATAATTTGCAAATAAATTCATTAAAAATCCTACAATGTGATTTTCTGGATTTTTTTTTCTCATTTTGTCTGTCATAGTTGACATATACCTATGATGAAAATTACAGGCCTCTCTCATCTTTTTAAGTGGGAGAACTTGCACAATTGGTGGCTGACTAAATACTTTTTTTCCCCACTGTACTTTATACAAAACATTAGAAACACCTGCTCTTTCCATGACATAGACTGACCAGGTGAATCCATGTGAAAGCTATGATCCCTTATTGATGTCATTTGTTAAATCCACTTCAAGCAGTGTAGATGAAGGGGAGGAGACGGGTTAAAGAAGGATTTTTAAGCCTTGAGACAATTGAGACATGGATTGTGTTTGTGCCATTCAGAGGGTAAATGGGCAAGACGAAAAATGTAAGTGCCTTTGAACGGGTTATGGTAGTAGGTGCCAGACACACCGGTTTGAGTGTGTCAAGAACTGCAACGCTGCTGGGTTTTTCACACTCAACAGTTTAACGTGTGTATCAAGAATGGTCAACACCCAAAAGACATCCAGCCAACTTGACACAACTGTGGGAAGCATTGGCGTCAACATGGGCCAGCATCCCTGTGGAACGCTTTCAACACCTTGTAGACGAATTGAGGCTGTTCTGAGGGCAAAAGGGGGTGCAACTAGGGCTGTTACGGTGACCGTATTACCGCCACACCGGCAATCACGAGTCATGATGGCAGTCAAATTCCACGTGACCGTTTAGTTACTGTAATTAGGCTTCTCCAAGCTCTGATGCTGCTGATGGTCATTAGTAGCCTACCAAACTTGCTAACTCACTTGTGAATGATATATTATCACTTGTGAGTGATGCCCAGCTTGTGTGCAGTAAGGCATGAAACAGCGCATGCTTTTTTTTGTGCAACTTTTTCAAATCATAGTCGCAAACCTCATGTAGCCTAGCCCATAGGCCTATATGTTTTGATAAGGTTTATATCACAACTAAAGTGGCCAAATAACTTCTTAAATTTAAGCACATTCATTCACTTTACAACAGTGTACAGCCTAACTGGCATACATACACAGCGCGTAAGTTTCAAGTTTGGGGAAGATAATTTTCACCATAAAAATGTACCTTTATAATAAAGGCATTACATGCATAATCGCATTAGCGGTCACTTTTGAAAATGGTGTTTTCCCGCTAATTGATTGCATTTTGGAACATTCGTGCTTATAGCCTACTGCCGTGTGCACATAGCTGCGCTTATAATGTGAAGAAAAAGCCTAATAGTTTATCAACATTCTAAGCTAAACGTTCTGATCTGTTGCATCAGCCTCATTGCTTACATTTTTGGGGGGATGCTAGTGGTTATACTGTATTCATTTGAGATCTATCGCATCCCACAACTGTCCCAGACTATTTTTGGAATATTTATTTCTCGCACAGAATAGGTCAACTTTTGTACTATGGGAGATAGTAGATTGACATAGCAGCCTATGTCAATCTACTATCCCCCATTGTACAAAAGTTGATAGGCTAGTGCTTTTGCTGTTCGTTAGGCCTACTGTTCGTTAGGCGGCAGGTAGCTTAGTGGGTAAGAGCGTTGTGCCAGTAACCGAAAGGTCGCTGGTTCTAATCCCCGAGCCGACTAGGTGAAAAATCTGTCGATGTGCCCTTAAGCAAGGCACTTAACCCTAATTGCTCCTGTAAGTCGCTCTGGATAAGAGTGTCTGCTAAATGACTAAAATGTAAAAATGTACTCATCTTGTTGGCTGACGAAAAGCCTGTTAGAAAGAGCTGATCACGTGACGGGCATTGGCTAATAAGAATTGAGCTATCTGAGAGACCCATGTGAGTGAGAGGTGCTTCGGAGCACGCAGCCGGGATAAGGGAATTATAATTATTCTATTCAGCCCAAGGGCATAACGGCCGCAAAAGGCATGGTTGTTTTTAGGTGGCATTATGGCCACACAAAGGGTATGCCGCTGGGAAATTCGAGGCATTATCAAGTGTTGTGAATAAGACACAGATTAAATGTGTACAACCTGCGCAAATAACAAAGCAGAGCTCATGCCTTTCATGCAACTTATTAAAAATACAAACGTGGGGCTATATGTTTTGATCACAACTACATTTGCATAAATAACTCTAAATTCAGGATATATTTGTTAACCGGTCAACACAGAATTTATTCAGCTATGTTCAATTGCATTCTTCATACTACATACTATAAAATAATGCCACGGAATTCCAAGCAAATCTTGTCTGCTAAATGAACTAGTGTAGCCCACAGCCATATGGCATAGCCAGATCAGGGCCTAACATAAGGACAAGGAGTATGCTATTCTGCTCTTCTGAAATATCTTTAGATCTGTCTAAAATACGTAATGGATTTATTGTGATGGTGTAGGCTATGGATTTATTATATATATATATATATATTTATTTAATGTAACTGTTCCAAAGGTCTGCATCAGTGGCTTGTAGGCTATGTGTGCAAGCCAGGAGATGCTAAATGTGTTTATATAAATTTTATTTTATGTTAATTAACGGTCAATTACCGTGAGACTGGCAGTTATTTGCTTGACAACCACTGGCTGAAAAAATTTCATGACCACCACAGCCCTAAGTGCAACTCAATATTAGGAAGGTGTTCCTAATGTTTTGTACACTCAGTGTATACTTATACATGTAATGGTGCGAGGGGAAATCCAAAGTATAAATCACCATCTGAAATGGGTCTCTTAAGCCCTGGTCCAGTTGGCTATTTGGTAAATTATATGTTCCATTACATATACTATAGCTGTACTGTATCTCGCACTAGTGTAAATATTTGAACATCATATATATTTCAGTTAGTATTGTATTTAGGGAATTAAATACCATTTGCCTTTCATGTAAAAACATGCTGATGTGGCTCCACTGTACATAATTTGGTCAATAAACAAACTGGTATAACAGAAATGAAAGACATGGGAGATGGGGGCGTCCATTCACTGTATATATCCTCTACTGCCTATCAGGTTTTTGGGACGAGCAACACGCACCCGCTAGACCTTTATCTGGGCCTGCTTTCTCCTCCTTTTCTTTGGTCCGGGTGGACTCCGGGATGGAAATTGATGGCGTCTGGTGCCTGAGTGAAGTAGATAAGGACAGGGAGGATCAGGAGGGATACAGTGGGGACCTGATCCAGACATGAGAACATTAATCAATAAGGCCCAGAGAAGCATGAGGAGGCGGAGGATACAGAGGAACGTGACAGCTGACACCTAGCTCGACAAATAGACAGACTAACGCATGCGGACACATACATGCACAAAGAAACTCACTCCCACACGCGCTTCCGCATGCGCTCACACACACAAACATACACACCACTGGAGGCTGGTAGGAGGAGCTATAGGAGGACGGGCTCATTGTAATGGCTGGAATGGAATAAATGGAATGGTATCAAACATACGGAAACCACATTTGACTCTGTTCCATAAATTCCATTTCAGCCATTACAACGAGCCCATCCTCCTATAGCTCTTCCCACCAGCCTCCACTGATACACACACATTTGTTTTACTATCCTTGTGGGGACCAAACAATTGATTACAATTCAAAATCCTATTTTCCCTAACTAAGCTTGGGCAGTATCCAGATTTTCATACCGTTATTCTGCCATCCCGGGATTTACGGTATTACCGGCATAGCACACAAGAGGCCGTTAAAAATGGCAGAAAAGTCCATTGTGCCTCTATTACCAGAATGCTAACAAATTTAGCACAAGTAATAGCGAAATCACATAGATGCTGTTAGCTAAATGCTAACGAGTGAAAACTAAAATGAACTCAATGCAAAGACAGGCAAATCCACCTCATAAAGTTATACAAGCATAACTAGTAGCTACCGAATATAATTTTTCAGGAGCGTGGACATTTACAAGCGAAAGTGAATGAGAGAAATAGTGCAAATGAACACAGTTGTGATGCATGCTTTTCTAAAGGAAGAGCAGCATCTGTACACGGAGTAGAGGGGAGAAGAATGGAGGAGGAAAAAAAACGCTAGCAGGAAGCACAGGGAAAACATGGCAGCCGTACAGATAAATTATTCAGAGGGCTCTTTGACTTCTCAAACACAGCAGAAAGCCGTTATAAGATATCTGATGGCAAACATTTAGTACTGAATTGCATAAGACTTAACTTCATCACCTCATGTGCGCCGCACAACAGAGACTGGCCGATAGATATAGAACGCTATGGGCTCACCAGTTCCCGCTTTCTCCTATTTAAAAACAAACAAGTGACTGGCTCAACTGTTCTGGGGAACTACGGTAGGCTTCATAATGTAAAATAATGTGACAGGTGAAATGAAGAACGCTATCTGCTTTATCTCCTAACGTATTGCACATGTTGACTGCTGGTATTAATTTAAAAAGTAGCTATAAATATTCACATTTATTGAAAAACTTCAAAGAAACTGTTTTGACGGTATTGAAAAACCCTCCTGTGGCTTTTTCCAAATACTCCGGTATACGGTATACAGAATACGATATACCGCCCAAGCCTATCCCTTAACCTAACCCTATCCTTAACCCTAAACCCCTAAACCTAACCGTAATTTTAACCTTAACCCTAATTGTAAATCTAACCCTAAACATAGCCTCTATAAAGTATTCACCCCCCTTGGCATGTTTTGTATTTTGTTGCCTTACAACCTGGAATTAAAATAGATTTTTGGGGGGTTTGTATCATTTGATTTACACAACATGCCTACCTATTTTTTCTTGTGAAACAAACAAGAAATACAAAAAAACTGAAAACTAACTATTCACCCCCCCAAAGTCAATACTTTGTAGAGCCACCTTTTGCAGGAAATACAGCTGCAAGTCTCTTGGGTATGTCTCTATAAGATTGTCACATCTCTATCATACTATCCAGGTCTGTGCCCAAACAGTTTGAGCTCCTACTTCTAAAAATCCACCTTTCCAGAAATAAATCTCTCACTGTTGCCGCTTGCTACAGACCCCCCTCAGCCCCCAGCTGTGCCCTGGACACCATATGTGAATTGGTTGCCCCCCATCTATCCTCAGAGTTCGTACTGCTTGGTGACCTAAACTGGGATATGCTTAACACCCCGGCCATCCTACAATCTAAACTAGATGCCCTCAATCTCACACAAATTATCAACGAACCTACCAGGTACAACCCTAAATCCGTAAACATGGGTACCCTCATAGATATCATCCTGACTAACTTACCCTCTAAATACACCTCCGCTGTCTTCAACCAGGATCTCAGCGATCACTGCCTTATTGCCTGCGTCCGTAACGGGTCCGCGGTCAAACGACCACCCCTCATCACTGACAAATGCTCCCAAAAACACTTCAGCGAGCAGGCCTTCCTAATTGACCTGGCCCAGGTATCCTGGATGGATATAGATCTCATTCCGTCAGTAGAGGATGCCTGGTTGTTCTTTAAAAGTAATTTCCTCTCAATCTTAAATAAACATGCCCCATTCAAAAAATACAGAACTAAGAACAGATATAGCCCCTGGTTCTCCTCAGACTTGACTGCCCTTGACCAGCACAAAAACATCCTGTGGCGTACTGCATTAGCATCAAATAGCTCCCGCGATATGCAACTTTTCAGGGAAGTTAGGAACCAATATACACAAGTAGTTAGGAAAGCAAAGGCTAACTTTTTCAAACAGAAATTTGCATCCTGTAGCACTAACTCCAAAAAGTTTTGGGACACTGTAAAGTCCATGGAGATGGTGTTCTCGGGGTGATGAGAGGTGTTGGGTTTGCGCCAGACATAGCGTTTTCCTTGATGGCCAAAAAGCTCAATTTTAGTCTCATCTGATCAGAGTACCTTCTTCCATATGTTTGGGGAGTCTCCCACATGCCTTTTGGCGAACACCAAACGTGTTTGCTTATTTTGTTCTTTAAGCAATGGCTTTTTTATGGCCACTCTTCCGTAAAGCCCAGCTTTGTGGAGTGTACGGCTTAAAGTGGTCCTATGGGAAGATACTCCAATCTCCGCTGTGGAGCTTTGCAGCTCCTTCAGGGTTATCTTTGGTCTCTTTGTTGCCTCTCTGATTAATGCCCTCCTTGCCTGGTCCGTGAGTTTTGGTGGGCGGCCCTCTCTTGGCAGGTTTGTTGTGGTGCCATATTCTTTCCATTTTTTAAATAATTGATTTAATGGTGCTCCGTGGGATGTTCAAAGTTTCTGATATTTTTCTATAACCCAACCCTGATCTGTACTTCTCCATAAATTTGTCCCTGACCTGTTTGGAGAGCTCCTTGGTCTTCATGGTTCCGCTTGCTTGGTGGTGCCCCTTGCTTAGTGGTGTTGCAGACTCTGGGGCCTTTCAGAACAGGTGTATATATACTGAGATTATGTGACACTTAAATAAAGTCCACCTGTGTGCAATCTAACTAATTATGTGACTTCTGAAGGTAATTGGTTGCACCAGATCTTATTTAGGGGCTTCATAGCAAAGGGGGTGAATACATATGCACACACCACTTTTCCGTTATTAATTTTTTAGAATGTTTTGAAACAAGTTTAAAAAAAATATTTCACCTCACCAATTTGGACTATTTTGTCCATTAAATCCAAATAAAAATCAATTTAAATTACAAGTTGTAATGCAACAAAATAGGAAAAACGCCAAGGGGGATGAATACTTTTGCAAGGCACTGTACCAAAAATAGCCTTTTTTCTTGTGGGGACTGGCGAAATGTCCCCACTTGTCAAAATGTCCCTTGTTTTACTATCCTTGTGAGGACTTCTGGTCCCCATAAGGATAGTAAAACCAAACACACACAGAGAGAGAGAGAGAGAGAGAGAGAGCGAGAAAGATCACAGGCCACACCGACACAAAAACTCATTTTAATATCTTGCAATGTCTAGCTGATACAACAAATGAATAAGTCAGACATGATGAACTAGAGCTGGGAAGGTAAACAGAAAATAATCGCCACTGACCATACCGATCATAGCCTACAGTGAGGGAAAAAAGTATTTGATCCCCTGCTGATTTTGTACGTTTGCCCACTGACAAAGAAATGATCAGTCTATAATCTTAATGGTAGGTTTATTTGAACAGTGAGAGACAGAATAACAAACAAAAAAATGAGAGGTCAGACATTTCTTGTAGTTGGCCACCAGGTTTGCACACATCTCAGGAGGGATTTTGTCCCACTCCTCTTTGCAGATCTTCTCCAAGTCATTAAGGTTTCGAGCCTGACGTTTGGCAACTCGAACCTTCAGCTCCCTCCACAGATTTTCTATGGGATTAAGGTCTGGAGACTGGCTAGGCCACTCCAGGACCTTAATGTGCTTCTTCTTGAGCCACTCCTTTGTTGCCTTGGCCGTGTGTTTTGGGTCATTGTCATGCTGGAATACCCATCGACGACCCATTTTCAATGCCCTGGCTGAGGGAAGGAGGTTCTCACCCAAGATTTGACGGTACATGGCCCCGTCCATCGTCCCTTTGATGCGGTGAAGTTGTCCTGTCCCCTTAGCAGAAAAACACCCCCAAAGCATAATGTTTTCACCTCCATGTTTGACGGTGGGGATGGTGTTCTTGGGGTCATAGGCAGCATTCCTCCTCCTCCAAACACGGCGAGTTGGGTTGTCTCCCGAGTGGCGCAGTGGTCTAAGGCACTGCATCGCAGTGCTAGCTGTGCCACTAGAGATCCTGGTTTGAATCCAGGCGCTGTCATAGCTGGCCGCGACCGGGAGACCCATGGGGCGGCGCACAATTGGCCCAGCGTCGTCCAGGGTAGGGGAGGGAATGGCTGGCAGGGAGGTAGCTCAGTTGGTAGAGCATGGCATTTGCAACGCCAGGGTTGTGGGTTCGATTCCCACGGGGGGCCAGTATAAAAAAGAAAATCAAAAAAATTATAATGTATGCACTCACTAACTGTAAGTCGCTCTGGATAAGAGCGTCTGCTAAATGACTAAAATGTAATGATTGGGTTGATGCCAAAGAGCTCCATTTTGGTCTCATCTGACCACAACACTTTCACCCAGTTCTCCTCTGAATCATTCAGATGTTCACTGGCAAACTTCAGACGGGCATGCATATGTACTTTCTTGAGCAGGGGGACCTTGCGGGTGCTGCAGGATTTCAGTCCTTCACGGCGTAGTGTGTTACCAATTGTTTTCTTGGTGACTATGGTCCCAGCTGCCTTGAGATCATTGACAAGATCCTCCCGTGTAGTTCTGGGCTGATTCCTCACCGTTCTCATGATCATTGCAACTCCACGAGGTGAGATCTTGCATGGAGCCCCAGGCCGAGGGAGATTGACAGTTATTTTGTGTTTCTTCCATTTGCGAATAATCGCACCAACTGTTGTCACCTTCTCACCAAGCTGCTTGGCGATGGTCTTGTAGCCCATTCCAGCCTTGTGTAGGTCTACAATCTTGTCCCTGACATCCTTGGAGAGCTCTTTGGTCTTGGCCATGGTGGAGAGTTTGGAATCTGATTGATTGATTGCTTCTGTGGACAAGTGTCTTTTATACAGGTAACAAACTGAGATTAGGAGCACTCCCTTTAAGAGTGTGCTCCTAATCTCAGCTCGTTACCAATATAAAAGACACCTGGGAGCCAGAAATCTTTCTGATTGAGAGGGGGTCAAATACTTAATTCCCTCATTAAAATGCAAATCAATTTATAACATTTTTGATGCGTTTTTCTGCATTTTTTTGTTGTTATTCTGTCTCTCACTGTTCAAATAAACCTACCATTAAAATTATAGACTGATCATTTCTTTGTCAGTGGGCAAACGTACAAAATCAGCAGGGGATCAAATTTTTTTTTCCCTCACTGTATACTAGAAATGAAATAAGTTTGCTAATATGGGTTAATATGACAATTGATGGCTACAACCATCAAATTACTAGTAGTAGTTTAAATGATAATAACAAATAAGCTGTGGTGCACATTAATGTTATAGTCTTATCGTTCTATTCATCGTTATCGCATCAATTCAGGCAATTCATTGCAATATGGATTTTTGCCCATATCGCCCAGCTCTATGATGAACTGTAGATAAAATCAACTGCATTGGAGTTTTCCTTATTCAATCTTGTTCCCAGGGCAGCTCTGCCTCAAGGGCAGAAACAATATCATTGGTTGAGTGGTTTAGCCAAGAAAAAAGGTTGGTCACATTTAGGTACAGTAAGTAATCGCAATTGGTTAACGTTAGGGTAAGGGGTTGGGTTAAGTTTAGGTTCGGCAATAAACAGAACTGTTTTTGACCTCCCAGTACAGCTAAGAAAACTGTATAAAATTGTTTTACCATAAAATGACCGTTGTACAAAACAGGACAATATCAGGACCTGTACTGACTTACCTGAAGCATGAGAAGTCAAATTGAGAGAGGATTGGACACAAATAGTCCTCCATTTCTTGTACAATGGCTTTAAAATGAGATTCCAATTTCTCTTCTGAGTTCGATTTCTGTACAGAGACAAAAAGTAAAAGCCTAGCTGACATGTAAGATCAACAATTGTCTCGAGCACTGACAATGATTACACAGACCTACATAACTTGAACAATGTTTGGACATTAAAATCCGATATCGTCAGAAAGTGAGGGAAGAGAGAGAGACATTCAGCTCCGGGATATTGTTGTAGACTGGTTTATTTATGAGGCCAGTCGATCATATTAAAAGAGAAAAAGAGAGGGTTTGTGGAGGGGTAATAGAGCAGGGCCACTAACATTTTCAGTTGGTGGCACCAGGTCATGATTTGGTCGCACCATAATGTTGTTGAGGCATCATAAAATCGATTTTTTTTTGCAATCATCTCATAAAGTATTTCACAGTGCTACCTAGATGGTATGTTTCAAGAAATACGTTTAATCTAACAAGTCCAAGCAGGAATGCATGATCAAGATATTTCTGTGTGCAATCTAAAAAAGTGATTGTCATACATTTTGGGTTGACAATTAGGCTATTGTTGCTATATTTTACTCTTAAAATAGGGCTCCAGAATTGCATATTCCTTTTGTTCAATAGAGATTCATTTGCTTAATCACTTTTGTGTACCAATATGACATAGACTAATTCATTTGGGGCTAATTCACCATTGTGTAATTAATAAAACGAACAGTACATATAATGTCCTAAAAAAAGTTGCAGCAAAAGTATTTCAAAGAAAAGAGAAACCTGCACACTGCTCTTGCTTGTGTCACTTATTAAAGCTCAAAGCTCTGACGAAGGCCAAGAGGCCGACACGAAAGCTTTAATAAAATGTATGATGCCAGCAAAAGCAGTGTGCGGATTTCTCTTTTCTTTGAAGTAATCACATTATTCTCATGCACCTGTATCGAGATACAGTAACTCAGCTTTTTGGAATTAAGCATACTAGAATTTGCAGCTCGCACCGATGCGACCAATTAAAAATGTTACTTGCACAGCCAAGTCAAAGGGTCGTAGAGGGTTCATAAAGGGGTTGTAGAGGGTTTGTGACCTACTGGGTGAATGTGACGCTCGCTCCCCGCCCTGCCCTCATTGCCAAGCCAATGCGCCTCCTTCAAGAAGTTGTGTTTGGTCTCGCGTCTGAAGGTTTGTGTTCTGTCCCGGAGATCAAGCAGAGCCCTGGGGTGGACAGCAACCTTGGCGACCCTGGTACAGACCAGCGTACCTGCAACAAAAGAACAGCACAGCCTCTGTAATTGGTCCCCCCGAGCCCCCATCCGCCTTCTCTGCTCAGTACCTCCTCCCATCTCTCTTTCTTTCTCCCCTCCCGGTCTCTCCCTCCCTCTCTCCAGGGTTCATACACATTTTGAAAGATGGAATTCCATGACTTTTAACCAAATTTCCATGACCAACAATTGGCAGCGTCTCTATGTACGTATAAAATAGTAAGCGTAATGTGGTATCGACACCATGGGTGGCTGCGCTCTGATCCCATGTACCATCTCCTGTCGTTGAGCAAGGCACCTAACCACCCACAAAGTAGAATACCTGTTAGGCAACTGTTTAAAAGACATGTGGTCAACCCTCAGTCTGGAGAACTACTGGTTCTGCAGGCTTTTCATCAAGCCCTGCTCAAACACATCAGAGCTAGTTTACCAAGGTCCGGTTGACCAGCTCATTTTTTAAATGTGGTTTGTTAGAGGGGGACTGGAATAAAAGCATGTACACTCATTAGCTCTCCTGGAGGATGATTGACCACCCTTGATGTAAAACATTGCAACATTACAATCAAATACATTTTATGCCTTCTTAAATAATTTGCTCATTCAATATATCAAAGATCAAATGGCTATGGTAAGCTACAAATGGTTTTATTCTGCTGAAGCAAGCACACACATTTTCTTCTAGTTTCTTCTTTCTTTTCTAGTTTAGTCATATTTATCTTAGCCTATACCCTGATGAAGACATCTTGGCTGTCAAAACATTGTTATTAATTTATTGCATCTGAGCTTCTAGAGTGTGCGGCTCGCCTTTTCTTTTTCAAATATTTATCTTAGCTACCTTAGAAGTGTTTACTTTGCAGGCTGACTAACATCTATGGAGTTGCAATGTCCTATACATTGGATGCCAAAATCAACTGGAAATATCTATAAAACAAGTTTTTAAGCCACATAATCAAAAAGAAAGGCTAAATCTAATATTTTTTCCTAAAATTAATTTTCACGATTCAATAATTATTATTTTGATTCACATGATTCGACTCACCACGATTTAACTGGATCCCAACTAATAGAATAGCAAAGTGAATCGTTCGTTTCATCAAAAATAATTGTTTAAATTAATCATATGAATCGTTCAAAAAAGTTAATCAATTTTGTACGGCCTTATTCGCAAGTGTCGGTGGAAACACCTGGATACACCAGGCCTGGAAAACACCATTTTAAAATTCAATGACTTTTCCAGTATTTTCATGACCGTACGAACCCTGTCTCTCCCTCCCTCCCCCTCTCTTCTTTGTGATGAACGTATTTGATCTCATTCTCCCGAAACAAGTCCAGATGCTAGCCTGTGCTTTTTCGAACAGCAGAGTCTACAGAAAGATCATTTGAGGAGATCAACGTTACTTTGTTTTTTAGAATGAGAAAATCTGCTATTCCCATGCTTGGCTAGCGGCTGCAGACGAAAGGTGAAAGGGTCCGTGTCCAGGTATTTACATTTACATTTATGTCATTTAGCAGACGCTCTTATCCAGAGCGACTTATAAATTGGTGCATTCACCTTATAGCCAGTGGGATAACCACTTTACAATATGTTTATTTTATTTTATTTTTTGGGGGTGGGGTAAGGGGGGGGGGTAGAAGGATTACTTTATCCTATCCCAGGTATTCCTTAAAGAGGTGGGGTTTCAAGTGTCTCCGGAAGGTGGTGAGTGACTCCGCTGTCCTGGCGTCGTGAGGGAGCTTGTTCCACCATTGGGGTGCCAGAGCAGCGAACAGTTTTGACAAGGGCTGAGCGGGAACTGTGCTTCCGCAGAGGTAGGGGGGCCAGCAGGCCAGAGGTGGATGAACGCAATGCCCTCGTTTGGGTGTAGGGACCGATCAGAGCCTGAAGGTACGGAGGTGCCGTTCCCCTCACAGCTCCGTAGGCAAGCACCATGGTCTTGTAGCAGATGCGAGCTTCAACTGGAAGCCAGTGGAGTGTGCGGAGGAGCGGGGTGACATGAGAGAACTTGGGAAGGTTGAACACCAGACGGGCTGCGGCATTCTGGATGAGTTGTAGGGGTTTAATGGCACAGGCAGGGAGCCCAGCCAACAGCGAGTTGCAGTAATCAGACGGGAGATGACAAGTGCCTGGATTAGGACCTGTGCCGCTTCCTGTGTAAGGCAGGGTCGTACTCTCCGAATGTTGTAGAGAATGAACCTACAGGATCGGGTCACCGCCTTGATGTTAGCGGAGAACGACAGGGTGTTGTCCAGGGTCACGCCAAGGCTCTTCGCACTCTGGGAGGAGGACACAACGGAGTTGTCAACCGTGATGGCGAGATCATGGAACGGGCAGTCCTTCCCCGGGAGGAAGAGCAGCTCCGTCTTGCCGAGGTTCAGCTTGAGGTGTACATCTTTGCATGTGTCTCTTTGTCTAAATTAGCTCTGAACCTTTCATGGGCCCTGTTGTTAGGGAGAGACCTGGCGTACTAAATGTTACGCTGGAATGATTTATTTCTTTAAAGTTTAATTCTGAATGCTGATAACACTTAAGGTCAGTGCTGCAGCATATCAATGGACTTTTTGCCTAGTCTTAAAAAACGATTTGCATATCATAGCAATGAAAATCCCACCCACACACAAAAATAAACCTTTAAAAGGTTGGCATCCATCTTCTTATCCCATAAATGCAAGCGTGCTACTGGTTACCACCTACTGAACATGTACTAAATGAAAATATTCCAAAGGTTGAGAAGCCTCACCAGAAACCTGCATGGCCTTCCCTCTCTGACTCTCTGTTAGTTTGCTCCTCTCATAGAAAGCTCCATAGAGAGTTGACCTAAAAAGGAACACACATTTCACCTATTTGCCTGCAAACTGTGTCACGACAGTACTTTATACGTATGGGTGGCATTTATAGTGAAGTATTTAAAATGGTATAGCAGGAGTCCGACTGTGCTGATTCTACAGAGGACATAGGATGACACTATCCCTCTTGTGGCATCATCAGGTATTGCACCCAGGCCACTTCTGCTCCAGAAAATGTATGTAAACTAACCTAATGTGAAATGTGACCACGCGGTCATAACATTACAGACCATGAGCCAGCGTAACAGATGGTGCCAGAGTAGACTTGTGGGCTTGTGTGTGTCTGACACACGGTGGACAGACTAAAAGCCCCCGTTGACATGTACCTATCTTGTGTGTGCTGAAGCAGCAGGATCTTCAGGTTAGAGGGCAGCTCTCCCAGGAGACTCAGGTGACTTGGGTTGATGGTCAGGTGGCTGTAGGCCTGGGCACGGATTTGATACATGCTGATACATTTTTTGCACATTTATACTGAGTACATTATTTATGTTGATACATAATTGAAATGGCAACTGCAAATAAATACTTTATCCAAAGCTTGTAATGAACACACTCTTAAAGGCAATTAGCCAGCTAAGAAAGATGGATACACCACAGAGAGACCACATGGCATTCAATGTGTGAAACAAAACAAGGCATATTTAATATATTGCATTACATTTCTGAGGAAGCAGTAATGGGGGTTCAAGTGAATCTCTATGGTGCCTAGAAAACATATGTTGTATTGAGGGTGTTTTGTGGGACAGTACCTTGGAGAGGCCATTGAGTGAGTCCTCCACTCCCTTCAGCAGACTAGTGGGGGTCTCCTCCTGTGAGGGGAGCAGGTTCCTGTGTAGGTTGAGTAGCGTAGAGAGCTGGGACACACGAGTGTCAGTGCAAGCAGATCTTAGAATGTCAGCCATCATAGCCGTGCAGGAGCAGCTCTGGGAATAGAGATTAACAGAGATGAGCAAAAGCACACAATATCTGCTATAAGGGGAGTAGGGACACTAACACACAAACAGTTAGACTGTGACACACATTTTACAGTGACCAAAACAGCGTCTAACTACGCACACTTGCACACACACGTGCAGACACGCGGACATACACATGCATGTACACTGTACCTGGAGCAGGGCCAGGTACTGACCGGTGGCACAGGGGTCAAACTGGCCGTGACACTCCAGCATATTGAGACAGGCTTCTGAGAGGATGGAGCTGGGGAGTTTGTGTTGGAGGGAGAGGCTGATGGCCTGGGCTAAAGTCTCACTGGCCTGAGCCAGCAGCTGCTGGGCAGAACGTTTTCTCCTCTGGAATACACACGCACACGGGCGCACGCACACACACACACACACAGAGAGAGAGAACACAAGTAGCTACAAGTTGTGTATGCCAACATGCTATCATAATGCCACCTGCTATTAATCTATTGCACCAACTTCAGAGTTACATTTCTGGATGGACTTGACATTCTTAGGTTACTTT
The DNA here is from genome assembly GCF_020615455.1 of Coregonus clupeaformis. NCBI lineage: Eukaryota > Metazoa > Chordata > Actinopteri > Salmoniformes > Salmonidae > Coregonus > Coregonus clupeaformis. Next base: position 45,041,372 of record NC_059192.1, on the reverse strand, counting down.
TAATATAATCTCTCGTGGACAGATGAAACAGCGAGAATCTGTCAAAGCGCACGTAGAATTATGTGATTACGAGCAACAGTAGTTCCTGGTTTGGGGTTTTCGTCATTGATTATTTGGACGAATCAGGATTGGGCGAAGGCGGTGCTTAAACTTGTGCTGTGATTTTCAAGCCCGTGTGCGGATGATAAACAGTTTCCACTAGATTCCACAGCCACAAAGTCAAAATTGGCTGTATTGTAAAAATTCATGAAAACAAAAATGTCCTTTTTGGCCATGATAAACACGGGTGAAATTAGCGGAAGGGAGGGGTTTGGCCGAGAGTTTCCGTTTGCGAGGGAGGAGACTTCGCTTCCTTCCTTTGCACAAAGGTAATCACAATTGTTAACAGCATTCCCCCCAGAAGTAAAACAGGAAACTACAAACTTTAATGAGATAATTTTTACTTCTGGGTAACCAAGATTACTTTTAAAATAAAGACTATCTGTCTTTTACAATAAATAAAGACTAGCCAAGAACGTGACTTCTGTTGAAGATAAGATAGACTAGGCTTTGTCTAAAGACACCAGATTAAAGTGGAGGAAAGGTTCCAGGTAGACTATACAGTACCTGCAACTCAGCACATTTGGCTGTGTAATGTCTGGGCTCCGTTCTGCTTGATTCTCGGCCATTCTCTCCGGTTAACTCCTCCTCCTCCTCAGGGCTGGCTTTAGACTCTGACTGGTCCTCCTCCTGTTCATAGAATCAAGATTAGTTTACAATCTGGTCATGAACGCTGACAATTGTTTTTGAGCTCTTAGATTTTTGTGAAGAGGAATGACATCTCTAAAAGTCACTTTGAGCCCCCCTAAAAGTCAATTTTAGTCAATTTTTACTGTTTTTGGTAGTGTCTGTCAGAGTGTCCGTACCAGGTTGTGTCCATCCCAGAGGGTGAAGGGGTAGAGCGGGTCTCTCTGCATGGCTAGCAGCCTCAGGCACTTCCCCATCAGGCTCAGAGAGCTGGCTCTGGTCTCCACACAGCCCAGAGACAGGAAGTTGACCGTGGCCAGATGGCTCAAAGCCACCTGCCCCAGGGTCCTCCCTGTAGATATCCACTCCTACAGAGGGAACAAATAGGAGGGGGTGGTTAGAGGGGGCCACAGAGGAAATGGAGGGATGTATAAAGGAAGAAATTCTGCGGCACACCTAAAATGTCCCTATTCATTTATTTAGTGGTAATGACCTCCATCTCATCTGATCCATACTGCAAATCATCTATTTTCTGTGACAAAAGTTGAGAGATTAAATAGGGTTTATTTGAAATATTTTCATAGTTTTGATTGTTCCTTACTCATGATAGTTAATTTGTGTGTACCCCTGTAAGAGCGTCCCGCGAATCTGCACCAAGAAGAAAATGTAGCTCTGATAAAATAGGTCTTTAGTTTTGAACGGTTTGGGCTACAAACGAGCGGTTTTCTGCATTATAAAAGGTTCAACCACGGACACAAAGTCATGTTCTGTTTGTTTCTATGGCAGGGCTGTGGTATAGCTAAGCCCAGAGCCATGTATTAAGAAATAAATGACTCTGCATAAACCTAAATCAGATTTGCCTGTGCTAATGGTTTTCACAGAAGAAGAAAAATGATACAAATTACTTTGCTGGTGATGCACGCCCCTCAAATGATACAAATGTAACAACAGCCTGAGCACACTGGACTTGAAACAACGATACAGTTGTAACCATGTGCCATTTAATGTATTACCTGACTGGCACTAGTGCTCCCAAGTCTAAATTCCATGTGCATTCCACAGGTCACATTTATAAGTGAGTTGGGAAACACTGCACTAGGTAGGCCTAATCCTTATTCCAAAACCTACTTGGACTTCTTCTAATGGAGGAGCTTCTCCCTCCCGTGTACAAATTTTGGGAATTTCAAGACAAACACAAACTCCTCCAAATCAAAAGCACATTGGTTTAATGAATTGTCTTGGTTGCAGAAGAAGGGCCATTTCTCAACAAAAAAACTTTAAAGGTTGTAGCTACAGGACAGATCTTACTCTTAGTGAGATCTCGCTTAGTTTTTTCAAGGGGGAGCTGATATTACGGGGAGCAGCAACAGAGAGAAACAACATGAAGCGAGTCATCCAGCAATAAGCTTAATCACTGCCAGTATTGATCAGATCAGCCCCATAATAGTGGTGGAGATTTCACTTTGGGAGAAAAGCTCTTTACTATCAGTCAGACATGATTGCGCTCCTCCCACAGAACTACTGAAGATCGACCAGAGGAGTGTGTGCTCTGCAGTCTGCATGCCCATATCCCACGAGGCCTCCCCTGTCTGAGCTTAATCATCAGCTTCACACATAAATATTAGATCGAAAATGTTCAATTCAAAGCGCTAGTTGATGCAATCGGCAATCTCCTATCCCGCTCTCACAAGTCAGGCATTGACTTGTATTAAGCCTCCCAGAATTGAGGAAATGGTTTTGTAACTGTGTAGGCTAGTAGTTTTCTTTAGCTATGTTTATCCACCAGTCCCAAATTGCTCCTTATCCCTCCCCCTTGGCACTAATTCCTTGATGTTAGCATGTCTGAAGAGTCCGTATAGGTGTAGTGGTAAAGCTTCCACCATATTACTTTCACCTTACAGATCTGCAAACATTGAAGGGGTAATTAGGGCCAAGGGGAGGGGTACTGTCGTAGTAAATATATAATGTTATAGCTTGGTCTGACTAAAATCTTGTGCATGACCCATCTTGTGTTGGGCCTTTGTATTTAATACAATGCACAAAAGACTTCTATCTTGTCAGCCTTATCAGCAGGTGGCTATGGACAACACCCACGCCATAGGTCTCTCAGTTCTTCCAACTCACGAGTTCTTGCTCTGAGGACACACACACACACACACACACACACACACACACACACACACACATCATCACTGATAAACACACACACACACACACACACACACACACACACACACCACTGATAAACACACACACACACACACACCACTGTTAAACACACACAAACACACACACACACAAAAACCCCCTTCTCTTAGGCTGAACATCTGAAGACAGAGAACCCGACTCAGAGCCAATGCAACAGTGATACTAACCTGGAGGGGACCTCGCCCAACTCATCAGGACCAATCAGAAGATCAGAACTACTAGAATCAACCTACTTCATTTTATTGTATAAAATGTCAGCACACAATGTTTAGGGGCTCTCTCAGATATCTCCCTACGAGATTGACGAACGGGTCCGTGCACGCGATTCCAGATATCTTTACCTCTGAATAAACTGCCTTATATTATACAATTATCCACCTTGTCCAAAAGTCTCTACTTGGTCTCCGTTCTCCAGTAAACTTGTTTTATCAACAAAATTGGTAGCAGAGGATGGTTTTCTTCTCTGAATTCGGTCCATAGAAAGTTGATAGAGAGGGGAGACAAGTATGAGACGGATCAGAAAGGACGGGTGACCTGTTCGCAGGAGCAGCCAGGAATCCAGCTCGCCTCAGGAAACTGATCTAGACGGCCGTCAATACAAAGGTAAGCAGAACCTGTTAAAACAAAATCTGCATATTGTATTATAGGATAAACCAAAATTAAGATCAGTAGTACTGAGATTGAGTATGGATTACTGTTAAATTTATAACATATCTATTATGACTCAAAAGGCATATATGTAAAGATATCTGAATTCTTTAGGTTTTTACTGTTGAAATGTGACTCTCTAGGTGAGGAGTCTAGTTACAGAGGTTGTGGTTCACGAGAGAAGGACCCTTTTATTTTTGCTGTTGATGCTGATAAATCTTAGGTTTTTACTGTTGAAATGTGACTCTAAGAGAAGAAGTCTAGTTACAGTGGTTCACAAGAGAAGGACCGACTTTTATTTTCTGTTGAAGTGTGGCTCTCTAGTGAGGAGCCTATTACAGAGGTTTGGTTCACAAGAAATGGACCCTTTTATTTGATCCACAAGAGAAGGATCTGGTGGCTTGATAAAAAGATTCAGATAGTCGGGTTGAGTTAATTCCGTGAGAATCCAAGTCCAGAAAAGGTTCTCCCGACTAGACGCCAGTTGAATGGTTTAAACGACTGGGAGTCTCCTTGAGGAGAATCAATAAAATAAAATAAAAATACAAGTTCAGATAGTCGGGCAATGGTTGACTTGGCACTCAACTAGATGTACTGTGAGGAACTCAAACTGAATTAATGTGTTGATGCTGATATGTAATGCAAATGTAAATGTTGAAATGTTAACCTGAATGTTGTGTAAGATTGGCCGTTTCATGAGACTAACTAGTTGATAACTTTTAAGAGGACCACCGAGTCCTATTCGGCATGTTATGCAGCCGCTACGCTGAAAGCTGACTTGTACTTTTTCCCTCTTGTGGTGTTGGTATTTCCCTAAATTCTAAAATTAAATTGATAATTATTTTAGGAGCGCTCGAGTTTGTTAATATATTGTTCCAAAAGGGCGATTCTGATACCTTTTGGGAAAATATATAATAACTCGAATAACTGAAAAACAATAATAACTTTTGCAAAATAATTCCTAGGATAAAATTGATAATTATTTTAGAAGCGCTCGAGTTTGTTAATATATTGTTCCAAAAGGGCGATTCTGATACCTTTTGGGAAAATATATAATAACTCGAATAACTGAAAAACAATAATAACTTTTGCAAAATAATTCCTAGGATAAAATTGATAATTATTTTAGAAGCGCTCGAGTTTGTTAATATATTGTTCCAAAAGGGCGATTCTGATACCTTTTGGGAAAATATATAATAACTCGAATAACTGAAAAACAATAATACCTTTTGCAAAATAATTCCTAATAATAAATTATTGAAAATTCTTTGTGTACGAGGGTGGGGCACCTGAGATAAGTCGGTGTTGGCACCAAGAATACATTGCTGGCCTCGGCCAGTGACGGGCTAAGTACACCAAGATAGTCGGACCTTACCCGAAATTCTATATACATATATATATATATACTGAAATAGCCATGGCCGTCACTACTATCCCTGATAGGTTGTGAGTTTCCACAGTTAAAAGGTCCTATTTTAGATAGGTTGTGTGGTAGGTGTGTTTTGACGTATGAGTGGATAAGATTTGACCCATCATTAGGTGGGGGAGAATCACCGAAATTGACCAGAGGTAAATGTTTGTATGTATGTTTTCTGATAGGAATTGGACTCCTGCTGAGCACTCCTTATGAGGGGTTGTTGTGTGAAGCTATTTTGAATTACTTTAAATTTACTTGTAATATAGAAGAGGTGGCTAAGGGATTTTTAACAGTACCAACCATGGGGGGGGGCAAATCCTCACAAGAGGTCCCAGAATTTACTGGGGACGAGAAATGCTTGATGTAATTAAAATGGAATCCAGGGATAGCTTCAAATCTCCATTATATAACCAGGTGGAGGGAGAGGTATGGTTTTGAGGGACGTCTGGACGCAGATAAACTCGAATCCATGCTTAAAACAGATACATAAGGTGTGTAAAGGAGAAATGAGCAGTGAGAGAGAGAGAGAGAGTAGGAGGGGGCAAGTACCCACTGATAGCCTTACCTAATTGATGGGGGGGGGAATGAAAGGGGCCCCAGCAACCTTAGATGTATACAGTAATAATAATAATATGCCATTTAGCAGACAGGCCATGAACACAGAGGACGTGGCCAGAGCGGTAGAAAGAATGACCCACCCCATGACAGGAATAGTAAGGTTTGGGCTGCCGTTAGAGGGCAGTGGGTTTCAGGGGATGCCCATAGGACACTTTTGCCATGGGCCGATTACGGAGAGTATGTTGGGAAAATAACTGAATTGTGTAATAGTCTCAGAGAGACATGCAATCCATCAGACAGGAGAGAGGAGAGAGAAGTCCATCCCCCAGCTTTGAGCGTGAGAAAGAGGAAGATAAGGCGTGATTAGTCCTTGAGGGAGAAATAGTAGACTCTAGTGGGGGAAGACTAAGGAACCCTTTTTGATCCAAATTGTGAGGTGTTTGAATTGGCTACTATTGACTCAGCACTTCAACAGGAACAGAGAAACCTAATTTGGCATTGACAGTAATGGGTATGAAAATTAATTGGATGATGGGGTTTTGTGTTGAATTAGAGACAGTGAGACTATTAGTCAATACCTAGGGAGAGAAGAGAGGTTACGGTAGCAAAGACAGACAAGAAGGAAATAGTAATAGTGGAGACAGGAGTGAGTGGAAGTGTTACAATTGTGACAAAACGGGACATTTTGCTAGAGAATGTGAGGAACCGTGTAGTTACTGCAAGGAAAGGGCACCAGTTAAGAAACTGTAGGCAGAAGGGGAAGAGAGAAATCAGGAGTCCTCATGACCTGGCTGTCTGGTTGTTGTTTTTTAATTGGGGTTTTCAAATAGAAAACAACACACCTAGTATGATGTTAATAAAGTCTTGTTGTTTCAATTTTGGAGGGTTTTCAGCAGGTCAAGGGTTATAGGTCTTAAAGGTGCACACAGTGAATTTTATGGATTTTTTAGGTTTTGGCTGAGTTTGGGGTATATATGATTTCTTATGAGAATGAATGTCATGAGGACTTAATGAACACTTGGGATAACTAACATTTATGAAATATTTAGAATAATGGTAATTGTTTAGTATACTATGGGATTAAACAGTTCGTTAAATGATTTCAATGGCCTCTGAACTCTGTTTTAACATTCTGGTGTTATTTTAATCATCTACACTAGTAAATTCTAAAGGCATGAGAGGAGGACTTTAAGATAGTTTATTTTACTAAGTTGAGGGTAATTTATAGTACTGTGAAAATTGTGAAGAAGATTATAATTTGGTAATAATATATTTGATTTGAACCATAAATAACAGAAGAGAGAGTGGAGGAATGGCAATTGGATAATGAAATACCAATATTAACTAAAGTGATTGTTTAGGTAGGTGGTAATATTGACACATGGCCAAATCATGTGTCAAAGAGGGGGATGGTTGGATTAAATATTAAATATATATGAAGGAGAGGACAAAATACTTTTTAAAAAAAACATGTATGATAGTTTATTAACCACACCTGTATGTCAGAAGTTTTGTGCCCCACAGGTGAACTAAAGGAGAAGGTGACCCACTCTATCTAACCAGGAGACTGAATCAGGCCTGGCGGGAAGGGCCCTACCAAGTACTGCCTTTGCCAGCAGAATAGCTGAGAGATCCATCTGGGTCCATGTCACACACTGTAAAAAGGCAAAACCAGCTACACCTGACGAACAAACACAGAGTTAGGAGAAAGATCCGATTACCACTAGGGCTCGGGGGTTGGCTCCTTAACGAAGATTCCCTTACCCTGTCTGATCATCCCTGTGTGAGTTCGATAGAAGGTAAAGCAATGGGTTGGCCTCTGGCATCTGACATGTTCTCAGGGCAAGGGTGGGGATTCACAGGTCTCCCGACGGTAGGTAGCTGTCTGATTGTGGGGGCCATATTCCTAGCACACACGGACCCTCCTGTTTCAGCCAGAAGTGGTAGTTAACCTAACACAAGTTGAAAAGGCATAGGAGACAGCTAGACGTAGGGAAAGGGGAAATTCTAGAGTAAACCTCTCTGAGGGAGGTAGTGAGACCGGGGCTGTGATAAAGATAGTGCAAAACTATAGACCTGGAGGAAGTAGTACAGGTGGAAACGGGGTATAGAAATCTTAACCTGTGGTTGGAATGGATTCAGTATATGGCAAAAACGATGTCTAAATAGGACTGTTTTGCCTGTGGGACAGCCAAACCAGGGTTAACAACTACTCCGTTCCCCTTGACAGGCTTTAACTCTCTGTCAGGTTTTTCCTCCATGCAAGCCACCTGGGAATGTGGTGAAAGAGTCTTATGGTAACTTGCACTATCTGTTTCCCCCGATAACAAAGTCATCCCGACCTGGGTTGCCTCAATTTGAAGTCACAGGGGATTCTTATTATTGTTTTTCTAGGACTAGTAAGGATAGGATACAGGGTAGGGCATCTTAGCTCCTGCTCCCACACAGAGAATGTCACACCTAAAGAGACCATGACTAAATCTCTCCTCTTTGTTGCAGCAAGAGGATTATAGGAGCCAAAACCAGGCCCGTGCTGACATCTGATGGATGTGTGGTGATAACTGATTGTGAACTCACCTACATACGCAAACAATCAAACGTGTCAGAGACTGGTGAGTTGTCACATAGAAAGTAGGACCTCCTCCCGGGATCCTTTGATGAAAGGATATATATTGATGGGATCCACAATCAGATCGCAGCTGGGTTTGAATCAAGTATTTTCTGGTGGTCAACAATTAATAAAAATGTAGATTGGATAAATTATATTTAATATTGGTTATATATGGTTAAAATTATTATTTTTATTTTTTATTAACATTAAATGTTGTGATTTAATTTCCATATCCTGTTATTCTTAAGGGTGATTATACTCTGTTTAGAGTGACACCATAAAATTGTTGGCTTTTATTTTTAATTAGATCTGTATGTGATGAATAGCTTGGAAGGAATGCATTAAGGAGGAGCACTGTACTGATATGGATTGTTTCACATAACAGGCTGATAAGAACACTCTCTCTTTGTTGTCTGTGAAACTGTCCTTGAACATGGGTACATGGAGTACAGTTAGTGTCTTTTGGGTGCTGACTGTTATACCATTAATAAAAACGTCGATAGAATTAACTACATACATTAATGTTCAAAAATTAGGCAATTGGACACAACAAGGTTTTGAGGAGGTGCATGGCCAGTTGGCTGCAACCTCTCTCATGGCTTTCCAAAATCGTATTGCTGTCGACATGCTCCTGGCTGAAAAAGGAGGAGTATGTGCTATGTTTGGTGAACAATGTTGTACCTTTATTCCCAACAATACAGCCACAGATGGCAGCTTGACTGTCGCCCTGAAAGGGTTACGAACTCTTAATGGCAAAATGAAGAGCCACTCAGGGGTGGATACTTCAATGTGGGACTCTTGGATGGATGCGTTTGGTAAATATAAAACGCTTGTTTCTTCTATACTTGTATCCATCTCTGTTTTTGCTGCAATTCTAGTGCTTTGTGGATGCTGTTGCATTCCATGCATACGGACGCTGACAACCAGGATTATAACCACCGCTATTGATCCACATCCTGCAGATAACGGTCAGATGTTTCCTTTGCTTGCTATTGACGATGCTGACCAAGGATATCTGGATGATGAATAGCATTTAAGCTTTTTGTCACGTCTCTTGTGAGACGTGAAGAGGGGGAATGTAAAACTTTATCTTCTGATAAAGTTTTCCCTATTTTGCCAATTGCAGCATTTAAGCTTTTTTGTTACGTCTCTTGTGAGACGTGAAGAGGGGGAATGTAAAACTTTATCTTCTGATAAAGTTTTCCCTATTTTGCCAATTGCAGCATTTAAGCTTTTGTCACGTCTCTTGTGAGACGTGAAGAGGGGGAAATGTAAAACTTTATCTTCTGATAAAGTTTTCCCTATTTTGCCAATTGCACTATTAAGCTTGTGTCACGTCTCTTGTGAGACGTGAAGAGGGGGAATTAAAACTTTATCTTCTGATAAAGTTTTCCCTATTTTGCCAAATTGCAGCATTTAAGCTTTATGTCACGTCTCTTGTGAGACGTGAAGAGGGGGAATCAAAACTTTATCTTCTGATAAAGTTTTCCCTATTTTGCCAATTACACTGTTAGCTTGTGTCACGTCTTAAGCTTTCCTTCTTTACTGTTACTTGGTCACGTCTCTGGGGAGACGTGAAGAGAGGGATTTGTCGTAGTAAATATATAATGTTATAGCTTGGTCTGACTAAAATCTTGTGCATGACCCATCTTGTGTTGGGCCTTTGTATTTAATACAATGCACAAAAGACTTCTATCTTGTCAGCCTTATCAGCAGGTGGCTATGGACAACACCCACGCCATAGGTCTCTCAGTTCTTCCAACTCACGAGTTCTTGCTCTGAGGACACACACACACACACACACACACACACACACACACACACACACACACACACACACATCATCACTGATAAACACACACACACACACACACACACACACACACCACTGATAAACACACACACACACACACACCACTGTTAAACACACACACACACAAAAACCCCCTTCTCTTAGGCTGAACATCTGAAGACAGAGAACCCGACTCAGAGCCAATGCAACAGTGATACTAACCTGGAGGGGACCTCGCCCAACTCATCAGGACCAATCAGAAGATCAGAACTACTAGAATCAACCTACTTCATTTTATTGTATAAAATGTCAGCACACAATGTTTAGGGGCTCTCTCAGATATCTCCCTACGAGATTGACAAACGGGTCCGTGCACGCGATTCCAGATATCTTTACCTCTGAATAAACTGCCTTATATTATACAATTATCCACCTTGTCCAAAAGTCTCTACTTGGTCTCCGTTCTCCAGTAAACTTGTTTTATCAACAGTACCGATCGCATTGACACTGGCTTAAGCCCCGTTTCCATTGGGACTTTGAAGTCAACCCAGGTTGGGCTGGCCTTGGTGGGCTAGGTCAAATTTCCACTGCCTCCAGAAATGATGTAATGTTGCTAGGTAGCCAACATGTAACTGCAGCTAGCTTTGCTAATGTTGCTAGCTAGCAAGAAGAAGAATTTAATTCACCCTCACCATGCTGTAACTAACGTTACCCCATACTCCTGCCAGTGCCTTACAGACTCAGAGCCATGAATTTAGCTTGCTGACGTTAGCTAGCTAGCTAAATGGTTAGCATCGTCGCTAGCATAACAGACTACTGCAGTACTGCTTGTCCATGTGCTAGCTAACAGCAACAAGCTCAGACGAGCTAGCTAAACGTTGTGTCAGCATCCAGCAGTGATCCGCTTGGTGGTTGCATAGTAACGGCATCACCAGCCCCAATTTTAAGTGCCAGTGAAACGGGGATTGACGGTCTATGGCCATGTCCGAAATCTGTCTTGTCTACTACTAAATTACATACTGTGTACTAATAGCACTACATACTATTTAGAACGTACTGTTTAGTAAAAACGTATGCAGTATGCAACAAATATCAACATACTACTCATTCATACTGAATGCGCTTTCGCCCTTGTTCGCTGCCATTTGTTCCTTCTTTTTTTTTTTGAGCGTATCCCCTATTCTGATTATCAACTGTTGTCAAACACAAGTGAGTGTGAAAATATGATTCTCTTCCTCAGTGTGCAGCGAATTCTACTTGATGAAAAGCGAAATGAGTATGACATCCTGGTATTTAAAGCGTAAAACATTTTAGAAAGGTCACATACTATAAAACGTTCAATTTTCGCATACCCAAAAAGCCTACTATTTAGAACACAAGTATGGATATTCGGACACAGCCTCTTGTCTATGCCCTTACCTGCTCTACAGAGCCGAGGTCTGGTGTATTGCGTACAAACTCCTCAATGGTTCTCTCCACAGAGGCTTTCCTGTCTTGGGCCAGGGCTAGTCTGTTCTCCTCAGCACACACCTGTTCCAGCATGCCTAAGGACAGCTCAGCCAGAGCCAGTCTGACCCGCAACAGCCTCCTCATGGCTGGGAGAGACAGGGGCTGACACTGTGGAAGGTACAGAGGGCAGAAAGAGAGATAGAAAGAGAAAGAAAGAAAGACAGACAGACAGACACATTACAACAACAAGCACACACGCACAGACACCACTGTAAATGCAAATGCAAGAAGTGAAATGTCTTATTGGCCCCAGCTCATTTTTCAACCCAGTACAAGATAGCTTTAAAAGCCTTAGATCTGAATTTGATTTCCTTTATAATGGAAAAGTTTATGAAGAAGATAAATGTATATCGATGTACATCTTCAGACTGAACAAAAGTTACACCTTCATTTACTACGCAATGAAAGGGAAGTTACCAAGAAATAAATGTAGATTGGGTCAAATGAACTCAAATCTTCCGTGACAAACTTTATATGCAATTTCCAGACACTCGTCTGGTTCCACGAGAGTAAATTAATTCATATACACTGCTGGTTTCATATTTGGTTTGTCATTTCCATGTAACTTATTGGGGCAGCAGCACCATCTGCTGAAAGCACAGGGCTACAGACAGTGAATCCTAAATGCAGAATTAGACCTTCAAACTAGATTGTATCTGGCTAACTGGATTCTTCTAGATTTCAGCAGGTGTTTTAATAATGAAGCAAGAGGCTATTTCAATGTCCTTTCATGATTAGATCAAGATGTACTTCAAATATGAACTGAGGTCTGGAGCAAATAGGTGGGTCCACCAGAGGCCACACACGTTCAGTAATGATTTGGCTGAGATCAGTTGCGACCTGTCATTCAGGGCAGGTGGGGCAGAGCCCCACATTTAGCATGTTATTTTGGCATTAATACGTGTCACATATCAGTTTGAAAACATGGTCTCTTTTTTGCTTTCTTGAGTAAGGCAGCTCCCAAATGCAGGGGTTTCAGCCTAGCTCAGTGCTTTCTGTGGTGGTGGGGCAGCCAGCGGAAAATACGGAGCGTATGGGTTGGTAATGTTCTCTAGTTGCGCCGTGATTGGCTCAGTGTTCTGTCACCTGTTTTAGAGAAATGTAATCATCGACTATTGTAAGAGCTTTCATTGTCTGCTTATATGCCCCCTTTATTTATCCTACGGTTCTGACTTGGTGTAAAGGGAGAACACTGTAAGAACGGCCCATGCTGAACAAATAGTTATATTGTCTCTTATCCGCTTGTCGTCCCCTTTTGCCATAGTTTGTACATTTCAATTGTCAGTAGAAACCACATTTGTTTAAGCAAGTCAGCCATATCAGCTATGTTTTTTTAAAAGGCTGAATGAACTGTTTTGCTGCCAGACAAGGCTCCGCTGATAGCCAGGTGTAGCAGTGGTAACTCTGTTGGGACTCTGCAGTTGGGACTCTGCTGTTGGGACAGCTTTATGTAGGCCCTAACAGTTTGTGGGCACCGTTTGTCACCGTTATAGTGCAATTAATGTATTGTTTAGTGTTGTGTTGTGGCTTTGCTGCCATGCATCCCCACATTTTAGTTTTTGTTTGCCCCACCAAGATTTACATGCTAGAATCACCACTGGCTGAGATACCATGGGCAGTAAGAAACCCCAGATTATGGCATTTTTATTGAGCGAGTATTAACAGGCAGATCAGGAGGTTTATCTTCTTTATAGGTATATTTATCTGCTTTATAATGAATGGTTCTCTCCTTTTTAGGAATTCCTTGTTCTATAATAAAATAATCCATTTGGAAAATGTAACAATGTAGATCCCTAGTGAAACAAAGGGCAAAATGAATTCAATAAATAATTTAGCAGCACTGACTTGGACTTGGCAGCCCTGGGTCGACAGGAGTCCAAGCAGCGAATCAGGCTTTCTGACAAGCTATATATGGACTTTTCACAAGCAAATCTCAACCCTGCCAACATGTTCAGTTACTCTCTAAATAGAGTGTAATTTGTTTGCCATCTGCAAATGCTTTCAGTTCCAGGACAGATAGCCAGAACTCTGTTTTGAGGAACTGTAACAGCTGAGCAAAACAGGATTTGCAAATTCCATTACAATGAAGAACACTGCTGAGATATGGTTCCAATAAATGCGTTCTGGCCTACCGAGTGGCGCAGCGGTCTAAGGCACTGCATCGCAGTGTTGTGGCATCACTACAGCCTAGCCTGGGGTTCGATTCCAGGCTGTGTCATTACCGTCCGTTACCGGGAGTCCCATAGGGCGGTGCACAATTGGTCCAGCGTCGGCTGGGTTAGGGGAGGGTTTGGCCAGGGGGGCTTTACTTGGCTCATCGCGCACTAGCAACTCCTTGTGGCGGGCCGGGCGCCTGCAGGCTGACTTCGGTCGTCTGTTGAACGGTGTTTCCTCCGACACATTGGTGCAGCTGGCTTCCGGGTTAAGCGAGCGGGTCATAAAAAGCGCGGTTTGACGGGTGATGTTTCGGAGGACGCATTACTTGACCTTCGCCTCTCCCGAGCCTGTTGGGGAGTTGCAGTAATGAGACAAGATCGTAATCACGAAATTGGTGAAAAAAGGTGGTAAAAATTACAGAATAAATAAAATAAATAAATAAACACTTTCTGTTTCATACACACGTCATCCTTAGATCAGAATCTAACAGAATAACTTGACTCAAGCTGGTGGTGATGTTTAGTAAAATTACAACGGGTTTAAAAATAAGTCCAAAGTATTACCTAAGAGTTTGAACTGTATGGTATGTTCTGTTTGTGAGGTTCTGACTTGAAGGCTGATATTGGGAAGATATACAGTATGTGCTTTACCTCTTGTGATGGGAACAGGCTTTGGGCGTTCAGAACCACATGTTCCTGTGCGGAGACGGCTTGCTGCATGAAGGAGTAGGCATCCAGCAGGTGGCGCCGTTTCCCCTCATTGTCAGTGTGTTTAGCCAGTATCCTACAAAGCAGAACATGCTGTGAATGATTTGAAGCGGACCAACAGAGGAATAGTAGACAGGATGAATGAATGAATGATATTGATCCCAAATTGGATAGATCGTACTATGAGGTGTTGTGGTGATGTCTGACCTCAAAGCATGTGCGTGCTCCAGGAGAGCTTCGGCAGCTTGCTCTCTGTGGCCCAGTCGGAGGAACTCACTGGCGGTCTCTCTCAGGGTGTCACAGGCAGCCATGAGATTCTGCACTGACTGGGTGGACAGAGCCTCACTGGGCTCGACAGGGCTGGCTGCATGCACACGCTCCACCGCCCCTCTGAAAGACAGACATCACAGTGAGTCAGTGACATCTAGAGGTCTGCTTTGGTCACAGCAGAGGGGAGAACACTGTACACCAGGGCTTTTGATCCAACCCTGCAGTACGACACCTGATTCAAATATCAAACTAATCAAGGTGGTGAGTCTGACTCTGGACCATAACGTGATTTCCTGCGGGGCTGGATCGACAGCCTGCACAACTCAGAAGCTCTCCAGGACCGAAGTTGGAGAACACTAACAGCAAGAGCCTTACCTGCTCTCCAGAGACGTGATCAGAAACCTGAGATCAGGACCTCGGTTCCGCCTCTTTTCCAGCATCAATTTCAGGGCTACACAGCCTTGCTTTACTATTTGACTTGCCTGTAACGGGAGAGAGTGGTCACATTGAAAAGGACAAGATTTGCTTCAGAGGAGGTAAATGAGCTTCAATATAATAAAATAGAATAGAACAGAACAGTCTTGACCTTGGTGTCTGTATCCTGGCCCCTCTGGGCCACCGTAGCTGTCACCAGGGCCAGGGTGAGCTTGTACCAGAAGTCCTCGTCACCTCCCATGCCTTGGGCCTTCTCTAGTAGTGCCAAGGCCTGAGAGTGGTTCTGTTCCTTACTGGCCAGGACGGCAAGAGAAAGCAGACTCCTCCCTACTGCAGCCTGATCTCCCAGCTCCTGAGCACACAATATAAGAATAAAACAGAATAAAAGTGAATTGCTTAATAATTGCTTAACTGTTATGACAAGAGCTTCACATACACATAAATAGGAGACACGTTTTTAACCGAAACACAGAAACACTTCACAAAGATGCAGTGGACTACTTAGACAAATAATACCAAACTATTGACAAAATTACTCAAAATGAAAGAACTCACCTTAGCCACCAGATGGGCCTCTGCCAGTAGCTGTCTGGCTGGTTGGTACAGCCCCATACCAAGGCATATCTCAGCCTTATCAAGCCAGATATCCTGACTACACAGATCCCCACACTGTTTCCCAGACAGACGGATGTGGTCAACCTCAGACTTCTGTAAATGGAGAAATGGACAAAGGCAGCATTGTCAGAATTCTGATCCCTCAATTCTATTCAATCCCCAGGCCCTGCACCTCATGGAAAATATGGAATTATGGAATGAACTCAATAGGTTAGGTCTGAAGATACTGTAAATCTAAAGGATTGTTCATGGGCTACAGATCTCTGGTTAAGGCAATGAGAAATTACAACCATTAATAATGCTCGCAAGATTGACATGAGTGATGGCCATATGAAATTTTATGATGCAACTAATTAAACTCTCATGAACCTGTGATAATGATGTGATATGAGTTTCACATTATGATAGTGCAGTTAGGACATACATCCCTGTCTGCGTTTGACTGTAATCCACCTGTGCTGCTTGCCAATCATGCTTTCAACTATAATAAAAGTATAATCAAACTAAGAACTAGTACAGTTATTCATTTCAGGGGTCATTTCGCTTTCTTTCTCTTAAATTCTAGGTCTATAAACACTTGCAGTGATAATACACCTTGTATGGTACAGAGATTTAGTCTCTCCTGCTTGGTCATTTCAGCTATGGCGCTTTGAAACTAACCTCATTGTCAGTTTTGCAATTATAATCCATATACAGGCTGTTTCTCTCTCTTTGTAAAGCTATAGCTTTGCGACACCTGCAATGAAATAATGAATGTACAGGAGATCAAAACAGGACAAAACACTAGTAACAGAGTAAGAGTAAACACTACAGATCCAATACAAATTAGTATTCAGTATGTACAGCAGCTGGTGGGAAAGAGTGGGGCACACATACTCCATTTGTTCCTGCTCATGGATACCAGTCAGGCTCAGGAGCTTCTCGTGGTACACTGTAGATGTCTCCATAACCAGCTGAGAACAGCTCCTCACAATTCTAAAACGTTAGAATAAGGAAATAAATGAGAAAACTATTAGGTAATATTTCACAATAAATCAATGATTCTGCAATGGGCAGGATTTGGACAACACATTGACATAAATGTTGAAAACCTTTCATATTGAATGTTTAGCTCTATACCGTTTTTCAATAATTGACAAGACAAAAGTAAAAGCAGTAGCCTTAACTAACATACTCTGAGTATACCAAACATTAGGACCTCCTTCCTAATATTGAGTTTAACATTTTTTGTCTTGCCTATTCACCCTCTGAATGGCACACATACTGTACACAATCTCAATTGTCTCAAGGCTTAGAAATCCTTCCTTAACCCGTCTCCTCCCCTTCATCTACACTGATTGAAGTGGATTTAACAAATGACATAAATAATGGATCCTAGCTTTCGCCTGGATTCACCTGGTGGTCACTCTGTCATAGAAAGAGCAGGTGTTCTTCATGTTTTGCATGCACAGTTTCCTGGACACATATTAAGCCTAGTCCTGGACTAAAAAGCAAGGTAGATGGAGAATCTCCATTGAAAGTGCTTTTTAGTCCAGTATTAGCCTGGTATCTGGTAAAACGCCCCAGAGACTATTTCCAGTGAAAGTAGCAGTATTGCACCTGTGCACACACAGAAAGAATAAACTCTTGACGCCATATTGGCGTGCTTCACCTGAGACGGTAGAGGTCAGAGAGGCTCCTTCTGTCCAGCAGGTCATGGGCAATGACCTCAGCCAGGTGCAGTATGGGAAGAGTCAGGTGGGTGAGAGAGCGAGACTGCAGCTCTTTTACCAGAAGGTCCAGGAAGAACAGGCTCTGAGTCTGTAGTCACCCAGACACAGGGAGAAAAGGAAGTAAATACATTACTTAATCATGACTCTTTTGTTTCATTAACATCCTGCCTTTGTAATTAGTAATTGAATAAGTAGTTAAAGTGCAGGACAGTGGTTAAAGTTGATGTGTAGAACGTGTAGGACAAACTTTGAGCCATAGACAATAAGAACTTGTCTGTGGTGATACAGCTTGTGGAACAGAACAGAGAAAAAAATGCACTACAGTACAGCCTGATATCACATGAAGTGTTGGACTGGTCATCATTTAGCATATTTGACACTGTGTAGGACTGCACCATCTGAGCATGTTCTCATTTAATTTGTATGATTACCAAGCATAATTGTGTCACATAATACTATCATACTGTAGTGGCATAAGATAAATCAATCACATTTTACATTTACATTTTAGTCATTTAGCAGACGCTCTTATCCAGAGCGACTTACAGTTAGTGAGTGCATACAGTTTCATACTGGTCTCCTGTGGGAATCGAACCCACAACCCTGGCATTGCAAGCTCTACCAACTGAGCTACACGGGATTATCAAAACACGTCTTTAATTTAAGCTTAATTTAATACACTTATTTTTCATCTCAACATTCTGATTTGCAACACAACATCCAACAAACAAATTATGACTTGTCAAGACGAGGATCAATATCTTGTCGATGTTTCCGGCTTTCAAGCCTTCGACCCTGAGCCGCCACGGCCAATTGAAACAGTCCCTGTTCCGATAATGACTCAAGGACATATTCATTAGGGACCAAAAGGAAGAAAACAGACTGAAATAGGGACAGACTACCTGAACTTGTCCATTTTCCGTTGCAAAACGTTTTGCTACGGTGTGCCCTAATGAATATGGCCCCATTGAGCTCTATGACAGAGGCAGTAAGAGAGAGCTTAGTGGTGCCTGCCTGTTTGCTGATGCTGCGTTTGTTGATGCAGTGGGGGCTGGTGTCGAATCTGAAGGCCTGGCGGACCTCCTCGGGACAGTCGAACTGTGCCCACTCCTCTGGGCTGGAGGGCAACACATCATCCTGTGGCCTCCGGGCTTTGGGCTTCTCCTCAATAGGGGGTGGCTGTTTAAACACAGAAAAGCTCTGGTATTCCTTGGCATAATATTCATTCCTAATTGCTTTCAGCTGGCAAAAGTGTACAATTTAACTGTACAAATACTGTAAACTGCACATTGGCAAGACTGTACAATGGTAAAATAACATATCGTATTATTCATTACTTGTCATTTGCAATGCTATACAATGAGAAAACAACTAAAAATAGCCATGGACTTCTCTCAAGAAGTCTGTCTGGGTGGTCAGGTCTACCTCTTTAGACTTTTTGCCTTTGTCCTTCTCCTTATCTTTGTCTTTTTTGGCTGTTGCAGAGGGACATGGCCGGGACGCTGGGACTAGAGGATTCTTCATCATCTCCCTGATTACCTCACGTGCAGTTGCCATGGACACCTGCGATGGGAGTGCACTGCTATCACTCGTCGTTTTGTTAAACGTAAATAAAAAAACAACAACTGAGAAACCATTTTGTGGCTTATACTGTATGCATCTGCTGGTATAAAACATAGTGAAATTACTGGATCGTGTTCAGTAGGCATGAAACGTAAAAGGTACTATCTGAACCTGTTGTCTATTACAAAATGTTTTGCTACGGTGTGCCCTCATGAACACAACTTAGGTGTGGTCGCTTTTAAAGGAGTCCCTACCTGCCAGATCTGCAGCACTAGGCTATAGGCCCTGAGTAGGTTCTGTTGGTGGTGGGGGGATGCCCTGTCCCCCATGGCGGCCAGCAGAGTGTGTGCTCTGACCAGGCTGTCCAGACGCCTCACCTCCCGGAGGTCAGAGAGACAGGGCCCAGACACCACCCCCTGCACCCCGATGTGGGACTGAACCTTCACTGGTATCAGCAATGTCCCTTCTCCCGACTCATCTGTAAGGAAGGAGGATACACACATAGGCCCCGATTCAGACTTAAGAAATGTACGCCTTCTTCTGCACGCCTTTCCTACGCACTTCTCAGTAGTTGGTATTCAGACTTACCTTATGCAGGTGCGTAACAGGCTTTGTAGGCATGGTTCCTTTGCACGCACCAAATAAATGTAATTCAACATCTGAAAACCCTCCCACTTGCCAACAGATTTTCTTGTGGAGTTTTCCTTCAATAGGTTTTTCAGTACATTTATCTAAAGCCATCCCTTTAAATGTGGGTACCTCTAGTTTGAATTTTCTCGACAGACTCACTAGAATATATGGAGAGAACGGTTCAGAATATTAGGGATCAATGAAAGAAAGCCATGTAAGCCTAAATACACGCATATTCGTCTCCTTTTCAGCATCAATTGGTAGATTTAAAAATATTCTGATCTTGTATATTATTTAGGGTTAGAAAGTATTTATGAATGAATAAGATTTGGAGAGCTTTACGCAGTAAATATATTGGTGAATCAAAAATACAGTGGTTTGATTCATCCTGAAGTTGCCATATTCAATTGTTCAATACATTAAATATTGGAAGGTCAGCGTACAATAGGGGTTGAACAGTAGTCATATAAATCTACCCTAATAATCCTCACTAATCATGGAACTGTGATGACAACGGTCATCATGAACCATGCACTATGCTCCAGGTTTAAACTGCTATGTATGGTCTGCGTTCCATAATGACTCAAATAGGCTACATGTCCCAAATTATTGCACAACTTGTAATACATTAGCCTAATATGATCCACTATTGCTAGCAATACGTGACAGAGGAAATAAAGGTAAACTAACGATGTAATGGAATCATGCAAAATGTAAGGAAACTAACAAAAGTGAGAGTAATAAATGTATGTAGGGTTACTGACGGTGGCTACCGATAGTGGCTAATATTTAACACCATACTTTTTAAATACAGTGAAAAGTCTGGCCATAATTAAAACATTTTAGAAATCATATAAATCAACTTGGTAGGTTTGGCGCTATAGGCCTACTGTCATTTGCACATGGCTACAGAAGCCTATAGCTTTGGTCTCCAAATGTCATCCTTACAAGTTATAAGGCCACCATTTCATAAACTTCACTGTGGAAAAGGTGATATGTTGATATGCTTCAGTTTGCTGCCATATGACTGGTTTCACATTTGTCTCCAGCAATCATAAGGTAAAATAGATCTTAAACAATTGTAATTTATATTTACAATCCCCTTATCCAAACGGCTTACTCATTTACCTAGCTCTTATCAATTTGTAAATTACAGTGCATGTGGAATGGTGTTATTTCTATCAGAAAAAAATAAGTAGATGTTGTTCCACAGGTTGCTCGACCTTAATCATAATTTCATCGCGAGTAAAGGTGGTGGAATTATGAGGGAATAAAGTAAAGGTCAGAATACGGCGTATCTGTAGACACACCTCCACCACACCTTCATTTCTTAGATCTCCACCCCAAACTAATAGCAGGTGAATAGGATGCTATTCTCATTACATTTACATTTTAGTCATTTAGCAGACGCTCTTATCCAGAGCGACTTATAGAAGCAATTAGGGTTAAGTGCCTTGCTCAAGGGAACATCGACAGATTTTTCACCTAGTTGGCTCGGGGATTAGAACCAGCGACCTTTCGGTTACTGGCACAACGCTCTTACCCACTAAGCTACCTGCCGCCCTATTCTCATGCTTAAGTTCAAGGTCAGAATACGCATAGAGAGAAAAGTGCATATAAAGGGAACTACGTTCCAGTTACGCATGCTTAACTCGGGTCGGAATTCCCCACATACTGTACACCTGGGTTCAAACACTATTTTAAATCTTTAAAATACTTTCCCATTTGCTCTGGCCTGTCTGTAGTGCTAGAGTGGCAGGGTTGCAGTTTTGAGACTATTATCTTGGGTCCAAGCAAGCTCAATCAACCTCTGCTAAAATATTTGAAAACATTTGAAATAGTATTTGAACCCAAGTCCGGTGTACATGTACAAGCACACACACACAGCATTCAACATACATGTGTAGACTCATCCTAAGAGAAATCAGTACCTCGTTGGGAATTCTCTCTCCTCGCCGGTTCTTTCAGTTTGCTTCCCTTGGAACCAATCTTCTCTATTAATTGAAATTAAAATTAAAAATTAAATTGTTTACTATTCTTCAGTAACTTAACAGACCTTTACATAGCAATCATACAAACACATAACAATGACAAGAAACATACCATTGCTCTCTTCCTGGTCTGTGATCATGTGCAGGAGGATGTCGATAGCCCACTGTATCTGGTGCTGGGCGTCAGCCAGGGGAAAGTTCTGACAGTACAGCCACTCCCCAAACTCCAACAGGTAATCCACCTTCTGCCACTGACTCTTCACACTCTACACAAACACAACAAACCAATAAGGTTCACCCATTCATAGCTACAGCATAAGCAGTGCACAGAGCCTGGCTGCAATAGCACTAAGCTTCCACTAGATGCTGCTAGAGTCCCTTAGCTCAATAGCGCCACTTGGATTCAGACCTGGCAAGGAAGTGCTGCAATCTTTCACACTTCGAAGAGCACACTGAATAACTGTATGTGTATGTATGTAAAGTAATCAACAGTGAAAATGCAAAATTGAATGTGTATGTGTGTGGTGTAGGTGTGTTTGTACATGAATGTGTCTTCACGTGTGTATATGTTTGTGCATGTGTGTGTGAATGTGTCTGTGTTAGCAGAGGTGTGCCAACGAAAGGTTGCTTGTTCGATTCCCAGAGCCGGCAAGGTGGGAAAATATGCTGTTCTGCCCTTGAGCAAGCCAGCTAACCCCCTCAACAACTGCTCCCTGGGCTCCGATGACGTGGACCTAGATTAAGGCAGCCCCCCGCACCTCTCTGATTCAGAGGGGTTGGGTTAAATGCGGAAGACACATTTCGGTTGAATGTATTCAGTTGTGCAACTGACTAGATATCCCCTTTCCCTTTCCCTACCAGTAAAGAGGTAATGGCATTCTGGTAGCAGGCCAACTGCTGCAGCATCTCCCCAGAACACAGCGCCACTCGGTGCCACATGTGGGAGCAGTAGAGTTCCCCTTCATCCCGGAACTTCTGCATGTCCATCACCACACTCTCCCCCAGCCGGGCCCTCACCAGTACCCGGTGCTTGAACAGGAGCCTAGGGCACAGTCAGGGAGAGGACAAGCACAGTTTCACATTCTCATGCCCTTTTCACACCATCGTGCCAACCCAAACCATACTGGCTCAGACATTTTCTTTTCACATTGTCATTTCCAGTAACTATGTGGATCTGTAACCAGGCCAGCACAGTACAGCTTATCTTGGCTCAGTAGTGTGAAAAGGGTATCACATTCTCACACATGGGTAACTCCACAGAAATGTGATCGTGATAATGGCCATGAAAAAGTTAAGTTTCATATTTCCTTTTCAAACATTGAAAAACTTGTGTGATGCTTTATTAAGGGCATCTCCTCCGGCTAAACCAGGGGTGTCAAACATACGGCCCGCGGGCCGGATCAGGCCCGCAAACGGGTTTAATCCGGCCCGCGAGATGATTTAGAAAAAAATAATTTTTTTTTTTTTTTTAAGTATAAAAATGCGCTGCAATTTTTCAATAAAATAAACTGCTGTTCCAATTGAGTCCACTGGATGGCGCAATAGCAATTGTGTTAAGCAAGCAAACTGTTTATACCGGGGCAGAGCAAGTAGGTCAAGCACGTGCAGCCAATGAGCTACTTTGTTTTGCCCGCGATATTTATTACGGCTTCTACTTTTAACATTATGTGCTTTGGCACCCTCATTGCCCCAATATGT
This sequence comes from Coregonus clupeaformis, assembly GCF_020615455.1. NCBI lineage: Eukaryota > Metazoa > Chordata > Actinopteri > Salmoniformes > Salmonidae > Coregonus > Coregonus clupeaformis. The sequence goes on along the minus strand of NC_059192.1, from coordinate 45,018,125 downwards.
CTTTGGCACCCTCATTGCCCCAATTGGCGGGTCTGAAGAAACAGCAGTCTGTGTTTACTCACAGCCGAGACATCAGTGACGCTGCAGTGAAAGCTAGCTACCTCATTGCTAATGAAATCGCAGTGGCTTCAAAACCATTTAGTGAGGGTGAATTTGTAAAAACATGCATGATGAAGGCAGCGGAGATTGTGTGCCCTGAAAAGCGGCAGGCTTTTGCAAATATCAGCCTGACAAGAAACACAGTTGCAGACAGGATTTCCGATCTTTCAGTGGATTTGGACAGCCAGTTGAAGCAAAAAGTAAAGTCATTTATTGCGTTTTCGGTTGCAATTGATGAAAGCACGGACATTACAGATGTTGCACAACTGGCCATTTTTTCATCCGCTGGAGTTGATGACACATTGACCGTCACCGAGGAGTTCGTGCAGTTGGTGCCGATGACAGATACAACGACAGCAGCTGATATTTTTACCGCGACTCGTCGGGCGCGCTGGACAGGGTCGGAGTGGACTGGTCCCGCGCTGTCAGCCTGGCTACAGATGGTGCGCCCTCAATGATCGGGAAAAAAGCAGGCGTTGTGACAAAGTTCAGAGAGAAAGTGCAATCTGCAAATGGAGGACGTGATTTTTTGACTTTTCACTGTATTTTGCACCAGGAGGCTTTGTGTTGCAAGTCATTAAAGATGGATAACGTCATGAAGGTGGTCATCCAAACTGTTAATTTCATCCGATCCAGAAGCCTGAATCACCGTCAGTTTGACAGCCTTCTCAGAGAGAAAGACCACATCTATGGCCTGCCATACCACACTGAGGTAAGATGGTTAAGCCGAGGTGCTGTGCTGAGGCGTTTCTTTGATTTACGAGAAGAAATTGAACAGTTCATGGAAGAAAAGGGCAAACCAGTGTTAGAATTTCATTCCGCAGAATGGATGCCGGACCTTGCATTTATGGTGGATGTTACAGAGCACGTGAATAACTTGAACAAACAGCTGGTTGTCACGCAGTATTATGACAGCATACGTTCTTTCAAGTTGAAGCTGTCATTGTGGGAGACGCAACTTGCCGGTGGTGATGCAGCTCACTTCCCCTGTCTGAAAAATGTGTGCGCGACCCAACATGTGGCAGACATGAAGCGGTTCAAAGATAAAATAACTGGACTGTTACGGGAGTTTGAGCAACGCTTTCAGATTTATGTTTATATGTTTTTATGTTGATGTGCTATTGTTTTTAATTTATTTTATTTTATTTGTATATTTAACCTATTCTTGACTCTGTGGTTCTTGCACTTGTTTGGGGAACAGGATTTCATTATTTTTATCTACATTTCTGCCTGATAAATGACACCCTGATATAGTTCTGTGATCTGTGAAACAGTTCTGTTAATCACTGAGGCATTGTGTGTTTGTGTGTTCTTTTTCTTTAGAATTTTCAAATAAACTTGACGTGTTTTATGATTAATAGTGATGTTGTGCTCGTACTATTTTGGACACACTGTCCTCAGGCTCCAGCTTTATGTTGTATGTTGATCGTATTAAAACAAAGAAAACAATCTGAAGTTGTTGTTTTTAAGTTATATATACCATGATTTTTCCGGTCCGGCCCACTTGGGAATAGATTTTCCTCCATGTGGCCCCTGAGCTAAAATGAGTTTGACACCCCTGGGCTAAACTGTCAAGACCTAATGTTTTCATAACTAAGGATTTTACACTCTGAACAGCCCTCGCAAAAGCTGAAACAAACCACACACAAAAAACTAAATCATTTAAGAAGTAGATTTTACAAATCAAACATTTTAAGTTATACTCATTCACCCAATAAGGGTCAGGCTTTTTTGCTGAGGCTTCCATAATGATGGAATTGCCCATATCCAAAATATGACATTTCATAAAACACACATCTACCCACATACTTACTTATAACGTCATATTCATATCAAGGCATATTAACATGCACTCATGCATACAGCATGCGCATGCATACAAATAAGCACACAGAAATGTGATGACGCCAGTGATAGGAAAGGTAAACAAAGTTACAGACACATGCATACGCACACATTGTGATCTTGTTGTATGGTGGTATTAAACATTTTGTATTGTAGATATGTAGCAGTGTAATAATGTTATATGATGTTCTGTTTTATCTTTTGTTTTATATGTAATGTAAGTGCTTTAATATGTTTGGACCCCAGGAAGAGTAATAGGCAGGAGCTAATGGGGATCCCTAATAAATACAAAAATACAAATAGAAGTCTGCAGTCCTGTATAACCTTTTCCCTCTCTCTCCACCCTCCCTGCTCTCCTTTCACCCGTTCTCTCCTAGTGTCAGTGTAGTACTCACAGCCTTTAACCTCTTCCATCTCTCTCCCTTTCCTCCTGGCCTTCCCCCTTTCTATCTCCCTTATTTCCACCATCATTTCTCTCCAGCACTCACAGCCTGTGTCTGGTGCGGGGCATGTCTCTGATAGCCTGCTCCAGCAGCGTCAGAGCTCCTGTCCAATCTGAGCTGTCTGCGTGGATGTGGAACAGCAGGCCGTACATGGCTGCTCTCAGGGTCAGATCATCCTCAGGGCTGCCCGTGCCTACACACGCACACACAGACAGAGACGCACACACACAAACACGGTCATAGATAAACCCACACACGCACACATGCAAACACAAATGCACAGACACACACACAGAAAGAAAGGAATAGATACTGAGAATACAAATTCATTTGGATTCCATAGCTAGAGTGTATAGAGAGTGAATAGGTTGGGTAACTGAGAACTTCAGGAAAAGGCAATACTCTATGTGACTGCTTGGATGTAAATGCCACAGATCTAATGGCCTACTGGTGTGCGTGGGAATGTGACTTCATCTATCATGTCTACTAGTGGTGTTTGAGAATGATACAGCACGAGATAGGCCGTTTTGGAAATAAATGAATAAGCAGGCTTATGGAATTAAAGTCATAAACAAGATTATAGAATAAAAAGTAGTAGTTAGCTGTGAAACAGCAGTCAAAGGTTTGTGCGGTATGAGCATTTGAAGTTTTTGTGTGGAATCACTTGAGGCTTCCAGCGGTGAGGTCACAGAGGGCATCACAGTCAGGGTAGACCATCCCTTCTCTTCCCCCTGCTTAAACCACCAGAGAAAATTTATCATACACATGAACACTTCAAACCCCACTAGATTGAATAGGAGTAATTTTACAGTGACAGCACCAATGATACACATACTGTACAGAAGCCAGTTGGGAGAGGGGCTCGTACCAGAGAAACACGATAGGAGTTTGCTATAAAACTAGATCTGGGACCAGGCTAGTTCGAGATGGGGTTCTTACAGTTGGGTCTTTCTTGCTGGTGTGGACCAGGGCTTTCAGGATCTTCTCTAGAGGCTGTCGGAGCTGCTGTCTCTCCAGTGAGGTCTCAGTCAGGGGCAGGCAGTTGTTCCAGTAGTGGCGCGCTGTAGCCATACACAGGACAGAGTTACCTGCCCGCTCCGCATAGCTGAAGAAGAGAGAAAGCATTGGTTGTTATGGCACAAATGGATATGAAGAGGGTTGAAATGGAGAGAAACATAAAGAGGAGAGAGAGAGAGAGAGAGAGAGAGAGAGAGAGAGAGAGAGAGAGAGAGAGAGAGAAAGCGAGAGAGAAAGAGACGTAGGGGAGACAAAAAGAGAACAAAGTGATGAGCAAACTATTGTTTAGGAATTACAGAAAACAGAAACTAACCTGACACTGGACTGGAGCATCTGCAAGGCTTCTCTGTAACTGTGAGGATGTCCATTTGACTTGTGGACCATGCTCAATCCTCTTAGACATGCAGCATTGCTCAACATCTCCTCCACGGCTGACTGGCTGTACCTTGAAAAGGTCAAACATTATATTATTAAATAAGCAGACAAATATGTAGTTCAGATAATCAGTCAGCCAGTCAGAAATTTGACAAAATGTCACTGCTACAGTAATGTAGACATTGACAGTCACCATTTTTTAGAATGACTGATTGTCAGAACCCTACAAAGAGTGGGACCTTAAAGCCTTGAAGATAACCATTTACTGAAGTAATTCAATGATAGTATATTGCACATTGTTGTAACATAAAATTATTACTGCTCACATGGCCGTGAGTATATTGTAATGTTATCTTGTGGACACTACTGTGGGTGTCATTTGCACCTCATCTTGCTATGTAACCAAACACGTGATCCCATCCCATATTTTTATTGAAAGGCAAATTGACCGAAATGGGTAGATATCAGGTAAAACATACAGGGAAGATCTGACCATTTCAGCCTTGATAAAACTGATGGAATCAAAGTCACCATAGTAACCAACACCTACAGAGCATAGGCCATGACCTTCAACCTCTGAGCTGCAGCGGCCTCCAGCTGCAGTGCATTGTGGCTGCAGGTCATGACCAGGTTGTGGTCTTGGGCCTGGTGAGAGAAGCAAGCCAGGTGTGTCCACACCTGCAGCTCGACCACAGGGTCACTCCACTTGCAGTCTGATGCCATGCGGACCAGCTAGAGGAGAGGATGGAGAGAGGAGAGGAGAGGGGAGGAGAAAGGAGAGGAAAATAGTAGGGAAGGAGGAGAAGGGGAGGGAGATGAGGGAGAAAGAGGCAATGAGTGCTCTGTCCTCTGGATCCCTAGAACTGGGGTTTAATGATGCAAGAATGCAGGACTGAAATGCATACAGTCCTACAGGGCTAGGAAATTAAAACAAACAAATCAAATAAGATGTTAATTTGAGGAAGCATTTTTGACCAAACTCACAGACATAGACATGGACAAATGCTCTGATTACCAGTACGGTCTCAAGGCCCCTGTTGTCGCCTGGCCAAAAAATAAGTAAGAACAAACACACTTGAGAGACACTCTGCTCTAAAGGCATCCGTTTCCACCTGGCCAAGAAAGCAGGACCTACCGTAGAGAGACTAGGGACAGAGAACTCTATATGCCTGGGGTGACTGTTGCATAGCAGCATTTCCACTCCAACCAGCACACGTGTCATGGCTGACACTGCCTCATTCTTACACTGGAAAGACAAACAGAGATACAACTGAATATTTCATCACAATGGTACCGTGGCTTACCAGTCAAAACCATAGACATTTATTAACAATGCTATCTCTGACAGGCACAATCATACATGTACAGTATATCAATGAGACTGACATTTGAAATGAATAAATGATTCACTATCCCGTTGTGATACTGTTACTGAGTTAAATCAATGATTTTTACTGTATATAGACGGTGATGAATCATATTTCTTCTCACATTAACATTGCACTGACACAGAGTTTGGGGGAATAACGACATTTTGTAATTGTACATTTTAGTCATTTAGCAGATGCTCTTATCCAGAGTGACCTACAGTTAGTGCATTCATCTTAAGATAGCTAGGTGAGACAACCACATCTCAGTTATAGTAAGAAACATTTTCCTCAAAGTAGCTATCAGCAAAGCCAGTGCTAGCAGGAAAAAGTCAAGTGCAAGTTTTAGTTTAAGAAAGGCAAGGGTGTTAGTTAGTTGTGTTTTGTGTGTGGGGGAATTAAGATGTTTTCAAAAGATGGGCAGGTACTCTGCTGTCCTTCAGATCCACCAGGGGAAATTCATTTGGTCATGTGCTTAAAAAGACGGTACATAAAACATGAAAACACAGAACCTACACTATAGAATTAATTAAAAGTGCTATAGCTACACATTTAAAGTGAAAGTGCAATTTGCTATATACTCTAGGGACCAAAAAACTATCTATTATACAGCTTAATGGCTGTTGGAATAAAAGAGTCCCCATATTTGAAGAAGTCTCTTTCCCCTTGTCCGGCTGCTGCTATGACTGAGTTTTGAGTGAAGGGGATGAGAGTCAGGAGGAAGCTAGTTCCACCATTGGGGTGCCAGGACAGAGAAAAGCTTTGACTGGGCTGAGCGGGAGCTGGCCTCCCGTAGGGGTGGGAGGGCCAAGAGACCAGAGGTGGCAGAACTGAGTGCTTGGGTTGGGGTGTAGGGTTTGAGCATAGCCTGAAGGTAGGGAAGGGCAGTTTCCCTTGCTGCTCCGTAGGCAAGCACCAGGGTCTTGAAGCGGATGCGAGCTTCGACTGGAAGCCAGTGGAGTGTGCGGAGAAGCGGGGTGAGATGGGAGAACTTGGGAAGGTTGAACACCAGGCGGGCTGTGGCGTTGCAGGGATTTGATGGCACAAGCGGGGAGCCCAGCCAACAGAGAGTTGCAGTAGTCCAGAAGGGAGATGACGAGTGCCTGGATTAGGACATGTGGCGCTTCCTGTGCGAGGTAGGGTTGTACTCTGGATATTGTAGAGCATGAACCTGCAGGAGGGAGTCAATGCTTTGATGTTTGTGGAGAACGACAGGGTTGTCCAGGGTCAAGCCAAGGTTATTTGCACTGTGGGAGGGAGACACCGTGGAGTTGTCAACTGTGATGGAGAGGTCTTGGAACGGGCAGGCCTTCCACAAGAGGAACAGCAGCTCCGTCTTGACGAGGTTGAGCTTGAGGTGGTGGGCCGACAGCCAGGCAGATTCATAAACAGCTTATCATAGTGACTAACTTGACTGAGTGAGCATGTTTTTATTTGATTTTATCTAACATTTATTTAACCAGGAAGTCCCATTGAGGACAGAAAACCTATTTCCAAAGGGAGACCTGGAACGTTATGTTACTGTACCTCATCGTCAATGTCTAGCTTCTGTCCAATCTGCTGCTGGAGGAGCCTCTTGGTCCACACCCACGTAGAAATGACCTGTTTCCTCGCTGCGATAGGGACGCTCTCTCCCGGCACATTGCCATTAGACAGGTGCAGTGCATAGTCACACAGCTAAAAGTCCATAAAGTGGGGGAAATAAAAGTTAGCATAGTAACCATAGCAGCATAAGGGTTACATTTACATTTTAGTCATTTAGCAGACACTCTTATCCAGAGCGACTGACAGGAGCAATTAGGGTTAAGTGCCTTGCTGAAGGGCACAGACAGATTTTTCACTTAGTCGGCTCGGGGATTCGAACTAGCGACCTTTCGGTTACTGGCCCAACACTCTTAACCGCTAGGCTGCCTGATAAGCAAAAGGTTTAAATTGTTTGCATAACAATAGCAATTAGCAAAGTAACCAACCAAACCATGTGAATCTGCACAAGACACTTTTCGAATCAACATACACCCACAACCTTGGGACTCCATAGCCAGGGCTTTCAGTTTCACATATGACAGTATCTAGAGAAAATCCATTGCGTAATCTGAGTTTGTTTAAGTTAGCTATCTAAGATTTATCTGATATACAGCGCGTTCGTAAAGTATTAAGACCCCTTGACTTTTTCCACATTTTGTTATGTTACAGCCTTATTCTAAAATTGATTAAATTGTTTTTTATCCTCATCAATCTACACACAATACCCCATAATGAAAAAGCAAAAACAGATTCATCTAAAAGCAAAAAACTGAAATATCTAATTTACATAAGTATTCAGACCCTTTACTCAATACTTTGTTGAAGCACCTTTGGCAGCGATTACAGCCTCGAGTCTTCTTGGGTATGACGCTACAAGCTTGGCACACCTGTATTTAGGGAGTTTCTCCCATTCTTCTCTGCAGATCCTCTCAAGCTCTGTCAGGTTGGATGGGGAGCGTCGCTGCACAGCTATTTTCAGGTCTCTCCAGAGATGTTCGATCGGGTTCAAGTCTGGGCTCTGGCTGGGACACTCAAGGACATTCAGAGACTTATCCCAAAGCCACTCCTGCGTTGTCTTGGCTGTGTGCTTAGGGTCGTTGTTGGACAACGAACCTAAGGACCTCAGACCTTCACCCCAGTCTGAGGTCCTGAGCGCTCTGGAGCAGGTTTTCATCAAGGATCTCTCTGTACATTGCTCCATTCATCTTTGCCTCGATCCTGACTAGTCTCCCAGTCCCTGCAGCTGATAAACATCCCCACAGCATGATGCTGCCACCACCATGCTTCACCTTAGGGATGGTGCCAGGTTTCCTCCATACATGATGCTTGGCATTCAGGCCAAAGAGTTCAATCTTGGTTTCATCAGACCAGAGAATCTTGTTTCTTGTTTAAGTGCCTTTTGGCAAACTCCAAGCGGGCTGTCATGTGCCTTTTACTGACGAGTGGCTTCCGTCTGGCAACTCTACCATAAAGGCATGATTGGTGGAGTGCTGCAGAGATGGTTGTCCTTCTAGAAGGTTCTCCCATCTCCATAGATGAACTCTGGAGCTCTGTCAGAGTGACCATCGGGTTCTTGGTCACCTCCCTGACCAAGGCCCTTCCTTCTCCCCCGATTGCTCAGTTTGGCTGGGTTGGCTAGTTCTAGGAAGAGTCTTGGTGGTTCCAAACTTCTTCCATTTAAGAATGATGGAGGCCACTGTGTTCTTGGGGACCTTCAATGCTGCAGACATTTTTTGGTACCCTTTACCAGATCTGTGCCTCGACACAATCCTGTCTCGGAGCTCTACGGACAATTCCTTTGACCTCATGGCTTGGGTTTTGCTCTGAAATGCACTGTGGGACCTTATATAAACAGGTGTCATGTCCAATCAATTGAATTTACCACAGGTGGACTCCAATCAAGTTGTAGAAACATTTCAAGGATGATCAATGGAAACAGGATGCACCTGAGCTCAATTTCGAGTCTCATAGCAAAGGGTCTCAATACTTATGTAAATAAGGTATTTCTGTTTTAGTTTTTTTATAAATTTGCACACAAAAAAATAACATTTTCGCTTTGTCATTATGGGCTATTGTGTGTAGATTGATGATGATTTTTTTTTATTTAATCAATTTTAGAATAAGGCCGTAGCATAACAAAATGTGGAAAAAGTCAAGAGGTCTGAATACTTTCCGAATGCACTGTATACGCCTATATGTTGAAAATGGAGAACCATTTTTATCTTCTGTTCTGAAAGAGAACACTTAGTTAATAATTCACTAATAAAGTTACTTTTATCCAGAGTATGTGCTGATGACATAGCAGACCATTTGGAGAATAGCAGAATAGATGGAGGAAATGGGATTTAATTGGGAACAAATGCAGCAGAAAATAAAGACTTAATTCACATGAAATAGTTAAAACGTTTAAAAAACAAAGCAGGGTGAATGGGTGAAAATGGGTGAATGTCAGAATGAGTCACTTGGGGCTCACACAGACTAGGGGCTCTATTTTTGGCTGCCCCTACGGCGGCGCTATTGTCAAATGCACGGTAGTTGGCAATTTAGGCTTGTAATTTACCTGTCTAACATCAGCTTGCGTGCTTATTTTTTATTTTTTGTGTCCACATGCCCATCATGGAACGAGCGATGCGATGATGCCTGTGACCCTCATATTTAGAAATATTTAAGTTATTTTCCTGTTCAATTGCTTGTTTTCGTTTTTATTTGATTAAAAACAAAGCCCGCAGTAGGCTAACCCTACTATAATGAAGTCTGGTTCTACAGCAATGTATCTGTGCGTCTTTAAAAAAAATCCTGGCCATACATTAGCCAAGTAGCCTATCAATGAAAGGTTTTTAAATGGTCTACTCATGAGAGTGCCTTGAAATATTTGAGGTTTTTGTCCTCATGCTTTTGCTTAATTCACAATTAATCGGAGCCTAATGTTTTTTTATTTCTGGAGAAGTGCGAATGTGATGCGTAAAGACATTTAGGCTTACATGTTGAAGCCGAATAGAACAATGTGAATTGCAAACATGCGAAACAATGTATTTTACTGTTACTGCTATTATTCATTACTTTATGCTATTTAATAAACGGTATCAATCCACAATGGACTAGGGCGAGAATATTCCATGCCCTCCAGACAAATTGGAGTTGATGATAACGCAGACTGTCAATAGCCTAATCAACTTGAGACAACCGCATGCAGCATTAAGCCATGGAGAACGTTTATTAGCCAGTGAGTGGTCAAGCCCTCCCCACACCTACAACTTATTTATTCATCAAAACCCAGTCTTTCCTCGCCACCGCCAGCTAGTGCGCCCATGATTCCCGCTGTGAAAATAGCAGAAATATTTCTAACACCCACAACTCAACAGCGGCTACGCTAAGATTTACCATAGCGCTAGGTTAGAAATATGTATTTGTTAAAACAGAGCCCTAGTTGTATTTAGAGTATTTCTGAAAAGCAGCATGTTTCAAAGTGCCTTGATTCTTTCATTCTTTGTGCCCCCTTTTTCAATTTTGTTTGCTTTTTATGTACAACAGCACATCTAGGAGGTACTGGAGATAGTAAGATGTAAGCCAGAAAGATTTTCAACAGCCCTCCAGGAACTTATTTAGAGATAACTTATTCAGAGAGACTTGGGAAACCTGAAGACCAGAGGCTGCCCTTGACGAATACACAGGCACAGCTCTCTGATCCCTCAAACTACCCTGCAGTAACACAGTTCAGGTCTTTATGCATGTCCACCTCTGCCATCTGCCTATCCCAATAAGCTCAGAGTGGGAGAGAGTGTTTGTTTTTGCAGAGCCCAAATTAAGACCTCTTCAGGGGAGGGAGTACCCTTGACAGCACATTGAAGGATAATAGAACCTGACTCTCTGCCAATCCTTATTAGCAAGTCACCATTTAAATCTCCCATGGCCCCATCTCCTGTCTAGCTCACTACTTGACCCACACACACACACACCTCCAGAGCCTTCCGCATGTCCTGGAGGGCCGCGTGGTCCAGGGTGAGGCTGTGGATGCTGCCTGTCCTCTCGGCTCCCTTCCCAGCTCCTTTCTTCCTCAACTCCCCCTTGCCTCCGCTGTCCTCCCTTCCCTGGCCAGTTCCCAGCCCAGCAACCGACACAAACCAGGGCTGGATCAGCCCCTGGGCCACCGCATCACACAGCATAACCAACAGCACCGGCTCCCTGGAAGCACAGAAGAGCGTCATACTCTGTACATACAAACTGACATCAGCTACAACATCTTAACTGAGAGAGGTTTATGTAAATAGCAAAGCCCTTACAGCACCTGCATTGCCCTATTGTGGTTTTAATGGACTACTTTTCATGTAATGTAATTGTGCTTATATGTACTATGTCATTAAAAGGCTGATGAGCAGTAAGTGTGTGTCAGCAACAAGCAAATGTTACAATTTGTAGTATTTAAGTGTTACCGTCCAGTGAGATGTTCCTCTTAGACCTACCCAGCGTGTCCGGTCTGTCTCAGCAGCTCCACGGCTCTCTGAAAGGTGGGCAGGAGGCGCCGCTGCTCCCCAGCTGCCAGCAGGTGGCTGTTGTAGTTCCATAAGTACACGGCTGCGTTGACCACCACCCAGGCCTCACGAATCTCTGCTCCCAGCTCGGCTGCCCGCAGGAAGTTGGAGGTGGCGTAGGCAGATAAGTCCTGGATCCAATCTCTGGGAGTGGAAAGGAGGGGAACAATAGTTATGTTGTCTGCAATGCATAATATATGAGAAAACAAAGGAAGCCACACTTTATATTTAATATACTGTATAACACACTACTTATTACATATAACAAACTGGTGAACCAAGCTCTGTGACTACATACACATTTACACACTTGGCTTGCTTTGTCCGTTTATCTTCATGTTTTGTTTGTGTGTGTGTGTGTGTTGATTCTTCCAGCCTTGTGGGGACCTAAAATCCCCAAAAGTCCCCACGAGGATAGGAAAACAAGGAAAATGTCCCACGTCCTCATGAGGACAAAGGCTATTTTAAGCTTAGGGGTTCGGTTTAGGGTTACAATTAGGGTTATGGTTAGAATTAGGGTTAAGGTAAGAGGTTAGTGGTTAGGTTTAGGAATTAGGTTTAGGGTTTGGGTTACAGGTTAAGGTTAGGCTTAGGGTAAGGGAAAATAGGATTTTGAATGGAAATACATTTTAGGTCCCCACGAGGAAAGAAGAAAACAAACGTGAGTGTGTGTGCATGTGTCCTCACCTGTAGACAGCCCACTGTGGATTGTCCTCAGGGAGGCGGAGTCCTCTCTCCTCAGGAGGGACGGCTGGGGTGTTGAGCTGTACCCCCTCAGAGCGGAGCTTGTGTATGGTGGCCTGTAAGGTACAACCTCAAATTATATTGATGATGACTTGCCCTCCCCACACAGCCATAGTCATCAAAGGCAGCCGATATAACTGGTGAGCTCAGAGAAACAATGATTTTAACTCCTGTAGCTGTCTGACAACTGAGATGAAAGTCTTTAAAAGTTTTGTGTATCGTCACATGGGGCACTTTTTGAAGAGTCAACCTCTCTAAGAACAAAGGGAACCTATTATCTTAGAACAAAGAGATGGATATTATAAAAAGAGGGGCCGCAGATGATCCAATTCAGAATTCGACAAGGTCATCGCTTTATTTCTAGATTGTTATGTCTGTCTGTTCTTCGAAGCCAGCGTTGTCAAGTTAATACAGTGCATTCGGAAAGTATTGAGACCCCTTGACTTTTTCCAAATTTTGTTATGTTACAGCCTTATTCTAAAATGTATTCAATATTTTTTCCCTCATCAATCTACACAAAATACCCCATAATGACAAAACGAAAACAGGTGTTTTGAAATATTGGCAAGTTTATTCAAAATAAAAAACAGACCATTTGCTATGAGACTCGAAATTGAGCTCAGATGCATCCTGTTTCCATTGATCATCCTTGAGATGTTAGTACAACTTGATTGGAGTCCACCTGTGGTAAATTCAATTGATAGGACATGATTTGGAAAGGCACACCAGTCTACATAAGGTCCCACAGTTGACAGTGCATGTCAGAGCAAAAACGAAGCCATGAGGTCGAAGGAATTGTCCGTAGAGCTCCGAGACAGGATTGTGTCGAGGCACAGATCTGGGGAAGGGTACCAAAACATTTCTGCAGCATTGAAGGTCCCCAAGAACACAGTGGCCTCCATCATTATAAAATAGAAGAAGTTTGGAACCAACAAGACTCTTCCTAGAGCTGGCCGCCCACCCAAACTGAGCAATCAGGGGAGAAGGGCCTTGGTCAGGGAGGTGAGCAAGAACACGATGGTCACTCTGGCAGAGCTCCAGAGTTCATCTGTGGAGATGGGAGAACCTTCCATAAGGACAACCATCTCTGCAACACTCCACCAATCAGTCCTTTATGGTTGAGTGGCCAGACAGAAGCCACTCGTCAGTAGACCATGAGAAACAAGATTCTCTGGTCTGATGAAACCAAGATTGAACTCTTTGGCCTGAATGCCAAGCGTCACGTCTGGAGGAAACCTGACACCATCCCTACGGTGAAGCATGGTGGTGGCAGCATCACGCTGTGAGGTTGTTTTTCAGTGGCAGGGACTGGGTGACTAGTCAGGATTGAGGGAAATATGAACGGAGCGAAGTACAGAGAGATCCTTGATGAAAACCTGCTCCAGAGCGCTCAGGACCTCAGACTGGGGCAAAGGTTCACCTTCCAACAGGACAACGACCCGGGACAAGTCTCTGAATGTCCTTGAGTGGCTCAGCCAGAGCCCAGACTTGAACCTGATCGAACATCTCTGGAGAGACCTGAAAATAGCTGTGCAGAGATGCTCCCCATCCAACCTGACAGAGCTTGAGAGGATCTGCAAAGAAGAATAGGAGAAACTCCCCAAATACAGGTGTGCCAAGCTTGTAGCGTCAAACCCACAAAGACTTAAGGCTGTAATTGCTTAAGGCTGTAGGTGCTTCAACAAAGTACTGAGTAAAGGGTCTGAATACTTATGTAAATGTGATATTTCATTTTTTTATTTGTAATACATTTGCAGAAAATGCTAAAAATCTGTTTTTGCTTTGTCATTATCGGATATTGTGTGTAGATTGATGAGGGAAAAAACAATGTCATACATTTTAGAATAAGGCTGTAACGTAACAAACTGTGGAAAAGGTCAAGGGATCTGAATACTTTCCGAATGCACTGTATCTCTGAATATTTATTAAAAGCTTGGCGCCAGAGGTCCGATGGGTCTGTTGAATCACACAGTCTGACGAGCAGAACAATGTTGCATCAAGGTATCAAGAAGAGTGAACAAGACCGAAGAAATCAACACCAGAGGCAGGGTTCTCCTCAAAGAATGTAAGAGTGGCGCTGCCCCACCTTGTGGACTGGCTGTATGTAATAAAAAATTATTTTGTTATTTTTTTTACTTTATTTATTTAAGGTCAGGCATCACACCCTAATAGGGTATGTTTTTGCTCTAGATTGCAGGAAATGTCAGTTACAGGTGTTCAAAAACCTAAAAATCTCAGAATCCTAAGGTGGGCACTGCCCCTCTCCTTGTTAAAACATCCTGGAGAGAACCCTGAGAGGGGTATACTACGATACAAGCTAAATCTACTCAGGATTTTATAAAGCTAGCCAGCTTCAGTTAGCTTCACATTTCAGCTCAGGCTTCATCCATGTTACGAAGGTGGATATTGATCCTCCACCTGACGTTAACTACAGCCAGGCTTGTAACTGCGCTTACATGTCGCACACGGATAAGTCCAGTGAGTCAAACGGCGAGCTCTTCATGTTGTGGAAAATGACCCACAATGCTGTTTACTTTCTGCATCTACACTGACCAAAAAATATAAACGCAACATGTAAAGTGTTGGTCCCATGTTTCATAAGCTGAAATAAAAGATCCCAGAAATTTTCCATACGCACGAAAAGCTTATTTCTCTCAAATTTTGTGTACAAATTTGATTACATCCCTGTTAGCATTTCTCCTTTGCCAAGATAATCCATCCACCTGACAGGTGTGGCATATCAAGAAGCTGATCAAACAGCACGATCATTATTAGGGCTGACCCCATTTAGAGACGACTGGTCAATTGTTTGGTCGATAGGCTGTCGGTCGAGCAGTAGCGCAAAAAAAAAAATTATGGTGTACAAGACACCTGTCTGATTTGGGCCTGTCTGAGTGGACTGATCCATTGTGGAGGCCGTTGGGATGGCACAGTCCATCAGTCTAAGACATGCAACACAAATACAAATTATATTATTTTATAACAAATGCGCTTTCTCCCGCGTTAGATAGTGGTCGCTGTCCGCGGTTCTGAAACACATCATTGCGCTGTTGAAATGGCGCCTTTTCCCAGACCATGTTGCTATGTGCATAATAGCAAAGTTAACCAGCTTATTAGTGTTGAGAACAATGCGGCGGAAGCAGCAGCCGAGTTAGGAGATGAGGAAACATCCCTTGCCTTAATTGTCTAAGAAAAGTGAGGAGAGAGGAAACCCTAATTTAACTAGGTCTATAATCAATAGCCTAACTGTTAAATGTGCCTGGCTTTATAAATCATCCATACATATTTACAGAAATAAGACAGATCCTGCTTCTGTTGTCTGTTTGAGTGTTTGGTTGATAGCCTACTGATTCCATGAGCACCAAGCCTCACGCAACAATTTCACTAATCTGGCTGTTTTTAATCTTTGCTATGCTGTAATAAAGGCTTTACACTTGTTTTTGTTAGACCAGCCTCTCTGGTTTGATTTATAATTGTCAGAAAAATTATATTTATAATAATAATAATAATAATAATAATAATAACCCTCCTTTTTCTCTGATCTCCTTCTTATTGTTATTATTACTATTATTATTATGATCATCATTATAATAATAAGTAATGTCATTATCATTAGTAGGCTTAGCATAGCAGCCTTGTATAACCACCATCGAGCTGTAGGCCTAAGAGCACATCCTGTTTAGTCTTAATACCATAACTTACTCAGGCCTATATTTCAATACTTATATAGGCTACTGTGTCAATCAATCATTTATTTGTTCATGTCATCACTCAGCATACGAGTCATTCATGATGTGAAATGCAATCAAGCATTTTAGTTTTAAAATAAAATAAAGCGACCATTGAATAATTAGCGTAAACAATAAATAGGCCTAAACCGTTCCATTTCTGAAATTGCATTCACAAATGAATGCAACTGTTTTCAGTCTATGCTGTAATAAAGGCTTTACAAAAAAACATTACAACAGACTCTATGGTACGCTTATAATTTATTTTGTGTTTTTTACATTGTTCCAAACGGTAAGAAAAAGTATATTGTAATCTAACAGCACCTGTTTGGCACACATAGGCCTAATATGCACACAGCGCTTGCTCCATTCCTTATTTTCCACAACTAGTCAAATTTATTCCACACATCTGACTTCCCCTTTACCTCCTGCGCAACCAGTAAACATTCCCCCATTTCGAGTGTATTTGTCACGTCCTCTGCATCCATTTTGCTGTCAGGTGTTACGTTGTTCAGAGTTTGTTATAACCAATTTATTGATGTGATCATGATTATGCTATAGGTCAGGCTCTATTAGTCACGTGCATTGCGAAGCATACATGTGTCACGTAAAGAGAGCAAGGGTTGAGGGAATATTTAATGTGTTTCCTAAACAAATTAGGGATTTCGGTAACAACTTTTCAGTCAGAAATTGATGTAATTATGTTGCAGCTTCAGCAACACGGACAGCGCTATACACACTGATGTTCTGTGGTGGTCGCTGCAGCAGGGAGGAGAGAGACAACGGGTGCTAGTCACACAGTCACTCGCTGTTTTTTGTTTTAGTTTTTTTAGCACAGCAAGTTTGAACAAGGCGGCACAATCCCTTTAGTCATTTGTGTGTCTTAATTATTTCATCAAACAGTCCGCTTAAAGCATCAGACAAGCTCAGTGCACATACAGTGCATTCGGAAAGTATTCAGACCCCTTGACTTTTTCCACATTTTGTTACGTTACAGCCTTATTCTAAAATTGATTAAATAGTTTTTTCCCCCTCATCAATCTACACACAATACCCCATAATGACAAATCAAAAACAGGTTGTTAGACATTTTTGCAAATGTATAAATAAAAAAAATTCGGAAATATTACATTTACATAAGTATTCCGACCCTTTACTTTACTCCCATTCTTCTCTGCAGATCCTCTCAAGCTCTGTCAGGTTGGAGGGGGGGCGTCGCAGCACAGCTATTTTCAGGTCTCTCCAGAGATGTTCGATCGGGGTTCAAATCCGGACTCTGGCTGGGTCACTCAAGGACATTCAGAGACTTGTCCCGAAGCCACTCCTGCGTTGTCTTGGCTGTGTGCTTAGGATTGTTGTCCTGTTGGAAGGTGAACCTTCGCCCCAGCCTAAGGTCCTGAGCGCTCTGGAGCAGGTTTTCACCAAGGATCTCTCTGTACTTTGCTCTGTTCATCTTTGCCTCAATCCTGACTAGTCTCCCAGTCTCTGCCGCTGAAAAACATCCCCAAAGCATGATGCTGCCACCACCATGCTTCACCATAGGGATGGTGCCAGGTTTCCTCCAGACGTGACGCTTGGCATTCAGGCCAAAGAGTTCAATCTTGGTTTCATCAGACCAGAGAATCTTGTTTCTCATGGTCTGAGAGTCTTTAGGTGCCTTTTGGCAAACTCCAAGTGGGCTGTCATGTGCCTTTTACTGAGGAGTGGCTTCTGTCTGGCCACTCTACCATAAAGGCCTGATTGGTGGAGTGCTGCAGAGATGGTTGTCCTTATGGAAGGTTCTCCCATCTCCACAGAGGAACTCTGGAACTCTTTCAGAGTGACCATCAGGTTAAGGCTCTTCTCCCCCAATTGCTCAGTTTGGCAGGGCGGCCACCTCTAGGAAGAGTCTTAGTGGTTCCAAACTTCTTTAATTTAAGAATGATGGAGGCTACTGTGTTCTTGGGGACCTTTTGGTACCCTTCCCCAGATCTGTGCCTCAACACAATCCTGTCTCGGAGCTCTACGGACAATTCCTTTGACCTCATGGCTTTTGCTATGACATGCACTGTCAACTGAGGGACCTTATATAGACAGGTGTGTGCCTTTCCAAATCATGTCCAATCAATTGAATTTACCACAGGTGGACTCCAATCAAGTTGTATAAACACCACAAGGATGATCAATGGAAACTGGATTGTGTGTAGATTGATGAGGAAACAAATGTATTTAATCAATTTTAGAATAAGGCTGTAACGTAACAAAATGTGGAAAAATTCAAGGGGTCTGAATACTTTCCAAATGCACTGTAGTTGATTTAATTAAAACACGTGTCTATATATGGAAAAATACACGTAACATTTTGACCAATCAATTGGTCTAAAGAACAGACGACTCTCGCTCGACCAAGATTTTGTCAGGGACAGCCCTAATCATTACACAAATCAAATCAAATTGTATTTGCCACATGCGCCGAATACAACAGGTGTAGACCTTACAGTGAAATGCTTACTTACAAGCCCTTAACCAACAATGCAGTTTTTAAGAAAAAAAAAAAAAGTGTTCAGTAAAAAATTGATAAGTAAAAATAAAAGAGCATCAGTAAAATATAATAACAGTAGGGAGGCTATATACAGGGGGTACCAGTACAGAGTCAATGTGCGGGGGCATCGGTTAGTTGAGGTCATTGAGGTAATATGTACATGTGGGTAGAGTTAAAGTGACTATGCATAAATAAAAAGAGAGTAGCAGCAGCGTAAAAGAGGGGGTTGGGGTGGGGTGGGGTGGGGGGGCAATGCAAATAGGGCCAGGTCTCTGACCTCCTCCCTATAGGCTGTCTCATCGTTGTCGGTGATCAGGCCTACCACTGTTGTGTCGTCAGCAAACTTAATGATGGTGTTGGAGTCGTGCCTGGCCATGCAGTCATGGGTGAACAGGGAGTTCAGGAGGGGACTGAGCACGCACCCCTGAGGGGCCTCCGTGTTGAGGATCAGCGTGGCAGATGTGTTGTTACCTACCCTTACCACCTGGGGGCGGCCCGTCAGGAAGTCCAGGATCCAATTGCAGAGGGAGGTGTTTAGTCCCAGGGTCCTTAGCTTAGTGATGAGCTTTGAGGGCACTATGGTGTTGAACGCTGAGCTGTAGTCAATGAATAGCATTCTCATGTGGAGTGCAATAGAGATTGCATAATCTGTGGATCTGTTGGGGTGGTATGCAAATTAGAGTGGGTCTAGGGTTTCTGGGATAATGGTGTTGAACAGCCTTTCAAAGCACTTCATGGCTACAGACGTGAGTGCTACGGGTCGGTAGTCATTTAGGCAGGTTATCTTAGTGTTCTTGGGCACAGGTACTATGGTGGTCTGCTTGAAACATGTTGGTATTACAGACTCAGTCAGGAACATGTTGAAAATGTCAGTGAAGACACTTGCCAGTTGGTCAGCGCATGTTCGGTGTACACGTCCTGGTAATCCGTCTGGCCCTGCGGCCTTGTGAATGTTGACCTGCTTAAAAGTCTTACTTACATTGGCTAGGGAGAGCGTGATCACATAGTCATCCGGAACAGCTGATGCTCTCATGCATGCTTCAGTGTTGCTTGCCTCGAAGCGGGCATAGATGTGATTTAGCTCATCTGGTAGGCTTGTGTCACTGGGGAGCTCGCGGCTGTGCTTCCCTTTGTAGTCTGTAATAGTTTTCAAGCCATGCCACATCCGACGAGTGTCAGAGCCGGTGTAGTACGATTCAATCTTAGTTCTGTATTGACTCTTTGCCTGTTTGATGGTTCGTCGGAGGGCATAGCGGGATTTCTTATAAGCGTCCGGGTTAGAGTCCCGCTCCTTGAAAGTGGCAGCTCTACCCTTTAGCTCAGTGCGGATGTTGCCTGTAATCCATGGCTTCTGGTTGGGGTATGTACGTACGGTCACTGTGGGGAAGACATCATCAATGCACTTATTGATGAAGCCAGTGACTGATGTGGTGTACTCCTCAATGCTATCGGAAGAATCCCGGAACATATTCCAGTCTGTGCTAGCAAAACAGGTGCACCTTGTGCTGGGGACAATAAAAGGCCACTCTAAAATGTGCAGTTTTGTCACACAACACAATGCCACATATGTCTCAAGTTTTGAAGGAGAGTGCAATTGGCATGCTGACTGCAGGAATGTCCACCAAAGCTGTTGCCAGAGAATTGAATGTTCAGGCATAAGCTAAGGACAACGAATACAATTGCATTTTATCGATGGCAATTTGAATGCACAGAGATACTGTGACGAGATCCTGAGGCCCATTGTGAGGCCCATTTTTTTAAAGGTATCTGTGACCAACAGATGCATATCTGTATTCCCAGTCATGTGAAATCCATTGATTAGAGCCTAATGAATTTATTTCAATTGACGGATTTCCTTATATGAACTGTAACTCAATAAAATATTTTTAATTGTTGCATGTTGCATTTATATTTTTGTTCAGTATACATCATATCGCTGACTCTACCTTTAAATCAGTCGTCTTCCTCAAACGAAGGGGATGATGACGCCATCTTTGCGAGAGGGAATCTGATTTCATTCAGGATAAGTGGAGTTAGCCCTGAGTTAGTCTGCCCCGGAGCAGGTTAGTTCCGAAGGATTCGTTGCCATAAAAGGTGAGTCACTTTCGTGTGCCCGGTTATCCCGAGTTGAACTCAGTTGACCAAAGTTAGCTCACTAACTGTTCTATCTCGTATCATAGTACACCCCCTCTGTTCCGCTGGGCTCAATCTGATTAAATCCCACAGCGCCACTCTACTGCTAATATTGGTATTTTGTCTTTACTTTGCATTAATTGCATCAATAGAATCAATCATTGTCTATAAGAAAAGTCATAGTGACTATAGTGTGTGGTCAGGAGAACTGAGGGGGAGGGGGGGTTCTACTAAGCTAACATATGGAATTGTTTTAAGATGGTCATACCAAGGATCATGCAGCCATTTGATTTTGGATTTTAGAATTAACATTATTTGATGAAACACTGAATTTGGCCTTACTAATATTAGCCCATAGAAACGCATTGAATAACAGATTCATACATAGAAAAACAGATAGTCAAAAATAAATCAAAAGGAAGTTTGTTTTAAAGTGTCTGTCCAATATCTGAGAGATATAAGAAAGATCAGGAAATTATTGATATTTTTTTGGACCCATATTCTACCCAGAAAACTGGGCACTAAACTACTTCCATTAATTGTTTTAACTGGTACCAGACTACCTTCAGACGAGTCTTGAGGCTTGTGAGTGTCCTTGAGCAAAACAACCGACATGTACATGTTCATGTGTAGCCCAAACCGTTCAGACTCTACAAACAGAAGTTGGCAGATCGGCGGTACTGACTTCAGATGAGTCCCGTGACGCTTGTAGAAAAAAAGGATATTAAGAGAAAGGGGTCAAGGGTCAAAGGTGGTCATCTGACCTCAGCATTGATGAAGCACACTTCAGCCAGCAGACGGAGCAGGTCCTTCTCCGCACTCTGGGCCAGTCGCCCTGCCGATGGACGCCCGTCACCATGGAGTCCACCCTCCACTGGGCTCTCGTCCCCCGCCTTGCGCTCACCTGGGGACCAGAGGGTATCGAGTGAGCCAGAGTGAGCGTGTGCAGTTATGCATCAGTGCTTCCGTAAACAACCCAGTCTCTCCTCCCTCCTCCACTAATCTCCATTACCGCTGACACTACCCAGTGAGCCACCTGCTAGTTATCAATAGCACTGGTTGATAATTAACTCATTTGCACCCAAATAAACATGTAAGATGATTTTATTCTATATCCCCATAATGATTTCAATGAAGCAGTTGAGCGCTGTGGATAGACTGACTTTGAGAAATCAATTAGGCTGTGAAAACATTTTTAAAATGTAAATGTAACCTCAAAGCGTACCAGACGCTACAATCCTCCAGAGTAAAGATTCCCACTACTTAGGTTTCCTGGGCTAGGATTAATAATAAATTCCTCTTGATACAATTAGTTATGCTTGCTATATATATATATATATATATATATATATATATATATATATATATATATATATATATATATACTACCGTTTAAAAGTTTCGGGTCACTTAGAAATGTCCTTGTTTTCGAAAGAAAAGCAATTTTTTTGTCCATTCAAATAACATCAAATTGATCAGAAATACAGTGTAGACATTGTTAATGTTGTAAATGGCTATTGTAGGTGGAAACGGCAGATTTTTTATGGAATATCTACATAGGCGTACAGAGGCCCATTATCAGCAACCATCAGTCCTGTGTTCCAATGGCACGTTATGTTTACTAATCCAAGTTTATCATTTTAAAAGGCTAATTGATCATTAGAAAACCCTTTTGCAATTATGTTAGCACAGCTGAAAACTGTTGTTCTGATTAAAGAAGCAATAAAACTGGCCTTCTTGAGACTAGTTGAGTATTTGGAGCATCAGCAATTGTGGGTTTGATTACAGGCTCAAAATGGCCAGAAACAAATAACTTTCTTCTGAAACTCGTCAGTCTATTCTTGTTCTGAGAAATGAAGGCTATTCCATGCAAGAAATTGCCAAGAAACTGAAGATCTCGTACAATGCTGTGTACTAGTCCCTTCACAGAACAGCGCAAACTGGCTCTAACCAGAATAGAAAGAGTAGTGGGAGGCCCCGGTGCACAACTGAGCAAGAGGACAAATACATTAGTGTCTAGTTTGAGAAACAGGCGCCTCACAGGTCCTCAACTGGCATCTTCATTAAATAGTACCTGCAAAACACCAGTCTCAACGTCAACAGTGAAGAGGCGACTCCGGGATGCTGACCTTCTAGGCAGAGTTGTATAGAAAAAGCCATATCTCAGACTGCCCATCTTAATCTTTTCTTTTTATTGGCCAGTCTGAGATATGGCTTTTTCTTTGCAACTTTTGAACGGTAGTGTATATATATATCCCTTCTGTTGCCAAAGTGAAAGTTCCTCACAGTCTGATTTAGGAGCTTTCCATCTTCCATCATCGTAGAGCAGACAGAAACGACAGGCAGCTCGACACACATCCCAAACCTCTTGCTTCCTAGCTGTCTTTGCCAAGGCTGCCCACAATTTCACCCTGAAAAAAATAACAAATACAATGTTCCATACTTTCCCATAGGTGGGAGTCTGCCATGAGAACATTCTGTATTGGAAAAGTGTTTGTTTGGGCAATGCTAAATAATAAATGTTTCCTTTGGCTAGTTCGACCGCACTGGTTGTATGTTCTCCCCCCACCGTGATGCCATGCCTTTTTTATGTGTTTATTCTACAGGGTATTAGTGAAGCCTGGTGGAAGGCTGGTTGTGCTGCTACACATCATTCCATATCCTCACCCTGAAAAACCTCCTACTAATGATATTCAGTATCAGTATTATGCACTAAAAATGAATAAGCCACATAGTTCAGCTTGGCTTCACAGTGTCCTAGGACATAGAAACGTATTTAAAGTCGCTAGCTACCAAATGGTTAATGTTCATAACATTTTGATTACGCACCATGTGCACTCATTTGTGTTAAGGCCTGTAAGATATCAAGACAAGAGCACATGTTCATAGAAAACCTTGATATATTCTCTCTCACCCTCTCATTCATTCACTCACCCTCTCACTCACTCACTCATAAACACGTATGCACACACACATTCACTCATATTTACATAATACACACCTCTCCCTGTCATTCTTGCCAGCTCTCTGTCTGGCCAGGTGTCCCTGTACCTTCTCAACACATGCAGAGTGGTGCTGAGCCTTAGCAGAGAGATGAGCCACACCGCCAGGTCCACTGGTGCCTGAGGGGACTAAACACATTTGAATACACATTTACATTAAGAAACCAACTGCATTGGAATAGTGATAAATAGTCCATCATATTGGACAATCCCTTTGAAATTAGAACGAATCCAGGGAGGCTGCAATTTGCCACAGACTCTTCCCAGCCCTGACAAACAGTGTTGTGATTGGCATAAAATCAGGTAAATAAAAAGCTGAATCGCTGATTAATCAGAAATCAAAATATTACATCTCTGAACAAAGGATCCACACAACTGTGTCTGCAACAGGTTAGACCCTTACTCTCGCATCCGGAGCTCACTGACAGCCAGACATATCTCACTACAGCACATTGCTGATGACAGTCTGGGGGCCAATAACAGAATGGTACAAAAACTACATTCTATTATTAATTTGTTCATCTTCAGCACATGCTCAGCATATTTCTCCAATCTCCGGGGTCACTCGGGTTGCTTGGATGTTCAAACGGCTTCATCATTGGGTTTCTTTGTCTTAGGCCTCAAAAGCCAGCTTGTGCTTGAGGTGTTACTGTTGTAACACAGGAAGTATCACTAGGTAAAAGTAGTCGTGACCTGCACACCTGACCCGTGCCTGTATAAACAGCTAGTCAGCTCCAGTCTCATGGCCTGGCTGTCAGAGGCAGGGCCCTGGCTCGGTTGTTAGGCATCAGAGTGTTCACTTGATCCTGGGCACCTGGAAGCCCGAGAGGGGAGAGATCAAAGCATGCCAGCCCCTTAGCCCCAGGACTCCATAGGCTCTATGATCCAGTGCATCGGAGCTATAGGGATTTTGTCATGCAGACATATCGAAACAAGGAGTCAGTCAAATCCTCCAAGAAATGGTTCTAGTACTTGGATGTTGGGCTGTGAAGTAAGTAAGCCTCTCTCTCCAACTAAGCGCCCTCCAAACTCAGTCTTAGTTTTGAGGGTACCTTTATCACCAAACGTGAGCTTTGGATAGCAGGATTAGGCAATCCTATACATGGCTGGTGAAAGACACTACATCAAAGTCATTCTAAAATGAAATGGCTATTCAAAAAGATAGTTCAAGGGAAGGAGTTTGTACTTTTTGCCGCGCTATCTGCGTCGAGCACCACCTGGAAAGCGTCGGGGGCCAGGGTGAGGCCTGCGTTGACCAGCATAGGCCGTCTCTTTCTCACCTCCTCCTGTGGCTGCCCATTCTTAGCCTTTAACAAATAGAGAGAGAGAGAGAGCGCGCGACAGAGAGCGATGGAGCGAGAGCGACAGAGAGAGACAGAGCGACAGAGAGAGAAAGACAGACAAAGACAGAGAGACTTTGACACCCATGCTGTTTTCACCTACTATGATCTCTCCTCTCAGCAGGCCAACTCTGATGTCTACTCAAAGCATGTTACCAATTGACTGATCATCTCACAGTTTGACATATCATCACAGTTTGACTTTTCATCACACACTTGGGCAACAACAAACATGCCTATCAGGAACATCACTAGCTATATTTCACAGAAATTATAATGAATGTCTGCTTCACCCTACTGTCAGGTTTCATCTTACAGTAAGTTAAGTCAGGTCAAGTCTCCCCAGTCCTGCTTTGTATTGAGTGTAAGGGGTCAGCAGACCTGTTGGATGAGCATGGCAGCCTGGTCCTCTGTCCTGCTGGGGGTCTGATATAGGGTGCCGCGGAGCTGCAGGAGGTTGAGGGCTGAGGTGAGGCGCTCGTGGTGCACGCCCCTCTCGTCCAGCAGCAGGGCCCTCTGGAGGTGGAGCAGAGCAGGCTCCAGCCTCCCCTCTTCCTCCTCAATCACTGCCAGCTCACTGTGGACCTGACAGCGCATCTCCAGCTGCACACTGAAAGAACAAAGTTAACACTTTAGATTGGACACACATGCAGGCATGAAAGTGCACACACACATAATGGCCTCTTTGAGTGTGAGTCACCTGTGAGTGTCCTCCAGGACTTGGGCCACTTTGAGGAGCGCCCCCTTGACATTCCTCCTGAGGTTGTGTTGAAGGAGGGGCAGACAGGCGTTCCACTGTGATGCACACACCGCCTGCATCACCTTGGCATCCTCCTCTCTTACTGCACTCTGCAGCACCTTGTCCAGTCTGCCTATCACCTTCAGCTGGGCCTAAGGGATCAGGCAACAACTACAGCAAGGACTGCCTAACGAATCTACAGATTCTACAAAGTATGGTGCAACACTGTTGCAACACAGGTAGAACTGCCAAACAGAACAAAAAATATATATTTAATAACGCTACCAATATAATAATTATATAATAACATCATGACATCCACAGCTTGGCTTGAATTCAAAAGAACGAATGCATTAGAAATAACACTGCATTGGAAAGAACATTGCCAGGCTTTAAAGGTATAAGGCTCTTTTGAGCTCATTTAACACTGTATTGATGTACTGTAATATGTTCTGGGTGGCAAACTGGCATATTAATGCTGCTAATTCATGCACAGGAGAGGGCACCTCCATATTGGCTTTGGAATAGTCCTTCATCCCCCCCTCCTGCTTCTTCTGGAGGTCCAGGTCACACTGGACACACTCCATCATGATGCACTGGCCAACACTCTACAAATAGAGAATTTGAAACGTAAAATACAAAACGTGTAAGGAGAATGGCATTTCTACTGCTAAATTATAGTGAGACCAGCCATGTGTATTCACAGAGTCTCAGAGTAGAGAGCTGATCTAGGATCAGGTCCCCAATGTCCATAATCGTTTTCATTATGATCAAAATGAGATAATAATTATCCTTGATCAGCACTCCTTCTTTGAGATGCTCTGTGAAAACGGGCCCAGATGGCTCAAGTTGAATCACAGTATTGAAGTTACCCAATACCCATTTCCAACCACACATTACATTTTACATTTGAGTCATTTAGCAGACGCTCTTATCCAGAGCGATTTACAGGAGCTTAGGGTTAAGTGCCTTGCAGACAGATTTTTCACCTAGTCGGCTCTGGGATTAGAACCAGCGACCTTTCGGTTACTGGCACAACGCTCTTAACCACTAACCTACCTGCTGCCCCATTACACATGTAATGTAGAATCACTGAACGTATTAGAAATACTACTGAGGGTAAAGGGAATATGTGGGCCTCTTGGGCCCCAGCTCTTCTAGCTAATCAAGTCTCTTGTCGAGACCTCGACTGAGAAATTGGGTCAATTACGTGCATATGTTTGCATAATTGCATTACTCTATATGGCATATAGAGACATGATAATAGAGATATCTGTGACCGCCACTCACAGTGACTCCCGCTGTTTTCAGCTCTCTCAGACAGTCCGCTGCCATCTGGTGATGTTTCAACTGCAAGGCCAGAAAAGCTAGCTCCAGGAGGAAGGCAACTCTTTAGAAACAATTTATAAGATTAACATGGTTAATGAGACATTCATAAGACATTCACAACACTTTGATCATCTGTAAGAGTAAAAAACGATTTAGCCATGTAATATTCAGACTGATGCTACTGAGATGTAAAGCCACTGTATTGGTGTTGAAGATAGACTATCAATTCAAATGAATTCAACAACAGGTCAATAGAGTCAAACAAAATATGGCCAATTACTAGGCCAATTGTAGTGATGATAGTAAGTATTGCAACAGGAGAGGAGATGTAGACCTGTCAGCTGGAGGGATGGGTGAGGGGCTCTCTGCAAGACAAGGGCTGGAGCTTTGAGCTGTAGCAGGGGATTGGGCTGCAGCTGAATGCATAAGGAGCAGGAAAATCTCCTTAATCCTGGCAGCATCCTCTTTTCTGGCCTCACAAAGATCATTAACATTACTGTGGAACACAGAATGAACACACACAAAGCACATGCATCTTAGTGCACACACACACATACACACACTGAACCCAGGGCATGTTAACCTACTGTATATCATTCTCATAATGATGGTAGGGTCTGGGTGATGGTATGAGTCATGCTGCCCATGTCTATAGCTCAGCTTGTTAACCGTGAGATGGTCTGACATGTAGAGTACACGCCTGCGGAGAGGGTGCTGGTCTTCCTCTCAGTAGTACCAAAAGCTAACGGGTAATAAATATCAGCGGTCTAATAACCTTGTCCCCTCTGAGATGCTCCGGGTCTAGCTGAGAGACCGCATATCACTAACCCAATGACCTAGGTCCAGTGAGTACAGAAGGTCCAAATCAACTTATGTAATGTGATCTTTAGGACCACTTATAAAGAACTGCCCACTCTCAACTCTTAAACCATGGAAAACAAATAACATACAGACCACAGCAAACAATAACCTTTTAGTTTTTAAAAGGCACAATATGTATGGCTGTGTAGGCCTAAAACTCTTCAGCAAAAAGCAAATAATGATATCAAAGCTTTTTGCTTCTTGCAAACAACTTTTGAAAAAATAACAGTGCCTGCAGTATGATTCTTCAAATGCATTTTCAAAGCAAAATATTATCAATATACACATCACAACCTAATCCCAAAAGCACTTTCAAAATACGTAGCTGCAACTTTTTAACGGTTATTGTGGTTATTACTTTTCAGTCTCATAAATGAAGATACAGAATACATCCATAATTTGAAAATAAACATACTCTGATGCGTAATCTCTGGGGATATCTTGCCTCAAAAAACATTGAGCCTACAAAGACGATCAACGGGGCATGGAAAAGTTAAGTGACAAAGAACTTTTAAGTTGATTGAACAAAATAATATCATGTTAGATAAAGGGGGGGAAACACTTACTGTTTGAGCTTCTGCATTTTGTAGATGACTGATAAAACAGGACTTGCTTCAGTTTTCTTGGGGTTTTTATTGAAGTCAAACAGCTTATGTCGTACCTAGGAGCAACATAATTGTATTAGTAGATAAATAGAACTACCCAGTTTAACCCCACATGTAACCATGCTCTACCCAAAGACAGTCAAAACAAGTGAGACGCTGGTTGTGTCTTTCCAGGACCTGACACCACATCCGAAAAGGAGTTCATGACTTTAGTCAGCACATTAAAAAAGAGAAGGCTTTACCTGTAGGGAAAATATTTTTGGATACAGGTCAGGGATATGTGACTCTATGAAGTTTGAGGTGGCCTTGGCAAAACTAGAAGCTTCTTTCCCTTTCCCAGCATCCACAAGGCATTCAACAAGGTGTCTGCATGTTGAGACAATGGATACAACAATCAATATACTCTGCACCTCAACACAAATCGTTGTACTGAAATATATTTTAAAAAATCTGATTCATAAATGTTCTGAGTCATAATTGAGGGGCATTTGGCATTACTGATTGTTAGTGTATGATGAGACAGAGCATGACAGTTAGAGCCACCTACAGCATGAGCTGAGCCCTCCAACTGTAGTCTGGTTCCCCAACCTCCTCCAGGGCCTTGACCACCTGAGTGAGGGTGGGCACCAGGTGCTGGCGTGGCCCGGGCCGCAGGAGCGGCCGGACCATCTGGAAGTAGAGCACCGAAGCATTGAATACCAAAAAGTGGTATCTGCCCGAAAGTAAAGAGTATGAGGGAAAGAAGAAAAACTGTTTTACAGATCAATAATTTACACAGCAGAAAAACACTATCTGATCTTTTTAGTACAGTTATACAGTACATTTTAATTTAGGCCAAGTGTTGACTTTGGGATGGAAATTCCTATGAATTGCAAATGAATATACACAGTACAGTATACCAGTCTTTCAATGAGTCACTGGAGAGTTTAGCCCTATTGTAAATCTCCATTTGGAGTACAGCCATTACTGGCTTACAGGCCATGAGGGTGGAATTTATCAAATAAAAAGGGTGCAGAGATTATTTGAGTTTTTCTAACATAATTCAAACTCATTTATCCACCAGGGATGACTGCGTACATTAGTCTGGGCTGTGTTAGGCATTCCCTTTGGTCTTAATTGGGATCGTTCCGGCAGCCCTTTATTGACACATATAATTACATATTAGATCTGTAATTTAATAGGATCTCTGTGGGCCCTATATGATATTATGACTTCATAATGCACCTCTTACTGTCTGTAGACCTTTTTGCATAAATCTCATAACATATCTGTGTACAGTCACAGGGCATATAAACCAGCAGATAATTCTGTTTGATATTCTTATTGCTTTGCTATTTGCTTATGGCTAGCCTTTTCACACTTAAGGGAGAATATTATGTGAAACAAATATGAATCTTAAGAGCAACTTCATATTTGTTTCATATGTTTGTGGACCAAGAGATGAACTACATCGATAAAGGCCTACATTTTCACTAAGTCTCCCACTCCTGGATATTTTTGTGCCACAGCAACAGAGTAAACTTTCATCCCCCATACTCCCCACCTAAGCCTCTCGTCATCCTGTGAATATTTCCCCTCTATGATCTCTTTTAACATAGACTGACATGATGCCACTTTGTGCTAGACAATATGAAAGACGGAACACATATCAAATAAATAATTCAACTTTTCTGTCACAAAGAGTGTGGGCACGGCTCACTTTGGTCAACTATGGAGACAGGAAAATGACTCATGTTCCTATGAAACAGGTTCCTGTTAAATTGCATACCTTGGTTTGACCTTTGAAATCTCAATAGCTTTCAGAAAATAAATCACAGCCTTTTCAATCTCCTCCTAAGAGAGAAATCATGAGTATGAAAGAGGGGGAAAAAATCACAATAACAGACAGTCAGAGGAGGAATAACATTATAAACACTATAGATTTATGTTATATGAGTCATTCATCGTATTTCTATCAAAGCTTGAGATCTGGGCCCTGTTGCATAAAATATTTTCAGTTAATTTCCCTCTTCTCTTTTCCCTTAAAGTTGCACAAAACATTTCAAGGTGAATTTCCCCCTTAAATTAAAGAGTGCCCATGAGGTCCCTTACATGCTTCATTCAGTATGGATCTCAATGTAAACAGCATTTGTGGAGGGAGGAAAACATCAACCAGCTAAATAGATATCTAGCTAGCTACATAGCTAAACAATGGAATGTGCACAATCCATGGCTACAAAGCTAGCTGGCTAGCTAGCTACCTACTCTGTAAGTTAGCTTGGCTTGCTAGAAAGTAATAGAAACAAGTTGAGAAAAAAGTTAAAGAAACGCGTTATTATTATCTTCTGAATCAATTTGTTTCTCCTGTCTTGAATGTAGAAGTTCTATTTTGCAATAACCCAAAATAAATGTCATCTCTTTGAAGAGACTCCTGAGTGGCGCAGTGGTCTAAGGCACTGCATCGCAGTGCTAACTGTGCCACTAGAGATCCTGGTTCGAATCCAGGCTCTGTCGCAGCCGGGCGCGACCGGGAGACTCATGGGCGGCGCAGAATTGGCCCAGCGTCGTCCAGGGTAGGGGAGGGAATGGCCGGCAGGGATGTAGCTCAGTTGATAGAGCATGGCGTTTGCAACGCCAGGGTTGTGGGTTTGATTCCCACGGGGGGCCAGTATATAAAAAAAATAATTGTAGCGTCTGCTAAATGACTAAAATGTAATGTAATGTAAATGAGACATTCAGTCAGTGAATCAAGTCATCTCTATGGTAACCAGATACTCTTTCTACTTTACATGCCTTCAAACTACCATAAAACCCTTAAAAGATGCCTTTACTTAAGGAAATGTTTAAGGGCCTCTATGCAACACTATGCTTACACAATTCCCTTAGGTAAGGGAAAATGATTCCTTAAGGGAAACACTTAAGATGTTTTATGCAACTGGGCCCTTAATTTATGGGAGAAATTCGCCTTAAAATGTTTTGTGCAACTGACTTAAAGTTAAGGAAACTTTTGAGGGAAAAGATGAGAGGAAAAATAACTTCAGATGTTTTATGATAACGCATAATGTTCCCTTACCTAAGGGAATTGCTTAAGGGCGTTGCATAGAGCCCCTCAAATATTTCCTTAGTTGAGGGCATTCTTAAGGGGTTTTACGGTAGTTTGAAGGTATGTATGGCAGAAAGAGTATCTGGTTTCCATGGAGATGGCCTGATTTCACTGACTAAACTTCTCTCAAAGAGATCGCTTTCATTTTGTATAGATAGCAAAATAGAACTTCTACAATCAAGACAGGATAACCAAATTGATTCAGAAGATAATAAACCACATTTCTTGTAGTTACTTTTTTCTCAACTTGTTTATATTACTTTCTAGTACCTCAAGCTAGCCTACAGAGTAGCTATAGCTAACTAGCCAGCTACAGTAGCCATAGATTGTGCACCTTCCATTGTTTAGCTAAGTAGCTAGCTGGTTGATGTTTTCCTTTTGTAACCAGAGCAGATGAAAGCAACATTCACCTCCACAAATGCTGTTTACATTGATATCCATACTGAATGAAGCAGTTAAGGGACCTCATGGGCACCCTTAACATTTTCACTTATTTTAAGGGGGAAATTCACCTTTAAAAAATGTGTGCAACGGACTTAAAGTTAAGGAAACTTTAAGGGAAAAGATAAGGGGGAAGTTAACTTAAGGTGTTTTATGCAACCGGGCCCAGAGCTTCAAATGGAAGTATGCAGAGGTCAGACCAGAGGAACCAATGCTAAGCTGCTGGTTCTATGGGAAAATACAGACAGTGCTGCTAGAGTCACAAAGGTTGTCTCTGTTCATCCATTATAAAATGTCAAACCAATGGTTATCAGAGCAGATGCGCTGAGACGATCGAACATCGCTGAACAACCACAAACGAGTAGACTTTTAGTTGCGTTTGTCCTCACCACACTCCCAAAGCTCTGTGGAGACTTCAGCTGGCCCTGACAGAGGTACGCTCGGCACAGGAATTGATTGGCTGGGGGTTTCCCTTCAAAGTACATCATTAGGCAGTCTCGGCTGATATCTGCACATCCCAGCTGAAACACAAAACAGACCCTGAAATATGCTGTCTTCACACATTATTCTACTTTTAATCTGTAATTAAACAAGTTGACAGAAGTCTGAGAATGTAAGAGTTCGATGTGGATTTATTTCCTTCTTTGTATGCACGTGTTTTCCCATTAAACAAAGTTGACTTTGCAATGGAAGCCAGTATTTCACTGGCTAAAGCTATGTAGACCAGTCATACTCAACAGGCTGACCGCGGTCCGGATCCGGACCCAGAACAGAGTAAAATTAAATATACAGTGCATTCGGAAAGCATTCAGACCCCTTGACTTTTTCCACATTTTGTTACGTTACAGCCTTATTAAAAAATTTTATAAATTGTTTTCAATCTACACACAATACCCCATAATGAAAAAGCAAAAACAGGTTTTTAGAAATGTTTGCAAATGTATTAAAAATAAAAACTGAAATATCACATTTACAAATACTTATTTCCCTCATTAAAATGCAAATCAAATGAAAACATTTTAGAAATGCGTTTTTCTGGATTTTTTCTGTCTCACTGTTCAAATAAACCTACCATTAAAATTATAGACTGATCATTTCTTTGTCAGTGGGCAAACGTACAAAATCAGCAGGGGATCAAATATTTTTTTCCCCTCACTGTAAGTATTCAGACCCTTTACTCAGTACTTTGTTGAAGCACCTTTGGCAGTGATTACAGCCTCGAGTCTTCTTGGGTATGAGCTTGGCACAACTGTATTTGGGGAGTTTCTCCCATTCTTCTCTGCAGATCCTCTCAAGCTCTGTCAGGTTGGATGGGTGGCGTCGCTGCACAGCCATTTTCAGGTCTCTCCAGAGATGTTCAATCGGGTTCAAGTCCGAGCTCTGGCTGGGCCACTCAAGCACATTCAGAGACTTGTCCTGAAGCCACTCCTGCGTTGTCTTGGCTGTGTGCTTAGGGTCGTTGTCCTGTTGGAAGGTGAACGCCCCAGTCTGAGGTCCTGAGTGCTCTGGAGCAGGTTTTCATCAAGGAGCTCTCTGTACTTTGCTCCGTTCATCTTTCCTTCGATCCTGACTTGTCTCCCAGTGCCTGCCGCTGAAAAACATCCCCACAGCATGATGCTGCTACCGCCATGCTTCACTGTAGGGATGGTGCCAGGTTTCCTCCAGACGTGACGCTTGGCATTCAGGCCAAAGAGTTCAATCTTGGTTTCATCAGACCAGAGAATCTTGTTTCTCATGGTCTGAGAGTCCTTTAGGTGCCCTTTGGCAAACTCCAAGTGGGCTGTCATGTGCCTTTTACTGAGGAGTGGCTTCCGTCTGGCCACTCTACCATCAAGGCCTGATTGGTGGAGCGCTGCAGAGATGGTTGTCCTTCTGGAAGGTTCTTCCATCTCCACAGAGGAACTCTGGAGCTCTGTCAGAGTGACCATCGGGTTCTTGGTCACCTCCCTGACCAAGGCCCTTCTCCCCCGATTGACCAGTTAGGAAGCCTGCTCTGGGAAGAGTCTTGGTGGTTCCAAACTTCTTCCATTTAAGAAGGATGGAGGCCACTGTGTTCTTGGGGACCTTCAATGCTGCAGATATGTTTTGGTGCCCTTCCCCAGATCTGTGCCGAGACACAATCCTGTCTCGGAGCTCTACGGAGAATTCCTTCGACCTCATGGCTTGGTTTTTGCTCTGACATGCACTGTCAACTGTGGGACCTTATATAGACAGGTGTGTGCCTTTCCAAATCATGTTCAATCAATTGAATTTACCACAGGTGGACCCCAATCAAGTTGTAGAAACATCTTAAGGATGATCAATGGAAACAGGATGCATACGAGCTCAATTTCGAATCTCATAGCAAAGGGTCTGAATACTTATGTAAATAAGGTATTTCTGTTTGTTCTTTTTAATACATATGGAAAATTTTCTAAAAACCAGTTTTTGCTTTGTCATTATGGGGTATTGTGTGTAGATTAATGAGAAAAAAATAATTTCATCAATTTTAGAATAAGTCTGTAAAGTAACAAAATGTGGAAAAAGGGATACTGAATACTTTCCAAAAGCACTGTATATAAATAAATAAAAAATGTTGGGGGAAAATCAGCCTGGTATCATTACATGGCAAAATGTGTAGAATTGCAGTAAATTAGCATTAAAATTGCACAATTTTCTCTCCGCCAATAAGAGGGGTGTGAACAGTTTGGGGTTGCATGGGTTGTGAGGTGGGGGTATGCCGATAAATTATATATCCATACAGACCATTGTCACCTAGGAAATGCGTGTGACCAGACCTTCTCAAATATACTAAACAAAAATATAAAAATGCGACATGCAACAATTTCAAAGATTTTACTGAGTTACAGTTCATTTAAGGAAATCAGTCAATTGAAATACATTCATTAGGGCCAAATCTATCGATTTCACATGACTGGGCAGGGATGCAGCCATGGGTGGGCCTTGGAGACCATAGGCCCACCCAGTTGGGGAGCCAGGCCCAGCCAATCAGAATGAGTTTTTCCCCACAAAAGGGATTTATTACAGACAGAAACTCTTCACTAACAGGGATATAAAGAAATGTGTGCACAACATTTGTGATAAAGAAGCTTTTTGTGTGTATGGAACATTTCTGGGATTTTTTATTCCAGCTCATGAAAAATGGGACCAACACTTACATGTTGCGTATATATTTTTGTTCAGTGTAGTACTTGAGTACCCCTGATGTACACTGTGCAGCCTGAACACTATGCCTTAGGGATATCTTGGAGAATCAAACTGTAATTTACATAAATATTCAGTTTGGTAAATGTATTCAACAATCCTTATGGCACGTGTTTCTCTCGGCAAAAGCATACAATCATGATGAGTCTTTGTTGGTTCACTTAAGTCTTCTGAAAGGGTTCATATGAATAATGCTTAATCTTGTGAAGCATGTAGGCTACATGCCTAAGATTTTCCCCAAGTGAGCTCATATTGCTGTTGGCAAG
The DNA here is from genome assembly GCF_020615455.1 of Coregonus clupeaformis. Lineage (NCBI taxonomy): Eukaryota > Metazoa > Chordata > Actinopteri > Salmoniformes > Salmonidae > Coregonus > Coregonus clupeaformis. The sequence goes on along the minus strand of NC_059192.1, from coordinate 44,982,931 downwards.
AATTATGTAATATTCAACCATTCCTTATGGCCCATGGATCTCTGAGCAAAAGAAGACAAACGTGATTCTTATTCACTCTGACATCTTCTGTGCTATCCACCCTGACCCATATATAAACAAAAATACATCTCTGCTCATCTTAACCACAACATATTTGTCATTAGCCCGAGTCTCTAATTGCTGTAAACAAGGATGGCTCATTAGGAATTAAACAGTATTTTGATGGATTGATAACTTTTTATTTACTAAACAACATAGGCTATTCCCTTCTGCATCATATACAGTGGGAAAAAGTGTTTAGTCAGCCACCAATTGTGCAAGTTCTCCCACTTAAAAAGATGAGAGAGGCCTGTAATTTTCATCATAGGTACACATCACATCACATTGTAGGATTTTTAATTAATTTATTTGCAAATTATGGTGGAAAATAAGTATTTGGTCAATAACAAAAGTTTCTCAATACTTTGTTATATACCCTTTGTTGGCAATGACACAGGTCAAACGTTTTCTGTAAGTCTTCACAAGGTTTTCACACACTGTTGCTGGTATTTTGGCCCATTCCTCCATGCAGATCTCCTCTAGAGCAGTGATGTTTTGGGGCTGTCGCTGGGCAACACAGACTTTCAACTCTCTCCAAAGATTTTCTATGGGGTTGAGATCTGGAGACTGGCTAGGCCACTCCAGGACCTTGAAATGCTTCTACGAAGCCACTCCTTCGTTGCCCGGGCGGTGTGTTTGGGATCATTGTCATGCTGAAAGACCCAGCCACGTTTCATCTTCAATGCCCTTGCTGATGGAAGGAGGTTTTCACTCAAAATCTCACGATACATGGCCCCATTCATTCTTTCCTTTACACGGATCAGTCGTCCTGGTCCCTTTGCAGAAAAACAGCCCCAAAGCATGATGTTTCCACCCCCATGCTTCACAGTAGGTATGGTGTTCGTTGGATGCAACTCAGCATTCTTTGTCCTCAAAAGTGCTATTTTGGTTTCATCTGACCATATGACATTCTCCCAATCCTTTTCTGGATCATCCAAATGCACTCTAGCAAACTTCAGACGGGCCTGGACATGTACTGGCTTAAGCAGGGGGACACGTCTGGCACTGCAGGATTTGAGTCCCTAGCGGCGTAGTGTGTTACTGATGGTAGGCTTTGTTACTTTGGTCCCAGCTCTCTGCAGGTCATTCACTAGGTCCCCCCGTGTGGTTCTGGGATTTTTGCTCACCGTTCTTGTGATCATTTTGACCCCACGGGGTGAGATCTTGCGTGGAGCCCCAGATCGAGGGAGATTATCAGTGGTCTTGTATGTCTTCCATTTCCTAATAATTGCTCCCACAGTTGATTTCTTCAAACCAAGCTGCTTACCTATTGCAGATTCAGTCTTCCTAGCCTGGTGCAGGTCTACAATTTTGTTTCTGGTGTCCTTTGACAGCTCTTTGGTCTTGGCCATAGTGGAGTTTGGAGTGTGACTGTTTGAGGTTGTGGACAGGTGTCTTTTATACTGATAACAAGTTCAAACAGGTGCCATTAATACAGGTAACGAGTGGAGGACAGAGCAGCCTCTTAAAGAAGAAGTTACAGGTCTGTGAGAGCCAGAAATCTTGCTTGTTTGTAGGTGACCAAATACTTATTTTCCACCATAATTTGCAAATAAATTCATTAAAAATCCTACAATGTGATTTTCTGGATTTTTTTCTCTCAATTTGTCTGTCATAGTTGACGTGTACCTATGATGAAAATTACAGGCCTCTCTCATCTTTTTAAGTGGGAGAACTTGCACAATTGGTGGCTGACTAAATACCTTTTAACTGTGAGAGACGGAATCTAAAAACAAATTCCAGAAAATCACATTGTATGATTTTTATGTAATTAATTTGCATTTTATTGCATGATATAAGTATTTGATACATCAGAAAAGCAGAACTTAATATTTGGTACAGAAATCATTTGTTTGCAATTACAGAGATCATACGTTTCCTGTAGGTCTTGACCAGGTTTGCACACACTGCAGCAGGGATTTTGGCCCTTCTCCAGATCCTTCAGGTTTTGGGGCTGTCGCTGGGCAATATGGACTTTCAGCTCCCTCCAAAGATTTTCTATTGGGTTACTACTCTATTGGCGATACATGGCCCCATCCATCCTCCCCTCAATACAGTGCAGTCGTCCTGTCCCCTTTGCAGAAAAGCATCCCCAAAGAATGATGTTTCCAACTCCATGCTTCACGGTTGGGATGGTGTTCTTGGGGTTGGGGTTCTTCTTCCTCCAAACACGGCGAGTGGAGTTTAGACCAAAGAGCTCTATTTTTGTCTCATCAGACCACATTACCTTCTCCCATTCCTCCTCTGGATCATCCAGATGGTCATTGGCAAATTTCAGACGGGCCTGGACATGCGCCGGCTTGAGAAGGGGGACTTACGTGCGCTGCAGGATTTTAATCAATGACGGCGTAGTATGTTACTAATGGTTTTCTTTGAGACTGTGGTCCCAGCTCTCTTCAGGTCATTGACCAGGTCCTGCCGTGTAGTTCTGGGCTGATTCCCTCACCTTCCTCATGATCATTGATGCCCCACGAGGTGAGATCTTGCATGGAGCCCCAGACCAAGGGTGATTGACCGTCATCTTGAACTTCTTCCATTTTCTAATAATTGCGCCAACAGTTGTTGCCTTCTCACCAAGCTGCTCGCCTATTGTCCTGTAGCCCATCCCAGCTTTGTGCAGGTCTACAATTTTATCCCTGATGTCCTTACACAGCTCTCTGGTCTTGGCCATTGTGGAGAGGTTGGAGTCTATTTGATTGAGTGTGTGGACAGGTGTCTTTTATACAGGTAACGAGTTCAAACAGGTGCAGTTAATACAGGTAATGAGTGGAGAACAGGAGGGCTTCTTAAAGAAAAACTAACAGGTCTGTGAGAGCCGGAATTCTTACTGGTTGGTAGGTGTTCAAATACTTATGTCATGCAATAAAATGCAAATTAATTATTTAAAAATCATACAATGTGATTTTCTGGATTTTTGTTTTAGATTCCGTCTCTCACAGTTGAAGTGCACCTATGATAAAAATTACAGACCCGCTCAAATAAACCTACCATGAAAATTATAGACTGATCATGTCTTTGTAAGTAGGAAAACCTGCAAAATCGGCAGTGTATCAAATACTTGTTCTCCCCACTGTATATATATATATATATATATATATATATATATATATATATATATATATACAGTGAGGGAAAAAAGTATTTGATACCCTGCTGATTTTGTACATTTGCCCACTGACAAAGACATGATCAGTCTATAATTTTAATGGTAGGTTTATTTGAACGGTGAGAGACAGAATATCAACAAAAAAAATCCAGAAAAACGCATGTCAAAAATGTTATAAATTGATTTGCATTTTAATGAGGGAAATAAGTATTTGACCCCCTCTCAATCAGAAAGATTTCTGACTCCTAATCTCAGCTTGTTACCTATATAAAAGACACCTGTCCACAGAAGCAATCAATCAATCAGATTCCAAACTCTCCACCATGGCCAAGACCAAAGAGCTCTCCAAGGATGTCAGGGACAAGATTGTAGACCTACACAAGGCTGGAATGGGCTACAAGACCATCGCCAAGCAGCTTGGTGAGAAGGTGACAACAGTTGGTGCGATTATTCGCAAATGGAAGAAACACAAAAGAACTGTCAATCTCCCTCGGCCTGGGGCTCCATGCAAGATCTCACCTCGTGGAGTTGCAATGATCATGAGAACGGTGAGGAATCAGCCCAGAACTACACGGGAGGATCTTGTCAATGGTCTCAAGGCAGCTGGGACCATAGTCACCAAGAAAACAATTGGTAACACACTACGCCGTGAAGGACTGAAATCCTGCAGCGCCCGTAAGGTCCCCCTGCTCAAGAAAGCACATATACAGGCCCGTCTGAAGTTTGCCAATGAGCATCTGAATGATTCAGAGGAGAACTGGGTGAAAGTGTTGTGGTCAGATGAGACCAAAATCGAGCTCTTTGGCATCAACTCAACTCGCCGTGTTTGGAGGAGGAGGAATGCTGCCTATGACCCCAAGAACACCATCCCCACCGTCAAACATGGAGGTGGAAACATTATGCTTTGGGGGTGTTTTTCTGCTAAGGGGACAGGACAACTTCACCGCATCAAAGGGACGATGGACGGGGCCATGTACCGTCAAATCTTGGGTGAGAACCTCCTTCCCTCAGCCAGGGCATTGAAAATGGGTCGTGGATGGGTATTCCAGCATGACAATGACCCAAAACACACGGCCAAGGCAACAAAGGAGTGGCTCAAGAAGAAGCACATTAAAGTCCTGGAGTGGCCTAGCCAGTCTCCAGACCTTAATCCCATATAAAATCTGTGGAGGGAGCTGAAGGTCCGAGTTGCCAAACGTCAGCCTCGAAACCTTAATGACTTGGAGAAGATCTGCAAAGAGGAGTTGAACAAAATCCCTCCTGAGATGTGTGCAAACCTGGTGGCCAACTACAAGAAACGTCTGACCTCTGTGATTGTTGTTATTCTGTCTCTCACTGTTCAAATAAACCTAACATTAAAATGATAGACTGATCATGTCTTTGTCAGTGGGCAAACGTACAAAATCAGCAGGGGATCAAATACTTTTTTCCCTCACTGTATATATATATATATATATATATATATATATATATATATATATATATATATATATATATATATATATATATATATATATATATATATATATATATCATTATATTTTATTTCTTTGCCTGCTTTGCATGTTACTTTGGCATTAATATGTGTCACATATCAGTTTGCAAACAATGGAGAAATAAAATCATTGAGTTAATAAAGCTGCATACAAACATGGTCTCTTTTTTTCTTTCTTGAGTAAGGCAGCTCCTAAATGCAGGTGTTTCAGCCTAGCTCAGTGCTTTCTGTGGTGGTGAGGCAGACAGCGGAAAATACAGATCGTAGGGGTTGGTAATGTTCTCTAGTTGCACCGTGATTGTCTCAGTGTTCTGTCACTCATGGGGACACTACATCACTGCAAAATCTACAGGGAGAGCTAAATTCTAGCCCCTTGGGTGCTGCCATAGATTTACCTTAGAAGTGCCCATCCAAGAAGGCTCAAGGTTATTGGCCACAGATAAAATGACGTCAAATCACGTTAAATCTACCGTAGCTTTGATTGGACTGATCATGTCAACATCATACTTTCAAAATCTTAGCTAGCAAGCTAGACAAGCAGTCATCATCATGAATCAAGTCGACAATCTACTGGCAAATCCTTTTCAATCCTTGTCATATGAAGAGAAATTATAGATAAAACGTATCGGTGCTCATCGGCCATTGGACATAAACATTACACAACAAGTTGGAAATCGCAAATTCAACAATGAGTGGTTTGGAAGGAATCAGTGCGAAACTGCAAGCCTTGCAAAGCAATCACCAGCGTGCTATTCAGTGGAGAGGGTTTGTGGTCCAAGTCTGGTGTTTAAGGGTCTCTTTTCCAAGCTTAAAAGGATAAACATTCACAAGCAACACCATGGGCATGAAAAGGTTGAATACATTGGCAATGCTGTCAATCGAGCATGACTTGTGCAGCGTTCAAAACAACTGGAAACTCGGAACTGGGAAATCTCAGACTTCAGTGAGTTCAAGACAACTGGGAAAATAGGTTTTGAACAGTCATCCAACTCGGAATTCCAAGATGGGAACTCTGGCCTCTTTCTAGAGCCCCGACCTGAAGATCACTGACGTCACGATTCAACCTTGTTTTCTTTAGAGTTCCCAGTTGTTTGAAAGTGCCATAAATACAGAGAATGCCAGACATTGATGACAAAGTTTGACGACAAAATTTGCCCACAAGGACCGCCGCGCCACCTTCCTGTTTAAGTAAGCACAACAAGGTGAGTCCAAACATGTATTGTATGCTGCTGCATAAATGATGTAATATGCCAGGGAGATATGTATACTGTAGCTAAGAAAGCAATGCTAAGTGTATGTTGTGTAGTAAGCTGTTAGTAGCCCATGTGCCACACCCTAATAATTTGGTCACTTTCCCCCTCTTAACTTAGCCTACTGTTCTGACTTGGTGGTGTACAGTGGCTTGCGAAAGTATTCACTCCCCTTGGCATTTTTCCTATTTTGTTGCCTTACAACCTGGAATTAAAATTGATTTTTGGGGGGTTGGTGAACCTCCATCCCAGTCTCAAATCTGTGGAAGACTGAAACAGGTTTCCCTCAAGAATTTCGCTGTATTTAGCGCCATCCATCATTCCTTCAATTCTGACCAGTTTCCCTGCCGATGAAAAACAGCCCCACAGCATGATGTTCTCGGGGTGATGAGAGGTGTTGGGTTTGCGCCAGACATAGCGTTTTCCTTGATGGCCAAAAAGCTCAATTTTAGTCTCACCTGACCAGAGTACCTTCTTCCATATGTTTGGGGAGTCTCCCACATGCCTTTTGGTGAACACCAAACGTGTTTGCTTATTTTTTTCTTTAAGCAATGGCTTTTTTCTGGCCACTCTTCCGTAAAGCCCAGCTCTGTGGAGTGTACGGCTTAAAGTGGTCCTATGGACAAATACTCCAATCTCCGTTGTGGAGCTTTGCTGCTCCTTCAGGGTTATATTTGATCTCTTCGTTGCCTCTCTGATGGCTGCCCTCTCTTGGCAGGTTTGTTGTGGTGCCATATTCTTTCAATGTTTTAATAATGGATTTAATGGTGCTCCGTGGGATGTTCAACATTTCTGATATTTTTTTATAACCCAACCCTGATCTGTACTTCTTCACAACTTTGTCCCTGACATGTTTGGAGAGCTCCTTGGTCTTCATGGTGCCGCTTGCTTGGTGGTGCCCCTTGCTTAGTGGTGTCACAGACTCTGGGCCTTTCAGAACAGGTGTATATATACTGAGATCATGTGACAGATCATGTGACACTTAGATTGCACACAGGTGGACTTTATTTAACTAATTATGTGACTTCTGAAGGTAATTGGTTGCACCAGATCTTATTTAAGGGCTTCATAGCAAAGAGGGTGAATACATATGCACGCACCACTTTTCCGTTATTTTATTTTTTTGAAAATATTTTTTTTATTTAATTATAAAATAATAATATAATATGCCATTTAGCAGACACTTTTATCCAAAGCGACTTACAGTCATATTTTCACTTCACGAATTTGGACTATTTTGTGTATGTCCATGACATGAAATCCAAATAAAAATCAATTTAAATTACAGGTTGTAATGCAACAAAATAGGAAAAACGCCAAGGGGGATGAATACTTTTGCAAGGCACTGTACATGTGGCCTATAATCTGTTTTAGAGAAATGTCATCATCGAATACAGGGAGAATACTGTAAGAATGGCCCATGTTCTGAATTCTGTCGCTGTACAAATCAAAAGTGCTGAACAAATAGTTATATTAGCTCATTCATTAAAGTCTTCATCGAAATTACGTATTGCCTCTTACCCGCTCATCGTTCCCTTATGCTATAGATTGTACATCTCAATTGTCAGTAGAAACCACATTTGTTTAAGCAAGTCAGCCATATCAGGTATGTTTTTAAACACCGCTGATAGCCAGGTATAAGGTGGTAAGGATTCACTCCATGGTGCTGAAAAGAAAGCTCTGAGGTTGGGACAGCTTTATGTAGCTCAGGTCCCGTGTAGCTCAGTTGGTAGAGCATGTCATTTGCAACGCCAGGGTTGTGTGTTCTATTCCCACGGGGGGCAGTATGAAAAAAAAAAAATATGTATGCACTCACTAACTGTAAGTCGCTCTGGATAAGAGCGTCTGCTAAAATGACTAAAAAATTAATAAATAATAAATAAATAAAATGTAGGCCCTAACAGTTTGTGGGCACCGTTTGTCAGCATTATAGTGCAATTAATTTAGTGTTGTGTAGTGGCTTTGCTGGCATGCATCTAAAAACAAAATGTAGAGTTTGACCCACCAAGATTTACATGCTAAAATCGCCACTGCATGATTGTAGCGAACAACACGTCACTAGCTGGCTTACAATTGTAACAATGTAACAGTTTAGCTAATTGAATTGTTTGCAACATTATAGCACAGCATAGGCCTACCTGTAGGGCTTGTTCTGCGCACAGAACGTACAAATCTGGGCAGAAGCATCGCGTATCTGACGCGGTCTCTTCAGGTGTCCCCTCTCTGATCATGTCATAGGCTGCATTCAGCGCATCAGTGTCTAAAGACAAAACCACATGATGTGAAACGTGTTCAACAACATTGTCAGTCAACTAGTTAGCTAGCTAAGACACTAGCTAGTAGTGTGTTACCTTTTTGTTGGCGTGCCTTGGTCAAATACTGGCGAATGTGAAGATCCATGATGCTCAGTCTTGACAGGTGGTTGCTGTGCTAAACTTAGCCGGGCCCGGCTAGCTTTAGTTTAGCAAATAACTAACTTGCTAGCTAACGTTATGTATTGCTAACATAACGTTAATTAACCTGGTAAGTCAGTTATATGTCACTACTACTTTGCTAGATACTACTCGCTAAATACTTAGCTAAACTAGTAGCTATACTGACAAGGTTTTGCGTCTCCTGTAGCACCACTACTAAGCTTGTTGTTGTTAGGAAATTGGGAGTGTATCTTAGCAACAAGTAACGGCGGAAGGGACTCTCAGTGGGCCGGCCCATTTGGCTCCATTCAGTTAAAAGAGACGGTAATTTGGCTCCCAAATCGCTCTTCGTTCAGTAGCGCTTAAAAATGTAAGCTACCTAAAACCATGAAAAAATTGCAAATATCTAATGTAAAGCCTACAAAGTTTACAACCATCATGTCAAATTGTGACATGTGAGTTCAAATAAAGTTTTACCTGACCAAATTCTTAGATGGGCTGCAAAAATAAAGAAGAAAAATTGAACGCACTGCAAAAGTGTGGACACCAGAAAAAGTATTTATCCTAGACTCGCTACATACAGTGCCTTCGGGAAGTATTCAGACCCCTTGACTTTCCCCACATTTTGTTAAGTTACAGCCTTATTGTAAAATGGGTAAAAATAATAAATAATCTCCTCAGCAACCTACAAACAATACCCCATAATGACAAAGCGAAAACAGGTTTTTAGAACTTTTTGCAAATGTATTAAATATAACAAACATAAATACCTTATTTACATAAGTATTCAGACCCTTTGCTATGAGACTCGAAATTGAGCTCCGATACATCCTGTTTCCATTGATCATCCTTGAGATGTTTCTACAACTTGATTGGAGTCCACCTGTGGTAAATTCTATTGATTGGACATGATTTGGAAAGGCACACACATTTACATTTACATTTTACATTTTTTGTCATTTAGCAGACGCTCTTATTCAGAGCGACTTACAGTTAGTGAGTGCAGTTTTTCTCACACCTGTCTATATAAGGTCCCACATTTGACAGTGCATGTCAGAGCAAAAACCAAGCCATGAGGTAAAAGGAATTGTCTGTAGAGCTCCAAGACAGGATTGTGTCTTGGCACAGATCTGGGGAAGGGTACCAATAAATGTCTGCAGCATTGAAGGTCCCCAAGAACACAGTGGCCTCCATCATTCTTAAATGGAAGAAGTTTGGAACCACCAAGACTCTTCCTAGAGCTGGCCGCCCGGCCAAACTGAGCAATCGGGGGAGACGGGCCTTGATTCTCTGGTCTAATGAAACCAAGATTGAACTCTTTGGCCTGAATGCCAAGCGTCACATCTGGAGGAAACCTGGCACCATCCCTATGGCGAAGCATGGTGGTGGCAGCATCATGCTGTGGGGATGTTTTTCAGCGGCAGGGACTGTGAGACTAGTCAGGATTGAGGCAAAGACGAACGGAGCAAAGTACAGAGAGATCCTTAATGAAAAGCTGCTCCAGAGCACTCATGACCTCAGACTGGGGCGAAGGTTCACCTTCCAACAGGACAACGACCCTAAGCACACAGCCAAGACAACGCAGTAGTGGCTTCGGGACAAGTCTCTGAATGTTCTTGAGTGGCCGAGTCAGAGCCCGATCAAACATCTCTGGAGAGACCTGAAAATAGCTGTGCAGTAACGCTCCCCATCCAACCTGACAGAGCTTGAGAGGATCTGCAGAGAAGAATGGGAGAAACTCCCCAAATAAATATGTGCCAAGCTTGTAGCATTATACCCAAGAAGACTTGATGTTGTAATCGCTGCCAAAGGTGCTTCAACAAAGTACTGATTAAAGAGTCTGAATACTTAGGTAAATGTGAAAGTTCTGTTTTTTATTTTTAATAAATTAGCAAACATTTATAAAAACCTGTTTTTGCTTTGTCATTATGGGTTTTTATTATCTTAATTTTTTCCCACCTTTATTTAACCAGGTAGGCCAGTTGAGAATAAGTTCTCATTTACAACTGCGACCTGGCCAAGATAAAGCAAAGCAGTGCGATAAAAACAACAACACAGAGTTACATATGGGATAAACAGTAATAGTTGGGTGGGCAAATTACAGATGGGCTGTGTACAGGTGCAGTGATCAGTAAGCTGCTCTGACAACTGATGCTTAAAGTTAGTGAGGGAGATAAGAGTCTCCAGCTTCAGAGATCTTTGCAGTTCGTTTCAGTCATTGGCAGCAGAGAACTGGAAGGAATGGTGGCCAAAGGAGGTGTTGGCTTTGGGGATAACCAGTGAGATATACCTGCTGGAGCGCAGACTACGGGTGGGTGTTGCTATGGTGAAGATTGATGAGAAAAAAACAATTTAATCAATTTTAGAATTAGGCTGTAACGTAACAAAATGTGGAAAAAGTCAAGGGGTCGGAATATTACAATCTTCAGGGAATGTTATTATAACATCTGCAGTAGGCCTAGTGATTCTCGGATTGACTCAAAAAATAAAACAATACCTTAAGTCCATAAATGTTTAATTATTGTGCAATTTATATCTATAGGCTGCATTGAGGTTTTTCTTTCATTATTTTAGGCTATCTGGCATTAGTGTGTAGGATCATAGCCGCGGGAAGTAGGGGTGCTGAGGGTGCTGCAGCACCCCCTGAAAAATCAGGTTTCTTCACAAAAGTACACTGGGCCTTTACTAGTCCTGTATTAGCAGACCTTTATAGCCGTCTGTAGCGCAGGCAAACCTTTTGGGTCGTTTTCACAGCTTTCTATTTCCTTACAACCGGTCAAACTGATGTCATTTGGACATTTTGCACAGAGACCTTGTACTTTTTCATATTATATTTAGACTAGACTAACAGGGGGGTTTCCTCTATACAGAGACAGATACAACAACTGATGGATAATAGAACTCACAGGGCTGAGCTTTCTTATGCATGTTTGCATTGTGTAGGGCAGGCCTATGCAGCTGTAGGCCTAATTAAAAATGTATGTCATCACTTGATTAATACCATTTAATAATTTTGAATACAAACCAAATTTGATCACATTCACATTTTCTCCTAAAACAAACAAATTGACTATAAATAGCATACATAACGTTACCAATTAATTTAACCTGGCCAGATGGATACTGAATAGGGTGCATAGGCTGCTGTATGCAACTGCTGATGTAGCCTGGGCAGCCGCTAGTGGGCGCAATGGATCTATCGTCTGGGCTTAATGGGCCAAGCAGGTAATACACTCCTCCGTAACTCGATTTAATGGTGAGAAGGTGGAAAAAAACGGGGGAAATATGCCTACTTTCTTTATGAAACACCATTTTCCACCACCATGCTAAATGTTAGCCCCGGATGTTGCATATCGCCTAAAGACAATCAGGTTGCAGTAGTATGTTTTTCACCCCTAACCTAACATAGCAGGTGTAAAAGAAATGGAATCCCTGGTCTGACGCCTTGATCACACCTACTGTGAATATTTGGAAAATGGTACGCTGCATCATCTGGATATGTGTGTGACAAAAGTTCAAAATTCACCTTCTGCTACCATTTGTGTCAAGCCGTCTACGCATACAGTTTGACGCATACGTTTGATAAATCCAATTTATGCACTACACAGAAAGCACTGCTACTGCCTCTGCAACGCAATGCTGAGAGGCAAACGCAGCGTTCCATTGGAAATGAATGTACTTCTGGTGTAACAAAATGCAAAAGACACTAACGGTGTGATCGAGGCGTGATCGTTTCAAAATAAATGTTGCGCATACTGAACATACATTTTTTAATGACATGTATTGGATTTGTTGGCATGAACTCATTTACAGAACATTATTTACAGTTTTAATAAGAAATATTAAACATTTATTAATTGAAATTATAAAGTTAAAACAAGATTATGAGTAGAATATCTGTATTTTTCACCCTAGATGCAATATGCAATTAGTCATAGGTCATGTAGTACCGCTTAAATCCACTGTATGGCAGTACAATGCACAACATTGCCCTTACAAAAAAATATTGCAGTTTTGAAACTGGAGTAAAAGCGCTGAAACTGCAGTCAACTGTTGTATTTTGGACACAGTAATTGCAGAATAACTGCATTGTACTGCAGTTGAACTGCAGTTATACTGCACTCTAACTGCAGTTACACTGCAAAATTACTGCAGTAAAGAAAACAGTGTAATTTTGGATGCAGTATTTGCTGCATACTGCAGTTATACTGCACTCTCACTGCAGTTAAACCATTACGCCTCGATCACCATAGCATCATTGCATTCTGGTACAGCAGAAGTACATTCATTTCCAAGGGAGTGTTGCGTTTGCCTTGCAGCATTGCGGTGCAGAGGCAGTTGCAGTGCATTCTTTGTGGTGCATAGGTATGCGTCAAACTGTATGCGTAGACGGCTTGTCAGAAATGGTAGCAGAAGGTGAATGTTGAACTTCTGTTGCACACATATCCAGATGATGCTGCGTACCATTTTGCGCAATGACGCTATCAATGTCATACTTATGTCAGACTTATAGTTTACGTTTTTTATTTAAACAGCCTAGTACCCAAACTGAAACAATTGACATCATAGAGATATATATATTGGTCTCATCTTTGTATCTGTGCCATTACGGCATCTGTGACAGCATGGGCAGCGCCATTGAGGCTATCTCCATTTTAAAGTTGCATGCACCATGATCTACCAACTGAGCTACAGAGGGCCAACATGTGGGTAATGGACAAGTTCACACTTCAGGTATAGACTATTGAGATGCATAGTCAGCAGGGTGGCTCCAACCCCCCAAGAGCCCAAACTTTGACATCTACAGTATTTGGCCAAAACATAGATGTCTATAATGTACTATACTGTACTTTACTGTAATGCACTGTACTTTACTCTACTATACTGTACACTACTGTCAGTGGAGGAAAAAGTACACAATTGTCATAATTGAGTAAAAATAAAAGTGAAAGTCACCCAGTAAAATACTACTTGAGTGAAAGTAAAAGTATTTGGTTTTAAATATACGTAAGTATCGAAAGTAAATGTATGAATCATTTCAAATTCCTTATACAGTGGGGAAAAAAAGTATTTAGTCAGCCACCAATTGTGCAAGTTCTCCCACTTAAAAAGATGAGAGAGGCCTGTAATTTTCATCATAGGTACACGTCAACTATGACAGACAAATTGAGGAAAAAAAATCCAGAAAATCCCATTGTAGGATTTTTAATGAATTTATTTGCAAATTATGGTGGAAAATAAGTATTTGGTCACCTACAAACAAGCAAGATTTCTGGCTCTCACAGACCTGTAACTTCTTCTTTCAGAGGCTCCTCTGTCCTCCACTCGTTACCTGTATTAATGGCACCTGTTTGAACTTGTTATCAGTATAAAATACACCTGTCCACAACCTCAAACAGTCACACTCCAAACTTCACAATGGCCAAGACCAAAGAGATGTCAAAGGACACCAAAAACAAAATTGTAGACCTGCACCAGGCTGGGAAGACTGAATCTGCAATAGGTAAGCAGCTTGGTTTGAAGAAATCAACTGTGGGAGCAATTATTAGGAAATGGAAGACATACAAGACCACTGATAATCTCCCTCGATCTGGGGCTCCACGCAAGATCTCACCCCGTGGGGTCAAAATGATCACAAGAACGGTGAGCAAAAATCCCAGAACCACACGGGGGACCTAGTGAATGACCTGCAGAGAGCTGGGACCAAAGTAACAAAGCCAACCATCAGTAACACACTACGCCGCCAGGGACTCAAATCCTGCAGTGCGAGACGTGTCCCCCTGCTTAAGCCAGTACATGTCCAGGCCCGTCTGAAGTGCATTTGGATGATCCAGAAGAGGATTGGGAGAATGTCATATGGTCAGATGAAACCAAAATATAACTTTTGGTAAAAACTCAACTCGTCATGTTTGGAGGACAAAGAATGCTGAGTTGCATCCAAAGAACACCATACCTACTGTGAAGCATGGGGTTGGAAATATCATGCTTTGGGGCTGTTTTTCTGCAAAGGGACCAGGACGACTGATCCGTGTAAAGGAAAGAATGAATGGGGCCATGTATCGTGAGATTTTGAGTGAAACCCTCCTTCCATCAGCAAGGGCATTGAAGATGAAACGTGGCTGGGTCTTTCAGCATGACAATGATCCCAAACACACCGCCCGGGCAACGAAGGAGTGGCTTCGTAAGAAGCATTTCAAGGTCCTGGAGTGGCCTAGCCAGTCTCCAGATCTCAACCCCATAGAAAATCTTTGGAGGGAGTTGAAAGTCTGTGTTGCCCAGCGACAGCCCCAAAACATCACTGCTCTAGAGGAGATCTGCATGGAGGAATGGGCCAAAATACCAGCAACAGTGTGTGAAAACCTTGTGAAGACTTACAGAAAACGTTTGACCTGTGTCATTGCCAACAAAGGGTATATAACAAAGTATTGAGAAACTTTTGTTATTGACCAAATACTTATTTTCCACCATCATATGCCAATAAATTCATTAAAAATCCTACAATGTGATTTTCTGGATTTTTTTTTCTCATTTTGTCTGTCATAGTTGACGTGTACCTATGATGAAAATTACAGGCCTCTCTCATCTTTTTAAGTGGGAGAACTTGCACAATTGGTGGCTGACTAAATACTTTTTTTCCCCACTGTATTAAGCAAACCAGACGGCACCATTTTCTTGTTTTTTATTTATTTACGGATAGCCAGGGGCACACAACACTCAGACATCATTGACAAACTAAGGTTGTGTTAGTGAGTCCACCAGATCAAAGGCAGTAGGGATGACCAGGGAGGTTCTCTTGATAAGTGTGTGAATTGGACAATTTTCCTGTCCTGCTAAGCATTCAAAATGTAACGAGTACTTTTGGGTGTCAGGGAAAATGTATTATTTAGGAATGTAGTGAATTAAAAGTAAAAGTTGTCAAAAATATAAATAGTAAAGTACAGATAAAAAAAAAAAAAGACTTCAATAGTACTTTAAAGTATTTTTACTTAAGTACTTTACACCACTGTCTACTGTACTGTACTGTACTCTACTGTACTGTACTGTACTGTAATGTACTGTACCCTACTGTACTGTATTCTACTGTGCTGGATCTAGTAATCTTGGTCTTGAGACCACTCAAGACCACATACATTTGGTCTTTAACTTGTCATGGTCTCAACTCATTGAGTCTGGGTCTGGATCTTGGGACCAATGTGCTGGTATAAATCTTGGTCTTGGTTCCTGGATATTACCGTAGTCTTTGGTTTACAAACCATAGGCAACCCAATTTGAAGAAGACAATGCTCTCTGATTATTGGCTGATCACTCCCAACCCATAGGAATTCCCACTCAGTTGACTACTTTTAACTGGTGAAAGCCCTCAATGGCAATGTCTATAGTAAAATGAGTTACATCCATCAATAGTCTTCCATTTATCTTTATGATTGACACTTGACACCGAAACGCCTGTTTCAGATTTATACAATCAACGTTGAACATTTTACAGAAAACAGTTTGTTAATTTGGCATTGAAATAAAATTTCGAAAATTAATCTTTAATTGAAGGTTAATCAAAAATGATCACTACTGTGCTTGGTTCTCCCTTTATTGCAACTTTTTCACTATGTTTCGGTAGTGACAAATTTAGTGGGGTGGTAAGGAACTCAGGTAAATATTTCAAATATGCAATACAAACAAAGTGTGTGAGTAGTATATACACTGAGTGTACAAAACATTAGAAACACCTGCTCTTTCCATGACTGACTGACCAGATGAATCCAGGTGAAAACTATGATCCCTAATTGATGTCACCGGTTAAATCCACTTCAATCAGTGTAGATGAAGGGGAGGAGACAGGTTAAAGAAGGATTTTTAAGCCTTGAGACATGGATTGTGTATGTGTACCTTTCAGAGGTTGAATGGGCAAGACAAAATATTTAAGTGCCTTTGAACGGGGTATGGTAGCAGGTGCGAGGCGCACCGGTTTGAGTGTGTCATGAACTGCAACGCTGCTGGGTTTTTCACGCTCAACAGTTTCCCATGTGTATCAAGAATGGTCCACCACCCAAAGGACATCCAGCCAACTTGACGCAACTGTGGGAAGCATTGGCGTCAACATGGGCCAGCATCCCTGTGGAACGCTTTCGACACATTGTATAGTCCATGCCCCAATTAATTGAGGCTGTTTTGAGGGCAAAACGGGGTGCAACTCAATATTAGGACGATGTTCCTAATGTTTTGTGCACTCAGTGTATGTCTACCTACATACAGTATGTGCACTGAAGGTTTGGGAAAAATAGGATACAAATAGAATGACCCATATAGCATCTAGAAACGATTTGGAGATGTTATGAACAATTAAACCAACATATGTCAATGTATTTTAGAATTTCTAATGAAGGAAATTAAATTGAAATTGCCTTAGCTTAACTAGAAGACTAATTATGCTGTGCAGAATTTTGTTTGTGTTTGTTTGCACTCACATCCAGGTTCATCCTTGGTGCAGTAGATGCATATTAAGTCACATTTACATTACATTTTAGTCATTTAGCAGACACTCTTATCCAGAGCGACTTACAGTTAGTGAATACATATCTTTTTTTTTATACTGGCCCCCCGTGGGAATCGAACCCACAACCCTGGCGTTGCAAACGCCATGCTCTATCAACTGAGCTACATCCCTGCCAGCCATTTCCTCCCCTACCCTGGACCAATTGTGCGCCGCCCATGAGTCTCCCGGTCGCGGCCGGCTGCGACAGAGCCTGGATTTGAACCAGGATCTCTAGTGGCACAGTTAGCACTGCGATGCAGTGCCTTAGACCACTGCGCCACTCAGGAGCTCAAGTCAACACAGGAGAGCATGTATTGCATTTTAGATAATCATCTCTGCTCCAAAGAAACACAAATACTGTAGCTACTACTGAAACCTGCACACAGCAGGGATTGTGCCTGCCTGACCCATTTACACATGGTTTTGGGATTTGGTCCATGGCCCAGTTTTGAATTTCAGAATTTTCAATATTTAGGGATCGCCAAACCTCTTGTGGCACAATGAACACATAGCCTACTTTTTCTGCAAGCAGGAAGGCTGCAAGCCTGTAGTGTTGGCCTATAGAAAATAACAAAACATTAGATTGGATAGAAATGACATATTATTAACCATTATTAAATGGTATGTCTCAGGAAGCTCTCAGGATGAGGACAGTAAGATCAGAAGAAGCAAAAAGAATGAAATCAATGCGCCTTGAATGATATGTTCCTTGCGAAGATACCGTTTCATGGCATGTTTGTCACCACCACTGATTTCCAACAAGGTGGCAAACAAAGATAAACAATGTAGTAAATTCAATTAATCACAAAAGCATTTCCAAATGATGAAGAAGGGATAGCCAAAAGGCTCCTGTGTCACGCATCACATTTGGAGGCTTCATTATCTTTCATAAACACATGCATTCAGATGAAAGCAAAGGAATGAAGAGATTCATAAGCTATTTTGATTTTTTTATTATGGCACTACGAAGCTGTGATTTAACTGTTAGTTTAGAAATCTGGTAATTAGCAGGACCCTGCTAGCGAGGCTAATCCTGTTAGCAGCCTGTTCCTCAAGGGCATACAGCCTGGTAGTCAGTCTCACTCTGTTCTGGATGGAGTGATCCCACAGGACAAACTTATTATAAGAATGAGTGGCAAGATAGAAACAAACCTTCTGTAAGTTAGGTTTTAAACTAGCAATAACGATTGTCTCAGGCTGATTCTGTAATCAATGACCCAATATGAGGGATGCTGCCGTGTTCATAGGGATGAGAATTGTTACAGCTTCTTGTGTGAATTACAAGAACAACCTTTAGGAGGAGATTTACAAAAGCCCTGAAGCTATGAGCAATATCAATTAATCATTATCTGTGTAAACACACAAACCTAGGGAAAAGTGGCCAAATAACTTCTGAAAATGAAGCACATTAATCCACTTTACAAGGGGTGTAGAGCATAACTTTCATACATACGCAACGCGTGAGTTTCAAGTTTGGGGAAGATCATTTTCACCATAAAAATGCACCTATATAATAAATGCATGACATGCATAATCGCATTTGTGGTCACTTTTGAGAATGGTGTTTTCCTGCTAATGGAATATTCATGCCCCTACTGCCCTGTGCGAATTGCTGCGCTTATAATGTGAAGAAATAGCCTAATAGTTTATCAACATTTTAAGCTAAACATTCTCATCTGTTGCGTCAGGCTCATTGCTTAAAACAGGTTTTTTAATGCTAGTGGTTGTATTAATTTGGAATCTATCGCATCCCACAACTGTCCCAGACTATGTTTGGAATATTTATTTCTCGCACAAAATAGGCCAACTTTTGTACTATGGGGGATAGTAGATTGACACAGGCTAGTGCTTTTGCTGTTCGTTAGCCATCTTGTTGGCTGACGAAAAGGAAATGTGGACAGTTCTTCCAATATCTTCAATATGCGCCTTGGAATTGGATAAGAACCCAGGCAGTTGCGTCCTCGATGTGTCTGTCTTCACTTGTAGCCTGTGAGAAAAAGACCCGATCACATGACGGAGAGCCATGTGAGTGAGAGGTGCTTCGGAGCACGCAGCCGGGAGAAGGGAATTATAATTATTATATTTAGCCCAAGGGCACAACAGCCACTGGCCGCAAAAGGCATGGATTATTTTAGGGGGCATTACAGACACACAAAGGGGATGCCACCGGATAATTTGAGACATTATCAAGTGCTTGTCAAATTGTGAATGAGAGACTGATGAAGTGTGTACAGCCTGTGCAAAAAACTAAGCAGAGCTCATGCCTTTCATGCAACTTTTTTCAAATCATCATTAGAGTTGCATCATGCAGCCTTAGAATGTAATAAAAATCTAAACATATACAGTTGAAGTCGGAGGTTTACATACACCTTAGCCAAATACATTTAAACTCAGTTTTTCACAATTCCTGACATTTACTCCTAGTAAAAATTCCCTGTCTTAGGTCAGTTAGGATCACCACTTTATTTTAAGAATATGAAATGTCAGAATAATAGTAGAGAGAATTATTTATTTCAGCTTTTATTTCTCTCATCACATTCCCAGTGGGTCAGAAGTTTACATACACTCAAATAGTATTTGGTAGCATTGCCTTTAAATTGTTTAACTTGGGTCAAATGTTTCGGGTAGCCTTCCACAAGCTTCCCACAATAAGTTGGGTGAATTTTGGCCCATTCCTCCTGACAGAGCTGGTGTAACTGAGTGCTCGCACACGCTTTTTCAGTTCTGCCCACACATTTTCTATAGGATTTGAGGTCAGGGCTTTGTGAAAGCCACTCCAATACCTTGACTTTGTTGTCCTTAAGCCATTTTGCCACAACTTTGGAAGTATGCTTGGGGTCATTGTCCATTTGGAAGACCCATTTGCGACCAAGCTTTAACTTCCTGACTGATGTCTTGAGATGTTGCTTCAATATATCCACATCATTTTCCTTCCTCATGATGCCATCTATTTTGTGAACTGCACCAGTCCCTCCTGCAGCAAAGCACCCCCACAACATGATGCTGCCACCCCCGTGCTTCACGGTTGGGATGGTGTTCTTCGGCTTGCAAGTCCCCTCCCCTTTCCTCCAAACATAACAATGGTCATTATGGCCAAACAGTTCTATTTTTGATTCATCAGACCAGAGGACATTTCTCCAAAAAGTACGATCTTTGTCCCCATATGCAGTTGCAAACCGTAGTCTGTCTTTTTTATGGCGGTTTTGGAGCAGTGGCTTCTTCCTTGCTGAGTGGCCTTTCAGGTTATGTCGATATTGGATTAGTTTTACTGTGGATATAGATACTTTTGTACCTGTCTTCACAAGGTCCTTTGCTGTTGTTCTGGGATTGATTTGCACTTTTCGCACCAAAGTACGTTCATCTCTAGGAGAAAGAACACGTCTCCTTCCTGAGCAATATGACGGCTGCGTGGTCCCATGGTGTTTATATTTGCGTACTATGGTTTGTACAGATGAACGTGGTACCTTCAGGCGTTTGGAAATTGCTCCCAAGGATGAACCAGACTTGTGGAGGTCTACAATTTTTTTTCTGAGGTCTTGGCTGATTTCTTTAGATTTTCTCATGATGTCAAGCAAAGAGGCACTGAGTTTGAAGGTAGGCCTTGAAATACATCCACAGGTACACCTCCAATTGACTCAAATGATGTCAATTAGCCTATCAGAAGCTTCTAAAGCCATGACATTATTTTCTGGAATTTCCCAAGCTGTTTAAAGGCACAGTCAACTTAGTGTATGTAAACTTCTGACCCACTGGAATTGTGATACAGTGAAATATAAGTGAAATAATCTGTCTGTAAACAATTGTTGGAAAAAATAACCGACTTGCCAAAACTCTAGTTTGTTAACAAGACATTTGTGGAGTGGGTGAAAAACAAGTTTTAATGACTCTAACCTAAGTATATGTAAACTTCCGACTTCAACTGTAGCCCAACATTTGTATCACAACTAAAGTGACAAAAATAACCGCTCTACACATAATAGCCGCATGTGCGCACTCCATCAAATCTTTTGGAGAAAATATCCTTTCTATTTTATTCAGCTCTGTTCAATGCTATTCTTCATACTATAAAATATGATAAAATAATGCCACAAAATTCTAAGCAAATCTTGTCTGCTAAATGTACTAGTGTAGCCCACAGCCATATGGCATAGCCAGATCAGGGCCTAACATCAGGACAACTCAGAGTATGCTATTCTGTTCTTCTGAAATATAGACTACATTTTCTTTATATCATGTTTCTTTAGACCTGTCTAAAATAAATAATGGATTTATTGTGATGGTGTAGGCTATATTACATGGATTTATTAGACATTTTTAAATATTGATGATCCAAAGGTCTGCATCAGTGGCTTGTAGGCTATCCGTGGAAGCCAGGAGATGCTAAATGTGTTAATGTTAATTAACGGTCAGTTACCGTGAGACCGGCAGTTATTTGCTTGACAACAACACATCCCTGAGATGTTAAATGAGTTAGATCAAATCCATTATTGATCAACTCCAACAAATTATCATCAATAATGTAGTACAACATTTTGGTGCACATACACTGCACACACAGACATATTTAGGCTAGAATTACTGTACACTCTTAGAAATAAAGTGCTATCTGGAACCTAAAAGGGCTGTCCCCATAGGAGATGGGTTCCAGGTAGGACCCTTTTGGTTCCAGGTAGAACCCTTTTGGGTTCCATGTAGAACCCTTTTTACAGAGGGTTCTACCTGGAACCAAAAATGGTTCTACATGGAACCAAAAAGGGTTCTCCTATGGGTACAGCCGAATAACCATTTTGGAACCCTTTTTTCTAAGAGTGTAGACTGATAGTAATAAATCAAATCAAATCAAATCAAAATCAAATCAAATCAAATTGTATTGGCCACATGCGCCGAATACAACAGGTGCAGACATTACAGTGAAATGCTTACTTACAGCCCTTAACCAACAGTGCATTTATTTTAAATAAAAAAGTAGAATAAAACAAAAAAGTGTTGAGAAAAAAAGAGCAGAAGTAAAATAAAATAACAGTAGGGAGGCTATATATACAGGGGGGTACCGGTGCAGAGTCAATGTGCGGGGGCACCGGCTAGTTGAGGTAGTTGAAGTAATATGTACATGTGGGTCGAGTTAAAGTGACTATGCATAAATAATTAACAGAGTAGCAGCAGTTGAGAAGTCTTTTGGACCTAGACTTGGCACTCCGGTACCGCTTGCCGTGCAGTAGCAGAGAGAACAGTCTATGACTAGGGTGGCTGGAGTCTTTGACAATTTTGAGGGCCTTCCTATGACACCTGGTATAGAGGTCCTGGATGGCAGGAAGCTTGGCCCCAGTGATGTACTGGGCCATACGCACTACCCTCTGTAGTGCCTTGCGGTCGGAGGCCAAGCAGTTGCCATACCAGGCGGTGATGCAACCAGTCAGGATGCTCTCGATGGTGCAGCTGTAGAATTTTTTGAGGATCTGAGGACCCATGCCAAATCTTTTCAGTCTCCTGAGGGGGAATAGGCTTTGTCGTGCCCTCTTCACGACTGTCTTGGTGTGTTTGGACCATGATAGTTCGTTGGTGATGTGGACACCAAGGAACTTGAAGCTCTCAACCTGTTCCACTACAGCCCCATCGATGAGAATGTGGGCGTGCTCAGTCCTCTTTTTTTTTCCTGTAGTCCACAATCATCTCATTTGTCTTGGTCACGTTGAGGGAGAGGTTGTTATCCTGGCACCACACGGCCAGGTCTCTGACCTCCTCCCTATAGGCTGTCTCATCGTTGTCGGTGATCAGGCCTACCACTGTTGTGTCGTCAGCAAACTTAATGATGGTGTTGGAGTCGTGCCTGGCCATGCAGTCATGGGTGAACAGGGAGTACAGGAGGGGACTGCTTGTAAACACAAGGCTGAGTCTGCACACACACACTTTAGTCCCATCACACTGAAACACACAGACATGGATATAATATCTACTGCTGTAGATTTTGCCGTTGCAAAAAGTTCTATACCCATTTGTTTAGGAAACACTTTGACAGCGACAATGATGACAATACGTTATACAGCAATCCAAAGACAGCTTATTATTCAAAAGTTAGCACTAGCTTATACTGTAAAATATTTTGTAAGCAGGACACTGATGCCAACTGTTATGGAATAGGTTAGGTAGTTTAGACTGCACACTACATCGCACTACCACGTCCACACTCCATTCCCCCAGGGGGCAGGCCAGCTTGGAGAGCCTGTGGTTTTGTTTGTTGGCCATGAGGCCTTCGTTTTGGTTTTCAATCTTTAGTTTAGGCTGTTTGTAGTTTTCCTTTTTGTATATATTTGTTTTCGTCACCCTCTGAACATAATAACCCGCTTGGGCTCGCCGACACAAAAGACTCAAGACAGAGCTGGCCCTGGACCTAAGGTAAGGTTGGTGTCTCCCTGGGCACATGTGCATCCAACACAGTCCTGAAACGCTTTCTCACATAAATGCACACATTCATTCAGGTTACGGACCATGTAACTATGCCCAGAACCTCTAGACAAAGTGAGGCATCAATGGCCGTAAACTAGTTATGGATTTCGTAACACAACAGAGATTATGTGATCGTAGGTGTTATTATAACATAACTTGTGTGGTGTGGTTTACACTGGAGGGACTTGACTGCTGATTCCATCGCATTTCATCCAATCAAGCACAGAGCGATATAGGCTCATTAATCTGATTTACAAATGCAATGTGCAATGGCAGGAGAATACATCAATCTATGCCAGCTAGCGTGGCATTAATTGTGAAATCACACATGCAATGGCAGGAGGATTGCAATTAACAGTGCCCTGGCATACCACACAACAATCAGGCAATCAATATCCCATATCCACACAGACACACACACACACACACACACACACACACACTGGCAAAGGCATACAGTATGCCTAGTCCTAAGAAAAAACATACACCAACATTTGCTGTGAAGGATTTAGGTTAATGTACCTGTAAGTCAATTGTGCCTTCATACATCTAAGCTCACTTTTCACAGTAGTACCCCCCAAAATACATGTTGTCTCTACAGGTGCTTGCTTAGCAGGTGCCTTCACTCAGGTTTATTTTACAGAAAGCTACACTCCCCTACGTATTTATTTGGATAGTGAAGCTAAAATGTAAAAATCTGGCCCTATACTCCAGCATTTGGATTTGAGATCAAATGTTTCATATGAGGTGACCGTACAGAATGTCACCTTTTATTTGAAGGTATCTTCATACATATCTGTTTTACCGTCTAGTCCCCCCATTTGAATAAGTTTATTTTCATAAGTATTTTGACAAATTCACTTCTACATGAATGTGGATGCTACCATGATTATGGATACTCATGAATTGCTCCCGAGTGGCGCAGCGGTCTAAGGCACTGCATCTCAGTGCTTGAGGCGTCACTACAGACCCCCTGGTTCGATTCCAGGCTGTATCACAACCGGCCGTGATTGGGAGTCCCATAGGGTGGCGCACAATTGGCCCAGCGTCGTCTGGGTTTGGCCAGTGTAGGCCGTCATTGTAAATAAGAATTTGTTCTTAACTGACTTGCCTAGTTAAATAAAAATAATAAAACATCCTGAATAATGTGTGAGAACTTTACAGAGGAACAAATATCATACCCCCCAAAAAATGCTTACCTCCCCTGTTAATTGATAATGCTGAGAGGTTAGCATGTCTTGGGGGTATGATCATTGTGCCTCTGTAACTTTTTCAAACATCATTATTCACGATTCATTCATGATTATCCGTAATCATGGTAAAATCCACATTAATGTAGAAGTGTTCAGAAATATATTATATTCTTATTTATAATAAAAGTGACTCCAAAATGACACACTATACCATTAATTTCTATTGGGCACAGCATAATCTGAAACAGAACCAAAACAAACTGCAAATGCATCCAACAAGTTTGTAGAGTCACAATTTGTCCAAATACTTAAGACACCTTCAAATGGGGGGACTAGATACATAAAGTGCTTTCATTTCTAAACAGTAAAAAATATATGTATGAAAATACCCTGAAATAAAAGGTGACATTTAGTACTGTCACCTCATATTAAACATTTGATCTCAAATCCAAAATGCTGGAGTATAGAGCCAAATTAACAGCTTCACTGTCCAAATAAATATGTAGGGGTGTAGGTTAAGTGCCTTTACTTCATTCCTCTAACTCTATTTTTGCTCTGTGCTCAATGTCCTTCCCATTGTTTCATGCGACAATCCACATGAGGACCATGTCTCTGGCTGCATGCATGCCTTGGTTTTGATGGGCATGATTAGGTTGACCACACACCCCGGCTTTTTCACTTGAAAACAATATAACAGGCTACACAGTATCTGCTCCAGTACACTCAGCTCTTTTGATTGACAAATGAGCCAGTGGCTGAGTTCCAGGCAGTTTAAATGGTTCTCTCTCTCAATCTCTTCCCAGTCATTAAGAATTAATCATTTCCATTCAGTAATAACTCCAAATCATTGGTGGACTACCACCAAACATGATGTTCGCATAACATGATGCTCGCATGATCTGTTTTGTTCGTAAATCTGTACATTCAAACTCTATCCTAGATAATAATGTGCTGCTACCAGGGGAGGAGTAGTTAGTGGTGTGAATCCATCTCTTCCCACTTGGCACAAACTGGTTGAATCAACATTGTTTCAACGTAAATTTGTCAACGTATTGTGACTTGGAATCTACGTGGAAAATACATTAGATTTGAAAAGAATCATCAACATAAACTGATGTTTCGAGGGTGAAATTTAAAACAAAAGGATTATGTATTTGTCACTAATTATTACCAATGTGCTATCGTGAGAATGATTGTTGAGAGATCACTTAAAAACTAAGTAGAGTCATCCCAATGGGTAGGTTTAACAGCACAAATGAAATGTGACCATTCATTATTACTCATATATCATCAATGATGCTACTTAGGCCTATATAGCATTTGCAAAGTCATCAACAGCTATTGATTCAATTCAACACATAATTAAACTAGAAATAGACAATACAATAGGCCTAGGGTTTGGTTGATTTCAAACGTAATGATATTTAGCGATATGGAATTGTGTTTGGTTGTCAACGCAACCAAATATAATTTGAAGGAGATGTATCTTCTGCTTGGATAGTTCCATCTGTGCCACTGACTTAGTCTGGATTTTATTCCAGTTTGTCTACAAATTAATAATTGATATGTTGGATTCACTTCTCCATCTCAACCAAAAATCTAAGTTAAAGAATAGGACTAAATCAAATCAAACTTTATTTAAAGTGCATTAAAATTTTGATTTGATTTAGTCCTAGGGCTCTATTTTAACAAACATAACACAATGGTAAATCTAAGCCCTGGCGTTAGCGCTATAGGTCAGGGGGTGTTTGAAAAATAATTGTGTTATTTTCACATCCGGAATTATGAGCGCAATAGATGGCGGTGGCACAAAAGGGCTGGGTTTTGATTAATAAACAAGTTGTAGGTCTGACAAGGACTTGGCCACTCACTGGCCAATCAACAAGTTCTATGGCTTAATACTGTATGCGTTTGTCTCAAGTTCTGTAAGTTCTGTAAGTTATTGACGTCTTTGCTGTTGTCATCAACTCCAATTCAGCTGTGGTCACTGAATATTCTCTCCCTGCCTGGTCCATTGTGGATTGATACTACAGTTTATAAAATAGCATAGGCTACAGTAATGAGTAATAGAAACATTTAAAAAAATCAACATCCAGTGTTTGCTTACTAGCCTATGTTTGGAGTGTTGGCAGCCAACATTGTTGTAATTGGTTTCAATGAGTATAGCATAGCCTACATGTCCTTACGCATCGCACTTCTCCAAAAATATAAAATACTAGGCTCCAGTAAATTGTATTGTATTATAGGACTGAATAATTTAAATACGTTTGGAGGAGCGCGACTTTGGCAAGGGAGTGAATGGTTTTTCAAATAAGGGTTACATTAAGAAAATCGGACCTCTCTGAAATGCAAATGGTTGGCCCTCCCTTCAGCAAAATACATTTTACCTAAACCCTCCCTGAACGTTTGAAAAAAACAAGTGACCCTCCCCTATACCCCAAATAATAATTAAAACATAAAGTGGATAGGACAGACCAAAGCCTTATATGTGCAGTTTTAGAAACTGTTCTTCATCCTGTAAGCATTACAGGGCAACGCAGGCATTTTGATAGCACATAAGGCTGAGGGCCAGAAGGTTGTGGGTTCACAGACCACCATGGACAAGAGTCGGGGTGGAAAGAACTCCTTTATAGTAAAAGCCTTGCATGAATCTATCATCGTGTTTGCAGGTCCGAGAAAAAATTGCCTTTAATAAACATTTAATGCAATTCTACGTCATTGCACATATTAGCAGAATATTTTTTAATACCACACAGAGAGATAGGCCTACAGTGAGGGAAAAAAGTATTTGATCCCCTGCTGATTTTGTACGTTTGCCCACTGACAAACTGACAAAGTGCCCACTGACAAAATGATCAGTCTATAATTTTAATGGTAGGTTTATTTGAACAGTGAGAATCAGAATAACAACAAAAAAATCCAGTAAAACGCATGTCAAAAATGTTATAAATTGATTTGCATTTGAATGAAGGAAATAAGTATTTGACCCCTCTGCAAAACATGACCTAGTACTTGGTGGCAAAACCCTTGTTGGCAATCACAGAGGTCAGACGTTTCTTGTAGTTGGCCACCAGGTTTGCACACATCTCAGGAGGGATTTTGTCCCACTCCTCTTTGCAGATCTTCTCCAAGTCATTAAGGTTTCGAGGCTGACGTTTGGCAACTCGAACCTTCAGCTCCCTCCACAGATTTTCTATGGGATTAAGGTCTGGAGACTGGCTAGGCCACTCCAGCACTTTAATGTGCTTCTTCTTGAGCCACTCCTTTGTGGCCTTGGCCGTGTGTTTTGGGTCATTGTCATGCTGGAATACCCATCCACGACCCATTTTCAATGCCCTGGCTGAGGGAAGGAGGTTCTCACCCAAGATTTGACGGTCGATGCCATGGATGTCGGAGTCGGGGCCGTCCTGTCCCAGCGTTATGCCCAGGACCAAAAGCTGCACCCTTGCGCTTTCCTCTCCCATCATCTTACCCCTGCTGAGAGGAACTATGATGTGGAAAATCGAGAACTCCTTGCGTCAAGATGGCGTTGGAGTGGAGGCACTGGTTGGAGGGGGCGGAACACGCATTCTTAGTGTGGACTGACCATAAGAATCTGGAATATCTCTGCACCGCCAAGCGCCTCAACTCTAGGCATGCTCGTTGGGCCCTGTTATTCACCCATTTCAATTTCACTCTCTCCTACCGCCCGGGGTCCAAGAACATGAAGCCTGACGCACTATAATGGTTGTATTGCCCCGCTGCTAATCCGTCTGACCCCGAGTCCATCCTCCCTACCTCCTGTCTAGCGGCTGCAGTCGTCTGGGTTATACAGAGCCTGGCCCTTAAGGCGCAGTGTTCCCAGATGGAACCCGGGGGGGAGGGGGGGGGGTCCGGCTAACCAGATGTTTGTCCTGGACTCTGCCCATTCCCGGTCCTGGAATGGGCACATTCCTCAAGACTGACCTGCCATCCAGGCTCCCGTCCGACAACGCTTTTGGTGGCCTTCCATGGTGCCGGATGTCTCCGCATTCGTCGCCGCCTGCATGGTGTGTGCACAAAATAAGACTCTGCGGCAAGCTCCGGCTGGCCTTCTTCAACCACTCCCTGTAACTCAACACCCCTGGTCCCATATATCCCTGGACTCTGTTACTGGGCTTCACCCATCAGACGGCAACACTACTATCTTGACGGTGGTGGATAGGTTTTCTAAAGCCGACCATTTTATTCCCCTTCCCAAGTTACCCTCAGCCAAGGAGACGGCTCAGCTCATGGTGCAGCACATCTTCCGGCTCCATGGACTTCCGGTCGACATGGTCTCCGATCGTGGTCCCCAGTTCTCGTCCCGGTTCTGGAAGGCGTTCTGCACCCTCATTGGGTCGTCGGCCACCCTTATTGGGTGGATCGCCACCGGACCCCTGCTCCCCGCTATCGGCTTGGGCAGAGGGTATGGCTTTCCACTTGGGACCTGGCCTTCCGGGTGCTGTCCCGTAAACTTTCCCCTCGTTTCATCAGCCCTTTCCCCATCTCTAAAATCCTTAGCCCCTCTGCTGTTCGTCTTCTGTTGCCTCGCACCCTCCGTATCCATCCTACGCTTCATGTGTCCAAGATAAAACCTGTGTCTCACTGTCCTTTGTCTACTGTTTCTCTGTTTGTCTGTTGCCAGTTCATCTTGTCTTGTCAGATCTTACCAGCGTGCTTTCCCCTTTTCCTGTTTCTCAAGTGTTTATTTCCTAGTTTTCCCGGTTCTGACCATTCTGCCTGCCCTGACCCCGAGCCTGCCTGCCGTCCTGTACCTGCCTGACTCTGACCTGATTACAAACCTCTGCCTGTCCTCGACCTGCCCTTTGAGTCATGATAATTATAGTAGTAGCAAGCTATCAAAGATTTCTGGTCCTCCTTCTCATCTTTGCGTTCTCCTTCTCAAACTGAACAGAACATAGGCTATAGGCTAATCAAAAAAAAAATTCGGAACTGCCACCGTTGGCATACACAGCAAAGCCATTGGTTAGGGAGCACACAAAAAATGTCAGCGTTGGAATATTCATTGCAATGTGTAATGCAGCCTAGTTTTATTTACACCATCCCAGCAGCTATCTTAGAAATATTACTTTGCTCTGTGCTTCTCCGAGCATGCACTTTGTAGCCTATTGTCTCTATAGGCTATGGATCATTTGATTGAGACCACACTAAATAGTCTATACGCGCACTTGATATTGTGCGCCCAGCGGAGAATCAGAAATGAGGGGAGGCTTCGGGCACATATCGATATATAGCCTATTAAGCAACTAATTACAAATTACATGATCCTCCCCTAGACTAGATTTAAAAAGCATGACCCTCCCCCATTTTCCTCCAGGTACCCATTATGTAAATTTAGATCCATCCCTAACTGCATTAGAGGTGCTCTTTGGAGAAGGGGATGGGAACTTTAACAATCAAAATGAAGTATGCAGGTAGCCATATGTGTGTATGTTTTAGGATGTGCAGTAGGGCCTATATTTTCAATTCAAGGCACTGACGAATAGACCGTTTACACCTTTTACACCATGGATAGGCTACTTTGCAAGGCGAAGATAAAAAAGACTGGACGCATTGTTTTTGAACCGGTCTTAGTAGCCTAGGCCTAGGGTAAGGGTATCATATACTCCGACTTGATATTCACCTCATAATAAGGAATTCCCCTCGACCACGCCCTCAAATGGGGGAAAACAAACATTATTTCCTATTGACCCCCATTATAAAAGAGCCAACTTCGTTCACTTGTTTTGTATAGTCTGTTTGTAACTCCACTCATTACTTGTAGCTGTATAGTTCGTTTGTTTGTGTTGTTGGTCTTTGCAAGCTTGCAATCAGTCACTCACACGGCTGCTAGCGCCGTCATGAAAAGGGGCATGAGGGAAGCCCTACAATATTACGTGAGAACGTTCGGGAGCAGGAAATGTTGAAAAGTAATCTTTAGACATGTTGTGCCTTTGTAACTTTCTAACTCCTGCAGTAGGCTCCCCTCCCCCTCTGGAGCCTAGCAGGCTAGGCTATGGGTCGTAAACTGGCTCTTCAAACCAATTGGTTGCTAGGGGTTATAGTTGCCAGGGGCAGATCCCCAATTCCTGCCTCCCCAACTCAGTCTCCTTCAAGCAGTTACAGAGAGAGCAGCAAGCTTATAACAACTGGACTCACATCTCTTTGGACATGTGGGATGGCGTGTGTGTGCACAAAGTGAGTTGTGTGCCAAGCCATAAGACTGCTGAACAATTAATCAAATGGCTACCCGGACTATTTGCATTGACCCCCTCCCCTCTTTTTTTTTTTACACTGCTGCTACTCGCTGTTTATTATCTATGCATAGTCACTTTACCCCTACCTACATGTACATATTACCTCAATTACCTCAGCTAACCTGTACCCGCACAGATTGACTCGGTACCGGTACCCCCTGTATATAGTGTCGTTGTGGTTATTTTATTGTGTTACTTTTTTTACATTAGTTTATTTAGTAACTATTTTCTTAACTCTGGTTTTTCTTAAAACTGCATTGTTGGTTAAGGGATTGTAAGTAAGCATTTCGCGGTAAGGTCCACCTACACCTGTTGTATTTGGCGCATGTGACAAATACAATTTGATTTGATTTTATGTATGTATAGTTAGTTGTTATTGTTGCATTATGTATGCTGCCTCTGTACAGCTTGTAACCTGTAAACATGTTCAGGGATTACATGCCATTTACACAGTCCTTTATTTTTGTTATTACTGCTCTTGTGATCATATGAAAAGTACATTCATTGCCTTTCATTTTCTTCTACAGAACCACTACCACTCCACCACAGCCCCATGTTCATCTTCGTCAGTGTGTATAAATAAAGTTCCATGTGTGTGTTAACTCTTGGGATGCCTTACTCCCCTCTAACCGGGGGGCGGTGTCAGTGGGTCACAGGTCAGCAAACACGTAGTGCCAGGTTGCTCTATTTCACTGGCGTTAGGGCTGGAAAATGCCATTGCGCCAGTTTTTACATGACGAAATTGCAAACGAATGTGCATTTGACACTTGCGCCTCCTTAGCGCCAGCTGAAAATAGAGCCCTTGTTATTTAGCTTTTATTTTTGGTTGAGCCTATTAACTTGTCGACAAGTTAACAAATTATAGGTTTGATTCATGTCTCTAACGCAACCAAAAATAAAAGTTAAAGAATGGGATTAAGCGAGTGGCTCAGATGGACCACTGGCTATCCAAGATACAGTACATCCAAGATACAGTACATCCAAGATACAGTACCTACAAGATACAGTACATCCAAGATACAGTACACCCAAGATACAGTACATCTCCTTTAAATGTTGATATTTGGTTGCATTGTCAACCAAACACAATTCAATATTACTTTTGTAATACAGTAAATAGCTTTAAGTTCAGGCGATTTTATGATCTAATGAACATTCAACCTTAAAATGAGTAACACATCCATGGCCACATTTTGAGGTTACTGTAACTATACATTTCTTCTTATGTAATCATATAAAGTGTTCATGTTCAAGATAGCATGCATAGGTCGTCACAGGTCTGCGGAGATCAAATCACATAAAAAAAAAAAAGTGTTACATGCGCCGAATACAACAGGTGTAGACCTTACCGTGAAATGCTTACTTACAAGCCCTTAACCAACAATGCAGTTTTAATAATGATAATATGCCATTTAGCAGACGCTTTTATCCAAAGCGACTTACAGTCATGCGTGCATACATTTTTTGTGTATGGGTGGTCCCGGGGATCGAACCCACTACCTTGGCGTTACAAGCGCCGTGCTCTACCAGCTGAGCTACAGAGGACCACTAAGAAAATAGAGTTACAAAAATATTTACTAAATAAACTAAAGTTAAAATATACAGTATATATATATATATATATATATATATATATATACGAAAAATACTATAAAATAACAATAATGAGGCTACAGTGGGGAAAAAAAGTATTTAGTCAGCCACCAATTGTGCAAGTTCTCCCACTTAAAAAGATGAGAGAGGCCTGTAATTTTCATCATAGGTACACGTCAACTATGACAGACAAATTGAGGAAAAAAAATCCAGAAAATCACATTGTAGGATTTTTAATGAATTTATTTGCAAATGATGGTGGAAAATAAGTATTTGGTCACCTACAAACAAGCAAGATTTCTGGCTCTCACAGACCTGTAACTTCTTCTTTAAGAGGCTCCTCTGTCCTCCACTCCTTACCTGTATTAATGGCACCTGTTTGAACTTGTTATCAGTATAAAAGACACCTGTCCACAACCTCAAAGAGTCACACTCCAAACTCCACTATGGCCAAGACCAAAGAGCTGTCAAAGGACACCAGAAACAAAATTGTAGACCTGCACCAGGCTGGGAAGACTGAATATGCAATAGGTAAGCAGCTTGGTTTGAATAAATCAACTGTGGGAGCAATTATTAGGAAATGGAAGACATACAAGACCACTGATAATCTCCCTCGATCTGGGGCTCCACGCAAGATTTCACCCCGTGGGGTCAAAATGATCACAAGAACGGTGAGCAAAAATCCCAGAACCACACGGGGGACCTAGTGAATGACCTGCAGAGAGCTGGGACCAAAGTAACAAAGCCTACCATCAGTAACACACTACGCCGCCAGGGACTCAAATCATGCAGTGCAAGATGTGTCCCCCTGCTTAAGCCAGTACATGTCCAGGCCCGTCTGAAGTTTGCTAGAGTGCATTTGGATGATCCAGAAGAGGATTGGGAGAATGTCATATGGTCAGATGAAACCAAAATATAACTTTTTGGTAAAAACTCAACTCGTCGTGTTTGGAGGACAAAGAATGCTGAGTTGCATCCAAAGAACACCATACCTACTGTGAAGCATGGGGGTGGAAACATCATGCTTTGGGGCTGTTTTTCTGCTAAGGGACCAGGACGACTAATCCGTGTAAAGGAAAGAATGAATGGGGCCATGTATCGTGAGATTTTGAGTGAAAACCTCCTTCCATCAGCAAGGGCATTGAAGATTAAACGTGGCTGGGTCTTTCAGCATGACAATGATCCCAAACACACCGCCCGGGCAACGAAGGAGTGGCTTCGTAATAAGCATTTCAAGGTCCTGGAGTGGCCTAGCCAGTCTCCACATCTCAACCCCATCGAAAATCTTTGGAGGGAGTTGAAAGTCCGTGTTGCCCAGCGACAGCCCCAAAACATCACTGCTCTAGAGGAGATCTGCATGGAGGAATGGGCCAAAATACCAGCAACAGTGTGTGAAAACCTTGTGAACACTTACAGAAAACGTTTGACCTGTGTCATTGCCAACAAAGGGTATATAACAAAGTATTGAGAAACTTTTGTTATCGACCAAATACTTATTTTCCACAATAATTTGCAAATAAATTCATAAAAAATCCTACAATGTGATTTTCTGGATTTTTTTTTCTCATTTTGTCTGTCATAGTTGACGTGTACCTATGATGAAAATTACAGGCCTCTCTCATCTTTTTAAGTGGTAGAACTTGCACAATTGGTGGCTGACTAAATACTTTTTTTCCCCACTGTATATACTGGGGTACAGGTACCGAGTCAATGTATGGGGGTACAGGTAATTTGTACGTAGGTAGGGGTAAAGTGACTATGCATAGATAATAAACAGCGCGTAGCAGCAGTGTAAAAACAAAGGGGGGGATGGGTCAATGCAAATAGTCCAGGTGGCCATTTGATTAATTGTTCAGCAGTCTTATGGCTTGGGGGTAGAAGCTGTTGAGGAGCCTTTTGGACCTAGACTTGGCACTCCGGTACCGCTTGCCGTGAGTTAGCAGAGAGAACAGTCTATGACTTGGGTGACTGGAGTCTTTGACAATTTTTTGGATTGGAGATCTTCACAATTGCTGTAATAATCTGCGCAGAATCTCGAATGGCATTGATCACTTGCACCATGTACTTTTAAAATGTAATCTCAACTGCAATCCAGCACATTTGTTGTATAAATAAACAAAATATCTAACATTTTATTGCCATTTGAACATTGTTATACTTTTAAATGGTTGAAAGCACAGTGATAAACATTTGGGTGACAACTAAACCAAAAATCAGAAGTTCTTCCATTGGAATTTGGTTGTGCTTTTAGTTGGTTGAAAGCATAGTGATAACACATTGGAAATTCAACTAACGTTTTGGCTGTCTGAGTGGGTGAAAAGAGGTTGTAATCTCATTGATCAATGTCTCAACCAAATATTACCCAATTGTTCAACTTAAAATGACGTGATGTGCCCAGTGGGTTGGCACATTGCTTGAGTTTTTAATGCCTCATCTATCAGTCTCCGTGAAAAATAATTTTCCTTACCCAACTCCACCACTTAAAGAGCCTGTCTTTCTCAATCACTCTCTCTCTCTCTCTCTCTATTTTTCCTTTTTAATTCCCTACAGATTTTGGTAGTGCGACTGCCGACCTCTGCAATGCAGGAGTGGACAGTTTGAAATGTCCTTAAAGTATGTGCTAGTCACTGTCCTATTTGGGTTTAGTTTGAGCTGGCAGGTTTTATATGGAAGATAATCTTTGGTCATAATCTGCTGGTTTATAATTGCAGTTTTTGAATTAGTGGTAGACTGAGCCAAGCACTCTTATCTATTAAAACATATGCTCAGTTACATAGCTAGTGTGGGTATACCGTTTGTGATCTTATTGTAGATGTCAGATTACATTGGTTTATTTATTCATGTACATAACTTTGAGTAGGATTTAGTTGCTTTGACACCCTGTCAATTCAGCACTAAAACTATATGAACCAGCGCTCAATTCTTCTCAGCTTCTTTCTGATGATTTGATTGCTCTCCATAGAGATTAGTGATTTTGGAACAGCTGAAAGCCAGCAGAGAATTACATTAAAGCTCAATTTTGATGTGTATGTATGCACAGTATATTTACCATATGAAAAGGTGTTATGCTGTGGATGTTCAGTACTGTAGTATGTTGAAGGCAAGATAACAAAATGAGAAAAGGGCACGCAGCCCATAAAACAATTCCATAGCTCATGTGTTTTTGATCAATTCTGTTTGACCTTGGTAAACATTTGGCTTTACATCTACAAATGTCAGCTTGAATAATGTAGTTGTCTCTCTTTCAAATACTCGTTTCGATATCTCAGTGGGTTTCGCTCGGGTGATCACAAATGACGAAGAGACCAATCACACTCCTTATAAGGTGCCACTCACCCGCCCTCTGGTCATTTTCTGCAGAGAGGAAGAGGCGAAGAGAGAGGCCCAACTCAACTGAAAATCTGTCTCCCTCCAGCAGGTGGTATTTTCTTTTATTTTTCGCCCACCAAGCAAGATGGTTTTGTATGGAGGTCAAAGAGAGAGTGTCGAATTTGGTCAACAAAAAAAGAATGGCTTATTTGCTACATGAGGTTTATTTGTTTTGTAATACTTAGGTTGTTACGAGTGTACTGATACAAGGAGGACACGTGACATCCCGGCAACTTTATTTCGGAGTTGTCTCGAGATGGCTATGCATAGTCATGGTATGAGGCTGGTAGCATAGTATCTCTCTCCATGGACTACAGGCGATTGACATCAACAACCCTCATTGAATATTTCAAAAAGCATTAAAATAATTAGATGTATCCACCAATCCAAAGAATGGAAAGGCGGGGAGCAAGACAGCCCGCCGTTCCGATTTGTGGACAACGACTCCCATTTTTAGGGCGGAGAGACAAGTATCTTGTTAGTATATCCATAATCTTATTTTTCGCTCATCTTCGCTTCATTGGTGCATACTGTCCTCAGTGTCGGAGCCTCTGAGGGATGATGTTGTTGGGACTACCTTGGCTTCAGAGAACATGTCTGCGATATGGGGGTTGGCCACATCCCACTGTGAGAAATCGAAACAAGTACTTGCATAACCCTGGTTCTCTGTTAACATGAGTGAGTATCTCACCGCATTTCTCTGCTCGCAACCGCGCAAGGAATAGAGGCATGCTCGTGAATGACCAGAGGGTGGGCGAGTGGGGCCTTATAAGGAGGGAGGAGCTCACCTTATTTGCCCCTTGACCTGTCTGTCTCCGACAGAGGTTATGTGACTGGTCTCTTCAACATTAGTGATCGCCCGAGTGAATCCCACAGTAAAGATATCTCACTAATATTATCAGAGAACCGGGATTACACAAGTAACCTTGAGATACTGTATGTATAAGACTCACTACTACATACAGTCTTACATTTGGCGAATCAAAAGGATTAGCTATAAACATATTTATAAGTAATCCCCCCACATACATACTGCCCAATGGCATCTGATTGTCCAATAGTCCTTGACCACAAGTGGGCAATCACACTAGTGAGCTCAGATCCTACTCCAGCACACTTAAATCACATCTAATAAAGACAGCGTTATTTAATTGCTCAAAATCCAATGATTAAAGAACCCTAATGGTTCCAATGGGGGTTGATTGAGGCTCCATTGAGCACTTATTAATCAGTTGTGCGGACAAGTGCTCGAAAGATAAATGAGTCTGCTGGATGTATTTTATTAGTTTAGATTCCCCTGAGATAAGCCTCGGGTTTGATTGATCTGCTCATTAAGTGGGTCGCCAAACCTCTGGTGTTCAGATCTCCCATCTCCTTCGCTCTCCACACAGCCAACATATTGTCAGCAGCGATTAACCACACTCTTGTCCACCGCTTCCCATAAGTATGAAGTGACAGGCATCAGAGAGGAGTGAGACGCAGGGTGCTGCAGCATCTGCCCACGCTTTTAACGCCTCCTCTGCCTCCTCTTCAACCTCACACTTTTCTTACATTGGCCTGTCCATAAGCCACATAATATATTATGTTCATATTACTGTACATTTTCATGTAATAGCTAGGCTATAGTATAGCTGTTAAATGCCTCTTCCTCAGCCCTGTTATAACTGACAAGTATTATTTGAATCACAATCATATAGCTATTTTCATCTCTCTTTAAGTCATTTCCACATGATCCATACTCAAGTACATAATGTAGGATCTTAACTACCAATCACCACAAAGCTGTCTCACCCACATACTGTAATGTATCTTTGTTCTCTTCTCCCCTCTACCTTCTGTGTTACTGTATGTACAGCAGAACTGGGTTCAAATCCTATTTTAACTATTGGTTCCATTGCAACAGCAATCTCAATCAAGCACAGCTAAAGAACTTGAAATTATTTCAAATAGTATTTGAACCCACGTCTGATGTACATAACAGATGAAAGGTTGAAATGTGATGCTACAGACAGTACCACTGAGATAATGAGTGTGAGTAAGCACATTAAGCAGACATTGTTTATCCCAGACCAGGCCTGCATGGTAGCAGACCCCCCACTGTCCCAGGGCTCCTATCATCCCACTTCTGTGAGGAACATGTTACATTAACAAAGGACTCCCAATTTGGGTTAGCCCAAACAACCTAGACGTGTTCTCAAAAATGTAAACAAGAAAACATGTGAAAGGCTACGTAATGGACTGCATAACTACTCTAGCACATCAAATATGCATGTGGGGAATGATGTCTTTGCACCTGCCCTGCGTGACTTTCGTTTAGTAAAAAGTGGATTCTTTCCGTCACATTTCTTTTCAAGAACTGCTTGACTCAATCATAATGGAAGTGTGCTTGGATGGTGAAAACATACATGTACATTTGAGAAATATCTTTCTCTTTTGGCTGTTCTTGTTATCAGGGCACATGGTAAAGCACTGGTCCATGCCAGGTTGTTGAGGAGGAGAAGGATGCGTATTGGGGAGCCAGATCAAAAGCATCAGGATCCAGTGCGATCTTGAAGCCTCTGCAAAACCGCTGCACTCGAGTACCATGGTAACAGAACAGAACCTCTCTCTCTCTCCCTCGCCTTCTCCCTTTGCCTCTTCCCATCCCCTCCCTCAGTCTGAATAATATTACTGTACAAACTTTCTCTTCATGTTCTTCCTTTAGTGTTACTGGAACAAATAGGCTATTAAAATCAGCAAGTTGTCATCAAACTGTCTCAGTTTGAGGCTTTCACAATAATTGGTGAGGGAAAAAACACAATCATGTCAACATCCAACAGGCGTCTACTGAAAGTTCACTCTCCGGTCACATTATCAAAGGAATTTCTGAAAGCCTGCTCACTTTCTTCTCCCACTCCCCTTTGATGATATGGAAAGTAACACGCTCATGGGAAAACATGAATATGTCAATACATTACCATGTTTGGATATGCTGGATACGAGATATTTGA
This sequence comes from Coregonus clupeaformis, assembly GCF_020615455.1. Lineage (NCBI taxonomy): Eukaryota > Metazoa > Chordata > Actinopteri > Salmoniformes > Salmonidae > Coregonus > Coregonus clupeaformis. Next base: position 44,944,191 of record NC_059192.1, on the reverse strand, counting down.
ATTAATGTGCAAGGAGGGGATTTGAAATGCTTCTATAACCTAATTAAAATGTGGTCCAAAAATAAATGCTTTGAAGAAATCTTTGGGACGATATTTTGCCGGTGTTTGTTATATATTGTCCTTTATTGCAGGATTTTGTTGTTGTGTTCTTTTCCGTCTGAGAATATCCCTTACATAATTTGATCTATCAAAGGCCTAGTAGCGCTTTCCACTCACAGCCCCTGTCATCCTGTATACGGGTTGAAAATGGCAGATTTTGTCATTGATAAGCGCTTAAATTACAGTGCAGTGGCTGTACAGTAACATGTTATACATAATGTCAGAGATAAGGTTCTCCACTTCACACTGTTATAATCTTGAGCACCGCGTGAAACAAAAATGTGCCCTCATCCCTTCCGCTAATTGGGCTACTTTTGCACATTTGTTGTTGTCTGAGTAAGGGAAATGCTGTAAATCGAGAGGAGTCGATGTGTTATGATAGATGAGACATTGAGTATTATAATACATACCGCTTTGTCTCATACAAGCAAACCAAATGTTTCCAAATGAGCACTTAACATTTCCATTTTAACTAATGTCATTCACATTATCAACATTTATGATTGCTATGTTTGATCCACAGTTACAAGGATGACAAGCATTATACCCTGGTTTGTCCTGAACAGAATGTTTGTTGTATTGTGAAGAACATTTTCCGCGGAACACGCACATGAATGCACTCATGACTCACCAAAATTGCAATCTGTTTGTCTGAAGTACCTTTTGAAAGCTTAATACTGTAAGATCTTATACATTAGTTAGCCATGTTGGCAATAGAATAAGCTTTCAAATGATGCTCACCTGACCCAGATTGCGATTTATAATGGAACGTTTTTGGATAGAGTAAACACCAACAGTAATTGTGTGATGGTGGGGACGCAGACTACAAGTGTGCGTGCTACAGTTCCTCAATGGCAAAGCTAGGAGAGCTCAAGAAAGCACCTTATAGTTGAAGGCTCCTTCCTTGAGTCATAAAAGTGCATTGAAATTACTTAGGAACTGTGCACAGTTTGGAGAGGTGTGTGGCCACTTGGAGACACCCGTTTTTTCTTATCTTGCACCTACTCCAAACTGTCAATTAATATTCTTATTCTGTTGCTGAATGTATCCAAAGGATTTTCAGATTTAGTTATTGACAAATGGTGTAAAAAGTACAGTAAATGTAAAATGCACATAAAATAAACAGTGTAATGTTTAGATTAATTGTGTCAGGTGGACTGTTGTGTCCTCATAATCTCCAAAATGTTCCCTTTCAATTGCTACCACAGTCATGCATATGCTTTTTATAGTTCTTCTTTTAGAAACATTTCCATTTGCCCCTATCCATATACAGTGCCTTCAGAAAGTATTCATACCCCTTGACTTACTCCACATTTTGTTGTGTTACAGCCTGAATTTAAAATGGATTAAATAGATTTTTTCACTCACCCATCTACACACAATAACCCATAATGACAAAGTGAAAACATGTTTTTAGACATTTTTGCAAATTTATTGAAAATGAAATACAGAAATATCTCATTTACATAAGTAATCACAACCCTGAGTCAGTACTTTGTAGAAGCACCTTTGGTAGCTATTACAGCTGTGTGTCTTTCTGGGTAAGTCTCTAAGAGCTTTGCACACCTGGATTGTACAATATTTGCCCATTATTATTTTCAAAATTGTTGACCATTGCTAGACAACCATTATCAGGTCTTGCCCTAGATTTTCAATTAGATTTAAGTAAAAACTGTAACTCGGCCACTCAGGAACATTCACTGTCTTTTTGATAAGCAACTCCTGTGTAGATTTTGCCTTGTGTTTTAGGTTATTGTCCTGCTGAAAGGTGAATTCATCTGCCAGTGTGTGGTGGAAAGCAGACAGACCAGATTTTCCTCTAGGATTTTGCCTGTGTTTAGTTCCATTCCATTTATTTTTTATCCTGAAAAACTCCCCAGTTCTTAATGATTACAAGCATACCCATAACATGATGCAGCCACCACTATGCTTGAAAATATGGAGAGTGGTACTCAGTAATGTGTTGTATTGGATTTGCCCCAAACATAACACTTTGTATCAAGAAAAAAAGTGAATTGCTTTGTCACATTTTTTTGCAATATTACTTTAGTGCCTTGTTGCAAGCACGATGTATGTTTAGGAATATTTGTATTCTGTACAGGCTTCCTTCTTTTCACTTTGTCAAATAGGTTAGTATTGTGGAGTGATGTTGTTGATCCATCCTCAGTTTTCTCCTATAACAGCCGTTAAACTCTGTAACTGTTTAAAAGTCACCATTGGCATCATGGGGAAATCCTTGAGCGGTTTCCTTCCTCGCGGGCAACTGAGTTAGGAAGGACGCCTGTATCTTTGTAGTGACTGAGTCTATTGATACACCATCCAATGTGTAATTAATAATTTCACCATCTCAAAGGGATATTCAATGTCTGCTTTTTTTATTTTTACCAATAGGTGCCCTTCTTTGTGAGGTATTGGAAAACCTCCCTGGTCTTTGTGCTTGAATCTGTGTTTGAAATTCATTGTTCGACTGAGGGACCTTACAGATAATTTTGTGTGGGGGGTACGAGGTAGTCATTCAAAAATCATGTTAAACACTATTATTCCATGCAGCTTATTATGTGACTTGTTAAGCAATTTTTACTCCTGAACTTATTTAGGCTTGCCATAACAAAGGGGTTGAATACTTATTGACTCAAGACATTTCAGCTTTTCATTTGTAATTAATTTGTAAAAAATTGTTTTAACATAATTCCACTTTTGTGTCTAGCCACTGACAAAAAATCTCAAATGTTATTTAATTTAATTTAGTCTGTAACACAACAAAATGTCAAGGGGTGTGAATACTTTCTGAAGGCACTGTAGGCCAAATTCCATGAGTATAAGAGTTAAACACATAATCCTAGTGTCTCACTAATGTTTTTCAAAAACACTGTAAAATGCCCAAGGACAATAACAAATCAACTTTGAGAATCACTGGTCTTCAGTTATAATATATCAAACATGTGAATAGAACTTTGGAGCCTATAAAGTGATGCTCTTAGGGCCCTATTCAGACTTAGGAAATGCATGGCTTTCCTACTTTCCTACACACGCCTTTCCTACGCACTTCTCAGTCGTTGGTATTCAGACCTACCTTACGCAGGTGCGTGGCGGGCTTTGCAGGCGTGGTTCCCTTGCGCACGCTGAATAAATGTTATTCAACCGCTGAAAACCCTCCCACTTGATAGCCAACAGATTTTTCTCGTGGAGTTTGCATTCAATAGGGTTTTCAGTACATTTATCTTAAGCCATCCCTTTAAATATAGTGTACCTTTAATTATAATTTTGTTGACAAACTCACTGGAATACATAGAGAGAACAGGTTCAGAATATAGGGATGTTGCCATATTCAAGTTCAATGCATAACATATTAGAAGGTGGAAAAAAAGTATACAATAGTGCTTTAACAACAGTCCTATAACTCTACGCAAATCCTCACTAATGATGGAACTGTATGACAACTGTCCAGTCATCCTGAACCGTGCGCCAGGCTCCAGGTTTAAACTGCTATGTGTGGTCTGAATTCCATAATGATTCAAATAGGCTTCATGTCCCAAATTATTGCACAACGTTAGCCGAATATGATCCACTATTGGTAGCAAGCCTCGGGAACAACTACACGGACGTGACAGAAGAAAGAAAGGTAATCGAAATGGAATGGAATTATGCAAAATGTAGGCTACAAATTGAAGGAAACTAACACTCAAATGACAGTTATATATGTATGAGGGTATTACTGACGGTGGCTCCCGAAAGTGGCTAACATTTAACATGATACAATTGTTAAAATATAACTGAGAAAAGCCTGGGTCTCCAAATTTCATCCCTGCAATTTATGAGGGCATACAATAAAAATTCGGAATAACGGCACAGCTATTTATAGCCTACTTCACTGTGGGACACATTACATGTCATGTTGATATGATTTCAATTTGCTTCCATATGACTGGTTTCACATTCGTCTCCAGGGATCATACGGAAAAATCATCTAAAACAACTGCTATGTGTATTTACAATCCCCTTCTCCAAACGGAATACTCATTTACTATAGCTCTTATCAATAGCTCTTATCGATGTATAAATTACAGTGCATGGAGATAATATTCAAAAAAATTAAGTAGATGCTTTTTCCACTTGGAACCGGCAGGTTCGCGCGATCTTATTCATGGTTTCCTCGCACATAAAGGTGGTAGAATTATTAGGGAATGAATTCAAGGCAAGAATACGGCGTATCTGTAGACACACCACCACTCTTTCATTTCTTAAATCTCCACTCCATATGAATAAGGGTGAATAGCATGCTATTCAAGGATATTCATGCTTAAGTTCAAGGTCAGAATACAAGTAAAAATGGAATTAAGTTCCATTTATGTGCGCTTAACTTTTTATCCCCCCCTTACTGAGCAAGAGGTTTACAGCAGGTTTATAACAGTATATTTTATTATTTCTATGCTGTAGCATGTTCATTTGACTGATTACAGTACCATATCATTCGTTTTTCAGTGTTTTAAGATCAAATGCACTCAGAATTCTCAATCATGCATAACTGCCATTATAATGCATAAAACACTACTCATTTTGAAATAAATAAACCCACAGTCCCTGTACACTTAACATTCTTCCTTGAACATTATAAAACAGAAAAGTCCTTGCATTTTCTTCCTCACTTATGATAAAATAAGGATGTATAGAGACCAACATGTGCATAGCATGGCTGCATGCCAAAGACAAATACAATAGTGATGGATAGAGCTAGGATATAGGGGGAATAGAGAGAAGAAGGGAGTGAGAGGGGGAACGGAGAGAGAGTGGAGGGACGTGATGCCTCTCGCTCTCTGACATCTCTCACCCTTTAGGATAGCCCTGACTGTTTTATGGTTCACATGGCTTTCAGCAGACTGTGTGACACAGATTACCACGTTTTCTTGCCCCATTCCTAATCCCACTTGAAGGAAACACTTTATGTAAGAACACATATGGGCCATTACACTCCTGAAAATCCATCCCCTGTGAGGCAAGACATCTAACTAACCCCTTTTCAGGGTCTCTCTCTCTCCCCATCGTTCTCTCGCTCTCTCTTTCTACCCCTCTCTCACGCACACATGCATTTCCCTCTTACTCTTGCCCTCCTCTCTGTAGCTCTTTCCCCTGTGAGGCAAGGCATCTAAATGAGCCTTCTTTTGGGGTGTCTCTCTCTTTGTCTGTCTCTCTCTCTCTCCCTGGCTCTTTCTCTCCCCCTTTCCCAGGCACACATGCATTTCTCTCTTACACACAGCCTCTCTCTCTGCTCTCTCTGGTCCCTCTGGAGCTTGCTATACAGTAGCTGCAGGGTGTGAGTGTTCTGTGCTATCTAAATGTTTCTAAAAAGGGCACACGCTCCTCCCCTCCCTGACCCAGTATCCTCACTGACCAAACCCAGTGCGGCTATCAGCTGATCCCCTGACAGTGGCTCCTCATGGGGGTGAAAAGTATCCCACGATTACATAAGGATTTGGTTAATTGTCGGTGCACATTAGGCTCAATATGACCAGGCTGTCTTAGGTCCTGTCACTTTGGCAGATGGTCCAATCAATGGTAGGTGTCTCTTCAGATACATCAATGCCTTTGTCAAACATAAGAGCATTTAACAGCCTCATGTCTATATCTGTGATGTCACAGATCAAAACAAAAGACAAGTGACTGTATATAGAGTAGATTAGATTTAAAGCAGTAATCAGCAGTTGAAACAATAACAAAGTGTTTTTCCCGCTCCTGTTTTGGTAAAAAGCTGAGGGATGGGGCTGGAGAAATGTAAGCACTCTCAAATTCATAGACAAAGCTATGGATGCAAGGACTGACCATCCATGATATTACAACTTTAACCATGTTTTGAGGCTATATAGTGTGTGTTTACATTTACTTTGTTTACAAACATTGGAGTAAAATATGTATATTTTTTGTGTTCTGATGGGGTATGACAGGTTAAGCTCATGAGGCATTTATATCCTTCAAGAATCAATGGGTACATATAACTAATTTATAAGTCCAAAAATGAATGTAGCAACTGCAGATTGTACCTTTAAAGTGGACTATATTTCACAATATTTTGTCTCCAAACGTTTGACCCTTTAAAGTGGATTATATTTCATGTCTCTCAAAGACAACGTTACAGTTGTTGGTTAGCTAGCTAGCGAGTTTTAGCCATATTAGTATAGACCTGACGTAAATCAAAACACCTCGAAACAAGACATGGTATTAAGAAAAAGGTAATAGCTGAAACAAGCCAACTACGATTCCCACACATGGTAGCTTCTTGTCATTGTTACTAGCTATCTGACCGTTCAGAATCAGAACAACACACAGCCTCTTGCCTCCGCGCATCGTTTTCATGACATTGCCAACCCACCCGTCTATGGGGCAGTGCATAGTACAGATGTAGGATTTTAGTTTGATCACTCTTTTGTTGCTGAGCATTTTCCTGCACAGCAGGAAATCAAAACTTATAGTGTATTCAAGGTTTAAAAAGGCCTCTAAAGTTTATAATTTACACTTTATAATTTCAGACTTGATTTGCCCTAACAAAAAATGTATTAACCCCTACAAAAATGTCCATTAATTATAATCCACATAATAATTCACATTTCCTGTTGCTGTAGGATTATTTTCCTGCTGTAGCAAACTGTCTTAAATAAATATCCTACATCTGTATGCATTCATGGAGGGAGGAGCTGTTGGGGTGTGTGTGTGTGTGTGCAAGCGTGTGTGATGATGTGATGTCGAAGGAGTCAGGCGCAGAGGGTAAATCACTGAATAACAGGCTTTATTCCGCAAATACAGAGTTACGCAGAAATGCGTCAAACACTCTAGTGCGCAAAACAGGCGCACTGGAAAATACAAGGCACATGGGGAAATATCCCGGCGATACAAAATACACGGAGCTCCACTGAGCTTAGCTATCCTCCACAATAAACAATCACACACAAAGACAAGAGGGCAGAGGGAACACTGATGAGGGGATATGAACCAGGTGTGTGTAAAAAGAAGACAAAACAAATGGAATGATGAGATGAGGAGCGGCAGTGGCTAGAAGGCCGGTGACGACGAACGCCGAAGCCTGCCCAAACAAGGAGAGGTGGCAGCTTCAGAGGAAGTCGTGACAGCGTGTGTGTGCAGTATGTGTGTATAGTTTTGCATGTTTTGCTGAATTTCTAACCCCAACTCCCAATAGTCACACACTCCTGCTTGAGGTGTAAGAAAATAAATAGGGACAAAACATCCATATCAGGAGGCAAGTTTAAGTAATTAGTATATTGAAGGACTGAGTGAAGTGAGTGGGCAGTGTGGGAGTGAGAGAGAGCGAGAGAGAGAGAGAGAATGTTTGTCGGTGTGTTAATGCAAGTATGTGTGGAGAGAAAAAGTGTCACAGTAGCTTTAGACACATTCCTGTACACTTACATTGGTAGATATGGAAGGTGGGTTAAAGCTAGGGAACAGCAGCATTTCATATAAAGGTATTTTTCAAACAGAGCAGTAAATATTTCAGTAGCAAATTCAAATTCTCCCTGTCTCCACTGTATCCTTCTTTCACTCCTCTCCTCTTCACCCACGCACTCTGTCCTCCCACGGTGCATCCCCAAATGATCACTGTGAATCTCACTTAATGCTGCCTGGATCTCTGTTATTTTTTTTTCTTCTGTCGCTCGCTGAAAAAGAGATAAGGCTGTATCCTCCTTATCAGCTGGATAGACTTCCAGGCTCATGAGAGCCCACTAACGTTGAATCACAGGCTGCTTTTCCAGTGACAATGACAATAGAAACCTGTTCACAGCTTTAGTTCACGACTTAAGCCATCTCACAAAATTCCAACAGCCTCATTGCTTTATCGATATCAATATTTTAATACAGTTGCTGTGACCTAAAGGCTTGAACCCACAGGCTAAGCCTCCCCAACATGTTTGTAAGCTGACTGGAATTACTGTTTGTATTTTGCATGTTGTCAAGCTGCAGCCTGCACAATGCATTGATTGTAATCTCAGGACGCTGTGTCACTGCTAATGTAAATCTTGCTCCTGGGCTTGTTTTTCCAAGACCTGGTTGAAACACCTTGGACCAGTTTGGCTGTACACTGTGTGCACAGTGTTTGTGAGGGAGCTAGGACAGAGGGAGTGGGTGGCAATAACCGCTGACGGATCACAGACCGTGGGTGAGCGGGACAGGGTGATTATTTCTGAGCCAAGCTCACTTCTGCCCACATGAAAAGGTACAACTGAATTACTACACAAAACCTATTTGTGTAGTAGTGACTATGTAGTGACTTTTAGGGATTGTGTAGTTTATGCACTACTCAAGATACACAAGTAGAGTTTTGTAGTGTTTAGTAGGAAAACAGTTGTGTTTCCAGTAGTCATCAGGTAGAGATTTTTACTTGACAATGGTAGTAAATAAGTAGTCAAAACACTACATCTTTACTACACAGGCTTTTCAGGACCGCAGAACACAAAACAGGATGTAGTTGGGAGTTGTTCGCTAGCTACTGTTTTTGACAATCCTGAATTTAATAATCTTCCATCCTTTGTCATCCTGTCTTTCATAGCCAGTATGCTGGCACTATATGTACGTTTAACTTTCCTTTATGTTTTATGAATAGTTTCATGTCGTTGTTTAGCCGTTCATATAACTTTTTACCACATCAAAAGACTGCTAGCCAAAACAGTCTTAGCCGTTAGCCGTTGTCATAGAGATGTATTGAGTTTAGCCTAGCTGTTTGCTAGCCCCATCGTCATGCTAGCTAATAAGTATGTGTGTTTGTATGCAAATGAAAAGTATGCTCATATTGGTATACCGACCCATTCTACTTACCTCTTTTGAGCTGTTGCCACGGAGGCCCTCAACATAAGAAGACTGGAGGCCATTGTTGGTCAAATTAATGTTGTTTATCAAATGTTTTTCTGTTTTGTCTTATGTGACCTCTTTTAGCAGATGTGATTGTCTTTATTTTCTAAAGGTTATGTAGTGGAGAAATGTGGCTGCAAGAAAAAAAGAGGATTGTAAGATAGTTAAGTAAAAGCTGAATGAAAACAAGGCCTCAAAGTAATTAACACACATTTTAAATATGTAAATAATTTTTTTGATGATATAACTACAGTTAGAAAATGGAGGAAATAACATGTGCACTAATGTAGTAGTGACACAGTAGTGAAACAAGAAGATACCAATAGTGATTTTCAATAGGCAAACAGTAGTACATGTTTTCAATAGTAATTCAAAAGGGTTTTTGTAGGAAATGAAAAAAGATCAGGAGCAAATCAGTAGTGATCAGTAGTGACACAACACTACACACACAGATGGCACTGGCAGTACTAATTCAACAGGGATTGAGTAGACATACAGACGTAGAATCTTAATTTGATCCAGTTTGCTACAGCAAGAAAATAATCCTGGAGCAACAGGAAATGTGAATTATTATGTGGATTATAATTCATGGACATTTTTGTAGGGGTTGATACATGTTTCATTTTGGCCAAATAAAGTCTGACATTTCTAAGTAGAAATTACAAACTTTAGAAGCCTTTTTAAAACTAAAATACACTACAAGTATGCATTTCCTGCTATGCAGGAAAATTCTCAGCAACAAAAGAGTGATCAAATTAAGATCCTACAACTGTACAGCAGTAATGTGTAGGCATTGTGTTGTAATTCAATAGTGAACAGGTAGGAATAGTGTAGGTATGTGTAGGTTTTAAATAGTAGATACCAAAAAGCTCCGTAGTTACACAATAGTCATTAAGGGATAATTATGTAGTGATTTGAGTAGGAAAGTAGTGAAATGTCTCAATTTATCACTCATAGATTACTACATAAATCACTACAGGTTTACTACATATCTCAATAGCAATGAAGTAGTAAAACTACTGTAGATCTTGTGTAGTAGTACTAATTTGGTTTAACTTTTTCATGAGGGTGCGCTGCTGCTGAAGGAGTAAGACTACCGCCGAACTGCTGCCTCCGCCGCCGCCACTGCTATGGTAACGGTCACTGAGACCATGTCACACCCAGTGTGAGTGTGGTCGAATACGTCTGTTCCGAATGTCTTCCTACTCATGCATGTTTTCCTCTCCCCCCTCTGTGGCCTGCACTGGACTGGATAATGGACTGGGTGCCACAGACGCTTGATGACAACAGATGTCGAGGAGCAACTGCCAAACTCCTACCGACGAATTAACTAATGAATCAACGGCAGATGAGCGACCGACGGGTGGACAATCCTCCAGCAGCATTGACATTATTTCTGGGACTGAGTTTGGTTTTGTGGTTTTATTTTTATTTTTGGTTTGTGATTGTGTACTCCAGAGATTTTGAAGTAAAAACGGCTAAACTTCCTAAAACCTTGTCTGTGTGTTGGCCTGCGATCTAGTACAGTGGGGAAAAAAAGTATTTAGTCAGCCACCAATTGTGCAAGTTCTCCCACTTAAAAAGATGAGAGAGGCCTATAATTTTCATCATAGGTACACGTCAACTATGACAGACAAATTGAGAAAAGAAAATCACATTGTAGGATTTTTTATGAATTTATTTGCAAATTATGGTGGAAAATAAGTATTTGGTCACCTACAAACAAGCAAGATTTCTGGCTCTCACAGACCTGTAACTTCTTCTTTAAGAGGCTCCTCTTTCCTCCACTCGTTACCTGTATTAATGGCACCTGTTTGAACTTGTTATCAGTATAAAAGACACCTGTCCACAACCTCAAATAGTCACACTCCAAACTCCACTATGGCCAAGACCAAAGAGCTGTCAAAGGACACCAGAAACAAAATTGTAGACCTGCACCAGGCTGGGAAGACTGAATCTGCAATAGGTAAGCAGCTTGGTTTGAAGAAATCAACTGTGGGAGCAATTATTAGGAAATGGAAGACATACAAGACCACTGATAATCTCCCTCGATCTGGGGCTCCACGCAAGATCTCACCCCGTGGGGTCAAAATGATCACAAGAACAGTGAGCAAAAATCCCAGAACCACACGGGGGGACCTAGTGAATGACCTGCAGAGAGCTGGGACCAAAGTAACAAAGCCTACCATCAGTAACACACTACGCCGCCAGGGACTCAAATCCTGCAGTGCCAGACGTGTCCCCCTGCTTAAGCCAGTACATGTCCAGGCCCGTCTGAAGTTTGCTAGAGTGCATTTGGATGATCCAGAAGAGGATTGAGAGAATGTCATATGGTCAGATGAAACCAAAATAGAACTTTTTGGTAAAAACTCAACTCATCGTGTTTGGAGGACAAAGAATGCTGAGTTGCATCCAAAGAACACCATACCTACTGTGAAGCATGGGGGTGGAAACATCATGCTTTGGGGCTGTTTTTCTTCAAAGGGACCAGGACGACTGATCCGTGTAAAGGAAAGAATGAATGGGGCCATGTATCGTGTGATTTTGAGTGAAAATCTCCTTCCATCAGCAAGGGCATTGAAGATGAAACGTGGCTGGGTCTTTCAGCATGACAATGATCCCAAACACACCGCCCGGGCAACGAAGGAGTGGCTTCGTAAGAAGCATTTCAAGGTCCTGGAGTGGCCTAGCCAGTCTCCAGATCTCAACCCCATAGAAAATGTTTGGAGGGAGTTGAAAGTCCGTGTTGCCCAGCGACAGCCCCAAAACATCACTGCTCTAGAGGAGATCTGCATGGAGGAATGGGCCAAAATACCAGCAACAGTGTGTGAAAACCTTGTGAAGACTTACAGAAAACATTTGACCTGTGTCATTGCCAACAAAGGGTATATAACAAAGTATTGAGAAACTTTTGTTATTGACCAAATACTTATTTTCCACCATAATTTGCAAATAAATTCATTAAAAATCCTACAATGTGATTTTCTTGAAAAAAAAATCTCATTTTGTCTGTCATAGTTGACGTGTACCTATGATGAAAATTACAGGCCTCTCTCATCTTTTTAAGTGGGAGAACTTGCACAATTGGTGGCTGACTAAATACTTTTTTCCCCACTGTACCTATTGATGTTTGCCTTTGCAACACAAATAGCTGAGTTGGTCACACAAGATAAATTAGTTTGCTGAGACCCCGGAATGTAAAATACTTTGTTGTCTTAAATACATGCGTCTCATTAACATATTGCCAAGTGTGCCTTTCAGCAAATTGTATTTTACTTATTTTTGGTACATTTACTTGTCAGAGACCAGTTTACAACAGAAACATATATTTCAGAGGCTGAAATATGATGCGTTAAACTAGATATAGAAAAAAAAATGGATTTGTTCTAACCATTAGTGAGATTGTTTTACCTGTGGTTAGTCTGGTCCATTAATTGGTTTATGACTGAAACTGTAAAAGAGTCAAAGGGGACTAAGTACAGTATCAACATACTTGTCTCAACCAAATCAAAAAATATGACAGCCATTTACACAATTATTTCCATAGTTGCTATATTATACTGTAGGTCATTCAACTTTGGATGTCTTGGCATTATGGCATTGGGTTGACAGTCGCTGGACTCCGAATTTGCTATATTGGTCCATGGAGCTTAAATAGTTCAGTTGATGATTTCATTCTACATTTTAGTCATTTACCAGCCACTCTTATCCATAGCGACTTACAGGAGCAATTAGGGTTAAGTGCCTTTTTTATTGGCTCAGGGATTTGAACCAGCTACCTTTCGGTTACTGGCCCAACACTCTTAACCGCCAGGTTACCTGCCAATCAATCATTAGATTGAGATGACTTATGTTCCAGACTTCATGACCTGTACACTAGAAGTTGGTTGTGGATATGTAGATTCTTGTCTTAAGTCTCTCCTCTGCATTAGTCATGTCCGGGAAGAAAGAAAGACAGCAGTAAAGCTCCCAGCACACCGCTCTGTCTTCTGATGGGACATCTGAAGCAGCAAGACCTTCCAGGTGCCACTAGCTCACCTGCACTCATGAACCCAGGGCAAATAAGTCATAGTCTTGTCACCATTGTAGAGTGTTGTGCTTACCACGTAAAGGATGCAGGGGCATGTTTATATAGCCTTTTGTAGAATAAAGTAGTCTCTTGTTGCTTCTTGACATGTGACTTCAGCTGACAAGGAACATAGAGACAAACAAAGCAAAACAGAACGAAATATGATTAGGCGTCCGGTAGCCTAGCGGTTAAGTGTGTTGGGCCAGTACCTGAAAGGTTGCTGGTTCAAATCCCTGAACCAGCTAGGTGAAAAATCTGTTGATGTGTCCTTGAGCAAGACACTTAACCCTAATTGCTCTGGATAAGAGTGTCTGGTAAATGTAATGATTAGAAAGGGGAAGACTTGAATATACACTATACATACAAAAGTATGTGGACTCCCCTTCAAATTAGTGGATTCGGCTATTTCAGCCACACCCATTACTGACAAGTGCATAACATCGAGCACACAGCCATGCAATCTCCATAGACAAACATTGGCAGTAGAATGGCCTTAGTGAAGAGCTCAGTGACTTTCAAGGTGGCACCTTCATGCTATGCCACCTTTCCAACAAGTCAGTTTGTCAAATTTCTTCCCTGCTAGAGCTGCCCCTGTCAACTGTAAGTGCTTTTATTGTGAAGTGGAAACGTCTAGGAGCAACAACGGCTCAGCCGCGAAGTGATAGGCTACACAACTCACAGAACGGGACCGCTGAAGTGCGTAGCGCATAAAAATCGTCTGTCCTCGTTTGCAACACTCACTATCGAGTTCCAAATTGCCTCTGGAAGTAACGTCAGCACAAGAGCTGTTAATCGGGAGCTTCATGAAATGGGTTTCCATGGCCGAGCAGCCGCACACAAGCCTAAGATCATCATGCGAAATGCCAAGCGTCGGCTGGAGTGGTGTAAAGCTCAACGCCACGGACTAATCTGGGTTTGGCAGATGCCAGGAGAACGCTACCTGCCCGAATGTATAGTGCCAACTGTAAAGTTTGGTGGAGGATTAATAATGGTCTGGGGCTGTTTTCATGGTTCGGGCTAGTCCCCTTAGTTCCAGTGAAGGGAAATCTTAACGCTACAGCATACAATGACATTCTAGACGATTCTGTGCTTCCAACTTTGTGGCAAAATTTTGGGGAAGGCCCTTTCCTGTTTCAGCATGACAATACCCCTGTGCACAAAGCAAGGTCCATACAGAAATGGTTTGTTGAGATCGGTGTGGAAGAACTTGACTGGCCTGCACAGAGCACTGACAACCCCATCGGACACCTTTGGTATTAATTGGAACGCCGACTGCGAGCCAGGCCTAATCGCCCAACATCAGTGCCCAACCTCACTAACGCTCTTGTGGCTGAATGGATGCAAGTCCGGCAGCAATGTTCCAACATCTAGTGGAAAGCCTTCCCAGAAGATTGGAGGCTGTTATAGCAGCAAAGGGGGGACCAACTCCATGTTAATTACTATAATTTTGGAATGAGATGTTCGATGAGCTGGTATCCACATACTTTTGGTATATTTTGGTTTATCGTACAGAGTTGAGCCATACAGGTTCCCACTTATGGACATGCACAGCAGGCCTACACACACAATCAGATGTAGGATTTTAATTTGATCACCCTGTTGTCCATTAATTTACTGCACAGCAGGAAATGGTAACATTTAGTAGATTCAAGGGTTAAAACATCTTCTAAAGTTAGTAATTTCCACTTTCAAATTTCAGACTTGATTTACCCTAACTAAAAATGTATCAACCCCTACAAAAATGTATATTAATTATCATCCACACAATACTTTACATTTCCTTTTACTGCAGGATTATTTTCCTGCTTTGAGAAACTGGTCACATTAAGATCTGATATCTGTACCAGGACTTACTGAGAATAAAAGATGCAAGCTCTTCTTCTGCATTTGTGATATCAACATCATGACACACGTGGAAGGTCATTTATATGTAAGCTAAAGAGTAAAGGTTGTAAAACCATTTCCCTGGGGAACCCCTATTGTACAGTTGCTAGACGATGAGACTTTCTGATTGATCCTATCACACTGTATTCGGTCAGATAAATATGAAAGAAACGAATAGGGCAAAAGTCATGGTGTCATGGTTATTACAATTAGACACCACACACAGTAGATTACTTTTACAGAGAGGCATGACGTTGCTGAAGTCAATACCACACTTGCTCATGTTGCATTATTACAAGAGTCGGTGAGTCTTTTATCTTTCCTCTCAAACTGTCTCATCTCGCCGTTGGAGCCGACAGCTGTCTATCTGGGTTATGTATTGCTAATTTCCCCTGGCAACTCAGGACATCCATTAATCATCAGAGGAAAGAACAATGCCAGGACTGTTTTCGGTTAAACTTAATTTGGTATTATGTTCATTTCTCATTTCCTGCCTCCTTGAGCCACTTAAGAAATGAAAGTGAGGAGCATCATGTAATTGGGTGTAAAAGTACTGTAGGTTTCTCTTTGAGCTTTTGAAGTGTCAATTTGGAGTGTTTTGGAGCCAAAAAGTCGAGCCTGAACTTAAATTTCCCGGCAAGCGGCTTGCTCAAAGTCGCCTCTGTGGCTTTAGTTAGGCCGTGTTCTGAAGCTATATGATTATGTTTAGCACTGGTAATAGTGCCGACTGAACATCACACCGACTATTTCCCCAAATGGGCTCCAAATTAGACTGATGCTGTTTAGCCTTCACTTTGAGCAACATAAATACAGTGGGGAAAAAAGTATTTAGTCAGCCACCAATTGTGCAAGTTCTCCCACTTAAAAAGATGAGAGAGGCCTGTAATTTTCATCATAGGTACACGTCAACTATGACAGACAAATTGAGAATTATTTTTTCCAGAAAATCACATTGTAGATTTTTAATGAATTTATTTGCGAATATGGTGGAAAATAAGTGTTTGGTCACCTACAAACAAGCAAGATTTCTGGCTCTCACAGACCTGTAACTTCTTCTTTAAGAGGCTCCTCTGTCCTCCACTCCTTACCTGTATTAATGGCACCTGTTTGAACTTGTTATCAGTATAAAAGACACCTGTCCACAACCTCAAACAGTCACACTCCAAACTCCACTATGGCCAAGACCAAAGAGCTGTCAAAGGACACCAGAAACAAAATTTAGACCTGCACCAGGCTAGGAAGACTGAATCTGCAATAGGTAAGCAGCTTGGTTTGAAGAAATCAACTGTGGGAGCAATTATTAGGAAATGGAAGACATACAAGACCACTGATAATCTCCCTCGATCTGGGGCTCCACGCAAGATCTCACCCCGTGGGGT
This sequence comes from Coregonus clupeaformis, assembly GCF_020615455.1. Lineage (NCBI taxonomy): Eukaryota > Metazoa > Chordata > Actinopteri > Salmoniformes > Salmonidae > Coregonus > Coregonus clupeaformis. The sequence continues at coordinate 44,927,910 of NC_059192.1, read as the reverse complement.
CAAAATGATCACAAGAACGGTGAGCAAAAATCCCAGAACCACACGGGGGGACCTAGTGAATGACCTGCAGAGAGCTGGGACCAAAGTAACAAAGCCTACCATCAGTAACACACTACGCCGCCAGGGACTCAAATCCTGCAGTGCCAGACGTGTCCCCCTGCTTAAGCCAGTACATGTCCAGGCCCGTCTGAAGTTTGCTAGAGTGCATTTGGATGATCCAGAAGAGGATTGAGAGAATGTCATATGGTCAGATGAAACCAAAATAGAACTTTTTGGTAAAAACTCAACTCGTCGTGTTTGGAGGACAAAGAATGCTGAGTTGCATCCAAAGAACACCATACCTACTGTGAAGCATGGGGGTGGAAACATCATGCTTTGGGGCTGTTTTTCTTCAAAGGGACCAGGACGACTGATCCGTGTAAAGGAAAGAATGAATGGGGCCATGTATCGTGAGATTTTGAGTGAAAACCTCCTTCCATCAGCAAGGGCATTGAAGATGATACGTGGCTGGGTCTTTCAGCATGACAATGATCCCAAACACACAGCCCGGGAAACGAAGGAGTGGCTTCGTAATAAGCATTTCAAGGTCCTGGAGTGGCCTAGCCAGTCTCCAGATCTCAACCCCATAGAAAATCTTTGGAGGGAGTTGAAAGTCCGTGTTGCCCAGCGACAGCCCCAAAACGTCACTGCTCTAGAGGAGATCTGCATGGAGGAATGGGCCAAAATACCAGCATTAGTGTGTGAAAACCTTGTGAAGACTTACAGAAAACGTTTGACCTGTGTCATTGCCAACAAAGGGTATATAACAAAGTATTGAGAAACTTTTGTTATTGACCAAATACTTATTTTCCACCATAATTTGCAAATAAAATCATAAAAAATCCTACAATGGGATTTTCTGAATTTTTTTTCTCATTTTGTCTGTCATAGTTGACGTGTACCTATGATGAAAATTACAGGCCTCTCTCATCTTTTTAAGTGGGAGAACTTGCACAATTGGTGGCTGACTAAATACTTTTTTCCCCCACTGTATACTGTAATTAAAGGCTCACTAAAGAGCTGGGCATATTCCATCATCAACATATAACATCCCAGAAGTCTAAACAATTGGGATGCACAGAGAGAAATGATGCAGTATCGCATTGTCCAAACTTCAACTCTGTCCCTTCCCACTAGGCTAAGACTGGTTGAATCAACGTTGTTTCCACGTCATTTCAACAACAAAATTCAATGTGATGATGTTGAATCATCATTGATTAGAAAATATTCATCAATGTAATGGAATTTTGTATTTTTTTCACCCAACTCTTAACCTAAATCCAATAACACTGTGACATTTTTTGTTGATTTTACATTGAATTGACATTAGTTGACATCTCAATCAAAAATCTTAACTAGACATTGAACTGGGCAAACGTCTAGGTTCCCACAGGATCAGTTCTTCTTGTACCAGCTGTACTTGTAATAGGGGCAGAGGAACACTCCACTGCCCACCATCAATCTTCCAACACTTTTTAGAAATGTTTTATTGATCACCAGAAGAGTGGAGGCTGTTATAGCAGCAAAGGGGGGACCAACTCCATATTAATGCCCATGATTTTGGAATGTGATGTTCGATGATATGGTGCCCACATACTTTTGGTCATGTAGTTTATCTCTGCATGTGAAGGGAGATTATTCACAAACTGTCACCATCTTCAGATACAAGCCGTTAATCAAACCAAAAAACAGGGAGGGGAGGATTTGACTTGCTTTAGCGATATCCTTTAAAAGGATGAAAGGGCAAGTTTACTCTTGGTAGCACAGCAGATAAACAGCTAATGTGCCCTGAGGCAGAGTTTGTTCTGAGAGATTACACATTGGGGCTCACGCGCTTGACAGGGTTTTGTAGTCCCTCACATTACTGAGCGATCTGGCAGACGCGCTTCAGACATGGTGTGCATCCTTGTTACCTGATCTGTTAGAATGATCCTGAATCCCAAACAACAGCACCCCAGAGAGAGGAGTGGTGGAAACTGTAAACAACACTGTAGCTATTGTGTTTAGGGCAGAGATACAGGGAGAATGCTGTGCAAAAACACATGCTGTGCAGAGAGAGTTTTTACTTTTCTTGAGTTAGAGATGACAAGATTTTAGTAAATGTGAATATTTCATGCTGTGCAGTATGTGGCAACTGTATGACTGATCTCAAATTGACTCTGATGTTTATTGTATGTTTGTCTAATATTCACGCAGATGTACTATACATATTACCCAAGAGGGATAAATACAGTACAGTTGTATATACTCTCTGTGTGAGTGCATGGGGAATACAGTACATGTACAATATGTGTATCAGTTGCTATTTCTCTGCTGAGGTGGAGGATGCTACTTATTAAATATTAAAGGCCCAGTGCAGTCAAAAATGTGATTTTCCTGTGTTTTATATACAGTATATTTCCACACTAGGTTGGAAATAATACTGTGAAATTGTGAAAATTATGATAACGCCCTTTTAGTGTTGGCCTGTTTTGGTGGGAGCTGTTTAAAAAGACTGCCTGAAATTTCAGCCTGTTTTGGTGGGATGGAGTTTTGGCCTTCAATAATGATATCACCATACAGTAAATTAGTTAATAGACCAATAAGAAAGAGTGTTCCAAACCTCTCTTCCAATAACACCTAATTTTCTGTTTTCTCCTCCCCACATAGACCACTCCCAGACAGTCCTTTTCTAAGAAGCAATTTTAGTTTATATTTGACAATTTTAATTGAAAACAATCACAGTAAGGCACCTAATTGTTACCCAGAAATGATTTGATATTGAGATTTAAAAAGGCTACAATGGACCTTTAACAATGTTGATACATCTATACTGTGTATCAGTTTAATTCATTTTTAGTTTGTTTGTTAATGTTGTCCCCAGAGGCACTATTTGGGACCAATCTTATTTCTGCATCGATAACACAAGGCCTTATACAACCTAATCCACATCCCCCCTGCAGTCTTCTCAGAATATGAGAGAACTAGAGACCCCTGTTTGCTGAGAATACAAATATTTCTGTATGCTTGACCTTCTGTGACAATGTGTGTTTGGATTATTTTCACAGATTATTGATGTGTGAAGGAATAGGTTATATTCAGGGTATAAGAGTGGAGTAAGACGGCACTTTAAAAGCTGAAGATGCCATTTATAGTAGACCGCTATAAGCCTCTAAATATCCTGTCCCTTTTAACATGTCCAGTAATGTTCGTTTTCACTTTCTTGAGTGTGATACGCACAAGATTTGAAAGCTGTTATATACTGTATATAAAAACACTGGTAGCGACATCTTATTTCCAGATAAGAGCAGCCAGCAAACCTAGGGAACTACATGCAGAGGCGACACGCGGCAGATGGGACAATGTTCTGAATGCATGGACTACATTTCCTGTAATTACATTTAAAGCATACAGATTTTTGCCCCAACAAAGAGAATAATTCATTCACTCCATAAATGTAGGGGTTATTAATCATACTTTTCATGGTCATGGACATTCATTTCACAGAATGTGTCCCGGGTCCCTGCAAGACACCAACCCGTCCCCACACATGCACATGCCCAGCAAACCGGGAACATTCCCAGAACATTACCTAAGATTCCCATTAAGTTCTAGTTAGGGTTTTATCTAACATTAGGATGATAACAACCTAATTCAAATAATGTTTTTGATGTAAAAAAAAATTAAGGAAATGTTTTAAATTAAATGTTGTCACGATCGTCTAATGAGGAGGACCAATGCGCAGCGTTGAAGGTGAACATATTATATTTATTAAATGATCACACGATCAAAACAACAAACGAAAAACGTGACGTCTATGGTTACAACACAAACCAACACGAACAAGAAACCACAAACACAAAGTGAAAGACAGACAGCTAAATATGGCTCCCAATCAGAGACAACCAGCTGACACTCGTTGCCTCTGATTGGGAGTCACTCAGGCCAACATAGAAATCCAAACATAGAATTACACACCCTGGCTCAACATAACAGTGTCCCCAGAGCCAGGGCGTGACAAATGTCCTTGGAGTGTTTTCCTAACATTCACTAAAATGTTGTCCGCAACATCTGTAACAACCACCACAGAACATTCGCAAAACATTATCATTAGGTTTTCAGGTGGGTCATTCCTACTGTGCGGTGCCTTTTCTGTCCCCAAGAAATATTACATTTACGTCATTTAGCAGACACTCTTATCCAGAGCGACTTACAGTTAGTGAGTGCATACATTATTTTATACTGTCCCCCCGTGGGAATTGAACCCACAACCCTGGCGTTGCAAACATCATGCTCTACCAACTGAGCTACATCCCTGCCGGCCATTCCCTCCCCTACCCTGGACGACGCTGGGCCAATTGTGCGCCGCCCTATAGGTCTCCCGGTCACGGCCGGCTACGACAGAGCATGGATTCGAACCAGGATCTAGTGGCACAGCTAGCACTGCAATGCGGAATGCATTTCCAACAGTCTTGAAGGAGTTCCCACATATGCTGAGCACTTGTTGGTTGCTTATCCTTCACTCTGCGGTCTGACTCATCAAAAAAACATCTCAATTTGGTTGAGGTCGGGGGATTGTGGAGGCCAGGTCATCTGATGCAGCACTCCATGACTCTCCTTCTTGGTAAAATATCTCTTACACAGCCTGTCCTGTTTGGAAAAAAATGATAGTCCCACTAAGCCCAAACCAGATGGGATGGCGTATCGCGGCAGAATGCTGTGGTAGCCATGCTGGTTAAGTGTGCCTTGAATTCTTAATAAATAACAGACAGTGTCACCAGAAAAGCACCATCACACTATAACACCTACTCCTCCATGCTTTACGGTGGGGAATACACATGCGGAGATCATTCGTTCACCCACACCGTGTCTCACAAAGACACGGCGGTTGGAACCAAAAATCTCCAATTTGGACTCCAGACCAAAGGACACATTTCCACCGGTCTAATGTCCATTGCTCGTGTTTCTTGGCCCAAGCAGGTCTCTTCTTCTTATTGGTGTCATTTAGTAGTGGTGTCTTTAGAGCAATTCGACCATGAAGGCCTGATTTACACAGTCTCCTCTGAACAGTTGATGTTGAGATGTGTCTGTTACTTCAACTCTGTGAAGCATTTATTTGGGCTGCAATATCTGAGGCTGGTAACTCTAATTAACTTATCCTCTGCAGCAGAGGTAACTCTGGGTCTTCCATTCCTGTGGCTGTCCTCATGAGAGCCAGTTTCATCATAGCGATTGATGGTTTTTGCAACTGCACTTGAAGAAACTTTAAAAGTTCTTGAAATGTTCTGTATTGACTGACCTTCATGTCTTAAAGTAATGATGTTTCTCTTTGCTTATTTGAGCTGTTCTTGCCATAATATGGACTTGGTCTTTTACAAAATAGGGCTATCTTCTGTATACCACCCCTATCTTGTGATAACACAACTCATTGGCTCAAATGCATTAATAAGGAAAGAAATTCCACAAATTAACTTTTAACAAGGCACACCTGTTAATTTAAATGCATTCCAGGTGACTACCTCATGAAGCTGGTTGAGAGAATGCCAAATGTGCAAAGCTGTCATCAAGGCAAAGGGTGGCTATTTGAAGAATCTCAATTATAAAATATATTTTTATTTGTTTAACACTTTTTTGGTTACTACATGATTCCATATGTGTTATTACATAGATTTACATTTACATTTTTTACATTTTTAGTCATTTAGCAGACACCCTTATCCAGAGCGACTTACAGTTAGTGAGTGCATACATTATTTTTTATTTTTTAATTTTTTTATACTGTCCCCCTGTGGGAATCGAACCCACAACCCTGGCGTTGCAAACGCCATGCTTTACCAACTGAGCTACATCCCTGCCGGCCATTCCCTCCCCTACCCTGGACGACGCTTAGCCAATTGTGCGCCGCCCCATGTGTCTCCCGGTCACGGCCGGCTACGACAGAGCCTGGAATCGAACCAGGATCTCTAGTGGCACAGCTAGCACTGCAATGCAATGCAGTGCCTTAGACCACTGCGCCACTCGGGAAAATAGTAAAAATAAAGAAAAACCCTTGAATGAGTAGGTGTTCTAAAACTTTTGACCGACAGTGTATGTATATATGTATATATGTATATATGTGTATATATATATATATATATATATATATATATATATATATATAAATGGATACACTAAAAATAACGCATCCTAGATGAATGAATGAAATAATCTTATTAAATACTTTTTTCTTTACATAGTTGAATGTGCTGACAACAAAATCACACAAAAATTATCAATGGAAATCAAATGTATCAACCCATGGAGGTCTGGATTTGGAGTCACCCTCAAAATTAAAGTGGAAAACCACACTACAGGCTGATCCAACTTTGATGTAATGTCCTTAAAACAAGTCAAAATTAGGCTCAGCAGTGTGTGTGGCCTCCACGTGCCTGTATGACCTCCCTACAATGCCTGGGCATGCTCCGGATGAGGTGGCGGATGGTCTCCTGAGGGATCTCCTCCCAGACCTGGACTAAAGCATCCGCCAACTCCTGGACAGCCTGTGGTGCAACGTGGCGTTGGTGGATGGAGCGAGACATGATGTCCCAGATGTGCTCAATTGGATTCAGGTCTGGGGAACGGGCGGGCCAGTCCATAGCATCAATGCCTTCCTCTTGCAGGAACTGCTGACACACTCCAGCCACATGAGGTCTAGCATTGTCTTGCATTAGGAGGAACCCAGGGCCAACCGCACCAGCATATGGTCTCACAAGGGGTCTGAGGATCTCATCTCTACCTAATGGCAGTCAGGCTACCTCTGGCGTGACTGACCCACCGCCAAACCGGTCATGCTGGAGGATGTTATTATTATATTATATGTTGCAGGCAGCAGAACGTTCTCCACGGCGTCTCCAGACTCTGTCACGTCTGTCACATGTGCTCAGTGTGAACCTGCTTTCATCTGTGAAGAGCACAGGGTGCCAGTGGCGAACTTGCCAATCTTGGTGTTCTCTGGCAAATGCCAAACGTCCTGCAAGGAGTTGGGCTGTAAGCACAACCCCCACCTGTGGACGTCGGGCCCTCATACCACCCTCATGGAGTCTGTTTCTGACCATTTGAGCAGACACATGCACATTTGTGGCATGCTGGAGGTCATTTTGCAGGGCTCTGGCAGTGCTCCTCCTGCTCCTTCTTGCACAAAGGCGGAGGTAGCAGTCCTGCTGCTGGGTTATTGCCCTCCTACGGCCTCCTCCATGTCTCCTGATGTACTGGCCTGTCTCCTGGTAGCGCCTCCATGCTCTGGACACTACGCTGACAGACACAGCAAACCTTCTTGCCACAGCTCGCATTGATGTGCCATCCTGGATGAGCTGCACTACCTGAGCCACTTGTGTGGGTTGTAGACTCCGTCTCATGCTACCACTAGAGTGAAAGCACCGCCAGCATTCAAAAGTGACCAAAACATCAGCCAGGAAGCATAGGAACTGAGAAGTGGTCTGTGGTCACCACCTGCAAAACCAGTCCTTTATTTGATTTTTAATACATTGTAAGGCTGCATGATGCGACTCTAATGATGATTTGCAAAAAGTTGCTTGAAAGGCATGAGCTCAGCTTTGTTTTTTGTGTAGGCTGTACACACTACATCAGTCACTCATTCACAATTTGACAAGCACTTGATAATGCCTAGAATTTCACGCCGGCATCCCCTTTGTGTGGCCATAATGCACCCTAAAAAAATCCATGCCTTTGCGGGCAGTGGCCATTGTGCCCTTCTCCCTGAGCGCTGCGCGCTCCATCAAGTGATAGGGTCTTTCTCACAGGCTACAAGTGAAGACAGACACATCAGGGATGCAACTGCGCGTGTCCTTATCCAAATCCGAGGTGCAAATATTGAAGATATTGGAAGAACTGTCCACATTTACTTTTCGTCAGCCAACAAGATGAGTAGGCCTAACGAACAGCAAAAGCACTAGCCTATGTCAATCTAATATCCCCCATGGTACAAAGGTCAACCTATTCTATTCTGTGCGAGAAATACATATTCCAAACATAGTCTGGGACAGTTGTGGCATGCGATAGATCCCAAATTAATACAACTACGCAACAGATCAGAACATTTAGCTTAAAATGTTGATAAACTATTAGGCTATTTCTTCACATTATAAGCGCAGCAATACACACGGTAGTAGGCTATAAGAGCAAATGTTCCATTAGCGGAGAACACCATTATCAAAAGTGACCGCAAATGCAATTATGCATGTAATGCTTTTATTCTGAAGTTTATATGAGGTGTGCTAATATGATTCAAAAAAGTCGCAAAAAAAAGGCATTGTTTCTTATGCTGGGCATCATTAACAAGTGATAATATATAATTCACAAGTGATAAGCTAATATTGTCACCCATCAGACTATTCTTGATTTAATCTTTAATATACTAAATTATATATGAGTGATATTTGTTTTGATTTAGAATGGACCATTATCATGCACCTGTATCGAAACAGGGAAATCAGGGAAAAAATACATGTCATCTATGCACTTAAGTAGCGAATAGAGGACGCTTTTCCCCATGGTTTATTTTCATGCCAGCCAGGTAGGCAATACTCCTGTTGTAAAAACACTACCAGTCAAAAGTTTGGACACACCTACTAATTCAAGGGTTTTTCTATTTTTTACATTGTATAATTATAGTGAAGACATCAAAACTATGAAATAACACATATGGAATTATGTAGTAACCAAATAAGTGTTAAACAAATCAGAATATATTTTATATTTGAGATTCTTCAAATAGCCACCCTTTGCCTTGATGACAGCTTTGCACACTCTTGGCATTCTCTCAACCAGCTTCATGAGGTAGTCACCTGGAATGCATTTCAATTAACAGGTGTGCCTTGTTAAAAGTTAATTTGTGGAATTTCTTTCCTTCTTAATGCGTTTGAGACAATCAGTTGTGTTGTGACAGGGTAGGTGGGGTATACAGAAGATAGCCCTATTTGGTAAAAGACCAAGTCCATATTATGGCAAGAACAGCTAAAATAAGCAAAGAGATAGTAAATAAATATAAATATAGTAGGCCTAGCCAATAGAAAGCTGATGGGATCCTCCTCTTTTTATTAGCAGCCATCACTCTGTTTTCTCCTGCAATTGCATAGCCTATAGAAATGTTAAACAACATGAGCTAATGGACTCTCATTAAGTGTTTGATTAGATTTTCGAACACCTTTGCATTGATGTCAGAGTGATTAGAGGGACAATAGAGTGCTGAGTACCAGGCAGTTAGCAAGTTTGGTGGGCTACTAATGACCAGCAGCAGCATCAGAGCTTGGAGAAGCCTAATTACCGTGACTAGTCAAATCTGGAGGAAACCTGGCACGATCCCTACGGTGAAGCGTGGTGATGTCAGCATCATGCTGTGGGGATGTTTTTCGGTGGCAGGGACTGGGAGACTAGTCAGGATCGAGGGAAAGATGAATGGAGCAAAGTACAGAGAGATCGTTGATGAAAACCTGCCCCAGAGCGCTCAGGACCTCAGACTGGGGCGAAGGTTCACCTTCCAACAGGACAACGACCCTAAGCGTACAGCCAAGACAACGCAGGAGTGGCTCCGGGACAAGTGTCTGAATGTCCTTGAGTGGCCCAGCCAGAGCCCGGACTGGATCCCGAACGAACATCTCTGGAGAGACCTGAAAATAGCTGCGCAGCGACGCTCCCCATCCAACCTGACAGAGCTTGAGAAGATCTGCAGAGAAGAATGGGAAAAACTCCCCAAATACAGGTGTGCCAAGTTTGTAGCATCATACCCAAGAAGACTCGAGGTTATAATCGCTGCCAAAGGTGCTTCAACAAAGTACTGAGTAAAGGGTCTGAATATTTATGTAAACGTCATTTTCAGTTTTGTATTTTTCATAAATTTGCACAGATTTCTACAAACCTGTTTTTGCTTCGTCATTATGGGGTATTACGTGTAGATTAATGAAGAAAAAAACAATTGAATCCATTTCAGAATAAGGCTGTAACGTAACAGAACGTGGAAAAAGTCAAGGGGTCTGAATACTTTCCGAATGCACTGTATATACATTATATCGTCTTTGTATCTCAAAATCATTGTCACGGTCGTCTATGTCGTCCAAGTATGACCAAGGCGCAACGTGTCCAAGAAACATGACTTTATTTAGCAAAGTAACCAAAATCCAAAACAAAAGACGACTCAATGAAGTCCACGGTACACAGACCGAAAACGGAACAAAAACCCACAAAAACAAGGTGAAAACACACAGTTTAAATATGGCTCCCAATCAGAGATAACGAGCCGACAGCTGACACTCGTTACCTCCGATTGGGAGTCATATGACTAATACAAACAAGGAAGACAACCACCTAGACACCCCAACCAAACAGCACACAACAAAACGAACATACCCTAAACCCAACCTAACCCACACAACACCCAACAATACAAACACACCCTGGTTCAATAACAACGTCCCGGAACCAGAGCGTGACAGTACCCCCTAAAGGTGCGAACCCCGGGCGCACCAACATAAGGACTAGGGGGAGGGTCTGGGTGGGCGTCTGTCCACGGTGGCGGCTCTGGCCCCGGTCGTGATCCCCACCCCACCACAGTCACAACCTGCTTCAGTAGCCTCCTCCCAATGACCACCCTCCAACTAACCCCACCTGGACTAAGGGGGCAACACCGGACTAAGGGGGCAGCACCGGACTAAGGGGCAGCACCGGGATAAGGGGGCAGCACCGGGATAAGGGGCAGCACCGGGCTAGGGGACAGCACCGGACTAAGGGGCAGCACCGGGCTAAGGGACAGTACCTGACTAAGGGGCAGCACCGGACTGAGGGGCAGCTCCGGACTGAATGGCGGATCCTGGCTGGCTGGCTCTGGCGGATCCTGGCTGGCTGGCGGATCCGGGCTGGACGGCTCTGGCGGATCCTGGCTGGACGGCTCATGGCTGGCTGACGGATCTGGCTGCTCATGGCTGGCTGACGGATCTGGCTGCTCATGGCTGGCTGACGGATCTGGCTGCTCATGGCTGGCTGACGGATCTGGCTGCTCATGGCTGGCGGAAGGCTCTGGCTGATCCTGTCTGGCGGACGGCTCTGGCTGATCCTGTCTGGCGGAAGGCTCTCGCTGATCCTGTCTGGCGGAAGGCTCTGGCTGATCCTGTCTGGCGGAAGGCTCTGGCTGATCCTGTCTGGCGGAAGGCTCTGGCTGCTCCTGTCTGGCGGAAGGCTCTGGCTGCTCCTGTCTGGCGAAAGGCTCTAGCGGCTCCTGTCTGGCGGAAGGCTCTAGCGGCTCCCGGTCTGGCGGACGGCTCTGAAGGCTCATGGCAGACGGGGCGGCTTTGCAGGCTCAGTACAGACGGGCGGCTTATGCAACGCTTGGCAGACGGGTAGTTCAGGCGCCATAGGGCAGACGGGCAGTTCAAGCGCCCGTTGGGCAGACGGGCAGTTCAGGCGCCCGTTGGGCAGACGGGCAGTTCAGGCGCCGTTGGGCAGACGGGCAGTTCAGGCGCCCGTTGGGCAGACGGCGGACTCTGGCCGGCTGAGACGCACTGTAGGCCTGATGCGTGGTGCCGGAACTGGAGGTACCGGGCTGATGACACGCATCTCAGGGCTAGTGCGGGAAGCAGCAACAGGGCATGCTTGGCCCTGGGGACGCACCGTAGGCCTGATGCGTGGTGCCGGAACTGGAGGTACCACGGGCTGAGGACACGCATCTCAGGGCTAGTGCGGGGAGCAGGAACAAGGCATACTGGACCCTGGGGGACGCACCGTAGGCCTGATGCGTGGTGCCGAACTGGAGGTACCGGGCTGAGGACACGCATCTCAGGGCTAGTGCGGGGAGCAGGAACAGGGCATACTGGACCCTGGGGGACGCACCGTAGGCCTGATGCGTGGTGCCGGAACTGGAGGTACCGGGCTGAGGACACGCATCTCAGGGCTAGTGCGGGAAGCAGGAACAGGACGCACAGGACTCGGGAACACACAGGAGGCTTAGTGCGTGGTGTAGGCACTGGTGGTACTGGACTGGAGACAGGAGGTGGCGCCGGAAATACCGGACCGTGCAGGCGTACTGGCTCCCTTGAGCACTGAGCCTGACCAACCTTACCTGGTTGTATGCTCCCCGTCGCCTGACCAGTACAGGGAGGTGGAATAACCCGCACCGGGCTATGTAGGCGAACCGGGGACACCATGCGTAAGGCTGGTGCCATGTAAGCCGGCCCGAGGAGACGCACTGGTGACCGGATGCGTGGGACCGGCTTCATGACATCCGGCTCAACACTCAATCTAGCCCGGCCGATACGTGGAGCTGGACTGTACCGAACCGGGCTATGCCTGCGTACAGGAGACACCATGCGCTCAACTGCGTAACACGGTGTCTGCCCGTACTCTCGCTCTCCACGGTCAGTCCAGGGAGTAGGCGCAGGTCTCCTACCTGACTTCGCCACACTCCCTCTTAGCCCCCCAAGAAATTCTTGGGTAGTACCCACAGGCTTCCAGTCTTGCCTCCGTGCTGCCTCCTCATATCGCCGCCTCTCGGCTTTAGCTGCCTCCAGCTCTTCACGAGGACGGCAATATTCTCCCGGTTGTGCCCAAGGCCCCTTACCATCCAGAATCTCCTCCCATGTCCATGAATCCTTTATGGGTGGATATAAATCCTGTGTAGGTGGATCCTGTTGCCGCTTGACACGCCGCTTGGTCCTTTTATGGTGGGTTTTTCTGTCACGGTCGTCTATGTCGTCCAAGTATGACCAAGGCGCAACGTGTCCAAGAAACATGACTTTATTTAGCAAAGTAACCAAAATCCAAAACAAAAGACGACTCAATGAAGTCCACGGTACACAGACCGAAAACGGAACAAAAACCCACAAAAACAAGGTGAAAACACACAGTTTAAATATGGCTCCCAATCAGAGATAACGAGCCGACAGCTGACACTCGTTACCTCCGATTGGGAGTCATATGACTAATACAAACAAGGAAGACAACCACCTAGACACCCCAACCAAACAGCACACAACAAAACGAACATACCCTAAACCCAACCTAACCCACACAACACCCAACAATACAAACACACCCTGGTTCAATAACAACGTCCCGGAACCAGAGCGTGACAATCATTTTAATGTAGTTCACCTTAAAAATTCAACCAGAGAGCACACATAGATCATGGGAAAAGACGCACTTGACCGTTGCACTTGAATCATTCCCACGGTGAATGGCTAGGCCCACTACGCAATGAAACCACAAACTATTGCAGAGACTTTGGTATTACTGGCCACAATTGACATGGTGAAAACAATCTGTGTGGAGGCAGAGGCACAGAAACTCACATCATTACCTTTGTCTGATAACACTGTTAAACAAAGAATAATAATAATAATAATAATAATAATAATAATATGCCATTTAGCAGACGCTTTTATCCAAAGCGACTTACAGTCGTGCGTGCATACATTTTTGTGAATGTATGCTATTGCTCGCAATCAAGAGGAAACTGACTGAACGACTCAAAAACTTCCCAGCTTATGCTCTCCAAATGGACGTTAGCTGTGAGAGCTGAGATGCCCATACATTTACTTTTGTTTGCTATACATGTATGGGAATGCTATTCACAAGGACATATTGTTCTGTCTCACGATTCCTAAGCATGAAACATGGCTATGCTGCGTGGCTATATTGACGAAAAACAGATTCCATATGGGATCGAATGGTGGGCTTTTGCACAGATGGGGCTCCGTCTATCACGGTACGGCGGGCAGGCCTCTGCACTCTAGTTATGAATGTGTCTCCCTCTGCCATATGGACACATTTTATGATTATACAGAGAGCAACTGGCTGCAAAAGAGCTGAGCACAAATGTGGTTTGATGTAAACTACATCAAACCACATCCACTTCGCGCACGCTTGTTCGCAAAACTATGTTGAGATATGGGATCAGAGCATGACAATGTTCTATTTCACACCAAGGCTTGGTAGTTATCAAGGGGGAGTGTTGGAAAGATTTTTCGCATTGAGAGAGGAACTGTTATCATTCACAATGGATGTAAAACAGACTTGGTTGACTTTCTGTGTAATGAAAAGAAAATAACAGAAAACAGCACCAGTGACTGCTCACACAAGTAATGACTGCTCACCTCCAAGCTTGAAAGAGCACTTTGGGACAGACCTACTTCCCAATCCGTTTGACTGTGATCCTGGCTCAGTTGTATTCTACAATCTAAAAAATAGTAAAAATAAAGAAAAACCGTCGAATGAGTAGGTGTGTCCAAACTTTTGACTGGTAGTGTATATATACTTTTTTCCCCCAAAAGGTATGATGTCCAAAAGGCACTGCATTGTAGGTAATGTAATAACACAATGTACCTGAAATATTTTAGAACATACTGCCGTAACAAAATGTGAGAGCAATAGAAATGTTTCTGATGAAACATTATGGGAACGTTCTGCTAATGTTGATGGCCCCAAAATGGCCTACCCTGGAAGCCTGTGTTTCAGACATAAGGAAGTGGATGGCGGCAAGTGTTTTACTTTTAAACTTGGACAAAACAGAGATGCTAGTTCTAGGTTCCAAGAAACAAAGAGATCAGCTGTTTGATCTGACAATTAAGCTTGATGGTTGTATAGTCATCTCAATTAAAACTGTGAAGGACCTCGGCGTTACTCTGGACCCTGATCCCTCTTTTGACGAACATATCAATAATGTTTCAAAGGCAGCTTTTTTTCCATTTTCGTAACATTGCAAAAATCAGAACCTGTTTGTCCAAAAATGATGCAGAAAAGCTAATCCATGCTTTTGTCACTTCTAGATTAGACTACTGCAATGCTCTACTCTCCAGCTACCCGGATAATAATAAATATACTTCAGTTAGTGCTAAATACGGCTGCTAGAATCTTGACTAGAACCAAATAATTTTATCATATCACTCCAGTGCTAGCCTCTACACTGGCTTCCTGTTAAGGGATTATTTCAAGGTTTTACTGCTAACCTACAAAGCATTACATGGATTTGCTCCTACCTATCTCTCGGATTTGGTCCTGTCATACATACCTACACATATGCTACGGTCACAAGACGCTTTCTCCTATTGAGCTCCATTTTTATGGAATGTTCTGCCTATCCATGTGAGAGACTGGGTCTTGACCTTTAAGTCTTTACTGAAGACTCATCTCTTCAGTTGGTGCTATGATTGAGTGTAGTCTGGCACATGGGTGCAAAGGTGAATGGCAAGGCACTGGAGTGACGAACCGCCCTTGCTGTCGCTGCCTGACCGGCTCCCCTCTCTCCACTGGGATTCTCTGCCTCTGACCCTATTACGGGGGCTGAGTCACTGACTTACTAGTGCTCTTCCATGCCGTCCCTAGGAGGGGTGTGTCACGTCATACCAGGCTTTTTTCTCTCTTGCTATACTCGACTTGAGTGGGTTGAGTCACTGACGTGATCTTCCTGTTCAGTTTGTGCAGTGGAGGAGATCTTCGTGGGCTATACTCAGCCTTGTCTCAGGGTAGTAAGTTGGTGGTCTGTTGATATCCCTCTAGTGGTGTGGGGGCTCTGCTTTGGCAAAGTGGGTGGTGTTACATCCTGCCTGGTTGGCCCTGTCCGGGGGTATTGTCGGACAGGGCCACGGTGTCCCCCGACCCCCCCTCTCAGCCTTCAGTTTCTATGCTGCAGTAGTCTATGTGCCGGGGGGCTAAGGTGAAATTCTCCTGTCTTATCTGGTGTCATGTGTGAACTTAAGTATTCTCTCTCTCTCTCTCTCCCCCCCTCCCTCCCTCCCTCCATCTTTACCGCACCTGCTGTCTCAACCTCTGAATGCTCGGCTGTGAAAAGCCAATTGACATTTACTCCTGAGGTGCTGACCTGTTGCACCCTCTACAACCGCTGTAGTAATTATTATTTGACCCTGTTGATCATTTATGAATGTTTGAACATCTTGAAGAACGATCTGGCCTTAATGGCCATGTACTCTTATAATCTCCACCTGGCACAGCCAGAAGAGGACTGGCCACCCCTCAGAGCCTGGATCCTCTCTAGGTTCCTGCCTTTCTAGGGAGTTTTTCCTAGCCACCGTGCTTCTACATCTGTATTGCTTGCTGTTTGGGGTTTTAGGCTGGGTTTCTGTATAAGCACTTTGTGACATCTGCTGATGTAAAAAGGGCTTTATAAATACATTTGATTTGATTTGATAACAACAAGGAGGGCATATTCCCACAAAGCTCTAATCAAGTTACACTGTTACGTTATGAAATGATTGTTCCAATAACGTTCCCTAAACATTCTTCAGCAGTCATAACTGGATTAAATTAAATTGGTTCCTGAGAAAACATTACTGGAACGTTCCGCTAACATTAATGGAGACGCATCCGAGACACCTACCCAGGTACAGGATCTTCTCACATTAGGAACAGGAATCATGCAGCAACAGGAAATGTGAATTACTATGTGGATTATAACTAATTTACATTTTTATATGGGTTGATACATTTTTCGTTAGGGCAAATCAAGTCTGACATTTTTAAGTGGTATTTTTAAACCTTAAATACACCTTGAATACACTACAAGTTTTAATTTCCTGCGGTGCAGGAACATTTCTCCTGCAACAGCGTGGTCAAATTAAGATCATGTATAGGCCTATTGATAACAACACACAAATAATAGAGGATACTTATTTTTCTAGATTTAGTTATACTCTCTTTTGCAAAGACAAAGACCACAACCTGGAAGTCAGGGTAAAGGTGCAAACAGCTTTACATTTGTGTTAGTCCCATTCCAGTGGCACAGTGGATTAATTCCAGGGATAACAATCTAAAACTTCCAGGTTCAATCCCCACTTGCAACTATCAATAACAACTATGTTTGTACAATAAATATATAATACATTCTTGTGTGATTCAAAATAATTGCTATATGTGTATCTACATTGATGTTTAGTCTAGAATGTATTTGTATGCTCTAGCATTAAGATTACCCTTCACTGGAACTAAGGGACCTAGCCTGAACCATGAAAAACAGCCCCAGGCCATTATTCCTCCTCTACCAAACTTTGCAGTTGGCACTATGCATTGGGGCAGGTAGTGTTCTCCTGGCATCCGCCAAACCCAGATTCGTCCGTTGGACAGCCAGATGGTGAAGCGTGATTCATCACTCCAGAGAATGCATTTCCACTGCTCCAGTCCAATGGCGGTGAGCTTTACACCACTCCAGCTGACGCTTGGCATTGCACATGGTGATCTTAGGCTTGTGTGTGGCTGCTAGGCCATGGAAACCCATTTCATGAAGCAGTTTGGAACTTGGTAGTGAGTGTTGCAACCGAGAATGATTTTTACGTGCTTCAGCACTCGGCGGTCCCGTTCTGTGAGCTTTGTGTGGCCTACCACTTCGCAGCTGAGCCGTTGTTGCTCCTAGACGTTTCCACTTCACAATATCAGCACTCACAGTTGACCGGGACAGCTCTAGCAGGGCAGAAATTTTACGAACTGACTTGTTGGAAAGGTGGCATCCTATGACAGTGCCACGTTGAAAGTCACTGAGCTCTTCAGTAAGGCCATTCTACTGCCAATATTGGTCTATGGAGATTGCATGGCCGTGTGCTTGATTTTATACACCTGTCAGCAACGGGTGTGGCTGAAATATCCTAATCCACTAATTTGAAGGGGTGTCCACATACTTTTGTATGTATAGTGTAAGAATAACATTCTAAGAACATTGAGGGAATGCTTTGTGCAACCTGATACAAACATTGTAAGAATGTCATCACAACCAGACAGATTAACCTAGCAAATGTTCTGGGAACTTTCACAGAACCAATTTTGGTGTGCTGGGTGCACATTTGTGCACACACCCACACAAGCACACACACACACACACACACACACACACACACACACACACACACACACACACACACACACACACACACACACACACACACACACACACACAGTCTTGTTTAACTAACCTTGTGGGGACACATATTATAACCATTCAAAATCCTATTTTCCCTAACCTTAACCCTAACCTTAACTCCAAAACCTAACCTTAACCCTAACTCCTAACCCTAAAACTAACCCTAACTCCTAACCCTAAACCTAATTCTAACCCTAACACTAATTCTACCTTAACCCTAAACCCCCTAGAAATAGCATTTTACCTTGTGGGGACTAACAAAATGTCCCAATTTGGTATGTGTTTTTCATTTACTATTCTTGTGGGGACTTCTGGTCCCTACAAGTATAGTTAAACAGGTCCACACACACAAATATTCAATATTTTAGCCACATACTGTACGAAGGAAACTTAAAATGTTGACTTAAAAAAGCCCTCCTACATGTTCTCCTTTGAACATTGAGGCATATCGAAAAAGGAAATTCCAAAAACAACCTACAGCAAACCCACAAGCCCTTTCCCAGCTAGCACATAACATTCTGAGAACCATATGTTTCTTTGATCTTGGTGAGAGCGTGGTTGTCCTATGGTTATTTTGGATACAACCTTCCACAATGTTATGGGAATGGTGCAAGATAGTTGCTTGGCTTTGGAACATTCTCATCACATTTAAGGAATTGTCAAAATAACATTATTTTCTTGGTATTTCATTACATTTCTTATGATTGAAGCATCCCCTAAACCAGGGGTGTCAAACTCATTCCATGGAGGGCCTAGTATCTGCTGGTTTTTGGTTTTCCATTTAAATTAAAACCTAGACAACCAGGTTTGGGGAGATCCTTACTAATCAGGGACCTTAATTCTTCAATCAAGTCCAAGGGAACAGCGAAAACCAGCAGACACTCGGCCCTCCATGGAATGTGTTTGACACGTGCCCTAAACGGTCTCTTTCATTGCAGTTCATGCCCTCATGCCCCCTGTGGTGCACCTGTGTTTGGGGTCAAGCACCTCTGTTAGGGCAGCGCTGGGAGCTGGAGTACAAGATGCAAGTTGTTGGTCCAAACTACAAAGGTCTGAACTGCGGAGCTCTGGTTGGAGCTAGCTCATAGTGGCGTCCCCCCTTCTGTAGTTCTTGCTCCAAGTGCCACTCCCCATGCTCCCCCATGCTCGCGGTGATGGTGGCTTCCGCAAGTAGATTTGTCATGATTATGATATGCAACGTAATTGAGTGCTCTTAAAGTGACGGTACATTATTTGAAGTCCTAGGTATTTACTATACAGTGGGGAGAACAAGTATTTGATACACTGCCGATTTTGCAGGTTTTCCTACTTACAAAGCATGTAGAGGTCTGTAATTTTTATCATAGGTACACTTCAACTGTGAGAGATGGAATCTAAAACAAAAATCCAGAAAATCACATTGTATGATTTTTAAGTAATTAATTTGCATTTTATTGCATGACATAAGTATTTGATCACCTACCAACCAGTAAGAATTCCGGCTCTCACAGACCTGTTAGTTTTTCTTTAAGAAGCCCTCCTGTTCTCCACTCATTACCTGTATTAACTGCACCTGTTTGAACTCGTTACCTGTATAAAAGACACCTGTCCACACACTCAATCAAACAGACTCCAATCTCTCCACAATGGCCAAGATCAGAGCTGTGTAAGGACATCAGGGATAAAATTGTAGACCTGCACAAGGCTGAGATGGGCTACAGGACAATAGGCAAGCAGCTTGGTGAGAAGGCAACAACTGTTGGTGCAATTATTAGAAAATGGAAGAAGTTCAAGATGACGGTCAATCACCCTCGGTCTGGGGCTCCATGCAAGATCTCACCTCGTGGGGCATCAATGATCATGAGGAAGGTGAGGGATCAGCCCAGAACTACACAGCAGGACCTGGTCAATGACCTGAAGAGAGCTGGGACCACAGTCTCAAAGAAAACCATTAGTAACACACTACGCCGTCATGGATTAAAATCCTGCAGCGCACGCAAGGTCCCCCTGCTCAAGCCAGTGCATGTCCAGGCCCGTCTGAAGTTTGCCAATGACCATCTGGATGATCCAGAGGAGGAATGGGAGAAGGTCATGTGGTCTGATGAGACAAAAATTGAGCTTTTTGGTCTAAACCACTCGCTGTGTTTGGAGGAAGAAGAAGAATGAGTACAACCCCAAGAACACCATCCCAACTGTGAAGTATGGAGGTGGAAACATCATTCTTTGGGGATGCTTTTCTGCAAAGGGGACAGGACGACTGCACCGTATTGAGGGGAGGATGGATGGGGCCATGTATCGCGAGATCTTGGCCAACAACCTCCTTCCCTCAGTAAGAGCATTGAAGATGGGTCGTGGCTGGGTCTTCCAGCATGACAACGACCCGAAACACACAGCCAGGGCAACTAAGGAGTGGCTCCGTAAGAAACATCTCAAGGTCCTGGAGTGGCCTAGCCAGTCTCCAGACCTGAACCCAATAGAAAATCTTTGTAGGGAGCTGAAAGTCCGTATTGCCCAGCGACAGCCCCGAAACCTGAAGGATCTAGAGAAGGTCTGTATGGAGGAGTGGGCCAAAATCCCTGCTGCAGTGTGTGCAAACCTGGTCAAGACCTACAGGAAACGTATGATCTCTGTAATTGCAAACAAAGGTTTCTGTACCAAATATGAAGTTCTGCTTTTCTGATGTATCAAATACTTATGTCATGCAATAAAATGCAAATTAATTACTTAAAAATCATACAATGTGATTTTCTGGATTTTTGTTTTAGATTCCGTCTCTCACAGTTGAAGTGTACCTATGATAAAAATTACAGACCTCTACATGCTTTGTAAGTAGGAAAACCTGCAAAATCGGCAGTGTATCAAATACTTGTTCTCCCCACTGTAGTCTGAGTAGTTAACCCATCCGGGTATGTGTTGATTGTTGTGATACTGGCTTGAAGAAAGATTGCCAGTTGGTATCAAACCTGTAACTGAAATAAGTTTATTTTAAATACACTGCATTGCTCATGACACAAATCAAAGGTGGCCTGTCACGAACCTGTGTCTTATGTACTGGTTGAGGTGTTCCTCCTCTTAAACAGGAACTGGCGTAGTCTAGTAGTTGAGCCATTTTAGGTAACCCTAGTCGGCAGGTGTTACACACGCATCTCCATAGAATTACCTATGTTATCCTGTATAAAGCAAACAGTTTGTGATATATCTCCTCTCAAATGTGTATGTATTACTATACCACATTTAAGACTTTATTATACCATGGTCCAATGGAAAAGGTTGGTTTGTGTTACACATTCAAGTTGAATAAAGTTGTTTCATGTTGGTCTGTAGGACAGTCTCATTTGTGGTGAACTGTCTCAATTGAGCACACAGGTGATATTTTATTTATTTAGATGGTTTTGTAGTGTGGCTCTACCTTTCCGTGTTAAACAAAGTGTTTGTCAGTCCCCTGTAGCTCAGTTTTGAAGAAATGAAGAAACACCTTTCTCCCTCAATTGTTCTTTGAGCTAAGAAAATACACCAAGTGTAGGTAAAGCCACATGAAGTGTCTAGGTAGGGCTCGTTGAAAGTCAAGATGTGCAATTGAATAAACAAGGGGAAGAATGACTCACTGCAGTAGGCTCACATTGTGAAGAAAGACACTGATAGTAGCAAATTAGACTAGAGCCTTAGGTGAAATGTCCCAGTACTTTTGACTCATCAGATGTGGGGGGTGCTAATAAAGGGTCAGGTCTACAGATCTGGATTAAGCCTGCACTTGGACCAAGTTGCACTTCATATCAAGCTGATGATTTGGTTTCATGGACATGATTTATATAAGACCTGGATTATGGCAACGCTTCATGAAATCACATTCTTAATTAAATGTATTGATTTAATTAACCAAACCAGAATTAGGCCAAAAATCCTAAAGAGTCCGTGAAACCAGCCCTAGGTTCCATAATTACTTTTGTATCAGCAGATTTATCATCAAGCTATAAATACACTATTATTAAAATATATGTATTAATTTTGTCATACATTTGTTTCATCTATCACTCTATGATTTCCCCGACAGTTTCCCACAGTTAATTTGCACATCACTGCCCAGCCCATTGACTGTGTACATTTAACACAAAAACTACAAATTGGGAGAGTTTTTATGTTCAAATTAAACACACCGGAAAATGAAACTCCCAAGGTTTAAAACCTCAGGTGGAATGACTATACAGTTTTCAGTCTCATCGCTCAACCACACAGCTGCTCATGTGAAATAAAAGTAACAAAACTCCAAACAATTTACCTCAGATACCAAAGTCCCCTTTGGCAACAACATCTGTCTAATGCGTGTTTATAGCGGCACTCATACAGAGGACATGATGATCCAATGGTGATATCATGAGGTTTGCAGTGATGCTCGAATAAGTACAGAAGTAGCCTACAACCTAACAGAGCTACTATGTTCAACACACTGTCATTTTTATGGTTGCCGCACTGTAATACTGTCATACTGTATTACTGTCAACTAATACTGTAATACTGTCATACTTCCATTCTCCACCAAGGCACCAATAAACTGTGAACATGGACACATCATCTGTAGTGAGATACAGTGTGTGTGTGTGTGTGTGTGTGTGGGGGGGGGGGCTATTGAGAGAATGGAATGGCATTACTCTCAATTGTGACTGAGAGCTGAATTTCTTAAAAGGGCATCCTGAGCTGTCCTTGGTGCTGAATTGATCCTGAATAGCGAGGAGTGATCATTGCCCTGTCCATGGTGATGAATTTCTTAAAGGGCATCCTGAGCTGTGCATGGTGCTGAAATGGTTCTGCGTACAGCAGGGTGATCGTTGATACAATAGAGCAGGCTCTGAAGTTGATACCTCATTGGAATGGATCGAGACTATGTGTAGGATATTTTAGGGAATGTAGGATGTGCACACATCCTATGTATGCTTCCACAAAACATATTGAGATGAATAGATGAAGATACTCATGATTTACATAGAGAAAATGTGTGTGTTGAGAAATTATGCGAATTGGATACAGTGCTACTGGTTATGTAGTTAAAGAGCTTTCTACTTTCTGAAAACACAATGGAAAATGCCTATAGGTCAATGAGCTCTTTATAACCGGTTCACAATTTGTATAGGCCTACACATGCAATTGTTGAAAATGGTATCTCAGATGTTTTACAGGATTCCATGATCACTGATGGAAATTCCCACGTCATCTTCCTCCAAGTAAAGCACCTCCCCCTGAAAACAGTTGATTTCCTCAAAAACAAAATATTCTGGAAGTCAAAATACTGCATAATGCATGACTGTGTTTAGAGGCTCAGCTGAACAAATTGTTGCTGCGTGTCATTGTTGTCACTGTTGAATGGTTGAGTGCAGGGAATTGAGATGATCCATGACAATACGATAACTTGAAGGATACATAGCACACTGATCAGAATGCAACCTTGCGGCCTTTCCTCAATGGTTCTCCCTCATAGTCCCTTCGAAATTCCATTATCGAAAGATTCAAGAGTTGGATTATCCTTCGCTGGTCATGTATGAAAAATATCTAATAGGGCTCACCTCTGGAGAGCTATGGAAAAGAGATCACTGTGCAATAGGATTAAAGGTTTGATGATTGTAGGGCGCCTGGGCCTCGTTTAATCTGACTGCCCCAAGTGACCTGGGGTAAAACGGTGGAAATGAGGGAATCATGGAATACTGTACAGATGTACAATCTTAATTTGACTATATTTTCACAGAAAAATAATCGTGCAGCAACAGGATTTGAATGTTTAGTTCATAATGTTGCTTGAATGGTGGTTAGGCTATTAGCTGGCCAAAAGTAGGCTACATGAAAAGCGAAAAGATTAATATAACTATGTGTTAGTGTGGATTTTCAGTCAATTTATGTAAATCTCAAAGCTTATCTGCATTTCCTGAAGTGCAGGAAAATTCTCAGCAACAAAAGAGTGATCGAATTAATATCCTACATACAGTGGGGAAAAAAAGTATTTAGTCAGCCACCAATTGTGCAAGTTCTCCCACTTAAAAAGATGAGAGAGGCCTGTAATTTTCATCATAGGTACACGTCAACTATGACAGACAAAATGAGAAAAAAAAATCCAGAAAATCACATTGTAGGATTTTTTATGAATTTATTTGCAAATTATGGTGGAAAATAAGTATTTGGTCAATAACAAAAGTTTCTCAATACTTTGTTATATACCCTTTGTTGGCAATGACACAGGTCAAACGTTTTCTGTAAGTCTTCACAAGGTTTTCATACACTGTTGCTGGTATTTTGGCCCATTCCTCCATGCAAATCTCCTCTAGAGCAGTGATGTTTTGGGGCTGTCGCTGGGCAACACGGACTTTCAACTCCCTCCAAAGATTTTCTATGGGGTTGAGATCTGGAGACTGGCTAGGCCACTCCAGGACCTTGAAATGCTTCTTACGAAGCCATTCCTTCGTTGCCCGGGCGGTGTGTTTGGGATCATTGTTATGCTGAAAGACCCAGCCACGTTTCATCTTCAATGCCCTTGCTGATGGAAGGAGGTTTTCACTCAAAATCTCACGATACATGGCCCCATTCATTCTTTCTTTTACACGGATCAGTCGTCCTGGTCCCTTTGCAGAAAAACAGCCCCAAAGCATGATGTTTCCACCCCCATGCTTCACATTAGGTATGGGGTTCTTTGGATGCAACTCAGCATTCTTTGTCCTCCAAACACGACGAGTTGAGTTTTTACCAAAAAGTTCTATTTTGGTTTCATCTGACCATATGACATTCTCCCAATCCTCTTCTGCACTCTAGCAAACTTCAGACGGGCCTGGACATGTACTGGCTTAAGCAGGGGGACACGTCTGGCACTGCAGGATTTGAGTCCCTGGCGGCGTAGTGTTACTGATGGTAGGCTTTGTTACTTTGGTCCCAGCTCTCTGCAGGTCATTCACTAGGTCCCCCCGTGTGGTTCTGGGATTTTTGTTCACCGTTCTTGTGATCATTTTGACCCCACGGGGTGAGATCTTGCGTGGAGCCCCAGATCGAGGGAGATTATCAGTGGTTTTGTATGTCTTCCATTTCCTAATAATTGCTCCCACAGTTGATTTCTTCAAACCAAGCTGCTTACCTTTTGCAGATTCAGTCTTCCCAGCCTGGTGCAGGTCTACAATTTTGTTTCTGGTGTCCTTTGACAGCTCTTTGGTCTTGGCCATAGTGAAGTTTGGAGTGTGACTGTTTGAGGTTGTGGACAGGTGTCTTTTATACTGATAACAAGTTCAAACAGGTGCCATTAATAGAGGTAACGAGTGGAGGACAGAGGAGCCTCTTAAAGAAGAAGTTACAGGTCTGTGAGAGCCAGAAATCTTGCTTGTTTGTAGGTGACCAAATACTTATTTTCCACCATAATTTGCAAATAAATTCATAAAAAAATCCTACAATGTGATTTTCTGGATTTTTTTTCTCAATTTGTCTGTCATAGTTGACGTGTACCTATGATGAAAATTACAGGCCTCTCTCATATTTTTAAGTGGGAGAACTTGCACAATTGGTGGCTGACTAAATCCTTTTTTCCCCACTGTACAGTATGTACATCCATAAATAAAACATAGATACACATAGCCCTGAGCAGAGCAGATTAGACACACCAGCTACAGTAGATGGATGGGGTCGAGGTAAGTGTGGGTTGGAAATGACAAGATTGGATTCAAATGAGATAAGGGGGAGTGTGGAGAGGGGATATATCAAGCCTTGACAGATGGGGAGATTGTGTGGGGTGAATGGCCTTCATGGGGCATGCCTTTCCTGGGCACCTGTATCCCTTAAAGGGAAATTTCACCCTGGCTCTGCCACGGCATTTAGTCATTACTATATTAACAACATTACATTTTTGTCATAAACATACAAATTATACAAACCACAAGCTAAAACGAGCGCATTTTCATTTCACTGGTAGAATCGGTAAGTTTCAACTTCCTGTGTATTCGGCTGCTCATAGTGAACCACAAAGTCTGACATTCTTGGCGAATGCAGATACCGCCTCACTAGGTAGATGGGGCATGCCCAACACAGTAATCTCAGAACTTCTCAAGGAAAGATTTTTTTGAAAAGATCTGTCATCATGCCCATGTGGTGTTGTTCAATGTCTGGCTGTGCTAATTACAAACAAGCACGAAAATGAGTTACCTTTCAACATTCTACTTATCAGAGATTTACCCCGATGCTGCCAGTGGCTTGTGCCTATCAAGGATGATGCATACTGGGCCTCCTGAGTGGTGCAGTGGTCTAAGGCACTCCATCAAAGTGCTAGAGGCCACACTACAGACCCGGGTTCAATCCCAGGCTGTACCATAGGGTGGTGCACATTTTGTTAAGTTACAGCCTTATTCTAAAATGAATTAAATAAATACAAAATCCTCATCAATCTACACACAATACCCCATAACAACAAAGTGAAAACAGTTTTGTTGAAATGTTTTGCACATTTATAAAAAAATTAAAATAAAGAAAAACCCTATTTACATAAGTATTCAGACCATTTGCTATGAGACTCAAAATTGAGCTCAGGAGCATCCTGTTTCCATTGATCCTTGAGATGTTTCTTCAACTTTATTATAGTCCACATGTGGTAAATTCAATTGATTGGACATGATTTGGAAAGGCACACACCTGTCTATATAAGGTCCCACTGTTGACAGTGCATGTCAGAGCAAAAACCAAGCCATGAGGTCGAAGGAATTGTCCGTAGAGTTCCGAGACAGGATTGTGTCGAGGCACAGATCTGGGGAAGGGTACTAAAACATTTCTGCAGCATTGAAGGTATCCAAGAACACAGTGGCCTCCATCATTCTTAAATGGAAGAAGTTTGGAACCACCAAGACTCTTCCTAGAGCTGGCCACCCGGCCAAACTGAGCAATCGGGGAAGAAGGAGCTTGGTCAGGGAGATCACCAAGAACCCGATGGTCACTCTGACAGACCTCCAGAGTACCTCTGTGGAGATGGGAGAACCTTCCAGAAGGACAACCATCTCTGCAGCACTCCACCAATCAGGCCTTTATGGTAGAGTGGCCAGACGGAAACCACTCCTCAGTAAAAGGCACATGCGCCGGAGGGGATGGCTGCCGTTTTATGGACTCTTAACCAACCGTGCTATTTTGTGTGTTTTTTTCGCATTGTTTGTAACATATTTTGTACATAATGTTGCTGCTACCGTCTCTTATGACCAAAAATAGCTTATGGACATCAGAACAGCGATTACTCAACTTGAACTGGACTAATCATTTTCTTTAATGAGTCGGACGAGGGCCCTCATCCACGTCATTCGCAGTAGAAAGAAAAGGAGATATTGCGGAAGGAGATCGGGGTGCCTGGTAAGGAGTCGGCGACGAGTGGCTACTCTGCCTTTGCCATCGATACTATTGGCCAACTTACAATCGCTTGATAATAAATATAAATGAATGAATAAATGAACTACAAGCACGTATATTCAAAAAAAACAACCTAATATCTTATGTTTCACCGAGTCGTGGCTGAACGAAGACATGAACAACATAGAGCTGGTGGGTTATACACTATCGGCTGGATAGAACAGCAGCCTCTGGTAAGACAAGGGGTGGCGGTCTATGTATATTTGTAAACAACAGCTGCTGCACAATATCTAAGGAAGTCTAGAGGTTTTGCTCGCCTGAGGTAGAGTATGTCATGATAAGATGTAGACCACACTATCTACCAAGAGAGTTTTCATATATATTCTTCGTAGCTGTCTATTTACCACCACAAACCGATGCTGGCACAAAGACCGCACGCAATGAACTGTATATGGCTGTAACAGGAAAACGCTCATCCAGAGGCGACGCTCCTAGTGGCCGGGGACTTTAATGCAGGGAAACTTAAATCAGTTTTACCTCATTTCTACCAGCTTGTTAAATATGCAACAAGAGGGGAAAAAAACTCTAGACCACCTTTACTCCACACACAGAGACGGGTACAAAGCTCTCCCTCTCCCTCCATTTGGCAAATCTGACCATAATTCATCCTCCTGATTCCTGCTTACAAGCAAAAACTAAAGCAGGATGCACCAGTGACTCGGTCAATAAAAAAGTGTTCAGATGAAGCAGATGCTAAGCTACAGGACTGTTTTGCTAGCACAGACTGGAATATGTTCCGGGATTCTTCGGAGAGCATTGAGGAGTACACCACATCACTCACTGGCTTCATCAATTAGTGCATCGATGACGTCGCCCAACAGTGACTGTACGTACATACCCCAACCAGAAGCCATGGATTACAGAAAACATCCGCACTGAGCTAAAGGGTAGAGCTGCCGCTTTCAAGGAGCGGGACTCTAACCCGGAAGCTTATAAGAAATCCCGCTATGTCCTCCGACGAAACATCAAACAGGCAAAGCGTCAATATAGGACTAAGATCGAATCGTATACACCGGCTCCGACGCTCGTTGGATGTGGCAGGGCTTGCAAACTATTACAGACTACAAAGGGAAGCACAGCCGCGAGCTGCCCAGTGACACGAGCCTCCCAGACGAGCTAAATTACTTCTATGCTCACTTCGAGACAAGTAACACTGAAACATGTATGAGAGCATCAGCTGTTCTGGATGACTGTGTGATCATGCTCTCTGTAGCCGATGTCAGTAAGACCTTTAAACAGGTCAACATTCATAAGGCCGCAGGGCCAGACGGATTACCAGGACGTGTACTCCGAGCATGCGCTGACCAACTGGCAAGTGTCTTCACTGATATTTTCAACCTCTCCCTGTCTGAGTCTGTAATACCAACATGTTTCAAGCAGACTACCATAGTCCCTGTGCCCAAGAACACTAAGGTAACCTGCGTAAATGACTACCGACCCGTAGCACTGACGTCTGTAGCCATGAAGTACTTTGAAAGGCTGGTCATGGCTCACATTAACACCATTATCCCAGAAACCCTAGACCCACTCCAATTTACAAACCACCCCAACAGATCCACAGATGATGCTATCTCTATTGCGCTCCACACTGCCCTTTCACACCTGGACAAAAGGAACACCTATGTGAGAATGCTATTAATTGACTACAGCTCAGCGTTCAACGCCATAGTGCCCTCAAAGCTCATCACTAAGCTAAGGACCCTGGGACTAAACACCTCCCTCTGCAACTGGATCCTGGACTTCCTGACGGGCCGCCCCCAGGTGGCAAGGGTAGGTAACCACACATCTGCCACGCTGATCCTCAACACGGGGGCCCCTCAGGAGTGCGTGCTCAGTCCCCTCCTGTATTTCCTGTTCACTCATGACTGCATGGCCAGGCACGACTCCAACACCATCATTAAGTTTGCCGACGACACAACAGTGGTAGGCCTGATCACCGACAACGACGAGACAGCCTATAGGGAGGAGGTCAGAGACCTGTCCGTGTGGTGCCATGACAACAACCTCTGCCTCAACGTGATCAAGACAAAGGAGATGATTGTGGAATACAGGAACAAGAAGAGGACCAAGACCAAGCATTGTCATCGACGGGGCTTTAGTGGAGCAGGTTGAAAGCTTCAAGTTCCTTGGTGTCCACATCACCAACAAACTAACATGGTCCAAGCACACCAAGACAGTCGTGAAGAGGGCATGACAAAACCTATTCCCCCTAAGGAGACTGAAACGATTTGGCATGGGTCCTCAGATCCTCAAAAGGTTCTACAGCTGTACCATCGAGAGCATCCTGACTGATTGCATCACTGCCTGGTATGGCAACTGCTCGGCCTCAGACCGCAAGGCACTACAGAGGGTAGTGCGTGGTCCTAGTACATCACTGGGGCCAAGCTTCCTGCCGTCCAGGACCTCTATACCAGGTGGTGTCAGAGGAAGGCCCTAAAAATTGTCAAAGACTCCAGCCACCCTAGTCATAGACTGTTCTCTCTACTACTGCACGGAAAGCGTTACCGGAGCGCCAAGTCTAGGTCCAAGAGGCTTCTAAACAGCTTCTACCCTCAAGCCATAAGAGTCCTTAACATCTAATCATATGGCTACCCAGACTATTTGCATCCCCCCTATACGCTGCTGCCACTCTCTGCTGCCACTTATTATCTATGCATAGTCACTTTAATAACTCTACCTACATGTACATATTACCTCAATTACCTCGACTAACCGGTGCCTCTGCACATTGACTCGGTACCGGTTCCCCCTGTATGTAGCCTCGCTATTGTTATTTTTACTGTTGCTCTTTAATTATTTGTTACTTTTATTTCGTATTATTTTATACTGTATTTTTTGTGTGATTTTTTTGTGTATTCTTTCTTAAAACTGCATTGTTGGTTAGGAGCTTGTTAGTAAGCATTTCACTGTAAGGTCTACACCTGTTGTATTTGGCGCATGTGACAAATACAATTTGATTTGTTTTGATTTGATAGCCCACTTCGAGTTTGCCAAAAGGCACCTAAAGGACTCTCAGACCATGAGAAACAAGATTCTCTAGTCTGATGAAACCAAGGTTGAACTATTTTGCCTGAATGCCAAGCGTCACGTCTGGAGCAAACCTGGCACCATCCCTACGGTGAAGCATGGTGGTGTCAGCGTCATATATGCTGTGGGGATGTTTTTCAGTGCCAGGGACTGGGAGACTAGTCAGGATCGAGGGAAAGATGAACGGAGCAAAGTACAGAGAGATCCTTGATGAAAACCTGCTCCAGAGCGCTCAGGACCTCAGACTGGGGCGAAGGTTCACCTTCCAACAGCACAATGACCCTAAGCGCAAAGCCAAGACAACGCAGGAGTGGCTTCAGGACAAGTCTCTGAATGTCCTTAAATGGCCCAGCCAGAGTCTGGACTTGAACCCGATCGAACATCTCTGGAGAGACCTGAAAATAGCTGTGCAGCGACGCTCCCCATCCAACCTGACAGAGCTTGAGAAGATCTGCAGAGAAGAATGGGAGAAACTCCTCAAATACAGGTGTGCCAAGCTTGTAGCGTCATACTCAAGAAGACTCAAGGCTGTAATTGCTGCCAAAGGTGCTTCAACAAAGTACTGAGTAAAGGGTCTGAATAATATTTCAGATTTGTTTTCTTTATAAATTTGCAACATTTCTAAAAACCTGTTTTTGTTTGTCATTATGGAGTATTGTGTGTAGATTGATGAAGGGGGAAAAAACTATTTAATCCACTTTAGAATAAGGCTGTAATATACCAAAATGTGGAAAAAGTCAAGGGGTCTGAATACTTTCCGAATGAACTGTAGCTAACTCACTCTCTGTTTCTGTGTTTTTAGCAATGATGAAGTTGTATAAATCGTCTATGGTTGGTTAGTTGACTCTAGCTAACAGCAAGTTGACAATATTGAAATGTCCATTTTAGGTGTGCTAAGTTAGCCAGTCTAAAAGAGATCAATAAAATTAGTGGGGTGGTTAAATTGTGTATTGTTGTGTGTTTTGTTGTAGGTGGTACAGAATCTGATTCCACCAGTATATGCTTCCAACCCCTAGCTCTGCACAAGGTGAAGGTAAGTTAGCAAAAGTATTTACAAGCTGACAGCTAAGATAGCCCAATTTACAGTAAGCATGGCATAAACATCAATTGGGTGGTGTTTGTATGGGTTTGTGTTTGTGTTATGGGGTTACTGGTGGTTAGATGTAGCCTGAGGACCACAGAACACCTTCCAGACCATGTAATCAATTTAGTCGACCTAGTTTCTCTTTTTACCTTTTGTCTTTGTAAAACTCAGGTTATCTGGTGTCCTTCCACAGTGCCCTACTGAAAAATACCCGAAAGCGGCTGCATTTTGGGTATACGAGCATGAGGGAGGGGGAATGGAGCACAACAAGACTGTGGGACAAACATGAGAAAGGGACACTGAAAGGTATAAAATCAAGACTACAACAGTAATGACACAACCACCTAATTGTTCAATCAGCAGATTCTCAAAACACAATACAGAGACATGTCTACAAAAGAAACCTGCCAAGAGCTACTATTGACAAGAATGATCTGTCAAAGTCAATGGGCTGGGGAAGGTTTACAGATAGGTCTTTGAGATGAGGAAGGAGTTTTGGTTGTGCAAGGTTGTGCTTAGAGACAGTAAAGGTTTTGTTGTGTATGAGAATGAGAATGATTGAAAGGTGCCATTTCTCCTCAATCTCCCACCCACAACAATACATGCTGTGTAAGAACTGTCCTCCTAAGACTTTTCACTCCTTCTGCAGCTCCCCAGCCCATTCACTTTGTTGAATGATCTTTCCTCTCAAAAGCAGCTCCCAATGTTCCTCATTGTCCCTAAACAATACACTAGTCTGTCTATAAACACTTAGGTCCCAATCGGTTGACACCTTTACCAACAAAGGTGTGTTTCCCTATGTCCATTCCAAAAAAGTGTAAAATGGTAACACCACAACCATGTCTTTCCAGAAGACATGCAGTACCAGCAAATCATCTGTAAGAGGTCTAAACATTTGGTGGTTAAGGTCTACGAGACCTACACCACTTCCGGCAGAGTCGTATCCAGCTGGCCATACACTGCAGACAGGACTAGACCCTTCGCCACAAGCACAAAGTTTCAGCTTCCACAGCCTACCATGCCAAACACCATTGCCAGTGTACCGAAGCCAGATAAAGGCCTATGGCTGCTTTTACACAGGCAGCCCAATTATGATATTTTTTTCACTAATTGGACTTTTGACCAATCAGATCAGTTCTGAAAAAGATCTGATGTGATTGGTCAAAAGACCAATTAGTGGAAAAAATATCAGAATTGGGCTGCCTGTGAAAACGCAGCCAGTGTGGCTCAGCATAACACCATGTACAACCACCATAAAATAAATATTGATATTTTGTATCAATCTTCGAAAGTTGTCTGCCTTTATAGATTCACAGAAGATACTGTATGTATATAAGCTGTACAAGGCTCTGTAGCATCAAATAGATGTTAGACATTAAGATATACCCAACAAATGTTTATTTGTCAAAATCTTAAACAGTGGCGGTCGGTGCCATTTAAGATGAGGGAAGACAATATATTATTTTTTTATGAGCATGGCCTTATTTATTTTACAGCATATTGGATGACTGTCATTCATATTCCATTCACCCAGCTCAATGTAACATCGATAGGTTTAGGCTCCTACATGATACTCAAATGTTCCCTACACCCATCATGAGGTTGCTACAACTTAGCCTATGAATGAAAGTTTACAACGTAGGTGCACAGGTCGAGAGAATCAAGGAAACAGACATTGACACATTCAATACCACCTTGCAAACTCTTGCCTGAATCTTTCTGATCTAGGGTGTAATCATTAGTCCAACAGTTGCAAACAAGAGTTTCTATTGGACAAATTCAGGTATGTTTATCCTCTGTTCGTTCCGTTTCAAAAACACTTTTCAACAGAATCATTGGAATGAATACACCCGTGATCACACGCAAACACAGTTGACTTTCATAGCAGCCACATACAAACAGCATGATCGTTGTATCTACGCACTCTCCTCCTCTCACTTTTTCCCTTCGCTTGTGGACTTCAGTGCACAACACATCCGCTGTCTTTTCCCAGGCAAAATAACCTTTCCAAGCCGAACCTTCATATCATAACCGCTAACCGCTACACACAGCCTACATCGTTGTCACCATATTGGCTAACATCATAGTCAACATAGCTACTTGAACTAACGCATTAGTAAACCCGCTAAAATCATGCAGGACAGTGTACAGTCAGCAAGCAGTTTAGCAGTTACACCGGCGGGCCCCATGGCAATACATTTATAAAACCAAAAGCTTACCTTGACTTGGAAGAGTTCCAGTGTTGGATAGCGATAGCCAGCTAGCTAACATAGCATCCCTCTCTGAGCAGGGTGTTTAAGTAGGATAAACTAGCTAGCTGCATTCACTAGCTAAGTAAGTGAAAGTGAAAAATATATAAAATATAACTAGCTCTATCTCTCGCTTCTCCTTCACTTTTGAAGAAATTAATTTATTCAAAACTGTTCAACTATTGTCTTTCTCTGTGAGTCAACTACTCACCACATTTTATGCACTGCATTGCTAGCTAGCTGTAGCTTATGCTTTCAGTACTAGATTAATTCTCTGATCCTTTGATTGGGTGGACAACATGTCAGTTCATGCTGCAAGACCTCTGATCGGTTGGAGGACGTCCTCCGGAAGTTTTCATAATTACTGTGTAAGTCTATGGAAGGGGGTGAGAACCACGAGCCTCCTAAGTTTTGTATTGAGGTCAATGTACTCAGAGGAGGACAAAAACTAGTTGTCCTCCAGCTCACAAAATGGTGCTACCCTACAAAGGGCCGTTGAGGCTACTGTAGACCTTCATTGCAAAACAGTGTGTTTTAATCAATTATTTGGTGACGTGAATATATTTATAATGAACAAAAATATAAACGCAACATTTAAAGTCTTGATCCCATGTTTCATCAGCAGAAATAAAAGATCCCAGATATGTTCAATTTTTTGGTGCACAAATGTGTGTCAAGGCGTCAGTGTAATGCGGTAGGGCGAAGTCAGGCGCAGGACACAGAGCTAATCCAAAAAACGTACTTTACTCGTAGGTAATAGAAAGAACAAACCTCCACGCAGGGAGGAACAAACCTGCTCACTTATGACAACCAAAACATGAAACAAACACGCACAACACACAGTGTGAGACAGAGGGTTAAATAGGGAAGACATAACTACATGATGGGAAACAGGTGTGACCAATGAAGACAAAACAAGTCGAACATAGAAACATGGATCGGTAGTAGCTAGTACTCCGGTGACGACGAACGCCGAAGCCTGCTCGAGCAAGGAGGAGGGGCAGCCTCGGCTGAATTCGTGACAATGTGTTTACATCCCTGTTAGTGAGCATTTCCCCTTTTCCAAGATAATCCATCCACCTGACAGGTGTGGCATATCAAGAAGCTGATTAAACAGCATGATCATTACAAAGGTGCACCTTGTGCTGGGGACAATAAAAGGCCACTCTAAAATGTGCAGTTTTGTCACACAACCCAATGTCACCGATGTCTCAAGTTTAGAAGGAGCATGCAATTGGCATGCTGACTGCAGGAATGTCCACCAGAGCTGTTGCCAGAGAATTGAACGTTAATTTCTCAACCATAAGCCGCCTTCAACGTCGTTTAAGAGAATTTGGCAGTACATCCAACCGGCCTCACAACCGCAGACCACGCGTAACCATGCCAGCCCAGGACCTCCACATCTGGCTTCTTCACCTGCGGAATGTCTGAAACCAGCCACCGGACAGATGATGAAACTGTGGTTTTGCAAAACCGAACGATTTCTTCACAAAATGTCAGAAACCATCTCAGGGAAGGTCATCTGCGTGCTCATCGTCCTCACCAGGGTCTTGACCTGACTGCAGTTCAGTGGGCAAATGCTCACCTTCGATGGCCACCGGCACGCTGGAGAAGTGTGCTCTTCACAGATTAATCCCGGTTTCAACTGTACTGGGCAGATGGCAGACAGCGTGTATGGCATCGTGTGGGCGAGCGGTTTGCTGATGCTAACGTTGTGAACAGAGTGCCTCATGGTGGCGGTGGGGTTATTGTATGGGTAGGCATAAGCTACGGACAACGAACACAATTACATTTTATTGATGGCAATTTGAATGCACAGAGATACCGTGATGAGATCCTGAGGCCCATTGTCGTGCCATTCATCCGCCGCTAACGCCTCATGTTTCAGCATGATAATGCATGGCCCCATGTCACAAGGATCTGTACACAATTCCTGGAAGCTGAAAATGTCCCAGTTCTTCCATGGCCTGCATACTCACCACACGTCACCCATTGAGCATGTTTGGGATGCTCTAGATTGATGTGTACGACAGTGTGTTCCAGTTCCCTCCAATATCCAGCAACTTTGCACAGCCATTGAAGAGGAGTGGGACAACATTCCACAGGCCACAATCAACAGCCTGATCAACTCTATGCGAAAGAGATGTGTCACGCTGCATGAGGCAAATGGTGGTCACACCAGATAGTGACTGGTTTTCTGATCCACGCCCACTTCTTTTTTATTTAGGTGTCTGTGACCAACAGATGCATATATGTATTCCCAGTCATGTGAAATTCACAGATTAGGGCCTAATTAATTTTCCCTTATATGAACTGTAACTCAATCAAATCTTTGAAATTGTTGCATGTTGTGTTTATATTTTTGTTCGGTGTAGTATAGTTTTATCTAAAAATGAGAACTTTTTTAAACGTTTGACTATTTAAAAAAAAAAAATATTCACTGAGGAGGATGGTTCTCCCCTTCCTCCAATGGTGTACACTATTTAATGCTAACACAAAAAGAGAACTTGGTATTCAACAAGAATGTTATATGGTAAAACTAACATACAAAAACATTCAGTATGAACAGTGTAGCACAGCTCAGTGTGTCTCATTGTGTCTCAGGTGTAGTAAAGTGCAGAGAACTGCAGGTACATATTGTTACACCAGATAGTGTGATTTAACCAAAGATTTTTGATATCCATTACTGGGAGTTACAGGATCGGTACTGTTTGTTGTAGCACATATAATTTTCGACCAATCTTATCTTGGCGATACTGTGTTAGTCCTCAATTTGTGGAAACAGGAGTCTCATAATATGTCTGTGTCCAGTTGCATGGGGTCAGTTTGAATTGAGAAAATGCTCCGTTAATAAAATAAATACTTTTTTTTACTCCATGAAGTAATCCAACAAAGTGTACGCCGCCATCTTCTCTATTTCAAGTCTTCTCTCATTGATCGAGACAGGTGGGTGTCCACAGCAAAGTGCCGCATGTAATACTGACAGACACCTGTCTCGATCAATGAAAGACTTGAAATAGACAAGATGTTTCATAATCACACACAAAAAAAGTGCCACGCTTCATCCATCAGACGCTACA
This sequence comes from Coregonus clupeaformis, assembly GCF_020615455.1. Classification (NCBI taxonomy): domain Eukaryota; kingdom Metazoa; phylum Chordata; class Actinopteri; order Salmoniformes; family Salmonidae; genus Coregonus; species Coregonus clupeaformis. Next base: position 44,891,163 of record NC_059192.1, on the reverse strand, counting down.
CACCTTGGCAAAGGATGCCCCTTCTGACATTTATCCCTCCCGTACTTTCTATGCCTGTGATATGTGGTTGTCCCACCTAGCTATCTTAACATGAATGCACTAACTGTAAGTCCCTCTGGATAAGAGCGTCTGCTAAATGACTAAAATGTAAACGTAAAATGTGATTACTTCAAAGTACCAATAAAGCAGAAATGGTGCATTACGCGCTGTGTATCCAATTTATAACGATGAAAATCTTTCATAAATCGTATTTTCTATGTATTTTCAGAGTTTAGTTAGGCCTACATGTAATGGAATAAATACATTTACAGCCTGTTATGTAAAGTGTTGGCTAATTTAAGAGTAGGATGGCTTCAGTATGCTCGGATGTTGCCATCACAGAAAACGACTATAACCAAATGTTATATTAATTTCTAGTGCCCTCGGCTGCTTTGGGCTTCAATAATTTATACTGGATATATGCTTTGTTCTACAAAGACATTGTCCCTGTGCTGAATGTGCAACGTGAGATGATTTTGCCATTGTGAAAGTAGCTTCCCAATGAAACAAATTGATTCAAGTGCGCCCACTCCCTCACATAAACTATAGGATATGCTACGACTACGAGTAACACTATCCAATGGTGGAATTAATGTTAATTGTTTTTTTCATCAAGGGTATTATGAATAGTGGACATAAATGAATTAGTTCTGAGGACTCCAAGTGATTTTTGGTGACGTTAATCTCACGAAGCAGCTGTAGGGTTGGTAGGACTGTTGGTCGTCATTGCGCAAGAAGCAGCCGCGCGACTCTTCTCCTAGTTGACGGGAATTCGCTGACACCAGTTGTTTTCGCGCGCAGATGTACGCACATCAGCAGATGCCGCCAATAGAAAAACTGGACTGAAGTGGGCTACCAGTTACAACTGATTTGAATGCTAAGGACAATTCGGTGACACGGACTTTTATCGCTAGTATAAGCTGAACTGTATGGCATGCGCTCGGCCACCAATCGCTACAGGTAAGGAAGTATTTCGACAATTGCAATATGATACAACCGACCCTCGAAGTGTGGCATGTACAATGAATGCTTCTAGTCTTTAGTTTAAATGTTTATATGGTTTAGTAAACCTATCTTCAATCAAAGGAACATGCACAGTCTGTCTCGTAAATTGAGCCTATAGTTTGTTTCCAGCCAAGTCAGTGCGCTCTGCTAAAGCAGAAAGATTTTTGAATGGTTTGCCAGTTATTTTTGGACTATAAAAAGTCATAAACAATCGTAAATTAACATTAGTTGTATAAAAGTGAAGCACTGAACAATTGCCTATCCCATCATAATGGAATTATAAATGCATCTCCTTAATAGCGTGAGAACAGCTTTATAGGGATTGAGTGAACATTTCATATTCATCCAGTATTGGGATTTTATTGTGCAGGCGCAAAGGGCTGCTTGCTGTGTGTGTGTGTGTGTTTGTGTGTGTGTGACTAGATAGGCTGATGGGCAATCTTCAAAAAGGGCTTTAGCTTTTGAGATATCCCTTCCAGCGGTAGAACAAAACACAACCATATTCTTTCACATATCTAATGTCTCCAATTTATGAAATGGATGGTTGTGAAAAAATATTTTACTGCAAAAGTGGTTAAATTGACATAGTCCAATATGTCTGCCTGAATCCAACAATACCTTCCTGAATCTCCCAGTCTGATCTGGAGTTGCCGTACACGTTGCGGTACATGAGGCCACGCAACAGCCAAAATGTCATCTGGAAAGTGCTGGCGTGCGTTGCCCTCACTTGCCCTCACAGTGCCTTCAGAAAGTATTCATACCCCTTGACTTATCCCACATTTTGTTCTGTAACAGACTGAATTGAAAATTGATTTTTATTTAAAAAAAATTATCTACACACAATACCTCATAATGACAAAGTGAAAACATGTTTGTAGAAATTTTAGCAAATGAATTGAAAATTAAATACAGAAATATCTCATTTATGTTAGCATTCACAACCCTGAGTCAATACATGTTAGAATAACCTTTGGCAGCGATTAAGGCAGTGAGTCTTTCTGGGTAAAAATGTGGAGGCCTTACCACTAGCCTAAGATTGGGGGATGTGTGTAGGCCTTAATGTTGCACTTAAAGAAAGTGTGGGGTTAAACTATTTCTGGGTAGCCATGCTTTATGTTGAATGCTTGATTGGCTATTACCAAGGGCAATATTCACTTTGCCATTGCGGTTAATTAGAACATTCTATTTGGGGTCAAGACATCTTGACAAATTGCCATCACCATTTATGCAGTTGAATGATTTTTGGAACCAGGGATTTCAAAGTGATATGACATGACAGAAATACATTTCATACAGCCCCTCAGGATATGTGTGGACATACATCCATGTGTGGATGGGTGCACATTAGTGGAAGTGGTTGTTCATGTGCTTATGGAGTGGAGGATTTATATGTTTTTTTCATTATTACTAGCCTATGTAATGCAGGCAACTCTTCTCATCATGTCACGCCCTGACCATTAAATGCCTGTTGTTTCTCGTTGGTTTGGTCAGGGCGTGAATTTCTATTTGTATATCTATGTGGTGTATTTCTATGTTGGCCGGGTGTGGTTCCCAATCAGAGGCAGCTGTCGATCGTTGTCTCTGATTGGGGATCATACTTAGGTAGCCATTTTGCCTACCTATGTTGTGGGATCTTGACTCTTGTTTGTGTGTAGCCATTGTGAGCGTCACGTTACGTTGCTTTTGTTTTGTCGTGTATTAACTTAGTGAATAAACATACATGCATTCCACGCTGCACCTTGGTCCAATCCTGTACTCAACGAACGTGACACATCACTCAACAACAAAAAAATGTATACTAAAAACTTGGAAGTCAGTCAATCTGCCATCATTGACACAATGGAAAAATCAAATTATTTATTATTTAATATATTGAAATAGCATGGGCGACCAAGAAAAACCTACATTTGTTCAATTTAAGGCCAAGTGGCAAACAACAATGCAGGCACTAGGGATGGGGGTGTGAGCATGCAGTTCTGGGCAGTTGAGATGTAGTCATTGTTTCTGTGTCTGTAAGTTGTTGTTTGTATGTATACGTTTGTTTTTGCAGTACAAAAAAGGGGGGAAAAAATATTATAAAAAATGTAATGCAGGCAATTATTTATTTGGTGCATACAATTGATTGTTCTTATCATGGGTAATTTCCACTTTAGCCTTTTGCTGTTACCCATAGGCTAAGAAGCCTATCAGATTAAAGATAGCTGTCAGTGGATGGCAAGAGTTCTGAAGCAACAAACAGCTCTTGAGTACATTGATGGTGTTTCATTTTGACAAGTAAGATTGACATATGTAATCAAGTATTATATACAAATGAGGTGTCAGGTCTGATTTTATCCAGAAAGAAAATAGAAACACTTGAAAGGTCCCTCTCTCCCAAATATACTGTATGCATGTTTGTGATTTGAGTAACAGACAAGACAACTGCCTCTGTTCCAGTGCAGCTCTGGGAAAAACACAATGTTCCTTATTTTTCTCAATTTTTTTGTTTCAACAAATCTCCACGACGGATGCATAACCAGTTTCAGCACAGACTTAGCTCTCAGTCAGCATACCATTGAAAGAGGGAGTAGGGAACCGAAATGAATGAGATTAACATTAACTGGGTTGTGCAGAAAGATGATGGAAAGGCCCTCTCCTTATCTTCAAAACTCCAGAGCTCAGAATGTCATTATCCCTTCCCATCCAGAGTGACAACATAGCAGATTTAAGAGAATTTTAAAAAGTCAACCAAAGGCAACAAACATGTCTTGGAAGATGCACAGTGGTGGTTTCTTTCTTTTTAACTGTCTGGTTAGGGACTTATTTTTCACTTTGTCCTTCATTTTATCTGTATATCTCCCCCTTTGTCTCCCTGCTATGCTTGTTATATACTGTCTGAGGTGTGGATAGAGACTATGCCCTGTGCAGACATTACTCTGCAGAATGGGTGGTTGGGCAGTGCTATGAGATGATGAGGTCGGGGTGCAGCTGGGACCTGGAGGGTGGCACAGAGTACCAGGTGGCTCATCTCTCCTGCCATATTCAGATTGATGGGTCTCATCTCCCAGCCGCCCACTCTCTGGCTCAGGTGCATCATGAGAGTGAGGGTCAGGAACATTTGGGTTTGAGCTGACCTGGCTGTCTCATCTGTGGCCCTCTGTGCCCTGTCTGACTTGGGACGGTGCAGTGGCACTGTCATCTCTCATCTGTGATGAGATCTGACGTCATAAGTCCTCTTTGTTGCCAACCCCTCCCTCAAGCTGTCACAGTGTCCAGATTCACATTCAAATCAACTGGTTCCCCTCTGGCTTGACTTGTCAGGGGTTACATGGGAACGATTAGAGGTGAAAGCTCAACGTTTTTTTTATAGTGATATTTTATTCAACAAAAAGTATTTGATTGTCTTCTTATTTTTCTTCTTATTTGATCGTTATTATTATCATCTTCTTCCTCTTCTTCAAAACTACCACCACCAGCACCACCATTTCAAAAAGCAAGTTTCTTCCCAACCATATTCAAATCCCACTCAAAGCCTGCAGATTTCCCATATGTTTTAGGAAGCGAGAGCAAGTCCACAAGCAGCCTTACGCTGATGCAGGGTGACGGGAGCGAGATACTCGTCTGGAATGATGAGGAATATAAGTCAATTAGAGACCAAATCAAAGCGTCTGAACTCTCAGATGAAACAGAGTGTTGCATAGGAGAGGGATCCGCTGTGGCTAGTCGACTGCTCAGACAAAGACCTCAGGGCCCGCTGTGCCTGTAAGAGAGGCGGACTGGGCTGGTGGAACGTATTTCTAAAATGACTACATCAGCTCAGCTCTGAGTGTGGGAGGTAGTGGGTACTAAACTGAACAAAAATATAAACACAACATGTAAAGTGTTGGTCGTATGTTTCATAAGCTGAAATTAAAGATTTTCCATACGCACAAAAAGCTTATTTCTCTCAAATTTTACATCCCTGTTAGTGAACGTTTCTCCTTTGCCAAGATAATCCATCCACCTGACAGGTGTAGCATATCAAGAAGCAGATTAAACAGCACGATCATTACACAGGTGCACCTTGTGCTGGGGACAATAAAAGGCCACTATAAAATGTGCAGTTTTGTCACACAACACAATGCCACAGATGTCTCATGTTTTGAAGGAGCATGCAATTGGCATGCTGACTTCAAGAATGTCCACCAGAGCTGTTGCCAGTTCATTTCTCTACCATAAGCCGCCTCCAACGTTGTTTTAGAGAATTTGGAAGTACGTCCAACCAGCCTTCCAACCACAGACCACATGTAACCACGCTGGCCCAGGACCTCCACATCCGGCTTCTTCACCTGCGAGATTGTCTGAGACCAGCCACCCGGACAGCTGATGAAGCTGTGGGTTTGCACAACTGAAGAATTTCTGCACAAACTGTCAGAAACCATCTCAGGAAAGCCCATCTGCGTGCTCGTCATCCTCAGCAGGGTCTTGACCTAACTACAGTTTGGAGTCATAACTGACATCAGTGGGCAAATGCTCACCTTTGATGGCCACTGGCATGCTGGAGAAGTGTGCTCTTCATGGATGAATCCCGGTTTCATCTGTACTGGGCAGATGGCAGACAGTGTGTATGACGTCGTGTGGGCGAGCTGTTTGCTGATGTCAACGTTTTGAATAGAGTGCCCCATGGTGGTGGGGTTATGGTATGGGCAGGCATAAGCTACGGAGAACAAACACAATTGCATTTTATCGATGACAATTTGAATGCACAGAGATACCGTGACAAGATCCTGAAGCCCATCGCCGTACCATTCATCCACTGCCATCACCTCATGTTTCAGCATGATAATGCACGGCCCCATGTCGCAAGGATTTGTACACAATTCCTGGATGCTGAAAATGTCCCAGTTCTTCCATGGCCTGCATACTCACCAGACATGTCACCCATTGAGCATGTTTGGGATGCTCTGGAATGTGGTGTACGTCAGCGTGTTCCAGTTCCTGCCAATATCCAGCTACTTCGAACAGCTATTGAAGAGGATTGGGACAACATTCCACAGGCCACAATCAACAGCCTGATCAACTCTATGCGAAGGAGATGTGTCGCGCTGCATGAGGCAAATGGTGGTCACACCAGATACTGACTGATCTTCTGATCCATGCCCCTACCGTTTTTTAAAGGTTTCTGTGACCAACTGATGCATATCTGCATTCCAAGTCATTTGACATCCATAGATTAGCGCCTAATGAATTCAGTCAAATCTTTGACATTTTTGCATGTTGCGTTTATATTTTTGTTCAGTGTTACTGACCGCTCACTCTCTCCCGGTTGCTTGGAGATATATTGATCTATCGATTTTAGAGGCTTAATTTAAACTATGTTGTCTGGCTTCTACATATAATCACAGTTTTGACAGTACAAAACGGAGCTACTCACTCCCCATGCGTCCTATCAGTACGTGCATGCGCCTCCTGCATCCCTGTTTTCAATACCTATTAAAATCTCACCTTGCGAGGATAACGGCATGGCCTTTTTCTAAAATGTTTTATGAGATTGGAGAACACATTGAGAGGGATCTTAGACTATTGCTCCATATACAATCTTTCCAGATTCTTGATATCCTTTGTCTGCACTTACGGATGCCCTCTTCAGGTTTTCAATCGGGTTTCAATGCGGTTCGAGTCAGATGGCCATTGCAAAATCTTGATTTTGTGTTCATTTAACCATTTATTTGTGGATTTTGATCTGTGCTTGGGTTAATTGTCTTGCTGGAAGATCCACTTGCGGCCAAGTGTCAGCCTTCTGGCAGAGGCAACCAGGGTTTTGTCTAATATGTCCTGGTACTTGGTAAAGTTCATGATGCTGTTGACCTTAACAAGGGCCCCAGGATCAGTGGAAGCAGAATAGCCCTATAACATCAAATATTCACCACCATATTTTACAGTAGGTATTAGGTACTTTTCTGCATACAGTCGTGGTCAAATTTTTGAGAATGACACAAATACTAATTTTCACAAAGTCTGCTGCCTCAGTTTTGATGATGGCAATTTGCATATACTCCAGAATGACATGAAGAGTGATCAGATGAATTGCAATTAATTGCAAAGTCCCTCTTTGCCATGAAAATGAACTTAATCCCCAAAAAATATTTCCACTGCATTTCAGCCCTGCCACAAAAGGACCAGCTGACATTGTCAGTGATTCTCTCGTTAACACAGGTGAGAGTGTTGACGAGGACAAGGCTGGAGATCACTCTGTCATGCTGATTGAGTTAGAATAACAGACTGGAAGCTTTAAAAGGAGGGTTGTGCTTGAAATCATTGTTCTTCCTCTGTTAACCATGGTTACCTGCAAGGAAACACGTGCCGTCATCATTGCTTTGCACAAAAAGGGCTTCACAGGCAAGGATATTGCTGCTAGTAAGATTGTACCTAAATCAACCATTTATCGGATCATCAAGAACTTCAAGGAGAGAGGTTCAATTGTTGTGAAGAAGGCGTCAGGGCACCCAAGAAAGTCCAGCAAGCGCCAGGACCGTCTCCTAAAGTTGATTCAGCTGCGGGATCGGGGCACCACCAGTGCATAGCTTGCTCAGGAATGGCAGCAGGCAGGTGTGAGTGCATCTGCACGCACAGTGAGGTGAAGACTTTTGGAGGATGGCCTGGTGTCAAGAAGGGCAGCAAAGAAGCCACTTCTCTCCAGGAAAAACATCAGGGACAGACTGATATTCTGCAAAAGGTAAAGGGATTGGACTGCTGAGGACTGGGGTAAAGTCATTTTCTCTGATTAATCCCCTTTCCGATTGTTTGGGGCATCCGGAAAACACCTTATCCGGAGAAGACAAGGTGAGCGCTACCATCAGTCCTGTCTCATGCCAACAGTAAAGCATCCTGAGACCATTCATTTGTGGGGTTGCTTCTCAGCCAAGGGAGTGGGCTCACTCACAATTTTGCCTAAGAACACAGCCATGAATAAAGAATGGTACCAACACATCCTCAGAGAGCAACTTCTCCCAACCATCCAAGAAAAGTTTGGTGACGACCAATGCCTTTTCCAGCATGATGGAGCACCTTGCCATAAGGCAAAAGTGATAACTAAGTGGGTCGGGGAACAAAACATCAACATTTTGGGTCCATGGCCAGGAAACTCCCCAGACCTTAATCCCATTGAGAACTTGTGTTCGATCCTCAAGAGGCGGATGGACAAACAAAAACCCACAAATTCTGACAAACTCCAAGCATTGATTATGCAAGAATGGGCTGCCATCAGTCAGGATGTGGCCCAGAAGTTAATTGACAGCATGCCAGGGCGGATTGCAGAGGTCTTGAAAAAGAAGGATCAACACTGCAAATATTGACTCTTTGCATAAACTTAATGTAATTGTCAATAAAAGCCTTTGACACTTATGGAATGCTTGTAATTATACTTCAGTATACCATAGTAACATCTGACAAAAATATCTCATAACACTGAACCAGCGAACTTTGTGAAGACCAATACTTGTGTCATTCTCAAAACTTTTGACCATGACTGTATGCTTCAATTTTTCAACGCCAAATACACCACAGGTATGCATGGCCAAATAACTCATTTTCATGTAATCTGACCATAGCGCGGCCTGGAGTTTGATAAACAGCATTGGCACTTGGATTGGAACCAGTGTTTTGATCAAATTACATGAAAATAGATCTCTTTGGCCACGCGCACCAGTGGTGGGTTTGGCGTCGAAAAATGGAAGCATATGCCCATTGTCTCTAACACTAAATATACAAATATGTATTTTACAGTTATAAGGATGGTGAAATCTTATAGTTAGTCGTTTAATAAATTGATTTAGAAAAAATTTAAGTCATTTCAAGCCTTATTCACACAGTTTTGTTGAGTAGGAAATACATCATAGAAAATATTTTATAGTTTAATATTTATATCATATTTGTAATGTGCACTTGAGCTTCTGTTGTCAAAAGTGACTACACCTCAGCAATGTATAACTAGTTTTACCAGAAAGTTCTTATTATTAAATTTTTTTGAAAGGTGAGATTTTAACATTTCTTGCAGCATTACTGGCCCTCTCATGAGAAATAAAAAAAATTCTGGATGACGTAGATTACATTTTTTATTACATTTAGTTACATTTAAGAGGTTTTAAACAAAATCTCTTTCTCTGAGCAATTGTATTAGTATAAAATAATATAATAACAAAACATTTGGAGCATACAATATAGATCAGTATTTTATTTATTTATTTTATACAGTCTTTTTTGCTCCTTTATCAAGCGTGCCAATAATAATTTGGGACCTGTATGTATGTCAATTCAGTCATAAAATTACCATGGAGGTCTACAGTGTACAAAAACAGCACAGAAGACTCAGAACATATGTGATGCCCCTCAACTAATTTGAGTTTGTAAACAGCACCTGAAAAGACTGGGGTTTGGGAGTCCTTTTCACTGGATCTGAACTAAATATTATTCAGTCGAAGAACATATATGAAGTAGTGCTGGCATTGAACATGCACAAAAGCCTGAGTGTACCTATATTTAGGGATTGAGTTTTCTCTTTCCTCTTATTTCAGATAGACTTCACCAGACGCCTCCACACATCCAGCAATGATGGCTGTTCTCCGCTCTGGAGGGAGAGTGTTCATCATGCTCCTCATTAGCAGGTAATTAAGATAAGTTACAGTAGAATAGTTACAGTGACTGCCTGGGACCTGTGGTTACTATGTATAGATGCTGAATATACAGTCAGTTGACAGTATGAGACATTGTAAAAATGGTAAAATTAGGTGTTGCTGGGTCCAGTGTAAAAGATTTTCGGTAACACTTTACTTGACACCCAACGTCATAACACGTTATGACACGGACATAACCATGTCATAACAGCTGACATAACTTGTCATAACCTGTTATAATATGGTCATGACACATATATTTAGACATGTTTTAAAAATGTGTTAATGTTGTAAATGGCTATTGTAGCTGGAAATGGCTGATTTTTTTGGAATATCTACATAGGCGTACAGAGGCCCATTATCAGCAACCATCCGTCCTGTGTTCCAATGGCACGTTGTGTTTGCTAATCCAAGTTTATCATAATAAAAGGCTAATTGATTATTAGAAAACCCTTTTGCAATTGTGGGTTCGATTACAGGCTCAAAATGGCCAGAAACAAATAACTTTCTTATGAAACTCGTCAGTCTATTCTTGTTCTGAGAAATGAAGGCTATTCTATGCGAGAAATTGCCAAGAAACTGAAGATCTCGTACAACGCTCTGTACTACTCCCTTCACAGAACAGAGCAACCAGAATATAATGAGGAGTGGGAGGCCCCGGTGCACAACTGAGCAAGAGGACAAATACATTAGAGTGTCTAGTTTGAGAAACAGACGCCTCACAGGTCCTCAACTGGCAGCTTCATTAAATAGTACCTGCAAAACACCAGTCTCAACATCAACAGTGAAGAGGCGACTCCGGGATGCTGACTTTCTAGGCAGTTGCAAAGAAAAAGCCATATCTCAGACTGCCCATCTTAATATTTTCTTTTTATTGGCCAGTCTGAGATGGCTTTTTCTTTGCAACTCTGCCTAGAAGGTCAGCATCCTGGAGTCACCTCTTCACTGTTGACGTTGAGACTGGTGTGCACCGGGGCCTCCCACTCCTCTTTCTATTCTGGTTAGAGCCAGTTAGCGCTGTTCTGTGAAGGGAGTAGTACACAGCGTTGTATGAGATCTTCAGTTATGAGGTCTTCAGGAATAGCCTTCATTTCTCAGAACAAGAATAGACTGACGAGTTTCAGAAGAAAGTTATTTGTTTCTGGCAATTTTGAGCATGTAATCGAACCCACAATTGCTGATGCTCCAGATACTCAACTAGTCTCAAGAAGGCCAGTTTTATTGCTTCTTTAATCAGCACAACAGTTTTCAGCTGTGCTAACATAATTGCAAAAGGGTTTTCTAATGATCAATTAGCCTTTTAAAATGATAAACTTGGATTAGCAAACACAACGTTTCATTGGAACATAGGACTGATGGTTGCTGATAATGGGCCTCTATATTCCATAAAAAATCAGCCGTTTCCAGCTACAATAGCCATTTACAACATTAACAATGTCTACACTGCATTTCTGATCAATTTGATGTTATTTTAATGGACAAAAAAATAGTTTTTCTTTCGAAAACAAGGACATTTCTAAGTGACCCCAAACTTTATGTGATAGGCCTATGTGGCTTATATAATTATGATGGTCATAAATTATGACTCATAATGCTTCTTGACAGTGTCATAAAATGTATTTTCTTAGTCCAAGTAAAGTGACAAGGGTTGGTCATAATGCTTCATGACAGTGTCATAAAGTGTATTTTCTACAAGTTATTTAAAATATTATGAAAAAAATATGACTGTAAAGAATTCATTACAACAACAACAAAGGATTTAAGAACCAAACTTTTAAACGAAAGGAAACTTCTTGGCAGGGAAAAATCTAATTTGAAAATATGTGGGTTTTGACACTCTTATGTAGGTGTCATAACCAGCCATAAGATATTGCAATATATGTCACAACAGGCGTAAATATGAGTCATGACTGTGTTCTGACCATATTATGACAGGTTGTGACAAGTTATGTCAGCTTTTATGACATATTATGACATGGTTATGACCGTGTCATAACGTGTTATGACACTGGGTGTCAAGTAAAATGTTAACGGATTTTCTGTGTGTTTGTATGTGTGCGTGTGTGTGTGAGCAAGCGCATGTGTGTGTGTAAGAGAGAGAGATCGAGAGGGCGATTGCGAGAGAAAGATAAAGCAATTCTCCATTGGTTGTTTTGTTGAGACACACCAATACTCAATAACGAGTCCCACTGCATCACTCAAAAGCATTGGAATTCTCTACAGAAGTTTTGAAATTCACATTGACACTGCCACAGTGCTGCTGTGTGGCACCAGTGATGCAGCCATCAGCACCAGATGCACCAAGCACTGTGTCCAATCGGCTGTGCTAATGCCTTCAGGAGTTACGCAGAGAGGATGATGGGATGTTGTGGTGCATACTTGACCCTTACCGTGACAGGAACTCATCATCTTCTTGCCAGTCCATTTTTTAGCAGGCATAATATTCTCCATGCACAACTTAGGTATGTCCAACCCCCCGGGTACCACCTTATTCTGCCATAAAAAGTTGGTCCTTGGCACAGTAGCTCCGGCCACCATCCCTTCAGAGATTAGCATAGCAGCAAGAGTCCCATCCCACATGGGAGTCTTTGTCCATTTACAGATGTGATATCTTAATTTGACCACTGTTGTCGTTGAGAATTTTCCAGAAATTCAAATGAGCCATGGGATTTAAACCAATTCACTGAAAACCAGCAGTTAACTTTCTCTCTCCCTCGCTCAAACACTACTGCACCAGACAAAATATTTGTTTTCAACAATGTAGGGGTCAAAAATATTGACATCCCTAAAGATTTGTATAAATAAAATGGTCAAAAGTGTAGTATTTGGTCCCATATTCCTAGCACGCAATGACTACATCAAGCTTGTGACTCTACAAACTTGTTGGATGCATTTGCAGTTTGTTTTGGTTGTGTTTCAGATTATTTTGTGCCCAATAGAAATTAATGATAAACAATGTATTGGGTCATTTTGGAGTCACTTTTATTATTAACTATAGAATATGTTTCTAAACACTTCTACATTAATGTGGATGCTACCATGATTACGGATAATCCTGAATGAATCGTGAATAATTATGAGTGAAACAATTAGAGGGTCAAAGATCATACTCCCAAGACATGCTAACCTCTCACCATTACCAATAATAGGGGAGGTTTGCATGTCTTGGGGGTATGATCTGCCCTCAGTTCATCTGCCCTCAGATAACTGACTCCTCTCATGTTCCTGTGGCTCTCCTTGAAAGCACTAGCAACATCACTACACTGTTGTATTCTCTTTCCATTGGAGAGAACAAAGAGCAAGATAATTAAGGGGAGAGGTTGATATCACAGCTGGGTGGCTTAAAAAATGAGAATAATGCAACAGATGCAGAGTTCCATGCCTTTTGTTATGACTGGGAAATTGAATGTTGTCTTAAAGTTGTCTAATAGCTAAAACCTAGACTAAACACATGGATCAAACATGTGTATGAACTGTGAGGATCAAATACAGATCATAGGCTATCTATTTCCCTGTTGCACACCCTTTTCCCAGTTGGAGTCATGTATCACAGAATTCACAGACAGATCCCATGCTCTTTATCCAGCTATTACATTAAGTAACCCAACTGTCCATCAGAACCAATTTACAGTTCCACTGCTTCTGGCGTCCCACTGCAAATCCTCTGCACAGTGGGAGACATGGATCTGCCTCGTATTAATATGTTAATAGTGTGGGAAGTATAATGGTAGCCCTTTCCTGCAGTCAAATTACCTAGTGGCCTCATGGGTGGAATGTTATTAATATTTGTAATAATTTCATAATTAATAAACATTATTTCTATATCAAACGGTTTTGTTATATTTCAGTCTTCTGTGATGTATATAAAGTGTAAAATTGGGATGCAAACTCAAAAGTGAATACATTTCAACTCGATATCTGAAATGGTACAGGTGTCTGCTTTTTTGTAAGCCCATAACCATGTGTGTGAGGTGTATACTTTTGTTTCAAAGTAGATTTGTTTAAGACTACCAAGAAAGACTCTATGTGACCCTGATTTAACCCACTGCAGTAAAAGGTTTAAGGGATATTACGCCAGAACAAACCTTTTCTTTGGCATCCTTTAGTGCGCTTTAGATCTCTCAAAGTCATGCTAAACTGGAATTAGCTTCAATCTTCAACACTACTATCTTTCAGAGGATACAATACAGAAGCATATGTTCTACATAGGGCGATAGGTAGCCTAGCGGTTAGTAACCAGAGGGTTGTCAGTTCAAATCACGGGTCCGACAGGAAAAATCTGGTGGGAACTGAGCTGGCAACCGGAGGGTTGCTGGTATCGAATCCTAGATGTCATTGCCTGCACAACCCTCTACAACAACTGCTCCCCGGGCACCCAGTGTGGCAGCCCCCCCCCCACCCCCCTGCTGCTCCTATCCAGGATGCACCTGAGCTCAATTTCGAGTCTCATAGCAAAGGGTCTAAATACTTACGTAAATAAGGTACTTTTTTTTATAAATTTGCAACAATTTCAAATAAAAAGTTTTCGCTTTGTAATTATGGGCTTTTGTGTGTAGATTGATAAAAAAAAAAAAATTAATAATAATAATAATAATTGTGGAATAAGGCTGTAACGTAACAAAATGTGGAAAAGGTCAAGGGGTCTGAATACTTTCCGAATGCACACTATGTATGTGTGTCTTTCGGAGGGGTTGGGTTAAAAGCGGAAGTCAAATTTCAGTTGGAAATAATGGACAACACAGCTGGATGAGGCAGAGTTGTTACCAAATAAAACAATAGTAAAGCACACACTTAGCAGTAGAAATAACATTTTTTTTAGTTGATTTTTTTAATAATCTAATTCATACCTTCTCATCTTTTGGTTGTTAAAGACGTGACCCAGTCGTTCGTTCGATTAGTTCTATATTTAAAGTGGAACTGACAGCATTTTAGCAACATGAAATCTTATAAAACTCTGCTCATATACACCCCCAGGAAGAATATGGCACTTTAAAAAAAATTCTGACAAGTGAGGACTTACATATGGTCCTTTTCACGTTTTCATAAATTCTTTGAATGTTTGGGAATGACGTATACTAAGATATTTGGGAAAATTCTACAGCAATATAGAGTGGGAAAGCGGCCGTGCATTTGGACAATTAATAGACACTGCAGTAAATAAAACCTAATAAACACATCTGTCTCGTCCAGGACCAGAGTCTATGCAGACCGATGTGCCATTGCCAATTGGCGCTTCAGTAGGCCTTTATGCAAATAAGCCATTTGCCACACGGCCCTGCCATCATTCACTTTGAACTGGACTGTGTATTTACAGGCAGTAGCAACAGCACAACTTTAGATCATTAGAATGCAAAATACACCTGAATGGATTTCTGCAAATATGTAAATACCATGGGAGTCCTCTTACATTTGGGAACTTTACAGTCCTATTGATCAAACAAAAATCTAATGAGGGAACATTAGATAAACCCTCTTAAACTTTTTCAGCTAGTTGGCCATCAAAATTGCACTGACAAATTATGGGGAATTGTAGCCTACTCGTCCTTCTGCAGCTTGCCTGCCAATGCATGCTTGTCCCAACCAAACACCCAAGCTAACTGGCTAAAGTTGTCTAGTTTGCTAGCTAGCTACTTCTAGACACAAATGAGAGAACACCTCACTCTGACCATTGTACTCGCCCTAGCAGAGCTGGTTAGGCTGTTTACATGTTATCTAGAGCATTCGTGACAAACTATAACTTTTTTTGCCTATGTTTACTGACACCGGTCATATTCAGCAGGTGTTGCACGGTCGTAAATTCATCAGTTATTGTGCGTACTGGCACACTCAGACGAGAGTTCTCTGAAATCGGAATAGATAGCCAGAGTGAATTTGCGAACGCAAGAGATATGCTAACTGAATAACAGTCGTTCAAGTTCAGCAAAGCTAGCAAAGCGATTCACATTTCTTGCTTGCTAACCAAATGACATCTGTATCTCTAGCTGTGTAGCTACCGAAAAACTATATTAGGGGAAAAAGTCAGTCACTCACCCACTCCTCCAATGACATGACATCCTCCTAGCAGCTAGCTAGCTAGCTATCTAGCTAACGTTAGGTTCCGTGTTTTTAGCTTCCTACATAAATAGATACGCTAGCTTGTGATCATTGCCCTTGCTAGTTTGATTGTAATGACATTCCCAGCCTTAGTTACATTCCCAGCCTTAGTTACACCCATTACATTATTTAGCAGACGCTCTTATCCAGAGTGACTTACAGGAGCAATTAGGGTTAAGTGCCTTGCTCAAGGGCACATTGACCGATTTTTCACCTAGTTGGCTCGGGGATTAGAACCAGCGACCTTTCGGTTACTGGCACAACGCTCTTAACCACTAAGCTACCTGCCGCCCAACTACTTTAATGATTTTTTCATCGTAAATATTAGCAAACTTAGGCATGACATGTCAGCAACAAACGGCGACACTACACATCCAAGTATAACTGACCAAGTTATGGAAGACAAGCATTGTAATTTTTTATTCGAAACGTGAGTGTGGAAGAGGTCCAAAAATTATTGTTGTCTATCAACAATGACAATCAAACTGGGTCTGACAACTTGGATGGAAATGTACTAAGGACAATAGCGGACGATATTGCCACTCCTATTTGCCATATCTTCAATCTAAGCCTACAAGAAAGTGTGTGCCCTCAGGCCTAGCGGGAAGTAAAAGTCATTCCGCTACCCAAGAATAGTAAAGCCCCCTTTACTGGCACAAATAGCTGACCAATCAGCCTGCTACCAACCCTTAGTAAACTTTTGGGAAAAAATTTGTTTGACCAAATACAATGCTTCTTTACAGTAAACAAATTGACAACAGACTTTCAGCATGCTTATAGGGAAGGACATTCAACATGCACGGCACTTACACAAATGCCGACTTCAGTGCAGCTTTTGACATTATCGATCATAGTCTGCTGCCTTTATGCAAATAAGCCATTTGCCACACGGCCCTGCCATCATTAAACTTTAATAATATGCCATTTAGCAGATGCTGTTATCCAAAGCGACTTACAGTCATGTGTGCATACATTTTCACGTATGGGTGTTCCTGGGGATCGAACCCACTACCCTGGCGTTACAAGCGTCATGCTCTACCAATTGAGCTACAGAGGACCACTTTGAACTGTACTGTGTATTTACTGGCAGTAGCAACAGCACGACTTTAGATCATTAGAACGCAAAATAGACCTGAATGGATTTCTGCAAATATGTAAATACCATGGGAGTCCTCTTATCGATCATAGTCTGCTGCTGGAAAAAAGCATATGTTATGGCTTTACACCCCCTGCTACTGTATATTGTGGATAAAGAGTTACCTGTCTAACAGAACACAGAGGGTGTTCTTTAATGGAAGCCTCTCCAACATAATTCAGGTAGAATCAGAAATTCCCCAGGCCCCTTACTTTTTTTCTGTCTTTGTTAATGACATGCTACTGGCTTTGAGGAAAGCCAGTGTGTCTATGTATGCGGATGACTCAATACTTTACACATCAGCTACTACAGTGAGTGAAATTACTGCAACACCTAACAAAGAGCTGCAGTCAGTTTCAAAAAACTAAAAGCATTGTATTTGGGACAAATCATTCACTAAACCCTAACCCTCAACTAAATTGTGTAATGAATAATGGGGAAATTGAGCAAGTTGAGGTGGCTAAGTAACCCTGGATTGTAAATTGTCATGGTCAAAACATGTTGATGCAGCAGTAGCTAAAATTGGGAGAAGTCTGTCCATAATAAAGCGCTGCTCTGCCTTCTTAACAACACTAACAACAAGGCAGGTCTTACAGGCCCTAGTTTTGTCGCACCTGGACTACTGTCCAGTCATGTGGTCAGGTGCCACAAAGAGGGACAGGAAAATTACATTTGGCTCAGAACAGGGCAGCACGGCTGGCCCTTAAATGTACATGGTGAGCTAATATTAATAATATGCATGTTAATCTCTCATGGCTCAGAGTAGAGGAGAGATTTGACTACTTGTTTTTGTAAGAAGCATTGACATGCTGAATGCACCGAGCTGTCTGTTTAAACTACTAGCACACACCTCGGACACCAATGCATACCCCACAAGACAGGTCTCTTCACAATCCCAAAGTCCAGAACAGACTACGGGAGGCGCACAGTACTACATAGAGCCATGGCTACATGGAACTCTATTCCACGTCAGGTAACTGATGCAAGCAGTAGAATCAGATTAAAAAACAGATTAAAATATACCTCATGGAACAGCGAGGACTGTGAAGAGACACACACAGACACAGACACACGCATACAAATACACATAATAACACATGCACTCTACACACACGTACACACTTGTATTGTAGATATGTGGTAGTAGACTAGTGGTCTGAGGGCACACACTTAATGTGTTGTGAAAAGTGTTATGGATGTAATGTCATGTAATATTTGTTATTGCAGTCCCTTCGGAAAGTATTCCGACCCTTTGACTTTTTCCACATTTTGTTAGGTTACAGCCTTATTCTAAAATTGATTAATTTGTTTTTTTCCCCTCATCAATCTGCACACAATACCCGATAATGACGAAGCAAAAACAGGTTTTTAGAAATGCTGCAAATGTATTAAAAATAATCCTCTCAAGCTCTGTCAGATTGGATGGGGAGCGTTGTTGCACAGCTATTTTCAGGTCTCTCCAGAGATGTTCGATCGGGTTCAAGTCCGGGCTCTGGCTGGACCGCTCAAGGACATTCAGAGAATTGTCCCGAAGCCACTCCTGCGTTGTCTTGGCTGTGTGCTTAGGGTCGTTGTGCTGTTGGAAGGTGAACCTTCGCCCCAGTCTGAGGTCCTGAGCGCTTTTCATCAAGGATCTCTCTGTACTTTGCTCCGTTCATCTTTGCCTCGATTCTGACTGGTCTCCCAGTCCCTGCCACTGAAAAACATCCCCACAGCATGATGCTGCCACCACCATGCTTCACCGTAGGGATGGTGCCAGGTTTCCTCCAGACATGACACTTGGAATTCAGGCCAAAGAGTTTAATCTTGGTTTCATCAGACCAGAGAATCTTGTTTCTCATGGTCTGAGAGTCCTGTAGGTGCCTTTTGTCAAACTCCAAGCGGCCTGTCATGTGCCTTTTACTGAGGAGTGGCTTCCGTCTGGCCACTCTACCATAAAGGCCTGATTGGTGGAGTGCTGCAGAGATGGTTGTTCTTCTGGAAGGTTCTCCTATATCCACAGAGGAACTCAAGAGCTCTGTCAGAGTGACCATTAGGTTATTACTGACCAAGGCCCAACTCCCCCGATTGCTCAGTTTGGCCGGGTGGCCAGCTCTAGGAAGAGTCTTGGTGGTTCCAAACTTCTTCCATTTAAGAATGATGAAGGCCACTGTGTTCTTGGGGATATTCAATGTTGCAGAAAATGTTTGGTACCCTTCCCCAGATCTGTGCCTCGACACAATCCTGTCTCGGCGCTCTACGGACAATTCCTTCAACCTCATGGCTTGGTTTTTGCTCTGACATGCACTCTCAACTGTGGCACCTTATATAGACAGGTGTGTGGCTTTCCAAATCATGTCCAATCAATTGAATTTACAATCAAGTTGTAGAAACATCTCAAGGATGATCAATGGAAACAGGATGCGCCTGAGGTCAATTTCGTGTCTCATAGCAAAGGGTCTGAATACTTATGTAAATAAAGTATTTCTGATTTCTAAAAACCTGTTTTCGCTTTGTCATTATGGGCAATTGTGGGTAGATTGTTGAGGTTTAAATCAATTTTAGAATAAGGCTGTAACGTAACAAAATTTGGAAAACGTCAAGGGGTCTGAATACTTTCCAAAGGCACTGTAACTCAAAAGCATGTCTTATATTTATTGGGGTGGCCAATCGTGGATTGATTTAAAAACCAATAGAAGAATCTTAAAATTAATCCAGTGCAGAAACTTGTGTAATGTGTGCTCTCCGTCTGATCTTTGTCTGTACCCGTGCAGCATTCTGTGTGTTTTGCAGTTGACCAATGGCCTTTTTGGGTAGACCAGACAGGAGAGCATTACAGTAGTCAAGCCTGCTTGTAATGAAAGCATGGATGAGTCTCTCTCTATCACCCTGAGATAGAAACAGGCGCACCTTGGCAATGTTCCATAAGCTATTTTGGTCACATTCCTAATGTGTAATTCGAAATTGAGTTCAGAATCTAAAATGAAACCTAGGTTTTTTACATAGTGTTTTATCTTTATTGTCCGTGAATTTAAATGTGCGGCCAGATTTTCTCTGTGTGCTTTGGGTCCAATAATAAGCACCTTGTGTTGTTGTAAGTCATTGTAGAGTTTGTAGGCCATGAGAGTTGTAGATGCCAAGTTAGCAATACTTCAGCTTAATTAGCTATGGCTAATGGATTGGAAAATCCCATTGACCAGACTCCCTCTATCTCTCCCCATACAATCAACAAGCCAACCACACACACACAAACACACATGCACACACACATACAGTAGGCTTGAATGTCTCTTTTACTGAAAATAAAGTCAAAAAAATCCCCATGGTGTATGCTGGCTGGGCGGTATATCAGAAATGTATATACTATAAAATATTTTGGCATGGAAGATTCCATTGGTATTATTTGGTGGCCATGTATTTCATGTGCTAGTAAGCCCAAGACGACAGGTACACACAGATAGATCCAATAGGTGCCAATTAAAGGTTGCACACTCTGCACATGAAATACTGTACATGGCCGCCAAAGAATACCCATGCATTATCTGGTACTGATTTTATGCTAACTTATATGAATATATTAAAAGTTAGTTATTTCCAATAACTTATTCAAGAACTTGATTCTTAACTTCCACTTTTCAGTAACTTAACCTATTGCTAAGTTGGGTAAAACAGCTGAAGGTGCACATTTGAAAATTACGCTTAGGTTTGTTTAACCTATTCTATAAAATGTGTCTAATCAAATAATGAATTTGACAGATCAATGTGATTTTTTGAATTGAATGAAAGCTTCTAAATTGCTTTCAACACCTCATGCGCATTCGTATTGCATAGTGGTGGGTGCAATGTAGCGCGGCAGGCTATCAGAAGAGTTTGAGGCGTGAGCTATTGGGGCGTGGCTTTCCAGTTGTTATTTTAGGCCACCCGTGAGAGTGAATGTCATTCCAGTTAATGTTTTTATTTAATTATTTGTATTTATTTAAAATGTTTTATTGTTAACTGTTTACTGCCAGCACTGACTCATAAATTATATCTGCGTAAGTACTGTGATACTAAAGAGCCTGGAAAGGTTTTCATTGATGAGATGGCCACCACTTGGTTACAATATTGTGACGAGTTAATGTGAAAGTCTTATGTAAAGAAAGTGTTTGGAGTCATTATTTTATGTTATGTAACCAATGTAATATCTTGATTAACAGGAAATGTATTTAATTGCTTGAAAAAATGTGGATAGGTAATTACAAAGTTTAAAATGAACTTGGTATAACATTAAATAATTGGTTGTATATTAGTTTGTATTTATGTTATTTATTAGGTTTAACCAAAGGGGAAAAGTAAGTTGAGTGTTGAAAGAAATAGGTTGCACCTTGAAATATAGGTTTGCTAATAATCAAAATTAACAGTTAGCATTTAACAAATGTCGTTTTTTTTTTAAATTGAGAAAACCTAACTAATTTACTTGAACCCAGTTGTCACAATTTTTTGGGGGTTGATTCAAATAATATTTTTTTTACAGTGTACATAGGGGAGACATGTTTAAAATTCAAAACACAGTATCCCAGGAGAGGAAGTATTAAATATTTGACAAGAGAGTTTTCCTCTCCTACTGTATGTCAAAGAGCTTTGGGAGCTGGGATAGCAGGGAAGAAAGAAACAGCAATTATTTATCCGAAAGCCTCAGATACAGAACCAACAAGGACTTTTTTGCTGTGCCTTCCTCAATGTCTTCGAGTGGGTGAGGGTCTGAGGACATTGCTAAAGTCCCAACAGAGTGGAGGAGAGTAATCTCTGCGTAATAGAGCAGCACCGACTTTCCTCAAATCCCATTTCACAGCAGGAAATTGAATACTCACAGGATAAATAAAAAAACATGAGTTTTAATCCGACCTGACAGGCGAAGCATCCAGTGTGCAGCCAACTAACACAACTGCACATTGAGGACGTGGCTGATGACATATGTTTTCATCTGTTCTCCCTTACTGCCTGTCGCTGGGGGATGAATACCTCTTCTGACTTAGCCTTGGGCTGGGGGAGGAGGTCTAAAGGGTACAGGGTCGTTCCACCTCAAAAAGCACAAGAAAGAGGATTTCGACATCCATCATCTTAGATTGTTCTGAAATTCTTTATGTAGTTAGTAACAGATACGATTAGCATTCCTGAAACATTATTTTATTGAAATATATTTTGATCTCTGAGAAATTAAACTAATTGATTGTACCCAAATTGGCCATAAAAATTTATAGGATTTACATAATATTCAATAATTATAGTACCCAACATCCGATTTGGACCAAACTTGTTCCTACCAATGAGTAAGATATGAGGAACCCACCCCCCCCCCCTTTTTTATTTTTTATTAGCCACCCACGGACCCCCCACACCCCATGCCAATCCCACCCCAACAACCTGTATACAGTATCAGTTCTCTGTGTTTGACAAGTAGTACAAATCTGTGGCTTTGAGTATTGCTTCTCCATATTATGTAATGCATTCCCTGTGCATCTGGTGATGTTTTTTTTTGCTTGCAATATTTACCATAAAGTTGTGTGAAAGTACCAGGTTTTGACCACTAGATTTTGTATTTTATTAGTATCCCCATTAGCTACTGCTGAAGCAGCAGCTACTCTTCCTGGGGTCCACACAAAACATAAAACATGTATATCTTAGGACAGAACTATATACATTTTAAAAAGAATACACGCTTTCATACATTTACTGTATGCCTTCATAATCATGTGATTCATAGACGCTACTGAATGCAAGTACAACACACTAAAAAACAAAAATGGAAATGTAATAACAAATAGGCTGACACGTTTCGCTAAATTACCCTGACGTGAATATAGCAATCTTGTTTCGCTAAATCCCCCTGACTGTAATAAAGCTACATTGTTTCTATAGTTACCACCCGTAATGGGTATCCTGGGGAAACATGTAATCTCTTAAACTTGTAGGCCTTTTCTTACAGTTACCACCCACTATGGGTTTCATTTGGTAAAATGCAACATTCATGAACATGCATAAATAACCAGGCCTTGAATCTTGAGGCTTGTTACAGTCTATCACCCTTAACGGGTTAGCTGAGATATAGTGTAACGTGTGTAGTGGAAATTCCTTAAACAGGGACACTCGAAGTCAATCTTAAATGAATCATTATTTATTGTCAGCACGCTGGAGAGGATCCAACCAACTCAATGCACCATAGTACACATGTCAATCAGGAGCTCTGCTGGGGCCGTCCCAGCAGTTGTCTTATATACGGCTATACACAGACAAGTTATATTTGCATGATTTAGCTTAATAAATTCATCATTACCATTTTGTTTCATTCATGTGACCGACCAATACTGGTTCATCACATGTGACAGACCAATATCTCATGAGGGTTCTTCTCTCTAAGCTGAGTCCTTGAAACAGAGATATCTTTCGTTCTCAAAACAAGGTCTGGGTATACTGCCAAATTGCAGATACTGATAAGTGAGGATTCATCCGATCAGTCACTTGCATGAACGCAATCTAACAGTCATAAAGGGTTAGCTGAGGAATAGTTAACGGGTTGCAGTCTACCACTTCATGAAGAGTTATCTGAGGTATTGTGCAAGGCTTTGGACCTGCTCATAAAATGAACAAGGTCCCTGTGAATCAGATGGAGTTTCACCTAAGGTCCTTTCACCTCAGCCACCATGATCAGAGTTAACAGACATGAATGCTGCAACCTTGAATCGTTTCCTCCCTCTAAAGTCTCAACTTAATGGTTTCCACCGCAGCAACTTGTCTTACATTTCCATCTTCATTCCCCTACACCACATTCACACCCAGCAGCATCCACCAGTCACACACATACACACATATCACTACATACCACAGGAGGTTGGTGGCACCTTAATTGGGGAGGACGGGCTCGTGGTAATGGCTGGAGCGGAATTAGTGGAATGGTATCAAATACATCAAACACATGGTTTGATGCCATTCCATTTGCTCCGTTCCAGCCATTATTATGAGCCGTCCTCCCCTCAGCAGCCTCCACTGCTACATACTTAGGTATCAACTCAACGACAGAACTACATACTGATACAGTGCATTCGTAAAGTATTCAGACTCCTAGACTTTTTCCACATTTTGTTATGTTACAGGTTATTTTAAAATTGACTAAATAATTTTTTTCCCTCATCAATCTACACACAATATCCCATAATGACAAAGCAAAAACAGGTTTTTATAAATTTTAGCAAATGTATTAAAATATTAATATATAAATATTACATTTACATAAGTATTCACACCCTTTACTCAGTACTTTGTGGAAGCACCTTTGGCAGCGATTGCAGTCTCGAGGCTTCTTGGGTATGACGCTACAAGCTTGGCACACCTGTATTTGGGGAGTTTCTCCCATTCTTCTCTGCAGATCCTCTCAAGCTCTGTCAGGTTGTATGGGGAGCATCGCTGCACAGTTATATTCAGGTCTCTCCAGAGATGTTCGATCGGGTTCAAGTCCGGGCTCTGGCTGGGCCACTCAAGGACATTCAGAGACTTGTCCTGAAGCCACTCCTGCGTTGTCTTGGCTGTGTGCTTAGGGTCATTGTCCTGTCGGAAGGTGAACCTTCGCCCCAGTCTGAGGTCCTGAGCGCTCTGGAGCAGGTTTTCATGAAGGATCTCTCTGTACTTTGCTCCGTTCATCTTTCCCTCGATCCTGACTAGTCTCCCAGTCCATGCCGCTGAAAAACATCCCCACAGTATAATGCTGCCACCACCATGCTTCACAGTAGAGATGGTGCCAGGTTTCCTCCAGACTTGAAGATTCGCATTCAGGCCAAAGAGTTAAATCTTGTTTCATCAGACCAGATAATCTTGTTTCTCCTGACTGTGTCCTGTAGGTGCCTTTTGGCAAACTCCAACCGGGCTGTCTTGTGGCTTTTACTGAGGAGTGGCTTCCGTCTGGCCACTCTACCATAAAGGCCTGATTGGTGGAGTGCTGCAGAGATGGTTGTCCAATCTCCACAGAAGAATTCTGAAGCTCTGTCAGAGTGACCATCGGGTTCTTGGTCACCTCCCTGACCAAGGCCCTTCTCCCCCGATTGCTCAGTTTGGCCGGGAGGCCAGCTCTAGGAATAGTCTTGGTGTTCCAAACTTCTTTCATTTAATAATGATGGAGGCCAATGTGTTCTTGGGGACATTCAATGCTGCAGAAATGTTTTGGTACCCTTCCCCAGATCTGTGCCTTGACACAATCCTGTCTCGGAGCTCTACAGACAATTCCTTCGACCTCATGGCTTGGTTTTTGCTCTGACATGCACTGTCAACTGTGGGACCTTATATAGACAGGTGTGTGCCTTTCCAAATCATGTCCAATAAATTGAATTTACCACAAGTGGACTTCACTGAAGTTGTAGAAACATCTCAAGGATGATCAATGGAAACAGGATGCACCTGAGCTCAATTTGGAGTCTCATAGCAAAGTGTCTGTATTCTTATGTAAATACGTTTTTTGTGTGTTTTTTTTAATACTAAAAACCTGTTTTCACTTTGTCAATATGGGGTGTTGTGTGTAGATTGATGACTAAAAAAATCATATTTGAATCCATTTTAGAATACAGGTGTAACATAACAAAATGTGGAAAAAGTCAAGGGGTCTGAACACTTTTCGAATGCACTGTATATACTACATATTTTAGCCAAACCCGTTGCTGACAGGTGTATAAAATTGAGCACACAGCCATGCAATCTCCATAGACAAACATTGGCAGTAGAATTGCCTTACTGAAGAGCTCAGTTACTTTCAACGTTGCCCTCTTAGAGCTGCCCCTGTAAACTGTAAGTGCTGTTGTTGTGAAGTGGAATGTTAGGCCACACAGAATGGGGCAGCCGAGTGCTGAAGTGCGTAAACGGCTGTCCTCGGTTGCAACACTCACTACTGAGTTCCAAACTGCCTCTGGAAACAATGTCAGCACGAGATCCGTTGGATTCGCATGGCCGAGCAGCCGCACACAAGCCTAAGATCACTATGCGCAATGCCAAGCGTCGGCTGGATAGATGTAAAGCTCGCCACCATTGGACTCTGGAGCAGTGGAAACGCGTTCTCTGGGGTGATGAATCACGCATCACCATCTGGCAGTCCGACGGACGAATCTGGGTTTGGCGGATGACAGGAGAAGGCTACCTGCCCGAATGCATATTGCCAACTGTAAAGTTTGGTGGAGGATTAATAATGGTCTGGGGTTGTTTTCCATGGTTTGGGCTTGGTCCCTTAGTTCCAGTGAAGGGAAATCTTAACGCTACAGCATACAATGACATTCTAGACGATTCTGTGCTTCCAACTCTGTGGCAACAGTTTGGGGAAGGCCCTTTCCTGTTTCAGCATGACAAAGCGAGGTCCATACAGAAATGGTTTGTTGAGATCGGTGTGGAAGAACTTGACTGGCCTGCACAGAGCCCTGACCGCAACTCCATCGAACACCTTTTGGATGAATTGGAACGTCGACTGCGAGCCAGGCCTAATCGCCCAACATCAGTGCTCGACCTCACTAATGCTCTTGTGGCTGAATGGAAGCAAGTCCCCGCATCAATGTTCCAACATCTAGTGGAAAGCCTTCCCAGAAGAGCGGAGGCTGTTATAGCAGCAAAGGTGGGACTAACTCCATATTAATGCCCATGATTTTGGAATGAGATGTTCGATGAGCAGGTGTCCACATACTTTTGGTGATGTAGTGTATTTAGGTCAGAGGCATTGTGCTGTAATGTGCTGTTTTATTTGTTTATTTAAAGCTAATTTTGCTGCTTGCATGAGTGATTTGAGATGGCAGGGAGTTCCATGCTCTATACAGTATAGTACTGTGTGTTGCCTTGAATTCATTTTTGGCTTTAGGGACTGTGAAGAGACTTCTGGTTGCATGTCTCAGTGTTTTCCATTAGCGCCGGCTGTCGGCTAATCAGCCGCTTACATACTCATTTTAAGCCGGCTACATTTTCCACGTCATATTAACTAGGCTACTTTTCATTTAAATGTTTCAATTTGCTACTCTGTCGAGCCCTCTCCCACTAGAAGGAATGATACGCATCTTCTAGCGATCTATTGATAGGATGTCAGTCACAAAGCGAGCAATGACAGGGAAACACAGCAGAGAGGAAGAGGCGAAGCGAGAGGTTTCGCTCTCACCATAATCTGTCCAAAATAAGTCCAATGCGTTTCTATGGGCTAATTTTGGATTTAAGCTTGTCGCCTGCCTTCCCACCTTTGGGACAATGACTCTCATTGTTAGGGCGGATACATAAGCACCTCTTCATTATATATAGATCTCTGGTTGCAGTCTAATTTCTTTACATGGAGGAGCATGAGAGAGCATGTAAGTGGTAACGATGAGTCGAAATCCCAGATTTAGCCTAATTATTGTTTTCTGACACATGTATTTATTTTATTTCGTGTGTGTTATGTATGGTACGACGTGCTGTACGTCGTACTGTACGTTGTTATGGTTTACGACAGTGTGCTGCTTTACGGATGAATGGGTTGTCAGAATGAGTGGCACATGTCATTAAACGACAGAGTGATGTACAATGTGAAACTGTGCAGATGTGCGTTCTTCTACAGCTAGCCTAGATATAACAGTGTGTTTCACATAGCCAGTCACGTGGAGTCATGGCACATAGTACGCTATTTACTGTGCGTTGATTGACAACTGAACAGCAAGTGTTGACTAGTTTATAAAAGGTGTCGAGCTGACTTAATAAAGTCGATCTCCTATATCCCTTTTCCATTCATAAATCATGTAACGTGGTTATATGTCCATGGTATCGCATCCAGACAAGTAAACCAAAAGATTTCCTGGGTTGCTGGATGTCGGGGCTTGCCAGACAGTGATGTTAAAGTGAGTGACTCTTGTCTCGTCAGTCAGTTTAGACTACGGAATCACATCGGTGAGAGAGCTGTTCATTTGGCTCCCTAATTTGCATAGGCTACTGGTAGGCCTAGGTTTTTTGCCGATTATCTGCACATTTGATGAAGATTGTGAATCATCACTGCAGGAACAATAGGTAGTGGAGAGCCTCATTCTGGTCCAAATATGATAATTAGGCTCTTCACGGAATCCAGGCATTAAAACAGAATTCAACAATATTCAAAAATGTATTGACCTTAGTAGGTAATCAACTGAATGTATTGAACATTTATTAATTAGCCAAAGTTTATCATAAGATGTGAACAGAAAGTATCAGTGATTCATATCTCCTTCAACTTTCTGAAGAGACAACGAGAATGCCCCTGTATGTGTGTGTGAGTGGTGCGCCCGTCTACCACTTAGCAATGGTGCTAATGAAAACAGTCTTGTTGTAGATGGAAAAGCTTTCCCAAAAACCTTCTCAATTAAATGTTATCTACGAAGTAGCCCATGCTTACATGACAGAATGATATAATGATTATTTTCATCAATCCAGTGGGTATTTGTTTTGCAAACTCTACCATCACATTTGCGCTACAAAACACTGCTAAACAACAGCCAGCTAGGCGCTCTTGAATTAAAGGGTAACTATACCTAAAAATCTAAATTTGTCAGATTTTTCCCAGACCTCAAAAGTGGTCTCCTGATGTGGTTTAAAGGGATACTTCAGGATTTTGGCATTGAAGCCATTTATCTACTTCCCCAGAGTCAGATGAACTTGTGGATATTATTGTTATGTCTCTGCTTGCAGTTTGAAGGAAGTTGCTAACTAGCGTCAGCGCAGTTGCTAACTAGCGTTAGCGTAATAACTTGAAGTCTATGGTAACTGCTAGCATGCTAGTAGATACCATAGACTTCCAGGCATTGCGCTAACGCTAGTTAGCATTGGCTCACAAAACTTTCTCTAACTTCCTTCATACTGAAGACATAAAAATGGTATCCATGAGTTTATTTGACTCATTGCCATAATCCAGAAGTATCCCTTCAAGCATTGTTGTGGACTTAGAACATTAACATTTTTCTATTAAAAAAAGTGTGATTTTGAGAGCGAAACTGGAAAAAACATGAAAAAACTGAAACCTGGAAAAACAAAACCTTTACTTTATTTTTCAAGATAATATGGGTTATTTACATAATATTTCTGTTTTAATAAAATATATAATTTGAAGAACAAACACCATTGAAGTAAAATTGTAAATAAGACTTTATTCTATGTTAAAAAAGGTGTAATGTTCTCTTACTTAGAAAACATTCCTAATCATATAGGCCTAGACCTAGACAATATCCAAAACAACTAACAATACACTGAATATATACATTTTCAGTGATTTCAATTGTAAAGCCATGCTTTTCTACACAATACCAGAACAAATTTTTTCCAATCTGGGAAGTAAACTCAATAAATTATTCAATCATTTCGCTGTGTATGGAATCAAGGCACAGATGGAATCAAGGCATTAGAATGTACCAGAGGCCACCAAAACAGAGCTCCTGAGTGGCGCAGTCGTCTAAGGCACTGCATCGCAGTGCTAGCTGTGCCACTAGAGATCCTGGTTCGTATCCAGACTCTGTCGTAGCTGGCCGTAGCCGGGAGAACCATGGGGTGGCGCACAATTAGCCCGTGTCGTCCAGGTTAGGGGAGGGCATGGCCGGCAGGGATGTAGCTCAGTTGGTAGAGCATGGTGTTTGCAACGCCAGGGTTGTGGGTTCGATTCCCACAGGGGGCCAGTATGAAAATGTATGCACTCACTTAACTGTAAGTCGCTCTGGATAAGAGTGTCTGCTAAATGACTAAAATGTAAATGTACTACTCCCTTCACAGAACAGCGCAAACTGTCTCTAACCAGAATAGAAAGAGGAGTGGGAGGCCCTGGTGCACAACTGAGCAAGAGGACAAATACATTAGAGCTGGTTCCCAACCTTTTTTCCTTGGAGCCCCCCCTACTTGTATCTAAGAAAAGCTGAGAATAACCCTTGTAGCTGCGTGTTTGGCCAGTCTGGGTGCAACAGCGTGTCCTTTAAAATAGTGATGCTCTGACTGCAGGAAAAACGAGCAGCTAGCTGAAACTGATTGAGCGCGGGTCATTGACGTGCACACATTTTTTTCGGGGAATTACCGCTTTTATGTTTCTCTGCCATTATTATAATTTTTTAGATTGGCCTTGGCATTGCAAGCACATTATTTTTAATAACATTTTATAATGTATTAATTTTACAATTAAATTATAGTGGAACATTTTATTCATGTTTGACCTCAAAGCAAATGAGATCACACGCCCCCCCCCTGTGAACTCTGGCGCCCCCCTAAGGGGGATTAGAGTGTCTAGTTTGAGAAACAGACGCCTCACAGGTCCTCAACTGGCAGCTTCATTAAATAGTACCCGCAAAACACCAGTCTCAACGTTAACAGTGAAGAGGCGACTCTGGGATGCTGACCTTCTAGGCAGAGTTGCAAAGAATAAGCGATATCTCAGACTGGCCAATAAAAAGAAAAGATTAAGATGGGCAGTCTGAGATATGGCTTTTTCTTTGCAACTCTGCCTAGAAGGTCAGCATCCCGGAGTCGCCTCTTCACTGTTGAGGTTGAGACTGGTGTTTTGCGGGTACTATCGTGGGTGATGGACCCTTACATTTGCAGTCTCGAGGACGTGGAATACCTCGGCTGTGAAAATGAGTTTGCTGACCTTCAAGCCGATTCTGTGTCAAATAAATATTTATGGAACTGTAGGAAAATATAAAGGAATTCTTGCAAGATCACAATCGACCACTGTGCGAACAGCTGACTGATGCGTTTTGGATCAAAACGGCATACCTAGTGTTATGATGGGTTTCTAGGGTATCAAGTGATTACAAATGTAAGGATGTACTTAGACACTTTTGATGGGGAGTTCATGTTAGATATTTAATATGGTAACATAGTTAGTTATAACAGAAGGACAGAGCTTTGCCTCTACCATCTCCCTAACTCCAGAACAAAGATCCACTCTCTATATACAGTGGGGAGAACAAGTATTTGATACACTGCCGATTTTGCAGGTTTTCCTACTTACAAAGCATGTAGAGGGCTGTAATTTTTATCATAGGTACACTTCAACTGTGAGAGACGGAATCTAAAACAAAAATCCAGAAAATCACATTGTATGATTTTTAAGTAATTCATTTGCATTTTATTGCATGACATAAGTATTTGATACATCAGAAAAGCAGAACTTAATATTTGGTACAGAAACCTTTGTTTGCAATTACAGAGATCATACGTTTCCTGTAGGTCTTGACCGGGTTTGCACACACTGCAGCAGGGATTTTGGCCCACTCCTCCATACAGACCTTCTCCAGATCCTTCAGGTTTCGGGGCTGTCGCTGGGCAATACGGACTTTCAGCCCCCTCCAAAGATGTTCTATTGGGTTCAGGTCTGGAGTCTGGCTAGGCCACTCCAGGACCTTGAGATGCTTCTTACGGAGCCACTCCTTAGTTGCCCTGGCAGTGTGTTTCGGGTCGTTGTCATGCTGGAAGACCCAGCCACGAACCATCTTCAATGCTCTTACTGAGGGAAGGAGGTTGTTAGCCAAGATCTCGCGATACATGGCCCCATCCATCCTCCCCTCAATACGGTGCAGTCGTCCTGTCCCCTTTGCAGAAAAGCATCCCCAAAGAATGATGTTTCCACCTCCATACTTCACGGTTGGGATGGTGTTCTTGGGGTTGTACTCATCCTTCTTCTTCCTCCAAACACGGCGAGTGGAGTTTAGACCAAAAAGCATATATTTTTGTCTCATCAGACCACATGACCTTCTCCCATTCCTCCTCTGGATCATCCAGATGGTCATTGGTAAACTTCAGACGGGCCTGGACATGCGCTGGCTTGAGCAGGGGGACCTTGCGTGCGCTGCAGGATTTTAATCCATGACGGCGTAGTGTGTTACTAATGGTTTTCTTTGAGACTGTGGTCCCAGCTCTCTTCAGGTCATTGACCAGGTCCTGCCGTGTAGTTCTGGGCTGATCCCTCACCTTCCTCATGATCATTGATGCCCCACGAGGTGAGATCTTGCATGGAGCACCAGACCGAGGATGATTGACCATCATCTTGAACTTCTTCCATTTTCTAATAATTGCGCCAACAGTTGTTGCCTTCTCACCAAGCTGCTTGCCTATTGTCCTGTAGCCCATCCCAGCCTTGTGCAGGTCTACAATTTTATCCCTGATGTCCTTACACAGCTCTCTGGTCTTGGCCATTGTGGAGAGGTTGGAGTCTGTTAGATTGAGTGTGTGGACAGGTGTCTTTTATACAGGTAACGAGTTCAAACAGGTGCAGTTAATACAGGTAATGAGTGGAGAACAGGAGGGCTTCTTAAAGAAAAACTAACAGGTCTGTGAGAGCCGGAATTCTTACTGGTTGGTAGGTGATCAAATACTTATGTCATGCAGTAAAATGCAAATTAATTACTTAAAAATCATACAATGTGATTTTTGTTTTAGATTCCGTCTCTCACAGTTGAAGTGTACCTATGATAAAAAATGACAGACCTCTACATGCTTTGTAAGTAGGAAAACCTGCAAAATCGGCAGTGTATCAAATACTTGTTCTCCCCACTGTATATACACTCGGTTACAAGTCTCTCCACGAACATCTGGTAATCATCATGGTCACTCCCATTCTTTGATGTTATTACTCTTTACCCCAAGTCAGTATATCCTGTCCATCAATCATGCTATCATAAACATCAGTAATCTCCTTTGACATAACGGAATGTAGACTCCGTGGCACCAAACCACTTATCTACTAACTCTCCCCTGGTCCA
Source organism: Coregonus clupeaformis (assembly GCF_020615455.1). Classification (NCBI taxonomy): domain Eukaryota; kingdom Metazoa; phylum Chordata; class Actinopteri; order Salmoniformes; family Salmonidae; genus Coregonus; species Coregonus clupeaformis. Next base: position 44,858,554 of record NC_059192.1, on the reverse strand, counting down.
CACAATATTATGACATGACATCATTACACCTAGCGGATGCATTCACTCTCTACAATGAGACAAACAAGCGGATGCAGGGTCCTGAATCAAACGTCATGCAGTGCAAAGACGCTCTCAACACTTTTGTGCGAAACTGGAGTACAGAGTTGGAAAAATGTCAAAAGGGGAGCTACAACAATTTCCACTGCTGATGAAACGGTCTGGTGGTACTGTGCCTGCGTCTTTATGCACTGAGTTTACCCGGCACATGAACATGCTTCGGGAGGAAATTAAATCCTGTTTTGCCGATGTTGATGAATACTTATCAAAGGAATCATGGGTGATGGACCCTTACATTTGCAGTCTCGAGGACGTGGAATACCTCGGCTGTGAAGATGAGCTTGCTGACATTCAAGCCGATTCTGTGTCAAATAAATATTTCCACGAGAACGGATACAAAATGTTTTGGATTGTCAAAGGACACGCTGTTGCACCCAGACTGGCCAAACACGCAGCTACAAGGGTTATTCTACCATTCAGCACTACGTACCTGTCTGAGACGGCCTTCAGCGCGCTTGTAACAATAAAAACAAAAGCCTGTAACAGGCTCGATGTCCACCAGGACTTTAGGCTGGCTGTCACTAGCATCACACCTGACATCCCATCCCTGGTCAGAGGTATGCAGGCCCAAGGTGGCCATTCGTTTTTTAAGGAAAAAGTTATTGATTGTAACTTACTGTTTGTTATTGTTACTTATTATGTTTATAACACATACATTATAGCTGTGTCAAAACCAGTGTTGAAATGATGTGCATGTGTATGCAACAAACTGCCACGTTTCAGTTAATTGGTCTGAGGGAGATCTAGGACAGAGCCAAATAAAGGTGCTGTTAATCACTTATTATGCTGATAATTAATCATTATTATTATTTTGGTAACAATGTGTGTGTATAGCCCTACAGTTAATTATACACAAAGATAACCAGGTCAAACCAAATAGAAAAGGAAATAAAACTATAATTGATGCAAATTTGTCAATAAAGATTTAGAAAGAATCACTGTTTAGGGGGGGGGGCTCAGCTTTTCTTAGATACAAGTAGGGGGGGCTCCAAGGAAAAAAGGTTGGGAACTACTGCTCTAATGTATTTGTCCTCTTGCTCAGTTGTGCACCGGGGCCTCCCAATGCTCTTTCTATTCTGGTTAGAGACAGTTTGCGCTGTTCTGTGAAGGGAGTAGTACACAGCGTTGTACGAGATCTTCAGTTTCTTGGCAATTTCTCGCATAGACTAGCCTTCATTTCTCAGAACAAGAATAGACTGACGAGTTTCAGAAGAAAGTTCTTTGTTTTGAGCCTGTAATCGAACCCACAATTGCTGATGCTCCAGGTACTCAACTAGTCTCAAGAAGGCCAGTTTTCAGCTGTGCTAACATAATTGCAAAAGGGTTTTCTAATGATCAATTAGCCTTTTAAAATGATAAACTTGGATTAGCAAACACAACGTGCCATTGGAACACAGGACTGATGGTTGCTGATAATGGGCCTCTGTACGCCTATGTAGATATTTCATTAAAAATCAGCCGTTTCCAGCTGCAATAGCCATTTACAACATTAACAATGTCTACAGTCTTTCTGATCAATTTGATGATATTTAATGGACAAAAAAAATGCTTTTCTTTTGAAAACAAGGACATTTCTATGTGACCCCAAACTTTTGAACGGTAGTGTATATAAATGTGAAATTTCAGTTGTTTATTTTTTATACATTTGCTAAAATTTCTAAACACCTGTTTTTGCTTTGTCATAATGGAGTATTGTCTGTAGATTGATGAGGGGGAAAAAACTATTGAATCCATTTTAGAATAAGGCTGTAACGTAACAAAATGTGGAAAAAGTCTGAATGCACCGTAAATCGATGTGTGTTTGTTGTAGAACGATCAGACTTCCTATCAGACTTCCTTTCGCTGCAGTAGACTCTCCGTTTTGCAGCGCTATGCGGCTTGTGTGCCTGTGATGTACCGTTCCTCCACAAATTGACAGACAGTTCGATCAGCGAATGAGCGTTAAGGGGGGACTCCCGAGCCTCCAATGGCTGTGGATATGTAACCTGATACCCCAGAGTCATTTGAGGCCAACTGAATTTAAGCAGGGAAGGGGGGCTGTCAGCCCGAACTATCACAAAGCGATTTGGTCTAACAGAAGTTGATTTATTAGCAAATTCCCTTGATATGCCTTGATAAAACAATTAAATTATAACGAAAGTCCCCTAAATACATGGTCTTGAATGGGAAAAGGCATTCGATCGAATTCCCACTCCCACCCCAACAACACAGAGTTACATATGGAATAAACAAAATGTACAGTCAATAACACAATGTGTGCAAATGTAGTACGTTATGGAGGTAAGGCAATAAATAGGCCATAGTGCAAAATAATTACAATTTAGTATTAACACTGGAGTGATAGATGTGCAGAAGATGATGTGCAAATAGAGATACTGTGGTGCAAATGAGCAAAATAAATAACAATGTAAATAACAATATGGGGATGAGGTAGTTGGGTGGGCTAATTACAGATGGGCTGTGTACAGGTGCAGTGATCGGTAAGCTGCTCTGACAACTGATGCTTAAAGTTAGTGAGGGAGATAAGTGTCTCAGCTTCAGAGATTTTTGCAGTTTGTTCCAGTCATTTGCAGCAGAGAACTGGAAGGAATGGAGGCCAAAGGAAGCGTTGGCTTTGGGGATGACCAGTGAGATATACCTGCTGGAACGCATACTACGGGTGGGTGTTGCTATGGTGACCAATGATCTAAGATAAGGCGTGGATTTGCCTAGAAGTGATTTATAGATGACCTGGAGCCAGTGGGTTTGGCGACGAATATGTAGTGAGGGCCAGCCAACAAGAGCGTACTGGTCACAATGGTGGATAGTATATGGGCTTTGGTGACAAAACGGATGGCACTGTGATAGACTACATCCAATCTGCTAAGTAGAGTGTTGGAAACTATTTTGTAAATGACATCGCCGAAGTCAAGGATCGGTAGGATAGTCAGTTTTACGAGGGCATGTTTAGCAGCATGAGTGAAGGAGGCTTTGTTGTGAAATAGGAAGCCGATTCTAGATTTAACTTTGGATTGGAGATGCTTAATATGAGTCTGGAAGGAGAGTTTACAGTCTAACCAGACACCTAGGTATTTGTAGTTGTCCACATATTCTAAGTCAGACCTGCCGAGAGTAGTGATTCTAGTCGGGCGGGCGGGTGCAAGCAGCGTTCGATTGAAGAGCATGCATTTAGTTTTACTAGAGTTTAAGAGCAGTTGGAGGCCACGGAAGGAGTGTTGTATGGCATTGAAGCTCGATTGGAGGTTTGTTAACACAGTTTCCAATGAAGGGCAAGATGTATACAAAATGGTGTCGTCTGCGTAGAGGTGGATCTGAGAGTCACCAGCAGCAAGAGCGACATCATTGATATACACAGAGAATAGAGTCGGCCCGAGAATTGAACCCTGTGGCACCCCCATAGAGACTGCCAGAGGTACAGACAACAGGACCTCCAATTTGACACATTGAATTCTATCTGAGAAGTAGTTGGTGAACCAGCCGAGGCAGTCATTTGAGAAACCAAGGCTATTTAGTCTGCCAATAAGAATGCGGTGATTGACAGAGTCGAAAGCCTTGGCTAGGTCGATAAAGACGGCTGCACAGTACTGTCTATTATCGATCACGGTTATTATATCGTTTAGGACCTTGAGCGTGGCTGAGGTGCACCCATTACCAGCTTGGAAACCAGATTGCATAGCGGAGAAGGTACGGTGGGATTCGAAATGGTCTGTGATCTGTTTGTTAACTTGGCTTTCAAATACTTTCGAAAGGCAGGGCAGGATGGATATAGGTCTGTAACAGTTTGGATCTAGAGTGTCACCCCCTTTGAAGAGGGAGATGACCGCGGCAGTTTTCCAATCTCTGGGGATCTCAGACGATACGAAAGAGAGGTTGAACAGGCTAGTTTTAGAACGAAAGGGTCCAGATGGTGAACAGCGCCGGAAGAAGATGGCTGCCGTTTTACAGCCCTCTAACCAATTGTACTATTATGTGTGTTTTTCCGCGTTATTTGTAATTTATTTTGTACATAATGTTTCTGCCATCGTCTCTTATAACCAAAGAGAGCTTCTGGATATCAGGACAGCGATTACTCACCTCGCGTTGGACGAACACTTTTTCTTCAACGAGGCGTTCGCGAAGGATATTCTACAGACTCCCGACAAGGCCCAGATCCCCGTCATTCGCGTGAGGAAGAGACAGAGATATCGTGGACGCAGATCCGGGTGCCTTGTAAGGATCCGACGGCGAACGAGTAAACTGCCTCTCCCATCAATCCTATTAGCCAACGTTCAAGCTTTGGAGAATAAAATGGACGATTTAAGATTACGGTTATCCTACCAACGGGACATTAAAAACTGTAATATCTTATGTTTCACGGAGTCGTGGCTGAACGACGACAATGATAACATTCAGCTAGCAGGCTATACGCTACATCGGCAGGACAGAACGGCAGACTCGGGTAAGACGAGGGGTGGCGGTCTCTGTATATTTGTAAACAACAGCTGGTGCACAAAATCAAATACTAAGGAAGTCTCAAGGTTTTGCTCGCCTGAGGTAGAGTATCTTATGATAAGCTGTAGACCACACTATTTACCAAGAGAGTTTTCATCTATATTTTTCATAGCTGTCTATTTACCACCACAAACCAATGCTGGCATTAAGATTGCACTGAATGAGTTGTACAAGGCCATTAATCAACAGGAAAACGCTCATCCAGATGCAGCGCTCCTAGTAGCAGGGGACTTTAATGCAGGGAAACTTAAATCCGTTCTACCTAATTTCTACCAGCATGTTAAATGTGCAACCAGAGGGAAAAAACTCTAGACCACCTTTACTCCACACACAGAGACGCATACAAAGCTCTCCCTCGCCCTTCATTTGGCAAATCTGACCATAACTCTATCCTCCTGATTCCTGCTTATAAGCAAAAACTGAAGCAGGAAGCACCAGTGATTCGGCTAATAAAAAAGTGGTCAGATGACGCAGATGCTAAACTACAGGACTGTTTTGCTAGCACAGACTGGAACATGTTCGGGATTCTTCAGACAGCATTGAGGAGTACACCACATCAGTCACTGGCTTCATCAATAAGTGCATCGATGATGTCGTCCCCACAGTGACCGTACGTACATACCCCAACCAGAAGCCATGGATTACAGGAAACATCCGCACTGAGCTAAAGGGTAGAGCTGCCGCTTTCAAGGAACGGGACTCTAACCCGGACGCTTATAAGAAATCCCGCTATGACCTCCGACGAACCATCAAACAGGCAAAGAGTCAATACAGGTCTAAGATTGAATCATACTACACTGGCTCTGACGCTCGTCGGATGTGGCAGGGCTTGAAAACTATTACAGACTACAAAGGGAAGCACAGCCGCGAGCTGCCCAGTGACACAAGCCTACCAGACGAGCTAAACCACTTCTATGCTCGCTTCGAGGCAAGCAACACTGAAGCATGCATGAGAGCACCAGCTGTTCCGGACGACTATGTGATCACGCTCTCCGTAGCCGATGTGAGTAAGACTTTTAAGCAGGTCAACATTCACAAGGCCGCAGGGCCAGACGGATTACCAGGACGTGTACTCCGAGCATGTGCTGACCAACTGGCAAGTGTCTTCACTGACATTTTCAACATGTCCCTGACTGAGTCTGTAATACCAACATGTTTCAAGCAGACCACCATAGTCCCCGTGCCCAAGAACTCTAAGATAACCTGCCTAAATGACTACCGACCCGTGGCACTGACGTCTGTAGCCATGAAGTGCTTTGAAAGACTGGTCATGGCTCACATCAACAGCATAATCCCAGAAACCCTAGACCCACTCCAATTTGCATACCGCCCCAACAGATCCACAGATGATGCAATCTCTATCGCACTCCACACTGCCCTTTCCCACCTGGACAAGAGGAACACCTACGTGAGAATGCTATTCATTGACTACAGCTCAGCATTCAACACCATAGTGCCCTCAAAGCTCATCACTAAGCTAAGGATCCTGGGACTAAACACCTCCCTCTGCAACTGGATCCTGGACTTCCTGACGGGCCGCCCCCAGGTGGTAAGGGTAGGTAACAACACATCTGCCACACTGATCCTCAACACGGGGGCCCCTCAGGGGTGCGTGCTCAGTCCCCTCCTGTACTCTCTGTTCACCCATGACTGCATGGCCAGGCACGACTCCAACACCATCATTAAGTTTGCCGACGACACAACAGTGGTAGGCCTGATCACCGACAACGATGAGACAGCCTATAGGGAGGAGGTCAGAGATCTGGCCGTGTGGTGCCAGGACAACAACCTCTCCCTCAACGTGACCAAGACAAAGGAGATGATTGTGGACTACAGGAAAAAAAAGAGGACTGAGCACGCCCCCCATTCTCATCGACGGGGCTGTAGTGGAACAGGTTGAGAGCTTCAAGTTCCTTGGTGTCCACATCACCAACGAACTATCATGGTCCAAACACACCAAGACAGTCGTGAAGAGGGCACGACAAAGCCTATTCCCCCTCAGGAGACTAAAAAGATTTGGCATGGGTCCTCAGATCCTCAAAAAATTCTACAGCTGCACCATCGAGAGCATCCTGACTGGTTGCATCACCGCCTGGTATGGCAACTGCTTGGCCTCTGACCGCAAGGCACTACAGAGGGTAGTGCGTACGGCCCAGTACATCACAGGGGCAAAGCTCCCTGCCATCCAGGACCTCTATACCAGGCGGTGTCAGAGGAAGGCCCTCAAAATTGTCAAAGACTCCAGTCACCCTAGTCATAGACTGTTCTCTCTGCTACCGCACGGCAAGCGGTACCGGAGTGCCAAGTCTAGGTCCAAAAGACTTCTCAACAGCTTCTACCCCCAAGCCATAAGACTCCTGAACAGCTAATCATGGCTACCCGGACTATTTGCACTGCCCCCCACCCCATACTTTTACGCTGCTGCTACTCTGTTAAGTATTTATGCATAGTCACTTTAACTCTACCCACATGTACATATTACCTCAACTACCTCAACTAGCCGTTGCCCCCGCACATTGACTATGCAACGGTACCCCCTGTATATATAGCCTCCCTACTGTCACTTTATTTTTACTTCTGCTCTTTTTTTCTCAACACTTTTTTGTTGTTGTTTTACTCTTACTTTTTTGTTTAAAATAAATGCACTGTTGGTTAAGGGCTGTAAGTAAGCATTTCACTGTAATGTCTGCACCTGTTGTATTCGGCGCATGTGACCAATAAAATTTGATTTGATTTGATTTGAGATTGTCTAGCCCAGCTAATTTGTAGGGGTCCAGATTTAGCAGCTCTTTCAGGACATCAGCTATCTAAACTTGGGTGAAGGAGAAGCAGGGGGGGCATGGGCAAGTTGCAGCGGAGGGTGCAGAGCTGGTGGCCGGGGTAGGGGTAGCCAGGTGGAAAGCATGGCCAGCCGTAGCAAAATTTTTATTGAAATTCTAGATTATCGTAGATTTATCGGTGGTGACATTGTTTCCTAGCCTCAGTGCAGTGGGTAGCTGGGAGGAGGTGCTCTTATTCTCCATGGACTTTACAGTGTCCCAAAACTTTTTGGAGTTAGTGCTACAGGATGCACATTTCTGTTTGAAAAAGCTAGCCTTTGCTTTCCTAACTGATTGTGTATATTGTTTCCTGACTTCCCTGAAAAGTTGCATATCGCGGGGGCTGTTCGATGCTAATGCAGTACGCCACAGGATGTTTTTGTGCTGGTCAAGTGCAGTCAAGTCTGGGGTGAACCAGGGGCTATATCTGTTCTTAGTTCTGAATTTTTTGAATGGGGCATGCTTATTTAAGATGGAGAGTAAAGCACTTTTGAAGAACATCCAGGCATCCTCTACTGACAGAATGAGGTCAATATCCAGGTCAATTAGAAAGGCCTGCTTGCTGAAGTGTTTTAGGGAGCGTTTGACAGTGATGAGGGGTGATCGTTTGACCGCGGACCCATTACGGACGCAGGCAATGAGGCAGTGATCACTGAGATCCTGGTTGAAGACAGCGGAGGTGTATTTAGAGGGTAAATTAGTCAGAATGATATCTATGAGGGTGCCCATGTTTACAGATTTAGGGTTGTACCAGGTAGGTTCCTTGATTAATTTGTGTGAGGTTGAGGGCATCTAGTTTAGATTGTAGGACGGCCGGGGTGTTAAGCATATCCCAGTTTAGGTCACCAAGCAGTACGAACTCTGAGGATAGATGTGGGGCAAGCAATTCACATATGGTGTCCAGGGCACAACTTGGGGCTGAGGGGGGGCTGTAGTAAGAGGAAACAGTGAGAATCTTATTTCTGGAAAGGTGGATTTTTAGAAGTAGAAGCTCAAACTGTTTGGGCACAGACCTGGATAGTATGATAGAGCTCTGCAGGCTATCTCTACAGTAGATTACAACTCCGCCCCCTTTGGCAGTTCTATCTAGACGGAAAATGTTGTAGTTCGGGATGGAAATGTCTGAATTTTTGGTGGCCTTCCTAAGCAAAGATTCAGACACTGCTAGAACATCAGGGTTGGCAGAGTGTGCTAACGCAGTGAATAACTCAAACTTGGGGAGGAGGCTTCTGATGTTAACATGCAAGAAACCAAGGCTTTTACTGTTACAGAAGTCAACAAATGATAGCGCCTGGGGGTAGGAGTGATACTGGGGGCTACAGGGCCTGGGTTAACCTCTACATCACCAGAGGAACAGAGGAGGAATAGAATAAGGATACGGCTAAAGGCTTTAAGAACTGTTCTTCTAGTGCGTTGGGAAAAGAGAATAAAAGGGGCAGATTTCCGGGCGTTGTAGAATAGATTCAGGGCATTATGTACAGACAAGGATATGGAAGGATATGAGTACAGTGGAGGTACACCTAAGCATTGGGTGACTATGAAAGAGACAGCATCACTGGAGGTACCGATTGAGCCGGTCTCCGCGTGTATGGGGGGTGGGACAAAGGAGCTCTCTGACGCTGGTTGAGCGGAACTTGGGGCTCTACAGTGAAATTGTATAATAAGAATTAACCCAAACAGCAATAGGCTATGCATATTGACATGGGAGAGAGGCATAACGCAATCACAGGTGTTATTCGAGAGGGAAAAGACAACAACTGGTAATGGCGACGAAAGTTTGGGCTGAGACTAAACAGATAAACAGGATGGGGTACCGTGTAAAGGAACAGTCCAGCAGGCATTAGCTGTGTAGCTGAGTGATCATAAGGTCCAGTGAACAGCACTATGTAAGTCCGGGAGCAGTTCGTAGGCTGCTACAGCACAGGCGAGCAGGAGGCACGGCTGTTGATTGCGCGTGCTAGCGGGCCGGGGCTAGCAGATGGATCTTCGTGGTCGTCGCAACGGGAAGCCTGTTGAAACCACATCAGACGATTATGTCGGCAGACCAGTCGTGATGGATCGGCGGGGCTCCGTGTCGACACTAAGAGGTCCCGTCCGGTTGACAGAGAGGTAGATAGCCGGGAGATGGGCCTGGCTCGAGGCTAGCTCAAGGCTAACTGGTACGTCGGGACAGTGGTGATTAGCCAACAACAGCCATTCGGTTGCAGCTAGCTAGTTGCGATTTTCCGGTGTTAAGGTCCAGTGATTCAGTGATTCCGGCAGAAAATCAGATATGCACTGGGTCGATAGCACGATGTGCAGACTGGCCGATAATTGTCCAGGCTTGCTGGTAGGTAGTGCTAGCCACGGACAGTGGTGAAGACCGCTAACGGTGGCTAATAGCAAGTAGCTAGTTAGCTGGCTAACTGGCTAGTTTCAGCCGTAGGTTCTTGATAAAAATAAAGAAATAATAGAATCCGTTCCACATTGGGTGAGGCGGGTTGCAGTAAAGTATATTTAGTTAAAGGATGGAAAGTGAGATAGAGAAATATATACTAAAAAATACAACAACAAAAAAAACAGGCTATGTACACGAGGACACAACAGAATACACGACCGCACTACTACGCCATCTTGGATTGTACATACTACAGTAAATGTATACCATTCCTCTTGCTGCAGAGCGGGATCGGGATGTCGTGTCATGCACCACAGGGATTTTTCTTACCAGAGGAGACGGGAAAGGGGTGAGTGGGAATGCTATGAAAAGATGGAGAGAGCGTTTTTTATGGGTGTGCTGCTGTGGAGCGGGAGGGATGGGGAGAGGGAGCGGGGCCGTGGAGACCGTTACTCAGTTCTCTGCAGGGGCTGTGGTGGGCTGAATTAATCTGTTGTGATATGCGTGAGCGCTGCCTCAGCTGACGCAGGCCTCATCTCTGTGGGAGGAAAAGGGATGGGAGGGGAGGGATGAGACACCGGAGGGCACTATGTCACTGAAGCAAGATCTGAAAAGGCAGATTCCCCACTGCACTACAGTCGTGGTCAAAAGTTTTGAGAATGACACAAGTATTGGTCTTCACAAAGTTCGCTGGTTCAGTGTTATGATATATTTTTGTCAGATGTTACTATGATATACTGAAGTATAATTACAAGCATTCCATAAGTGTCAAAGGCTTTTATTGACAACTACATTAAGTTTATGCAAAGAGTCAATATTTGCAGTGTTGACCCTTCTTTTTCAAGACGTCTGCAATCCGCCCTGGCATGCTGTCAATTAACCTCTGGGCCACACCCTGACTGCTGGCAGCCCATTCTTGCATAATCAATGCTTGGAGTTTGTCAGAATTTGTGGGTTTTTGTTTGTCCACCCGCCTCTTGAGGATCGACCACAAGTTCTCAATGGGATTAAGGTCTGGGGAGTTTCCTGGCCATGGACCCAAAATGTTGATGTTTTGTTCCCCGAGCCACTTAGTTATCACTTTTGCCTTATGGCAAGGTGCTCCATCATGCTGGAAAAGGCATTGGTCGTCACCAAACTGTTCTTGGATGGTTGGGAGAAGTTGCTCTCTGAGGATGTGTTGGTACCATTCTTTATTCATGGCTGTGTTCTTAGGCAAAACTGTGAGTGAGCCCACTCCCTTGGCTGAGAAGCAACCCCACACATGAATGGTCTCAGGATGCTTTACTGTTGGCATGACACAGGACTGATGGTAGCGCCCAAACAATCGGAAAGGGGATTCATCAGAGAAAATGACTTTACCCCAGTCCTCAGCAGTCCAATCCCTGTACCTTTTGCAGAATATCAGTCTGTCCCTGATGTTTTTCCTGGAGAGAAGTGGCTTCTTTGCTGCCCTTCTTGACACCAGGCCATCCTCCAAAAGTATTTGCATCACTGTGCATGCAGATGCACTCACACCTGCCTGCTGCCATTCCTGAGCAAGCTCTGCACTGGTGGTGCCCTGATCCCGCAGCTGAATCAACTTTAAGAGACGGTTCTGGCACTTGCTGGACTTTCTTGGGAGCCCTGAAGCCTTCTTCACAACAATTGAACCTCTCTCCTTGAAGTTCTTGATGATCCGATAAATGGTTGATTTAGGTGCAATCTTACTAGCAGCAATATCCTTGCCTGTGAAGCCCTTTTTGTAAAGCAATGATGACGGCACGTGTTTCCTTGCAGGTAACCATGGTTAACAGAGGAAGAACAATGATTTCAAGCACCACCCTCCTTTTAAAGCTTCCAGTCTGTTGTTCTAACTCAATCAGCATGACAGAGTGATCTCCAGCCTTGTCCTCGTCAACACTCTCACCTGTGTTAACGAGAGAATCACCGACATGATGGCAGCTGGTCCTTTTGTGGCAGGGCTGAAATGCAGTGGAAATGGTTTTTGGGGATTAAGTTAATTTTCATGGCAAAGAGGGACTTTGCAATTAATTGCAATTCATCTGATCACTCTTCATGACATTCTGGAGTATATGCAAATTTACATAATCAAAACTGAGGCAGCAGACTTTGTGAAAATTAGTATTTGTGTCATTCTCAAAACTTTTGACCACGACTGTACATCACCATCCCCTTAACCCCCCACCCCTTCTCCACATCCTCACAGGGAAGCAAAAGTCATTCTGCTACCTAAGAATAGTAAAGCCCCCTTTACTGGCTCAAATAGCCGACCAATCAGCCTGTTACCAACCCTTAGTAAACGTTTGGAAAAAATAGTGTTTGACAAGATACAATGCTATTTTACAGTAAACAAATTGACAACATACTTTCAGCACGCTTATAGGGAACGACATGCAAGAAGCACAGCACTTACACAAATGACTGATGATTGGCTGAGAGAAATTGATGATAAAAAGATTGTGGGGGCTGTTTTGTTAGACTTCAGTGTGGCTTTTGACATTATCGATCATAGTCTGCTGTTGGAAAAACGTATGTGTTATGGCTTTACACCCCCTGCTATATTGTGATTAAAGAGTTACCTGTCTAACAGAACACAGAGGGTGTTTTTTGGACACCCATGCATACCCCACAAGACATGCCATGAGAGGTCTCTTCACAGTCCCCAAGTCTAGAACAGACTATGGGAGGCGCACAGTACTACATAGAGCCATGACTACATGAAACTCTTCCACATCAAGTAACTGATGCTAGCAGTAAAATTAGATTTAAAAAACGGATAGAAATACACCTTATGGAACAGCGGGGACTGTGAAGCTTAACAAACATAGGCACAGACATGCATACACACACACGATAACATACGCACTATACACACACGTACACATGGATTTTGGATTGTAGATATGTAGTAGTGGTGGAGAAGGGGCCTGAGGGCACACAGTGTGTTGTGAAATCTGTGAATGTATTGTAATGTTTCTACAACTGTATAATTGCCTTAATTTTGCTGGACCCAAGGAAGAGTAGCTGCTGCCATGGCTAATGGGGATCCATAATAAATACAAATACAAATCTAACATCAAACCACCATTAGCTACACCAGCCACAAGGCTATATGTCCCACTGTGGCACTGGTCAATGAGAGGCACTTCACTGGCCTCAAGTGTGATTTGGTATTTCAAATACAAATTTAATTATCACATGCTTTGTAAACAACAGGTGTAGACTAACAGTGAAATTATTTCTTACAGTCCCTTCCCAACAATGCAGAATGTAATCATAAAAAATAAAAAATAAAAAAATGTCAGAATAATAGTAGAGAGAATGATTTATTTCAGCTTTTATTTCTTTCATCACATTCCCAGTCGGTCAGAAGTTGACATACACTCAATTAGTATTTGGTAGCGTTGCCTTTAAATTGTTTAACTTGGGTCAAACGTTTCGGGTAGCCTTCCACAAGCGTCCCACAATAAGTTGGGTGAATTTTGGCCCATTCCTCCTGACAGAGCTGGTGTAACTGAGTCAGGTTTGTAGGCCTCCTTGCTCGCACACGCTTTTTCAGTTCTGCCCACAAATGTTCTATAAGATTGAGGTCAGGGCTTTGTGATGGCCACTCCAATACCTTGACTTTGTTGTCCTTAAGCCATTTTGCCACAACTTTGGAAGTATGCTTGGGGTCATTGTCCATTTGGAAGACCCATTTGCGACCAAGCTTTAACTTCCTGACTGATGTCTTGAGATGTTGCTTCAATATATCCACATATTTTCCTTCCTCATGATGCCATCTATTTTATGAAGTGCATCAGTCCCTCCTGCAGCAAAGCACCCCCACAGCATGATGCTGCCAACCCCGTGCTTCACGGTTGGGATGGTGTTCTTCGGCTTGTAAGCCGCCCCCTTTTCCCTCCAAACATAACGATGGTCATTATGGCAAAAAAGTATGATCTTTGTCCCCATGTGCAGTTGCAAACCGTAGTCTGGCTTTTTTATGGCGGTTTTGGAGCAGTGGCTTCTTCCTTGCTGAGCGGCCTTTCAGGTTATGTCGATATAGGACTTGTTTTACTGTGGATATAGACACTTTTGTACCTGTTTCCTCCAGCATCTTCACAAGGTCCTTTGCTGTTGTTCTGGGATTGATTTGCACTTTTCGCACCAAAGTACGTTCATCTCTAGGAGACAGAACGCGTCTCCTTCCTGAGTGGTATGACGGCTGTGTGGTCCCATGGTGTTTATACTTGTGTACTATTGTTTGTACAGATGAACGTGGTACCTTCAGGCATTTGGAAATTGCTCCCAAGGATGAACCAGACTTGTGGAGGTCTACACCTTTTTTTCTGAGGTCTTGGCTGATTTCTTTTGATTTTCCCATGATGTCAAGCAAAGAGGCACTGAGTTTGAAGGTAGGCCTTGAAATACATCCACCGGTACACCTCCAAGTGACTCAAATGGTGTCAATTAGCCTATCAGAATCTTCTAAAGCCATGACATCATTTTCTGGAATTTTCCAAGCTGTTTAAAGGCACAGTCAACTTAGTGTATGTAAACTTCTGACCCACTGGAATTGTGAAACAGTGAATTATAAGTGAAATAATCTGTCTGTAAACAATTGTTGGAAAAATTACTTGTGTCATGCACAAAGTAGATGTCCTAACCGACTTGCCAAAACAATAGTTTGTTAACAAGAAATTTGTGGACTGGTTGAAAAACGAGTTTTAATGACTCCAATCTAAGTGTATTTAAACTTCCGACTTCAACTGTACATGTGGTACCAGTACCGAGTCGATGTGCAGGGGTACGAGGAAATTGAGGTAGATATGTACATATACAGTAGGTATGGGTAAAGGATAATAGACAGTAGCAGCAGCATATGTGTTGAGTGTGTAAGTGTGTAAGTGTGTGTGTGTGGCGACAGTGTGCCTGTGTGTGCATGTTATGTCTGAGTGAGTGTCATACTTGTCAAGTAAAAGTTAGTCACCCAGTAAAATACTACTTGAGTAAAAGTCTAAAGTATTTATTTTAAATATACTTAAGTATCAAAAGGAAATGTAATTGCTAAAGTATACTTAAGTATCAAAAGTAAAAGTAAAAGCATAAATCATTTCAAATTCCTTATATTAAGCAAACCAGACTGCAATTTTTTATTTTTATTTTACGGATAGCAAGGGGAACACTCCAACATTCAGAAATAATTTACAAATGAAGCGTTTGTGTTTAGTGAGTCCACCAGGTCAGAGGCAGTAGAGATGACCAGGGATGTTCTCTTGATGTGTGAATTGGACAATCTTCTTGTCCTGATAAGCATTCAAATTAATTTTCTTTAGGAATGTGGTGAAGTAAAATTAAAAGTTGTCCAAAATGTAAATAGCTAAGTACAGATACCCCAAAAAACTACTTAAGTAGTACTTTAAAGTATTTTTACTTAAGTACTTTACACCACTGTAAGTGTGTGTGTGTACAGTATGTGTTGGAGTGTCAGTGAAAGTATGTGTGAGTGTGTGAGTAGAGTCTAGTGTGTGTGCATAGAGTAAAAAAATAGTTAGTGCAAAAAGGGTCAATGCAGATAGTCTGGGTAGCTATTTGGTTAACTATTTACTTGGTTAACAGGTAGTTCACCCCTGTGATGTACTGGGCCGTATGCACTTCCATCTGTAATGCCTTGCAGTCAGATGCCGAGCAGTTGCCATGCCAAGCGGTGATGCAGCCAGTCTCAATGGTGCCGCTGTATAACTTTTTGAGGATCTGAGGGCCCATTCCAAATATTTTTAGCCTCCTGAGGGGGAAGAGGCGTTGTCATGCCCTCTTCACGACTGTGTTGGTGTGTTTGGACCATGATAGGTCCTTAGCGATGTAGACATCGAGGAACTTGAAGCTCTCGACCCGTTTCACTAAAGCCATATCGATGTGAATGGAGGCATGCTCGGCCCTCCATTTCCTGTAGTCCTTTGTCTTGCCCACGTTGAGGGAGAGGTTGTTGTCCTGGCACCACACTGCCAGGTCTCTGACCTCCTCCCTATAGGCTCTCATCGTCGTTGGTGATCAGGCCCACCACCGTTGTGTCTTCGGCAAACTTGATGATGGTGTTGGAGTCGTGCGTGGCCACGCAGTTCTTGGTGAACAGGGAGTACAGGAGAGGACTAAGTATGCACCCCTGAGGGGCCCCCGTGTGGCGGATGTGTTGTTGCCTACCCTCACCACCTGGGGGCGGCCCGCCAGGAAGTCCAGGATCCAGTTACAAAGGGAGGTGTTCAGTCCCAGGGACCTTAGCTTAGTGATGAGCTTGGAGGGCACTATGGTGTTGAACGCTGACCTGTAGTCTATGAACAGCATTCTCACGTAGGTGTTCCTTTTGTCCAAGTCGGAAAGGGCAGTGTGGAGTGCAATAGAGATTGCATCATCTGTGGATCTGTTTGGACGGTATGCAAATTGGAGTGGATCCAGCGTTTCTGGGATGATGGTATTGATCTGATTAATGACCAGCCTTTCAAAGCATGTCATGGCTACATATATGAATGCTACGGGGTGGTAGTCATTTAGACAGGTTACCTTGGCATTTTTGGGCACAGGGACTATGGTGGTCTGCTTAAAACATGTAGGTATTACAGACACGGTCAGGGAGAGATTGAAAATGTACAGTACAGTAATAGTGAAGGAATCAAAACTATGAAATAACACATATGGAATCATGTAGTAACCAAAAAAGTGTTAAACAAATCTAAATGTATTTTATATTCTTTAAAGTAGACACCCTTGGCCTTGATGACAGCTTTGAACACTCTTGGCATTCTCTCAACCAGCTTCACCTGGAATGCTTTTCCAACCGTCTTGAAGGTGTTCCCACATATACTGAGCACTTGTTGTCTGCTTTTCCCTCACTCTGCAGTCCAACTCATCCCAAACCATCTCAACTGGGTTGCGGTCGGGTGATTGTGGAGGCCAGGTCATCTGATGCAGCACTCCATCACCCTCCTTCTTGGTCAAATAGCACTTACACAGCCTGGAGGTGTGTTGGGTCATTGTCCTGTTGAAAACAAATGATAGTCCCACTAAGCGCAAACCAGATGGGTTGGCGTATCGCTGCAGAATGCTGTGGTAGCCATGCTGGTTAAGTATGCCTTGAATTCTAAATAATTCACTGACAGTGTCACCAGCAAAGCACCCCCATACCATCACACCTCCTCCTCCATGCTTCACGGTGGGAACCACATATGCGGAGATCATCCGTTCACCTACTCTGCGTCTCACAAAGACATGGTGGTTGGAACCAAAAATCTCACATTTTGACTCCAGACCAAAGGACAGATTTCCATCGGTCTAATGTTCATTGCTAGCGATTCTTGGCCCAAGTAAGTCTCTTCTTCTTATTGGTGTCCTTTAGTAGTGGTTTCTTTGCAGCAATTCGACCATGAAGGCCTGATTCATGCAGTCTCCTCTGAACAGTTGATGTTGAGATGTGTCTGTTACTTGAACTCTGTGAAGCATTTATTTGGGCTGCAATTTCTGAGGCTGGTAACTCTAATGAACTTATCCTCTGCAGCAGAGGTAACTCTGGGTCTTCCTTTCCTGTGGCAGTCCTCATGAGAGCCAGTTTCATCATAGCGCTTGATGGTTTTTGCGACTGCACTTGAAGAAACTTTCAAAGTTTGTGACATTTTCCGGATTGACTGACCTTCATGTCTTAAAGTAATGATGGACTGTCATTTCTCTTTGCTTATTTGAGCTATTCTTGCCATAATATGGACTTGGTCTTTTACCAAATAGGGCTATCTTCTGTATACCACCCCTACCTTGTCACAACACAACTGATTGGCTCAAACGCATTAAGAAGGAAAGAAATTCCACAAATTAACTTTTAAGAAGGCACACCTGTTAATTGAAATGCATTCCAGGTGACTACATGAAGCTGGTTGAGAGAATGCCAAGAGTGTGCAAAGCTGTCATCAAGGCAAAGGGTGGTTTCTTTGAAGAATCTCAAATATAAAATATATTTTGGTTTGTTTAACACTTTTTTGGTTGTAAAGACACTTGCCAGCTGGTTAGCGCATGCTCAGAGTACGCGTCCTGGTAATCCATCTGGCCTTGCGGCCTTGTGAATGTTAACCTGTTTAAAGTGGAACTGACAGCATTTTAACTACTTTGCAGATACAAAACAGACAATCATAATATCAGTAAAAAATAAAATTCCCAGTTTATGTTACAAAACCAATTTTATAAGAGGTTTTAAAAATAGGTTCACCAATACATTTCTTGGTAGTCCCAAACAATATTGCTATCAGGTTGTAAATCACAGCTGGCCTGGTACATTGTTTTCTGCCTCCATTAAAAAAAAAAAACTTTATTTAACTAGGCAAGTCAGTTAAGAACAAATTCTTATGTACAATTACGCCTACCCTGGTCAAACCCGGACGATGCTGGGCCAATTGTGCGCCGCCCTATAGCGGCCCCATCCCATTCAGGATGCACTGTTTCAGTTTCAATTACTCAATATTTTGGACAAAAATGGACGGAATAACTAAGGCTTGGAATGTCAATACAATCAAACTAGCGAGGGCAATGATCACAAGTCAGTCATAACGTATCTACAGTGGGGAAAAAAAGTATTTAGTCAGCCACCAATTGTGCAAGTTCTCCCACTTAAAAAGATGAGAGAGGCCTGTAATTTTCATCATAGGTACACGTCAACTATGACAGACAAATTGAGAATTTTTTTTCCAGAAAATCACATTGTAGGATTTTTTATGAATTTATTTGCAAATTATGGTGGAAAATAAGTATTTGGTCACCTACAAACAAGCAAGATTTCTGGCTCTCACAGACCTGTAACTTCTTCTTTAAGAGGCTCCTCTGTCCTCCACTCGTTACCTGTATTATTGGCACCTGTTTGAACTTGTTATCAGTATAAAAGACACCTGTCCACAACCTCAAACAGTCACACTCCAAACTCCACTATGACCAAGACCAAAGAGCTGTCAAAGGACACCAGAAACAAAATTGTAGACCTGCACCAGGCTGGGAAGACTGAATCTGCAATAGGTAAGCAGCTTGGTTTGAAGAAATCAACTGTGGGAGCAATTATTAGGAAATGGAAGACATACAAGACCACTGATAATCTCCCTCGATCTGGGGCTCCACGCAAGATCTCACCCTGTGGGGTCAAAATGATCTCACAAGAACGGTGAGCAAAAATCCCAGAACCACACGGGGGGACCTAGTGAATGACCTGCAGAGAGCTGGGACCAAAGTAACAAAGCCTACCGTCAGTAACACACTACGCCGCCAGGGACTCAAATCCTGCAGTGCCAGACGTGTCCCCCTGCTTAAGCCAGTACATGTCCAGGCCCGTTTGCTAGAGTGCATTTGGATGATCCAGAAGAGGATTGGGAGAATGTCATATGGTCAGATGAAACCAAAATAGAACTTTTTGGTAAAAACTCAACTCGTCGTGTTTGGAGGACAAAGAATGCTGAGTTGCATCCAAAGAACACCATACCTACTGTGAAGCATGGGGGTGGAAACATCATGCTTTGGGGCTGTTTTTCTGCAAATGGACCAGGACGACTGATCCGTGTAAAGGAAAGAATGAATGGGGCCATGTATCGTGAGATTTTGAGTGAAAACCTCCTTCCATCAGCAAGGGCATTGAAGATGAAACGTGGCTGGGTCTTTCAGCATGACAATGATCCCAAACACACAGCCCGGGAAACGAAGGAGTGGCTTCGTAATAAGCATTTCAAGGTCCTGGAGTGGCCTAGCCAGTCTCCAGATCTCAACCCCATAGAAAATCTTTGGAGGGAGTTGAAAGTCCGTGTTGCCCAGCGACAGCCCCAAAACGTCACTGCTCTAGAGGAGATCTGCATGGAGGAATGGGCCAAAATACCAGCATTAGTGTGTGAAAACCTTGTGAAGACTTACAGAAAACGTTTGACCTGTGTCATTGCCAACAAAGGGTATATAACAAAGTATTGAGAAACTTTTGTTATTGACCAAATACTTATTTCCCACCATAATTTGCAAATAAATTCATAAAAAATCCTACAATGTGATTTTCTGGAGAAAAAAAATCTCATTTTGTCTGTCATAGTTGACGTGTACCTATGATGAAAATTACAGGCCTCTCTCATCTTTTTAAGTGGGAGAACTTGCACAATTGGTGGCTGACTAAATACTTTTTCCCCCACTGTATTTATGTAGCAAGCTAAAAACACAGAGCCTAACGTTAGCTAGATAGCTGCTAGGAGGACCTCATGTCATTGGAAGAGTGGGTGAGTGACTGACTTTTCCCCCTCATATCGTTTTTCGGTGGCTACACACCTAGAGATGCACATGCATTTGGTTAGCTAGCAAGAAATGTGAATCGCTTCGCAAGCCAGCTAGCTATGCTGGACGACTGTTATCCAGTTAGCATATCTCTTGCGTTCGCAAATTCACTCTGGCTAGCTATCAGTGTTGTAACCAAATAATGTCTCATCATTTGTTTTACAGATTCATCTTATGTTTTGAGAAAGTAGATAACAGTTGAATTCTAAAATATGAGTATTAATAATTTACATCAAATAAAACTTTAATTTCAGTTATGTGCATTGACATAAACAATGAAAACACTGTTGGAGTTTGTGTTGCAGAGATGCACTTGGAAAGTAAAGGAAGAAATACACAAGAGTGGTTCAATAAATATATATATTATATTTTAGACATTTATTTTTTGTACAAATAAATAATTTCATATGAACACAAACAAAACAAACAATTAAATCTCGACCTCCATCCCTATATTGTCAAAAAAATCACAATAATAATCCAGCTCCACCGCTACCTCTGGATCCCACTGCACACACCTGCAGTGGAACCAGTGCTGACAGAAGTCACAGCACAACCATGGCATCTCGGATCTACACTCCTGAGAGGAGCTTGCAGGCGGATCATGCTCCCCGTAGCGAGCACAGCAGGTGGTGTCTTCTTTTATAAAAAATAAAATAATAAAAATGGATTAATATGGTTTTGTAAAATGTAGAAGTTCTTCAGCAACAATAGTAATTGATACAACTGAGAGAGAGAGAAAAACAGATGAAGTACCTGAGAGTGGTGCCATGGGTGGCGTGACCGACGTGACCGGTGGAGCTTTTCTCTTCCTTTTCTGTGCTGCAGTTTGAGAAAAAGTACTGTTAGACAGAGCATGTTTCATGAAAACCCTTTTCAACTTTTTTACATCAATACCTCTGGAGGAAACTGCAGAGGTTTTGGAGGAGGTGGAGATGACATGAGGGCTGGTGCTATGTACTGTAGATATGTAAAGAGAGATTTCTTTTTTTACATTGCTGTTTTATAAAACAGATAAAACAGTAATTTTTTCGTAATTTAACATGTGTTTACCTGTGGAGGTGGCGGTATTCAAATTGCAGGGGGCAGGGACACCAGACGAGGCTGCTATGGTGGTTTGACCAGGGGAGACTGAGGAGGCAGTTGGTCCAGAGGAGGCCGTGTTGGTGGTGACAGACAGGGTGGGTGGAGTGCATCGTGGTGGTGGTGGACAAAACCTCAGACGATGGCTTGGAGGAGCTGGTGTTTGGCAATGGTGGGGTTGAGGGGCCAACGATGGTGTGGCCGGGAGAGTAGGCACGTGGCCTTCTGCAGATGGGGACTCCGGCGGCTCCTACAGGTGTTGCACACTGGGAGGCACTGGCAGTGGTGATGCAGCTGTCAGGAGTGGTTCCAGCAGGGGGTCCTGCAGAGGCGATGGCGTCAATGGTCTCATCCATGGCAGCCCTCTCCTGTGCCCTCTGTGTTCTGAAGGCTGCCCGACGCTCTTTCTCCTCTGCCTCTGCCCTCTCCTTCTCACCCCTATCCTGCCACTGGCGCGTGTATTCCCCCCCGGCGAGGCATGTGGCAACCACAGGGAGTCTTCTGTATCAGTCTAGCTGATACTTCAGGACAGTAAGGATGTGCCCCAGGTCCTTCGCTATCAGCCCACCCTCTATTAGGGGGTGCTCTTCTAGAGCTAGGCCTGGGACTGGAGCAGGGACTGGGACTGGAGATGGGGCTGAGGGTCCTCCTGTGGTCGCTGGGGAGGAGGCACTGATGGATGGCACAGTGCTGCTGGTTCCAGGAGAGGCGGTGGTGGGACCCGGTAGGGTCCGAGACAACATTAAACGGGACCCTTCAATGGCTGAAGGGTCAAAAAGGGAAGAGGCCACACTTCTTAAACCCTTCCACCACATAGCGCATGTCCTTGCATCGCTGGTACGGGTAGCGGAATACTCTGGCAAATGTTTTGTTTACCATGTAGGAGTGGTCAAAATGGCTAAGGTCTCCAGCTACCTTGGAGAACTCAGCCTTTAAAGGGCCAAAGTATGCCACATCCAGCGGCTGCAGGACATGGGTGCACTGTGGTGGAAGACAAAGAAGTATAACCCCTTCCCTTAGTGCCGCCGCGAGCACCTCCGGGTCCATGTGGCTCTTGTGCCCATCGAAGAGGAGAAGGAGAGGGCGCTATTTCACCGCATGCTTAATGAAGTGCTGAAACCTCTTCCTGAACAGGTCCCCGTCAATGTAGCCACTTCTAGCCAAGGCTTGGGGGGGGCCTCCCAGTGTGTAGTGGCCACCGGGGGGACGTCCTCCCTAGCTGTGTTGAAGCAGGCCAGCACTGCTTCACACCTTGGTCCCAGGAGCCTGCTGGTACACGTGTTTTGCACCCCGGGGAGCCAGCACTTTGTGCCTGCTCTGGTCGCTACGAAACCCAGATTATCGCAGTTATAGATTTGTCTGGGTTTCTCCCTCAACCCACTCTCCTCCAAGTGTTTCTCATAAGAAGTGAAGAAGGTGTCCATCGTCGGACGTGTGGCACACTCAGCACTCCCCCTGTCCAGGGTGTCCGGCCTCCTCATGCTCAGGTTCTTGTGCCTCCTCCTGAACATTTCCCACCACCTCTTCCCCAGTGGTGGGATTGTTTCCCCTGGGTGCCGAAACTTACAATAGAATAGAATATATAATTGTCCATCCAGGATGAAAATGTTTGTTTTGGCATCACCATACACATCCACATTTACATCACACACATTGAGAACAGTCAGTCCATCAATCTACATACATAAATACATAGAACACCAAATACCTGCGTATTTTGTCGGCGTATTTCATCAGCCTCTGTCTGGTGAAGGGGAACCCATGGCTGGCGCAGTAGATTCAGTACTGCACCAGAGAATTTTCATCCTCTGGTGCAAGCAATGTGGGTGGTCCACTGCGACAACCATGGGTCACCCGGCCGCTCAGCCTGTCCGCCAGGGTCTGCCGAGGTACACCATGCACCTTGGTAGATAAGAAAATAAAACTGTTACTAGCAGATAAAATTCACATACACATGGTGATCTCCTAAAAACAAAAGATGCCTAACCTTGGCAGCCTGGCGGATAGCCATCCCTGCCCCGCAGTCCTCCATGGCATGGAACATGTCCACCTCACTCCATTGCTTCCTCTTGACTTTCTCCATGCTGTGGTGTTAATACATGTAGTTAAATAACTTGGCATACTATACACATTTTAGAAAGATAACTCAATCTGAATATGTATAAACATTTACATTTCAGAGCTAAGGCATTGAAAGGTGATGAAAGTTTTCACAATAACTGAAAGTGTACACACGTTTTTTGTTTGATGTTATCTGTAATGACAATTAGTGTCCCAATTAGTTTAATATTGATGCATACATTGTACAATTTGACTAAATACTGCCTCTATGTAGCTGTTGTAAGATTAAACATAACCAACAGTGAAAGGTGTCAAAAAGTTAATGGTTCAAAGTTCCAAATACATTTTTGCAGATTGTGCAAAACGCCTCTGTCAGAGGACTTTAATTTTGATACGATAAAGCTTGACCACATTCCGCTGTTTTCGTGATATGTATTATCTAAAGCTTACAATTTCTTTCCTTTTTGCTGTCTTAGCAGTTCTATCAACATTTAGCAACTAAGCTAGTAACATTAGAAAATCTGTTAGCTATATTTCAGAGGTAAAACGTTGGATATTAAATGATGTGTGGTCGAATTGTACAATATGCAGCGTGTTCCACAAAATGTGTACATATATAACTTTTTTGAAAATGCTAAAAACCTAACTTAACTTACACAAATTGCACTGAAAATCGGTGGTCAGCTAGCTAGAAGGGTGTCGTTAGTCGCAAAACTTACCGTTCTTTTCCAGTCCATTTAAATGTTGAGCTCGAGGTGATTTAGTCCTCCAACCGCTAGAGAGTGTCCGAAGTTAGGGGGTGTCCGATGTTTGGGGAAAATAAGCTACTCCGATTTCAGAGCACTTTTTTCTGAGTGTGCCAGAGTGCAGAATATCTGATGAATTTATGAAAGCGCACAACCCTCTGAATATGACCAGTGTCAATAAACCCGCTGAATATGACCAGTGTCAGTAAACGTAGGCAAAAAAATAATAGTTAGTCACGAACGCTCTATATAACATGTAAAAAGCCTAACCAGGTCTGCTAAGGTGAGTAAAATGGTCAGTGAGATGTTCGGATCGAAACGTTGTCAATAAAGCGGTGAATTGTGAGCTTTAACAGTGTGCGGGCCTTCTTGTTCTATACTAGTATTCTTTATTAGCCCAGCATCTATGTTTTTAAGGATGTGTGTATGACCACAAACTTTTCAGTAAGATGTTCTCTTATTTGTGTCTGTAAGTAGCTAGCTAGCAAGCTACCCAACATTTAACCAGTTTGTTTAGCTGCTTGTTTGGGACAACGCATGCATTGGCAGGCAAGCTGCAGAAGGATGAGCAGGCTATTTGTTTATCTCATCATTTATCAGTGCAATTTTGACAGCCAACTAGCTGAAAAAGTTTCAGAGGGTTTATCTAATGTTTCTTCGTTAGATTTTTAGCTCATCTTGCTCTGGCTAGCATTAGTTGTTGATCTTGTTATTGTTGATGTGCATATAGGGAAAGATAGCCTACCTTTTTATGTTTGTTTGATCAATAAGACTGTAAAATTCCCAAATGTAAGAGGACTCCCATGGTACAGTGGGGGAAAAAAGTATTTAGTCAGCCACCAATTGTGCAGGTTCTCTCACTTAAAAAGATGAGAGAGGCCTGTAATTTTCATCATAGGTACACGTCAACTATGCCAGACAAAATGAGATTTTTTTTCTCCAGAAAATCACATTGTAGGATTTTTTATGAATTTATTTGCAAATTATGGTGGAAAATAAGTATTTGGTCAATAACAAAAGTTTCTCAATACTTTGTTATATACCCTTTGTTGGCAATGACACAGGTCAAATGTTTTCTGTAAGTCTTCACAAGGTTTTCACACACTTTTGCTGGTATTTTGGCCCATTCCTCCATGCAGATCTCCTCTAGAGCAGTGATGTTTTGGGGCTGTCGCTGGGCAACACGGACTTTCAACTCCCTCCAAAGATTTTCTATGGGGTTGAGATCTGGAGACTGGCTAGGCCACTCCAGGACCTTGAAATGCTTCTTACGAAGCCACTCCTTCGTTGCCCGGGCGGTGTGTTTGGGATCATTGTCATGCTGAAAGACCCAGCCACGTTTCATCTTCAATGCCCTTGCTGATGGAAGGAGGTTTTCACTCAAAATCTCACGATACATGGCCCCATTCATTCTTTCCTTTACACGGATCAGTCGTCCTGGTCCCTTTGCAGAAAAACAGCTCCAAAGCTTGATGTTTCCACCCCCATGCTTCACAGTAGGTATGGTGTTCTTCGGATGCAACTCAGCATTCTTTGTCCTCCAAACACGACGAGTTGAGTTTTTACCAGAAAGTTATATTTTGGTTTCATCTGACCATATGACATTCTCCCAATCCTCTTCTGGATCATCCAAATGCACTCTAGCAAACTTTAGACGGGCCTGGACATGTACTGGCTTAAGCAGGGGGACACGTCTGGCACTGCAGGATTTGAGTCCCTGGCGGCGTAGTGTGTTACTGATGGTAGGCTTTGTTACTTTGGTCCCAGCTCTCTGCAGGTCATTCACTAGGTCCCCCCGTGTGGTTCTGGGATTTTTGCTCACCGTTCTTGTGATCATTTTGACCCCACGGGGTGAGATCTTGCGTGGAGCCCCAGATCGAGGGAGATTATCAGTGGTCTTGTATGTCTTCCATTTCCTAATAATTGCTCCCACAGTTGATTTCTTCAAACCAAGCTGCTTACCTATTGCAGATTCAGTCTTCCCAGCCTGGTGCAGGTCTACAATTTTGTTTCTGGTGTCCTTTGACAGCTCCTTGGTCTTGGCCATAGTGGAGTTTGGAGTGTGACTGTTTGAGGTTGTGGACAGGTGTCTTTTATACTGATAGCAAGTTCAAACAGGTGCCATTAATACAGGTAACGAGTGGAGGACAGAGGAGCCTCTTAAAGAAGAAGTTACAGGTCTTGGAGAGCCAGAAATCTTGCTTGTTTGTAGGTGACCAAATACTTATTTTCCACCATAATTTGCAAATAAATTCATAAAAAATCCTTACAAAGTGATTTTCTGGATTTTTTTCCTCAATATGTCTGTCATAGTTGACGTGTACCTATGATGAAAATTACAGGCCTCTCTCATCTTTTTAAGTGGGAGAACTTGCACAATTGGTGGCTGACTAAATACTTTTTTTCCTCACTGTATATAGCTACATATTTGCCGAAATCCATTCAAGTGTATATTGTGGCTTTTGCCAAATGCATTCTAATGATCTAAATTCATGCTGTTGCAATTGCCTGTAAACACACAGTCCAATTCAAAATGAATGATGGAAGGCCAGTGTTGCCAACTCCTCAGTAAGGAAAGTAGCTATTGGCTGTCCTAAAAGTCGCTAAATGACGTCATTACCTAATTTGCATAATTGTCCATGTGCATGTAATTGTGATGGACGCTGTAAGAGAGAGGAATAACGTTGTGGGAGAGACATGAAAATAGCTGTGCAACGTCACTCCCCATCCAACCTGACAGAGCTTGAGAGGATCTGCAGAGAAGAATGGGAGAAACTCCCCAAATACAGGTGTGCCAAGCTTGTAGCGTCACACCCAAGAAGACTCGAGGCTGTAATCGCCGCTTCAACAAAGTACTGAGTAAAGGGTGTGAATACTTATGTAAATGTAATATTTCAGTTTTTTATTTTTTATAAATTTGCTAAAATTTACAAAAATAGATGGATTAGTGCATTTGGATTAGTGCAATTTATGCAATATATGGGGTATTGTGTGTAGATTGATGAGGAAAACAATTATTTAATCAATTTTAGAATAAGGCTGTAACATAACAAAATGTGGAAAAAGTGAAGGGGTCTGAATACTTTCCAAATGAAATGTAAGTGCTCGCTTGTCAGAAAATATTAAAATAAAGTGTCATATTCTCCCTGGGGTTGTATATGAACAGATTTTAATAAGATTTCAGTTTATTAAAATGCTGTCAGTTCCACTTTAAACGTCTTACTCACATCGGCTACAGAGAGCGTGATGACACAGTCATCCGGAACAGCTGGTGCTTTCACGCATGGTTCAGTGTTGCTTGCCTCGAAGCGAGCATAGAAGGTATTTAGCTCGTCTGGTAGGCTCGCGTCACTGCGCAGCTCTCGGCTGGGTTAACTTTTGTAATCCGTGATAGTTTGTAAGCCCTGCCACATCCGACGAGTGTCAGAGCCGGTTTAGTAGGATTTGATCTTAGTCCTATATTGACGCTTTGCCTGTTTGATGGTTCGTCGAAGTGCATAGCGGGATTTCTTATAAGCGTCCAGATTATTGTCCCTCTCCTTGAAAGCGGCAGCTCTAGCCTTTAGCTTAATGCTGATGTTGCCTGTAATCCATGGCTTCTGGTTGAGATATGTACGTACTGTTACTGTGGGGATTACGTTATCTATGCAGTTATTAATGAAGCCGGTGACTGATATGGTAAACTCCTCAATGTCATCGGATGAATCCCGGAACACATTCCAGTCTGTGCTATTTTACAGGGGACAGCATTTCTTTGTATTTTACAGATAGATCATTTCATCTGCAGAGACTCCATTGGTATGTTTTGTGGAGGACCATCAATAATCAATAAAGGCTCCCCATGCATCACCTCAGAAGCATTGAGAGAAAGAAAGAGAGAGAGAGAGGGGGGAGAGAATAGGGATCCCAAAAGCCAGAGAAAGAGAGAGCGAGTAAGCGACCAATCTCTCCAATTCTTTGCAACAGCGTTGTCATTGTTTCAATTATTGGGATCACTGCATGTTCCAATAATGCTGGAAATGGCCAGCATTATTACTGTATATCAGTGTTGAGTGTTGGCTCTTTCTCTGAGGCATTCCATCTTCACTAAACACTGAGAAAGACAAGTAATAGGCTGTGACTGCTCACTCAAGGCCAATGAGTGGGCCAATTGGCACATTAGGAAGTGTTGTGTGGATCCATGGTGTCATATGTCCATTCAATAATGTTGCCAGCACCATCTCTGCCACTGTAGATCAAGCCCTCTGTTTCCAAGGGTGGTTGAAAACTATTTGTCATTTCTCTGGTGAGTTTGGATTTTTGAAGCATGCATTTTTTAGCATGCAATGTGGTCAATGCCACACTAGCCACAGTCAATACAAAAATAATCATAATCTTGCGTACATTTTGAACAGGTTTTAACCCTTTAACTGGCAGACCAAGTAAAACAAATATCTGAAAAATATGTGTATTTAGCCTTAGTATAGGCCATAAATTAATAATTTTTATTTGCATGACTTAAAATGTAATAAATAATGCAGTGCAAACATCTCAACCAGGCGGTTGAGTTTCCCAATTAGGAAGGGTAAACAAACTTTTTAAATCATCAAAACAATTATACCAGAATTTACATTTTGTCTGCTTCAGTTACTAATAATGTAATATATGCCTAGTTAAATGAAGACTAATATCAAATATGAATACAATTATGATACATGTGTGTGTCGAAATATGAATATTCAAATATATGTAAATAAATGCATTTACAGTTTATATGCATAGAATACGAGTAAAATTACATGTACTGAATAATATTGTGAAACATATTGACGATAACAGGCAGACAGTAAATAATAAAATGGATATAAAGATTGTTGAATTTGCACAGACAAAATGAATCCCATAACAATATTTTTCCATTGTCCATAATAGCCTAGCATTGACTTAATAGCATTCTTTTAATTGGCAACCCAACCGCCTGGTAGAGCATATTTTTCAACAACAACATTTTAGTAATTTAATAAATTAATATAAAATTATGTTTTAGAGGTCAACAACATGTTACAACCTTGTAGTTTCCCATTTTATACACAATTTGTACTGAAAATGTGTGATTATTAAGGTTCAGTTTTGCACATGTTCATATCCTGGTTTTCAGCCATTTTTGAATGTGTTAAAAAATATATAGGTGTCCGATAATTAAAACCACATGATCACTTTACTAAATGGCATTGGCTGAGATGATAAAATATGCCAAACAAAAGTAACATCTTTAATTTCATTTAAAATTGGTTGTCAAAATTAGCAGTGGTGGCAGTGTTTTGATGCGAACTCCTAGATGCCAAGCTCACCTACACTGGGAACTGTGTGTGTGTGTGTGTGTGTATGTGTGTGCATGTGTGTGTGCGTTTATGTCTGTGCATCTGGGCGCCTGTGTACGTGTGGGTCATTCGAGGTCACGCAGTTTCATAATGGCGTGTTCCAGTGACAGCACTCATGAACACGAACATGGCTTTTCCATCCAAGGGCTGGAGAGAAGCCTGCCAGTCATACAAATTCCTGGAAGGGTTTTGCAATACTCCAGTAAGTGAGACTACTCAGCATAGCAACAGTGTGCTGCTCACTGAATTCTGTAAGTTCATTTGACATGGTCAGGTAAAACAAGTCTTGGGTTTTAGGAATGAATGTGAATTATATGCACCTCTTGACAAATTATTTTGTCACTCTAAAGTCATTGTTATTTAAAGGGTGTCCCGTATAAAGTTGAATCCATCTGGATTCAGCATGTGTCTTTCCATTTGTAGAAATGGGAAAGGGACTTTGAATATCATAAGCTAAAGCACCTTAATGAAGTCATATACGAGTCTTTTAGAGCTAGTACAGATCCCTTTCAACTCAGAAATAGTCCAGGTCTCTCAGATAGTGTCAAACGCTACTGGCATTACAAGTCATTGTCTGTCTGTATGCATTCATCAAGTTTCTATGTGATCTTCTGGAACTGTGGCAGTGTTGAAAAGTCTACAAATGGGGAGGAATGCTCTCTGGACTCATTAGTAAAAGCCTTTAACCTGGCATGAACAGAGAATTATCCCCCCTGGTCTGAACTGAAGAAGAAAATACAAAACAGAAGGAAAACAGAGGATTATTCACCCTAGTCTGAAGAAGAAAACACAAAACAGTAGGAAAAAATGTACCACAGCACGTCTCTATCATAACTTGCCTTTTATCACGCACACTCTTTACTGTAATGACTGAGAATGAGCGGATATTGGCTGTGAGCATAGTAAGGACATGTGCATGCCTACTAGCGGATGGAGATGAATGTATCTGCCTACTAAACTTGGCCTGATCTGCCTTCCTTCAGTGTTCCTTACATCACTAACAAAGCTCCAGGGCTTCTTCCATTCGCAAGCATATTTAGATTCCAGATTATGATGCACAAACGGCAGTACTACCACGGGGGAAGGTGCGTGAATGTGTTCTTCAGTGTTCTTCTACCCTCAATCCCTGGTGAAATAATCATCTCCCTATACTGCCCCAATGCCTAAGGAGAGCAATCAGTGGAACTGGATATGGAAGCTGATCTGAGCTCAGATGAGCAGAGTCAAGCGTGTAGAGGAAGAGGAGGGAATTGAAGAATGCTGATGATGGAATGTTCCAAGTATTCTGACCCCGTTGGGATCAAAGTAAACCAAATAAGAACATTTAGTATTTTTTCTCCCTTTTCATTCCAAGTTGTTTGGAGGCCTTTCAATTGGGTGCTTCACTTCTGCTTACCACAGCTTAAGCTATTCAGGAGGTATTGACGATCTGAACTGAGGATGAATGCACCAAGGAGAGAGACACTAAATTATAAAATGCCTTCTTTCTCTGTTCTTTTCTTCTTCTCAGGATGTTAGAGAACTCTCTGCTCAGCGCTGAAGTGAAGGAGGGAGAGATTCTGCCTCCCACCATTCAGAAGTTGATGAAAGGATACAACAAGTACCTCAGGCCTTTCTTTGACAGTAAGGGAAACTAATCAAGGGAGCTGTGTGTGTGTGTGTGTGTGTGTTTGTGTGTGTGTGTGTGTGTGTGTGTGTTTGTCTGTGTGATTGTGTGCCTTACCATATTCCCATATTAATTTCAAGATTTATTTTGACAAGACTATGCATCTCCCTGAGCCTTTACCTGCCAGATGGAAGCAATCTCATTCCACATGAATAGCACGGTATGTGCATGATGAACATTTGCTAATACTAAATACAACTAAAGACATGCTACCAACACATGAACACACCTGGTGATTTTAGTCATAGGGGTAGGCAGTTCGTATCAATAGTAAGCAGCTGATAAATTGTCATTTTTCTGAGGAGTCACAATTCTCATGCATATTCATTGTGACTAATATGGATGCTGTACAGTGGTCAACATTTCCATGCATAGGCCTACTCAGTGTGACTTCCTAATATGGATGCTGTACAGTGGTCAACATTTCCATGCATAGGCCTACTCAGTGTGACTTCCTAATATGGATGCTGTACAGTGGTCAACATTTCCATGCATAGGCCTACTCAGTGTGACTTCCTAATATGGATGCCGTACAGCGTAACCTTGTAAAGACAGTGACATGACGTATTGTAGCCTTTGATCCTCTGCACTGTTTGTAGTTCTCACAAATCCCTTGTCATTGTCATTGTCTCTGTCTCAGAGAATCCCTCTAAATGTGATTGTTTTGTTTGCCTGCTGTTTGATTAATAATCGATGACACTGAACCGAATCAGAGAAAATGTAATTCACAGAGATCAGTGCACTCCTGATCCCCATGATCCCCACACAGGTGGGCAGCTCCGAACGCATGCCTACACACACACACACGCGCGCGCGCACACTCTCTCTCTCTACAGAGTCCCCAGTGTAGGTGAGCTTGGTATGCACAGAAGTTTAATTGTTTATTTGGATTCCCATTAACTGTTACAATCGCACCAGCTTCTGTTCCTGGGGTCCAGGAGCACCCACGCATGCCTACATATAGAGTTACATACATGCACAAAGATTAGGTGACCTTGTTCTCGGCAAGCAAAAGCAGAAATACTAGAATGTTGTTATACAAGAGAGAGGGGAAAAGAGGATAATTCACATATGTAGGGGGCTGCACGCAACACTCTTGCTGTTGCCACTGATGTCGAGTATTCAGCACTAAGTTTCCCAAACATGCTCTTTTTTGTTTTGAGGCGTTTTGAATAACACTCCTTTCATTATACTGCTTTATGATTCCTCATGGTGCTCTGAATCCTCTCTTTCTCTTTCTGTTGCAGTTTCTCTTACTCTCGTTCTCTCGATCTCTTTCTGTCCCTCTCTCAATTTAATGAAATATACTTTATTGACATGGAAGTACAGCACTTACATCTCTTGCTCTCTCTCTCTCTCTCCCCTCCTGCCCTTTCTCTGTGTGTCTGTCTCATTTCTGTAGATGGGCCAGTGACTGTGGGCATGAGTTTGGACGTTGCCAGCATTGACACCATATCAGAGATCAACATGGTGGGACAACTTCCTGTGTCATTTATGACGCATTGTACAATGTGATAAGGGGTGAAAGTAGATTTAATTTCTTCCCGGTATGGGACTTACTATGATTATTTTTAATGGGCCTAATCATAGAATTACATAGAATATCTATTAATTCAATAGGATCTCTGTGAGACTAGTCGTAAAGATTTGTCATTGAACTTTTGAAAAGTATTAACTTTTTTTGTGGCATAAACACAACCAGTCATAATGTTGTCATCTGATTGTCAAATAATCACTTCAAAGGACTCCTTTACTCGGATACCCGGGCACATTCGTTCATCCACTCACAACATATTTCCAGCCTCCAAACAGTGGTGAATGGAAAGAGACATCTCTAACATTTGCCGATTCTCATTAGGCCAGAATTTATGCGTCCTCTGCTGTCTGCGCGCGTCTCGGTGTCTGCCATTCATCTCTGCCTTGGCAAAATGTCACTGTTCTCGTTGAAACACATCACATTTTAGAGCGTAAACGTATACGTTTTCAAGTCCATTCGCTAATTTTTCATGCCTCTAACGTGGTAATGATATATAAGGTTGTAATAGCCTACAGTTTTCTTTACATTTTGTTTTAATTATTGTGATAGGCTGTGATATTGTGA
This sequence comes from Coregonus clupeaformis, assembly GCF_020615455.1. Lineage (NCBI taxonomy): Eukaryota > Metazoa > Chordata > Actinopteri > Salmoniformes > Salmonidae > Coregonus > Coregonus clupeaformis. Next base: position 44,825,437 of record NC_059192.1, on the reverse strand, counting down.
AAGGCTGATGTATCCCCACCAATTATTTTACCGGGATGCCGTACCGGACAGTACCAGCTTACTTTCACCCCTGATTGTGATATTAAAATACATATTACATTCCAGTATGTCTATCATGGTATGTAATCAGCTGTTAGACTTGAATCAGCGGTTAGACTTGAAGATGCACTATAAATGCAGTACAATCGCGCAATGCTGACCTTTGATATTGCTCTATAGGACTACACGGCCACCATCTTCCTGCGTCAGCGCTGGACAGACGAGCGCCTGGTGTTTGAGGGGAACAAAAGCCTGAGTCTGGACGGCAGGCTGGTGGAGCTGCTCTGGGTACCAGACACCTTCATCGTAGACTCTAAGAAGTCCTTCCTCCATGACATCACTGTGGAGAACAGGCTGATCAGGATCTTCCCCAATGGAACAGTGCTCTACGCCCTGAGGTAGGTCGCCTGAAGAAACACACACAGGCACGCACGAATGCATGAATGCATGCATGCACACACACGGACACACACACTCACACACACACACACAGGGATCCAACAATGCAAAGAGCCTTGAACTACGCTGAACAAAAATATAAACGCAACATGAAATTTCAAAGATGTTACAGTTCATATAAGGAAATCAGTCAATTGAAATAAATAGATTAGGCCCTAATCTATGGATTTCACATGACTGGGAATACAGATATGCATCTGTTGGTCACCTATACCTTTAAAAAAAGGTAGGGGTGTGGATCAGAAAACCAGTCAGTATCTGGTGTGATCACCATTTGCCTCTCCTTGGCATAGTTGATCAGGCTATTGATTGTGGCCAGTGGAATGTTGTCCCACTCCTCTTCAATGGCTGTGCGAAGTTGGATATTGGCAGGAACTGGAACACGCTGTCGTACACGTCGGTCCAGAGCATCCCAAACATGCTCAATTGGTGACATGTCTGGTGAGTATGCAGGCCATGGAAGAACTGGGACATTTTCAGCTTCCAGGATTTGTGTACAGATCCTTGTGATATGGGGCCGTGCATTATCATGCTGAAACATGAGGTGATGGCAGCGGATTGATGGCACGACAATCTGCCTCAGGATCTCGTGACGGTATCTTTGTGCATTCAAATTACCATCGATAAAATGCAATAGAGTTCATTGTCCATAGCTTATGCCTGCCCATACCATAACCCCACCGCCAGTGGTGGAAAAAGTACAGTGCCTTCCAAAAGTATTCAACCCCCTTGGCGTTTTTCCTATTTTGTTGCATTACAACATGTAATTTAAATTGATTTTTATTTGGATTCCATGTAATGGACATACACAAAATAGTCCAAATTGGTGAAGTGAAATGAAAGAAAATTCTAAAAAATAAATAACAGAAAAGTGGTGCGTGCATGTGTATTCACCCCCTTTGCTATGAAGCCCCTAAATAAGATCTGGTGCAACCAATTACCTTCAGAAGTCACATAATTAGTTAAATAAAGTCCACCTGTGTGCAATCTAAGTGTCACGTGATCTGTCACATGATCTCAGTATATATACACCTGTTCTGAACACCTCTAAGCAAGGTGCACCACCAAGCAAGCGGCACCATGAAGACCAAGGAGCTCTCCAAACAGGTCAGGGACAAAGTTGTGGAGAAGTACAGATCAGGGTTGGGTTATAAAGAAATATCTGAAACTTTGAACATCCCATTAAATCCATTATTAAAAAATTGAAAGAATATGGCACCACAACAAACCAGCCAAGAGAGGGCCGCTTACCAAAACTCGTATTTGGTTTAAAATATACTTTTACTTTTGATACGTAAGTATAAATCATTTCAAATTCCTTATATTAAGCAAAACAGATGGCACTTTCTTGACAGATGGCATTTTCTTGTTTTTTTTTATTTACGGAAAGCCACGGGCACACCAACATTCAGACATCATTTACAAACAAAGCATGCGTGTTTAGTGAGTCTGCCAGATCAGAGGCAGTAGGGATGACCAGGGATGTTCGGTTGATAAGTGCGTGAATTTGACTATTTTCCTGTCCTGCTAAGCATTCAAAATAAAAAGTACTTTTGGGTGTCAAGGAGAATGTATGGACTAAAAAGTACAATATTTTCTTAAGGAATGTAGTGAAGTAAAACTAGTTAAAAATATAAATAGTAGAGTAAAGTACAGATAACTTAAGTAGTTTTCTAGGGTAAGTACTTTAAAGTATTGTTACTTAAGTACTTTACACCACTGCCCACCGCCACCATGGGGCACTCTATTCACAACGTTGACATCAGAAACCACACGCCCACATGCCATCTGCCCGGTACAGTTGAAACCGGGATTCATCCTTGAGGAGCACACTTCTCCAGCATGCCGGTGGCCATCAAAGGTGAGCATTTGCCCACTGAAGTCGGTTATGACGCAGTCAGGTCAAGATTCTGGTGAGGACGACGAGCACGCAGATGAGCTTCCCTGAGATGGTTTCTGACAGTTTTTGCAGATATTCTTCGGTTGTGCAAACCCAGAGTTTCATCAGCTGTCGGGTGACTGGTCTCAGACGATCCCCCAGGTGAAGAAGCCGGATGTGGAGGTCCTTGGCTGGCGTGGTTACACGTGGTCAGTGGTTGTGAGGCCGGTTGGACGTACTGCCAAATTCTTTAAAATGACATTGGAGGCAGCTTATGGTAGATAAATTAACATAAAATTATCTGGCAACAGCTCTGGTGGACATTCCTACAGTCAGCATGCCAATTGCACGCTCCCTCAAAACATGAGACATCGGTGGCATTGTGTTGTGTGACAAAACTGCATATTTTAGAGTGGGCTTTTATTGTCCCCAGTACAAGGTGCACCTGTGTAATGATTATGCTGTTTAATCAGCTTCTTGATATGCCACACCTGTCAGGTAGATAGACTATCTTGATAAAGGAGAAATGCTCACTAACAGGGATGTAAACAAATTAGTGCACAACATTATAGAGAAATAAGCTTTTTGTGCATATGGAAAACTTCTGGGATCTTTTATTTCAGTTCATGAAACATGGGACCAACACTTTACATGTTATGTTTATATTTTTGTTTTGTGTAGATAACTCCCTGCAGGATCACTAAATCAAATATTGCTCAGTGTGCTCAAGTAGAATTAGCGATTGGGTTTTCTAAAGCAGTGATTGAACAGTGCAATGGGCTTATTTTAGGATTGAGGAGAGGGACAGAATGAGCAGTAGAAGTGCCTTCAGAGGTACGCCAGAGGGAATACATGGAGAAACACTGAGATGGTTCTGCTAAGGGGAAAGAAGCCTCTGAGGTTGACAACTGTTAACCGTTTTCTCTCATCTCTCCAGGATCACCACCACTGTGGCCTGCAACATGGATCTGACCAAATACCCCATGGACAAGCAAACCTGCACTCTGCAACTGGAGAGCTGTAAGATTTCCGTTCAGATTCACTTCTACAGCTAGGCAGCAATGTGGCTGTCTAATAATAATAATTCTAATTTATTCAACTCCTATAGCGCTTTTCATTACAGAAATAATCTCAAAGCGCTTGAAAAGTAAAACTAACAATAATAAAATAAAACACCTATATGATAGAGTAGGCCTGGACTATGATTTTCAGCCAGAGTTGAACATGTTGAGAGTTTCAAGCTTCCAACAGAGGGAGCAACAGTCAAGAGGGAACCACATGGCTTGAGCAGAGTGAGGAGGTTAACAGGAGAAGATGAGCAAGCCCTTCGGAGGCAGATAGCACAGTTCACCTTCCATTCAAGCCATCTCACGGGCACCTCACCGCCCCCGCCGTCTGACTGCGACTTCTCTGTAGCCGTTCACTCTGTCTGGTCTTGTAAAACGGGAAATGAAGTTTGTTTTTGAGCTCTCCATTCACTTAAGATAATAATGACAGCCAGCTCATAACTTCGGAGGAACCCTCCTGAGCTTGAAATCGTCACTGCCAGCTCATCATGCATTGAAGTCAAGGAGTCAGTAGAAACAACAAAAACTTGCCTGGTGTATTTGAATCGAATCAAAACACACTAGCTAGCTAGCTATGTAGCATTGATAGCTAGCTATTTTGAGAAAGCTGATTTGCCATGAATTCATGGGGAGAAAACAAATACATTTAATACAGACAAATTCTATAAACATTTAGCTATTTAAAACCAAAAAGAAGGTACACCACCAGTCAAAAATTTGGACACACCTACTCATTCAAGGGTTTTTCTTTATTTTTTACTATTTTTTACATTGTAGAATAATAGTGAAGACATCAAAACTATGAAATAACACATATGGAATCATGAAGTAAACAAAAAAGTGTAAAACAAATCACAGTATATTTTATATTTGAGGATCTTCAAATAGCCACCCTTTGCCTTGATGACAACTTTTCACACTCTTGGCATTCTCTCAACCAGCTTCACCTGGAATGCTTTCCCACATATGCTGAGCACTTGTTGGCTGATTATCCTTCACTCTGCGGTCCGACTCATCCCAAACCATCTCAATTGGGTTGAGCTCGGGGGATTGTGGAGGCCAGGTCATCTGATGCAGCACTCCATCACTCTCCTTCTTGGTCAAATAGCCCTTACACAGCCTGGAGGTGTATTTTGGGTCATTGTCCTGTAGAAAAACAAATGATAGTCCCACTAAGCCCAAACCAGATGGGATGGCGTATCGCTGTAGAATGCTGTGGTAGCCATGCTGGTTAAGTGTGCCTTGAATTCTAAATAAATCACAGACAGTGTCACCAGCAAAGCACCCCCACACCATAACACCTCCTCCTCTATGCTTTACGGTGGGAAATACACATGCGGAGATCATCCGTTCACCCACACCACGTCTCACAAAGACACAGTGGTTGGAACAAAAAAATCTCCAATTTGGACTCCAGACCAAAGGACAAATTTCCACCGGTCTAATGTCCATTGCTCGTGTTTCTTGGCCCAAGCAGGTCTCTTCTTCTTATTGGTGTCCTTTAGTAGTGGTTTCTTTGCAGCAATTCGACCATGAAGGCCTGATTCACACAGATCCCTCTGAACAGTTGATGTTGAGATGTGTCTGTTACTTGAACTCTGTGAAGCATTTATTTGGGCTGCAATCTGAGGCTGGTAACTCTAATGAACTTATCCTCTGTAGCAGAGTTAACTCTGGGTCTTCCATTCCTGTGGCTGACCTCATGAGAGCCAGTTTCATCATAGCGCTTGATGGTTTTTGCGACTGCACTTGAAGAAACTTTCAAAGGTCTTGAACTTTTCTGTATTGACTGACCTTCATGTCTTAAAGTAATGATGGACTGTCATTTCTCTTTGCTTATTTGAGCTGTTCTTGCCATAATATGGACTTGGTATTTTACCAAATAGGGCTATCTTTTGTATAGCCCCCTACCTTGTCACAACATAACAGACTCAAACACATTAAGAAGGAAAGAAATTCCACAAATTAACTTTTAAGAAGGCACACCTGTTAAATGAAATGCATTCCAGGTGACTACCTAATGAAGCCGGTTGAGAGAATGCCAAGAGTGTGCAAAGCTGTCATCAAGGCAACGGGTGTCTATTTAAAGAATCTCAAATATAAAATATATTTTGAGTTGTTTAACACTTTTTTTGTTACTACATGATTCCATATGTGTTATTTCATAGTTTTGATATCTTCACTATTATTCTACAATGTAAAAAATAGTAAAAATAAAGAAAAACCCTTGAATTAGTAGGTGTGTCCAAACTTTTGACTCGTAGTGTATATATTTTTTAAACACTTTAAAATTATTAAATATTTACAAACTGTACATAGCTCTCTGTATAGGCTGATACAAGGGTACCATGGCTAAGGAAAGGAGCTGTCCCTCTGAACTGTCGCTCTGTTGTGTCATTGGGTTTCATTTGGTATGATGGTTTTAATTACCAAAACAGAGAGAGAGAGAACGAGTGTGTGTGTGTGTGTGTGTGTGTGTGTATTGTGTGTGTATTATAAGTGTATATGCATGCATGTGGGGGGGTGTGTTTACAGTGCCTTCGGAAAGCATTCAGACCCCTTGACTTTTTACACATTTTGTTACGTTACAGCCTTATTCTAAAATGGATTAAATTAATTTTTTCCCGAGGCAATCTACATACAATACCCCATAATGAGAAAATGAAAATATGTTTTAAATTTTTTTTGCAAATGTATATAAAAAAAAACAGAACTACCTTATTTACATAAGTATTCAGATCCTTTGTTATGAGCCTCAAAATTGAGCTGTTTCTACAACTTGATTGGACATGATTTGGAAAGGCACACACCTGTCTATATAAGGTCCCACAGTTGACAGTGCATGTCAGAGCAAAAACCAAGCAATGAGGTTGAAGGAATTGTCCGTAAAGCTCTGAGACAGGATTGTGTCGAGGCACAGATCTGGGGAAGGGTACCAAAACATGTCTGCAGCATTGAAGGTCCCCAAGAACACAGTGGCCTCCATCATTCTTAAATGGAAGAAGTTTGGTACCACCAAGACTCTTCCTAGAGGTGGCCGCCCGGCCAAACTGAGCAATTGGGGGAAAGGGGCCTTGGTCAGGGAGGTGACCAAGAATCTGATGGTCACTCTGACAGAGCTCTAGAGTTCCTCTGTGGAGATGGGATAACCTTCCAGAAGGACAACCATTACTGCAGCACTCCACCAATCAGGCCTTTATGGTAGAGTGGCCAGACGGAAGCCACTCTTCAGTGAAATGCACATGACAGCCCGCTTGGAGTTTGCCAAAAGGCACCTAAAGGACTCTCAGACCATGAGAAACAAGATTCTCTAGTCTGATGAAACCAAGATTGAACTCTTTGGTCTGAATGCCAAGCGTCACGTCTGGAGGAAACCTGGCACCATCCCTACGGTGAAGCATGGCGGTGTATCTATGAGAAAAAGAGAGAGAGCAAGACCGAGAAAGAGAGAAAGCGAGCAGGAGTGTGTACATGTTTAGGTGTACTTTCCCCAGTATTTGATTATATATGACTCTTATTAACCTTTTTAATTTCCATACGTATGTACTAGGAAGCTGATTGAACGTATAAGGGGATATCGGTGAACAGATTCCGTGGTCAAGGCTACGACGGCGCTAGTGCAATGAGTGGAGCTAGCTCAGGTGCTCAAAAGTGCATATCAGACCAAGAGCCTAATGCTTCTTAGGTAGTTCTTTATGAGTTTTAGTTTAGAAAACGATCTCTCCCCAGAAGCGACAGTTACAGAACGGTACAAAGAGCTTGATTGCCGTAGCAACATCAGGGAAACTGGGCAGAAGTGAGTTGTGCTTCAAATACAGCAGATCTGCCACATCTTTAATTGAGCCTCTCATTCTCCTTAATTGCCTTCCTCAACACGTTACTGAAAGAGATCAACTGTATAGGAAGCTCTGGACAGCCAATTCAGATTCAGATTCAGAGTGTAAAGTAGTCACATATACAGGGTTGCAGGTGTGATTGCAGGGTACAGTGAAAATCTTAGGTTCTGAGCTCCAACATGCAGGACTAAGTTAAATAAAATTATGAAAATGGTAATAAAACAACCAACTATAGAAATAGAAATAGCACTATATACATCATAACAACTGTAGCATTGATTCATAAATAAATGGCCATTGGGGTGGAGGCAGAGTAAAGACTGTTGAGGGGGTGGGGGGGAATGACCATAGGTGGAACAGCATGACCATTGAGGGGGTGTGGGGACCAAGTAAAATAAAAACAATAAATCAGGTAGCTGACTAGTGGTGGGTATTCAACAGCCTGATGGTCTGAGGGTAGAAACTATTGGCGAGTCTTACAGTTTTTGACATGATGTTCCTGTACTGCCCGCGTCTGAATGATTGAAGCGGGGCGAACGGGGCATGGCTTGGGTGGCTGATGGCCTTCCTGTGACACCTGGTGTTGTAGGTGTCCTGTAGGGCTGGCAGTGTGCACCCAATGGTGCATTCGGCTTCACGTATCCCCCTCTGAAGAGCCTTGCGGTCCACGGTGGTGGAGTTGCCGTACCAGGCTGTGATGCAGCCCGACAGTATGCTCTCGATGGTGCTCCTGTAGAACACAGTGAGGTCCCTCGGGGACAGGCTGAATTTCTTCAGCATCCTGAGGTTGAAAAGTTGCTGTCGTGCCTTCTTCACCACGGTGTCCGTGTGGTTAGACCATTTCACCTTCTCTGAGATGTGTATGCCAAGGAATTTTAAGTTATTGACCATCTCCACGGTGGCCCCGTTGATGAGGAAGCGGGCGTGTCCAGCCTGGTTCCTCCTGAAGTCCACAATCAGCTCCTTTGTTTTGCTAATGTTGATGGAGAGGTTGTTTACCTGGCACCACGCCTTCAGAGTGCCTACCTCCTTCCTGTAGGCTGTCTCGTCGTTGTTGGTAATCAGGCCTACTACTGTTGGGTCGTCAGCAAACTTGATGATGGAGTTGGAACTGTGTGAGGCCACGTAGTTGTGGGTACACAGGGAATACAGGAGGGGATTGTTGGCAGATGCAAACAGATTATCATATTTAGCGGACAACAGTTCTTGAGGGCTTGAACAAAAAAAGCGGTTTGCGATTTCGTTCATACTGGTGAACCGGCGTTCGAGTTGCGTGGTTGCAAATCAACAGACCCTTACAGTGCCTTGTAAAAGTATTCATCCCCCTTGGCATTTTTCCTATTTTGTTCCATTACAACCTGCAATTTAAATGGATTTTTACTTGGATTCCATGTAATAGTCAAAATTGGTGAAGTGAAATGAAAAAAGAAACTTGTTTCAAAAAATAAAAATAATAAAATAACGGAAAAGTGGTGCGTGCAGATGTATTCACCCCCTTTGCTATGAAGCCCCTAAATAAGATCTGGTGCAACCAATTACCTTCAGAAGTTACATAATTAGTTAAATAAAGTCCACCTGTGTGCAATCTAAGTGTCACATGATCTGTCACATGATCTCAGCATATATACACCTGTTCTGAAAGGCCCCAGAGTCTGCAACACCACTAAGCAAGGGGCACCACCAAGCAAGCGGCACCATGAAGACCAAGGTGCTCTCCAAACAGGTCAGGGACAAAGTTGTGGAGAAGTATAGACCAGGGTTGGGTTATAAAAAAATATCAGAAACTTTGAACATCCCACGGAGCAGCATTAAATCCATTATTAAAAAATTGAAAGAATATGGCACCACAACAAACCTGCCAAGAGAGGGCCGCCCACCAAAACTCACGGACCAGGCAAGGAGGGCATTAATCAGAGAGGCAACAAAGAGACCAAAGATAACCCTGAAGGAGCTGCAAAGCTCCCCAGCGGAGATTGGAGTATCTGTCCATAGGACCACTTTAAGCCATACACGCCACAGAGCTGGGCTTTACGGAAGAGTGGCCAGAAAAAAAGTCATTGCTTAAAGAAAAAATAAGCAAACACGTTTGGTGTTCGCCAAAAGGCATGTGGGAGACTCCCCAAACATATGGAAGAAGGTACTCTATTCAGATGAGACTAAAATTGAGCTTTTTGGCCATCAAGGAAAATGCTATGTCTGGCGCAAACCCAACACCTCTCATCACCCCGAGAACACCATCCCCACAGTGAAGCATGGTGGTGGCAGCATCATGCTGTGGGGATGTTTTTCATCGGCAGGGCTGGGAGACTGGTCAGAATTGAAGGAATGATGGATGGTGCTAAATACAGGGAAATTCTTGGGGGAAACCTGTTTCAGTCTCCCAGTGATTTGAGACTGGGACGGAGGTTCACCTTCCAGCAGGACAATGACCCTAAGCATACTGCTAAAGCAACACTCGAGTGGTTTAAGGGGAAACATTGAAATGTCTTGGAATGGCCTAGTCAAAGCCCAGACCTCAATCCAATTGAGAATCTGTGGTATGACTTAAAGATTGCTGTACACTAGTGGAACCCATCCAACTTGAAGGAGCTGGAGCAGTTTTGCCTTGAAGAATGGGCAAAAATCCCAGTGGCTAGATGTGCCAAGCTTATAGAGACATACCCCTAGAGACTAGCAGCTCTAGGGGTATGTATATATATTTTGCATCTTCAAAGTGGTAGGCATGTTGTGTAAATCAAATTATACAAACCCCCCAAAAAATCAATTTTAATTCCAGGTTTTAACGCAACAAAATAGGAAAAATGCCAAGGGGGGTGAATACTTTCGCAAGCCACTTTATCTCTGGTATATCTTGGCATGCATCATTCACGACTAAGTTTAAATTGTGTACAGCACAATGGACATAGGCTGTAATGCACAATGTCTCAGGAAAGTCTGGGTTGGCAATACTAAGAGTCCTATAGAAAACAGTTGGGCCAGAAAACCTGAACCTACAGGCCGTGGTGAAAGCTTTTGCACACAAAAAAAACTTCAGGAGACCAGGGGAGTTTCTCAAGTTGGATTTAATTTGATTTAATTTAATTTACCTTGAAAATTGCAGTCCATTTGTGTAGGCTATTAGCCAGACAAAACCTGCTGAGTTCAACAAGAAATAGTGGCTGAATTTATCCTCAAGCTGACTACTTTTTTCCTCATTATTAGGCTATTTGATGTGTAATTTTTATAAAAAGTTAGTAAATAGCAGCTAAATATGGTAAATAGCTATAGATAGTACACTGCATAATGAAACAATCCATAGTAAGGTAGCGTTTTGAGGGTGGACTGACTTTATTATTTGGCATTAATAGACTGGTTTTACGCACAGCAACTTTCTATCCACGCTGGGAGAGAGCATGACGACAGCTCATGTCATGCAGGTTCAGGTAGCCTATACAGGACAGTTGTTTATTAGCTGATTAGTATGCTGTTGCATCCAACATTTATTTTACAATCTGCAATGTTTGAGTTTCCAACTTTAAATACTGAACAAGTAATTACATTATTGCCACCAGCCAGCAGTCTAAAAATGGCAGCATTGCAACACCATGTATAGCTTTGTGAAATGTTATGCTTAACATGAGAAAATGATGACCAAATAGGCCTACCAATAAACATGCATCCATTAGCTAAAGCAAAGCTATACACTGAGTATACAAAACATTAAGAACTGCTCTTTCCATGACAGACTGACCAGGTGAATCCAGGTGAAAGCTATGATACCTTATTGATGTCACTTCAATCAGTGTAGATGAAGGGGAGGAGACAGGATTGTGTGTGTGCCATTCAGAGGGTGAATGGGCAAGACAAAATATTGAATTGCCTTTGAACAGGGTATGGTAGTAGGTGCCAGGCGCACCTGTTTTTGTCAAGAACTGCAGCGCTGCTGGGTTTTTCGCGCTCAACAGTTTCCCGTGTCTATCAATAATGGTCCGCCACCCAAAGGACATCCAGCCAACTTGGCACAACTGTGGGAAGCATTGGAGTCAACATGGGCCATCATCCCTGTAGAACGCTTTCAACACCTTGTAGAGTCCATACCCCGACGGAATTGAGGCTGTTCTGAGGGCAAAAGGGGGGTAAAACTCAATATTAGGAAAGTGTTCCTAATGTTTGGTATATTCAATGTACATGCCCTTGCACAACAGAAAGCCTATCATCGATTCATAGGCATGCAGCCACATAGACATGTCGCAATTTCAGCACCATGGACAGCGATCATCAGTTTGTGAGTGGCTGTCTGGCAAACACATTCTGTGTTACATAATTGTGTTACGCCAGTGCAAGTCGTGCTAAGCTATAGCCATATCACTGCCAAAGCAGTACTTCGAACCTAATGTCCCACTGATCCCACTCAATACATGTAGAGGTTAACTCAAGTCAAGTAAATTATTTTTCCCTTTACATTACTGCCAGGCTAAACATATACTGTGCATCCCAGACTCCCACAGCACACTGAAAAGCAGCACAGCACACTGAAAAGAGCCAGACTGTGAGGTGTCATTCTTTTTAATGTGCTGCCAAAAATGGAACATCGCTCCCCGCTCCTCTTCACTCCCCAGGCCGCACTCCACTTCCAACAGGGAAGTTTAAAGACAAGATGAGCGCCAGATGTTTAGATAGAGATGAAGGTGACAAATTTAGTGGCTGCTGACAGCAGAAAAGGCCTGGAGTTAGAAGACATTCACAGCCATGTTTGATTGTTGCTTAATGATGAGACCACACTCACCACAGTGGAGGATGCTGTATTAATTTGGTTTTGAAGATTTTAAAAGTCTCTATGCAGCCATTTTAAAGATGCCCCCATCTCGTTGTCTCAGTGAGCAGTATATTTTAAAAGGCAAAAGCTTTCACCTCTCCAGGCTGCAGGGTAGTGCACTTTTCAGGCTTCAGAGCACCTCAACACCCTAATGTCCTAATGTAACCATTCACGTGCTACTGCACAGGACTGCGGCGCCGGAGCATGCTTCAAACCCTTATTTGCACATTGCCCTGACCCGGCAGTCATGAAAATAACGAGTTCAGTCGGTAAAAGGGTAAACATAACAACACTGAAGAAGTTACAACAAGAGATCCTGAGCCTCAGCAGCTTCAAAGTCTCTGTTGCTTTTCGGCAGGGTGCTCTGCATACTACATTAAACACACTTTCCTCAATAATGTATGCCTTCCTGGATTTTCATACGTCAGGGGAGATGGTGAGATGGCAGAGTACGAGCCATGAGATCATTGGAGTAAAAGACCATCCTCTGTCTCTCTCCTCAGTCCTCTCTCCCCCCTGACTCAGTCCTCTCTCCCCTCTGACTCAGTCCTCTCTCCCCCCTAACTCAGTCCTCTCTCCCCCCTGACTCGGAAACCGATAAGTGGTCGAGGACTGTGTCAATTCTTCGTTAGTAGGCAAACGGAAGAGTGTCCTCCCCTCCTCGATAGCCACCTTTCATCGAGGAATACTCATGTGTATCCTACCGCAGAAGAGTTTTGAAATCTGCCACACACCCTTTCAATCAGCTTTTGTTTTGCCAGAGGAGAAAAACATGCACACGTTTAAAAACAATAGGTTACTTATTGTTTTATCTATAAAAATGTCTTGCACAACTAACTTCATTTGTTTTGAGCACTTTACACATTTCTTTTGGGATCCACCCCTGTAAACATTGTTCGCCTAATGATGCGCAAGTGTAGAATGATTTTCAAACAAGCGCATTTCCATCCACGTTCACTCTCTTCGCCAACTCTCAGGAGGCGAGAGAGAACTGAGGAGAGAAGACACAGGAGGTGAGCAAATCTAATTGATAAAAGGCCCAACAATGAGTATTTGATCTAATGAAGCAACAGGAAATGGGGATCCTGTGTGTCCCAGGATATTTCTCCTTCTCCAGTCAGTCGCCTCGTAGGGCTTCTTATGCTACAGCGTCCTCTGCAGGTTAATTACTGAACTACGTCTCATAATGAATCTCCAAAGGAAATGTCTACCTGAGCATAGAAAATGTGTGTTTCGGAGCAGACCTGGGTTCAAATACTATTTGAAATCTTTCAAATCCTTTGAGCGTTTGCTTTACCCCGCCTGATGTGCCAGGTGGGCGGGCAACGCATTTTTGGGATTTTTCATTTGGTTCATTTCAACAGGGAAGCTCAATCAAGCACAGTTTAAGTACTTTAAATTATTTCAAATAGCATTTGAACCCCAGGTCTGTTCCGGAGCAGTACACACATTATCAGTCCTTTATAGCTTTTGGCTTTATACAGTAATCAGCTTGCTACTAAGTTTAATAGACATTGTTATACAGTGTCACTGTGAGGTCTTCTAAATCCCGTGTAAACTGGTCTGTAGGATTATGTAAGGTCCTGACATAATATAAGACCTGAAATATATATGAATTACCTGCTGTTGTGTTAGGCAGGAAGGAAACTGTTAAAGCAGTGATATCCTCATTGCTGTTGTTTCCTTCTTGCCCTCTTTTTTCCCTTCTCTCTCCCTCTCTTGAAGTATTGAATGAACATTAAAGCTGCATTTGCATTAGCATTTCCTATTCACTCCTGCTGGATGTCACAGTGCTTCACAATGAGCAATGGAGGGCTGTTGCTACTGTATGCTACTATTATTTAATACAACATATTTAATAAAAATATAGTTTGAATAAAACATTAACATTTTAAAGTTTACCTGTGGCTGTCGCACACTTACAGCTCAGTAGCCAGCTAACCCTTATTCATTGTTTAATGGATGACTGTTTGTGTTTCTATTAGATGTATAGTAAGTAGTACACTGGTATGTGTGATAAAGTGTTATTGCAAAACATGTAGTCGCTTAGTGTAATAGACCCCCATTAGCTATCTCACTGTCTTTTACTTGACTTCATCTTTCTTTTCCTCCCTCTCTCTCTCTCTCTCTCTCTCTCTCTCTCTCTCTCTCTCTCTCCTCTCCCTCGCTATACAGGGGGCTACAACACCAATGATGTGATGTTCTACTGGACCAGAGGGAATGAGTCGGTCAGTGGTTTGGACACGCTGCGTCTAGCTCAGTACACAGTAGAGGACCACTACACCTCTGCGTCTGAGGCCATCTATGAAACAGGTTTGACTTTCAACTCCTACCTCTAACATTATCCTTTCATTATCCTTTCACAAATATTGTTTGACTACTGTTTAGATTTAGTCTCTTGTGACAGATGAAGCATTAGCTGGCAAACGGGCGTGCCACATTTGGTTCTGTGTGCCAAAAATAATATTGAGCAGCATGAAGCTTTTGGCAATTATGGGGACAGGCAACTAAGCAACTCAAAATAAATTATAATCTAGCTATGAATGTTAGCCATGTTCATCTTTTAAAGGAAAGTTCACCCACATTACAAAATGACACATTAGTTTCCTTACCCTGTAAGCAGTCTATGGACATGGTATGACAGTAATCCATGCTTTGGTTTAATTTCCCTGGCAGTGTTTCCATTTGCAAACATTTTAGCATTTGTGGCACAAATCCCACTCAAGTCATGGTACCGATATTACAAATGTTCCCGCATCATGTCCAAATCATCCGAAGTATCTAAAATATATTGTGAAGTTCAACAAAGTCACTTATAGATGATTTGAACATGATGCGAAAAAAATTTAATATCTGTACCTACCTTGTCCATAGACTGCCTACTGGGTAAGAAAACCAATATGTAATGTTGTAATTTGTGTGAACTATCCCTTTAAATGAATAGTTGGTAGTAAATGTAACCCTTTAAGGAACCTTTGGGTTCTATTAGCACACTCATTCTCATGTCTCTCTGCTGTTCATTTCTCTCTGTCTCTCTCTCACAGGCCACTACCCCAAGCTGATCTTCCACTTTGAGCTGAAGAGAAGCATCCTGTACTTCATCCTGGAGACGTATGTTCCCTCTAGCCTGCTGGTGGTCCTGTCCTGGGTTTCCTTCTGGATCAGCCAGTCCTCCGTCCCCGCAAGAGTCTGCATCGGTAAACCACTGTTCCTTAAACCAGGAAACACACCCACCAATCAAAACCAAGCAGATGCCTTTCCCATCCTATCACACTCTACTCCATGCAAACCTGCTGATCAGAAGCTTTTTGGCTGTCTGAAAACGTGTAGAATGCAGGCGGTTAGAGAAAGCAGGATGTTCCACAAGTGAATCATACTCCTGTTAGCCTACCTTTGTATTACTGTAATATAACGTATACATCTAGACTGGTGAATTAAGGCCAGGTAACTCAACTCAAGCTGAATCCTATTGATTTCTACATGTGTGGAGTGACCACAAGTGGTAGTTCATCGTTAAGCTATATAGTTTTGTTGTTGTTTGTGAATTGAAAGGAAAACTCCAGGACACTGGCGATCTTGATGCTTTCAAAGATTGAATGACTCATCCAACCATTGTGCTGTTGTTTGTGACAGGAGTGACCACGGTTCTGACCATGACCACGTTGATGATGGGTGCCAGGACGTCCCTGCCCAATGCCAACTGTTTCATCAAGGCCATCGACGTGTACCTGGGCATCTGCTTCAGCTTCATCTTCGGAGCGCTGATCGAGTACGCAGTGGCCCACTTCTGCACCCTCAACCACCCCGACGCCAACATTGTCATGGTGAGGCCTTCTGCATTGTTATCGACAGTGGTGTGGTTATCATTGTCACTTTCGTCATCATTGTTATTGTCGCTGTAATCATCATTAGCATCGTCATTGCCGTCATTTTCATGATCTTGATCATCATCAGCATCATTATTATCATCATCGTTATCGTCATCCTCATCACCATCATTATCAGAATCGTCATCATCTTCATCGTCTTCATCATTTCTTGTCTGCTGCAATGTCGCATACACTATTAATGTAAGTATCTTGTCCTTTTTTTTCATTTCAGTCAATAGCATCAGTTTTGGTGCATTAGTAAGTGTACTCTTCACACCTCTTGCTGTGCCTCTCTCTCCCCCTCCCTCCCCTCCAGTACGGTCACCAGATGGGAGGCTTTGACGAGGAGATGAACGGCATGGTCACTACCATCGCCACTGAAAACAATAGGGCCAAGAGGCGTAAGGAGAAAGCTGCTGCAGCCTCAGCGCCCATGGCAGAGCTGGAACTAGGCCCCTCCAGCTCCACTGGCAGCGAACCCAAGCCTGAGGCCCCTGAGGAGACCCCGAACCGCTGCATCACTGTCCTGGTCCTCCTCCGCAAGATCCTGCGCAAAGCTGCAAACTGTTGCCATGTTGAGAATCCCCACTTAATAGACAACTACTCCAGGAGGACCTTCCCCCTCTCCTTTGTATTCATCAACCTCCTCTACTGGACATACTACCTGTACTTGTAACACACAGGAGTGTGTGTTTCGGTATGTGCATGTGCCTGTGTGTGTGTGTGGGGGTGGGTGTCTGAATCTGTGTGTTTCTGTTTGTAAGTGTGATTTGTTCATACTGTATGTGTTTTTTCTCAAACAATGCACATGTTTACATTTACGGTCATGAGTGAGGCATAGTGTACAGTAGACCACCAACTACAGCACAACATCCTGAGGAGGATCAAATGTCCATGCCACATTTATTGTACCTGATTCAGCTCATTACTGCTCTCATAATTGATTAATTTCCAGTACGTTCTGTCCATCATCACCTGCTGATAGATGACCTATGGCTGGTGCGGAGCAGAGGAGTTAGTGGCTGGATGCGCTGTGTAATGGTGTAATATTTATGACTGAGCTCCTCACTGCGAAGGGAAGCCTCCAGAGTGCCTCTGGGTTAGGCTGGGTCCACACTTAAGCTTCGAATGGCACACTCTCTCTCTCTCTCTCTCTCTCTCTCTCTCTCTCTCTCTCTCTCTCTCTCTCTCTCTCTCTCTCTCTCTCTCTCTCTCTCTCTCTCTCTCTCTCTCTCTCTCTCATATTTTATTTCTATAATTAATCCAGTGGCCTTGGCTCCCTCCACCACATTATGGAAATAGACTCTCAATGAATCATAAACTGTTTTATATCATTTGTCATCATAGGATTCTGTTCCAGTATGTTTTACAAGGGCGACAACTGCCAGCACCTTAACTGGACAGGAATAATGCAATAGAATGGTATGAATATACAGCACCTAGTGGAGTAACAGTGATATATGCAGGATTTTTCATTGGAGCTGGTAGATAGTATTTTCCGCTGAGCTTTGTGATACATGCCATCTTAATGGTAAAGCTAGTACCTTTTCAATAGAGGTGAAACCGCTACTGTATTTTAACAGGATGTCATCATCAATCATCTGTTCATCATCCAGATAAGGGTTGAACTAACATGCCTCCTTGTCCTCTGTTGTGTGAGTGTTGTGTGTGATGATGAATGTCATATATTCCCAATCATGTTTTCACATATCAGTAATAACAAAGGACCAAAGATTTCAATTTGATTTGTAATCTTTCCATGGTTCCCTTTTGACTTTGTTCTGTTCCGTATAACTACTAATACAGTACATTTTGAAATGTTAAATTATTAGTTCCCATTGCTGCATAAAAAATCTTTCATTTAAAGTAACAGCATGCTATATCAGCATGCAAAAGGAAAACTGCAAGATTTCATAGTCCTGTGCAGACAGAAACAGTCTCACACTCAATGCATGTTTGTTTATTACTTCCTTGAATATCTTAAATATGAAGTGCATTTTTCTGTTACAATGCTATCACCCATATCCGAAAGCCATTGACAAGCAGGTTGTCCATAGCATAAAATAACAACATATGACTTGTTCATGACAATGACATACTAATGCATTCTCTTAATTAATGTACATAATGGAAGTCTATAGGTCGTTATCAATAAAACGTCACAATAAGGTGCAGAGCGTTCAGTTTGCCTGCTGGGGGGCAAGGAGACCCCCAGCTCCGCTAAACCATTGACAACTATGTGCCGTTTTCAAGGTATTATTAAATCAATGTTATAACTATTTGGTTTTAATATCATCATCTCTTCAAATAAAATAAAATCACATTTTATTGGTCACATACACATATTTTGCAGATGTTATTGTGGATGTAGTGAAATGCTTGTGTTCCTAGCTCCAACAGTGCAGTAGTATCTAACAATTCACGACAAAAAGAGCATTGAAGAGCATAGTCAGAACTTCACATTTCTGATTATTCCACATTTAGCTCTATCATCAGTCTGTAAACAACAATTGATCATGTAATTTCAAATCCGTGATGGTAGCTTATCCATTAGGCAGGTAGCTAGCTAGCTAAGCAAACAATGTGTTATTAGCTTGCTTCATCAGAAATTAGGCTTTTGAGAGCTTGACATCGGCAAGTCCTCGTCCTGGTAAAATTGTCAGTCAGACTACTGTCACCACCACTATAGATGGCAAGCAAATCAAAAAGTATTTGGATATAGCCATCTAGTTTATCCCCTAAAAGTTAGCTTGTTAACTAGCCATATTGATGTGATCTGTTATTAGCTAGCAAGCCAATTTGACGTGGTCCATCAATCAATGTAGCCTATCATGTCTGTCATGATTAAGCACTCTTAAAAACAATGTTGAAAAGGGGATGTTAGGTAATTATGCTAGGTAGGCCTACATTGGTTGGAGAAAAAAGTACATTAGGTCTACTTACCACTATGTTTAGCCAACTGTACAACTTTTCTACCAGTAGCTTGCAAAATAAACATTATCAGCTAAAAGTACATGGGCAAATATGCCCTTCTGCTGCTTGACAGGCAGAGCCTAAGAAGGATGGGAAATTAACCTAAACCACTCATACTTGTCAGGTATAGTTCACTTTTATTTTATATCAATCAAATATCCAATTAAGAGTTGCCAATATTGAGAGATATCGTGAGGCTACCCTCACGCATCTGAAATTACATGATCAATTGATGTTTACTGATCATGAAAAGCATGAAGTTACTTGCTGTATAACTCTGATGATAGAGCTACAGTGAATGTGCGCAATTGTTTTGCATGGAATAATCAGACATTTGTAGTTCTGACTATGCTCTTCAAGACGTGATAATATTACAACCAAATAGTTAACAGTGGCGTGTATTCATGGATGCCAAGGGAAGCCAAGCTTCGTCAAAAAAAAAAAAAAAAAACCTAAGCAAAAAAGGATCTGTCATCTCTCTGTGTTTCATACATTTCCTTCAATTCACAAGAGGCTGAATGTATCTCACCAGAGAAAGCATCCAAGTGAACGAAACAGCGCCCCTCTGTCTCTGTATGTGTAGCCCATCTATGCAGTCTGGTCAAAAAGAGTATGACATTATTGTCAACCGTAGCATTGAATGCAAGCGAGCATTTGGCTTCCTTTGATATTTTAAAAAATAAAATAATAGCCAATCAGCGTTGAGCATTCCTATTTTTTTATTTATTATTCTCGTGCTGTTGGCGGTAGGTGCACCTGATTCAGCTGCCCTGTGTGCCGGGTAGGCGAAGTGTTCCAATTTAGAACCATTTCATGTGTCTGAAGGTACAAACCCGCCTTCCCAGCGGGCCTGTAGAGCAAATCAAGTGCACTATAGGCCTACCGCTGGCCAATCGGATTGCTCAGATTTGTCTGCAGTAATGTAGCAGGCGTAAAAAAGTTGATACTGTGAAATTTCAAAACTTTTAAAACCATGACTAGAGAGATACTGTCAACGAATACAGCAAAGAGCTGCTGTTTTTATGAGTGAGTTCATGTTTATGTTCTTACTCAGCACTGCCAACCCTTTTATTCAACATAAAATGCTTGTTCTTCCTACTTCCACTCGCGCTACAACCAGCACTGCAGTTGTAATGAATGAATAGGAAAGTGTGTCGATAGGCTTGCATTGTTGTTATTATTAGCGGCTTGGGTCTTTTTTAATATCAAGGAATATTTCACTTTCTCTGTTCATAGGAGTAACAACATGAATTTGTGCATGAGGCAGAAATAATGCGGTGCGACTCGAGTTTAGCCATTAGCTGGAAGATGGTGTCCCTTTTTGGTCAGTGTCAGTGGAGGAAAGGGAGAGCGGAGGGATGTTGAGAGGTGGACCCTCAGTCTGCTGCTCTCTCCCTCCACTGAGACTGACCATCAGATGCAGGCACCATCAGCCCAGTAAAAATAAAAAGCAAATTATTTAAATGTATGCTCGCTAAGTTGTGCCTCACAAGTAATACAACTGATATATTACCGGTGTGATCATAGCCTACCTCAAATGTGGAAATATAATTTACAAAAATGGTTTGAACAACAATGTATTAGCAGGGCAATTCAAGCAAAGTCAATATGCAGTGATAATGTATTGGGCCTATAGCTTACTACACAAACCTCATTGCTACAGTACTGTTTTTAATAAGTTAATGTTGCATAGGCCTATGTTTTTTTAAATAATGTTAAAATAAAATCTGAGTGGTAGATCTCGGCTTGCATTTTGACTCAGAAAGTGATCTTGATTCAGAAAAGGTTGGTGACCACTGCTGTAGGCCATGTAACTGTTTCTTACATAAGCTGAAGAACATACGCACATCCAGGTATTTTCCACAAGTGCTGGAGCTATAGGCAAATTAATGATAAACAGAAAGGAAAACGCTGCACACTGCTGCTCATGCTCCCAGGTGATATTTATTTATAACAACGTTTCGACCCTTAGGTCTTCATCAGGCATCCATATCCCAGGTGGGGGTGGAAGGTCCTATTTATAGGGGCAGTACTCAGTGACATCACTTCCTGAAACAGGAGGTAAAAAATTTATAACACCTCCTGTTTGTGATGAAACAAAGGTGTGGTTGAATTTTTCTGCCACTTTGTCTTCTTATTGTCTCGGCCTCAGGCATATATATCACAGTGTCAAGGCATATGAACTAACAGGTTATAGAGCAAATAAAGCAATTATCACAATACATAGGTTGTAATATGGCTTTTTTTTCTGGCTGGGCTTCCCCAGTGATTTTACCCACACACCACTACTGATAGTTAACATTTATTTAACAACGATTTGAAAATGGCACACAGTTGTCCATGGTTTTAGTGGAGCTGATAGTCTCCTTGCCCCCCAGCAGGCAAGTCGAACGCTCTGCACCTTATTGTGACGTTTTATTGATAACTACCTATATTTGCAATAATTCAACATAATGCAACATTAACTTACAAAACATTTTGTTTTAGTCTCATTTTCACCAAAAGGGTTTTCATATAGTTTTTTTTCTTGTCTCTTTTTCTGAAATGCAACCCAATGCATTTGCTCTGCCAAACATGGTCTTGCTTCAGTGCATTATAATTAAACTCCTTTTTTAAATGACTAAATATCGTTGGTAATGAGCTACTGATGAAAATAGAAAACAAATATTAATTGTATGCTTTTTGTTTTGTTTTGCACGATTACCAATGATAACTTTATTTTTCTTTCTGTTTCTTTGCTTGTTTTGGGGTTTCATTAGGTTGTTTGCTAGTCTATGGAAGAGGAGTATTGATAGTCATGCGATACAAATGGATGCTATCTAAAAATATAATATTATAGACAACTGCCCTCAATTATACCATCACTTGGGACCAAACTTGGGTGTTACTTATATTGAACTTACTACAGTTTAGATACAAAATTATATTCTATGGTGCTAGAGCACCTTTATAAAACCAGTTTGATCTTCTCTTATAATCTGGTCTATGGTTAAGAAGAAAAAAGTGCACCAGGAACTGTGCACTGAGCTAATATATACGTAGATCAGTGCCAAATCCTGACAGTCAGATTACAGTCTATGTTACATGGTCATTGTGTTGGGTCACCTGATATCCCCTTAGCTACTGTAGCCAGAGCCAAAATGTAGCCAAATAATCCACTAAATCAAACCACTAAGGAAATGTTCCCTTTGTTTCTCGAGAATCCCACAAATTCCCATTCCCAATTCCCCTTTACGCGTGGATTCGCATGAAATGTGTTTGCTATGATGTTGTCATGTGAGCAATACTCTCCATCATCAAGCCCCTCTTTTTGGACTCCAGACTAAATGTGACTCCTCTCCCAGGACGTAACTACTGCTATTGGATATATAACCGCAATGGCAGGACACGTGATACACAGGACACAAGTCCAGGTACTGCAAGGCCAATCAGAGGCAACCAACCTGACCAATGAGGGTGTACTATACTACACTCCCTCCCCGACCCACTTGCCTCTGACAGACTGATTGGCCAATGCTGGAACAACCTATTTTCCTAATGTTTGGGACATTGTCAGGCAACGCTTCAAGGTGATGTTGTGTTATCTAAATCAAAGTTCTTGGGACACCTTCCTGTAAAATGTGTTTATACTGTAACATTTGAATATAGGCAGTTTGTTTGCTGAAATTGTTGTAAATAGGTACTTATACAGCATGTTTATTTGATGTTTCAATATTGATTAGGGTAATAAAATATACAGTCTAAATCATGCAGTTTTTCAAAAGATTTTTTTGCTCTAGCTAATGGGTGTTCTTTAGCCCATGGGTAAACAGAAAGTAAACTTTCAGAAGCAGAGAAGGTTTTTCCTTTCAGTGTTTGAGTCCCAGTCAGAGGTGTTTGGGCAGACTTCTCCCCTCTTTAGGCAGTCCTATCCAGGCTTCAGCCCTGATTGGTTTTGACTCAGCAGGATCATGAGCATTTGGGAAGTCTGAGACCGTTGTAAAAGTCATGTTCGACCACCAGAATACAAGGCAGGAGTCAGTTTAGCTGTTTTTCAAAAATCGTCACTAAACTATGAATACAATTCAGAAAAAAAAACACAACACGAAAAACTACTTGAAATGTTATTTTAAAAAACAGGGGTGCCTAATCAAATACTACAGGAATCATTGCAGTTGTATCACAGTTTGTACCCCTCACATCTATGTGAGTTGAAAGGTTTGATCACAGATTGAATGCAATATTGCATCCTTAGATCATAGCTAGATTTGCCCGATGCAATATGGTTTGTATCGCTGCCTCTGCTCCAACTCCTACAGAATTCGAACACACTACAGAATTCGAACACACACTAATGTAGGATTTATGGCAGCTGGTAGCGCTGTTTGTGACAGCTGGTAACACTGCAGATGAACAGATATATTCGTTATCTATGTAATAACTTTTGCATATCTACATAATAACTTTTGAAGACAGTCAAATATCACTAGGTAAATACATGGCCTATATTCAGAAGTTAGAATGATGGTATGTGAAGTATTTACATTAAGTTCACACTGTCTGTACTATCACACAGGTACTGCAAGGCCAATTCTCCAAGATGGCGTAGCAGTACGGTCGCTTTTATTTTTCGTCCTGTGTAAATATCCCGTTTCTTGTTTTTTTTGTCTATATTTCTAAATTTTTTTACTTTCACTCTTTAACTAAATATACTCTCCTGCAACCCGCCTCACCCAACGTGGAAAGGATTCTATTATTTCTTTATAACTTTCATCAAGAACCGTAAGCTGAAACGTGTGTAGCCGCAATCTGAATTGGCTACCTGCTATTAGTTACCGTTAGCGTCTCCACCACTGTCCGTGGCCTACACTATCCACCAGCCAGCTCTAGCTAGCCTGGACAATTAAACGGCCAGTCTGCACAGCGTACTATCGACCCAGCGTGCTATCGACCCATAGCTTATTGGACTTTCTGCCGGAATCACTGGACCTAGCGCCGGATCATCACAACCAGCTAGCTAGCTGCAACTAAATGGCTACGTGTTATTAGTCACTGTTAGCGTCTTCATCTTTGTCCGTGGCCTACACTATCCACCAGCCAGCTCTAGCTAGCCTGGACAATTCGTCGGCCAGTCTGCACAGCGTACTATCGACCCAGCGTGCTATCGACCCATAGCTTATTGGACTTTCTGCCGGAATCACTGGACCCTAGCGCCGGATCATCACAACCAGCTAGCTAGCTGCAACCTGTTGCTGGCTGATACCATTGCCATATAGCAAGCACCAGTTAGCCTTGAGCTAGCCTGCTAGCTCCCTGCTAGCTGTGCTGAAGCACCAATTTGAACTGCTCTCGGACTCACATATTGCTGTTCACTGGACCTTATGATCACTCAGCTGCACAGCTGATGCCTGCTGGACTGTTCCTTTACACGGTACTCTGTCCTGTTTTTTCTGTTTAGTCTTAGCCCAAACGTTATCGCTATTTCCAGTTGTGTCTTAGCTCTCTCTAATAACACGTGACTGCTTTATGCCTCTCTCCTATGTCAATTATGCCTTGCCTATTGCTGTTTGGGTTAGTTCTTATTATACAATTTCAATGTAGAACCCCTAGTCCCTCTCAAACTGTCTCATATAGTTCCTTTGTTCCCCCCATACACGCCGAGACCGGCTCAATCGATGCCTCCAATGATGCTATCTCTTTCATTGTTACCCAACACTTAGGATTACCTGAACTGTACTCATATCCTTCCATATCCTTTTCTGTACATAATGCCCTGAATCTTTCTACAACGCCCGGAGAACTGCCCCCTTTATTCTATGTACCCAACGCACTAGAAGACCAGTTCTTAAAGCCTTTAGTCGTATCCTTATTCTACTCCTCCTCTGTTCCTCTGGTGATGTAGAGGCTAACCCAGGCCCTGCAGCCCCCAGTATCACTCCTACTCCCCAGGAGCTATCATTTATTGACTTCTGTAACCGTAAAAGTCTTGGTTTTCTGCACATAAATATCAGAAGCCTCCTTCCTAAGTTTGAGTTATTCACTGCGTTAGCACACTCCGCCAACCCTGATGTTCTAGCAGTGTCTGAATCCTGGCTTAGGAAGGCCACCAAAAAATTCTGAAATTTCCATCCCCAACTATAACATTTTCCGTCTAGATAGAACTGCCAAAGGGGGTGGAGTTGCAATCTACTGTAGAGATAGCCTGCAGAGCTCCATCATACTATCCAGGTCTGTGCCCAAACAGTTTGAGCTTTTAGTTCTAAAAATCCACCTTTCCAGAAATAAATCTCTCACTGTTGCCGCTTGCTACAGACCCCCTCAGCCCCCCAGCTGTGCCCTGGACACCATATGTGAACTGATTGCCCCCATCTATCCTCAGAGTTCGTACTGCTTGGTGACCTAAATTGGGATATGCTTAATACCCCAGCCATCCTACAATCCAAGCTAGATGCCCTCAACCTCACGCAAATTATCAACGAACCTACCAGGTACAACCCTAAATCCGTAAACATGGGTACCCTCATAGATATCATCCTGACTAACTTACCCTCTAAATGCACCTCCGCTGTCTTCAACCAGGATCTCAGCGATCACTGCCTTATTGCCTGCGTCCGTACGGGTCCGCGGTCAAACGACCACCCTCATCACTGTCAAACGCTCCCAAAAACACTTCAGCGAGCAGGCCTTCCCTAATTGACCTGGCCCAGGTATCCTGGATGGATATAGATCTCATTCCGTCAGTAGAGGATGCCTGGTTGTTCTTTAAAAGTAATTTCCTCTCAATCTTAAATAGACATGCCCCATTCAAAAAATACAGAACTAAGAACAGATATAGCCCCTGGTTCTCCTCAGACTTGACTGCCCTTGACCAGCACAAAAACATCCTGTGGCGTACTGCATTAGCATCAAATAGCCCCCGTGATATGCAACTTTTCAGGGAAGTTAGGAACCAATATACACA
Organism: Coregonus clupeaformis; assembly: GCF_020615455.1. NCBI lineage: Eukaryota > Metazoa > Chordata > Actinopteri > Salmoniformes > Salmonidae > Coregonus > Coregonus clupeaformis. The sequence goes on along the minus strand of NC_059192.1, from coordinate 44,799,580 downwards.
AGCAGTTAGAAAGCAAAGGCTAACTTTTTCAAACAGAAATTTGCATCCTGTAGCACTAACTCCAAAAAGTTTTGGGACACTGTAAAGTCCATGGAAAATAAGAGCACTTCCTCCCAGCTGCCCACTGCACTGAGGCTAGAAACACTATCACCACCGATAAATCTACAATAATCGAGAATTTCAACAAGCATTTTGCTACGGCTGGCCATGCTTTCCACCTGGCTACCACTACCCCGGCCACCAGCTCTGCACCCTCCGCTGCAACTTGCCCATGCCCCCCGCTTCTCCTTCACACAAATCCAGACAGCTGATGTTCTAAAAGAGCTGCAAAATCTGGACCCCTACAAATCATCTGGACTAGACAATCTGGACCCTTTCTTTCTAAAACTAGCCGCCGAAATTGTCGCAACCCCTATTACTAGCCTGTTCAACCTCTCTTTCGTAACGTCTGAGATCCCCAGAGATTGGAAAGCTGCCGCGGTCATCCCCCTCTTCAAAGGGGTGACACTCTAGATCCAAACTGTTACAGACCCATATCCATCCTGCCCTGCCTTTCAAAAGTTTTTGAAAGCCAAGTCAACAAACAGATCACCAACCATTTCCGAATCCCACTGTACCTTCTCTGCTATGCAATCCGGTTTCCGAGCTGGTCATGGGTGCACTTCAGCCACGCTCAAGGTCCTAAATGATATTATAACCGCGATCGATAATAGACAGTACTGTGCAGCCGTTTTTCATTGACCTGGCCAAGGCTTTCGACTCTGTCAACCACCGCATTCTTATTGGCAGACTAAATAGCCTTGGTTTCTCTAATGACTGCCTCGCCTGGTTCACCAACTACTTCTCAGATAGAGTTCAATGTGTCAAATCGGAGGGCCTGTTGTCTGGACCTATGGCAGTCTCTATGGGGGTGCCACAGGGTTCAATTCTTGGGCCAACTCTTTTCTCTGTGTATATCAATGACGTCGCTCTTGCTGCTGGTGACTCTCAGATCCACCTCTACGCAGACGACACCATTTTGTATACATCTGGCCCTTCATTGGACACTGTGTTAACAAACCTCCAAACGAGCTTCAATTCCATACAACACTCCTTCAGTAGCCTCCAACTGCTCTTAAACACTAGTAAAACAAAATGCATGCTCTTCAACCGAACGCTGCTTGCACCCGCCCACCCGACTAGAATCACTACTCTAGACGGGTCTGACCTAGAGTACGTGGACAACTACAAATATCTAGGTGTCTGGTTAGACTGTAAACTCTCCTTCCAGACTCACATTAAGAATCTCCAATCCAAAGTTAAATCTAGAATCGGTTTCCTATTTCGCAACAAAGCCTCCTTCACTCATGCTGCCAAACATGCCCTTGTAAAACTGACTATCCTACCGATCCTTGACTTCGGCGATGTCATTTACAAAATAGCCTCCAACACTCTACTCAGCAAATTGGATGTTGTCTATCACAGTGCCATCCGTTTTGTCTCCAAAGCCCCATATAATACCCACCACTGTGACCTGTACGCTCTTGTTGGCTGGTCCTCACTACATATTCGTCGCCAAACCCACTGGCTCCAGGCCATCTATAAATCACTGCTAGGCAAATCCCCGCCTTATCTTAGCTCATTGGTCACCATAGCAACACCCACCCGTAGTCTGCGCTCCAGCGGGTATATCTCACTGGTCATCCCCAAAGCCAACACCTCCTTTGGCCGCAATTCCTTCCAGTTCTCTGCTGCCAATGACTGGAACAAACTGCAAAAATCTCTGAAGCTGGAGACGCTTATCTCCCTCACTAACTTTAGGCATCAGTTGTCAGAGCACCTTACCGATCACTGCACCTGTACACAGCCCATCTGAAATTAGCCCGCCCAACTACCTCATCCCTATATTGTTATTTATTTTGCTCATCTGTACCCCAGTATCTCTATTTGCACATCATCTCTTGCACATCATTCCAGTGTTAATACTAAATTGTAATTATTTTGCACTATAGCCTATTTTATTGCCTTACCTCCATAACTTGCTAAATTTGCACACTGTATATTAATTGTATTTCTGTTGTATTTTTTTTTGATTTTTGTTTTTGTTTTACCCCATATGTAACTCTGTGTTGTTGTTTTTATCGCACTGCTATGCTTTATCTTGGCCAGGTCGCAGTTGTAAATGAGAACTTGTTCTCAACTGGTTTACCTGGTTAAATAAAGGTGAAATAAAAAAATAAAATAAAACACAAGAACAAATGAGTACCCTGCTTTTAGAGGCATGTTTCACACTGTCCAAACGATTGCAAAGGCTGTCGGAGTCAAGGGCATATTGACACAGTCGGAAACAATACAACAGTTTTACAGAGGAGAAGCAGGAGTCTGAAAAATCGTGTACTGTGCAATTATCTTCTTCACAGTCGATGGGGTAACAATACTGGCTTAATCAAATGTACAGTGCCCATGAGGTCTGGGCCATGAATAGTGACATTCTAGCAGAGCGAATAAATGTATATTGTAGTTATTGATGGAAGGTAACTTTGTTAGGCATGTTTTGAATAGATGTTTTGTTGTAAAGAAAGGTGTGCGTGTTCGCACGCAATAATGCAAAGAAAATATTCAAAGAAAATATTGCCATACATTTCTATTGTGCATGCAATTTCTTATGTAAAGAATGCCCTGCGCCTTGAAGGGTATTTATTGACAAGCCAGACAGCCAATCACCTCACAAAAAAAAAAAAAAAAAATATTGTCACATACACTGGATAATGTGTTGTTTTACAGGGTCAGCGATAGTAGTACGTTGCCCCTGGAGCAAATTAGGGTTAAGTGCCTTGCTAAGAAAATCATGAAATAAAATGAACACTCTTCCCTTTCATGAACTAAGACTCGTACTTGACTTTTTCCTACTAACACTGACTGATAGCTAGCTACTTTATTGAGGAAAAATGTACTTACTATGACTTAGCCTTTAAAACAGGAACATCAGCGGCAGAGTTTAAGCTTGTGTCTGAGGTCGTGCATAAGCTGCTGTTTAGCTGTAATCAGCTAATTTTCGACTAACCTTTACTTGCCGATACTTCCTTTGTTCAGGCCCGGCGACAGAACAAATCAGTTGGACGCGCATTGGATTTCCAAGGGGGGGAAAAGTGTTTTTTTCCGTGGAGGTGCCAACAGCCTACTTTATTGAGATGCAAAAATAAAATGTATACAATGGGTGGGGTTATAGAGCATTTCAAACCCGTAATAAAATGCACAACATACATACCCATGGTCACGTTGCTGGCGATCAGAAGCCTCCCACCCATCTCCCACCAACGGCCCGTAGCCATCTTCTCAAATAGCAAAGAGTCAAAAAGAAATACAAAACGGGAAGAAAATATTGGCAAGTCACCACACCAGTTGGTCCCTTATGGCAGAGGATATCCCTGCCCATGCCTGTGCTGTGGACGGCCTCGCCCTATTAAGTTTTGTTGTTGTGCATTCCAAATTAACAATATTCCAGAAAACATTCATCCAGTGAATTTCAAGAAACAGCCCCGAATTCCACCATAATTGCTAAATTGTTTTCTTTGCTGCTGGAAATCCGGCTAGTAGAATCCTACATTGAATAATTGTCAAAGATAAAGATTAGTCATCATTCAGCAGATTTTCCTCATCAAACTTGACAGCACCAACAATAAAGTGCATTTTGAAAGTATTCAGACCCCTTCACTTTTTCCACATTTTGTTAAATTACAGCCTTATTCTAAAATTGATTAAATTGTTTTTTTACTTCATCAATCTACACACAACACCCCATAATGACAAAGCAAAACAGGTTTTCAGAACTTTTTGCAAACAATACAATAAAACAAAATATGGAAATATCACATTTACATAAGTATTCAGACCCTTTACTCAGTACTTTGTTGAAGCCCCTTTGGCAGAGATTACAGCCTCGAGTCTTCTTGGGTATGACGCTACAAGCTTGGCACACCTGAATTTGGGGAGTTTCTCCCATTCCTCTCTGCAGATCCTCTCAAACTCTGTCAGGTTGGATGGGGAGCATTGCTGCACAGCTATTTTCATGTCTCTCCAGAGATGTTCGATCGGGTTCAAGTCCGGGCTCTGGCTGGGCCACTCAAAGACATTCAGAGACATGTCCCGAAGCCACTCCTGCGTTGTCTTGGCTGTGTGCTTAGGGTTGTTGTCCTGTTGGAAGGTGAACCTTCGCCCCAGTCTGAGGTCCTGAGTGCTCTGGAGCAGGTTTTCATCAAGGATCTCTCTGTACGTTGCTCCGTTCAACTTTGCCTCGATCCTGACTAGTCTCCCAGTCCCTGCCGCTGAAAAACATCCCCACAGCATGATGCTGCCAACACCATGCTTCACCATAGGGATGGTGCCAGGTTTCCTCCAGACGTGACACTTGGCATTCAGGCCAAAGAGTTCAATGTTGGTTCTCAACATTTCTAATAACTTGTTTTCGCTTTGTCATTATGGGGTATTGTGTGTAGAATGCTGAGAAGAAAAACATTTTTTACATCCATTTTAGAATAAGGCTGTAACTTAACAAAATGTGGAAAAAGTCAAGGTGTCTGAATACTTTCCAAAGGCACTGTATGTCACTCCAGAATGTTTGTATAACTGAAGATTCCCAGAACATATGCATAACAGTACCTAAAGCATACAGTGGCTTGCGAAAGTATTCACCCCCCTTTGGCATTTTTCCTATTTTGTTTTCTTACAACCTGGAATTAAAATGGATTTTGGGGGGGTTTGTATCATTTGATTTAAACAACATCCCTACCACTTTGAAGATGCAAATATATATATTGTTTTTGTGAAACACACAAGAAATAAGACAAAAAAACAGAAAACTTGAGCGTGCATAACTATTCAAACCTTCAATACTTTGAAGAGCCACCTTTTGTAGCAATTACAGCTGCAAGTCTCTTGGGGTATGTCTCTATAAGCTTGGCACATCTAGCCACTGAGATCTTTGCCCATTCTTCAAGGCAAAACTGCTCCAGCTCCTTCAAGTTGGATGGGTTCCACTGGTGTACAGCAATCTTTAAGTCATACCACATATTCTCAATTGGATTGAGGTCTGGGCTTTGACTAGGCCATTCCAAGACATTTAAATTCTTCCCCTTAAACCACTCGAGTGTTGCTTTAGCAGTATGCATTGTCTTGCTGGAAGGTGAACCTCCGTCCCAGTCTCAAACAGTTTTCCCTCAAGAATTTTCCTTGATGGCCAAAAAGCACAATTTTAGTCTCATCTGACCAGAGTACCTTCTTCCATATGTTTGGGGAGTCTCCCACATGCCTTTTGGCGAACACCAAACGTGTTTGCTTATTTTTTTCTTTAAGAAATTGCTTTTTTCTGGCCACTCTTCCGTAAAGCCCAGCTCTGTGGAGTGTACGGCTTAAAGTGGTCCTATGGACAGATACTCCAATCTCCACTGTAGAGGTTTGCAGCTCCTTCAGGGTTATCTTTGGTCTCTTTGTTGCCTCTCTGATTAATGCCCTCCTTGCCTGGTCCGTGAGTTTTGGTGGGCGGCCCTCTCTTGGCAGGTTTGTTGTGGTGCCATATTCTTTCCATTTTTTAATAATGGATTTAATGGTGCTCCGTGGGATGTTCAAAGTGTCTGATATTTGTTTATAACCCAACCCTTATCTGTACTTCTCCACAACTTTGTCCCTGACCTGTTTGGAGAGCTTCTTGGTCTTCATGGTGCCGCTTGCTTGGTGGTGCCCATTGCTTAGTGGTGTTGCAGACTCTGGGCCCTTTCAGAACAGGTGTATATATATTGAGATCATGTGACAGATCATGTGACACTTAGAGTGCACACAGGTGGACTTTATTTAACCAATTATGTGACTTCTGAAGGTAATTGGTTGCACCAGATCTTATTTAGCGGCTTCATAGCAAAGGGGGTGAATTGATATGCACGCAACACTTTTCCGTTATTTATTTTTTTGCATTTTATGAAACAAGTTATTTTTTTCATTTCACTTCACTAATTTGGACTATTTTGTGTATGTCCATTACATGAAATCCAAATAAAAATCAATTTTAATTACAGTTTGTAATGCAACAAAATAGGAAAAAACGTCAAGGGGGATGAATACTTTTGCAAGGCACTGTAACTTCTGTGCAGTTTGAGTTAGCAATCTAGTTAATGTGTTTTGAGTTTCCACTTCCTCAGTTGTTGAACCCAAAACAAATTAGCCACTGATATTAGGTAGTCCACATAAAGATGTATGTAATTAATCTTTATTGAACAAAAATAATCAGGAAAGGAGTCCTATTTTGACAGTAAAATATAGCTACTATAGTCTAATTGTCAACCTAAAATTGATAAGGTTGCACAAAATATCTTCAGTCATGTGTTCCTGCTTGGACGTGTTAGATTAAACTTTTTTCTTCAATACCTCAGTAGTCTACTTATTACCTTCTTAATAAAGCACTATGAATAAAGCACTATGAATGACTATAAGATGATTACTCACGATTTGGGTCTGACCATATCATGGGCTGATGCTACCAACTGTAGAAGTTAGTGGCACCAGTGACACCAGGGGAAAATGTTAGTCTGGAGCCCTTCAACACTAATTAACACTTAGACTAGGTGTTGATTCAGGGGAACACATATGACAGGCAATAATTTGCAATATAGCCTAATCGTTAGCTTGGCTTTTATAATTTATAAGGCTTAAGCAGACAGGCAGACAGACAGAGAACAAGAAGACGCACAGAGTGACAGCAGAAAAGATGCTGAGACAGATAGACAGCACAACAGGGAGGCAAACAAAATGGATAGAGCAGAGGCACAGCTATAGTGGTGAGTTGTATCTCCAGTGGTGTTTTTACATATTGTATTTGTTTTAATCATGAGCTGGTAAAATATATGAAGACCATGTCTCGCCAGTCACTGGTACAGAAATGGTTGATAAACTTTGTACTGTACTGCCAATGTTATGTCTCAGCACTACTGCCTGTATCTACACTGAACAAAAATATAAACGCAACATGTAAAGTGTTGGTCCCATGTTTCATGAGCTTTGCCAAGATAATCCATCCACCTTAAAGGTGTGGCATATCAAGAATCTGATTAAACAACATGATCATTACACAGGTGCACCTTGTGCTGGGGACAATAAAAGGCCACTCTAAAATGTGCAGTTTTGTCACACAACAACATAGATGTCTCAAGTTTTGAGGGAGCATGCAATTGGCATGTGGACTGCAGGAATGTCCACCAGAGTTGTTGCCAGATAATTAAATGTTCATTTCTCTACCATAAGCCGCCTCCAATGTTGTTTTAGAGAATTTGGCAGTACGTCCAACCGGTCTCACAAACGCAGACCACTTGTATGGCGTTGTGTGGGCGAGCGGTTTGCTGATTTCAACGTTGTGAACAGAGTGCCCCATAATGGCAGTAGGGTTATGGTATGGGCAGACATAAGCGACGGACAACAAACACAATTGTATTTTATTGATGGCAATTTGAATGCACAGAAACTTTCTGTTCTGAACACAAAGTGTTATGTTTGGGGCAAATCCAGTACACCACATTACTGAATACCACTCTCCATATTTTCAAGCATTGTGATGGCTGCATCATGTTATGGGTATGCTTGTAATCGTTAGGGACTGGGGAGTTTTTCAGGATAAAAAAAAAATGCAATAGAGCTAAGCACAGGCAAAATCCTAGAGGAAAACCTGGTTCAGTCTGCTTTCCACCAGACACTGGGAGATTAATTAACCTTTCAGCAGGACAATAACCTAAAACCCAAGGCCAAATATACACTGGAATTGCTTACCAAAAAGACTGTGAATGTTCCTGAGTGTCTGAGTTACAGTTTTTACTTAAATCTACTTGAAAATCTAAGGCAAGACCTGAAAATGGTTGTCTAGCAATGATCAACAACCAATTTGACAGAGCTGGAAGAATTATGAAAATAATAATGGGCAAATATCGCACGGTCCAGGTGTGGAAAGCTCTTAGAGACTTACCCAGAAAGACTCACAGCTGTAATCACTGCCAAAGGTGCTTCTACAAAGTATCGACTCAGGGGTGTGAATACTTATGTAAATGAGATATGTCTGTATTTCATTTTCAATAAATGTGCTAACAGTTAGAGCGGTTAGAGCGTCTAATCCCCGAGCCGATAAAGTGAAAAATCTGTTGATCTGCCCTTGAGCAAGGCAGTTAACCCTAATTACTCCAGGGTTGCCGTCAATAATGGCTGATTCTTGGCCATGACCCACTCTCCGAGGGCGTCTCAGGGGGAATTGGGTTATGCAAAAAACACGTTTTCATTTTACACATCATACTTGTACAGGTTACTCACTTGTCACCAAGAAAACAATTGGTAACACACTACGCCGTGAAGGACTGAAATCCTGCAGTGCCCGCAAGGTCCCCCTGCTCAAGAAACCACATTTACAGGACCGTCTGAAGTTTGCCAATGAACATCTGAATGATTCAGAGGAGAACTGGGTGAAAGTGTTGTGATCAGATGAGACCAAAATGGAGCTCTTTGGCATCAACTCAACGTGTTTGGAGGAGGAGGAATGCTGCCTATGACCCCAAGAACACCATCAAACACAGAGGTGGAAACATTATGCTTTGAGGGTGTTTTTCTGCGAAGGGGACAGGACAACTTCACTGCATTTACATTTTAGTCATTTAGCAGACGCTCTTATCCAGATCGACTTACAGGAGCAATTAGGGTTAAGTGCCTCAACAGATTTTTCACCTAGTCAGCTCGGGGATTAGAACCAGCGACCTTTCGGTTACTGGCACAACGCTCTTAACCACTAAGCTACCTACCGCATCCAAGGGACGATGGACGGGGCCATGTACCGTCAAATCTTGGGTGAGAACCTCCTTCCCTCAGCCAGGGCATTGAAAATGGGTCGTGGATGGGTATTCCAGCATGACAATGACCCAAAACACACGGCCAAGGCAACAAAGGAGTGGCTCAAGAAGAAGCACATTAAGGTCCTGGAGTGGCCTAGCCAGTCTCCAGACCTTAATCCCATAGAAAATCTGTGGAGGGAGCTGAAGGTTCGAGATCAAATACTTTTTTCCCTCACTGTACCAGTAGGCCTGCACATGTTAATATCTTTGGCACCTCTGTAGGGATATAGCCTCTATTCATGTTCTTATTTGTATGCCTTTACATTTGACATGTGTACCTTGCTTGTATCTGGTGCTATATAATGGCTATTTACTCTTTATCCATGTTTCTTACGATTGTTATTTTTCTTGCTTAAAGAAACCACACACACAAACTCTTAAGTTTATATAGAATGAGTTGGTGGGTGATTGGATGACAAACCTGTGCAATAAATCCCCAATTTTTATGACAGCTTGACCCCTGTTCTGACCAGACAGACCTGTGGTGGTTCAGCCCAACTACTTTAGTCAGGTAAGTTTTCTATTCTATTCAGGTAAGCTTTCTTTCTATTAGATTTCTTTATCATTTATAGGGTTTGGGTTAGCCATTCCAATTCAATAGGCCCAATGACATTCATAGTGTTAAATGATTAAATTATCTGTAACTTTTTTAAATACTCTATATATTTGTTTGTTTGTTTTATACACCTTTTTCTCCCCAATTTCGTGGAATCCAATTGGTAGTTACAGTCTTGTCCCATCGTTGCAACTCCGGTACGGACTCGGGAGAGGCGAAGGTCGAGAGCCGTGCGTCCTCCGAAACACGACCCAGCAAGCCGCACTACTTCTTGAAACCATGCCCGCTTAACCCAGAAGCCAGCCGCACGGCTCTCGACCTTCACCTGGCGACCGTGTCAGCGTGCATGCGCCCGGCCCGCCACAGGAGTCGCTAGAGCGCGATAAAAAAAAAAATGTATTTCACCTTTATTTCACCAGGTAAACCAGTTGAGAACAAGTTCTCATTTACAACTGCGACCTGGCCAAGATAAAGCAAAGCAGTGCGATAAAAACAACAACACAGAGTTACATATGGGGTAAAACAAAACAAAGTCAAAAATACAACAGAAATAAATATATATACAGTGTGTGCAAATGTAGCAAGTTATGGAGGTAAGGCAATAAATAGGCTATAGTGCAAAATAATTACAATTAGTATTAACACTGGAATGATAGATGTGCAAGAGATGATGTGCAAATAGAGATACTGGGGTACAAATGAGCAAAATAAATAACAATAGAGGGATGAGGTAGTTGGGCGGGCTAATTTCAGATGGGCTGTGTACAGGTGCAGTGATCGGTAAGGTGCTCTGACAACTGATGCTTAAAGTTAGTGAGGGAGATAAGTGTCTCCAGCTTCAGAGATTTTGCAATTTGTTCCAGTCATTGGCAGCAGAGAACTGGAAGGAATGGCGGCCAAAGGAGGTGTTGGCTTTGGGGATGACCAGTGAGATATACCTGCTGGAGCGCAGACTACGGGTGGGTGTTGCTATGGTGACCAATGAGCTAAGATAAGGCGGGGATTTGCCTAGCAGTGATTTATAGATGGCCTGGAGCCAGTGTGTTTGGCGACGAATATGTAGTGAGGACCAGCCAACAAGAGCGTACAGGTCACAGTGGTGGGTAGTATATGGGGCTTTGGAGACAAAACGGATGGCACTGTGATAGACTACATCCAATTTGCTGAGTAGAGTGTTGGAGGCTATTTTGTAAATGACATCGCCGAAGTCAAGGATCGGTAGGATAGTCAGTTTTACGAGGGCATGTTTGGCAGCATGAGTGAAGGAGGCTTTGTTGCGAAATAGGAAACCGATTCTAGATTTAACTTTGGATTGGAGATTCTTAATGTGAGTCTGGAAGGAGAGTTTACAGTCTAACCAGACACCTAGATATTTGTAGTTGTCCACATACTCTAGGTCAGACCCGTCGAGAGTAGTGATTCTAGTCGGGTGGGCGGGTGCAAGCAGCGTTCGGTTGAAGAGCATGCATTTAGTTTTACTAGTGTTTAAGAGCAGTTGGAGGCTACTGAAGGAGTGTTGTATGGCATTGAAGCTCGTTTGGAGGTTTGTTAACACAGTGTCCAATGAAGGGCCAGATGTATACAAAATGGTGTCGTCTGCGTAGAGGTGGATCTGAGAGTCACCAGTAGCAAGAGCGACGTCATTGATATACACAGAGAAAAGAGTCGGCCCAAGAATTGAACCCTGTGGCACCCCCATAGAGACTGCCATAGGTCCAGACAACAGGCCCTCCGAGAAGTAGTTGGTGAACCAGGCGAAGCAGTCATTTGAGAAACCAAGGCTATTTAGTCTGCCAATAAGAATGCGGTGGTTGACAGAGTCGAAAGCCTTGGCCAGGTCAATGAAAACGGCTGCACAGTACTGTCTATTATTGATCGCGGTTATAATATCGTTTAGGACCTTGAGCGTGGCTGAAGTGGACCCATGACCAGCTCGGAAACCGGATTGCATAGCGGAGAAGGTACGGTGGGATTCGAAATGGTCGGTGATCTGTTTGTTAACTTGGCTTTCAAAAACTTTTTGAAAGGCAGGGCAGGATGGATATGGGTCTGTAACAGTTTGGATCTAGAGTGTCACCCCCTTTGAAGAGGGGGATGACCGCGGCAGCTTTCCAATCTCTGGGGATCTCAGACGTTACGAAAGAGAGGTTGAACAGGCTAGTAATAGGGATTGCGACAATTTCGGCGGCTAGTTTTAGAAAGAAAGGGTCCAGATTGTCTAGCCCAGATGATTTGTAGGGGTCCAGATTTTGCAGCTCTTTCAGAACATCAGCTGTCTGGATTCGTGTGAAGGAGAAGCGGGGGGGGGGGGCATGGGCAAGTTGCAGCGGAGGGTGCAGAGCTGGTGGCCGGGGTAGTGGTAGCCAGGTGGAAAGCATGGCCAACCTGTAGCAAAATGCTTGTTGAAATTCTCGATTATTGTAGATTTATCGGTGGTGATAGTGTTTCCTAGCCTCAGTGCAGTGGGCAGCTGGGAGGAAGTGCTCTTATTTTCCATGGACTTTACAGTGTCCCAAAACTTTCTGGAGTTAGTGCTACAGGATGCAAATTTCTGTTTGAAAAAGTTAGCCTTTGCTTTCCTAACTGCTTGTGTATATTGGTTCCTAACTTCCCTGAAAAGTTGCATATCGCTGGGGCTATTTGATGCTAATGCAGTACGCCACAGGATTTTTTTGTGCTGGTCAAGGTGTCACGGTTTACTATGCCAGAACCCAGAAGCAGACCAGGACAAGGTACGTTGAGAGAAAGGTGAGTGTTTATTTAATAGATTCCGAGTGAGGCTGAATAATCCAGGGAACAGAGCGGGTGGCGTGGATGGGTTGTTGAGGGTGCAGTGGTTGGTCCGGTACTGGCTCGGCAGCCGCCGACCATCAGGCAGAGGTTGGGTGAAGGTTCCGGGTGAGAGACTGCAGACAGAACAAAAACGGAGGTCAGTACACAGCAAGTCACAAGGTGCAAAACAACAAAACTAACACTAATGGCTCAGAGGCTGATACGCTGACAAACATACTGTTCATAGCTAACGATCCGGCAGGAACTGGATGTTGGGCCAGAGCCTAAGAAGGGTGATGATCAGGACCAGGTGTGCAGATTGCTGATGGGATGCAGGTGCGGAAAACAAGAGCGCTCCCCGGAGCGTTCCCGAACCCTCGGGAAACTGGAGATTACGAACCGGAACACTAGTCACCAGACAGGACCCGACTCAGACAGCCGGGATCGTTACAGTACCCCCCTCCGGCAACGCCACCGGGCGGACTCCCGGAGCGCCAGGATGGAGGCGGTAGAAGTCACTGATGAGGTCCGCATCTAGGACCTGTCGCCGCGGAATCAACTCCTCTCCTCAGGACCATACCCCTCCCAGTCCACGAGATACTGGAAACCCCGGCCCCGCCGTCTGGAATCCATGATGCGACGCACCGTGTAGGCAGGACCACCTCCGATCATCCGAGGAGGAGGAGGAGGAGGCGGAGGAGGCAACAGAGGACTGAGGAAGACAGGCTTGAGGCAGGAGACATGAAAGGTGGGATGGACTCTGAGCGTCCTCGGTAGTTTGAGTCGAACTGCCACTGGATTGATCACCTTCTCCACCACAAACGGACCAATGAACTTCGGTAACAACTTCCTAGACTCAGTCCGTAACGGAAGATCCCGTGTGGCCAACCAAACCCCTATCTCCGATGGTATAGGTGGGAGCGGGGATCCGGCGACGATTCGCCTGGAGCTGATACCGGTCCGAAACTCTAAGGAGTGCCTTTCTGGCCCGATGCCAGGTCCGGTGGCAACGGCGAATATGGGCCTGAACAGAAGGCACTGAGAGCTCCTTCTCCTGAGAAGGAAACAGGGGAGGTTGGTAGCCATACAGGCACTGGAAGGGAGACATCCCAGTGGCAGATGTAGGAAGAGTATTGTGGGCATACTCAACCCAAGGCAACTGAGAGACCCAGGAGGTGGGGTTGGAAGAGACCAGACAGCGTAGCGTGGATTCCATCTTCTGGTTGGCTCTCTCCGCCTGACCATTGGATTGGGGGTGAAAACCAGATGTGAGACTGACTGTAGCTCCAATGGCCAAACAGAAGGACTTCCAGACAGCAGAGGTAAACTGAGGGCCACGGTCGGAAACGATATCACTGGGCAAACCGTGGACCCTGAAAACCTCCCCTAACCAGGATCTCGGACGTCTCCGAGGCAGAGGGAAGCTTGGCAATAGGCACAAAGTGGGCGAACTTGCTGAATCTGTCCACGATAGTCAGAACGACCGTGTTCCCCTCAGAAGCGGGCAACCCAGTGACGAAGTCCAGGGCCAGATGCGACCATGGTCGCGGGGAATAGGAAGGGGGTGAAGTAGTCCAGAGCTGGGCCGATTGGTACTCTTATTCTGCGCACACACTGGACAGGCAGCAACAAAACCCCGAGTATCCTCGGCCATGGCAGGCCACCAAAAAGCGTCTGCGAAGAAACGCCATTGTCCGAGCCACGCCAGGGTGACAAGCCATCTTGCTGGCGTGGGACCATTTGAGGACAGCAGGACGAACCGACTCAGGCACAAACAACCGACCGGGTGGACCGTTACCGGGACCGGGCTGAGTCCGAAGGGCCGCCAGCACCTCCTCCTCAATCTTCCACATAACTGCTCCCACGACGCAGTTCCGGGGAGGATTGTCTCGGTCTTGGACCCACTCTCCTCCGTCTTGGAGAACATCCGGGACAAGGCGTCCGCCTTGCCGTTCTTAGATCCAGGTCGGAACGTCAGGGCAAACTTGAATCGTCCGAAAAACAACGCCCACCTGGCCTGGCCGGGAGTTGAGACGTTTAGCTGATTGCACGTAAGCAAGATTCTTGTGGTCAGTCCAGACAATAAACGGTTGCTCCGCCCCCTCCAACCAGTGGCGCCACTCCTCCAAGGCAAGTTTCACCGCGAGAAGCTCCCGGTTACCCACATCGTAATTCCTCTCCGCAGGCGAAAGGCGACGAGAGTAGTAGGCGCAGGGATGAAGTTTACTGTCCGTGGAGCATCGCTGCGACAGGATGGCGCCAACTCCCACATCAGACGCGTCCACTTCAACGACGAACTGACGGGCCGTGTCCGGTTGAGAGAGAATCGGTGCGTTGGTGAATCGCCTCTTCAAATCCAGAAACGCTCGATCCGCCTCCGGATTCCACTTGAAGGTCCTGATACTGGAAGTCAAGGCAGTTAACGGAGCGGCCACACGGCTGTAATCCCGGATGAATCTGCGGTAGAAATTCGCAAACCCCAAAAATCTCTGGAGCTGCAATCTCTCGTACCGGGCTGGGCCCATTCCAGAACCGCTCTAACCTTCTCCTGGTCCATCCTAATCTCTCCCCTGGAGATGATGTACCCGAGAAAGGATGTCGTGTGGGCGTGAAACTCGCACTTCTCGGCCTTCACGAACAGGCGATTCTCCAACAATCGCTGCAGAACCTGCCGGACATGCTGGACGTGGTCGGAAGGTTCCTTCGAGAAGATCAGAATGTCATCCAGGTAAACAAACACAAAGAGACCGATCATATCTCTCAGGACGTCGTTCACCATACTCTGGAATACCGCTGGAGCATTGGTCAGTCCAAACGGCATCACCTGATACTCGAAGTGACCCATCGGTGTATTGAAACCCGTCAACCACTCGTCCCCCTCTCTGATCCGGACCAGGTGATACGCATTGCGTAGGTCTAGCTTGGTGAACACCGTAGCACCCTGTAAGGAGTCGAAGGCAGAACTCATCAAGGGCAGGGGATACTTGTTCTTGACCGTGATGTCATTCAACCCCCGATAATCAATACACGGTCGAAGAGAGCCATCCTTCTTACCCACAAAGAAGAATCCTGCCCCCAGGGGTGATGACGAGGGACGAACGAGACCAGCAGCTAGGGACTCCTTGATGTAGGTCTCCAACGCCTCACGTTCAGGTCGGGAGATACTGTATAACCTTCCCTTGGGGTAGACAGCTCCAGGGACCAGGTTGATGGCACAATCATATGGTCGGTGGGGAGGGAGTGACAGAGCCTTCTGCTTACTGAAAACTTCCCCCAAATCGTGATATGTCTCGGGAACCAGGGACAAATCTGGGGGTTTAGCCTCAATCACCTGACTGGGAACCGAATGGGGGCAGGCAGTCTTGAGACAGTTAGCATGACAATCAAGGCTCCAACTCGTTACCTTGCCCGTCACCCAATCGAACGTGGGATTGTGTTCCTTCAGCCAGGGGTATCCAAGGACCAGAGGAACATGGGAAGACGGCAGAATGAAGAATGAAATCATCTCAGAATGATTCCCCGACAACCGCATCTTAACCGGTTCAGTCCTCATCGTGATACGTGCCAGACTACTGCCGTTCAGAGTGGTCGCTTCAATGGCTTCCGGCAATTGCTCCTTGGAAAGCCCCAGCTGTTCCACCAACTCGGCATCAAGAAAGCTTCCATCGGCACCTGAATCGATAAAAGCGTTAAGCGCTAAGCTCTGATTCCTGTTCACAAGGGTAGCCGGGAAACGGGGTCTGACAGAGGTACTGAGAGGTTGAAACTGGCTCGCTAAAAGTCCTCCCAACTTTAGCGAGCCGGGCAGTTTGACGACCGCCGGGAACAAGTGGAGATGTAATGTCCCGAGCTACCACAGTAGAGGCAGCAGTTGGTCTTACGTCTATGTCGACGCTCCTCCTTGGTTAACCCGTGCCGCCCCACTTGCATGGGTTCAGAATCGGGAGAGAGGACCTCTCCACTAATCCATTGTGGTGGAGAATGATCGACGTGTTCTGGTCCACCACCCCACCCGACTGGGAACTGAGAAGCTGATCGATTGGACGGACCCCATTGCTTCTCCCTCCTTCGCTCTCGGACTCGATTATCCACCCGAATAGACAAGGCTACCAAGCTGTCCAGGTCACTAGGCTCCGGATAGGAGATCAACTCATCCTTGAGCTGCTCAGACAGACCCTGGTAAAAGGCCGCTTGCAGAGACTCCTCGTTCCACCCACTCTCCACAGCCAACGTCTTGAACTCGATCACGAAGTCGGCCACGCTGCGAGTTCCTTGGCGAAGCGAAAACAGGCGCCTAGCTGCGTCCCTCCCTCGGACGGAATGGTCGAAGAGCTTCCTCATCTCGGCCGTGAACCCCCTGGTATGAAGCCATGCAGGGATCCTGTCGTTCCCAAACGGCTGAAGCCCACTCCAGCGCTCGACCACGCAGCAACTCAATCACAAAGGCTATCCTAGCCTTGTCTGTGGCATAAGAGTAGGGCTGTAGATCGAACACTAATCCACACTGCATAAGGAAGGAACGGCATCTTCCCAGCTCCCCCTCATATTTATCCGGCGTCGGAACCTTGGGCTCACGGATGGACACAGCTTCAGAAGCGGCAGGCGAGATGGGTGAAACCGGTAGTGGATCCTCCACCGGACACTTACGTTGGTTCTGGACCTCCGTCAGACCGGTAGAAAGGTTCCGAACTGACAACGCGATCTCCTGTAGTACCGTGCTATGATGGCCCAACATCTTCTCCTGCTGGGTAATAGCATGGCGAACAGAGTCCAGGTCCGCTGGGTTCATTACTGGCCGGATCGTTCTGTCACGGTTTACTATGCCAGAACCCAGAAGCAGACCAGGACAAGGTACGTTGAGAGAAAGGTGAGTGTTTATTTAATAGATTCCGAGTGAGGCTGAATAATCCAGGGAACAGAGCGGGTGGCGTGGATGGGTTGTTGAGGGTGCAGTGGTTGGTCCGGTACTGGCTCGGCAGCCGCCGACCATCAGGCAGAGGTTGGGTGAAGGTTCCGGGTGAGAGACTGCAGACAGAACAAAAACGGAGGTCAGTACACAGCAAGTCACAAGGTGCAAAACAACAAAACTAACACTAATGGCTCAGAGGCTGATACGCTGACAAACATACTGTTCATAGCTAACGATCCGGCAGGAACTGGATGTTGGGCCAGAGCCTAAGAAGGGTGATGATCAGGACCAGGTGTGCAGATTGCTGATGGGATGCAGGTGCGGAAAACAAGAGCGCTCCCCGGAGCGTTCCCGAACCCTCGGGAAACTGGAGATTACGAACCGGAACACTAGTCACCAGACAGGACCCGACTCAGACAGCCGGGATCGTTACACAAGGGCAGTCAAGTCTGAGGAGAACCAGGGGCTATATCTGTTCTTAGTTCTGTATTTTTTGAATGGGGCATGTTTATTTAAGATTGAGAGGAAATTACTTTTAAAGAACAACCAGGCATCCTCTACTGACGGAATGAGATCTATATCCATCCAGGATACCTGGGCCAGGTCAATTAGGAAGGCCTGCTCGCTGAAGTGTTTTTGGGAGCGTTTGATAGTGATGAGGGGTGGTCGTTTGACCGCGGACCCGTTACGGACGCAGGCAATAAGGCAGTGATCGCTGAGATCCTGGTTGAAGACAGCGGAGGTGTATTTAGAGGGTAAGTTAGTCAGGATGATATCTATGAGGGTACCCATGTTTACAGATTTAGGGTTGTACCTGGTAGGTTCGTTGATAATTTGTGTGAGATTGAGGGCATCTAGTTTAGATTGTAGGATGGCCGGGGTGTTAAGCATATCCCAATTTAGGTCACCAAGCAGTATGAACTCTGAGGATAGATGGGGGCAATCAATTCACATATGGTGTCCAGGGCACAGCTGGGGGCTGAGGGGGTCTGTAGCAAGCGGCAACAGTGAGAGATTTATTTCTGGAAAGGTGGATTTTTAGAAGTAGAAGCTCAAACTGTTTGGGCACAGACCTGGATAGTATGATAGAGCTCTGCAGGCTATCTCTGCAGTAGATTGCAACTCCACCCCCCTTTGGCAGTTCTATCTAGACGGAAAATGTTATAGTTGGGGATGGAAATTTCAGAATTTTTGGTGGCCTTCCTAAGCCAGGATTCAGACACTGCTAGAACATCAGGGTTGGCGGAGTGTGCTAACGCAGTGAATAACTCAAACTTAGGAAGGAGGCTTCTGATATTTACGTGCAGAAAACCAAGACTTTTACGGTTACAGAAGTCAACAAATGATAGCTCCTGGGGAGTAGGAGTGATACTGGGGGCTGCAGGGCCTGGGTTAGCCTCTACATCACCAGAGGAACAGAGGAGGACTCGAATAAGGATACGACTAAAGGCTTTAAGAACTGGTCTTCTAGTGCGTTGGATACATAGAATAAAGGGGGCAGTTCTCCGGGCGTTGTAGAAAAGATTCAGGGCATTATGTACAGAAAAGGATATGGAAGGATATGAGTACAGTTCAGGTAACCCTAAGCGTTGGGTAACAATGAAAGAGATAGCATCACTGGAGGCACCGATTGAGCCGGTCTCGGCGTGTATGGGGGGTAGAACAAAGGAACTATTTGAGGCAGTTTGAGAGGGACTAGGGGTTCTACAGTGAAATTGTATAATAAGAACTAACCCAAACAGCAATAGGCAAGGCATAATTGACATGGGAGAGAGGCATAAAGCAATCACAGGTGTTATTAGAGAGAGCTAAGACAACAACTGGTAATAGCGATAACGTTTGGGCTAAGGCTAAACAGAATAAACAGGACAGGGTACCGTGTAAAGGAACAGTCCAGCAGGCATCAGCTGTGCAGCTGAGTGATCATAAGGTCCAGTGAACAGCAATATGTGAGTCCGAGAGCAGTTCAAATTGGTGCTTCAGCACAGCTAGCAGGGAGCACAGTTGTAGTTTGCGTGTGCTAGCGGGCCGGGGCTGGCAGATGGATCTTCGTGGTCGTCGCAACGGGAAGCCTGTTGAAACCACATCAGACGATTTCGTCGGCAAACCAGTCGTGTTGGATCGGCGGGGCTCAGTGTCAACACTAGGAGGTCCCGTCCGGTTGACAGAGAGGTAGATAGCCGGGAGATGGGCCTGAGGCTAGCTCAAGGCTAACTGGTGCTTGCTATAGGGCAATGGTAATTAGCCAACAACAGGTTGCAGCTAGCTAGCTGGTTGCGATGATCCGGCGCTAGGGTCCAGTGATTCCGGCAGAAAGTCCAATAAGCTCTGGGTCGATAGCACGCTGTGCAGACTGGCCGACGAATTGTCCAGGCTAGAGCTAGAGCTGGCTGGTGGATAGTGTAGGCCACGGACAATGGTGAAGACGCTAACGGTGACTAATAGCAAGTAGCCATTCAGTTGCAGCTACACTAGTTTCAGCTTAAGGTTCTTGATGAAAGTTATAAAGAAATAATAGAATCCTTTCCACGTTGGGTGAGGCGGGTTGCAGGAAAGTATATTTAGTTAAAGAATGAAAAGTAAAAATTGAGAAATATATACAAAATAGACAACAAAAAAAAGAAACGGGATATTTACACAAGGACAATGAATAAAACCGCGACCGCACTGCTACGCCATCTTGGAGAATGAAGATGGGACAAGGACATCCCGGCCGGTCAAACCCTCCCCTAATCCGGACGACGCTGGGCCAATTGTGCGCCGCCCCATTGGTCTCCCGGTCGCGGCCGGCTGTACTAAGGTACAGAGTTCAAATACTCTGTACCTTAGTTAAACATCCAGTAGGTTGGATAGCAAACAGTCTGACATTCAGACTGGCGCTTTGAGTATTGGAGATTGAGGTGTGACATGTCCATAGAAAGATAATTATGTAAACACACAGTGCAAAATTAAATCAGTAAACCAATTATCCCTGTAATATGATAAAATGTCATCCAGACAGAGGTAGCATCCTCTAGGTATGGATGTACTGTCTAACATGGCCACTAGGTGGCGGTATTAACTCAGATTTAAAACAACTGCAACTGCAGTCCAAGGAGCTGCTCTTTGCAGTAAAACATAATGGTCCAATTGCAACCATCGAAAACCACCCGATTATTGCCAGTTGATCTCTCGTTAAACCGTCAATATGCGCTAAAATGTCCCGCACATCTATCTGATCTCAATTGCAATCAACATTGGCCAGCGATTTACCCCTCACTATCGTAGATGTCGAGGTTATTTTTTAGTCCTGATTGCAGCCAACATTTTTCAAGACTATTTCGTCCTATGGTTGGTGTTATCATCGGAACAATTTAGTCATACTTTATGAGCAGACTATGGGTCGATTTAACTATTTGATGATCATTCAGTACAACTGAAAATGTATTTCCTCATTTACCACGGAAAATCTACTTTGCCAATTTACCCGACACGTTGAAAACTAATGTTGATGGTGTCCATATTTGAAATGTGTAACTGTGTATCGTGATTGAGTTATATAACTATAGTTTTTTATCAAATAAAAATGTAGTCTATAAAGTTATTTCTAATGGCATATATTATATTATTTTGCCATTTAAGGTGAAACGTTTGAATGGAATATAGGCTTGACTTCTTTATTCTTATACTCAAATATATTTTTACGTTCATCAGTTTTATGGTTTCTGATGCTCCTGATAGGTCGACATTTTATTGGGGGCGGGAGTAGAGAAACTAGATTAGCTGTCTGGTGTCATAATCATTTGACAGTAACAACGAGCGTTGCTGGTTTATCATTGTGTTTTTTCCGTTGCAATCAAGTTTAGTTTAGCCCGCAGGTTCATGTAATCTCCCATTAGTACGCTAGTGTTTTAAGAAATCCAGCGGTAACCTGCAGGAGTGGGTTTAATTCTGCCTGTTTGTTGCAATCGAGACAATGAGATTAGTTGACACATTTTATTCATTGAAAAAGTATTAACCAGTTTCAGCGGTTATTGATAATCAATTTGTTATAAGCAGTTTAGGTCACTAAAGCCTTTGTGTTTTCTTGTTTAGCTGCCTATAATTCAGGGTTGTTCCCCTGAGGACATAGGTGGCAGTAATTGAACACTGCTAAGCGCTGTCCAGGGAAAAAATTGTATAGAAGGATTTATACACAGAAATGAAAGTAGGTTATCACAAACGTACTAAAGTTATGAAAATGTTAATCCCACAGTATGACTGGCTTCAATTGTTCCTAGTCTCTCTTCTTACAGTCATTTGATGAACAATCCTCTGATCCCCAGTGCCTACATGTATAAATCAACATCCTGTTGAATGTTATTTTACAGTAAAGGGACAGTATTGACATGTTCTCTCTCTCCCTTCTAAATTTCCCTCTTTACCCCTTACATTTCTTAATCTCTGTCTCTCTGTGACATTACTGTAGAATAGGAGCATAGAAGTCCTATTGAGAGGACTGTACCAGGGGTTGTTGGAGTAACTCCTAGTCTCCTTTGAAATCTGTGTTATTCCCTGCCCACTAAAAGCCATGCAATTGTTCTGGAATGGGAGGCAGGAGTAAAGTCTTGTTTATGTAACCATTTTGTCAGAGGCTATGGTGACCAGGGACCACCAGACAGAAGATGTTGTATTAAAGGCTAATGTACTGTATATTGTACCAGTCAGCAGCATACATTATACAGTTTATATAGCATACTGAATATAGTATAAAGGTGAGCTGTATCTAGTACTGTACATCTAGTAAAGAGGAAGTCTCATGGTTGCAGTTGGCATAGGGAAAGCTCCAAGCTCAATGAGCCATTACTGTCCAATTAGTAAGAATGTTCATACAAGTCACGCACAGACATTTGCATGCACACACAGTGCTGGGACGCAACTGTGATATGCTTACTTACGAGCCCTTTCTCAACAATGCTGTTAAAAAGTACCAAAATTAACAAATAAATAAAAAATAAAATAGTAACACAATAAAATAACAACGAGGCTATACACAGGCTATATACAAGGAGTACCGGTACCGAGTCAGTTTACTGGGGTACGAGGTAGTTGGGGTTATTGAGGTAATATGTACATGTAGGTTTGGTTAGGTGATTGATTGATTGAAGTACTATGTACATGTAGGTAGGGTGTGAAAAGCAGAAAGTCCGGGTAGCCGTTTAGTTAACTGTTCAGCAGTCTTATGGCTTTGGGGTAGAAGCTGTTCAGGATCATTTTGGTCTCAGAATTGGCGCTCCGGTACCGCTTGTCGTGCGGTAGCAGAGACAATTTGTACGGCCTTCCTATAACAAATAAATGCTTACAAATCCTTTCAGCCTCCTGAGGGGGAAGAGGTGTTGTCGTGCCCTCTTCACAAATGTGTTGGTGTGTTTGGACCATGATAGGTCCTTAGTGATGTGGACGCTGAGGAACTTGAAGCTCTCGACTGTCTCCACTACAGCCCTGTCGATGTGAATTGGGGCATGCTCAGCCTTCCGTTTCCTGTAGTCCACGATCAGCTCCTTTCTCTTGCTGACATTGAGGGAGAGGTTGTTGTCCTAGCACCACACTGCCAAGTCTCTGACCTCCTCCCTGTAGGCTGTCTCATCATCGTCTGTGATCAGGCCTACCACCGTTGTGTCGTCAGCAAACTTAATGATGTTGTTGGAGTCATGTGTGGCCATGTAGTCATGGGTGAACAGGGAGTACAGGAGGGGGCTAAGCATGTACCCCTGAGGGGCCCCCATGTTGAGGGTCAGCGTGGCGGATGTGTTGTTGCCTACCCTCACCACATGGGTGCGGCCCGTCAGAAAGTCCGGTATCCAATTCAAGGGGGAGGTTTCAGGGAGAGGTTGAAAATGTCAGTGAGTACACGTCCTGGTAATCCATCTGGCCCTGCGGCCTTGTGAATGTTAACCTGTTTAAAGGTCTTACTCACATCGGCTACGGAGAGCGTGATCGCACAGTCGTCTGGAACAGCTGGTGCTCTCATGCATGGTTCATTGTTGCTTGCCTCGAAGCGAGCATACAGTGCCTTCAGGACGTATTCATACCCCTTGACTTATTCCACAATTTGTTGTTACAGCATGAATTCTAAATGGATTCAATTGATATTTTTCTCTCTCAACCATCTACATACCACATAATGACAAAGTGAAAACAGGTTTTTAGACATTTTTGCAAATGTATTGAAAATGAAATGCAGAAATATCTCATTTACATAAGCATTCACACCATTGAGTCAATACTTTGTAAAAGCACCTTTGGCAGCGATTACAGCTGTGAGTCTTTCTGGATACATCTGTAAGAGCTTTCCACACCTGGAGATTGCAATATTTGCCCATTATTCTTTTCAAAATTCTTCAAGCTCTGTCAAATTGGTTGTTGATCATTGCTAGACAACAATTTTCAGGTTTTGCCATATATTTTCAAGTAGATTTAAGTCAAAACTGTAACACGGCCACTCTGGAACATTCACTGTCTTCTTTGTAAGCAACTCCAGTGTAGATTTGGCCTTGTGTTTTAGTTTATTGTCCTGTTGAAAGGTGAATTCATCTCCCAGTGTCTGGTGGAAAGCAGACTGAACCAGCTTTTCCTCTAGGATTCTGCCTGTGCTTAGCTCCATTGCAGGGTTTTTTTTATCCTGAGAAACTGCCCAGTCAATAACGATTACAAGCATACCTAAAACATGATGCAGCCACCACTATTCTTGAAAATATGAAGAGTGTAACTCATTAATTGTTACAGGAGGGTTCGCAGTTCCGGAGCGACCCACTAGGTGTCATCCTCCGACAACCTTAGGCACCTCCTCACGCACAGTCTGGACTAATCATTATCTTATTGGTGTCACCTGTGTCTACCTGTTCACCTGTGTATTTATGCCCTCACTTCCCTGTGTTCCCTTGCTCTGTTTTCTCTGCTAGTTCTCGATGCCAAACAAATCAGTGTCTGATCGCGAGACGTATGTACAGGTACTTGAGAAGTGTTCTCCCTGTTTCATTGTTGTTTTCAGTCATAGTTAGTATTTCGTATGTTTGCTGTTAGCCTGTTTTTGGAGACCAATTTGCTCCTCCTTTATTTTTTCGTGACAAGTCCGTTATTTTGTATCCTGGTTTTGGGACCACCAGTAAAGATCCTTGTTTCACCATCTCTGCCTACTGCCTACTGTCTATCCTGCACCGCACCTGGGTCACACCTCACACCAACCCTTACAGAAAACAGAGCCAATATGGACCCAGCGGAGACAGCACAGTATCGCATTGGCAACGCAGGGAGCAATGCTGAACCTGCATGACCGCAGCCTGCAGCAGAACACCGAGAATCTCCGCCAGCTGACGATTGCCGTGCAGAGCCGGGTGGACACCCGACCAGCCCCGGCAGCCGGCGGAGCGGAAGCCGCGGAGGCAGCGTCTCAAGTCTCGCCTGTGACATCGCAGGAACCCCGCCTACCACCTCCGGAGAGGTACGACGGACGTCCAGAGGGATGCAGGGAATTCCTCACCCAGTGTTCCCTGGTATTCAGCCTACAACCCTCCTCCTTCCCAACGGAGCAGGGCCGGGTGGCCTACATTATCACTCTGTTGACAGGTCGGGCCCTTTCATGGGCTTCCGCGGAGCGTGAGAACCAAACTCCGGCGTGCTCCGACTCCTACCAATTCACCCGGGAGCTACGCAAGGTGGTGTCGGGGCACGAGGCCGGGAGGCGGCTCACGGCCTGTCGGCAGGGTGACCGTTCGGTGGCGGACTACTCCGTGGAGTTTGGACCCGGGCTCGAGAGGCAGGATGGGAGGAGGCCGCCCTGGTTGTCTTTTAAGTGCAGGGGCTATCGGAGGGGATAAAAGACGAACTCTCCTTCAGGGAGCTGCCTGAGCGACTGGACGGCCTCGTCAACCTCTCGGTGTGGGTAGACAATCAGCGTTTTGAGAGGGCGCACGAGAGAGGGTTGAGGCAAGGCGCGCTTGTCCAGGATGGAGAAGCAGAGACGTCTGTGCTAGGGATGTTGCCTGTACTGCGGCCAGGAAGGTTACCACTGCGATTCATGCCCGGAGAAGCCGGGAAACGGGAGGGCTCGCTAATATCAGGAGGGGTGCTAGCGAGCCAGAACCGAAACCCCAACCCCAGAGACTCCCAGACTTTTCTCCCCGTCAGGGTTCAGTGGGCCCGTGCTGCGCATCGGGCGCATGCACTGGTGGATTCGGGGGCCGCAGGAAACCTGATGGACGTGGGGCTGGCCCAAGGGTGGAGCGTTCCGTTACTCTCCCTCTCCGAGCCGGTTCCGGTCATGGGCCTGGACGGCCGGCCGTTGGGGTTTTCCTTGTCCCGGCCAGAGACGCTGGCCATGAGGGAGTATATCGACGAGGCACACGTCGAGGGTCACATCCGTCCTCTACCTCATCCGCGGGCGTGGGCTTCTTCTTCATGGGGAAAAAGGACGGTGGGCAGCGGCTGTGCAATGATTACCGGGCGCTCAGCGACATCACGGTTAAGAACCGCTGCCCACTCCCGCTGATGACGACAGAATTTGAGTCGTTGCAGGGAGCCCTGGTCTTTACCAAGCTGGACTTACGAAATGTCTACAACCTGGTGAAGATTCGGGGGCGTAGTAGAAGACTGCTTTTAACACACCCAGTGGGCATTACGAGTACCAAGTCATGCCGTTCGGTCTAGCCCACGCGCCTGCGGTGTTCCAGGCGTTGGTCAATGACGTGCTCCGGGACCTCCTCGACTACAGCGTCTTCGTGTATTTGGATGACAGCCTAATATTTTCAAAGGACATGAGTGAACACCAGCAGCACGTTCAGAAAGGTCCTCCAACGCCTTCTCCGTCACCAGCTCTACGTCAAGGCGGAGAAGTGCGTGTTCCACACAGAGACAGTCTCCTTCCTGGGGTTCATCGTCACCCAGGGGGACCTACCGATGGACCCAGCCAAGGTCAGCGCAGTACTGGATTGGCCCCAGCCCTCATCCCT
Organism: Coregonus clupeaformis; assembly: GCF_020615455.1. Lineage (NCBI taxonomy): Eukaryota > Metazoa > Chordata > Actinopteri > Salmoniformes > Salmonidae > Coregonus > Coregonus clupeaformis. The sequence continues at coordinate 44,773,486 of NC_059192.1, read as the reverse complement.
CAAGCAACTTTAACGGTTTTTAGGGTTCGCACATTTTTATAGGCGATTTATTTGCAATTTTAACTCCCTTGCCGCTCCCCTGACAGCCCTCACCCAGACGAGCATGCGCTCCTTCGCCTGGACCCCGGAAGCGGGGAACGTATTTGATGCGCTTAAGCGGCACTTTACATCGGCCCCGGTCCTAGGGCATCCTGATCCGTCCCTGCCGTTCATTGTGGAGGTGGATGCTTCAGATGGTGCAGTGGGAGCAATCCTGTCCCAGCGGTTCCTCATGGACGGTAAGACTCACCCCTGCCCATTTTTCTCCCGTCAACTGTCCCCGGCAGAGCGGAATTACGATGTGGGGAAACGTGAGATGCTAGCGGTCAAGCTCGCCCTGGGGGAGTGGAGGCATTGGCTAGAGGGGGCCGCCCATTCATTCGTCGTATGGACTGACCATAAGAACTTAGCCTACATTCAGGGGGCCAAGAGGCTCAACTTGCGCCAGGCCAGGTGGGCGTTGTTCTTCCCCAGGTTCCGGTTCACGATCTCATACTGTCCGGGGTCGAAGAACACCAAGCCTGACGCGCTGTCCCGACAGTTCGACCCCATGGACCTGATGGAGAGGGACGACCCCATTGTCCCCAACGCCCTGATTGCTGCCCCAGTTTCGTGGGGAATCGATAGGCTGGTCAGAGCAGTGCTACGGCGGTAGGCCGTTCCGGGCGGAGGTCCATCGGGGAGGATGTACGTACCCAAGGCTACGTGATCGCGACTGCTTCAGTGGGCGCACGCGTCCGACCTCACCAGCCTATGTAGGAGGTTCTGTTGGCCATCAGCTGAGGGGAATACGCGCGCCTTCGTGGCTGCTTGCCTGGTGTGTGCGTGCACAAAGAGCTCACGTCAGCTCGTGGCAGGGCTGCTCCGACACCTGCCTATCCCCAAGCGCCCCTGGTCCCACATCTTGCTGGATTTCATTTCTGCCTACCCCCCTCTGAGGGATACACAGTCATCCTGGTTGTTGTGGACCGGTTTTCGAAAGGCTGCCCACTTCATTCCCCTTCTCAAACTCCCGTTGGCCCGGGAGACTGCTAAGTTGGTGGTGCAGCACGTTTTCCGTGTCAGATCGGGGTCCTCAGTTTACCTCCAGGTCTGGAAGGCGTTCGCCACCTGCCTCAGCACCTCCGTCAGCTTGTCTTCCAGCTTCCATCACCAGTCGAACGGGCAGACGGAGCGCGTCAACCATGATCTGGAGGGGGTGCTGAGGTGCTACGCCTCCAGCACCCCAGCTACGTGGAGTCAGCGTCTGGCGTGGGCGAGGTACGCCCACAACACCCTTCTCTGCTCGTCCACCAGCCTGTCCCCCTTCCAGTGCCAATACGGGTACCTATTCCCCGAGCAAGAGGAGGAGGCGGCGGTCCCATCGGTCCAGGCCCACATCAGTCGCTGTCGCCGCACCTGGAGGCAAGTACAGGCGGTGCTTAAGCGGGCCTCGTCAGGTCTCAACATCAGGCCAACCGCAGGCGTCGCCCGGACCCATTTTAATGCCCGGGACAGAGGGTGTGGCTCTCCACGCGGGATCTTCCCCTCTGCGTTGAGTCCCGGAAGCTGTCCCCCCAGTTCGTCGGACCTTTCAGAGTGGTCCGGCGAGTCAACCCAGTGGCCTACCGCCTGCAACTTCCCCCCAACATGAGGGTGCATCCCATGTTCCATGTGTCCCTCCTCAAGCCCGTCACCACCTGTCCCCTGGCTCCCCCTCCTCGTCCTGTTCCCACGCTGCGCCTCGTCGGAGGGCAGCCGGCTTTTACTGTGGACCGGATCCTGGACTGCCAGCGGGTGGGGAGGGGTCTCCAATTTCTGGTGGACTGGGAGGGTTATGGGCCGTAGGAGCGGTCCTGGGTGCCCAGGCGGACTCAGGGATGATAACAACATTCCATCGCCATGGCTGGGGCCGTTCGTCGGGGGGCACTGTTACAGGAGGGTTCACAGTTCCGGAGCGACCCACTAGGTGCCATCCTCCGACAGCCTTGGGCACCTCCTCACTCACAGTCTGGACTAATCATTATCTTATTGGTGTCACCTGTGTCTACCTGTTCACCTGTGAATTTATGCCCTCACTTCCCTGTGTTCCCTTGCTCTGTTTTCTCTGCTAGTTCTCAATGCCAAACAGTACTATTCAGTGTCTGATCGCGAGACGTATGTACAGGTACTTGAGAAGTGTTCTCCCTGTTTCATTGTTGTTTTCAGTCATAGTTAGTATTTAGTTTGCTGTTAGCCTGTTTTTGGAGTCCGTTATTTTGTATCCTGGTTTTGGGACCACCAGTAAAGATCCTTGTTTCACCATCTCTGTCTACTGTCTATCCTGCACCGCACCTGGGTCACACCTCACACCAACCCTTACAATTAATGTGTTGTATTGGATTTATCCCAACCATACCCCTTTGTATTCAGGACAAAAAGTTAATTGCTTTGCCACATGTTTTGCAGTATTACTTTACTGCCTTGTTGCAAACAGGATGCATGTTTTGGAAAATAATTATTCTGTACAGGCTTCGTTTTCCCTCTGTCCCTCTGTCAATTACGTTAGTATTGTGGAGTAACTACAATGCTGTTGATCCATCTTCAGTTTTCTCCTATCAAAGCCATTAAACTCTGTAATTTTTCAAACACCTGAAATATATGTTTGTCCTGTAATCTAGAGCCATAATCAATATGCCTAATTCTATGTAAAAAAAAACAAAAAATATGGCTTTTTTTCTGCATAAGTTATCTAAGCATACCTCTTTACCTGTACAATTGTCATTATGGCTTGGTGGCTAGTATTACAGAGAAACAACAACAACAAATTATTTTATTTATTCATGAAGAAGATTCAGATTCAGATCAACTTTATTATCCCACCAGGGGAAATTAATTTGGTCTTGTGCTGAAAAAGATAATACATGAAAACACAGAAACTACACAAAATAAGGAATCAATAGGCTACATACAGTAGCTTGATCAAATTCATTTACAAACATACCTCCTGCGAGTCCTGCTCATCACTGGCAGCTAAAATCAAATCAAACTCTGTGTCTCTTTACTCTGTGTTGCACCTTGGAAGAAACCCCTTACTAAGGAGAATGGGAGTTGGGGGGTACTCTTTGCCTGGTCCAGTCAGTGTGCCCCCTCCGCAAAATAGTGCTGACAGATCTTTTATAAATAATTATGATAAAACGTGGACTTAAAAATGAAGTTTAGTAATTAATTTAACATCTGAAATGTTTTAAATAAGACAACTCTGAATGGGCGCATGCCCGCTATGATGTCCCTTTAAACTGAATGGGCGCATGCCCGCATGCCCCAGATGTCCCTTTATACTGTTATTTTAATTTATGCATACCACTTCAGACATCTACAAAGATTATCTTCAGTTGTAGTCTATCCACCACCTTTTCCAAGCTGTGTTTGAGCTTCATCTCGCTTTGTGACTTAAGAGATCATTTTCTATTCTGCCACCCCTCCACCTCTTGAGACCTCTGTAGGGTCGCTCTGATGTATATTTCAGCTTTTCTTTCAACAAACTCAATCTTTAAAAAGCCTTCTGTGCTGCAGAAGCTATACATAGTCGTGACATTGACCCAGCAAAATGTTTGGCTGGGGAGCTCAGCATCTGAAAGGGCCTTTTTAATCTCTGACAAGTCTCTTCTGCTCTTCTGATCAATGGGTCTGGGTTTGGGGATGGGATACCGAGTTTCAGAAGTGAACGGGGAGGAAAGGGCAAAGGCAGAGTTACCAATTTGACTAAGCCTGATTCCTCAAGAGAGAATCGAAAGCGATCACTGTAGTCTCCTGTGGGGAAAGGAAATTATTGAGACAATCTAGGGTTCAACCAGCTTCTGTCACATTGAAATCAATATGGAGCATTTGCCAAGAAAGGCCTTTCACCGCCCACCACATTCAAGAAATCAAAACAAAATATTGCCATAATACAGAAATATCTGTTTTGTCAGGTCATCATTTTGAATCACTCAAATCATAAATCAGTAAACAGATATCTTCTTGTCATACTTGCCCAGTGGGATAGGTAGGATACATTTACATTAATGCTATTTTAACTGGGTATTTGAAGACAGGCAGCCGTCACTGAGAGGACTCTCTCTGGCCCTCATTAGAATATACTGTAGCCACCGCCTCTCACATCACAGTTAAATATGATAGAGCATACTCAAAGCTCACTCATTCCTCTTCTTTCAAATACTGTTTTTAAGGTTTAATTCTGTCCACTTTTCTTTTGAGGCACATACAGTACCAGTCAAATGTTGAACCGCAGAGTGAAGGAAAAGTAGCCAACAAGTGCTCAGCATATGTGGGAACTCCTTCAAGACTGTTGGAAAAGCGTTCCAGGTGAAGCTGGTTGAGAGAATGGCAACAGTGTGCAAAGCTGTCATCAAGGCAAAGGGTGGCTACTTTGAAGAATCTCAAATATAACATATATTTAGATTTGTTTAACACTTTTTTGGTTACTTCATGATTCCATATGTGTTATTTCATAGTTTTGATGTCTTCACTATTATTCTACAATGTAGAAAATAGTGAAAATAAAGAAAAACCCTTGAATGAGTAGGTGTGTCCAAACTTTTGACTGGTACTGTACATGCAGATTATGTATTTCCCATAAAGCATAGAACCATTTGGATTCTATTTTCTGCCCTAAGTGATGTTCCAGTGAATCATACAGTAAGAGGCATGCTCCAGCCCGGATTAAACAGTCCAAATGGGTAGCCATCATGTTGAATGGCTCTGTGGTAGCCTTCCACAAGTGTTTACGGTACCGACTGCTCTCTATTTATTTCATCCTCCAACATCATCCGGCCCTCAGAGTTTGATTATGTTTATACAAGATCCATTTGAAGACTTGAGGAGCACACAGCGCCACAGACACACACTCACACATAAACCACACAGACAGCCTGCATACTCTTTGATCAGCCTTTGTTGGAAGCTATTTTGGGATTTCCAAGACAGTCCCCCTTTAATCGTAATAAGATCTTGTACATCAGGGAAGTCCATTGATCTGTCAAATATGGCATTTCTCCCCGTCTTTTTCAGTATAGACGGAGTTTAAAGGTCTCCTGCATACAGTGCGTATGTTTAAAAGGTTGTAGTGAAATAGCAAGAAAATGCAGATGAATATCAAGTGAAGCTAAGGTTATGATAAACAGACATGTTCTTTAACTTGTTATCAATAGTTTTATAACAATCATATTTAAAGTATGAACCATCAAATATTGTATTGTATCTTTTTTCAAAATCAGAAATTTAGAGGAAGTAATTAAAAGAGAATGACATGAGTTGGATTGTCTTCTAACCTCCAATTAAAGCATTTACATTCTTAAAATCAACCATCCAATATTCCATGGAATCCAAAACTTGCAAGTGTGCTTAAGGGGACAAGGGCACGTCGGGAGTCGAAAAACAACAATCCAACCCACTCAACCTATTCATGAACTCTTTCAAATCACATTTCATCGGCTCTCTGTGCTGAGGAAGAAAAAAATGAGAAAATTGTTTTTTATGGTGGACCCCTGCAGTCTAATCAAAGGCACTCTATAAGCAGAAGCGACAGCAGCAGTTTGGGATTAGGGTCAGTAGCCCTCCGAAGCACACAGCGATGTGAGAAGAAGGGGAGAACCATGCAAAGAGACATGCTAATAGGGGCGGGTGTGCTGGGCCGGCAGCAGCCAGCTGGCACACTGCTGCCCCCAGGCCTGGGTAACATAAAAAACATCCATCTCCCCCCATTCTTATAAAAAATAACACATCTGCAGCTAATGCTGATTATCGCCTCATTCTGTGTAATAGAGGCAGTTTGAGTCAGAGTGTTGTGTTATGATACATTAATGAGCAGGTGTTTTGAAAAGTGTTATGATTGGATTTTCACTGAACAAAAATATAAACGCAACATGTAAATTGTTGGTCCCATGTTTCATGAGCTGAAATAAATAAAAGATCACAGAAATGTTCCATGCGCCCAAAAAGCTTATTTCTCTCAAATTTTGTGCACAAATTTGTTTACATCCCTGTTAGTAAGCATTTCTCCTTTGCCAAGATAATCCATCTACCTGACAGGTGTGGCATATCAAGAAGCTGATTAAACAGCATGATCATTACACGGGTGCACCTTGTGCTGTGGCCAATAAAAGGCCACTCTAAAATGTGCAGTTTTGTCACACAACACAATGCCACCGATGTTTCAAGTTTTCAGGGAGCGTGCAATTGGCATGCTGACTGCAAGAATGTACACCATAGCTGTTACCAGAAAATGTAATGGTCATTTCTCTACCAACGTTGTTTTGGAGAATTTGGCAGTACGTCCAACTGGCCTCACAACCGCAGACCATGTGTATGGCATCGTGTGGGAGACTGGTTTGCTATTGTCAACGTTATGAACAGAGTGCCCCATGGTGGCGGTGGGATTATGATATGGGTAGGCATAAGCTACGGACAACGAACACAAATGCATTTTATCGAGGCCCATTTTCGCGCCATTCATCCGCCGCCATCACCTCATGTTTCAGCATGATAATGCACGGCCCCATGTCGCAAGGATCTGTACACAATTCCTGGAAGCTGAAAATGTCCCAGTTCTTCCATGGTCTGCATACTCACCAGACATGTCACCCATTGAGCATGTTTGGGATGCTCTGGATCGACGTGTACGACAGCATATTCCAGTTCCCACCAATATCCAGCAACTTCGCACAGCCATTGAAGAGGAGTGGGACAACATTCCACAGGCCACAATCAACAGCCTGATCAACTCTATGTGAAGGAGATGTGTCGCGCTGCATGAGGCAAATGGTGGCCACACCAGATTCTTACTGTTTTTCTGATCCACGCCCCTACCTTCCTTTTTTAAGGTATCTGTGATAAACAGATGCATATAGATATTTGGCATTCAATTGAAGAGATTATCAATGAATGTTGACCATATTTGACCGTGTGCCACAAAAATGCTAATACCCTTATGAGCCTTTTGTATAGTCTCACTTGTAGGACTTACAGTTGAAGTCGGAAGTTTACATACAACTTTGCCAATTACATTTAAACTCAGTTTTTCACAATTCCTGACATTTAATCCTAGTAAAAATTCCCTGTCTTAGGTCAGTTAGGAACACCACTTTATTTTAAGAATGTGAAATGTCAGAATAATAATAGAGAGGATGATTTATTTCAGCTTTTATTTCTTTCATCACATTCCCAGTGGGTCAGAAGTTTACATACACTCAATTAGTATTTGGTAGCATTGCCTTTAAATTGTTTAACTTGGATCAAACGTTTTGGGTAGCCTTCCACAAGCTTCCCACAATAAGTTGGGTGAATTTTGGCCCATTCCTCCTGACAGAGCTGGTGTAACTGAGTCAGGTTTGTAGGCCTCCTTGCTCGCACATGCTTTTTCAGTTCTGCCCACATATTTTCTATAGGATTGAGGTCAGGGCTTTGTGATGGCAACTCCAATACCTTGACTTTGTTGTCTTTAAGCCATTTTGCCACAACTTTGGAAGTATGCTTGGGGTCATTGTCCATTTGGAAGACCCATTTGCAACCAAGCTTTAACTTCCTGACTGATGTCTTGAGATGTTGCTTCAATATATCCACATAATTTTCCTTCCTCATGATGCCATCTATTTTTGTGAAGTGCACCAGTCCCTCTTGCAGTAAAGCACCCCACAGCATGATGCTGCCACCCCTGTGCTTCACGGTTGGGATGGTGTTCTTCGGCTTGCAAACGTTCCCCTTTTTCCTCTAAACATAACGATGGTCATTATGGCCAAACAGTTCTATTTTTGTTTTATCAGACCAGAGGACATTTCTCCAAAAAGTAAGATCATTGTCCCCATGTGCAGTTGCAAACCGTAGTCTGGCTTTTTTATAGCGGTTTTGGAGCAGTGGCTTCTTCCTTGCTGAGCGGCCTTTCAGGTTATGTCGATGTAGGACTTGTTTTACAGTGGACATAGATACTTTTGTACCTGTTTCTTCCAGCATCTTCACAAGGTCCTTTGCTGTTGTTCTGGGATTGATTTGCACTTTTCGCACCAAAGTACGTTAATCTCTAGGAGACAGAATGCGTCTCCTTCCTGAGCGGTATGACGGCTGCGTGGTCCCATGGTGTTTATACTTGCATACTATTGTTTGTACAGATGAACGTGGTACCTTTAGGCGTTTGGAAATTGCTCCCAAGGATGAACCAGACCTGTGGAGGTCTACAATCGTTTTTCTGAGGTCTTGGCTGATTTCATTTGATTTTCCCATGATGTCAAGCTAAGAGGCACTGAGTTTGAAGGTAGACATTGAAATACATCCACAGGTACACCTCCAATTGACTTAAATGATGTCAATTAGCCTATCATAAGCTTCTAAAGTCATGACATCATTTTCTGGAATTTTCCAAGCTGTTTAAAGGCACAGTCAACTTAGTGTATGTAAACTTCTGACCCACTGGAATTGTGATACAGTGAATTATAAGTGAAATAATCTGTCTGTAAACAATTGTTGGAAAAATTACTTGTGTCATGCACAAAGTAGATGTCCTAACCGACTTGCCAAAACTATAGTTTGTTAACAAGAAATTTGTGGAGTGGTTGAAAATGACTCCAACCTAAGTGTATGTAAACTTCTGACTTCAACTGTATGTAATGTAATGCATGTACAGATGTATAGTAAACATCTCTATGTCCCTGTTAATGGGTCTAAATCCTTTTTGATGTATCAATAAAAAAAATTTAAACAGTTCAAGGGTAGCAGAATTTAAGAATTCATAATATTAATATTATTATTAATATTATAATAATAGAACTTACAGATGGCATTTGTGGTGACAGCCAAGATGACCTATTCTCACTACTGTCACCACACATTCACAGACCGCTTCCATTGAATTAGCTCAGTGCACAGTAAGTTAAATATTGCTAAGGGCTGGTGTCCTGTTTACAATATTGAAACAGGACCCCTGAGTCCATCATGGGTTCCATAACTGCCACTGTAGACTTTTGACCTCCCCTGTTTGTTGTCATCCTCCCACTGAGCTTTGGCAGCTGGTGGACCGTGCTCACCTCACTGAATCATGATGTATGATGTTTACATAGTGTTGAAATCCCCTGCGGACCAGCAGCCTACAGTCTAATTAAAGAGCGAGCTGCACATGACCGGATTGTAATGCACATGTGTCACACCCTGGCTCTGGGACTCTATATGTTGAGCCAGGGTGTGTTCATTCTGTGTGTTCATTTTCTATGTTGGGTATTCTAGTTTGTTTGATTCTATGTTTGACGATGTGACTCCCAATCAGAGGCAACGAGTGTCAGCTGTTTGCTGGTTGTCTCTGATTGGGAGCCATATTTAAACTGTATGTTTTCCCTTGGGGGTTGTGGGTTTTTGTTCCTTATTCGGTCAGTGTAACCGTGGACTTCACGAGTCGTGTTTTGTTTGTATTTAGTACTTTAATTAAATAAAGTCATGTTCGTTTCACACGCTGCGCCTTGGTCTACTCTCCTTTACGACCGATCGTGACAGAAAAACCCACCGTACAAGGACCAAGCAGCGTGTCCAGGAGCAGGCAGCCTGGTCATGGGAGGAAGCGCCAGGAAAGGAGATGGAGAGGCTGGCGATGGCCCAGGTGGGCAAAGTGTGGTCCTGGGAGGACATGCTCGGGGCAAGGGACCTTGGGGTAGGATCAAGGCCCTGGCGAGAGAGGAGCAGCGGCGTCAGCAGTGCCATCGTCGGACGGACGAGAGGCACCCCCAAGAATTTTTTAGGGGGGGGCACACGGCATGGGCGACTGGGCAGCAGGAGGCTGCCACAGGGCGAAATAGGAGAAGAGGAGAGAAGGCCACCGGGTTACGGGAGCCATTGGCGAGAGGAGGGAAGGAAGTCGTAGAGGCACGGCGAGAGGGACTGAGGTGTATTGCCAGTCCGGTCCGGCCCGTTCCTGATCCCCGTTTAAAGCCAGTGGTGTGTGTTCCCAGTACGGTCCGGCCTGTCCCTGCTCCACGCACCAAACCTACGGTGTGCGTCGCCAGCCCTGTCCGGCCTGTCCCTGCTCCACGCACCAAGCCTACGGTGTGCGTTGCCAGCCCAGCCCGGCCTGTCCCTGCTCCACGCACCAAACCTACGGTGTGCGTCGCCAGCCCAGCCCGGCCTGTCCCTGCTCCACGCACCAAACCTACGGTGTGCGTCGACAGCCCAGCCCGGCCTGTCCCTGCTCCACGCACCAAACCTACGGTGTGCGTCGCCAGCCCAGCCCGGCCTGTCCCTGCTCCACGCACCAAGCCTATGGTGTGCGTCGCCAGCCCAGCCCGGCCTGTCCCTGCTCCACGCACCAAGCCTACGGTGTGCGTCGACAGCCCTGCCCGGCCTGTTCCTGCTCCACGCACCAAACCTACGGTGTGCGTCGCCAGCCCAGCCCGGCCTGTCCCTGCTCCACGCACCAAGCCTACGGTGTGCGTCGACAGTCCTGTCCGGCCTGTCCCTGCTCCACGCACCAAGCCTACGGTGTGCGTCGACAGCCCAGCCCGGCCTGTCCCTGCTCCACGCACCAAGCCTACGGTGTGCGTCGTCAGCCTGGTCCAGCCCGTTCCTGCCACTCGCACCAAGCCAGGGGTGCGAGTCGTCAGCCTGGTCCAGCCCGTTCCTGCCACTCGCACCAAGCCAGGGGTGCGAGTCGTCAGCCTGGTTCAGCCCGTTCCTGCTACTCGCACCAAGCCCGGGGGGCGAGTCGTCAGCCTGGTAAGACCGGTCAGCTGCTCCACAACGGAGCGTAAGCAATCCGCTCCGTCAATGTCCAGTCCAGATCCAGCCAGCGGGGTCAGACCGGACCAGGGGTGGTGGTCAAGGCCGGAGCCGGAGCCGCCTCCGAGGAGGAATGCCCACCCAGCCCTCCCCTGTTTGGGGTTTTGTTGAGGCGCGGTCGCAGTCCGCGCCTTTAGGGGGGGGTACTGTCACACCCTGGCTCTGGGACTCTATATGTTGAGCCAGGGTGTGTTCATTCTGTGTGTTCATTTTCTATGTTGGGTATTCTAGTTTGTTTGATTCTATGTTTGACGATGTGACTCCCAATCAGAGGCAACGAGTGTCAGCTGTTTGCTGGTTGTCTCTGATTGGGAGCCATATTTAAACTGTATGTTTTCCCTTGGGGGTTGTGGGTTTTTGTTCCTTATTCGGTCAGTGTAACCGTGGACTTCACGAGTCGTGTTTTGTTTGTATTTAGTACTTTAATTAAATAAAGTCATGTTCGTTTCACACGCTGCGCCTTGGTCTACTCTCCTTTACGACGATCGTGACAACATGGTCAATTTGGTTTGACATTCGATATCACTATGGGGCTGGTTAGGGTCCATCAGTAAATTACACAATGAACATGGGACAATATTTGTATATGTCAATAGCTCCAAATGGCTTAAAAACCTCAAACCAACAATAAATTGTAGAAATTCATATGCAAATATTGAAAGCATTTAATGAGACAACTAAAAGATGTGCAACATGAAAATATTGTTCCATTGTCATTTATTGACAGTCCTTTACTAGCCCCAGAGAGAGGATATCCAATCTCAAACTAACTTTGCCATGGTCCCTGTTACGGATACAGGTATCCTGTGTTTTTGTGTGTTTCTACTCTTTCTGCCCTAATCACAGGTGTCCTGTATGTTCCTGATTGGTGGTCGTTGAGGTGTCTGCTGATTGGACCAATCAGTGAACATTCCTGTGAGTAGCACCACCTGTTACTCGTTTGTTGAATCACACAGCCCATTGTATAAAACCAGACTTGTGTTTGTTGCAAGAGAGAGAGACTTTTTGCCATATGTGAGTATGGACACGGTGGTGTCCTGTGTGTTGTGTACGCACTAAATTGCTGAGTACCCTGTTTAGTAGTTTTGTGTGTTGTTTGGGAAAGGGGGGGTTTAAGCTAGTTGCCCTTGGGCGTACATTACCCGTAGGAAGAAATCTGTCTATAAACAACAGTTAGACCTGAGCGGACCACCCACTGTATTTTTGTATGACTAGCAGTAGCCTAGCGGTTCTACAGGCAGGCTAGATCAGTTTAGGGGGTTTTACATTATTGTTTCATTTCTTGGGTCCTGCTCAGCCCCTTTTTCCCAAACCTTTACCGTGTGTTTAGTAATAAACACTTTGTGTTTGACGGTAGTTCATGGTAGTTGTGTCTTATTTGTTCTCACTATTCCATGCCACACTTATAATTTACATGAATTTATGTTACGGGTCTCATGTCCATCCACCCTAGATGTTTAGAGCCACGGGGTTCGTAACAAACTAACTTTGCCATGGTCCCACACCAGCTGACTGAAGCTATGTTAGCTAACACTAGCTAGCCTACGCGACTTCAAGACACAAGACCTGGTTAGACTGTTTCAAGTTATCTAGAAGGGTGAGTGACTGTAACTGTGTACAGTTTTGGCAGAGTGAATGTACAAACGCTTGCCACGTGCAAACACACACAAGAGACATACATTACATTGCGAGGCATTGGGAAAACCTTGGTCTTTGTGGTTGAATCTGTGTTTGAAATTCGCTGCTCGACTGAGGGACCGTACAGATAATTGTATGTGTGGGCACAGAGATGAGGCAGTCATTCAAAAATCATATTAAACACTATTATTGCACACAGAGTGAGTACATGCAACTTTTTATGGGCCTTGTTAATCATATTGTTACTCCTGAACTGATTTAGGCTTGCCATAAGAAAGGGGTTGAAAACTTATTGACTCTAGACATTTTAGCTTTTCATTTATAATTCATTTGTAAACATTTCTAGAAAACATAATTCCACATTGACATTATGGAGTATTGTGTGTAGATCAGTGACACAAAATCTCAATTTAATCCATTTAAGATTCAGGCTTTAACACAACAAATGTCGAAAAAGTCAAGCGGTGTGAATACTTTCTGAAGGCACTGTAAATCCTTAATACAACCACTCAAATACTAGGCTTTACAGTAATTTGTTATGTAGGAATGTTGTCTGGGTACTGTAAAAGCACTTAACACACCTGAGGGCAAAGTTAATTATTTACTAATGGAAACAGATGTTTAGAGAAGTGTGTATCCAATGACTAACAGTAGCTACAGGTAACTGCCAAAATAATGGAAACACTTGAGTAAATGAGGGGTACATTTTAAAGTATATTGAAAGCAGGTGCTTCAACACAGGTGTGGTTCCTAAGTTAATTAAACAATTAACATCCTATCATGCTTAGGGCCATGTATAAAAATGCTGGGCAGACCATTATTTTGGCTACCATGGGATGACAATTTCCGCCTTCAAAACAACTGGCAACTCAAAAAAATACGAGGTCAAATCATTACGTCAGTGATCTTGAGGTCGGAAAGTCAGAGCTCTAGAAAGAGGCCAGAGTTCCCGAGTTGGAATTCCGAGTTGGATGACCGTTCAAATACATTTTTCCCAGTCGGAGCTCGTTTTTTTTTTCGAGTTCCCAGTTGTTTTGAACGCACGGAAGTCAGAGATTTCCGAGTTCTGAGCTCCCAGTTCTTTGAAACACGGCAAATGCACCCATCCACAGAGCACGAGTGGACACTGAATGGTTTGATGAGCATGAAAACTATGTAATCCATATGCCATGGTAGTCAGTATGAAAATGTATGCACTCACTAACTGTAAGTCGCTCTGGATAGGAGCGTCTGCTAAATGACTAAAATGTAGTCTCAGTCACCAGATCTCAACCCAATTCAACACTTATGGGAGATTTTGGAGTGGCGACTGTGACAGCTTTTCCACCACCATCAACAAAACACCAAATTATGGAATTTCTCATGGAAGAATGGCGTTGCATCCCTCCAATATAGTTCCAGACACTTGTACAATCTATGTCAAGGTGCATTGAAGCTGTTCTGGCTCGTGATGGTCCAACACCCTATTAAGACACTTTATGTTGGGTTATCCTTTATTTTGGCAGTTACCTGTCTCTCTCTCTGTCTCTCTCTGTCTGTCTCTGTGTCTGTCTCACTGTCTCTCCATCTGTCTCTCCGTCTGTCTCTCTCTCTCTCTCTCTCTCTCTCTCTCTCTCTCTCTCTCTCTCTCTCTCTCTCTCTCTCTCTCTCTCTCTCAGAATACAGTGCATTCAGAAGGTATTCAGACCCCTTCAGTTTTTCCACATTTTGTTACGTTAAAACCATATTCCAAAATGGATAACATTTTTTTTTCTTCTCATCAATCTACACACAAGACCCCATAATGACGAAGCAAAAAACAGGTTTTAGAATTGTTTGCAAATGTATAAAAAAAATAAAAAACTGAAATATTACATTTACATAAGTATTCGTACCCTTTACTCAGTACTTTGTTGAAGCACCTTTGGCAGCGATTACAGCCTCGAGTGTTCATGGGTATGACGCTACAAGCTTGGCACACCTGTATTTGGGGAGTTTCTCCCATTCTTCTCTGCAGATTGAATGGGGAGCATCGCTGCACAGCTATTTTCACGTCTCTCCAGAGATGTTCGATCAGGTTCAAGTCCGGGCTCTGGCTGGGCCACTCAAGGACATTCAGAGACTTGTCCCAAAGCCACTCCTGCGTTGTCTTGGCTGTGTGCTTAGGGTTGTTGTCCTGTTGGAAGGTGAACCTTCGCCCCAGTCTGAGGTCCTGAGCGCTCTGGAGCAGGTTTTCATCAAGAATCTCTCTGGACTTTGCTCTGTTCATCTTTCCCTCGATCCTGACTAGTCTCCCAGTCCCTGCCGCTGAAAAATATCCCCACAGGATGATGCTGCCACCACCATGCTTCACCGTAGGGATGTTATTGGCCAGGTGATGAGCGGTGCCTGGTTTCCTCCAGACGTGACGCTTGGCATTCAGGCCAAAGAGTTCAATCTTGGTTTCATCAGAGCAAAGAATCTTGTTTCTCATGGTCTGAGAGTCCTTTAGGTGCCTTTTGGCAAACTACAAGCGGGCTGTCATATACCTTTTTCTGAGGAGTGGCCTCCGTCTGGCCACTCTACCATAAAGGCCTGATTGGTGGAGTGCTGCAGAGATGGTTGTCCTTCTGGAAGGTTCTCCCATCTCCACAGAGGTTCTTGGTCACCTCCCTGACCAAGGCCTTTCTCCCCCGATTGCTGTTTGGCCGGGCGGCCAGCTCTAGGAAGAGTCTTGGTGGTTCCAAACTTCTTCCATTTAAGAATGATTGAGGCCACTGTGTTCATGGGGACCTTCAATGCTGCAGAAATGTTTTGGTACCCTTCCCCCGATCTGTGCCTCGACACAATCCTGTCTCGGAGCTCTACGGACAATTCCTTCGACCTCATAGCTTGGTTTTTGCTCTGACATGCACTGTCAACTGTGTCACCTTATGTAGACAGGTGTGTGCCTTTCCAAATCATGTCCAATCAATTGAATTTACCACAGGTGGACTCCAATCAAGTTGTAGAAACATCTCAAGGATGATCAATGGAAACAGGATGCACCTGAGCTCAATTTTGAGTGTCATAGCAAAGTGTCTGAATACTTATGTAAATTGTGTTTTTTTGTTTGAATATATTTGCATACATTTCTAAAAACCTTTTTTCATTTTGTCATTATGGTGTATTGTGTGTAGATTGATGAGAATTATATATTTTCCATTTTAGAATACAAAATGTGAAAAAAATGAAGAGGTCTGAATAAACTGTACATCTTATCCCATCTTATCCCATACTTCAACCCTAGGTGAACAGAGGGTGAGAAAAAACAACAACAACCACTGACTGAGTCAGAGTGTATCCACAACAACAACCTGGGCAAACGCTGACACTGCTCTAAAAGCACTTGTATGACAGAGGCTTTGTGGCAGAAAATGGGGTCAATTACAGGTTAGATAGGTGTTAGCAGAGAAATGTTTATTTATTTTAGATTTTTCTCCCTTTTTCTCCCCAATTGGTAGTTTCCCATCGCTGCAAATCCCGTATGGACTCGGGAGAGGTGAAGGTTGAGAGCCATGCGTCCTCCAAAACACAACCCTGCCAAGCCGCACTGCTTCTTGACACACTGCTCGCTTAACCCGGAAGCCAGCCGCAGCAATGTGTCGAAGGAAACACTGTACAACTCACGACCGTGTCAGTGTGCATGCACCCGGCCCGCCACAGGAGTCACTAGAGTGCGATGGGACAACGACATCCCGGCCGGCCAAACCCCTAACCCGGACGACGCTGGGCCAATTGTGCGCCGCCTCATAGGTCTCCCGGTCGCGGCCGGCTGCGACACAGCATGGGATTGAACTCGGGTCTGTAGTGACGCGATGCAGTGCCTTAGACCGCTGCGCCGCTCGGGAGGCCCACAAGTACATGTTTCTAATCATTATTTTGGCCTGCAGGTCAACTTTAGTACACAGATCGTGTTCAGTCAGTGTGGAGTAAGGACATGGTGTAGCAGTCAGGGTTCAAACGTAGGTCCCAGCTGCTCCCCACTCAGTCCTCAGTGTGAAATAGAGTCATCTAGTGCTTCAGGTCTTCATGAATATTCATTTACAGCTTTTGAAGGGAGCTAATTTAAATTAAACCCAATAATAGAGAGAGCAGAAACTGTTGAACAGCCAAGGACATACATTAGGTAGTAACATTAAATGAGGTTGGAAATGTAAAATATTGGATGGTGATAATGAGGCTGAGCTTTGAGCCAGAGACTTACAAGACATGAAGTTTCAAGTTTTATTAGTCGTATGTTCAGGATATACATGGTATACACTATTCAACTAAATGCATACTTGCAGGTTCCTTCTCGACAATGGAACAATAAGAATTACAGTTTTTTTCAATTGCTTAAGCACAATTTTGAAAACAGGGCCCAGTTTTTCAAACCCCTTCACACAATTAGCACAACACTACACCAAAGTAGCACAACACCTCAGATCATTTGCAAAATGGAACACTTTTGTCAAAACTATACAATGTCTTATAAAAACCTTATTTTGTTGTCATAACATAAACCCAACCATCATATGGGCTGATTCTGTTTGAATCAGTTAAACACTCCTGTGCTCAACCTAAAACACTTTTAGCATTTACACAGAGAAAGTGTAAAAATAAATTCACCAACACCACATGACACAAATTGTGCAGACTAATGAAAATATTTATTTATTTTCATGTACTCAAGTCAGTCAATACTGAACATTTCAACAAAACATTCATAACAAAACATTTTCCAGTTTTCATACAGTATTACTGAACGTACCATTGTACTGTAAGCTTACAGTAATACTGTAACATAAATTACATATCCAGTTCAGTACCGAATAAAAAATAAAAATAACCTAAACATCTCTCCGCCTAGCTGGATCTGGCCACAGGGACTCGTCAGCATCACAGGCTATATTTTCATTTGCAAGGCAACGTGGGAAGAATCTTTTTGAGTGACGAATCCCCCCTTATATGGATGCTGCTTAAATTTGATCACATGCTTCCACCATAGCTTGAATGAGGGCCATCTGGACATAGGGCCGGAGATCATAAACCTTCCACCGCCATGCTGAGAAGAACTCCTCGATGGGGTTTAGGAAGGGGGAGTATGGTGGAAGGTATTGAACTGTAAATTGTGGGTGTTGATGAAACCAGTTTTGGACCAGAGCAGAACGATTGAAAGCTACATTGTCCCAGACGACAATGTATTGCATCTGGTCCCTTTGGTTTGCTGCTGTGATAATATTGTGTAATCTGTCTAAAAATGTAAGAATGAGGTCAGTGTTGTAAGGACCCAAGTTGGCATGGCGGTGGAGGACCCCATTCTGTGTAATGGCAGCACAAAGGGTAATGTTACCCCCACGTTGCCCTGGTACATTGACAATAGCCCTGTGGCCATTGATGTTTCTTCCCCTTCTTCTCACTGTTGTCAGGTTAAATCCAGCCTCATCAATGTACATAAACTCATGCAGGACTTCCTCCGCATCCATTTGCAAAACTCTCTGAAATACAGCAAAAGATCACATTGTGTAGATCAATTTACTGTAGGTCTGCTATACAGTAAAATGACATGTACAGTAAAAAGGTTATGTGTGCAGTACACAATACTACAGTCAGTGAACAAAACTTACCACCACATATTCACGCCGCAGGCCTTTCACCCTCTGAATTTCTTTCAAATGGCACTTTATACAGTTGTTTCATCAGAACTTGATGTTTTTTAAGGATACGGGCTATTGTTGACAGAGAGACCTGTTGGACATTATTGAAAATTCGGTGATCATTGACAATATGGGCTTGAATTTCTCTAAGTCTGATTGCATTATTGGCCAAAACAAGGTTTATGATCTCGCTCTCTTGCTCCTGTGTGAATATGGGGCCCCTCCCTCCTTGGTGTTCTTGATGTTCAATCCTATGTTGGCCAAACAAAATACATGTAGCTTACTGTAAAATGATACAGGAATATATACCATAACTGTTGATATAGTACATGCAGTAAGCTATGTATTTTCTGTTGACAGAAGATAAGTTTCTCACATGTGCTCTTGACGAAATGTCCGAACTATTGATGCCACCGTGTACCTGCTTAGGTTAGGCTGTACTCTCAGTCCAGTCTCCCTCAGTGTTAGTCCGTGGTTTATAACATGGTCCACAATTGTAGCACGAATATCGTTACACAGATTTGGTTGTCTTCTTCTTTGTGCATGTCCTACCCCTCCTTCAGGTCTTCCTCTCCCTCTTCCTCTTCCTCTTCCTCTTTCTCTGACACCGTCCATTTTCTTGAAGCTTACCTGTTGCCTTTTTATAGTGCTTAAACCTGATTGGTGTGTGCACACCTGGTGGCTGTGTTTAGCCAATTGGTTCATGGGTGTATTCATTTGAAAGCCTTTGCTTTGAAATTGCAAGGAAATGACATCATGATACATTTCTGTGTCAAATGCATACAAGTGTGTTTAGTGTTTTGCAAATCACTGTGTGTAATGTTTTGTAAAAAGTGTAAAGCTGACAATGTGCTTACAGTTGTGCAAATCTAGGCCAGTGTTTTGCTCCTTGAGTGTAAGGTTTTGCTAATTGTGGGAAAGTTTAAATTTTAGTGTGTAAGCAATTGAAAAAAACTGTAATAAAATATAAGAGTACAAACATAAGTTAATGGCTCAGTAGAATAGAATAAACATTTTAGCATAAGTATAATACATGAAGGCACATTTAATAGTCCAATATTTACACACGTTTTGAGGAAGGGGGGATTGGGAGCAAGTGTTTAAATTGTGCACTATTTAGCAATAATAAGAGTCTGGTAGCAGCAATTGTGTGTGTGTGTGTGTGTGTGTGTGTGTGTGTGTGTGTGTGTGTGTGTGTGTGTGTGTGTGTGTGTGCATGTGCGTGTGTGTGTGTGGATGAGTGTATATCTGTGTGGTTGTGTGCATGAGTGAGTGCATGTGTGCTAAGGTGCAGAAAGTCAGTGCAGGTGGTCAGTCCAGTTCAAGTGTTCAGCAGTCTGATTGCTTGTAGATAGAAACTGTCTGTGAGCCTGTTGGTATCCAACCTCATGCTCCGATACCGTCTGCCCGACGGTAAGGGAGTGAACAGCTCGTGGCGGGGTGTGTGGGGTCCTTGATGATGCTGCGGGCCTTCCTCAAGTACCATTTCGAGTAGATGCCCTGGATGGATGGGAGCACGGTCCCAGTGATGTATTGGGTCGTCTTTACCATCCACTAGAGGGCCTTGCGGTCGAAGATGAAGCAATTCCCATACCAGATGGCATGCCAAATTTCTTCAGCCGCCTTAGGAAGTAGAGACACTGTTGCGCCCTCTTGACAAGAGTGGTGGTGTTGGTCTATGTCAAGTCCTCAGTGATTTTAATGCAGAAGAACTTAAAACAAATAGACTCTCTCTATTGCAGTACCGTTGATGTGGATCGGGGCATGTTCCCTCCTCTGCTTCCTGAAGTCAAAAATCAACTCTTTTGTTTTGCTGACGTTGAGGGAGAGGTTTTAGTCCTGGCACCACAATGCCAGTTCACTTACCTCCTCCCTATAGGCTGACTCATCGTTGTTGGTTATCAGGCCTTCAACCGTGGTGTCGTCAGCAAACTTGATGATGGAGATGGGTGTCATGCAAAGCCACGCAGTCGCGGGTGAACAGGGAGTACAGCAGAGGGTTGAGGACAAACCCCTGGGGGGCCCCTGTGTTAGTGTGGAGGAGGTGTTGTTGCCTATCCTCACAGCCTGTGTTCTGCCCGTCAGGAAGTCCAGGATCCCATATATGTTAAGTCACATTTACTTATTCCCAGTTTTACTCCTGGATAAAATATTAGGTTATTTAAGGTAAAATGTGCTATCAGAATGCATTTAGTATATTCTGGTTTTGTTGCTCAGATAAGCAATATTCGAATGAGTCTACAATATGTCACAACTCCCGCCACAATCTCTCATGCACCTAATGTGTTGTTTTCCTTTGATTGTAAGTGTTTTTCTTGGGGGCTCTGGAGGGCAGAGAGAGAGCACTGATTGGGAAGTTGCCGGTCCAGTCAGGTCTGCAGACTCAACACAATGACAGGATGTGATGTCACAGAGTGCCAGGGGGTAGCTGGGTAGTTGGCAGTCATGCTCCCATTTCCAATCTGCAGTGTGGCATTTTGCTTCATGCTGGGCCGCTTTCTGGCAGCCTGGTTGGTGCTGTAACCAGGCCCCAGTAAATGGAAAGGTAGGGATAGTTCAGGCTCAAGCGCTACCAGATGGAAGTAAATGTTGGGTCACTGGGTTTTTTGGAGCTCAGATGTTTTGTGAATTGGTTGCTGCACTGCATGTCCTTACCCAGAGGGTAGAAAACCCAGAGGGGGTGGGAAAAACATTATGTGCCTTTCGTTGTTGTTGTCTTTGATTCGTTTTCCACTGAGGTATTTTCTGAGAATGTCTTGGTAGGTTCTGAGAATGTCTTAAACTCCATCATGTCTGACCAGCAGCAGCAGTCACATTATACCTGAACATGTCTTTGAGAAGATACAATCCATGCTCTGGTGTCACTTTCAGGACTTGGGGACAGTAAAGGTGAAATTAAACAATTGCATTGCATTTGGATAATCTCAGACACCCAGAACCAAAATTGAATTACGTAATTGCGTCAGATGCTCGATTAAGTTCTGAGGGGAGACGTGTTAAAAAAGATACTAATGATACTAGCGAAGTCTGCACCCCCCCTAAACAGAAACTCTCAGACAGTTTTGGGCAAGTCTATGGGACAAATGTCCCCTCCCCTTCCGAAATTTGATAGATGCGAGCACCTGTGAAATCGTGATATGTCCAAATGATCAGTGACAAAAAAATCTGCATACTGGATCAAAGTTCCTCGTTAGTCATCGCATCCCACAGTCTGTCGACAAGTGCTACTACCGTTTATGTTACGTGCATCTGTCCACAAAGTTAGCATTGCAATGATTTGATGTGTCATGCATAGTCAGTGGTCCAACAGTGGCTGTTGTTGAACTCTCTGCCACAGCATGTGAGCCAATCCCCTGAGCCCTTTTAACTACCTGCCACTGTTTGACAGCCAATCACAGGACAGTACTGCCTGTGGGCTGCGGGAACTGAGGGCCAGGACAGAACCCCTGCACAATGGGGAGTCTGCTCTGTGACCGAACCAACGGCGTGGAATCGGGATCAGCGTTTTTATTGGCAGGCTTCCAGCTTCATGAACTAAAGGGGGGGAAGGGAATGGAATGAGTAGAATAAAGAGAACAAGTATATTTTTAACTCCTGCTGTGCGTCAAAGAGATGTATGGAGCACCGGAACTGAGGGGGGCCCGAGAGAGGCCTGTCCTGGGGTAGGACCCTCCCTTAAGGCCATATCACCACTGTCTGAAGTCCATAAAAAAAGGCATTGGAGAGATGTAAATATTTATTTCCCCTTCCTCGCTCTCTTCCTGACTTTCTGTAGTACTGTGCATCCACACTTTTATTAATCCCTTTTCCTCCCTATGTCCTTTTCGCTTTCCCTCTGACTCTTCCTCTCTCAACATCTATTCGTATTACAACTCCATTATCACCCTATTGCAGGGATAGGCAATTGGATTTATCCACAGGCTGATTTTTGAGTGAATGGTCGGGGGCCGGAAAATTATTAGAATAATTTGGTCACCGCAAATTGACCACATCTAAGCCCAAAAGTGGATTATTTTCAAATACAATAATTTCATACCTTGATTACATTGAGACATGATCACATACAGTGCCTTGCAAAATATTCATCCCCCTCGGAGTTGTTCCTATTTTGTTGCATTACAACCTGTAATTTAAATAGATTTTTATTTGGATTTCATTTACATTTTACATTTTAGTCATTTAGCAGACGCTCTTATCCAGAGCGACTTACAGGAGCAATTAGGGTTAAGTGCCTTGCTTAAGGGCACATCGACAGATTTTTCACCTAGTCGGCTCGGGGATTAGAACCAGCGACCTTTCGGTTACTGGCACAACGCTCTTACCCACTAAGCTACCTAATGGACATACACAAAATGTTCCAAATTGGTGAAGTAAAATGAACAAAATAAAATAATGGAAAAGTGGTGCGTGCATATGTTCACCCCCTTTGCTATGAAGGCCCTAAATAAGATCTGGTGCAACCAATTACCTTCAGAAGTCACATAATTAGTTAAATAAAGTCCACCTGTGTGCAATATTAGTGTCACATGATGTGTCACATGATTTCAGTATATATACACTTGTTCTGAAAGGCCCCAGAGTCTGCAACACCACTAAGCAAGGGGCACCACCAAGCAAGCGGCACCATGAAGACCAAGGAGCTCTCAAAACAGGTCAGGGACAAAGCTGTGGAGAAGTACAGATCAGGGTTGGGTTATAAAGAAATATCCGAAACTTTGAACATCCCACAGAGCACCATTAAATCCATTATTAAAAAATGGAAAGAATATGGCACCACAACAAAGCTGCCAAGAGAGGGCCGCCCACCAAAACTCACGGACCAGGCAAGGAGGGCATTAATCAGAGAGGCAACAAAAAGACCAAAGATAACCCTGAAGGAGCTGCAAAGCTCCACAGCGGAGATTGGAGTATCTGTCCATAGGACCACTTTAAGCCATACACTCCACAGAGCTGGGCTTTAGGGAAGAGTGGCCAGAAGAAAGCCATTGCTTAAAGAAGAAAATAAGCAAACACGTTTGGTGTTCGTCAAAAGCCATTTGGGAGACTCCCCAAACATATGGAAGAAGGTACTCTGGTCAGATGAGACTAAAATTGAGCTTTTTGGCCATCAAGGAAAACGCTATGTCTGGCGCAAACCCAACATCTCTCATCACCCCGAGAACACCATCCCCACAGTGAAGCATGGTGGTGGCAGCATCATGCTGTGGGGATGTTTTTTTTATTTTATTTTATTTCACCTTTATTTAACCAGGTAAACCAGTTGAGAACAGGTTCTCATTTACAACTGCGACCTGGCCAAGATAAAGC
Organism: Coregonus clupeaformis; assembly: GCF_020615455.1. Classification (NCBI taxonomy): domain Eukaryota; kingdom Metazoa; phylum Chordata; class Actinopteri; order Salmoniformes; family Salmonidae; genus Coregonus; species Coregonus clupeaformis. The sequence goes on along the minus strand of NC_059192.1, from coordinate 44,750,096 downwards.
AAAGCAGTGCAATAAAAACAACACAGAGTTACATATGGGGTAAAAAACATAAAGTCAAAAATACAACAGAAAATATATATACAGTGTGTGCAAATGTAGCAAGTTATGGAGGTAAGGCAATAAATAGGCTATAGTGCAGAATAATTACAATAGTATTAACACTGGAATGCTAGATGTGCAAGAGATTATGTGCAAATAGAGATACTGGGGTGCAAAATAGCAAAATAAATAACAATATAGGGATGAGGTAGTTGGGTGGGCTAATTTCAGATGGGCTGTGTACAGGTGCAGTGATCGGTAAGGTGCTCTGACAACTGATGCTTAATCGGCAGGGACTGGGAAACTGGTCAGAATTGAAGGAATGATGGATGGCGCTAAATACAGGGACATTTTTTAGGGAAACCTGTTTCAGTCTTCCAGAGATTTGAGACTGGGACGGAGGTTCACCTTCCAGCAGGACAATGACCCTAAGCATACTGCTAAAGCAACACTTGAGTGGTTTAATGGGAAACATTTAAATCCAATTGAGAATCTGTGGTATGACTTAAAGATTGCTGTACACCAGCGGAACCCATCCAACTTGAAGGAGCTGGAGCAGTTTTGCCTTGAAGAATGGGCAAAAATCCCAGTGGCTAGATGTGCCAAGCTTATAGAGACATACCCCAAGAGACTTGTAGCTGTAATTGCTGCAAAAGCCTCCTTCACTCATGCTGCCAAACATGCCCTCGTAAAACTGACTATCCTACCGATCCTTGACTTCGGCGATGTCATTTACAAAATAGCCTCCAACACTCTACTCAGCAAATTGGATGTAGTCTATCACAGTGCCATCCGTTTTGTCTCCAAAGCCCCATACGCTACCCACCACTGTGACCTGTACGCTCTTGTTGGCTGGTCCTCACTACATGTTTGTCGTCAAACCCACTGGCTCCAGGCCATCTATAAATCACTGCTAGGCAAATCCCCGCCTTATCTTAGCTCATTGGTCACCATAGCAGCACCCACCCGTAGTCTGCGCTCCAGCAGGTATATCTCACTGGTCATTCCCAAAGCCAACACCTCCTTTGGCCGCCATTCCTTCCAGTTCTCTGCTGCCAATGACTGGAACGAATTGCAAAAATCTCTGAAGCTGGAGACTCTTATCTCCCTCACTAACTTTAAGCATCAGTTGTCAGAGCACCTTACCGATCACTGCACCTGTACACAGCCCATCTGAAATTAGCCCACCCAACTACCTCATCCCTATATTGTTATTTATTTTGCTCTTTTGCACCCCAGTATCTCTATTTGCACATAATCTCTTGCACATCTAGCATTCCAGTGTTAATACTATTGTAATTATTTTGCACTATAGCCTATTTATTGCCTTACCTCCATAACTTGCTACATTTGCACACACTGTATATATATTTTCTGTTGTATTTTTGACTTTATGTTTTTTACCCCATATGTAACTCTGTGTTGTTTTTATCGCACTGCTTTGCTTTATCTTGGCCAGGTCGCAGTTGTAAATGAGAACTTGTTCTCAACTGGCTTACCTGGTTAAATAAAGGTGAAATAAAAATAAAAATAAAAAAATAAAAAGGTGGCTCTACAAAGTATTGACTTTGGAGGGGTGAATAGTTATGCACGCTCAAGTTTTCTGTTTTTTTGTCTTATTTCTTGTTTGTTTCACAAGAAAAATATTTTGCATCTTCAAAGTGGTAGGCGTGTTGTGTAAATCAAATGATACAAACCCCCAAAAAATCCATTTTAATTACAGGGTGTAAGGCAACAAAATAGGAAAAATGCCAAAGGGGGGTGAATAGTTTCACAAGCCACTGTATATCTATTTTTTTATTTGTGGGAATACTTGGTAATAGATTTTGGCCCGCTGGCCGCCTATTGCCGTCCCCTTCCCTATTGTGTGATTGGTGTGTGTGTGTGTGTGTGCGCACATGTGCGTACATACACACCTGTGTGCGTGCGTCCATACATATCTGTGTGTGTGCATATGCCTGCATGTGTGTGTGTGTGTGTTTGCACACGTGCGTGTGTGTGGACCGCTCTCTGAGCCTAGTGTTGATTCAGCTGGAGCCTCCCTGAATGCCTGACAGCCAACTGACAGCGTCTGTCACTGGGCGCGGGGCTTGTAATCATGACTCAATAAGGCCAGGAAATCAGGAGAGAGAGAGAAAACACACGTTTGACCAGAGTGGAGGGAGTACAGCAGAGCTGAGGTGCTCAGGGGTGGGGTACGGAGAGGGGGAATATGGGATCTGGGCTGAGTGTTTGGTTTCATCCAGCTCTCCCTCAAAAGCCCCCTCAGAGACATTGTGAACATGAGAAATCATTTGGCCTGTGTTAACTTTAACCAGAGGAAGCTTGATCTGAAAATAGAGGGACAGGATGGTGGACATACAAAGTCAGGTGGGTGCCCTTGCTGCCCTATTCCTATTACAAAGAGAAGCTGTATTTTTCACTGACCTTACCTCCTACTGAACCCATCCTTCTGTTTCTCAGTCCAGGTCGAATGTTTCCGGGTTCTCAAAGAACAGGGCTGTCCGAAATAAGAGTTTGAATTAAGTTTATATCTGCTGCTCTGTGAGAAATAAGTTTATTTCAAACATCATCCATTAAACATTTTGTTTAACGAGTGCAAAGAAAGTAATTACAGCAAAAACTGTAATTAAAATCTATCTGTGTATGGCTAAGACGCTACTTCAAGATTCACCATCCAAAAGTAGAGGGAATGACATTTATTGTGCCTTGTCAATTGTATAATAATGTTAATAAATTCCCCATTTACATGTGTTGCAGCTACAGTATAAAGCCTATATTCCCATAAAAGTTGCATATAAAATAAAGTGGTTGAGTAGGAACATTTGCATGTAGCAAATTTCCATTTGACCATTTCGGCAGTATATTTTGCCAAGAGAGCGTAGAGGGTTCAGGTTTGTTGGCCATCATACTGATGGTGTATGTCCTAATACGTACACTGTAATGGTGGTCCTCCCACCGTATATTATGAAGCACTCTAAAGCTGGGCTTACACTACACGATTTTGGCCCCGATTTAGCTGTCCCAGACACGTTTTTGAGATCGGAGACAAAATCCCCAGGTCGTTGCCTACTCGGGGCGCGCGGCCGTCACTCACACGTTTAATGTGAGCGGGTCAGAGACACAGTATGAGAGTTACCGATATGTTCTTTGAGCAGTCGCAGATGTCCCGATATTTGATTTTACCAGCACAAAATCTGCAATGCTCTTGTAGTGAGAGATGTGCAATGACACGTTTTGAAAACGGTGATGAGCAATAGCCAATGAGAGCTCGCCAGAGAAGAAGCCAGTGAGATGATGACGTTGTTTCGCATCACCCATAATGTGTAGACTCTCGAGAAGGAGCGATGACTACTACTATGCATTTGTACTTGCCTTTAATCAAAGTGTCAAATCGTTACAGCTCTGAAGTTCAAAAGCAATGTTATTCAATTCAAAATGTTGGCTAGATATTTCAACTCTGTATGGCAAGCGTGAATGTCTGACTGAAAACATTTGAGGCTGCTTTGAGCCACAGCTCGCTGTAGCTACGTTAAATCTAATCACATCATTGTTTTCACGAGATAGTGTGGTATCGAGAATCAAGACCAAGTGAAGAATCTTGTCTGTGCCACATCGTTTAGTGTGCGCACAACTACGTTAGCAAGACAAAAAATACTACAGGAAAGATCGTTGTTTAATGTGAGAGGTTTAGCAATGTTAGGATTTTGAAAGTCATGTAGTATACACCTGGCTTTACCTGCACTCACCCGCTTGCAGCGTGGTGACCCAGGTCAACTAGCGAGCGTGCCTCTCCCTCACTCTCAGCTGGAGGTCGGCCTACTCTGTTATACCAGCTGGGACCCCTGCTCTCCCCTTCTCTCCTTCCACCCACCAACAGCCACAGGCTAAGGAGGGGTGGAGGGAGAGCCTCTTCTTTCCAGCTGTGATATTTAGCCCAAGCATGTCTGAGGAGAGGTAGCATCACACCAAATCCCACCACTGTTAGAACAAAATCATAAGCATCATCATACTCACTTTTTCATTGACATTGTCTTACATTGTCTTGTGCTTTTCCACACAGAGACCACTCTCACAGTAGTTCTCACAGAAGCATTTGCGTTTACAAGCACAGCTGCTCAGCTTCTCAAGGCTATCTGCCTCTTAGATCATCTGGGATTTCAACATGTGTGACCCTCTGGTTTTGAGGTCATGGTTTCTGATGGCGCTGCCCCCCCTTTCCATGCCCACAGCCCGTTACACGTTGCATCCTCCCAGGCTTTAGTGTGGCAGCACGGCGGAAAATTCTGTGGGGAATCTGGGGATGCCGCCACACGAGCCAAACCTGTGGTTTGAACCAATTAGAGAGCTTTTAGGTCAGAAGCCTGGTTTGGATTGGACGGGTGGTTTAGGGCGTGTGGAAGCATAAGTGGGATGACACAAGAGGGAGATGGGGAACCGGCCACCGGCTCATCATTCCATTAGATGACAGAGAGCATGTGTCACCACCAGAGCCCAACACGGCTTTAGTCCTCTGCCAAAGCTCCATGCTAGATCAAGCCCTCTGTAGAGTTTCCTATAGCGGTTCCTGTGGTGAGCTGTAAATCATAGGATTTCTTGATTTTCTTTCATGCATCCTTTTTAACGTAGAGGATCAAATGGATATTGAAGTTCCCACCCTTGAAAGCTAGGAGGAAAGGAAGCATATAAAGGACTAGTTGAGGCCTGTTGAATTAAAGATTTAACAAAAGGACTCTTTACGGGGCATGGGAGCTGTAGCAGACAGAGAGAGGCAGTAGGAACCTGGGCCTGTTTGCACGCATCCCCAGGAGGCTAGCCTCAAGCTCCTTTCCTCCGTGGTTATGAAGAAGACATCTCTATTAAAGCGTGTCCTTTTAATAGAGAAAGGGTATAGAGCTTCACCGACAGTCGGATAGCATGGCATGGTGAAATCTCTGCAGTTGCGAGTGGGAGAGCTCTGGGCTGACTCCATGATGACCTACAGTATCTCAGAGAACAAGCACCAATTATGCTGTAGAGATGGGTGGAGTAGAAATACTGGAGCCTTGGCATGGCATCCGTGCTATCCTAGTTTTGTGGCCACCAGGGTCAAAGTTCACACAGCAAACAACCCTGGGGGATCTTTTAAGTATCATGTCCTAAGACAATATGTCTTTGTTTTAAAAGGTTGTAAAATAGACCTTTCAATAGTTAGCTTGTTTTAATATGGTTTTGCCCCTCCCTTGATACCTGTCCATTTGCCTTTTTGGTATGTAAACAGGGACTAGTAGTTTAAATGAATCACCATTATTGCTGGCAGTGAATGAAGAAAGTGTTGGAGCTGTCGTTGGGATTGTGAATATGAGCACTCCTTGCATGGACCTCTAAGAGGAAGACAGTAAACAAATCTTTATCTTCTTACAGAAGATACAGGATTGTGGCTTCATTCCCATCTTGATGTCACAGGCCACATGGGTGGTGACTGGAGACTGCTGTGCGTGTGCGTTTGTCTGACTGTCTGTCTGTCTGGGGCTGGGGCCTACTTTTTTTTTTAGATACTGTGTATGTGTTGCCCTTTCCCAGCCCTATGGAGCCTTGCTTAGACTGGGAGAAAGGGAGACTGGGGAAGACAGCCCTCTGTGATAACTCAGACAGAGGACAAGTAAAGGACAGCAGAGAAACACTCTCTATCCACCCCCCCTCCGAAGAAATGTTCCCGTTTCCCATGGGACTTCATCTCCTCATTGGGTCCCTGCTCACGCAAGCCGGATTACTGCTGGGGACCAGAATACTTATGAGGGCAAGTTCACCGCTGCACCACTGACAGAGCTGGGATATGGATTCCCTGTCTCCTGTGAGTCCTGTTGCTGCTACACTATATCAAACAACACACAACAGACAGAGACAACATCAGCCAAGAGCAATTCTGAGCTGAAATAGTTTTTATTATCATCAGAATTATTGCTGATGTTGAAGAAACACAGAAAAGGCTATTTACATTAAACCACGACAGTAGTTTGCAGTCAGTGCTAATGTAAAAATAGTAAAAATATATTATGACATTATTGAATCACCAGAGAGTGGTTGATATTGGGGTTTGAGGGGCGGCAGGTATCCTCGTGGTTAGAGCGTTGGGCCAGTAACCAAAAGGTTGCTTCTTCGAATACCAGAGCCGACCAGGTGAAAAATCTATCACTGTGTCCTTGAGCAAGGCCCTTAACCCTAATTGCGCCAGGGGTGTTGTACAATGCCCACTGGGCATAAACTGGTTGAATCAACGTTGCAATGTAATTTGTCAACGTACTGTGATGTGGAATCTACATTGGATTTGAAAATAGTTATCAGTGCAGCACCTCCTACTGGAGAATTGATCTAGTTACAGCTACCCTTTGGTCTCTCATCCAGGGTTTTAACCAAGCCCAGCTCTGCTTAGCTATGATGTTTATCACTGACTATTACCGATGTGCTATTGTGAGAATGATTGCTGCGAGAGCTTCACTTAAAAACTAAATAGATTCACTGTAGCTATTGAAGTCATTCCAAAGGGTAGGTTTAACAGAGCAAAGGAAATGTGATCATACTTTATAATAATAATAATAATATGCCATTTAGCAGACGCTTTTATCCAAAGCGACTTATAGTCAACTTCATCACTCATACCTCATCAATGATGCTATTTAGGCCTATATAGCATTTTCAAAGTCATCAAAAGCTATTGATTCAATTCAACACATAATTAAACTAGAAATAGACAATACAATAGGCCTAGGGTTTGGTTGATTTCAAATGTAATGATATTTAGCGATATTGAATTGTGTTTGGTTGTCAACGCAACCATATGAACATTTGAAGGAGATGTATCTTCTGTTTGGATAGTTCCATAATTATGTAACACTGATTTAGTCTGGCTTTAATTCCAGTTTGTCTACAAATTAATAATTAATATGTTGGATTTAGTCCTATTCTTTAAATTAGATTTTTGGTTGAGGTGAATCCAACATATAAATTATACATGTTTAGACTAACTGGAATTAAAGCCAGACTAAGTCAGTGGCACAGATGGAACTATCCAAGCAGAAGATACATCTCCTTCAAATGTTGATATTTGGTTGCGTTGACAACCAAACACAATTCAATATTACTTTTTCAATACAATAAATAGCCAATTAACTTGTCGACAAGTTAACAAATGATATGTTGGATTCACGTCTCCAACTCGACCAAAAATAAAGGTTAAAGAATGGGATTAAGCCAGTGGCTCATATGGCACTATTCAAGCAGTAGATACATCTCCTTTAAATGTTGATATTTGGTTGCGTTGTCAACCAAACACAATTCAATATTACTTTTGTAATACAGTAAATAGCCTAAAGTTAAGGCTATCTTACAAACTTAAAATGAGTAACACATCCATGGCCACATTTTGAGGTTACTGTAACTATACATTTCTTCTTATGTAATCATAGAAAGCATGCATGTTCAACATAGGTCGTCGCAGGTCTGTGGAGATCTTCACAATTGCTGTAATAATCTGCGCAGAATCTTGAAAGTTATTAATCACTTGCATCATATACTTTTAATGTAATCTCAACTGCAATCCAAGTAATTTGGTTCTGTTATTAGATGAAGCACAGTGTTAACACATTAATCTGTTGCATAAATGAACAAAATATATGACATTGTATTCCCATTTGAACTCAATGGTTGAAAGTGCAGTGATAGACATTTGGGTGACAAAAATTAGACATTGTTCTTCCATTGGAATTTGGTTGTGCTTTTAGATGGTTGAAATCATAGTGATAAGACGTTGGAAATTCAACTAACTTTTTGCTGTTTTTGAGTAGGTTATAATCTCACTGATCAACATCTCAACCAAATATTACCCAATTATCCACGTTGAAATGACATGGTGTGCCCAGTGGGTGGTGACCCTGGCCGTGACCCCATTCCCTGCGAGTGTCTCAGGGTGAGTTGGGATATGCAAGAAACACATTTCCATTACACACTTGTGTGTAACAAGACAAATATAAGCACCCCCCAAATTATTATAATGAAGATGCAATCATTAGTCTTGTGGGTGAGAATGATTAGGAAATGATATACCCTTTTCTCATGGATATCGAAAAATAATTGCAAGCATATTCTGCACAAATACAGACAATACAGAAACTGAAGGTCTATCATGTCTTCAGGCTAATGAGTAGTAGCTATACTAGGCAACAGATTGAATGAATGACTGACGGACAGCAAAGCCTTCATCATAGGGCATGCTGTTCATAGGGCACTAGTGTATAGCAGTACATTGTGTGATTCTGTATCAAACTCCTACAGTATACAGATTTAAAAAACACAGTGACACCTAATAATCAAACTGATCGTTTCCTCATAAAAATGCGTGTTATGCAACGATCATATACCCTCATGAAATAGATTTGCCAAACAAGTGCCTGGCCTATCCTGCAGCAAACAACCAATGGTAAAACAACCAATATAGCATATTGAACGTCATAAAATGGCCTCAAAATAAGTAATTTGGGTTTCCTATGGTCTCTCTTTTGAACATTATGCCCGGGCCAAACCCTCAGTGAAGTAGTTAAGCAGTGATCTGGTGGCTGGTGGTCAGGGTTGGTCAGTGGATCAGCTGGTTCCGCCCTGCCACTGGAACACTGTGGGTACATGGTGGGTACATCAACAGGCCAGCTCACAAAGGCCAGATCACTTGACATGCTGAAAGTTTGAAAGCTACTCTGGTTTCCTCCTCTGTTTCCTCTTGGCACCATGGGATTTTGTTTATTTACCCAGTATCCCAGACACAGATTATGCGTAGTCCTGCACAATGTGCTTTTTAGTCCAGGACTAGTCTTGAAGACTACAGACCTAAGGTCTTCTACCCATGGCCTTATAGGTACTGTCTGGATCTTTTTTGGATGAACATTCAGTAATATGCATGATGTGACCCTGGATGAGGTTATACGTTGATGTCTTCTAGTCCTACATTATGCAGATTAGACAGATTGATTTTACTCAACATGTGAATGATTAAAATCCTCACATCATCAGTAGTTCACTTCGTGTTACTCTCCATATAGCCTTATCATATCTGTGATATTTTGCTAAGTGGCAGTGACTTTGAGCATTCAGTGCTTTATAGCTGAGGCCTGTCCACTCACATTTGTGTGCCCGTCAAATTTGTGTTGCAAACATACACTACATGACCAAAAGTATGTGGACACCTGCTCGTTGAACATCTCATTCCAAAATCATGGGCATTAATATGTAGTTGGTCCCCCTTTGCTGCTACAACAGCCTCCACTCTTCTGGGAAGGCTTTCCACTAGATGTTGGAACATTGCTGCGGGGACTTGCTTCAATTCAGCCACAAGAGCGTTAGTGAGGTCAGGCACTGATGTTGGGCGATTAGGCCTGGCTCACAGTCGGCGTTCCAATTCATCCCAAAGGTGTTCGATGGGGTTGAGATCAGGGCTCTGGCCAGTCAAGTTCTTCCACACCGATCTCCACAAACCATTTCTGTATGGACCTTGCTTTGTGCACACGGGGGCATTGTCATAAAACAGAAAGGGCCTTCCCCAAACTGTTGCCACAAAGTTGGAAGCACAGAATCGTCTAGAATGTCTTTGTATGCTGTAGCGTTAAGATCTTTCTTCACTGGAACTAAGGGGCCTAGCCCGAACCATGAAAAAAAGCCCCAGACCATTATTCCTCCTCCACCAAACTTTACAGTTGTCTCTATGCAATCGGCAGGTAGCGTTCTCCTGGCATCTGCCAAACCCAGATTCGTACGTCGGACTGCCAGATAATGAAGCGTGATTCATCACTCCAGAGAATGCGTTTCCACTGCTCTAGAGTCCAATATTGGCGAGCTTTACACAACTCCAGCCGACGCTTGGCATTGCGTATGGTGATCTTAGGCTTGTGTGCGACTGCTCGTCCATGGAAACCCATTTCATGAAGCTCCCGGTGAACAGTTCTTGTACTGACGTTGCTTCCAGAGGCAGTTTGAAACTCTGTATTTATGAATTTTTATTTCACCTTTATTTAACCAGGTAAGCCAGTTGAGAACAAGTTCTCATTTCCAACTGCGACCTGGCCAAGATAAAGCAAAGCAGTGTGGAAAAAAACAACAACAACACAGAGTTACATATGGAATAAACAAAACTTACAGTCAATAACACAATAGAAAATCTATATACAGTGTGTGCAAATGTAGTAAGTTATGGAGGTAAGGCAATAAATAGGCCATAGTGCAAAATTATTACAATTATAATTTAGTATTAACACTGGAGTGATAGATGTGCAGAAGATGATGTGCAAATAGAGATACTGGGGTGCAAATGAGCAAAATAAATAACAAAGTAAATAACAATATGGGGATGAGGTAGTTGGGTAGGCTAATTACAGATGGGCCATGTACAGGTGCAGTGATCGGTAAGCTGCTCTGACAACTGATGCTTAAAGATAGTGAGGGAGATAAGTGTCTCTAGCTTCAAAGATTTTTGCAGTTCGTTCCAGTCCGTATTGAGTGTTGCAACCGAGGACAGACAATTTTAATGCGCTACGCACTTCAGCGGTCCCGTTCTGTGAGCTTGTGTGGCCTACCACTTCGCGGGTGAGCCGTTGTTGCTCCTAGACGTTTCCACTTCACAATAACAACACTTACAGTTGACAAGGGAAGCTCTAGTAGGGCAGAAATTTGACGAACTGACTTGTTGGAAAGGTGGCATCCTATGACGGTGCCATGTTGAAAGTCGCTGAGCTCGTCAGTAAGGCCATTCTACTTCCAATGTTTGTCAATGGAGATTGCATGGCTGTGTGCTCGATTTTATACACCTGTCTGGCTGAAATAGCCGAATCCACTAATTTGAAGGGTTGTCCACATACTTTTCTATATAGTGTATTCGTCACAGGTGCCTTGTGCCCCCCCTTATTTGATCATTGCATTCCCTAAGATACTGTCTATGTCCATAACCAGAAATGCAGTATAATTCGAAATCCTTATACTGTACTGTACACATATGTCTGGACCATACATATCAAATGGAGACCACATGGCAACCTTATCCTCAGAGGAAGCAGACTTCCTATCGGGATTTAGATTGGATCAACCAGTCATGACCTCATTTGAAATGGATGCACAGTCAGCATTCTATTGACATTGTTTGAAATGTAACGTGATTAAAGATTTGATGATTAGCCTGAACGTAGGCCTGAACGTAGGCCTACCCTATGTTATTGCTGAGTGGGGGCAGTCAGCACTGACGTTAATCTCTATAGTGAAATCCACTCACTCAATGGGGAAAATGCTTAGAGAATACAAAGGAAATACAACTTAGTCATGAAGTAACAATGAAGCTGCTGTCATCCTGGTGTGGTAGCTAGCGCTTTGGCCTTTTGAAGCGGTGCATGTAAATATTTAGTGAGGACTGTGATTGCCTTGCAGCCATGCTTCATTAATCTCTGTCATGAGGGAATAATGGAGAGCTGTGAACACTAACACAAGTTAGGGCTGACAGAAAAGTGACTGAGAAAACAGCCCAACACTGACTTAGAAACAAACTGTTTGCGTTGTTTCAATATCATTGAGTTCCTTGCTCCATTTTGCACTAATGAGTCTTTCTCTCTTTGTTCTCTATTTAATGCAGTAACGGGTTATGTACAGAATGCTATAAGTTGCACCTGGAATACAATCCATTACAAGGCATGTAAACAATTTCCAATATGCTGTATGTTTGGCTGATCCTAATGATACTTAAATCACATAAGCTATAACAACATAGTGCTATATGAATACAAATTATGATTATAGAATTATTATCAGAACTTTTCAACATACAGTGCATTATGTTGACTCTCTCATAAACTGTTTAGATATGTTTACAATGTGCTTGTTGTCCTTTCTGTTTAGATATCACATCACGGGTTGTCGATGTGAAAATCTTCTTCTCTGCCATAAAGAAAATATTTACAGAACAGCGAGGCTGCGAGGGCTCTGTTTTCCATTAAGGCCATGCAAGTAGCCCAGTGAACACCGATGGCCTGCATCCAAATAAATGTTTCTGTCTGCGCTCCATTAAAGATTTATCATGTCAAATGATGATGTCAGCTCAACTTGGTTATTTTCCTATGAGCGTCCCAAAGGTCAGCTGGCGGGGAGATTTGCTTCCTTACTTTCACGAGCAAGGTAAATATACATCTGTGCAAACAAGTGTGAGTGGCAGTGAAAGGGCCGGCAGCACAATATGGGAGAAAATAAGGCATGCATATGGCTTTAGTTTCCCTCTGAGAAAACAGGGAGGGAGAGGGAATCTGTTCTGCTCTGTGACTGTGTACTGCTGTATACTGCCTGTCAGGGAGACGAATGAGAAACATGGGCTGCTCAGAAGGGTCAGGGAGCGTTTTAAAATCCTCCTTTGTGCTCCCAGTCTAGCTGTGTCAGAGACAATGCGGCTAATGAGAGAGGAATTTGGTGTGGAGCACAGTGCAAACACAGGGGAAGCACCTCGCCCAGCCTCAGGAGGCCAACCAGCTGTCTAGGCTTCTGCGTCTCCCAGGTCTATGCTCTGACTACAGGCATGCATGGGAAATTTCATTGTCTGTAGGCTACAGTACTGAACAACTTACTCTCCCTAAAAATGTCGACCTGCTGCAAGGGCGGACTGGAACCAGACATCGGCCCTGGCATTTCTAACACGCTGGCCCATTTTTTTCCCCTCAAGGCCCCTTTTATTTTGTGAGAGCCACCAAGTCATATCTTATATTTACTTTTTTAGTGTAAAGTCATGCCATGAATTTATCTATTTCCTTTATGTTCTGATCTTATTGGTGAAGAGGTCTATTGTAGCCTATATGCTCCCACATTACTCATCTCCAATGAGTGTATACAAAACATGACCTATGCATTGTCGATTTGGGTGTTTGTCAGTAGTCCATTGTTAGCTTATTGTTGCCTATCAACTTGATGGGAGGTATTCAATAATGAACGTGCTACTGCTGTAGCTTTCTCTGAAGCACAATATTTATTCAGTCATAGATTATACTGTCCCTGAGACTGGGGTATTTTTATTTGGTTGCCAAGAGGTTAAATGTATTATCAAGGCAGAAGATGCCTTTTCTTAGTTGCTAAGGTGAGACAGGGCTGATGCATTATGTCCTCAATAAGTAAGCAATTATCTGACATCTCTCTCAGCATGGCATTGAGTTTGAATTCAGGAGCCCGGAACAAATGTATATATTTTTTTTAGGCTATAAGGGGCCCAGGTGTCCTTCAATGACCGTTTACCTAGTGGTCATCTGATGTCAGATGTATCTGAGGCTGAGCCCCTGTTCCATTCCGTTTCAGAACCACGTGATAAAGACTTGACGTAGGTTGACATCATACAAATAGAATTACTAGTAATTCTAGGTCTAGTAATTATATTTCTATGGTTGTCATACTCTTATGCTCACTGTGGTCCTGAAAATTATAATTAAATACAATGAAATGTTTTTGTTTTAGAACAGGTTAAAGTCAACTTGTGTATTGTCACATTTATATGCATGTATTGATTTGAGGTTTACACATGCAATACAAATACAAAATTACGCCCCTGGGCTTCGAGGGGAGGGACTTTAGTTTCCATGCGCTGAATAGTTCGCAACAAGTCCTATGGTTGAAGACGCGAGACGTGGATGGGAATATCTGTGGCAACCTGTTGATAACGGAGTTATGACAATGGATAATTTAGTAGGAGTACAATGACAAAAGTGACAATCGACATATTATTGAAAGAACATCTTGTTCTGGTGGACGTCGAAGACAGCGTAATACGATACTGCATTCCCCATGCATCAAACTTTTAGGATACCGGTAACAAACTTGCAAACCTTTATCTAGGAACGTTTTGGTAGCCTCCAAAGTGACACGTTTCTGTGTAAATGTGAAACAAATGATCGAATTGGCACTGCGTAGTGAAACAATACTTTACAAAACAAACACTTTCGTTATGCATGATTTATTTATCTTTTACTCACAGGTAACCTGTACAGTACGAAGACACAACAGGTGTTGTCAGTAGTCACGCGCAGACTTTAAATACATTAACAACTGTGAAAAGTGCAAGGAACTTGGTCGGTAGCTAACCATCCACCAAGAAGAAGCCTATGTGAAATGGTCTCCACTTGCTTTACAGACTGGGAAGAGATAACTTGAGAACAATTCAATTAAAGGCTCAGTTCACGATGAAACTGCTGAGCTTACTTTGCGTTGTTGTCGGGTTGTGGAGGACATGCCTGACGAACAGAAACTGCCCGGACCTCTTCATTGACAGCTGTCGTTGCTCCTCTGAGTGGTCCAAGGAATTGAGCAGACGAAAGGTCCGGGTGAAAGTGGTGTGTGATGATGTAGAATTACTGGACACTCTACAACCCAGTTTCTTACCCAACAAAACAGTTTCCCTGTGAGTATGACATTAAACAATTAATGAGACAGTAGTTGAACAAAGGTTGTTAAAACGTTGTGTACCACATATAGATCAATCATTCACCAGGCCAACCCTTACGAAAAAAGATTGCAGTCAGAGTGCTGTACACTGCAGTATTACTGCAGTTAGGGTGCCTTCGGAAAGTATTCAGGCCCCTTGACTTTTTCCACATATTGTTAAGTACAGCCTTATTCTAAAATGGATTAAATAAAACAATTTCGTCAGCAATCTACACATTACCCCATAATGACAAAGCAAAACCAGGTTTTTAGAAATTTTTGCAAATGTATACAAAATAAAAACCAGAAATACCTTATTTATGTAAGTATTCAGACCCTTTGCTATGAGACTTGAAATTGAGCTCAGGAGGTGCATCCTGTTTCCATTGATCATCCTTGAAATGTTTTTACAACTTGATTGGAGTCCACCTTTGGTAAATTCAATTGATTGGACATGATTTGGAAAGGCACACACATGTCTATATAAGGTCCCACAGTTGACAGTGCATGTCAGAGCAAAAACCAAGCCATGTGATCGAAGGAATTGTCCGTAGAGCTCCGAGACAGGATTGTGTCGAGGCACACATCTGGGGAAGGGTACCAAAACATTTCTGCAGCATTGAAGGTCCCCAAGAACACAGAGGCCTCCATCATTCTTAAATGGAAGAAGTTTGGAACCACCAAGACTCTTCCTAGAGCTGGCCGCCCGGCCAAACTGAGCAATCGAGAAGAAGGGCCTTGGTCAGGGAGGTGACCAAGAACCCAATGGTCCCTCTGACAGAGCTCTAGAGTTCCTCTGTGGAGATGGGAGAACCGTCCAGAAGGACAACCATCTCTATAGCACTCCACCAATTAGGCCTTTATGGTAGAGTGGCTAGACTGAAGCCACTCCTCAGTAAAACGCACATGACAGCCCGCTTGGAGTTTGCCAAAAGGCACCTAAAGACTCTCAGACCATGAGAAACAAGATTCTCTGGTCTGATGAAACCAAGATTGAACTCTTTGGCCTGAATGCCAAGCGTCATGTCGGGAGGATACCTGGCACCATCCCTACGGTGAAGCATGGTGCTGGCAGCATCATGCTATGTGGATGTTTTTCAGCGGCAGGAACTGGGAGAAAGTACAGAGAGATCCTTGATGAAAACCTGCTCAGGACCTCAGACTAGGGCGAAGGTTCACCTTCCAACAGGACAACAACCCTAAGCACACAGCCAAGACAATGCAGGAGTGGCTTCGGGACAAGTCTCTGAATGTCCTTGAGTGGCCCAGCCAGAGCCCAGACTTGAACCCGATCAAACATCTCTGGAGAGACCTGAAAATAGCTGTGCAGCAACGCTCCCCATCCAACCTGACAGAGCTTGAGAGTATCTGCAGAGAAGAATTGGAGAAACTCCCCAAATACAGGTGTGCCAAGCTTGTAGCGTCATACCCAAGAAGACTCGAGGCTGTAATCGCTGACAAAGGTGCTTCAACAAAGTACTGCGTAAAGGGTCTGAATACATTTACATTTAAGTCATTTAGCAGACGCTCTTATCCAGAGCGACTTACAAATTGGTGCATTCAACTTAGGATAGCCAGTGGGACAACCACATCTTGATCACAGTAAGTACACTTCTTCAAACAAGCAGCTGTGAGCAAAGTCAGTGCAATCAGGGACATCTACATCTCGATCACAATAAGTACATTTCTTTAAACAAGTCAGTGCTAGCAGGTGAAATAAGTCCGGTGTTAGTTTAGACAAAAGACAGTGGTAGTAAAGTGGGGGTAGAAGGATTACTTCTATGTAAATGTGATATTTCAGTTAATTTTTTATAAATTTGCAAAAATTATACAAACCTGTTTTTGCTTTGTCATTATGGGGTATTGTGTGTAGATTGATGAGGGGAAAAAATAATAAGGCTGTAACCTAAAAAATGTGGAAAAAGTCAAGGGGTCTGAATTATTTCTGAAGGCACTGTAACTGCAGTATGCTGCAAATTCTGCTTCCAAAATAAAGACATTTACTGTAGTAATTTTGCAATGTAACTGCAGTTAGAGTGCATAATAACTACAGTTCAACTGCAGTACATTGCAGTTATTCTGCAATTACTGCATCCAAAATACCACAGTCGACTGCAGTTACTGCACTTTAGACATGCTCTGAAAATAGACAGATATGAGAGGAAACTGCAATATCACAGCATCCATTAATGTTAGATATCTGGGACAAAAATGGCAAGTTAGCACTCAGCAGGCCAGTTGTACATACAATGTATGCAATGATAAATCATTGTATTTTCCCTTCTGCCTATCCTCTGTAAATGTTGGTCACTGAAGAACTTACAGATTGTGTGCGCTTTCCTTTACCTCCTTTTGACTGACCAGCTCTCTACAAAAATGGCTATTTTCAGCATGTTCCTCTCCAATATCCGGTGGTGCACCATTTGTAATGTATGAAAGGTTGATCAAAGAGACTGAACTGATTAAAAAGGAACCAGCAAGAAGAATCTTATTCACCATACACGGCCTGTCAGATGAAATAAGAGAAAGCACTTTACAGTTCTGAGAGTGGAGAGCTTACCAAGCACATTCAACCTGCAGGTGTGGAAATTGACTAGGCCTACTAGCTTTATATACTGTTTTATTCATGGGAACTGTATGGAAAGGTATTTCTTTGAGGGGAGAAAAGCAAATAAGAAATGTAAGGGAGCTTATCTATTCCAAACACTCTAGCGGAAGGTTGTTGAAATATGAATGTTGATGAGTAATAATAATAGCACTATGGATATTGAATTACATTCTGAGTAGCTTTGGCCATATTTAATGTAAACAGAGTAATTCCACTGCTCTAAGATGCATGGTTACTTATGCACCAAGGCTAATCTT
The DNA here is from genome assembly GCF_020615455.1 of Coregonus clupeaformis. NCBI lineage: Eukaryota > Metazoa > Chordata > Actinopteri > Salmoniformes > Salmonidae > Coregonus > Coregonus clupeaformis. Next base: position 44,732,738 of record NC_059192.1, on the reverse strand, counting down.
GTCTTCACTTGCTTAAATTGTTGTTGCAGTTGTGCCTGAATGCGATATAACATTTTGATTTGAGGAAGTGTTCATCATGGACATACGGCTTTGTTCTTCACTGACAATCTTGGGTTCCTGGTCATGTTTGGGCTAAATTAATTGTCCCCCTGAAATAGCACAAGCATCTTCCTTTTGTCCAATAAATCAATGCCTCTTGGCAGGAAATTAGGAGTATCCTTCATTGTAACAACAGTTTAGAATTAAAATAGTCCAATCTTTTTAAGAATACAAATACAAAATATTTAAAATAATTACATTTAAGCTGATAAATGTAATGCTACCTGTCTTTCCCCGGGTCAACAAGCCAATATCCTCCAGCAGGCCCCTTGGTTGGCCGGGAAGCGGTTTTCCTGCATTAGGAAACGTGACCTTTGTCCGGCCGAAGTGGCCTCCCACATCTCCATTTTATTTAGACATGCTGTGAAAATAAACAGATATGAGAAGAAAGTAGGCTATGCACATCGTGTCAACTAGTAGATCTCTCCTAATGCTTCCCTTTGGCCTCCTTCATTGTCCCTTTTATTCACTTCAGCTCTCCAGATAATGAGTTCTGTATTAGTAGCCTTCTTCATTATGGCACTTTCAGTATTTTTTTCAGAGAGGATGAATTCTATTCACAAATAAATATGTGTGTAGTGCTTGTAATGAAATGGCAGCACTGTCCATACGTCTTTACTTTCATTTTCACTTCATTGCATTCTTTCTATGTGCATCTCTGGTCTCTATTTATTACATATTCCTATGAAGTTACAAACAACTCCTAACATAACAGATTGAAAAGGAAATGTGTGTGATGTCCATAATTCCAAGCAGCTGTAGACTCTAGAGAAGCAGAAACACTCTATTAACACCTCTGCCTGTTTCCCTATCCAAAACATAGGATAAGTTGCTCCAGCATTGGAGAGGAGCCTGACAGCTCTGTTGACCTTGAGACCTATCTGGTGTAATCGTTTCAGTGGCAAGTAGGAGAGAAGGAGAGAGCGGCGCTGTGTCTCTGTGGAGAACAGTAGCAGGGATTGTAGCTGACACCTGTCTTAAGCAAAGCACTGGCTAGTGAACATGGCACTGGCCTAAAAGAGAAGAGAGACAGAGGGGAGAGAAGTGAGAGAGAAGCCAGGGGGCATATGGAGAGAGGGAGAAAATGAGAGAGAAACATTTAGAAGGATAGAGGAAGTGACAGGGAAAGAGACTCGGAAAGAGTGACACAGAACTCAGAGGGAGACAGGAAGTGTTGTGAAAAGAGATGTTTGGGTTAATGAGATGGAAGGAGCGATAGAGAGAACGTGACAGAGAAACACAAACATTGGTTGCATGCGGTTGTTGCTCAGTCACAGTTGTAATGCAAACCTACCCTGCAAAAAATATCTTTCTACTTTTGGATATTGTATGTGACAAGATGTGTGCTCTGCATTTGCATAGCTGACAGCAAAGAAGTTTGGACTTTGTATGTCTACTTCTCAGAAATTTGCAGTGCAACTGTCCTGTCAGATTTTGTACCTTGTCAGACTCAGTTAAAATAACATTGTTGTATAAGCATGCATATAGGATTTACAGTTTGTTTCAGTTGCCAACGATTATCTACTTTCGGATTTGGACGTCCTCTACGGAAGAACCACAAAAAGCTCCTCAAAACCCCCAAAGGCTCCAGTCTCTCCCAAGGTGAAGTTTGTGGAAAATAAAATGAGTGCATTGGTTTGGGGTAGGGCCATATTTGGAGGTGTCTGGCATAGGCCTACAGTAGACTTTGTGGGCAACGATCACACTAGAGACAGGAGGGGCTGTTAGTGGTAGTCTGGATGGCAGTGATCACAAGGCCATGTCAAGGACATCCTTCACATTATTCTGGTAATTGTAATGTTCTACATTGTAATGTAGAGCATTCATAGATGGGGTTGCAGGGAAGGCAAGCCCACAACAGTGGGACACTATAGGAAGTGTTTTTGCATATGTCTTCCCCACTCATTATGATGACTATGATTGTTCACCTGTGTTAGACCGGCAATGTGAGGTCAGTAAGAACCTCCATTTTTGGCTTTTTCACGTTATAAAAATCAGACTTGGAGGGGCTATTACATTGTATGACATGCTATTTTCCCCACTCATAATGTCAGGGATTGTTTACCTATATGTTGGACTGGCTTGTGGCTGGATATTGACAAGTATGCGTCAGATAAGCCAGAACCTTGAAGGAACAAGGTATAATATGGACACCGGTGCCCTTGCTTATGAAAGACGGCCTCTCTGTCCTCTGAGTGTTTTTGCGTGCTATCTAGAAATCTATTTCCTTGCTTGCCTAGCTCTGTCATTCCTCAGGTGGTGTTGGCGGCTGCTCCGCTCTTCTCTGTTCTGAGTGGTTTATCATGAATATTTCATAGACATGCACAAGTAGCCCCTCTATATTCTCTGTGCATTATCACACAGACGACCCCGCTAGCAGGGATGTAGCAGAGAACGAATGCCTCTCGGTCCGTAAAAGGCAGCAGTTTAATACGCTACATGCACACCTTTCATCTAAAGAGACATGGCCAAATAGACCCTCTATACTGTCACGGGAATGCAGCTGAAGCTACTAGCTGCAATGCATATCATGGTCTCTTTCTTGCTCCCTCTCCCAACACTTTTTCCCCAGTGCCCTTAGTGAAGGTTTGAAAAGTGACAAGTTCATCTTTAGATGAGTGCCCTTTCCAGTAAAAATCTCCCAAGCCCAGGGGAAATGGTTCTTCATCCCTATTTTTCTGAGAAAACTATCATGTCCCCAGATGCTACTATAGGATCCATAGGAGTCCAGGGACTCAGAAGTCAGGCTTATCCATTACCCTGTATGATAACCCTTCCAAAGCCTTAGGCCCTATACCTTTATCACACTTGACATTGACCCACAATAGCAAGGCCACAAACTGAGGGATCTCTACTACCTGTGGCTATGATGTTTTGTTGTGAGAGATGGATTTAGACCGCCTGTTATTGTTAAGCAGCTTGAAGTGGTTTGTTGTTGTTGTTGGTCTATAGTGTAATTGTTTGGCTGTCCAAGAAGTTACATTTCACAGTGCCCAATAATGAATCATGTCAAGCAGCTAGCTTTCTCTGGAAAATACTTGTTAGCCCACTTATTATTATTGGGTGTCAAATGCTGTATTATAATCTATGTTGTGGTTTCAAAGGACACCCTGATCAGTTTTTCTTTATGAGATGATAATGACTCACAGCACCAGAGTTAGTGACCATTGGGGGAGCGAAAAGCTTGCAAATCACACAATGCCCTCGAAAACCCAAGAATGTGTCCAAACGCAGTGCGAATGTGGACTGTCTAAAAATATTAAGGAAGAAAAATACAATGTGTGCCAAGGATACTCTCTGGTCTGTTATCCTTACCTCCTCCCTTCACCATTGAGTAAATACCAAGGTTATTTAAACTTTCATAAGTCTGCTATCGTGCAGGCAGCCAAACCTTTGGAAGCATGTTTTGTTTTCCCCAATTTTTTTGAGACGTCGTAAAACACAGCGATTAAAAGCCTGCAGTGTGCTGCTTCTGTTGCAGGGTGTGATCACAGGTGGTAGTGATTTTGAGGTCGGTTCAGTTTCGGTTAGATTGTAAAGAATTATCACTGTTTTCGGTTTTGATTAAAAAAAAAAAAAAAAAAAAAAAAACATTACAATGATTTTTGAGCTTTTTAATGGAAAATCAAAAGGCAAAAATAGTGAACATTCAATCGCCAAAACGTTGAACATATTCTATTGTCTCTGTCAGGTCCACATTGGCTAGGGCTGGGCGATATGGCCAAATATCATATCACTGTATTTATAACAATTGGACAGTATTTGACGGTGTTTTATGTTTTTGAATAATACAAGTTCGACATTTGTTTTGAGTTGTGCGTGACCCTAGGTTGGCAACACATACATTCTAAGTGATTTCAATGGTTCTTTCTCCATTCTGATTGTTTTATGCAACTCCACTTCAACACAAAATAATTTTGATCAATTTCTGCATTTCCTGCACTCATTTGAGATCATTTCCACACTGCCACGTGGGGCTGCACGATATGTGCATACAATCTAGACCTTATCTTTAACCAGATGTTGCAATTACGATTTGACTTGTGATTTAGAACAAAACACTTGGGTAAACTGTTGGAATCATGGAAATGGAATGATTATTATTATTAACTATATTTTATAGTTAGAATATAATAGTGGGCACTTTGAATACAGTGTTGTTTGACATGACAACGAATGAAAATGCCAGGGAGGAGTTATTGTGACAGGGTAGGAACCAAAGTGTTGATAAGTGTTTCTTAGGAGACCCTATAATCTTTGGCTACATTTAATGTTTTCTCTTAGCTACTTCATGTAGCTAACATATTCATGCTTCATGTATTCCTTTGATTTAGAAGATACTGTTGCACAAACTAAATGCTGATTTAGGTCTACACCATCACTGGTATTATCAGGCTGTAGAGGCTAATTATTTTTGCTCTGACTCAGTACATTTATTAGCTAGCTAGCTAGCCAGCCAGCTAGCTAGCCAGCCAGCTAACTAGCGATTAGCAACTAACAAGATTTAGGCCCAACTTGCTAAGAAAAGACAAACTAGCTGTTTGCAGATTTTTACATTTTAGTCATTTAGCAGACGCTCTTATCCAGAGCGACTTACAGTTAGTGAGTGCATACATACTTTTTTTATTTTTCATACTGTGGGAATCGAACCCACAACCCTGGCATTGCAAACGCCATGCTCTACCAACTGAGCTACATCCCTGCCTGCCATTCCCTCCCCTACCCTGGGCCAATTGTGCGCCCACTCGGGAGGTAGATGGAAGAAACACAAACTAATTGTGTAATTATAGAACGCAAAGTGAAAACGGCATTGTTGTCATCAACATTGTTGCATGTGCTGCATTGACCTTGCAGATTGAACGCAAGTGTCTTGTGGTCGAGGAACAACAAATGCGTTCCTTGAGTGACAGGGGGTGGGGCTAGGTCTGTGTGGAAAGCAGCATGGAGAGCGAGAGAGCAGAGACCGATGACTAGTAGCGAAGTAAACTATAAAAATGGACGTTACACATGGCGTAGCACATTTAACAAACCAAACATTCAAATACCGTTGTAGAAGGTAAAGTAAAAACCCAAACCGGTCCGTGCATCAATACCGGTATATTGTAAAATACGGTATACCGCCCAGCCCTACAGATATCAATAGAAAAATATGAAATTATCAAATATTGCAGTTGTGTATATTACTTAGTTTTTATTTGAATTACTTTATTGTTTTTCATTCCTTTAAGTCATAATCTAATCTCTGCTCAGGCAGTAGCAGTCAGCAAGCCAGCCACACCATCTAACATTATCTATGCGCTCCCCATACTGTACTGTCTTTAGTCATCCTATTTAGCTAGCCTGCCTAAGTATGCTGTAGAGCTGTCTGGCGAAATAATTTGACAAGTTCTTCAAAGTAGATAAGACATACTGTCACAAACTGTCTCTGTCCCTCTTGTCGTAGTGTGTACATTCCTCTCTCATGCGGTCTGTGTGTATCTAATAACTTAATGTAGCAGGCGTAAAAGTGTATCCGTCCAGAGATCTGTATAATGACGAGATGCTCATGTCTTCGCCCTAAGAAAAGGCGGGAAGGCAGGCGACAAGGGCGGTCCAAAATAAGCCCATAGAAACGCATTGGGCTTGTTTTGCATTAAGTCTGGACCCAACAGGACCCTGAACAGCTTCTACCCCCAAGCTATAAGATTGCTAAATAGTTAACCAATAGCTACCTGGAATATCCGCATTGACCCCTTTTGCACTAACTCTTGACTCATCACATAAGCTGCTGCTACTGTTTATTATCTATCCTGTTGCCTAGACACTTTATCCCTACCTATATGTACTTATCTACCTCAATTACCTCTTACCCCTGCACATCGGCTCGGTACTGGTACCCCGTGTATATAGCCAAGTTATAGTTACTCATTGTGTATTTATTCCTCGTGTTATTATTTTTCTATTTATTCCTTGTGTTATTATTATTTGTATTTTTTCTACTATTGCTCTTTTTTGTTCTCTCTGCATTGTTGGGAAGGGCCCGTAAGTAAGCATTTCACTGTTAGTCTACACCTGTTGTTTACGAAGCATGTGCAAATAAAATTTTATTTGAATATTTGCTTAATGAAAACTACCACTCCCTTCTGCCCAGCTTCCTACATAGTTCTTCACTTGATTTCTGTCGTGAGTCGTGAACGATTTGATTTCTCTCTAGAGAAACGGCGCGTTGGGCTCACAAAAAACCCAAAGTAAATGTAATTCAAGTAATTTAAAAGACTTCGGTCAATTAGTTGTTTAATAACCAAAAAATATATACAATTGTGGTTATTCGCTAAGCACTAACAGTAGGAAACACATTAACCCCCTTCTAGGCTCTGCACTGCATGGGGCCTCAGCACACATGCAGCACCACTTACTCAGTCTGCCCTCTCCCTCTATGTGTGTGTGTCACCCTCTCAAATTGCAAACAATTCCAAACCACATGTTGCTCAACCATCGAGATACTATGTGATTTTGTCTTGGTAAATGGAATTGATTATTTAAAATGTTCCATGCCCCCCAGCGTTAGCCTTACAAGTGGGTTTTGCAAGGATACTGATTTGCGCTAACCAAGCCAGCTCCTTTTGAGGAAAACAGTTTTATGGTCACAGAGTGTACTCCCTTCCTGGTCCTGTGGGGCGGCGACATGTGCAGATGTGCTCAGCTGTCAGCCAGGGCCTATTTGAAGTTCTGCTAATACCCACTTGAACTCCAGAGCAATGTCTGTTTTGCGTCCAAGGTCAATGTTAGTCGATATGAAATATGTTATTTTGGTTAGCTGTGCCTAGTAACTGGATATTATAGAATAACAGAGGGTTTGCAATGTTTGAAGAGAAGTGCCTGGAAATCAGGCTGAGCCTATCTGAATGTTTGCAATAGTTCACATTGTGATCTTTACCCAACTTGGTCCCCATGATTGGTGTCTTGGATCACATCAATTGAAGTTATTTTTGTTTCTGCACTTTTATAATAATACAGTCGAATGTCTCTGGTGTATGGCTGTCTCCGTTCTGTAATAGGGCTTTTTGGACCTCACAGAAATATCTCAGCTGTCTGTGGTGAGAGGGGAAAATGAAAGCCAGGGTTGTGCTCTTGGAGAAGAGCTGATATGGATGTTGTACACCAAGTTCAACCAATCAGAACAACACACAAATCCAATGAGACATGGATCAAAGGCCTTGTTCAAACAAAGGGAATTCACGCCATTTAAAGGGGTAATCTGCAGTTGCTACATCCATTTTTGGAATGATAAATGAATGATATGTACCCATTGATTGTTGAAGGATATAAATTATAAATGCGCTTAGTTCAACTGTCGTACCCCATAATAACCCAAAATATATAAGCTTGTATTACTCCAATGTTTGTAAACAAAGTAAATGTAAACAAACTTTACATGGCCTCAAAACATGGTTAAAACTATAAGTTTGATATCATGGATGGTCAGTTCTTGCATACATAGCTCTATCTATGAATTTGAGAGTGGTTACATTTCTCCAGCCCCATCCCTCAGGTTTTTACCGAAACAGGAGCGGGGTGTACACTTTATTTTGTTTCAACTGCTGATTGCCACTTTAAGGAAATCATTAATTTAAAAATGGCTTTACATTGTATGAATGCGCCATGTCAGCTTATGTGTATTTGCGTGCATGTGCGTGTACATAATGTGCATGTCCTCTTGCGGTTCACAGGGCCCGTTGCATGTTAGTGCTAATCAGAGAAACACATGCAGAGAGTGATGACCTACACCATTTGCTCCGGCCCAGCCAGACAATATTTAATTTGTCCGTTCCCTTGAAAGCAGCTTATCCTAGGAGAACATAATTGATATTGTAAATAGAAAGTTGGAAGGACACTCTAGAATTTAGTCATGCGCTGTTTACATAATGTACAATTATGTTTTACCTCTGATTTCCTGGACGTTGTGCAGAGGCCTAAGAGAGGCATGTGGGGGTTGCCGAGGAGCTGGTTTCCTCTGCATACACAGTGTGGGACACGCTCGAGTTTGCACAAACACAGGCTGCTTGCAGTAGTGGTGCATGGGTAAAATCACTGGGGAAGCCGCCAGGAAAAAAAGCCATATTAAAACCTATGTTGTGGTAATTGCGTTGTTTGCTCTATAACCCATTCGTTCATACGCCACCGTGAAATATACTGAACAGAAATATAAACGCAACATGCAACAATTTCAACGATTTTACTGAGTTACAGTTCATATAAGGACATCAGTCAATTGAAATAAATTCATTAGGCCCTAATCTATGGATTTCACATGACTGGGCAGGGGCACAGCCATGGGTGGGCCTGGGAGGGCATAGGCCCACCCACTTGGGAGCCAGGCCCATCCACTGGGCAGCCAGGCCCAGCCAATCAGAATGAGTTTTCCCCCACAAAAGGGCTTTATTACAGACAGAAATACTCCTCAGTTTCATCAGCTGTCCAGGTGGCTGGTCTCAGACAATCCCGCAGGTGAAGAAGCCGGATGTGGAGGTCATTGGCTGGCATGGTTACACGTGGTCTGCGGTTGTGAGGCCGGGTGGATGTACTGCCAAATTCTCTAAACGACGTTGGAGGCGACTTATGGTAGAGAAATTAACATTCAATTATCTAGCAACAGCTCTGGTAGACATTCCTGCAGTCAGCATGCCAATTGCACACTTCCTGAAAACCTGAAACATCTGTGCCATTTTGTTGTGTGACAAAACTGCACATTTTAGAGTGGCCTGTTATTGTCCCCAGCACAAGGTGCACCTGTGTAATGATCATGCTGTTTAATCAGCTTCTTGATATGCCACACCTGTCAGGGGGATGGATTATCTTGGCCAAGGGATGTAAACAAATGTCTACACAAAAGTTGAGAGAAAAAGCTTTGTGCTTTTTCTGGGATATTTTATTTCAGCTCATGAAACATTGGACCAACACTTTACATGTTGCGTTTATATTTTTGTTCAGAATACAATAAGGCAGAGACAACAAAAAGACAACAGTTACACAGTGGCGGAATAAATTCAACCACACATACGTTTGTTTCATCACAAAACCGTAGAGCAACATCTGTATGGTGAAGCAGGTTCATGTTTTTCTGACAGTTTAGTAAACAACTACTGATTTAGAATCATGGAGAGTTACCGCAAGTCAGCACAAAGAAAACAGGAGCACTGCCTCCGCTATTCCAGCACCATTTCAATTTAAACATCAACAGGCTACATATGCTTAGTTTAATACAGTAAAAACAAACTTAAAAATACCTAAAACTATTTAGTCCAATCAATTGAGCTAAATGTCATGTGGCTGTCCATGGTATTGATTTCTGTTTGTGCGTGCACAAGAAAAACAAAATGTTGACTCCCCCTACTTGTAGACTAGTTGAATGCCAATGCCATCCTCCTCTCTTTCATGTTGGCAAAACGGTGTATGGCTCTGTCATACAGTAGTACATGCTTTTAGTTTTTGTTGTCATAGGCTACCTGGCTAAAATGCTTGCTAGCCTAACTTCCTTGCAAGGGCAAAAATGAACTAGCTAACGTGAGCCTACTAGGCTACATATTGAACTTCAATCGTCTCAGGCCAGTGGCACAATATATTAATTTATGCTTAGATTAGAATCACTGTCATCATTGGCCTGTACAGAGAATTAAGTCCAAATCCCCATCTCCATCCATGGCTTAGGAAAGTGCCGATTTATCTAGCTACTGTAGGACAACAACACAAGCAGACCAGAAACAGACATGTTTTTCTGACAATGACGTTTTGCTTTTGATGTGATTTGATTGGTGTGAAGCCAAATCCAAACTGGCCTCCCTTGGGGGGTGGTTTTGCGCCAGGACTACCCACAGTTGAGCTCAGCTCAACGCTGATTGGCTAATTTATTGCATTTTCTTTATCAAGGGAGGCCAAATGCTTGCTGGCATCAATCAATCAAATGCTGTGGCGGCAACTTGTCATACTCTTTTTGTCCAGACAGAATCAGATACATGGGCTACACCTACTGAGACAGAGGGGCATTGTTTCCCTCGCTTGGATGATTTCTCCGGTGATCTTGTGAATTGAAAGAAAATTATGAAAACACAGAGAGGCTAAATAAATTATTTTATAATTAGTATTTTTGCATTGGTCAAATATTTGGGGAAGCCTGGCTTCCCTTGGCCTCCATGAATACATGCCACTGGCTGCCTGTCCTTCAGAGGGGGGTTCTGCCCGTACAGGGAGAATGGGACTCAGGGGAACAGTGAGGAGAGATGTGGCAGTACACAGTGCTGCTCAAAACCACGATGTTTGCATCATGAGTGCAGTGTGCATACTATTGTTTTGTTCAAAGCAAGGTGGGCAACCTTTGTTTTGTTTTTTAGAGTAATGACCATACAGTATATATAAATGGACAAACCCATCAATGACATCACATCATTCATTCCTATGTGAAGACTTAATGGTGCATTTGAAGATCAGGATGTCGTTTTTAGCTTGCCAAGATGGCGTCTCATGGCGAGGACTCTCAAGACATAACATGTGCAGTTTGAGCTACTACAGGAAGGGACGTTGCAGGCTGCGACCCGGGGAGAATGACTGCCCCCTCTCATTGAGGATCTCAGTTGAAGGCCGACCCGGGTACTGCAGGCTGCCGGTAGCAACTCGATTATCCTTATAGAATCCTTGAATCCTTCTGTGTGATTTTTTTAATTTTCTTTCTTTCTTTCTTTTTTATAATTGTTTCAACGAATTCCATCTGATGTAATAGAAGCAAGTACTGGTACCATGATTGTCTTTGATGTTTTATTTTATTTACACGAATATTGACGAAGAAAATGGGGGATTCTGCTTTCTCTATACAACAGCCTGCAGTACCTTGGTCGGCCTTCAACTTGAGATCCTCAATGAGAGGGGGCAGTCGTTCTCCCCTGGTTTAGAGTCATGGCAGTTGGTTTGTCCCCCCAAAACATATTTTGAATGAGCTTCAGCTTTTGAATGTCACATCTGTGTTTTCAGGTTTTGATCAATTGATAAATTTTGTCCTCCAAATAGCCTCTCACCCAGCCCCAATTGGATGATTCCTCACAAAACTAAAACCAAGAAAGACCATGAAATTATTATTTTTTTCACTCAATTTAATCCATAGAAGGGTCCTTTGGAGGAAGGATTGTTGACATACAATATATCTGACATTTGTATCTTAAAGCATAATTGAGAAATAATTAATAGAAATTTGAACATTTTACATTTTGGCCTTACAGATGTGACATTCAAAAGCTGAAGCTCATTCAAAGGCCTCCTGTAGCTCAGTTGGTAGAGCATGGCGCTTGCAACGCCAGGGTTGTGGGTTCGATTCCCACGGGGGCCAGTATGAAAAATGTATGCACTCACTAACTGTAAGTCACTCTGGATAAGAGCGTCTGCTAAATGACTCAAATGTAAAATGTACCCAGGCCTTCTTTAAGAGTCCATAATATTTTATATTTTTTTATTTCACCTTTATTTAACCAGGTAAGCCAGTTGGGAACAAGTTCTCATTTACAACTGCGACCTGGCCAAGATAAAGCAAAGCAGTGCGATAAAAACAACAACTCAGAGTTACATATGGGGTAAACAAAACATAAAGTCAAAAATACAACAGAAAATATATATACAGTGTGTGCGAATGTAGTAAGTTATGGAGGTAAGGCAATAAATAGGCCATAGTGCAAAATAGTTACAATTTCATATATAATACTGGAATGATAGATGTGCAAAAGATGATGTGCAAATAGAGATACTGGGGTGCAAATTAGCAAAATAAATAACAATATGGGGATGAGGTAGTTGGGTGGGCTAATTTCAGAAAGGCTGTGTACAGGTGCAGTGATCGGTAAGCTGCTCTGACAATGTCACGATCGTCGGTGAGAGAGGAGGACCAAGGCGCAGCGTTGAATGCGAACATATTGATTCATATAATGATCACACGATCAAAACAACAAAACGAAAACGTGACGTCCCTGGTTACATACACAAACCAACACGGAACAAGAAACCACCATGAATGAATGCCTAACGGCTACCTAAGTATGACTCCCAATCAGAGACAACGAGCTACAGCCGTCTCTGATTGGGAGCCACCCTGGCCAACATAGATATACAACTAGAACCAACACACATGAAAACTCACACCCTGGCTCAACATACTAGAGTCCCCAGAGCCAGGGCGTGACAGACAACTGACGCTTAAAGTTAGTGAGGGAGATAAGAGTCTCCAGCTTCAGAGATTTTTGCAGTTCGTTCCAGTCATTGGCAGCAGAGAACTGGAAGGAATGGCGGCCAAAGGAGGTGTTGGCTTTGGGGATGACCAGTGAGATATACCTGCTGGAGCGCAGACTACGGGTGGGTGTTGCTATGGTGACCAGTGAGCTAAGATAAGACGGGGATTTTCCTAGCAGTGATTTATAGATGACCTGGAGCCAGTGGGTTTGGCGACGAATATGTAGTGAGGGCCAGCCAACAAGAGCGTACAGGTCACAATGGTGGGTAGTATATGGGGCTTTGGTGACAAAACGGATGGCACTGTGATAGACTACATCCAATTTGCTGAGTAGGGTGTTGGAGGCTATTTTGTAAATGACATCGCCGAAGTCAAGGATCTGTAATATGAGTAGTATTTTGATTTCACTAACAATTTTAGTTTTTAAATATTTAAACATTTAAACATGAATATTGAAAATATACAATTTTTGATTTGGCAGATATATTATATATATATATTATATACAGTACCAGTAAAATGTTTGGACACACATACTCATTCAAGGGTTTTTCTTTATTTTTACTATTTTCTACATAGAATAATAGTGAAGACATCTAAACTATGAAATAATACATATGGAATCATGTAGTAACCAAAAAAGTGTTAAACAAATCAAAATATATTTTATATTTGAGATTCTTCAAAGTAGCCACCCTTTGCCTTGATGACAGCTTTGCACACGCTTGGCATTCTCTCAACCAGCTTAATGAGGTAGTCACCTAGAATGCTTTTCCAACAGTCTTGAAGGAGTTCCCACATATGCTGAGCACTTGTTGGCTGCTTTTCCTTCATGCTGCGGTCCAACTCATCCCAAACCATCTCAATTGGTTTGAGGTCGGGTGATTGTGGAGGCCAGGTCATCTGATGCAGCACTCCATCACTCTCCTTCTTGGTCAAATAGCCCTTACACAGCCTGGAGGTGTGTTTTGGGTCATTGTCCTGTTGAAAAGAAATGATAGTCCCACTAAGCGCAAACCAGATGGGATGGCGTATCGCTGCAGAATGCTGTGGTAGCCATGCTGGTTAAGTGTGCCTTGAATTCTAAATAAATCACCAACTGTATCACCAGCAAAGCACCCCCACACCATCACACCTCCTCCTCCATGCTTCACGGTGGGAACCACACATGCAGAGATCATCCGTTCACCTACTCTGCGTCTCACAAAGACACTGTGGTTGAAACCAAAAATCTTCAATTTCATCTCATCAGACCAAAGGACAGATTTCCACCGGTCTAATGTCCATTACGCGTGTTTCTTGGCCCAAGCAAGTCTCTTCTTATTATTGGTGTCCTTTAGTAGTTGTTTCTTTGCAGCAATTCGACCACGAAGGCCTGATTCACGCTGTCTCCTCTGAACAGTTGATGTTGAGATATCTGTTACTTGAACTCTGTGAAGCATTTATTTGGGCTGCAATCTGAGGTGCCGATTTCTGAGGCTGGTAACTCTAATGAACTTATCCTCTGCAGCAGAGGTAACTCAGGGTCTTCCTTTCCTGTGGCGGTCCTCATGAGAGCCTGTTTCATCATAGCGCTTGATGGTTTTTGCAACTGCACTTGAAGAAACTTTCAAAGTTCTTGACATTTTCCAGATTGACTGACCTTCATGTTTTAAAGTAATGATGGACTGTCGTTTCTCTTTGCTTATTTGAGCTGTTCTTGCCATAATATGGACTTAGTCTTTTACTAAATAGGGCTATCTTCTGTATACCAACCCTACCTTGTCACAACACAACTGATTGGCTCAAACGCATTAAGACGGAAATAAATTCCACAAATGAACTTTTAACAAGGCACACCTGTTAATTGAAATGCATTCCAGGTGACTACCTCATGAAGCTGGTTGAGAGAATGCCAAGTGTGCAAATCTGTCATCAAGGTAAAGGGTGGCTACTTTGAAGAATCTGAAAGATATATACCACTTTTTTGGTTACCACATGATTCCATATGTGTTATTTCATAGTTTTGATGTCTTCACTATTATTAGAAAATAGTAAAAAATAAAAATAAATAGGTGTGTCCAAACTTTTGACTGGTACTGTGTGTGTGTGTGTATGTATGTGTGTGTATGTATATATATATATATATATACACATACATACATACATACATACATACATACATACATATATACACACTACCGTTCAAAAGTTTGGGGTCACTTAGAAATGTCCTTGTTTTCGAAAGAAAAGCAAATTTTCTGTCCATTTAAAATAACATCAAATAGATCAGAAATACAGTGTAGATATTGTTCATGTTTTAAATGGCTATCGTAGCTGGAAACGGCTGATTCTTTTTAATGGAATATCTATATAGGCATACAGAGGCCCATTATCAGCAAACATCAGTCCTGTGTTCCAATGGCACGTTGTGTTTGCTAATCCAAGTTTATCATTTTAAAAGGCTAATTGATCATTAGAAAACCCTTTTGCAATTTTGTTAGCACAGCTAAAAACTGTTGTGCTGATTAAAGAAGCAATAAAACTTGAGACTAGTTGAGTATCTGGAGCATCAGCAATTGTGGGTTCAAAATGGCCAGAAACAAATAACTTTCTTCTGAAACTCATCAGTCTATTCTTGTTCTGAGAAATGAAGGCTATTCTATGCGAGAAATTGCCAAGAAACTGAAGATCTCGTACAACGCTGTGTACTACTCCCTTCACAGAACAGCGCAAACTGGCTCCAACCAGAATAGAATTAGGAGTGGGAGGCCCCGGTGCACAACTGAGCAAGAGGACTAGTTTGAGAAACAGGCGCCTCACAGGTCCACAACTGGCAGCTTCATTAAATAGTACCCGCAAAACACCAGTCTCAACGTCAACAGTGAAGAGGTGACTCCGGGATGCTGACCTTCTAGGCAGAGTTGCAAAGAAAAAGCAATATCTCAGAATGCCCATCTTAATCTTTTCTTTTTATTGGTCTGAGATATGGCTTTTTCTTTGCAACTCTGCCTAGAAGGTCAGCATCCCTGAGTATATTATGTTCAACAGTATATGGAACAATTTGCCAAATCCAAAATTGTATATTTTCTATATTCATGTTTATATTTTTCAATATTCATAAATTAATGTAAGAAAATTGTTTTTGAAATCAAAATGCTACTCATATTACAGAGCAAGCGTTAAAGCTTCATACGACACACATTTTTGCTTTGTAACACCTACAGATGAAACACTATGGAGTCTTGAAGGAGGCCTGGGTAAGGCCAAAATGTCACAAATATTCCAACTTCAATAAATTATTTCTCAATTATGCTTTAAGATACAAATGTTAAATATATGTCAACATGCCTTCCTCCAAAGTACCCTTCTATGGAGTAAATGTAAGTCGCTCTGGATAAGAGCGTCTGCTAAATGACTAAAATGTAAATGTAAATGTCGTTAAAATATATATAATAATGGTATTTTTTTGTTCTAGTTTTGTGAGGAATCACCCAATTGACTCCATAGCCGTGTGACTGTTTAGATTTTCCTCTCTACAGAGCTTTATGTCAGATGGAATCCAAGCTGACAGAGCCCCAATAGGATATTGATGTCTAAATCAACAACAATAGAGTTCTTATGAACTGTTGCTTACTCCGTTTTGGGATCCCATCAGCGTTGTGATAGTGTTGCAGTATTTTCCCACCAAACTTAGATATCTTAACTGACATGGCTCAGATTGCTTTGTCTCTATGGACGATTAGCACTGATGTGATTTAGAGGATACCAGTACTGCTCCATGAGGGACCACAAAATATAAAATCTTGTGGACATTTGATGTGAATTTATTTGCACCACTCTCTCTGCCCTGTCTGCCCTCTCAGAGCTGTGGGGGGACTTCTCAGTCAGTTCATGGCACTTCCTACCATGATCAGTCAGTAGTCTTAGGAGCAAGATTCTCCTTAACACTAGAAAAGCAGAGAGCGTCATGTGGACACAACGAATTTACATTTTTTATTACTCTGCCAAATTTAAAGAAATGTCCTTGACTTTTCCTAAATAAGTCTAAATGTCGTTGTTAGAATCTTAATGTCACTAACAGAATTTGTTTTATCTCTTTATTATTATTAATTTTTGTACAGTTAGCCTAAAGACATTATTCAATTTACAATAGTCTGATGGGTGACAATATTATCAATTGTCATTTTATATGAAGAGATGGGTGCAGCTTGGAATTGACACAGAGGCAGGGAAACAGTGCAGCAAAAAGTCACTTTTTCAAATCCTCCTACAGAGTCACATGCAGGTAAGACGTCTTGATTTCTATATAGTATCAGAAAGAGCAGATTCTGCAGTTTAAAACATGTTACTTTTGTCAAATAGAGGTGAACTCTATTTCAAATGATAAACTGGGTGGTTCGAGCCCTGAATGCTGATTGGCTGACAGCAGTGGTATATCAGACCATATACCACGGGTTTGACAAAACATACTGCTCTAATTACGTTGGTAACCAGTTTATAATAGCAATAAGGCACCTTGGGGGTTTGTGGTATATGGCCAATATAGCACGGCTAAGGGCTGTATCCAGGCACTCCGTGTTGCGTTGTGCGTAAGAACAGCCCTAAGCGTGATATATTGCCCATATACCACACCCCTTCGTGTCTTATTGCTTAAATAACCGCTGTTCCATGCTTTCAACACGTGAGCACTCGTGGCAGCATTGCTCAGATTACTAAACAAAGACTAGTAACATAATACAACTTAAAATATGCTATTTTGTTCTAAAATACATTTTCTTATTTCCTTCATGTTTCTTAAGACCTACCAAAACAAAATTATAATGGATTTCTTTGTGATGGATTTAACTTTGGAATTGTGGTGGTTTTTCGTTTTTAAATGTAGCCTACAGTAACATAAACTAATAAAAATACTATTATGTTCTTTCTATTTACATTTCATATTCTGCTACCTAAGACCTTCCTAAACACAACCACATTATTATTTTTAAGATAGCATGTATCAAATCTATTTATTAAACGTGTAGAATGTTGACGTCCAAAATACGTGTCATTGCCTCGAAGGGGGGTCCGTCAAGGTCAGGTCTTTCTAGTGTTAAAGGAGTAGTTCACTAGTGAACTACTCCTTTAAACTTCTGGCAAAACTCCTATGGTGCTCAGTCTTTAACTCACAACTTGTGGTCATACCACTGCAAAATATGCAGTAGCTTGTCTCTCCGTTGACCAATTTAATATGCACTTGCTCAGCACAGTCTCTTTTAAAGGTCTTTAATGCCATTATACACTGTATTTATGCTCTCAAAATGTTCTTAGAATATATATTTTTTTATGAATGTGTGTCCATTTTCACTGTGTGTATCCCACACCATGCCAATTCCAACATAACTATACCTTTTGTGTCATTGTGTCTGTGATGGTGGGTTAGCTGAACCCCTTCCAGAGGCTCAGTGTGTTATGACTGATGTTTTTGAGTAATTGGGTGTGTGCTGCTAAGAGGCTCTGCAGAGAGTCTTGAGTGAATGATTTTAACCCTCCTTGATACACAAACAAATACCCATATTACAGGAAAAACACTCAAGATCCTTTTTACCAGAAAAAATAAAAATAAAGCACTACTTTACTCTTTAAATATATACTTCAACTAGAACAGAAATGTATATCCACATAGAGTCCTGGGGCAAATATGTATTTTTTGCCTAGATACTGTACCTGTGGAGCACATGCACATCATTGATTTGTTTGCGGTTCATAGTGGTAGCTGTAGATCAGGGGTGTCAAACAAATTTTGCCCCACATTCTGTCTTCAAGGAGGCCCGCACTGAAAATTGGTTATATTTCCCATCTGTCAAAAATTGCAAAAAATAGCCTCAAAAAGGCATAAATAAGACAAAAAAATGTATCCAAGACGTTTAAGGCCAGATTAAATCAGAGATACATTTCTAGCTCTCACCAAGTTATTGACAGGATGCATAATTTATTGGACATTTGTGTTAAATCATCCCACAGGGCTGTATTTTTGTGATATCTACTAAATGTCCAAAGGCTCACCATCTCACAGTCAACCTTTCCACTCTTCTGTCCACAGGATCCTCAGTAACAACAAGATTTCACTGCTGAGAAATGCCTCCTTCTTTGGCCTGACAGTCCTGGAGAAACTGTAAGTAAGCCATCTGCTGTGGGGAATTGTTCTGTTTGTCCTCCCCTGAGCCGTAATAGCTGTCATCATGAGAATGACCCTGCCTGCGCTGTGGAAGGGACAGTGCAAGGGGACAGCCATGGGGGCTAGAGTAACGCTCAAGGGGCTGTTGCTAATGCTAGCCCAAATCAAGTTGTTGACTGCTTCCACCTTCAAGCCACTGCACTTAACCTCAATTGCCTGAGTAAATGTCTTAAAATGTATAATATATAGTAGGATATACACTGAGTGTACAAAACATGACATAGACTGACCAGATGAATCCAGCTGAATGTTATGATCCCTTATTGATGTCAAGTGTCAAATCCATTTAAATCAGTGTAGATGAAGGGGAGGAGACAGGTTAAAGAAGGATGTTGAAGCCTTGAGACAGTTGAGACATGGATTGTGTATATGTGCCATTCAGAGGGTGAATGGGCAAGACAAAAAATGTAAGTGCCTTTAAACGGGGTATGGTAGTAGGTGCCAGGCACACTGGTTTGTGTCAAGAACTGCAACACTGTTTCATGCTCACCAGTTTCCCATGTGTATCAAGAATGGTCCACCACCCAAAGGACATCAACCCAACTTGACACAACTGTGGGAAGCGTTGGAGTCAACATGGGCCAGCATCCCTGTGGAACGCTTCCAACACCTTGTAGAGTCCATTCCCCGACGAATTGAGGCTGTTCTGAGGGCAAAGGGGTGGGTGCAACTCAATATTAGGAAGGTGTTCCTAATGTTTGGTATACTCAGTGTACATCATATCATAAATAGGGCCCTATAAAATCAAATGTATTTGTTGCCTGATTCCGTTTAGTTTTTTTCCCAAATTCAGTGTTCTCCGTTTAGTTTTGCCAGGTTTCTGTTTTCAAGTTTCTGCTCTCAAAATTTTACATTTTTTAATTTTAGTCATTTAGCAGACGCTCTTATCCGGAGCAACTTACAGGAGCAATTAGGGTTAAGTGCCTTGCTCAAGGGCAGATTTTTCACCTAGTCGGCTCGTGTGAACACACAGGCAGAGAAGCACAAGAAGAGGGGTTGTGCGGCGGGAGAGGGGGTGAAAACACTTCGTTGGGGACTGCAGCTGTGCCGCAGCAAGGCAAATTGGTGCTGCGACGTCGTCGCTTCAACAGCAAAATGTAACTTCTAGCGACAAATCAAGGAGCCAATAGCGAATCTCACTGAAAATTTGTTGGCAACATCTCACAGCTACATAGGGATGGGCCAGACTCCCTCATGACCAGTCCATCCATCCTGCCAGCTGTAGCTGTTGGGTGTGCCAAAGCACCGCTTACAGGTGCCCTCAGTGAGTGGGCTGTCGGGGCCAGCTGTTGCAGAGTCTGCCCGTTTGGCGCCCAGAGGGCTGTGGTGCTACGGCTGACTAACGGGCTTACCCAGCACCGTCTGTGATGCTGTGGAGTGTTGATTCTACCACACTGTGACCAGAGTCCTCATTACTGTACCCTGGATCTGGAAGGGAGAGGAGGTAGCTAGACACATTGGGATGAGACTCTGCTGATGATTATACAGCATATTTCCCAGTGTTTCTGGTTACTCAAGCATTTTAGGGTATGTAATATTGTTCTGCATGATAGTTTTAAAGATTATATCATGGTTTGATTATTGAGCTGCTGGCTATGTGCCATTGATTAGCATATATTTGCAACCACCTGCTCAAAATGGAGATTCATGTTCGATGCAATTATTTTACCTTTTGTGTCACCCACACTGGAATTGATACCTTTCATCACATCAGAGAGGAGACATGGTGGCCTGAATCTCACCATATAGTCCTGGGCTCATTATCTGTCAAAGTGGGTCAGATTTATAGCATGCATATGAATAAAGCACACCACTGTTTGTTCTCTGTCAGGATTTCATGCTTTACTAGTTCAATGTGTTCCCACAATGTAAACTATCCCCATTCCATAGCATTTAATTCCCTTGAATCCCATATCGTCAAATTGAGAATTCAATGATAGTATGTGACCTACAGTCGTATGAAAAAGTTTGGGCACCCCTCTGAGGCTGCATAATAATTTACTCTGTCGTCACAGAAAATGATCACAGTGGCATGCCATTCATTTTCTAATAAAAGCTGAGTACTGGGGTATTGTCCAGACAACGATTTTTAGTGTAGCAATATTAAGTTGTATGAAATTAAATCAGATGTGAAAAATAGGCTATGCAAAAATTTGGGCACCCTTGTCATTCTGTTGATTTGAATACCTGTAGCATTGATTAACACACAATTGGTTTGGTGAGCTCATTAAGCCTTGAACTTCATAGACAAGTGCATCCAATCATGAGAAAAGGTATTTAAGGTGGCCAATTGCAAGTTGTTGTTCTCTTTGACTCCTCTGAAGAGTGGCAACATGGGGGCCAAACAACTCTCAAATGACCTGAAAACAAAGATTGTTCAACATTATGGTTTAGGGGAAGGCTACAAAACGCTATCGCAGAGATGTAAGCTGTCATTGTCCACTGTGAGGAACATAGTGAGGAAATGGAAGACCCCAGGCACAGTTCTTGTTAAGGCCAGAAGTGGCAGGCCAAGTAAAATATCGGAGAGGCAAAGGTGAAGGATGGTGAGAACGGTCAAAAACAGCCCACAGACCACCTCCAAAGACCTACAACATCATCTTGCTGCAGATGGTGTCACTGTGCATCGTTCAACAATTCAGCGCACTTTGCACAAGGAGAAGCTGTACGGGAGAGTGATGCGGAAGAAGCCTTTTCTGCACACACGCCACAAACAGAGTCGCTTGAGGTATGCAAACGCACATTTGGACAAGCCAGCTTCATTTTGGAATAAGGTGCTGTGGACTGATGAAACAAAGATTGAGTTATTTGGTCATAACAAGGGGCGTTATGCATGGCGGCAAAAGAACACAGCATTCCAAGTAAAAGTAAAATTTGGTGGTGGTTCCTTCATGCTGTGTGGCCAGTGCCGGTACTGGGAATCTTGTTAAAGTTGAGGGTGGCATGGATTCCACTCAATATCAGCAGATTATTGGGAATAATGTTGAAGAATCAGTCACAAAGTTGAAGTTACGCCGGGGCTGGATATTTCAAAAAGACAACGACCCAAAACACTGCTCAAAATCTACCCGGGCATTTATGCAGAGGAACAAGTACAATGTTTTGGAATGGCCATCCCAGTCCCCAGACCTGAATATCATTGAGAATCTGTGGGATGATTTGAAGCGGGCTGTCCATGCTCGGCAACCATCAAACCTAACTGAAGTGGAGATGTTTTGTAAGGAGGAATGATCCAAAATACCTTCATCCAGACACTCGTTAGAGGCTATAGGAAGCGTCTAGAGGCTGTTATTTTAGCAAAAGGAGGCTCTACTAAATATTGATGATTTTTCTGTTGGGGTGCCCAAATGTATGCACCTGTCTAATTTAGTTTTGATGCATATTGCACATTTTTTATCCAATAAACCTCATTTCACTACTGAAATATTACTGTGTCCATCAGTTATTTGATAGATCAAAATGAAATTGCTGATCCAAACACCCAATTATTTATAAATGGAAATCATGGAAATTGTCAGGGGTGCCCAAACTTTTTCATACGACTGTATGTAGCATGTGATGTGTACAGGTAACTTCCAAAATAATGGAAACACATGAGTAAATTTTGGGATACAAGGTGTGGTTCCTGAGCTAATTAAGCAATTAACATCCCATCATGCTTAGGGTCATGTATAAAAATGCTGGGCAGGCCATTATTTTGGCTACCATGGCTATGCCTCCATAGGATGACAATGCCCCTATCCACAGGGCACGAGTGGTCACTGAATGGTTTGATGAGCATGAAAATTATATAAACCATATGCCATGTCTGTCTCAGTCACCAGATCTCAACCCAATTGAACACTTATGGGAGATTCTAGAGCAGCGCCTGAGACAGTGTTTTCCACCACCATCAACAAAACACCAAATTATGGAATTTCTCATAATGCTGTCGCATCCCTCCAATAGAGTTCCAGACACTTGTAGAATCTATGCCAAGGGCATTGAAGCTGTTCTGGCTCGTGGTGGCCACCAACACCCTACTAAGACACTTTATGTTGGTGTTTCCTTTATTTTGGCAGTTACCTTTGTGTAAGTATGTATGTATGTATGTTATAGTATGTGATATGCATCAATCTGAGTTGACTGGCCACAGCCATTTACTGAAGAGAGGACATATGTTGTTTTGGCCACTTAGTTAGAACCTTGACCAAAAGTTCCTATATGACATGATGAGTAGATAGGTTGAGTGGCAGAGAGATGTAGTAGAGCGAAATGACCTCACCTCTGGGGCAGCATCAGAATGCAGGGTGGCGACTGGCATTCCTCACTCTGTAAATGGACGTCAGGAGGGTGACTCGTCCTCTAAAGTTTGCTCTTGTTGTTTTCTGTTGGAAAGAGGTATATTACTGACATTTATCCACACCTCTTTAGAGTAGTGTCTCCTTCGATAGTGATTGATGAATGTATGGCAGATCCTCAAAGGACAAATCACTTTGTCTGATTGAGCATATGAAAGTATGGGTGAGCAATAAAGCAACAAACAAGTGCAATTTTGTACACAATGGATAAAAAATATACAGTGAGGGGAAAAAAGTATTTGATCCCCTGCTGATTTTGTACGTTTACCCACTGACAAAGAAATGATCAGTCTATAATTTTAATGGTAGGATTATTTGAACAGTGAGAGACAGAATAACAACAATAAAATCCAGAAAAACGCATGTCAAAAATGTTATAAATTGATTTGCATTTTAATGAGGGAAATAAGTATTTGACCCCTCTGCAAAACATGACTTAGTACTTGGTGGCAAAACCCTTGTTGGCAATCACAGAGGTCAGACGTTTCTTGTAGTTGGCCACCAGGTTTGCACATATCTCAAGAGGGATTTTGTCCCACTCCTCTTTGCAGATCTTCTCCAAGTCATTAAGGTTTTGAGCCTGACGTTTGGCAACTCGAACCTTCAGCTCCCTCCACAGATTTTCTATGGGATTAAGGTCTGGAGACTGGCTAAGCCACTCCAGGACCTTAATGTGCTTCTTCTTGAGCCACTCCTTTGTTGCCTTGGCCGTGTGTTTTGGGTCTTTGTCATGCTGGAATACCCATCCACGACCCAATTTCAATGCCCTGGCTGAGGGAAGGAGGTTCTCACCCAAGATTTGACGGTACATGGCCCCGTCCATCGTCCCTTTGATGCGGTGAAGTTGTCCTGTCCCCTTAGCAGAAAAACACCCCCAAAGCATAATGTTTCCACCTCCATGTTTGACGGTGGGGATGGTGTTCTTGGGGTCATAGGCAGCATTCCTCCTCCTCCAAACATGGCGAGTTGAGTTGATGCCAAAGAACTCGATTTTGGTCTCATCTGACCACAACACTTTCACCCAGTTCTCCTCTGAATCATTCAGATGTTCATTGGCAAACTTCAGACGGGCCTGTATATGTGCTTTCTTGAGCAGGGGGACCTTGCGGGCGCTGCAGGATTTCAGTCCTTCACGGCGTAGTGTGTTACCAATTGTTTTCTTGGTGACTATGGTCCCAGCTGCCTTGAGATCATTGACAAGATCCTCCCGTGTAGTTCTGGGCTGATTACTCACCATTCTCATGATCATTGCAACTCCATGAGGTGAGATTTTGCATGGAGCCCCAAGCCGAGGGAGATTGACAGTTCTTTTGTGTTTCTTCCATTTGCGAATAATCGCACCAACTGTTGTCACCTTCTCACCAAGCTGCTTGGCGATGGTCTTGTAGCCCATTCCAGCCCTGTGTAGGTCTACAATCTTGTCCCTGACATCCTTGGAGAGCTCTTTGGTCTTGGCCATGGTGGAGAGTTTGGAATCTGATTGATTGCTTCTGTGGACAGGTGTCTTTTATACAGGTAACAAGCTGAGATTAGGAGCACTCCCTTTAAGAGTGTGCTCCTAATCTCAGCTCGTTACCTGTATAAAAGACACCTGGGAGCCAGAAGTCTTTCTGATTGAGAGTGGGTCAAATACTTATTTCCCTCATTAAAATGAAAATCAATTTATAACATTTTTGACATGCGTTTTTCTGGATTTTTTTGTTGTTATTCTGTCTCTCACTGTTCAAATAAACCTACCATTAAAATTATAGACTGATCATTTCTTTGTCAGTGGGCAAACGTACAAAATCAGCAGAGGATCAAATACTTTTTTCCCTCACTGTATATATTTGAGGGATCACGTGACATGTAGGGGTTATAAAACTGCTTCCTGGGTTAAAGGTCAGCATTAATTAAGGATGCAGGCAGGCATTATAATTTACTCTGTATTGATTAAAGCTTTGATGTCAAAGACATACAGTGGGGTCTGGAATTATTAGATCCCTTGATAAAGATGAGCAAAATAGACTGAATAAAATAAATAATACAAATATGAGCTATATTGTATGCTCAGAAATATATATTTTTTAATTATTTTATATTAATACAATTGCACAGAGAAAGACATTTTGTTTAACAAGTAATTTTTTAAAAAATCACAAAGATAGGGGGTCAGAATTATTGCATCCCCTGTTTTCAATACTCCAGCACCCTCCCCTATCATTGGCATTGGCACTTGGGTTGGAACTGGTGTTATGGTCATATGAACTTGAAATAGAGGTGGGTTTGGCCTTCGAAAGAACAATGCATGTGCAGGAAATACCTCATCCCTACTGTAAAATATGGTGGTGGAGTAAACTGCATCATGAACTTTACCAAGTACCAGGACATTTTAGGCAAAAACCTTGTTGCCTCAGCCGGGAGGCTGAAACTTGGCTGCAAGTGAATCTTTCAGTATGCATCCATTATGAAGAAAGTTAGAGGTCGTTTTGCGAGCCAATGCTAACTAGCGTTAGCACAATGACTGGAAGTCTATGGTATCTACTAGCATGCTAGCAGTTACCCTAGACTTCCAGTCATTGCGCTAACACTAGTTATCAATTAGGCTAACGCTAGCAACAACTTCCTTCAAACTGCATGCAGTAAAAATGGTATCCACAAGTTCATCTGACTCTGGAGAAGTAGATAAAGAGCTTCATTGCCAAAATCTGGAAGTATCCCTTTAAACTAGACCAACATTTTCCATAGTTTTAGTCAACTGATAATAACTAAAATAAATGAAGGATGAAATTACTCAAATGTCACTAAGACTAAAAGGTATTTTAAGACTAAAACTAAATCTAAAGTAGCTGCCAAAATTAACACTGGTATGGAGGCATGGTCTAAAGAGGCCAATTTCTCTTCTCTCTCTTCATCGTTGCCTCTTTGATGCCTGGTCATCTCTGCGAGGCTATCATCAACTCTGTTTTTCAGCCTAAAAAAGAGGAGGAGCGTTCCCCCTTGCTTATCATTTTTCAAAATGGTCTATGGTTAAAACCACATTTGTTACAGTTTCCAGACAGGAAGTGTCTGTGTCTGCAGTTATTCTGGAATGTCCACCAAAGCTGTAGCCAGAGAATCGCTGCACAGCTATTTTCAGGTCTCTCCAGAGATGTTCGATCAGGTTCAAGTCCGGGCTCTGCCTGGGCCACTCAAGGACATTCAGAGACTTGTTGTGAAGCCACTCCTGCGTCGTCTTGGCTGTGTGCTTAGGGTTGTTGTCCTGATGGAAGGTGAACTTTCTCCCCAGTCTGAGGTCCTGAGTGCTCTGGAGCAGGTTTTCACCAAATATCTCTCTGTACTTTGCTCTGTTCATCTTTCCCTCGATCCTGACTAGTCTCCCAGTCTCTGCCGCTGAAAAACATCCCCATAGCATGATGCTACCACTAACACGCTCCACCGTAGGGTTGGTGCCAGGTTTCCTCCAGATGTGATGCTTGGCATTCAGGCCGAAGAGTTCAATCTTGGTTTCATCAGACTGGAGAATCTTGTTTCTCATGGTCTGAGAGTCTTTAGGTGCCTTTTGGCAAACTCCAAGTGGTCTGTCACGTGCCTTTTACTGAGGAGTGGCTTCCGTCTGGCCACTGATTGGTGAAGTGCTGCGGAGATGGTTGTCCTTCTGGAACGTCACCTCCCTGACCAAGGCTCTTCTCTCCCGATTGCTCAGTTTGGCCGGGCGGCCAGCTCTAGGAAGAGTCTTGGTGGTTCCAAACTTCTTCCATTTAAGAATGATTGAGGCCACTGTGTTCTTGGGGACCTTCAATGCTGTAGACATTTTTTGGTACCCTTCCCCTGATCTGTGCCACGACACAATCCTGTCTCGGAGCTCTACGGACAATTCCTTCGACCTCATAGCTTGGTTTTTGCTCTGACATGCACTGTCAACTGTGGGACCTTAAATATACAGGTGTGTGCCTTTCCAAATCTTGTCCAATCAATTGAATTTACCACAGGTGGTCTCCAATCAAGTTGTAGAAACATCTCAAGGATGATCAATGGAAACAGGATGCACCTGAGCTCACTTTCAAGTCTCATAGCAAAGGGTCTGAATACTTATGTCAATAAGGTATTTCTGTTTTCTATTTTTTATGAATTTGCAAAAAATCTAAAAACGTGTTTTTGCTTTGTCATTATGGGGTACTGTGTGTAGATTGATGAGGGGAAAAAATAATTTAATCAATTTTAGAATAAGGCTGTAACGTAACAAAATGTTGAAAAAGTCAAGGGGTCTGAATATTTTCCGAACAGGGTTGAAGGGAAATTAATTCAGCAATATATATCATAGAATAATGTTCTTATATAATGTATGTTCTTAGCTCAGGTTTTGTAGCACAATTTAGTAGGGCTGGGAATTGCCAGGGACCTCATGATACAATATTATCACGATATGATATGTATTGCGATATGTATTGCGATTCAATACTGCATTTTTACTGCGATTCGATGTTCCATTCCAAACATTGCTCAGCATATGTCTGCTGCAGAGGGACAAGAGAGAGCGACGAGAATCCCTCTCCCGCTAGAATGAACGATATGCATCTTCTAGCGATCTATTGATAGGATAGGCACCTGTCAGTCACAAAGCTAGCGATGACAGAGAAACACAGCAGAGAGGAAGAGGCGAAGCGAGAGGTTTTACTCTCTCCAAAATCTGTCCAAAATAAGCCCAATGCATTTCTATGGGCTTATTTTGGACCTAAGCTTGTCGCCTGCCTTCCTGCCTTTGGGACAACAACTCCCATTGTTAGCGCGGAGACATGAGCATCTCGTCATTATATACAGATCTCTGGTTTCAGTCGAATTTCCTTATACGTCGAATTTGCACGTCCCATGTAATGTAAGTGGTAACGATGAGTCGAAATCCAATAGCCTAATTATTGTTTTCTGACACATTCATTTTTTTTTTGTTGTGTGTTTCACATAGCCAGCCATGCGGAGTCGTAGCACCAAGTAGGCTATTTACTGTGTGTTGATTGACAACCGAATAGCAAGTGTTGACTAGTTTATAAAAGGTGTCGAACTGATGAATAAAGTCGATCTCCTATATCCTTTACCATTCATAAATCATGCAACGTGGTTATACATTGAGTGGACAAAACTTTAAGAATACCTGCTCTTTCCATGACATAGACTGACAAGGTAAATCCAGGTGTAATCCATGATCCCTTATTGATGTCACTTGTTAAATAAACTTCAATCAGTCTAGATGGAGGAAGGAAACCGGTTAAAGAAGGATTTTTAAGCCTTGAGACATGGATTGTGTATGTGTGCCATTGAGGGTGAATGGGCAAGACAAAATATTTATGTGCCTTTGAACGGGGTATGGTAGTAGGTGCCAGGCGCACTGGTTTGTGTCAAAAACTGCAACGCTGCTGGGTTTTTCACGCTCAACAGTTTCCTGTGTGTATCAAAAATGGTCCACTACCCAAAGGACATCCAGACAACTTGGAGTCAACATGTAGAGTAATTTACAAAATAGCCTCCAACACTCTTCTCAGCAAATTGGATGTAGTCTATCACAGTGCCATCCGTTTTGTCACCAAAGCCCCATATACTACCCACCATTGTGACCTGTACGCTCTCGTAGGGCTGGCCCTCACTACATATTCGTCGCCAAACCCACTAGCTCCAGGTCATCTATAAATCACTGCTAGGCAAATCCCTGCCTTATCTTAGCTCATTGGTCACCATAGCAACACCCACCCGTAGTATGCGCTCCAGCAGGTATATCTCACTGGTCATCCCCAAAGCCAACACCTCCTTTGTCCGCCATTCCTTCCAGTTCTCTGCTGCCAATGACTGGAACGAACTGCAAAATTCTCTGAAGCTGGAGACACTTATCTCCCTCACTAACTTTAAGCATCAGTTGTCAGAGCAGCTTACCGATCACTGAACCTGTACACAGCCCATCTGTAATTAGCCCACCCAACTACCTCATCCCCATATTGTTATTTATTTTACTCATTTGCACCCCAGTATCTCTATTTGCACATCATCTTTTGCACATCTCACTCCAGTGTTAATACTAAATGTGTGGTCCTCTGTAGCTCAGCTGGTAGAGCATGGCGCTTGTAACGCCAAGGTAGTGGGTTCGATCCCCGGGACCACCCATACATAAAAAAAAAAAATTATGCACGCATGACTGTAAGTCGCTTTGGATAAAAGTGTCTGCTAAATGGCATATTATTATTATTATTATTATTATTATATATATATTATTACATTGTAATCATTTTGCACTATGGCCTATTTATTGCCTTACCTCCATAACGTACTACATTTGCACACACTGTATATAGATTTTCTATTGTGTTTTTGACTGTACGTTTTGTTTATCCCATATGTAACTCTGTGTTGTTGTTGTTTTTATCGCACTGCTTTGTTTTATCTTGGCCAGGTCGCAGTTGTAAATTAGAACTTGTTCTCAACTGGCTTACCTGGTCAAATAAAATACATTTAAAAAATGCCCAGATGAATTGAGGCTGTTCTGCAGGCAAAAGGGGGTGGGGGGTGGGTGGGTGGGGTGCAACTTAATATCAGAAAGGTGTTCTTCATGTTTTGTACACTAGGTGTATGTCTCAATTACTTCAACTACCTCGTACCCCTGCACATTGACTCGGTACCGGTACTCCTTGTATATAGCCTCGTTATTGTTATTTTATTGTGTTACTATTTCCTTCTTTTTTTTTATGCTAATTTTTCTTACTTTTTAAATCAGCATTGTTGGACTCGTAAAGGACTCGTAAAGTAAGCATTTCACGGTAAAGATGCAAAATATTTTTTATTGTGAATCAAACAAGAACAGAACTTGAGCGTGCATAACTATTCACCCACCCAAAGTCAATACTTTGTAGAGCCACCTTTTGCAGCAATTACAGCTGCAAGTCTCTTGGGGTATGTCTCTATAAGCTTTGCACATCTAGCCACTGCGGTTTTTGCCCATTCTTCAAGGCAAAACTGCTCCAGCTCCTTCGAGTTGGATGGGTTCCACTGGTGTACAGCAATCTTTAAGTCATACCACATATTCTCAATTGTTTTGAGGTCTGGTCTTTGACTAGGCCATTCCAATACATTTAAGTGTTTCCCCTTAAACCACTTTGTTGTGGTTCCATATTCTTTAAATTTTTTTATAATAGATTTAATGGTGCTCTGTGGGAGGTTCAACGTTTCAGATATTTTTTTATAACCCAACCCTGATCTGTACTTCTCCACAACTTTGTCCCTGACCTGTTTGGAGAGCTCCTTGGTCTTCATGGTGCCGCTTGCTTGGTGGTGCCCCTTGCTTAGTGGTGTTGCAGACTCTGGGGCCTTTCAGAACAGGTGTATACATACTGAGATCATGTGACACTTAGATTGCACACAGGTGGATTTAACTAATTATGTGACTTCTGAAGGTAATTGGTTGCACCAGATCTTATTTAGAGGCTTCATAGCAAAGGGGGTGAATACATATGCACGCACCACTTTTCCGTTATTTACTTTTTATAATTTTTTGAAACATTTTTTCTTTCTTTTTTTCACTTCACCAATTTGGACTATATTGTGTATGTCCATTACATGAAATCCAAATAAAAATCTATTTAAATTACAGGTTGTAATGCAACAAAATAGGAAAAACACCAAGGGGGATGAATACTTTTGCAAGGCACTGTAGGTAGTGGAGAGCCTCATTCTGGACCAAATATGATAATTAGGGCCCTCACGGAATCCAGGCGATATTCAAAAATGTATTGACCTTAGTAGGGAATCAACTAAATGTATTGAAAATTAATTAATTTGCCCAAGTTTATCATAAGACATGAAAATAATCATCAGTGATTCATATTTCCTTCAACTTTCTGAAGAGACAACGAGTATTCCCCCTGTCTTTGTAGGTCCATGTGCGGTGTGCGTAGCTACCATGTTGTGTAGCCGTTAGCGATGATGCTAATGAAAACAGTAGTAAAGGCTTTTCCAAAAATCTTCTCAATCAAATTAACTGCAAAGTAGCTTATGCTTACCTGGCAGAATGATATCATGATTATTTTCATCAATCCAGTTGGTATTTTTCCCAGACCTCAAAAGTGATCTCCTGATGTGGTTTAAACATAGTTGTGGACTTAGAACATACATTTTTTTTTTTCTATTAATAATGGTGTGAAACCTGGAGAAACAAAACCTTTAATTTATTTTTCAAGATAATGTGGGATAATTACATAATTTTTCTGTTTTAATAAAATACATAATTTGAAGAACAAATATCATTGTGGCATTTCATATCTTGCAGTGAACTTTAAATAAGACTTTAATCTCAAGAGAAGACAGGTTAAATGTTCTCTTACTTGAAAAATAGTCCTGATCATAGAGGGCTAGACCTAGACAATATCCAATACTCTGAATTCATACATTTTCAGTAATTTGTATTGTAAAGTATTGTCTTTCAACACAATACCACAACACATTTTTCCAATCTGGGAGGTAAACTCAATAAAGTATTCAATAATTTTTCTGTGTATTTCAGATGGAATCAAGGCATTAGAATGTACCAGAGGCCACCAAAATAGAGCTCCAAAATTGTGAGGAATAAATTGCTCTTGAGTTGCATCTGATAATTTCTTTATCATCGGTTGATTTTGAGAGTGTTGAAGTACTGATAGAGCAAAGAATTGATTTCTTAAAAGGTTATGAAAATATAAACGCATATACCCACAAGTGTGGGCCATTTTAAATAGGTTCTATCAAGGCGTGCTATTTTCTTGTCAGGCAGTTATTATTTTTGCATGATGGTTGGACATGCCAGGGTGCTCTTATGTTATTCTCTGGTATGTAAATGTTATTGAGGGAATCCCAGTGCCTTTTGATCCTCTGGCAGTGGTTGCTACTACTGTGACATGGTGTACACTCATTCGCTCTAATTGGACTGAACTGTCTTACTATCTGTCCCTCTTTTACTCTCCTCTGAGAGATCTCAAGCATATTTATTTACATTTCACCAGGTGGTTATCCATCCTAATTAGATGTGCTTTATCTAATTTGAAGTGTCTGATGAGACATTTCTTCCTGCCGCCTTGTTTCCTCAGTGGGAGAGCCTTTTGACCCAGGATTTGTAATATGAACTAAGAAGTTATTACTGTACCATGGAGAATGAAAAATTATGTCTTCTCAGTTTTAATATTTTCTTATGAAATCCCAGGCAAATTAGAATGTTTGTCGTATTATTATGTGCTGTGCATTCATGGTTGGATTGGAATACATCATGATATGTTTTGAACTGAAGGGGTTCTGTGGTGTCAAATGCAATCCCACCTTCAGAGGAAGAGAGGAAGCAGTTTTTCTAGGCAGTATAACATGACCATAGTTAGGCTATATTGTGGCCTTTTATCACTGTCAGCGACAGCTCTCATTAGTGTATCTCTCTGTTTACATTTTCTCTCTCTCTCTCTCTCTCTCTCTCTCTCTCTCGCTCTCTCGCTCTCTCTCTCGCTCTCTCGCTCTCTCTCTCTCTCTCTCTCTCTTTCAATTCAATTTCAGGGGCTTTATTGGCATGGGAAACATATGTTTACATTGCCAAAGCAAGTGAAATAGATAATAAACAAAAGTGAAATAAAAAATAAACAGTAAACATTACACTCACAAAAGTTCCAAAATAATAAAGACATTTTAAACGTCATATTATGTCTATATACAGTGTTGTAACGATGTGCAAATAGTTAAAGTACAAACGGAAAAAATAATAAACATAAATATGGGTTGTATTTACAATGGTGTTTGTTCTTCACTGGTTGCCCTTTTCTTGTGGCCAATAGGTCACACATCTTGCTGCTGGTGATTGCACACTGTGGTATTTCACCCAATAGATATGGGAGTTAATCAAAATTGGGTTTGTTTTCGAATTCTTTCTGGGTCTCTGTAATCTGAGGGTGGTATGTGTCTCTAATATGGTCATACATTTGGAAGGAAGTTATGAAGTGCAGCTCAGTTTCCACCTCATTTTGTGGGCAGTGTGCACACATACCCTGTCTTCTCTTGAGAGCCAGGACTGCCTAAGGCGGCCTTTCTAAATAGCAAGGCTATGCTCGCTGAGTCTGTACATAGTCAAAGATTTCCTTAATTTTGGGTCAGTCACAGTGGTCAGGTATTCTGCCACTGTGTAGTCTCTGTTTAGGGCCAAATAGCATTCTAGTTTGCTATGTTTTTTTGTAAATTCTTTCCAATGTGTCAAGTAATTATTTTTTTGTTTTCTCATGATTTGGTTGGGTCTAATTGTGTTGCTGTCCTGGGGCTCTGTGGGGTCTGTTTGTGAACAGAGCCCCAGGACCAGCTTGCTTAGGGGACTCTTTTCCAGGTTCATCTCTCTGTAGGTGATGGCTTTATTATGGAGGTTTGGGAATCACTTCCTTTTAGGTGGTTGTAGAATTTAACGTCTCTTTTCTGGATTTTGCTAATTAGCGGGTATCGGCCTAATTCTGCTCTGCATGCATTATTTGGTGTTTTACGTTGTACACAGAGGATATTTTTGCAGAATTCTGCATGCAGTCTCAATTTGGTGTTTGTCCCCTTTATGTGAATTATTGGTTGGTGAGCGGACCCCAGACCTCACAACCATAAAGGGCAATGGGTTCTATAACTGATTGAAGTATTTTTAGCCCGATCCTAATTGGTATGTCGAGGTTTATGTTCCTTTTGGTGGCATAGAAGGCCCTTCTTGCCTTGTCTCTCAGATCGTTCACAGCTTTGTGGAAATTACCTGTGGCGCTGCTGTTTAGGCTGAGGTATGTATAGTTTTTTGTGTGCTCTAGGGCAATGGTGTCTAGATGGAAATTGTATTTGTGGTCCTGGCAACTGGACCTTTTTTGGAACCCCATTATTTTTGTCTTACTGAGATTTACCCCCCGTAGAACAAAGGCTAGCAGGGCACTCTGTTCTGTCCTCTGTATGTGTGAAAGAGTCTCCACTGCTTCTCTCCTCTGACACAGTGGGGTAGGCTTTGGCTCCGCTCCCCACAACTACAGGATTACCGCTGTTTACTGGACGCTCAAAACATTACCATCATGCATAACACAAATTAGATGGGGCATACCATACCTAACATGATAGAGGGCTTACACAATACTATTTGTCATCACTAGGACTGTTGCGGTGACCGTAATACCGCCACACCGGCAGTCATGAGTCATGACCACAGTAAAATTCTACATGACCGTTGAGTCACGGTAATGTCCTCTTATGCACTCTGGACATGCATTAGTAGTACCCAACTCGCTAACGATAATCAGGTCACTAATGGACTGGTACTCAGGGCTCTATTGTCCCTTGAACCACTCTGACATCAATACAAATGTAATCGAAAATAACATCAAAACAGTATTGTGCTTTTAAAACTCACTTCACTGTGATTGATCAATTTGAAGAAAGAAGGTCAACAACATGGTTGTTGTGGATGTTGTTTCAAAGCCTAACAATGAAATGGACTGCGCTTTCTAAGGTGATGATTAATACAAAACACAAATGCATATTAGAGCTAATGCATAAGCATAGCGCTATATATGAGCCCAAGCTTTTCTGATGGGTGAAAATATGATCACTTGATGAGAGAACACTGTGTGCAGCCTGAGGCAAGGAGCAGAGTTCAAGCAATAAAAAAAATAATTCTCAAATCATCAATAGTCGCATCATGCAGCCCATATATATTTTGATTTCTAAGGCATTCCAAGGTTTGTACAAATAACTCTAAATCTAGTTTATAGGACCAGTTTCAAATGATCACTTACGCTCAACATAGCCACTTCATATGCGCTCACTCTCGCTCCAGAATGGGAAAGATATCCTTTCTATTTTATTCCGCTGAGTTCAATTATATTCTTCTTACTATTATATCTTATAATATATAATAATGGCACTGGATTTATAAGCATATCTTCTCTGCTAAATGAACAAGCTTACAGCCTATGGCATGGCGCATGGCCAGATAACATAAAGTAGGCCAACTCTCATATTATTTTCTTCTGAAATACATTTTCTTCATATCATTATGTTTCTTTAGACCTGCCTAAAATAAATAATGGATTTATTGTGGTGGTGTATATTCAATAGATTTATTAGACTTATTTAAATGAACATGTTCCAAAGGCGCGCATCAGCAGCTTGTATGTGGCTTGTATGCGTGGAGGCCTGGATATGCTAAACGTGTTTATGTTAATTACGGTTAATTACCGTGAGACCGGCAGTCTTTTACATGACAATAACCGGCTCACAAAATGTCATGACCACCACAGCCCTAATCATCACTTGATTTGATTAGATATCAGCACTGATTTTTTTGTGTGTTTTTTTTCAACTAATTATTATTAAGTAACTGGTTCCACAGTCTTTTTTAGTTTACTCAACTTTTCGATCAAAGTGTTACCTGAACGTAACATTTTTAGTTGGCCCAAACTTAGCTCCAACTTGAAATTATTATTTGCACATCTTCATTAAAAAAGGCTGTAGAACTAGTTACACACACACACAGTGCTTTTGACATACAATGTTTTCAACGTACATATTTGACACACGTTGACATACATGATTACACGTGCATGTTCATGCATACAGTTATTATTCTTCAACTTGAACTCGCAATCTCTTGGTTCACGGCATACCAATCTTCCTGCTACGCCACCATGTTTGTGTCAATGACTGATTTCACATGTATTGCTACACTTTGCACTTCAAAGTAAATCTCAGCTCTGTTAAAAGTACACTCAAGTAAAACTATTGTATTTCTCATAGTGATTAAGGAGTAACATTAAAACAGAGTAATGCCCCACCAACATAGACAACTATACAGAAAAATATAAAATTGCTGAAATAAGTTAATCAAATCAATGATGAGAAAATTGTCTGATTAACAGATAATTGACACAGACATTGTGGCGTAGCAGGAAGATCGGAATGCTGTGAACCAAAAGGTTGTGAGTTCAAATCCCAGGTGAGGACATGTTGAGTAATAATTACTGTATAAATTAACATGTACAATGCAATCATGTACTGTATGTCAAGCTGTGTCAAATATGTACGTTAAAAACACTGTGTTAAAAGCACTGGTTGTGTGTGTGTTTTGTGTGTAACCAGTTGCACAGCCTTTTTTAGTTAGATGCCCAAATAATAGTTGAATGAACATATGAGACAAGTTGAGCAAACATCATTTTATGTTCACTGAAGTTTTCTCAAGTTGGAGCTAAGTTTGGGCCAGCTGAACATTTAAGTTCAGGTAACACTTTAACCGAAAAGTTGAGTAAACTAAAAAAGGCTGTGGATCCAGTTAATTAATAGTAATTAGTTGAAACAACTAGCCCTTTTTTATATATTTTTTTTTATACAGTGAATGCATATTCTCTAATATGCCTTATGATATAGCAGTGTTTTCTATTTAACGCCATGAAGTGAAAACATCTTTTTTTTGTCGGAGCAAATCTCATGGTATGTCATCATGTAACCTGTATACCCTTGGATCAGTGCCTATTGCCTGGTCACTCACTAATTGTATTTGTTTGTTCATGAAATGCCAGAATGTAAACTGCTATGAATCTAAGGCCATTCTGCTGAATCGGAGACATGGGTGATCAGATCCTGCACTATGTCAAGTCCGTGGGCCGTGCTGGGAGCATGTGTGTGGGGTCCAGTCAGAGTACAGCCTATGGTCCAAGGTCAATGTCCCCTGGGAATTGTGTGTGTGTGCATGCATGTTTGTGCATGCGTGCTTGTGTAATGTGTGTGTTTGTGTTGAACGGCCAGAGTAGGAGATTAATCTTCCCATTAGTGTCATACGGTGAACAGCCTAATATCCTCAGGGCCAAACTTCAGCAGTCTAAGATCTACAGCACAGCCAAAATTAATTGGGAACCACTTCAGTAGCCTTTCACACATCAGCCACAAATATTGGAGTTTATGTCAGGGTTTTACAAAAGCCAGGACCACGCACAGTGTAGTTCCCAGCCACACTTCAAACGCTCAGGGTATGGGGGAGAAACCGCTTATTGTTTAAACAGCCAGCTCTCTAGTTTAGCCAGCTGTACGTGTTTTAGAGTGAATTCAATTGTAGGTAACAGTCAGTAGTGTGTCTGTGCGTGCGTGCGTGCGCTCGCGTGTGTTTGTTTGAGCACCTCCTGACCGGAGCTACAAACAGACCTCTCTCAGGAAACAGGAAGACTTATTTATTCAACTGGACTTCCATCCTGCCTTTCTCTCTCTCTGCTGCCAATCACCTAACAATACAATACAACAATGTAACAACACACACAAACCTCCACTTTAGAATGAGCTATGTTTAACTGGGATACGTGATTGACATGATAACAGA
Source organism: Coregonus clupeaformis (assembly GCF_020615455.1). Taxonomy (NCBI): domain Eukaryota; kingdom Metazoa; phylum Chordata; class Actinopteri; order Salmoniformes; family Salmonidae; genus Coregonus; species Coregonus clupeaformis. The sequence continues at coordinate 44,695,518 of NC_059192.1, read as the reverse complement.
GTAACCCACAGTATATGATCAAAGCAACAACAGCTGTCATTATTGTTGTCTGCTCACAGTACAAAATAACCCCCACACCCACAGTCATGACCGAAGCTGTTACAGCTGTAAATATTGTATGCTCAGTGCTTAAAGTACCTTGAGACACACTGTATGGCAGCATACAATACACAGCAATATGATTGTGAACATTGTAACAGGTGCCTTGCAGCGTTTGCTGTGTTGTGTAGGCACAGATCTAGTCTGCCCACCTGTGTCCTCTACCTACCTCTCCCCTACCTCTGACCTCCCTCACTGTTGACCTCTGGCCTGGGGCATGGCTAGAAACTGCTGACTGTTTAACTCTGAGACAGGAGCACTGGCCTCTGGCTGTGGTTGGCTGCTTTGTGTGCTGTGAACAAAAGGCGCTAGGCAAGTGGCACATTGAATGACGATTGACCTTACCCTCAGCCAGTCCACCTGCTCCCTCAGAACATGCTTTATATGATCAAAGGCTCCCATCGACAAGAGGAGAGATCTGAGCTACCCTGGTCATACAGTAGCTGTCTGTCTGTAGAGCGCTCCACTCTTCACTCAATATCCACTCTCCGTTCTACTGTGTCCACTCTCTTAGCTTGCCCATCTCAGGATAGCTTGGCTGTCCTAGCTAGGTTGTTATATATTGAGGCAGTGCTTGAAAACCAACATATGGGAAACTCCAGAACTTGGAGAGAGGGTTGGAGAGAACTTAGAGGGTCTATGTACTGTTGGGTCCATGGAAAGCCTATGTAGATTGCCAAATCTCAATCTCGGTATGCCAATCATTGTGGAACACCAAATATCCACATGCACAATTAATATATTAAAGTGAATGAACATGCAGTGAATCGCAGCTTCAAGCATAATGTTAGCATATGGACTGGTAGAGTAAAGAGGGTGGGTTGGGGTAATGGTGCAGGCCGAGTGTGTTTTAACTGTGGACCGAACAATTTAACAGCAGACACACATCATTAACTACAGACAAGAGTCATTTATCTGACGATAATGATGGTTTCTGTATGAGTGTGCGTTGTTCTTTTTTTTGTGTATGTAACACTTTTTACGTTGACTGAATTAGCATCAGAAGAATCAATCACAGCCGGTGGTCTACAGGCCTACTGTATCTCCAATGGTGCAGAAAACACGCCCTTTAGTTTTGGTTAATTCTTTGTCAGTCTTTGTCAGATTCTTCGACATAGGCACTCAGCTCATGTATTGGATAAACAGTAAAACATTGAATTATTCTACTCTGGCTTTAAACAACTGAAAAATATTGTTTGTTTGTTTTCTAAGCAGTCCCTTGTTATAAATGAAAACTATCATTCGTTTTTTATGGTCATGTTGGGAAAGGGGTGCAGTATATTTATTAGTGCTAGTGGTATTGTTTTATTCCCTTTGGCTGGCCTTGCTTGTTTATATGACTGCTGAAGTGACCAGCAGCTGAGGTTGGGCAGAGTGTGAGACTAGACTACCCATACTGCACTGGTGTACTGTACTGTACACACATCTGGACAGCGAGAGAGCCAGACTCCTTCCGATTCTCATCACTCCTGACTTATTCTCATCAAGCCCAGTCAAAGGAAACCTGGGGGACACAATTTCAGGAAGTTTTCTTTGGCCCGAGACTACCAAAAAGTAGAGTTATGAAATGATGCCGGTCCATTTTTAGCAACGTCGGGTCAGGGGAAATCGAGGGACTGGGAGTGGGGATTGGGAACAGACTGATCCTGGCTGAAAAAAACTAATGTTTCTAATGTTTGTGTCAGTCTGACATGGCACTGTCATTCACTGTCACTGATGATGAATATGATGGTCATTGTAAAATGTATGTAATATCTGATCGCTTCAAAAGGGATAAAGAGTGTTATTTCCTTTCTGAATAGAGATAACCATTCAGAGTTAGCTGTGTATTCACGACTGGGTTTCATCATGATAGTACAGCATTAGTAAAAGTTGCCGTCTTTGCATGTCACTGAGTCCTCTTGACCATGTGATCTTTGGGAACTACACTGTTAGGGTTCACCTCTCTACACTCTTAGAAAAAGGGTTATTTGCCTGTCCCCATAGGATAACCCTTTTTGGTTCCAGGTTTTACATGGAACCAGACAGGGTTCTACCTGGAACCAAAAATTGTTTTTCAAAGGGTTCTCCAATGGGGACAGCAAAATAACCCCTTTAGGTTCTACATAGCATATTTTTATTCTAAGAGTGTAGCCTACTCTATATAGTACAGTATACATATGAAGAGTTTATTTCCACACATTTTCACATTTGTGTTTTTTCATCAGAAATGATTGCTTATGGAAACCTTCATGTGTTTGTAAAATATTACTGTTCTCAGATTTTTTATTAATAGATTTTAGATGTATGAAAATGTTATTTTTTGTTGTTGCAAACTCTATATATCCATTGTTTAGCTGGAATGGAATGTTTGTGTCCTGTATATCTGACTGTGATATGTGGTTGTCTCACCTAACCATCTTAAGATGAAAATAATTACTGTAAGTCGCTCTGGCTAAGAGCATCTGCTAAATGACTCAAATGTAAATGTTTCACATACAGATCTCATATTACTGTATTGAATTTTAAAATATATATATATACAGTGGCTTCGGAAAGTATTCAGACCCCTTGACTTTTTCCACATTTTGTTAGGTTCCAGCCTTATTCTAAAATTGATTAAATTGTTTTTTTCCCCCCCTAATCAGTCTGCACACAATACCCCATAATGACAAAGCAAAAACAGAATTTTAGAAATGTTTGCTAATTTATTTAAAATAAAAAACTGAAATTACATTTACATAAGTATTCAGACCCTTTACTCAGTACTTTGTTGAAGCACCTTTGGCAGCGATTACAGCCTTCTTTGGTATGACGCTACAAGCTTGGCACACCTGTATTTGGGGAGATTCTCCCATTCTTCTCTGCAGATCCTCTCAAGCTCTGTCAGGTTGGATGGGGAGCATCGCTGCACAGCTATTTTCAGGTCTCTCCAGAGATGTTCGATCAGGTTCAAGTCCGGGCTCTGGCTTGGCCACTCAAGGACATTCAGAGACTTGTCCCGAAGCCACTCCTGCGTTGTCTTGGCTGTGTGCTTAGGGTCGTTGTCCTGTTGGAAGGTGAACCTTTGCCCCAGTCTGAGGTGCTGAGCGCTCTGGAGCAGGTTTTCATCAACGATCTCTCTGTACTTTGCTCCGTTCATCTTTGCCTCGATCCTGACTTGTCCTGACTAGAGATGGTTGTCCCATCTCCACAGAGGAACTCTAGAGCTCTGTCAGGGTGACCATCGGGTTCTTGGTCACCTCCCTGACCAAGGCCCTTCTCCCCCGATTGCTCAGTTTGGCCGGGCGGCCAGCTTGTCTTGGTGGTTCCAAACTTCTTCCATTTAAGAATGATGGAGGCCACTGTGTTCTTGGGGACCTTCAGTGCTGCAGAAATGTTTTGGTACCCTTCCCCAGATCTGTGCCTCGACACAATCCTGTCTCGGAGCTCTATGGACAATTCCTTCGACCTCATGGCTTGGTTTTTGCTCTGACATGCACTGTCAACTGTGGGAACTTATATAGACAGGTGTTTGCCTTTCCAAATCATGTCCAATCAATTTAATTTACCACAGGTGGACTCAAATACATTTGTAGAAACATCTCAAGGATGATCAATGGAAACAGGATGCACATGAGCTCAATTTTGAGTGTCATAGCAAAGGATCTGGGTATTTCTGTTTTTTAGGTTTTATACATTTGCAAACATTTCTAAAAATCTGTTTTCACTTTGTCATTATGGGGTATTGTGTGTAGGTTGATAAATATTTGTATTTATTTAATCCATTTTAGAATAAGGCTGTAACGTAACAAAATATGGAAAAGGGGAAGGGGTCTGAACACTTTCTGTGCCATACAGATTGCAAAATAGTTGGGAAAAGATTTTTGATGTACCGATTCCATGGTACAGGGTGTATGAGTTGATATATATAAAACAACGCAAGATTAAAGACTTCGTGCATTTCAGCTAAAATTATTGTACAGAATTCTTGCCACCAACAAAATGTTGAATATTTGGGGCATACAATCATCGCAGCTCTGCTGATTTTGTTGTGAGGATACAGAATCATTAGACCATTTGTTTTGGTATTGCCTCAGGTAGCCTGTTTCTGGTCTCAGGTTCAGGAATGGCTGAAAATGTATAACATTGATCTAAAATTGACCCTAGAAATAGTATTGTTGGGATATCTGGAGAGACCGGGTCAGTCAATTACTAATATACTAATAGTAAAAGTATTTATCTTCAACTCGCAATCTGCGGATTTTATTCGATTAGATATATTAAAAATTGTATGTTAAACATCACAGCATAGTTGAAAGATATATGGTGCGTAGAAATCCGAAGAGGGTGGCCAGCAGAGATCGGTGGGATGGGCTGAGGGTTGGGATGTGTAGTTGCTGGGCGGGGGATAGAATGACAGTCAAAGATAAAAGTCAAAACATAAAGTCAAAATAAAAACATAACAAAAAGTAAGTTTGAATGACACTGAGGGGCAGTGTTGTTACAGCTAATGCCTGTTTGCCTGAGGCTGATGCCGTGCAGGTGTACACATGCATGTATAATAATAATAATAATATGCCATTTAGCAGACGCTTTTATCCAAAGCGACTTACAGTCATGCGTGCATACATTTTTTTGTGTATGGGTGGTCCCGGGGATCGAACCCACTACCTTGGCGTTACAAGCGCCGTGCTCTACCAGCTGAGCTACAGAGGACCACACAGATGTACACACACTCTCATTTAAATGTACACACACACACGCGCATGTATAGTTGAAGTCGGAAGTTTACATACACCTTAGCCAACTACATTTAAACTCAGTTTTTCATAATTCCTGACATTTAATCCTAGTAAAAATTCCCTGTCTTAGGTCAGTTAGGATCACCACTTTATTTTAAGAATGTGAAATGTCAGAATAATTTACATTTACATCATTTAGCAGACGCTCTTATCCAGAGTGACTTACAAATTGGTGCATTCAATTTATGATAGCCAGTGGGACCAGAGGGGGGGTAGAAGGATTACTTTTATACTATTCCAGGTATTCCTTAAAGAGGTAGGGTTTCAAGTGTCTCCGGAAGGTGGTCAGTGACCTGGCGTCGTGGGGGAGCTTGTTCCACCATTGGGGTGCCAGAGCAGCGAATAGCTTTGACTGGGCTGAGCGGGAACTGTGCTTCCGTAGAGGTAGGGGGGCTTGCAGGCCAGAGGTGGATGAACGTAGTGCCCTTGTTTGGGTGTAGGGTCTGATCTGAGCCTGAAGGTAAGGAGGTGCCGTTCCCCTCACAGCTCCGTAGGCAAGCACCATGGTATTGTAGTAGATGTGAGCCTCAACTGGAAGCCAGTGGAGGGGGAGAGGAGCGGGGTGACGTGAGAGAACTTGGGAAGGTTGAACACCAGACGGGCTGCAGCGTTCTGGATAAGTTGTAGGGGTTTAATGGCACAGGCAGGGAGCCCAGCCAACAGCGAGTTGCAGTAATCCAGACGGGAGATGACAAGTGCCTGGATTAGGACCTGTGCCGCTTTCTGTGTAAGGTAGGGTCGTACTCTGCGAATGTGGTAGAGCATGAACCTGCAGGATCGGGTCACTGCTTTGATGTTAGCGGAGAACGACAGGGTCACGCCAAGGTTCTTTGCACTCTGGGAGGAGGACACAATGGAGTTGTCAACCGTGATGGCGAGATCATGGAGCGGGCAGTCCTTCCCCGGGAGGAAGAGCAGCTCCATCTTGCCGAGGTTCAGCTTGAGGTGGTGATCCGACATCCACACTGATATGTCTGCCAGACATGCAGAGATGCAATTCGCCACCTGGTTATCAGAAGGAGAAAGTTAATTGTGTGTCGTCTGCGTAGCAATGATAGGAGAGACCATGTGAGGATATGACCGAGCCAAGTGACTTGGTGTATAGAGAGAATAGGAGAGGGCCTAGAACTGAGCACTGGGGGACACCAGTGGTGAGAGCACGTGGTGCGGAGACAGATTCTCGCCACGCCACCTGGTAGGAGCGACCTGTCAGGTAGGGCGCAATCCAAGAGTGAGCAGCGCCGGAGATGCCCAACTCGGAGAGGGTGGAGAGGAGGATCTGATGGTTCACAATATCAAAGGCAGCGGATAGGTCTAGAAGGATAAGAGCAGAGGAGAGAGAGTTAGCTTTAGCAGTGCGGAAAGCCTACGTGACACAGAGAAGAGCAGTCTCAGTTGAATGACCAGTCTTGAAACCTGACTGGTTTGGATCAAGAAGGTCATTCTGAGAGAGAATTATTTATTTCAGCTTTTATTTCTTTCATCACATTCCCAGTCGGTCAGAAGTTTACATACACTCAATTAGTATTTGGTAGCATTGCCTTTAAATTGTGTAACTTGGGTCAAACGTTTCAGGTAGCCTTCCACAAGCATCCCACAATAAGTTGGGTGAATTTTGGCCCATTCCTCCTGACAGAGCTGGTGTAACTGAGTCAGGTTTGTAGGGCTCCTTGCTCGCACACGCTTTTTCAGTTCTGCCCACAAATGTTCTATAGGATTGAGGTCAGGGCTTTGTGATGGCCACTCCAATACCTTGACTTTGTTGTCCTTAAGCCATTTTGCCACAACTTTGGAAGTATGTTTGGGGTCATTGTCCATTTGGAAGACCCATTTGAGACCAAGCTTTAACTTCCTGACTGATGTCTTGAGATGTTGCTTCGTCCTCATGACGCCATCTATTTTGTGAAGTGCACCAGTCCCTCCTGCAGCAAAGCACCCCCACAGCATGATGCTGCCACCCCCGTGCTTCACGGTTGGGATGGTGTTCTTCGGCTTGCAAGCGTTCCCCTTTTTCCTACAAACATAACGATGGTCGTTATGGCCAAACAGTTCTATTTTTGTTTCATCAGACCAGAGGACATTTCTCCAAAAAGTATGATCTTTGTCCCAATGTGCAGTTGCAAACCATAGTCTGGCTTTTTTATGGCGGTTTTGGAGCAGTGGCTTCTTCCTTGCTGAGCGGCCTTTCAGGTTATGTCGATATAGGACTAGTTTTACTGTGGAAATAGACACTTTTGTACGTGTTTCCTCCAGCATCTTCACAAGATCCTTTGCTGTTGTTGTGGGATTTATTTGCACTTTTCACACCAAAGTACGTTAATCTCTAGGAGACAGAACGCGTCTCCTTCCTGAGTGGTATGACGGCTGCGTGGTCCCATGGTATTTATACTTGCATACTATTGTTTGTACAGATGAACGTGGTACCTGGAGGTCTACACATTTTTTTCTGAGGTCTTGGCTGATTTCTTTTGATTTTCTCATGATGTCAAGCAAATAGGCACTGAGTTTGAAGGTAGGCCTTGAAATATATCCACAGGTACACCTCCAATTGACTCAAATGGTGTCAATTAGCCTATCAGAAGCTTCTAAAGCATGACATAATTTTCAGGAATTTTCCAAGCTGTTTAAATTCACAGTCAACTTAGTGTATGTAAACTTCTGACCCACTTGAATTGTGAAACAGTAAATTATAAGTGAAATAATCTGTCTGTAAACAATTGTTGGAAAAATGACTTGTGTCATGCACAAAGTAGATGTCCTAACCGACTTGCCAAAACGATAGTTTGTTAACAAGAAATTTGTGGAGTGGTTGAAAAACGAGTTTTAATGACTCTAACCTAAGTGTATGTAAACTTCCGACTTCAACTGTAAATAGTGCCATCCATGAACTCAAACATATTCAGTTGTCCTTGATGTCTTTGTGTTTTTTGGATTGTTGTCTGTTTTCATTTGTTTGTCTTTTTTCTTCATTTTGTGGGGGCATTGGGGGAGGGGGGCTTGGGGGGGACGGGGATGAGTATGGGGAATGGAATTATTTTATTTTTCTCCGGGGGGTTCTCGGATGGTTGAGGGGCAGCTCTTGGGGATCTTGGAGGGCTGGTGGCCTGGTGGTTGGGAGCTTAGGCTGGTGGCGGATGGGTCGCTGGTTCGGGTCCCCTTTTTTGACCTTGTGGGAGATCTGTCGACGTGCCCTTGAGCAGGGCGTTGACCCTGGTTACTTCTGTGGGTCGCTCTGGATGGGAGTCTGTTAGATTACTAATGTGATGTAGATGTTGAGCAGCAGTAGATTTTGTGTTTTAAATATAAAATGTTAAAAAAGAACCCGATGGTCACTCTGACAGATCTCCAGAGTTCCTCTGTGGAGATGGGAGAACCTTCCAAAAGGACACTCCATCAATCAGGCCTTTATGGTAGAGTGGCCAGACGGAAGCCACTCCTCAGTAAAAGGCACATGACAGCCTGCTTGGAGTTTGCCAAAAGGCACCGAAAGTCTCTCAGACCAGGAGAAACAAGATTGTCTGGTCGGATGAAACCAAGATTGAACTTTTTGGCCTGAATGCCAAGTGTCACTTCTGGAAGAAACCTGGCACCATCCCTATGGTGAAGCATGGTGGTGGCAGCATCATGCTGTGGGGATGTTGTTCAGCGGCAGAGACTGGGAGACTAGTCAGGATCGAGGCAAAGATGAACGGAGCAAAGTACAGAGAGAATATTGATGAAAACCTGCTCCAGAGCGCTCAGGACCTCAGACTGTGGCAAAGGTTCACCTTCCAACAGGACAACAACTCTAAGCACACAGCCAAGAGAAAGCAGGAGTGGCTTCGGGACAAGTCTCTGAATGTCCTTGAGTGGCCCAGGCAGAGCCCGGACTTGAACCCGATCTAATATCTCTGGAGAGACCTGAAAATAGCTGTGCAGCGACGCTCCCCATCCAACCTGACAGAGTTTGAGAGGAATGGGAGAAAGAATGGGAGAAACTCCCCAAATACAGGTGTGCCAAGCTTGTAGCGTCATACCCCAGAAGACTTGAGGCTGTAATCGCTGCCAAAGGTGCTTCAACAAAGTACTGAGTAAAGGGTCTGAATACTTATGTAATGTGATATTTCATTATTTACTTTTATTTGCAAAATTTAAAAAAAAACTGTTTTTGCTTTGTAATTATGGGGTATTGTGTGTAGATTGATGAGGGAAAAAAACATGATTATTTGTCTCTCTAAAAAAAGTAAACCATCGTGTGATAGATATTAAACCAATACATGTCTATCATTGAACAGCCCCATGCCATGATTAGATGGTGAAAAAAACACCAATCTTATTTACCAACATAAAAAAAAATGGATATACAATATAGCGTTTTTGAATGAATCACGTTTTGTTGGAGGGAGGCTAGAGTTTTCATCTTAATGTCACAATGAGCTTGCATGCTTGTCCCTGATGAGAGCCCAGCTCAGCGAATATCATTGCTAACTGCCAACTGCTACTGCCAGATGAGAGGGTTTTAAGGGGCAGGAGACCCTCCCTGTCTCCAGCAATGTGACTCTTAAAACCCACAGTTGCATAATAAGTACCTTCTCGCTCTCTCTCACTTTCTCTCGCTCTCGCTCTCTCTCTCTCTCTCTCTCTCTCTCTCTCTCTCTCTCTCTCTCTCTCTCTCTCTCTCTCTCTCTCTCTCTCTCTCTCTCTCTCTCTCTCTCTCTCTCTCTCTCTCTCTCTCTCTCTCTCTCTCTCTCTCTCTCTCTCTCTCTCTCTCTCTCTCTCTCTAGGGACCTGAGGAATAATTTCATTAGCACGGTGGAGCACGGGGCCTTCCGTGGACTGGTGGCTCTGAGGAGACTGTGAGTATTAAGGGGTTTGTCATAGTGGTTGGGCTACCCAGAGTGACAAGGTCAGGGTCTTAGGGGGGCATTGGTGAGGGGACGGCGTGGAGAGGGGTGGGTTGTTCCATGTGGAAACTATGACAGAAGAGCTTCCTTTGATGGCTTCATCATAATTAAAGAAGGAGAAGCAAATTCACTCTTTCCTGAAGTGGTAGATAAAACACACACACACATTCTCTCGCTCTCTCTCGATGCCATTGTTCATGCCTATGGTTCACGCTCTGCGCTCGCCCCCTGATTTCTTCCCTGTTATCTACTGATAGCTAGTGATAGTGATGCACAAGCCAGGCCTGTTTGAAACATTGCCATCTACTGGCATCCTTTACACGCCAGATTCAGAAGCTCGAAAACCCCATTAGAGAAAAAAAAGCATGAAAACCCCAATTGATTTTTGCCCAAAGTTAAATTCATCATGGTTTTTATTTGTATTAGTTTGTTTTGCAGTCAAAAATAATAGATTCAGTATAGTTTGTTTTTCAAATGTTTTTCTTAATTATTGTATTTCAGTTTACTAAATTGTTTTTCCAATTTTAGTTTTTATTTTGTTTTCGATTACTATAATAACCTTGGCTCGGGAGCAGCAGAGTGCTAATTTAAGTGCTCCCCAACTGATGATTACTCGAGTGCCTTGCTTATTTTCCCACAGCTGCTCCAGCAAAGCAGCTCTTTAATTACAGAGGGAAAGGGCACAGAGCCACGACAGCCCTCAGTGTGCATGTGCGCGTGTGAGGATGGATGGGGATGTGAGGGATGTGAGGGATGTGAGGGGTGAAGGGGTTACAGAAGGTCAGTGTTTATATCTCGCGAGTTGGAATAAATAAACATTGGACTGGTGGTTTAACATCACAGTTCCTTGAGCTGCTTAAGCTCGCGTTAATAGATTATTATGAGAAGAGATGGCACATAACACACACACACACTTGTTGTCACAGCCAAGCTCATTCTGTGTTCTTTCACCCACATGTCCCCTCACTGCCAGCTCTCCTGCTATGATCAGTGTCCTTAATGCTTTAAGTCAGATGTGCTTGGCTTATCTCTAAGCCACAATTTAAAGTTTGCTTTTTGTCCTTATAGGGATCTCTCCAACAATCGGATTGGCTGCCTCTCTCCTGAAATGTTTGTAGACCTTGGCAATCTCTCTAAATTGTGAGTAATGTCTAAATTGAAAACATACAGTACCGTACGCACAATTTGAGGTGCGTGTGTAGGAAACATTTTGTTTCTCTTAGAAAAGGCTGTTTCAAAGTAATGCATCAGCAGATACTGTGGCATTTTACTTGTACAAAGTAAACCAGTTTGATGTGTATTTCCCCTTTTCTCCCCACAGGAATCTATCTGGAAATATTTTCTCTTCGTTGCCGGTGGGACTATTCACACACCTCCTGTCTCTCAAAGTCCTGTAAGAAAACAAAATGAAACAACACACACACACACACCCCACAAACACATAATCACTCACACTGTACCAAAATGACACCTACACAGTTCGATGATGGTTGTAATGCCATTGTCGTATCCGCTCAGGCACTTCTCTACAGAGTCTCTGTTCTGTGACTGTCAGCTGGAGTGGCTGCTGCTGTGGGCCAGGGCGAACAGTGTGCGCCTGGGCAACGACACCCTGTGTGTGTACCCCACACACCTCCACGGCCTGGAGGTCCGCAACCTGAGGGAGACACAGCTCAGATGTGGTATGTTACCTCACACCATCACTATCTGTGTTTACATAAGGCATACAGAACACCTACATACAGTAAGCATCACATTACCCTTTTTTCTGTATATGTTTGAATTTGTATTGTCCCCCAAAATCAATGATAATGGTTTATGACGAGTATGGCCTATGATTATAAGTATGATGATGAGTATGTCTGAAAGTCAGTGGCTGAATATTCCCAGCTGTCTGTCGGATCACCCCTCTGTGTATGTGAGGTGAGTGAATCACCTGTGAGGAAGAGATGGAGGAGAGCTCTGGAGACTGGTGAGGTAGCTAGCTAGAGTGTTCTGGTGTTTCCATCTCTGCTTTGTGATATGCTGTGCTCTGAGCCATGGGGGAATCACATCTCATTACTGAAAGCAACTCTGCTCCTGCATTCCCCATATCCTGCACACGCTTAGAGGATATTGCACTGGGATGAGGAAATAACACGAGTCACTGCTAGAAATGTAAATGGGTGTGTATGTGTGCAGCCACGTGTGTGTGTGTGTGTGTGTGTGTGTGTGGGGGGGGGGTCCATGTACAATACTAGAGACATTCTGAAGTTATTCTACGTAATCCTGAGTGTGTGTCTTTCATTATGTGGAACAATCCAAGCAATTACAGGGTAATTCCACACAGTCCTATGACATAGAGCCAAGAGTGGAATTAGGCTGGTTGGAATGTAGAATTCTCCTTTCACCCTAACACATCCATTATGGGATTAACGTGATAATGTTCAGGACTCCCTCTACAATACCTTTACTTACTTGCTTGGCAAGAGCCATCTTCGATTGGACACAGTACAGTGCTCTAACAACCTCTTCTTGTAATGTTATTTGCAGCCTATTATCTCCAAAGGGTTCACTTTATGCAGCACTACTATACTGTGGCCATCAGCATTTAATCACATATCAGCTGCGTTTGTTCAGCACCTGGTGATATACAGTGGCTTGCGAAAGTATTCACTCCCCTTGGCATTTTTCCTATTTTGTTGCCTTACAACCTGGAATTAAAATAGATTTTTGGGGGGTTTGTATCATTTGATTTACACAACATGCCTATCACTTTGAAGATGCAAAATCTTTTTGATTGTGAAACAAACAAGAAATAACACAAAAAAACAGACAACTTGAGCGTGCATAACAATTCACCCCCAAAGTCAATACTTTGTAGAGCCACCTTTTGCAGCAATTACAGCTGCAGGTCTCTTGGGGTATGTCTCTATAAGCTTGGCACATCTAGCCACTGGGATTTTTGCCCATTCTTCAAGGCAAAACTGTTCCAGCTCCTTCAAGTTGGATGGGTTCCTCTGGTGTACAGCAATCTTTAAGTCATACCACAGATTCTCAATTGGATTGAGGTCTGGGCTTTGACTAGGCCATTCCAAGACATTTAAATGTTTCCTCTTAAACCACTCAAGTGTTGCTTTAGCAGTATGCTTAGGGTCATTGTCCTGCTGGAAGGTGAACCTCCATCCCAGTCTCAAATCTCTGGAAGACTGAAACAGGTTTCCCAAAAAAATGTCCCTGTATTTAGCGCCATCCTTCAATTCTGACCAGTTTCCCAGTCCCTGCCGATGAAAAACATCCCCACAGCATGATGCTGCCGCCACCATGCTTCACTGTGGGGATGGTGTTCTTGGGGTGATGAGAGATGTTGGGTTTGCGCCAGACATAGTGTTTTCCTTGATGGCCAAAAAGCTCAATTTTAGTGTCATCTGACCAGAGTACCTTCTTCCATATGTTTGGGGAGTCTCCCAAATGGCTTTTGACGAACACCAAATGTGTTTGCTTATTTTTTTCTTTAAGCAATGGCTTTTTTCTGGGCACTCTTCCATAAAGCCCAGCTCTGTGGAGTGTACAGCTTAAAGTGGTCCTATGGACAGATACTCCAATCTCCGCTGTGGAGCTTTGCAGCTCCTTCAGGGTTATCTTTGGTCTCTTTGTTGCCTCTCTGATTAATGCCCTCCTTGCCTGGTCCGTGAGTTTTGGTGGGCAGCCCTCTCTTGGCAGGTTTGTTGTGGTGCCATATTCTTTCAATTTTTTAATAATGGATTTAATGGTGCTCCGTGGGATGTTCAAAGTTTCAGATATTTTTTTGATCTGTACTTCTCTACAATTTTGTCCCTGACCTGTTTGGAGAGCTCCTTGGTCTTCATGGTGCCGCTTGCTTGGTGGTGCCCCTTGCTTAGTGGTGTTGCAGACTCTGGGGCCTTTCAGAACAAGTGTCTATATTCATACTGAGATCGTGTGACAGATCATGTGACACTTAGATTGCACACAGGTTGACTTTATTTAACTAATTATGTGACTTCTGAAGGTAATTGGTTGCATCAGATCTTATATAGGGGCTTCATAGCAAAGGGGATGAATACATATGCACGCACCACTTTTCCGTTATTTATTTATTTACAAGTTATTTTTTTCATTTCACTTCACCAATTTGGACTATTTTGTGGATGTCCATTACATGAAATCCAAATAAAAGCCATTTAAATTACAGGTTGTAATGCAACAAAATAGGAAAAATGCCAAGGGGGATGAATACATTTGCAAGGCACTGTAGGTCAAAGTATTACTGAGAATGACAGTATATTATAATGACAGTCGATATGATGACAAATGACAAAGCTCTCCTTCTCACTTACACCTGACAATAGTTTTGCCTCTTTTCATTTGGTAGAACTATCCACGGTGTCTTCATGTTATTCTTTTTTTTTTCTTCAATCGTTCTTCTCCAAAGAGATGACTAGCAGATGTCAGGGTGAACACATCTTAAAGTGCTTCTCCTCCTTTGGGGTGTCTGACATGGCGTTCGGGTCAAGTGTCATTGTCAAACGAAGGGGAATGGAGGGAGGAGTAGTTTCCTGCCAGGATCAGGTGCTTCCTCAGATGGGGGTCAAGGCAACGTCTGTTCAGCTCATCTAACACTGAGAAATAAGACACACACACACGGGAATAAGGAGCAGGGCCCTCTTTGGTTTCCTCAAGGCTCATCAGTGGCCTCTGTGTAGAATGCATATCATTTTAAATTTTAGTAATTTAGCAGACGCTCTTATCCAGAGCGATTTACAGGAGCAATTAGGATTAAGTGCCTTGCTCAAGGGCACATCAGCATTTTGTTTTACCTAGTTGGCTCAGGGATTCAAACCAGCGACCTTTCGGTTACTGACCCAACACTCTTAACCACTAGGCTACCTGCCGCATATGAAATGGCATACATAGCCTACGGTAAGAAGTGATTAGTTGATTCACACACACCCAGGGCCTTTGGTGTCTGGATAATTATTTAGTGTATGACGCCATGGCAGTGTCATGGTCCTAATGGTCACTACAGGCCTTATGCACATGACGAGAATTATATGCCCTTTAGACCCTGTGGTCAGACCAGTAGAACTTGGTTTCAAGTTTAATTAACTCCGTATTCTGAAAAAGACAGAATATTATCCAAGCAACATCTGGATACAATAAGATAAATGTAGCCAGTGTGTGTGAAAGGGCCTAATCCTATTGAGGAAATAGCAGGGTTGCACATATGCTCATGTAACCCAATATTGCAAGCTCTGATATTGCTAAAATGTTGAATACTAATAGTCAATTGTCTGCCCTACATACACAAACAAACAGCACTAGGATATCTTAAAGCAATTTGGAAATATAGACCTGTAAACACACAGATACATTGGGCGGAAATATCAACTATTAATATTTATGATGAATGTAAACTTCACTTTTTGGTAGCTGTTCAATAGACAACTTTCCAAGTCAAATTTGCGCTCTCTCTTCATTGCTGAATGGTCCTGCCTGACAAAAATGCATACAGTTACAAATGTTTTTTTTTTAGAATGTTGTGGCTATTGTAATTATCTCTAAGGCAAGTGGGCTCAGACACTGAAAACTGTCATTTTTTCCAATTTAAGGTTCCTCTGTGGATTGTTATGTATTTAGCCCCTACTCTTGCAATTACGTTAGAGGGACCCCCCTAGATTTAACTCCAAATCCAATATGGCGTCAAGTCCAATATGGCTGCCACAATACCATTACATTTCCTTCCATATCCTTTTCTGTACATAATGCCCTGAATCTTTTCTACAATGCCCGGAAACCTGCCCCTTTTTTTCTCTGTACCCAACGCACTAGAAGACCAGTACTTAAAGCCTTTAGCCGTATCCTTATTCTACTCCTCCTCTGGTGATGTAGAGGTTAACCCAGGCCCTGTAGCCCCCAGTATCACTCCTACTCCCCAGGCGTTATCATTTGTTGACTTCTCTAATCGTAAAAGCCTTGGTTTGTTGCACGTTAATATCAGAAGCCTCCTTCCTAAGTTTGAGTTATTCACTGCGTTAGCACACTCTGCCAACCCTGATGTTCTAGCAGTGTCTGAATCCTGGCTTAGGAAGGCCACCAAAAATTCTGAAATTTCCATCCCCAACTACAACATTTTCAGTCTCGACAGAACTGCCAAAGGAGGTGGGGTTGCAATCTACTGTAGAGAGAGCCTGCAGAGCTCTATCGTACTAACCAGGGCTGTGCCCAAACAGTTTGAGCTCCTACTTCTAAAAATCCACCTTTCCAGAAATAAGTCTCTCATTGTTGCCGCTTGCTACAGACCCCCCTCAGCCCCGAGCTGTGCCCTGGACGCCATATGTGAACTGATTGGCCCCCATCTATCCTCAGAGTTCGTACTGCTTGGTGACCTAAACTGGGATATGCTTAACACCCCGGCCAACCTACAATCTAAACTAGATGCCCTCAATCTCACACAAATTATCAACGAACCTACCAGGTACAACCCTAAATCTATAAACATGGGCACCCTCATAGATATCATCCTGATAAATTTACCCTCTAAATACACCTCCGCTGTCTTCAACCAGGATCTCAGCGATCACTGCCTTATTGCCTGCGTCCTCAATCTTAAATAAGCATGCCCCATTCAAAAAATGCAGAACTAAGAACAGATATAGCCCCTGGTTCTCCTCAGACTTGACTGCTCTTGACCAGCACAAAAACATCCTGTGGTGTACTGCATTAGCATCGAACAGCCCCCGCGATATGCAACTTTTTAGGGAAGTCAGGAACCAATATACACAATCAGTTAGGAAAGCAAAGGCTAGCTTTTTCAAACAGAAATGTGCAACCTGTAGCACTAACTCCAAAAAGTTTTGGGACACTGTAAAGTCCATGGAAAATAAGAGCACCTCCTCCCAACTGCCCACTGCACTGAGGCTAGGAAACACTGTCACCACCGATAAATCTACAATAATCGAGAATTTCAACAAGCATTTTGCTACGGCTGGCCATGCTTTCCACCTGGCTACCACTACCCCGGCCACCAGCTCGGCACCCTCCGCTACAACTTGCCCATGCCCCCCCCCCCCGCTTCTCCTTCACACAAATTCAGACAGCTACTGTTCTGAAAGAGCTGAAAAATGTGGACCCCTACAAATCAGCTGGGCTAGACAATCTGGACCCTTTCTTTCTAAAATTTGCCGCCGAAATTGTCGCAACCCCTATTACTAGCCTGTTCAACCTCTCTTTCGTAATGTCTGAGATCCCCAGAGATTGGAAAGCTGCTGCGGTCATCCCCCTCTTCAAAGGGGGTGACACTCTAGATCCAAACTGTTATAGACCTATATCCATCCTGCCCTGCCTTTCAAAAGTTTTTGAAAGCCAAGTTAACAAACAGATCACCGACCATTTTGAATCCCACCGTACCTTCTCCACTATGCATTCCGGTTTCCGAGCTGGTCATGGGTGCACCTCAGCCACGCTCAAGGTCCTAAACGATATTATAAACACGATCGATAAAAGACAGTACTGCGCAGCCGTCTTCATCGACCTGGCCAAGGCTTTCATTTACATTTACATTTACGTCATTTAGCAGATGCTCTTATCCAGAGCGACTTACAAATTGGGTTTCGGCTCTGTCAACCACTGCATTCTTATTGGCAGACTAAATATCCTTGGTTTCTCTAATGACTGCCTTGCCTGGTTCACCAACTACTTCTCAGATATAATTAAATGTGTCAAATCGCAGGGCCTGTTGTCTGGACCTCTGGCTGTCTCTATGGGGGTGCCACAGGGTTCAATTCTCGGGCCGACTCTATTCTCTGTGTATATCAATGATGTCGCTCTTGCTGCTGGTGACGCTCGGATCCACCTCTATGCGGACGACACCATTTTGTATACATCTGGCCCTTCATTGGACACTGTGTTAACAAACCTCCAAACAAGCTTCAATGCCATACAACACTCCTTCCGTAGCCTCCAACTGCTCTTAAACACTAGTAAAACTAAATGCATGCTCTTCAACCGAACGCTGCTTGCACCCACCCACCCGACTAGAATCACTACTCTCGGCAGGTCTGACCTAGAGTATGTGGACAACTACAAATACCTAGGTGTCTGGTTAGACTGTAAACTCTCCTTCCAGACTCACATTAAGCATCTCCAATCAAAAGTTGGATCTAAAATCGGCTTCCTATTTCGCAACAAAGCCTCCTTCACTCATGCTGCCAAACATGCCCTCGTAAAACTGACTATCCTACCGATCCTTGACTTTGGCGATGTCATTTACAAATTAGCCTCCAACACTCTACCCAGCAAATTGGATGTAGTCTATCACAGTGCCATCCGTTTTGTCACCAAATCCCCATATACTACCCACCATTGTGACCTGTACGCTCTTGTTGGCTGGCCCTCACTACATATTCGTCGCCAAACCCACTGGCTCCAGGTCATCTATAAATCACTGCTAGGCAAATCCCTGTCTTATCTTAGCTCACTGGTCACCATAGCAACACCCACCCGTAGTCTGCGCTCCAGCAAGTATACCTCACTGGTCATCCCCAAAGCCAACACCTCTTTTGGCCGCCATTCCTTCCAGTTAATAATAATAATAATAATAATATGCCATTTAGCAGACGCTTTTATCCAAAGCGACTTACAGTCATGCGTGCATACATTTTTTTTTGTGTATGGGTGGTCCCGGGGATCGAACCCACTACCTTGGCGTTACAAGCGCCGTGCTCTACCAGCTGAGCTACAGAGGACCACGTCTCTGCTGCCAATGACTGGAACGAACTGCAAAAATCTCTGAAGCTGGAGACTCTTATCTCCCTCACTAACTTTAAGCGTCAGTTGTCAGAGTAGCTTACCGATCACTGCACCTGTACACAGCCCATCTGAAATTAGCCCACCCAACTACCTCATCCCCTTATTGTTATTTATGTTGCTAATTTGCACCCCAGTATCTCTATTTGCACATAATCTTTTGCACATCTATCATTCCAGTGTTAATACGAAATTGTAACTATTTTGCACTATGGCCTATTTATTGCCTTACCTCCATAACTTACTACATTCGCACACACTGTATATATATGTTCTGTTTGTATTTTTGACTTTATGTTTTGTTTACCCCATATGTAACTCTGTGTTGTTGTTTTTTTATCGCACTGCTTTGCTTTATCTTGGCCAGGTCGCAGTTGTAAATGAGAACTTGTTCTCAACTGGCTTACCTGGTTAAATAAAGGTGAAATAAAAAATATATAAAAAAATGTGTGGTTTAATCACCTGTATATGTACTGTACACGTTTTAAATGAGTCACGAGCCTCTTTGAAGATCAATGAGGCAAATGTGAGGCTCCAGCTAAAGGAAAGAGAAACCAACCCTTACACCCTCTCCCTCGCTCTACAACTTGCCCCCACTGTGGTATAAGTTGCCCCTCCAGGATTGGGCTCTTAAGTAATCTCCGTATCACTTAGAAGTGAGCTTTTTTATTGCTAGTCCAATATGTCTGCCTGAATCCAACATGATCTGCTGACCCACTGCATTTGTGATGCACATTGGGATGTTCCGTACACTCTTATACTACTTTCACATAGGATTTACGTTTTTTTGCTTGTGAAAAAAATTGGGCATTGTCTACATGACCCCGTTACAAACAGGCCCATTTCTACAACATTCTTGCCCATATACGCCATTTATACCTCCCGTGTGCATGCCGGCATGCCGGGGACGAGTGGAAGTAGTGGTGTGCTGATGTGGGAGGGAGTCTATTTTAATAAATCCATTGAGAATGTACACCATCAAAAGGGAATCTATTATTAATGTGTTTAGGTAGGTCCTAAGAAACATTATAAGACTAATACAATTTATTTTCAAAAGCATAGAATGGGATATTTTGGGTTGATGTTACTGGTACAGTGGGGGAAAAAAGTATTTAGTCAGCCACCAATTGTGCAAGTTCTTCCACTTAAAAAAGATGAGAGAGGCCTGTAATTTTCATCATAGGTACACGTCAACTATGACAGACAAAATGAGAAAAGAAAATCCAGAAAATCACATTGTAGGATTTTTAATGAATTTATTTGCAAATTATGGTGGAAAATAAGTATTTGGTCACCTACAAACAAGCAAGATTTCTGTCTCTCACAGACCTGTAACTTCTTCTTTAAGAGGCTCCTCTGTCCTCCACTCATTACCTGTGTTAATGGCACCTGTTTGAACTTGTTATCAGTATAAAAGACACCTGTCCACAACCTCAAACAGTCACACTCCAAACTCCACTATGGCCAAGACCAAAGAGCTGTCAAAGGACACCAGAAACAAAATTGTAGACCTGCACCAGGCTGGGAAGACTGAATCTGCAATAGGTAAGCAGCTTGGTTTGAAGAAATCAACTGTGGGAGCAATTATTAGGAAATGGAAGACATACAAGACCACTGATAATCTCCCTCGATCTGGGGCTCCACGCAAGATCTCACCCCGTGGGGTCAAAATGATCACAAGAACGGTGAGCAAAAATCCCAGAACCACACGGGGGGACCTAGTGAATGACCAGCAGAGAGCTGGGACCAAAGTAACAAAGCCTACCATCAGTAACACACTACGCCGCCAGGGACTCAAATCCTGCAGTGCCAGACGTGTCCCCCTGCTTAAGCCAGTACATGTCCAGGCCCGTCTGAAGTTTTCTAGAGTGCATTTGGATGATCCAGAAGAGGATTGGGAGAATGTCATATGGTCAGATGAAACCAAAATTGAACTATTTGGTAAAAACTCAACTCGTCGTGTTTGGAGGACAAAGAATGCTGAGTTGCATCCAAAGAACACCACACCTACTGTGAAGCATGGGGGTGGAAACATCATGCTTTGGGGCTGTTTTTCTGCAAAGGGACCAGGACGACTGATCCGTGTAAAGGAAAGAATGAATGGGGCCATGTGTCGTGAGATTTTGAGTGAAAACCTTCCATCAGCAAGGGCATTGAAGATGAAACGTGGCTGGGTCTTTCAGCATGACAATGATCCCAAACACACCGCCCGGGCAACGAAGGAGTGGCTTCGTAAGAAGCATTTCAAGGTCCTGGAGTGGCCTTGCCAGTCTCCAGATCTCAACCCCATAGAAAATCTTTGGAGGAGTTGAAAGTCCGTGTTGCCCAGCGACAGCCCCAAAACATCACTGCTCTAGAGGAGATCTGCATGGAGGAATGGGCCAAAATACCAGCAACAGTGTGTGAAAACCTTGTGAAGACTTACAGAAAACGTTGCCAACAAAGGGTATATAACAAAGTATTGAGAAACTTTTGTTATTGATCAAATACTTATTTTCCACCATAGTTTGCAAATAAATTCATTAAAAATCCTACAATGTGATTTTCTGGATTTTTTTCCTCATTTTGTCTGTCATAGTTGACGTTTACCTATGATGAAAATTACAGGCCTCTCTCATCTTTTTTAAGTGGGAGAACTTGCACAATTGGTGGCTGACTAAATACTTTTTTCCCCACTGTATGTGCAGCCAATATGGCTGCGGCATGCACAGGAAATCAATAGTTATTTTATTCATTAAATAGACAAGACACACCTTAGGCTACCGTGATCACAATCAATACACATATTTTATGCTAGGCTAATAATATATTGAAATATAATATAAATAATATTTTTCCCACACAACTTGCGTCATGGCAACGTGTCGAACAACTGTCATATAATGCTTTTGATATGATCCACATTTCATCACTTTCCTAAACACACTCTGATTTGTTAGGGAGCGGGCATAGGGTCTTACATTGAGAGTATCTTTATCATGATACCGATAGAAAATAATAGCAATCTATATTTTCCAAAAGCATTTGAGTCTTGTGTGTTCATATTTCGCAACCTCCGCCAGATTTTGGAGTTGCCTATACAGTGGGGAGAACAAGTATTTGATACACTGCCGATTTTGCAGGTTTTCCTACTTACAAAGCATGTAGAGGTCTGTCATTTTTATCATAGGTACACTTCAACTGTGAGAGACGGAATCTAAAACAAAAATCCAGAAAATCACATTGTATGATTTGTAAGTAATTAATTTGCATTTTATTGCATGACATAAGTATTTGATCACCTACCAACCAGTAAGAATTCCGGCTCTCACAGACCTGTTAGTTTTTCTTTAAGAAGCCCTCCTGTTCTCCACTCATTGCCTGTATTAACTGCACCTGTTTGAACTCGTTACCTGTATAAAAGACACCTGTCCACACACTCAATCAAACAGACTCCAACCTCTCCACAATGGCCAAGACCAGAGAGCTGTGTAAGGACATCAGGGATAAAATTGTAGACCTGCACAAGGCTAGGATGGGCTACAGGACAATAGGCAAGCAGATTGGTGAGAAGGCAACAACTGTTGGCGCAATTATTAGAAAATGGAAGAAGTTCAAGATGACGGTCAATCACCCTCGGTCTGGGGCTCCATGCAAGATCTCACCTCATGGGGCATCAATGATCATGAGGAAGGTGAGGGATCAGCCCAGAACTACACGGCAGGACCTGGTCAATGACCTGAAGAGAGCTTGGACCACAGTCTCAAAGAAAACCATTAGTAACACACTACGCCGTCATGGATTAAAATCCTGCAGCTCACGCAAGGTCCCCCTGCTCAAGCCAGTGCATGTCCAGGCCCATCTGAAGTTTGCCAATGACCATCTGGATGATCCAGAGGAGGAATGGGAGAAGGTCATGTGGTCTGATGAGACAAAAATAGAGCTTTTTGGTCTAAATTCCACTCGACATGTTTGGAGGAAGAAGAAGGATGAGTACAACCCCAAGAACACCATCCCAACCGTGAAGCATGGAGGTGGAAACATCATTCTTTAGGGATGCTTTTCTGCAAAGGGGACAGGACGACTGCACCATATTGAGGGGAGGATGGATGGGGCCATGTATCGCAAGATCTTGGCCAACAACCTCCTTCCCTCAGTAAGAGCATTGAAGATGGGTCGTGGCTGGGTCTTCCAGCATGACAACGACCCGAAACACACAGCCAGGGCAACTAAGGAGTGGCTCCGTAAGAAGCATCTCAAGGACCTGGAGTGGCCTAGCCAATCTCCAGACCTGAACCCAATAGAACATCTTTGGAGGGAGCTGAAAGTCCGTATTGCCCAGCGACAGCCCCGAAACCTGAAGGATCTGGAGAAGGTCTGTATGGAGGAGTGGGCCAAAATCCCTGCTGCAGTGTGTGCAAACCTGGTCAAGACCTACAGGAAACGTATGATCACTGTAATTGCAAACAAAGGTTTCTGTACCAAATATTAAGTTCTGCTTTTTTGATGTATCAAATACTTATGTCATGCAATAAAATGCAAATTAATTACTTAAAAATCATACAATGTGATTTTCTGGATTTTTGTTTTAGATTCCGTCTCTCACAGTTGAAGTGTACCTATGATAAAAATTACAGACCTCTACATGCTTTGTAAGTAGGAAAACCTGCAAAATCGGCAGTGTATCAAATACTTGTTCTCCCCACTGTACGTGATCAAGCAAAATAATAGGCCTACACTTGATTTAGGCTACTTTATTGCATTCTGAATGTTTCTGATCAGTGATGGATGAGCAAACAGATAGATGAGCTATACCACCTCCACTTATTTGCCCAGCCAGAGAATTAACCAAATATACAGACGGAGATTCAGTGAATCAAAATCACATTGATTGATTAAGACAAGTCACAGGCAAAATAATCCACTTGTTAAGCTATGTAACATGCTGGCAAAATGTTCTGATCGATACTAATAAATGACCAACTAGGCAACGTGATCATGAGCAGCACTCACCTCAATTTAGCTAACATTTCTACAGCCTAATTGTAGCCTAACCAATATGCAAACGGGGATTCAGTGAAAATAAAAATCGACTTTGATAGATTTATCAAGACCCCACGCTTGCCTCAAAGCAGTGCAAAATGGTGCTGAAATAGTTGACCACACCGGGTATGCTATTGCTTCAATCAAATGTATTATAACAATTGGATGACTTTGGGGGTTTCAGTAAGCAACAAGTTGATGCCCTCAATTGCATTAGCCTACATTATTCCAATATTTGTCATTCAGTGATACAGTATTTGTTCCCACAGTAATTCTTTATGGATCCATCTAGTTGAGGTTAAGAAAATAGTATATGTGGTGGGCTATGCAAAGAGATTGGTGAAGTGACATGCGTCGCAGAGTTTAGAACTGCCAGGACGATAGTAGTAACTATTAAGAGCGTAGTGCATGCCAATGCCGCCTCTGCATTATGGCTACAATTCACACTAAGTCGTAGGCAGAAGTTTACCGCAATCATGCCTACGTCAGTTGGCGGAAATAAAAGTATAGGCTTTGTTGTCGGCAATACCTTTCATATATAAAAGAAAAGTCTGAAAAAAAGTTGACGGGACGCTAAAGTTGCCGGAAAACGCGTCTTGTTTGAAAGGTGTATTTTCCGTTTTGGGTTGAGCTGGCACATTGCTTCTTGCAGACAATCATATCCACCATCTTGGCTGTCTTCCCTGGAGTTGCCATATATTTTGACTTGGTGACAGTTATGGTGTATGGGGAGGATGCAACCAAACATGACAAGAGCATAAGGCAGGTGTTCACTGCAATGAACCAACACAACCTGACACTAATTGACAACTGACAAGAAATGCCATCAACTTATTGGGTCTTCACATGGCATAGGAATTGCACTTCTCCAATGTCAATGCCATCCTGAATCTCCCAGAACTGTTCTTGATAGGCCCACTCCACCATCAGTCCTTCCCTCAGGCAGTTACTAGAGACAGAGACACCATGGAACTGGACTGCTACTTCACGGCAACAGCGTCTGGAAATTGCTGGCGTCCATTGTCCTCATATGTACCTGTTTTGCTACCAACCATGGCTGGCCAGCCCATGTGACACCTGAACTGGACTCACATGTGAAGAATGATCTTTCATGCTGGAGTGACTCATGCATTGGTCTGGGAAACTGCAGTAATCCCAATATCCCTATAAGGACTTTTGCCATTAATGGCAAACGAGGCACCTTAGGATGGTATAACTTGTGATCGTTTATTTGGTGGCTGGGGATTGACTGTGATAGTGGTCTTTGTGCACCGTGCTTGATCAGCTCCACCTCCTCTGCAAGCCTTTTACTGCCCATCAAAGCCCAGAGATCATCTTCAAATGTACAGTATATG
This sequence comes from Coregonus clupeaformis, assembly GCF_020615455.1. Classification (NCBI taxonomy): domain Eukaryota; kingdom Metazoa; phylum Chordata; class Actinopteri; order Salmoniformes; family Salmonidae; genus Coregonus; species Coregonus clupeaformis. Next base: position 44,670,591 of record NC_059192.1, on the reverse strand, counting down.
TGTGTGGGACTGTGCTATGTCCCTCACAACCAACACTTCTTAGTCATATTGTATACTACACTCTAACTAACCTCTAAGTAACCTGAGGTCACCCTCACTGGTTCTGTCACTCTCCACATATCCTGCTGGGTGTGTGCCCCAGTCTGTAATCAATGCCAACCACCCACAGTTAATATCAGCCAAATTATCATCCTACTTGACTTCCAAAGGAATATAAAGAAATATGTAGGATGTAACCTGCAGGACTTTTTGCCACATTCAACATAAAAAAACTCGACCCACAGGGCAATTAGTCGTTGGAAAGATCTAAAGGCAAGTCTGTTTGTGACAGCCCTTTTCACAGACTTTCCTTCACAACCAGACAACTAACCATTCCACTACTGGAAGTATCCCCAGCATCATTCAGGCTGGGATAACATTCCAGTTAGTCAATGGGTCTCTTTGGTATGCAAGCTGCATCTGCTGACTGCCTATAGCCGAACTGTCCAAATGAAAACTGATCACCCGCCAGTCATACAGGAAGGATACTGGCCTTGTTGCTGCAGCTTGCACAGAATAACCAGTTAACTGTGCAAGCTGGTCAGGCCCCAAAACTACAACCACCACTCGCTACTTTGTCTCCTCAACCTTTAAGGACACACTCATGTCCTGGTCACCTCAAAGACTTTGAATCAACCTTGCACACTTAGTTATATTGGGGAAAAGAGGGCTGTACATATACACTACTAGCCCTGGCATCTAGGGATCCTCGTACCATCACACACACACACACACACACACACATACACACACACACTAGCAAGCTCTGCACTAGCAAGCACACAGACACAAATATGGGATTGCCCTGACTTTTCGTCGTGCCATTACACACAGTGGGTCAACTACTTCATCAACACATACACATACTGTACACACCAGGAAAGCATACACACACACAAACATATACACACACAGTCTCGCCCTGGCAGTGCCTGATAGGCACAGGCGTTTTGCCGCGCTGATCCTTTGGCTCTGAGTGTTGATTCAACAGTATCAGCATAACAGCAGATCAACAGTCCATTGCCCCATGCTGTTTTTCTGTGGTACCACTTAGTCAGCTACAGGTTTGCACTATGGCCTATTTATTGCCTTACCTCCATAACTTACTACATTCGCACACACTGTATATATATGTTCTGTTGTATTTTTGACTTTATGTTTTGTTTACCCCATATGTAACTCTGTGTTGTTGTTTTTTTATCGCACTGCTTTGCTTTATCTTGGCCAGGTCGCAGTTGTAAATGAGAACTTGTTCTCAACTGGCTTACCTGGTTAAATAAAGGTGAAATAAAAAATATATAAAAAAATGTGTGGTTTAATCACCTGTATATGTACTGTACACGTTTTAAATGAGTCACGAGCCTCTTTGAAGATCAATGAGGCAAATGTGAGGCTCCAGCTAAAGGAAAGAGAAACCAACCCTTACACCCTCTCCCTCGCTCTACAACTTGCCCCCACTGTGGTATAAGTTGCCCCTCCAGGATTGGGCTCTTAAGTAATCTCCGTATCACTTAGAAGTGAGCTTTTTTATTGCTAGTCCAATATGTCTGCCTGAATCCAACATGATCTGCTGACCCACTGCATTTGTGATGCACATTGGGATGTTCCGGTACACTCTTATACTACTTTCACATAGGATTTACGTTTTTTTGCCTGTGAAAAAAATTGGGCATTGTCTACATGACCCCGTTACAAACAGGCCCATTTCTACAACATTCTTGCCCATATACGCCATTTATACCTCCCGTGTGCATGCCGGCATGCCGGGGACGAGTGGAAGTAGTGGTGTGCTGATGTGGGAGGGAGTCTATTTTAATAAATCCATTGAGAATGTACACCATCAAAAGGGAATCTATTATTAATGTGTTTAGGTAGGTCCTAAGAAACATTATAAGACTAATACAATTTATTTTCAAAAGCATAGAATGGGATATTTTGGGTTGATGTTACTGGTACAGTGGGGGAAAAAAGTATTTAGTCAGCCACCAATTGTGCAAGTTCTTCCACTTAAAAAGATGAGAGAGGCCTGTAATTTTCATCATAGGTACACGTCAACTATGACAGACAAAATGAGAAAAGAAAATCCAGAAAATCACATTGTAGGATTTTTAATGAATTTATTTGCAAATTATGGTGGAAAATAAGTATTTGGTCACCTACAAACAAGCAAGATTTCTGTCTCTCACAGACCTGTAACTTCTTCTTTAAGAGGCTCCTCTGTCCTCCACTCATTACCTGTGTTAATGGCACCTGTTTGAACTTGTTATCAGTATAAAAGACACCTGTCCACAACCTCAAACAGTCACACTCCAAACTCCACTATGGCCAAGACCAAAGAGCTGTCAAAGGACACCAGAAACAAAATTGTAGACCTGCACCAGGCTGGGAAGACTGAATCTGCAATAGGTAAGCAGCTTGGTTTGAAGAAATCAACTGTGGGAGCAATTATTAGGAAATGGAAGACATACAAGACCACTGATAATCTCCCTCGATCTGGGGCTCCACGCAAGATCTCACCCCGTGGGGTCAAAATGATCACAAGAACGGTGAGCAAAAATCCCAGAACCACACGGGGGGACCTAGTGAATGACCAGCAGAGAGCTGGGACCAAAGTAACAAAGCCTACCATCAGTAACACACTACGCCGCCAGGGACTCAAATCCTGCAGTGCCAGACGTGTCCCCCTGCTTAAGCCAGTACATGTCCAGGCCCGTCTGAAGTTTTCTAGAGTGCATTTGGATGATCCAGAAGAGGATTGGGAGAATGTCATATGGTCAGATGAAACCAAAATTGAACTATTTGGTAAAAACTCAACTCGTCGTGTTTGGAGGACAAAGAATGCTGAGTTGCATCCAAAGAACACCACACCCTACTGTGAAGCATGGGGGTGGAAACATCATGCTTTGGGGCTGTTTTTTCTGCAAAGGGACCAGGACGACTGATCCGTGTAAAGGAAAGAATGAATGGGGCCATGTGTCGTGAGATTTTGAGTGAAAACCTTCCATCAGCAAGGGCATTGAAGATGAAACGTGGCTGGGTCTTTCAGCATGACAATGATCCCAAACACACCGCCCGGGCAACGAAGGAGTGGCTTCGGTAAGAAGCATTTCAAGGTCCTGGAGTGGCCTAGCCAGTCTCCAGATCTCAACCCCATAGAAAATCTTTGGAGGAGTTGAAAGTCCGTGTTGCCCAGCGACAGCCCCAAAACATCACTGCTCTAGAGGAGATCTGCATGGAGGAATGGGCCAAAATACCAGCAACAGTGTGTGAAAACCTTGTGAAGACTTACAGAAAACGTTTGACCTGTGTCATTGCCAACAAAGGGTATATAACAAAGTATTGAGAAACTTTTGTTATTGATCAAATACTTATTTTCCACCATAGTTTGCAAATAAATTCATTAAAAATCCTACAATGTGATTTTCTGGATTTTTTTTCCTCATTTTGTCTGTCATAGTTGACGTTTACCTATGATGAAAATTACAGGCCTCTCTCATCTTTTTAAGTGGGAGAACTTGCACAATTGGTGGCTGACTAAATACTTTTTTTCCCCACTGTATGTGCAGCCAATATGGCTGCGGCATGCACAGGAAATCAATAGTTATTTTATTCATTAAATAGACAAGACACACCTTAGGCTACCGTGATCACAATCAATACACATATTTTATGCTAGGCTAATAATATATTGAAATATAATATAAATAATATTTTTCCCACACAACTTGCGTCATGGCAACGTGTCGAACAACTGTCATATAATGCTTTTGATATGATCCACATTTCATCACTTTCCTAAACACACTCTGATTTGTTAGGGAGCGGGCATAGGGTCTTACATTGAGAGTATCTTTATCATGATACCGATAGAAAATAATAGCAATCTATATTTTCCAAAAGCATTTGAGTCTTGTGTGTTCATATTTCGCAACCTCCGCCAGATTTTGGAGTTGCCTATACAGTGGGGAGAACAAGTATTTGATACACTGCCGATTTTGCAGGTTTTCCTACTTACAAAGCATGTAGAGGTCTGTCATTTTTATCATAGGTACACTTCAACTGTGAGAGACGGAATCTAAAACAAAAATCCAGAAAATCACATTGTATGATTTGTAAGTAATTAATTTGCATTTTATTGCATGACATAAGTATTTGATCACCTACCAACCAGTAAGAATTCCGGCTCTCACAGACCTGTTAGTTTTTCTTTAAGAAGCCCTCCTGTTCTCCACTCATTGCCTGTATTAACTGCACCTGTTTGAACTCGTTACCTGTATAAAAGACACCTGTCCACACACTCAATCAAACAGACTCCAACCTCTCCACAATGGCCAAGACCAGAGAGCTGTGTAAGGACATCAGGGATAAAATTGTAGACCTGCACAAGGCTAGGATGGGCTACAGGACAATAGGCAAGCAGATTGGTGAGAAGGCAACAACTGTTGGCGCAATTATTAGAAAATGGAAGAAGTTCAAGATGACGGTCAATCACCCTCGGTCTGGGGCTCCATGCAAGATCTCACCTCATGGGGCATCAATGATCATGAGGAAGGTGAGGGATCAGCCCAGAACTACACGGCAGGACCTGGTCAATGACCTGAAGAGAGCTTGGACCACAGTCTCAAAGAAAACCATTAGTAACAAACTACGCCGTCATGGATTAAAATCCTGCAGCTCACGCAAGGTCCCCCTGCTCAAGCCAGTGCATGTCCAGGCCCATCTGAAGTTTGCCAATGACCATCTGGATGATCCAGAGGAGGAATGGGAGAAGGTCATGTGGTCTGATGAGACAAAAATAGAGCTTTTTGGTCTAAATTCCACTCGACGTGTTTGGAGGAAGAAGAAGGATGAGTACAACCCCAAGAACACCATCCCAACCGTGAAGCATGGAGGTGGAAACATCATTCTTTAGGGATGCTTTTCTGCAAAGGGGACAGGACGACTGCACCATATTGAGGGGAGGATGGATGGGGCCATGTATCGCAAGATCTTGGCCAACAACCTCCTTCCCTCAGTAAGAGCATTGAAGATGGGTCGTGGCTGGGTCTTCCAGCATGACAACGACCCGAAAACACACAGCCAGGGCAACTAAGGAGTGGCTCCGTAAGAAGCATCTCAAGGACCTGGAGTGGCCTAGCCAATCTCCAGACCTGAACCCAATAGAACATCTTTGGAGGGAGCTGAAAGTCCGTATTGCCCAGCGACAGCCCCGAAACCTGAAGGATCTGGAGAAGGTCTGTATGGAGGAGTGGGCCAAAATCCCTGCTGCAGTGTGTGCAAACCTGGTCAAGACCTACAGGAAACGTATGATCACTGTAATTGCAAACAAAGGTTTCTGTACCAAATATTAAGTTCTGCTTTTTTGATGTATCAAATACTTATGTCATGCAATAAAATGCAAATTAATTACTTAAAAATCATACAATGTGATTTTCTGGATTTTTGTTTTAGATTCCGTCTCTCACAGTTGAAGTGTACCTATGATAAAAATTACAGACCTCTACATGCTTTGTAAGTAGGAAAACCTGCAAAATCGGCAGTGTATCAAATACTTGTTCTCCCCACTGTACGTGATCAAGCAAAATAATAGGCCTACACTTGATTTAGGCTACTTTGTTGCATTCTGAATGTTTCTGATCAGTGATGGATGAGCAAACAGATAGATGAGCTATACCACCTCCACTTATTTGCCCAGCCAGAGAATTAACCAAATATACAGACGGAGATTCAGTGAATCAAAATCACATTGATTGATTAAGACAAGTCACAGGCAAAATAATCCACTTGTTAAGCTATGTAACATGCTGGCAAAATGTTCTGATCGATACTAATAAATGACCAACTAGGCAACGTGATCATGAGCAGCACTCACCTCAATTTAGCTAACATTTCTACAGCCTAATTGTAGCCTAACCAATATGCAAACGGGGATTCAGTGAAAATAAAAATCGACTTTGATAGATTTATCAAGACCCCACGCTTGCCTCAAAGCAGTGCAAAATGGTGCTGAAATAGTTGACCACACACGGGTATGCTATTGCTTCAATCAAATGTATTATAACAATTGGATGACTTTGGGGGTTTCAGTAAGCAACAAGTTGATGCCCTCAATTGCATTAGCCTACATTATTCCAATATTTGTCATTCAGTGATACAGTATTTGTTCCCACAGTAATTCTTTATGGATCCATCTAGTTGAGGTTAAGAAAATAGTATATGTGGTGGGCTATGCAAAGAGATTGGTGAAGTGACATGCCTCGCAGAGTTTAGAACTGCCAGGACGATAGTAGTAACTATTAAGAGCGTAGTGCATGCCAATGCCGCCTCTGCATTATGGCTACAATTCACACTAAGTCGTAGGCAGAAGTTTACCGCAATCATGCCTACGTCAGTTGGCGGAAATAAAAGTATAGGCTTTGTTGTCGGCAATACCTTTCATATATAAAAGAAAAGTCTGAAAAAAAGTTGACGGGACGCTAAAGTTGCCGGAAAACGCGTCTTGTTTGAAAGGTGTATTTTCCGTTTTGGGTTGAGCTGGCACATTGCTTCTTGCAGACAATCATATCCACCATCTTGGCTGTCTTCCCTGGAGTTGCCATATATTTTGACTTGGTGACAGTTATGGTGTATGGGGAGGATGCAACCAAACATGACAAGAGCATAAGGCAGGTGTTCACTGCAATGAACCAACACAACCTGACACTAATTGACAACTGACAAGAAATGCCATCAACTTATTGGGTCTTCACATGGCATAGGAATTGCACTTCTCCAATGTCAATGCCATCCTGAATCTCCCAGAACTGTTCTTGATAGGCCCACTCCACCATCAGTCCTTCCCTCAGGCAGTTACTAGAGACAGAGACACCATGGAACTGGACTGCTACTTCACGGCAACAGCGTCTGAAATTGCTGGCGTCCATTGTCCTCATATGTACCTGTTTTGCTACCAACCATGGCTGGCCAGCCCATGTGACACCTGAACTGGACTCACATGTGAAGAATGATCTTTCATGCTGGAGTGACTCATGCATTGGTCTGGGAAACTGCAGTAATCCCAATATCCCTATAAGGACTTTTGCCATTAATGGCAAACGAGGCACCTTAGGATGGTATAACTTGTGATCGTTTATTTGGTGGCTGGGGATTGACTGTGATAGTGGTCTTTGTGCACCGTGCTTGATCAGCTCCACCTCCTCTGCAAGCCTTTTACTGCCCATCAAAGCCCAGAGATCATCTTCAAATGTACAGTATATGTGTGTGGGACTGTGCTATGTCCCTCACAACCAACACTTCTTAGTCATATTGTATACTACACTCTAACTAACCTCTAAGTAACCTGAGGTCACCCTCACTGGTTCTGTCACTCTCCACATATCCTGCTGGGTGTGTGCCCCAGTCTGTAATCAATGCCAACCACCCACAGTTAATATCAGCCAAATTATCATCCTACTTGACTTCCAAAGGAATATAAAGAAATATGTAGGATGTAACCTGCAGGACTTTTTGCCACATTCAACATAAAAAAACTCGACCCACAGGGCAATTAGTCGTTGGAAAGATCTAAAGGCAAGTCTGTTTGTGACAGCCCTTTCACAGACTTTCCTTCACAACCAGACAACTAACCATTCCACTACTGGAAGTATCCCCAGCATCATTCAGGCTGGGATAACATTCCAGTTAGTCAATGGGTCTCTTTGGTATGCAAGCTGCATCTGCTGACTGCCTATAGCGAACTGTCCAAATGGAAACTGATCACCCGCCAGTCATACAGGAAGGATACTGGCCTTGTTGCTGCAGCTTGCACAGAATAACCAGTTAACTGTGCAAGCTGGTCAGGCCCCAAAACTACAACCACCACTCGCTACTTTGTCTCCTCAACCTTTAAGGACACACTCATGTCCTGGTCACCTCAAAGACTTTGAATCAACCTTGCACACTTAGTTATATTGGGGAAAAGAGGGCTGTACATATACACTACTAGCCCTGGCATCTAGGGATCCTCGTACCATCACACACACACACACACACACACACATACACACACACACTAGCAAGCTCTGCACTAGCAAGCACACAGACACAAATATGGGATTGCCCTGACTTTTCGTCGTGCCATTACACACAGTGGGTCAACTACTTCATCAACACATACACATACTGTACACACCAGGAAAGCATACACACACACAAACATATACACACACAGTCTCGCCCTGGCAGTGCCTGATAGGCACAGGCGTTTTGCCGCGCTGATCCTTTGGCTCTGAGTGTTGATTCAACAGTATCAGCATAACAGCAGATCAACAGTCCATTGCCCCATGCTGTTTTTCTGTGGTACCACTTAGTCAGCTACAGGTTACACAGTAGCTCCAGTTCTGCACTGCTTCATGTCCAACTACCAATACATGGCTCTGTAAATTATCAACAAATTAAATGACACTTTAAAACACATGAAAATTGAAATATCAAGAGATGAGTGGTGTTAGCCCAGTAGATGAGCATGTTAACTGCGTACTTTAGTACAGAGGCACGTATGTGTTATTTATGTTAATAGTATGCATTATGCATTATTACTATTTATGTATGCATTAGAGCACATATTCCTCCATGGAATGCGTTTAACATGAGTTTCTGCGGGTTTTCACTCCTCCCTTGTACTTGATTGATGAAATAAGGTCACTAATTAGTAAAGAACTCCCCTCACCTGGTTGTCAAGGTCTTAATTGAAAGGGGAAAAAAACTAAAACCTGCAGACACTAGGCCCTCTATCGAAGGAGTTTGACACCCCTGCATTAGAGAATGCATACATAAAATCAAAGTCAGGTGACGTCTCACTAAATCGCCAATGATCGTTTCCCAGATCATACATTAAAATAAACATTGTGTTATTGGCTTAGTTAAACCATCTCCAGAGAGATGGAATGGTGCCGTGCCTTCTCTATCACACTATCTCTGTCAGATCCATTATATAGCATTTACATTTACATTACATTTTAGTCATTTAGCAGACGCTCTTATCCAGAGCGACTTACAGGAGCAATTAGGGTTAAGTGCCTTGCTCAAGGGCACATTTACGTCATTTAGCAGACGCTCTTTTCCAGAGCGACTCACCAATTGGTGCGTTCACCCTATAGCCAGTGGGATAACCACTTTACAATTTTGGGGGGGGGGGTAGAAGGATTACTTTATCCTATCCCAGGTATTCCTTAAAGAGGTGGGGTTTCAAATGTCTCCGGAAGGTGGTGAGTGACTCTGCTGTCCTGGCGTCGTGAGGGAGCTTGTTCCACCATTGGGGTGCCAGAGCAGCGAACAGTTTTGACTGGGTAGAGATTTAGAATAGAGATGTAATATAGCTAGAGATGTTGGAGTTGGAACTGAATGTATCAGCATCCATAAATGGGAGCGCTTTATGACCCATGTACTGAATGGCCCGTCACACTGTAAGCACTGCTAGGTCTCCCCATTGATCTGAATGGAACTGAAGGCCGCTTAGCCGGCTTCTTGGAGCATGTCCAAGGAAATGTTTTTATGCGCCCAATCAAACATGTTCCCTGTGTTCGGAGGAATTCCCAAGGTACCACAGCGAGGCAGTTCACTACGATAATCACAGATCAGTATGTAGATGCGTGGCAGCGCTAGGTACAGCGCTAGCGTTTTCTAAGATTGAAACTGAAGACAGCTGTTAAACCCTTTACTAGCCTTTTTATATAGCCAACAACCACAAAACTCAGAATGTATCTGGTAGTAAATGATTTGCTTGGCTGTAATTCCTCTATATTCCCCACAGCTTTTGTTCATTCCTACAAGCACATTGCTTTCTCCGGATTGCTGATGTGTATGTGCTTGTGTGTGTATGTGTATTTGTGGATATTGTATGTGTATTTCTGTGTGGTAACATTATCAATACTTTATAACTGACATGATTTCAGTCATGGGGAATCATTCATCCCTTTCCCATCCCCCACCAATATCTCCTTCCCTCTGGATGAATGACTCCCCCCCCCCTTCCGCTTCTCTTCTCCTCTCCTCTTCCCTGGTGTCTGCCTTTCCTCTTCAGATGGGCCTCTGGAGCTGCCCCTGTTCCAGCTGATCCCGTCCCAGAGACAGGTGGTGTTCCGTGGGGACCGGCTGCCTCTGCAGTGCACCGTTTCATACCTGGACCCCTCGGTCAAGCTGCGCTGGCACCACAATGGCCACGCCATCCACAGCAACGAGGGCAGGGGCGTCTACGTGGAGGAAACCCTGGTCCACGACTGCTGCCTGCTAACCAGGTAAGGGATATCGGGGACGTGAGGGGAGAGCTAATCGCTCTCGCTCGCTGACACACACACACACTCATGCGGTACAGTTGTGCAGTACACACACACAAACACTCACCCACATCACTGCATCTCGCTTATCATGCTCACGTACCCTGACACACAACCACACACATCTGTATGCAAACATACACAACACAAACATTCCCATCCCCTTTCTTTCCCTTATTGTAGCTGTGATTTACCTTGTGTTATCGTCCACCCTTGATAGGGATCTGAAAGGACCGGGACAGAATTGGGTTGGCAGTGTGCCACCACCTCTGAGAGCCAATCTGTGCCCCTCTCAGGAGGTTTTCGAAGCGCTCTGGGAACGTTGTCAGAGCATTCGGTGATCACACACTGACAGGAACGGATGCTGAATCATAATTACAGTGATAATGCAGGCAGCAGCGCTGCTTTTCTCACATTTCAGGGGCCCGTCACCACACATCCTCTTCCTCTCTTTGTTTCCTCTTCAGGCTACTGTTTCTGTTAGCTTGGCGGAAGACCTGGATTTAAATACTATTTGAAATAATTTAAAACACTTTATATGTGCTCAATTGAGCTTGCCTGGCTTATTGGACCAATCAAATCATCCCAAACCTGTAAACCCCACCCATCTGGCCCTCTAGGCATGCTAAAGCAAACACTCAAAGTATTGGAAAGATTTTCAAATAGTATTTGAACCCAGGTCTGCTTGGCTTGGCGGCAAGCAGGCTCATATGGAAGAGCACATTGCTGTTGATTAGTTTAACTGCTGCTACGCTCCGAGCCAGGGGCTCTAACATAAATATTGATGGAGTGTTGACAGAAATATTATTCCCTGTGTCAACAGGGCCGGAACGCTCATTGTCACGGTTTACATAGCACCAGGAATGCCAGCTCCTTTCCCAGTGCTGGGAAGGATACCGTCCCGGAATACCGTCGCTCCCACTGCTCCTGATTTGACCAACATTCCCACTTGATGTTGAAGTGTACTATTATGTTGTATTCTCTATAGCTTTGTGGCTGAGTTTATTGTCTCTAAGTATGAGGATGAGTGAAAATATATATTGGGTGGATATCTCGATAGGCTAACGGCATTCAGTGTTACCCTTCCTCCTTGCATTTCATTTGTATTGACAGATTGTTCTGTTGCGGACTGCCGAAATGGAATGACCTAAGCATTGCCTCTCCAATGAGGTCTGTAGTTCACACCTGGCCACTCATTACGAACTGGCTAATGGCTGTGGATCACTCGTAGCTAATAGCAACTAACAGCTGTAGTGTTAAGTTGTGAATTGTGTGTACACACAAAAGCCCATCAAGCTGCTCTGGTGAATGTATCACTTGTATGTGTGAATGGACTGAAGAGTGATTAACACATGCCTGTGTACTCTACAGCATACAGAGCAGAGCGTATCGGCCCGGTAGAGAGTCATCCCAGTGTCCGTTGTTAGGTGGTATTCTGTTCTAATGGCACGTCCATATGCAATCTAACTCCATTAAGTGGCTCAGGGGTGATTTGTGATGTTCATCAGTGTTAGTCGAGCCCTCTGACCCCTCACAGCAACACACACACATCAGGAACACACTCTAGCAACATGCACACACACACGCATGCACACACACACACACACACACACTCCCAACTCTCCTTTTCCACTACTGCGTCCCAGAGCGGAATGTGATGGATTTAGCCTCATTCTCATTCTGATTAGGCCTCGCAATTAGCTGGCGCTTTCCCTTGTATACACAAATTATGCAATTTTCTCCCTCCAAGTGGAACCTATATGGTCATGTTGCTCTTGGCAGCCACAGGCTAAGTCAAGCTTTTCCAGCAGTGAGAAAAAAGGCAAGCTGGAACTGAGGAACTGCCTTGGTTTCCACTGCAGACCGTTGAGTGTATAAAACATCCCATCCAACAAAAACAGTCTGAGCTCCTATATCATCAACAAGTGTGTTGACAGACAAGTAGGGAATTAGAGAGAGAGGGGACTTTCTGGCCCTGGTGCTCTCATTAAATAAAGTATCAGGGATAAGTATTGCTCTGTCCTGCCCGCCATGCCAGCAGCTAAGCCTGTGTCAATGCCAGTTTAATGATGAGGCCATATTTTCAGTTGCTATGCTCTCTCTGTTGATGGAGTTCACCTTGAAATAACGTCCTCTGAGCAGGTGTGTGTGTGTGTGTGTGTGTGTGTGTGTGTGTGTGTGTGTGTGTGTGTGTGTGTGCGTGAGAGTCAGGCCCTGTATGATGGACCATTGGAGAGGAAAAGTCTAAAAATACAGGATTTATTATGTAGCTTAAACCCCCCCCCCATGTGTTAATTGATCAGACACGCTGAAGTCATATTGAATTAGGATTTTATGACCCATATTAAGGTGTTCCCAAATTGTTTTTGTAGCTTTTCTCTCACCTCAATTGAGTGTTGGCACAAACCAAAGTTGCCCATTCTTCAGAGGGTGCCATGTTATACAATGTGCCCGTGTAAACATTCAGGATATGTTACGTAGTCTTGCTGTCACTGAGGACATTTGGGGTGTGACGCTCACAGGCACAGGATGATAAGATCTTCCATTTCCCTATTTCATTCAGAATTTTGACCAAAAATAATGGTCCCTGAATACTAATGCTGGTGCTGGGTGTGGGTGTGTGTGGCTGGCCCAGGCTGCTGCAGACTGAGTAATGTTGCCAGGCTAAACTCCCAGTAACTGATGCTAGCGGAGGACATGGGACCAGCGTGTGAATCATGCCCCATTAATCAAACACTTGAAAGCCTACAGCTAGCTGCCGCTTCTGAGGTATCTTTCTTAATCCCCTCCATTTTTAATCACCCTAATATGCCACTGAACCGAGAGGAAAATCTCTACCTCGTTCTCTCTCTCTCTCTCTCTCTCTCTCTCTCTCTCTCTCTCTCTCTCTCTCTCTCTCTCTCTCTCTCTCTCTCTCTCTCTCTCAGAGGGAGTAGTAATTCAGATTGCCAGGGGGATGGTAGGTTAGTTGATGGCATTACAGAGACGATACGATACAAACTGTAGATAGTGGCAAAGTGTAGATAGTGGCATTTTTGCACATAAAAGCCTTGGTAGAGTTACGATGTCAGAAAGTGTTTTATCGATGTACACAATGCAAAGAAATACAAACAACTCCCTTTAAACTAAATGTTCAATCACAAGGTCCTTGAATGAATAGTGTTCTTAATTGGGCCCTATAGCCCATGGTTATGTCATTTATAGCAGGATTCTTTAGCCCGTATTACACATGGCTATGATCTGTAGTGGATGAAGTTAAGCTAACTGTGGTCACAACGCTGGTTGGAGTGGTTTAAGAGCGTGGGAGAACAAATGTCTTTGGAAGAAGCTGCTTCTCTTGTTATGGAGGAGGGATCTTTTATTTATTCCCAAATCACACACTAACGCTTTGAGTCTGACCATTCATACCCAGATTTAGCCTTCTCTGTTAAAGTGTTATCATCACTGCGCAAGAGTACTTCACAGAGGCCTGCAGTGGTGTATGTGTTTGCGTGTACATGCTTGCTAACTATGGTCCCCATACACAAAGTTCTCTTTATTATGTTTTCTATGTTTATTTGTTTGCAAGAATACAGTAGCTGTTCAACTGAATTCATGATAGGAAGCACCCACGCACTTACTTAGAGAAAGAGAAAGTAGGAAACCAACTCTGTGTCATAGAGCCTCTTGTAAAATGCCTGAGAGTTGGAATTTTGGTTTGTTGTTGGGGAGGGGACGCTTTTAAAGTTCACTGTCTTGTAAGCAGGCATTATGTAAACAAATGGTTAAATATCAGCGCAAGAGCGTAAGCGTTCCTAATGAGGCCTTTGAAAAGCGTTGGGTGCAGACAGCTCGACAATAGCGCAGTGTTGGTGTGGATTTAGGTCATTACTTTGTGTTGTGCCCCTGTCCCGCTCAGTGCTGCAGGGCTTTGCTCCGTAGCGTTCCAAGCTCCCTCTCATAGTTATTCAGTTGTGAGCCTTTGAGGACGACCTTCCTAAAATGTTTTCTATCAAACCACCAAACCACCCATAAGCTGACTGCTGGAGCTGGACAAACCCTCTATACACAATCTGTTTATCTGGGTCTGATTTAAGCTCTGTGTAGCAGATATCTGGTTTGTGATCTAGCTTCCACTTTGTTGCTTAAGCGGTGAGTATGCTTTGCTCCGGCAGTAGGGAGAAAAAGTGGAAAAGGGGGAGGAGTGGGGGATAGGGGGGCTAGAGCTAGGAGAGTGGAGAGTGAGAGGAGGGGAAGAGATACTGTATTTCCCATTGTACAGTATGTTTGGTTGGCCTGTTCACCAGTGATATAACTGTCCTCTGCACACTATTCATGTCTCGGTCTCTCACACATCGACAGACAGACAAAGAGACAGAGACACTTTATTTCATTGCCATCATCAAGTCTTTAAGTAATCATCATCATAATATGTTTCAATGCTTCCTTCTCCTCAAGCAAGCTGCTAGCATGGAGGCATCAGAGAGGCGGATATTGGATTAAGCTCAGAGGGTTACTATTTAGGGCCTGACTGGAGAGTTGATACACTACTTTGTGGTTGTGTCCCTTAGAAGGAGCACTGCTGTTTTAGGGAGAGAGAGCTGTGTTCTATTTCTGCCTGTGGTGGTGGAGATGACCGAGGCAGTGGCAGTAGCAGTAGCAGCACTGGGTTGCCCAAACTATCACAGGATTACTCAACATCTCTGGACTGGACTCACACAGAGTGCTCACTTTATCAGGCACTCTGATGTACAGTGTGGTAGAGTGGTTTATTACTGGGCATAGCCAAGGGAGCTAAGCAAGGGAAGAGGAAATAATAATTAATCTAGCTACATGTAGCTACATCTATCTTGACTTATACGGATGTTTTCCTGAGCAGGAAAGGGAAGAGAAGTAGCCTGGGTCACTAGTAGGTTTCAGGATGAAGAAGACGTCTTTATCTGGTTTAATCTGGTTATCTGACCAGATAATAACCAAAATATGACATCTTTCTATGCTGTCTTGGTCATGAAAAAGACGCCTTTACCTGGTTGTAATAGAGACCCATTGGTTGTAATTTGGTTATTTGACATCTTGTCAAACAGAAAAGAACAACATTGTGCAAAAGTTTGCCTGCTTGGTAAAGCATACTGTGTGTCTCAGAGCAAGTTTTAACTCAAATCCCAAACGCCCCTCAGGTTCTTGTCCCTGCTCCAGCCAATGAAATAATGATCAGTGTTCAAAGCTTTTAGCTAACAGCCCTGCGAAATACACAGGAGTTGGGCCTCTCTCTCACAGCTCTCGACTCCCCCTCCATTTTACCACTCCGCACAGGATGTCACCATCTCAGTCAAGCGTTCACAATTTGATTTAGAGCCCTTTGGAATCCCCATCAGAATTGAGTGGTGAGCAAAATGCAGAGATTGAATCATTAGTTGTTTCATTATTCATTTCCTCACAGAGAGTGTCATTGAGGCAAAGTCATTGAGAATAGTTGATTCAGGGAATTAGAACAATGTTCAGCGCTTTACTTTTATTTTCTGTACCATCGTTTGAAGATATGAGTCTTTGAAGGCCGCCAAGCCGTAGATTAGAATCTAGAGGGCTTGTCACACTACTGAGCCAAACTGTTACGGTGACCGCATTACTGCCACACCGGTGGTCACGAATCATGACTGCAGTCAAATTCCACGTGACCGCTTAGTCACAGTAACTACGCTTCTCCAAGCTCTGATGCTGCTGATGGTCATTAGTAGCCTACCAAACTTGCTAACTGCCTGGTAACTCAGCACTCTATTGTCCCTCTAATCACTCTGACATCAATGCAAATGTAATCAAAAATCTAATCAAACACTTCATGGGAGCCCATGAGCTCATGTTGCGCAACATTTCTATAGGCTATGCAATTGCTTGAGAAAACAGAGTTTTGATGGCCTCTATTCAAAAGAGGAGGATCCCATCAGTTTCTATAGGCTAGGCCTACTATATATTTTTCTCAACTTTCCTAATATTAAGCACAGGAAAAGCATCCTCCATTCGCTATTTAAGTGCATAGATGACATGTATTTTTTTCCCCTGCCTCTGTTCCGAGACCGGTGCATGTTACTGGTCCATTCTAAATAAAAATGTATTTCACACATATATTATTTCGTTTATGTAAAGACAAGATTAAATCAAGAATAGTCTGATGGGGGACAATATTAGCCTATCACTTGTGAATTATATATTATCACTTGTGAATTATATATTATCACTTGTGAATGATGCCCAGCTTAAGGCAGGAAACAATGCCTTTTTTGTTGTTGACTTTTTCGAATCATAGTCGCACACCTCATGTAGCCTAGCCCATAGGCCTGTATGTTTTGATAAGGTTTGTATCACAGCTAAAGTGGCCAAATAACTTCTTAAAATTAAGCACATTAATCCGCTTTACAACCGGTGTAGAGCCTAGATGGCATACATAGGCGGCGTGTGAGTTTCAAGTTTGGGGAAGATAATTTTCACCATAAAAATACACCTTTATAATAAAGCATTACATGCATAATCGCATTTGCGGTCACTTTTGAGAATGGTGTTTTCCAGCTAATTGATTGCATTTTGGAACATTCGCGCTTATAGCCTACTGCCGTTTGCACATTGCTGCACTTATAATATGAAAAAATAGCATAATAGCTTAAATGTTGATAAACTAAAAGTACAGATCTGTTGCATCAGCCTCATTGCTTAAAAAAAAAAAATTATGCAAGTGGTTGTATTAATTTGGGATCTATCGCATCCCACAACTGTCCCAGACTATGTTTGGAATATTTATTTCTTGCACAGAAGGACAAGTTGACCAATAGAATAGGTCAACTTTTGTACTGTGGGGGAGAGTAGATTGACATAGGCTAGTGCTTTTGCTGTTTGTTAGGTCTACTCATCTTGTTGGCTGACGAAAAGGAAATGTGGACAGTTCTTCTAAAATCTTCAATATGCACCTCGGAATTCAATAAGAAGGACGTGCGCAGTTGCGTCCCCGATGTGTCTATCTTCACTTGTAACCTACTTCGGAGCTGAGATGCCTGTGACTGGCATTGGCTAATAAGAATTGAGATATCTGAGAGCGCCATGTGAGTGAGAGGTGCTTCAGAGCACGCAGCCGGGAGAAGGGAATTATCATTATTATATTCAGCCCAGGGGCACAACGGCCACTGGCTGCAAAAGGCATGGATTTTTTTTTTTTACGGCCACACAAGGGGGATGCCGCCGGGAAATTTGAGGCATTATCAAGTGCTTGTCAAATTGTGAATGAGAGACTGTGTGTGCAGCCTGCGCAAGAAACAAAGCAGAGCTCATGCCTTTCTTGCAACTTTTTTTCAAATCATCATTAGTCTCATCATGCAGCCTTAGAATGTATAAAAAATCTAAACATATAGCACAACCTTTGTATCACAACTAAAGTTGCATAAATAACTCTAAATTAAGCATATAGGAGGACCTGTTTCTTTGTTAACTGCTCCACAGAGAATAGCCGCATGTGCGCACTCCCTCAGAAATCGTTTGGAGAACATATCCTTTCTATTTTATTCAGCTATGTTCAATTGTATTCTTCATACTATAAAATAAAATAATGCCACCGAATTGTAAGCAAATATTGTCTGCTAAATGAGCTAGTGTAGCCCACAGCCATATGGCATAGCCAGATCAGGGCCGAACATAAGGACAACTCAAGAGTATGCTATTCTGTTCTTCTGAAATAGACTACATTTTTCTTAATATCATGCTTCTTTAGACCTGTCTAAAATAAATAATGGATTTATTGTGATGGTGTAGGCTATATTAAATGGATTTATTAGACTTTTTAAAATATAGATGTTCCAAAAGGTCTGCATCAGTGGCTTGTAGGCTATGCGTGGAAGCCAGGAGATGCTAAATGTGTTTATATTAATTAACGGTCAATTATCATGAGACCGGCAGTTATTTACTTGACAATCACCGGCTAACAAGATTTTATGACCGCTACAGCCCTAAGCCAAACCAAGCCATGCCAAACTGTACTAAGCTGGCCGGGGTACATATCCATCCACCATAGTTACTGGAATCGTGCTGAAAAGGACAATATAAAAAGATGTCCAGGCCAGCACAGTCGGGTTCGGATCAGCACGACAGTGTGAAAAGGATATTTCAAATATTAGTGTCATCATGGGATTCAGATTGATGCTACTGAATAAATTCAAGGAAACACAACAGCAAGAGCTAAGTAAAAAAAGCAATTTGAGAGTATTGGTGGAAAAAGCCACAGGGAACTATAGTTCATGTCGC
The DNA here is from genome assembly GCF_020615455.1 of Coregonus clupeaformis. Classification (NCBI taxonomy): domain Eukaryota; kingdom Metazoa; phylum Chordata; class Actinopteri; order Salmoniformes; family Salmonidae; genus Coregonus; species Coregonus clupeaformis. The sequence goes on along the minus strand of NC_059192.1, from coordinate 44,651,980 downwards.
TGAATAAATATTTCTTGCACATCCTCTGTTCAGAAGCGCTTTCAAGTATTATTCTCCGGCACATCATAGAGCACTCAACAACTGATCATTTTTACTGTGGAAGATTTAAGTGCCTTCTCTTGCCTGTCACTTATAATTTGAATGTCAACTGTCACACACCCATGGCATAGTGTTGTTCCTAAGTCAGATTTGACAAGTCATGTTTTTTTTGGGAAACCGCGGCTGCTATTATTCAGCAACACTGAACGCTGCTTAACAAAAGTGTGGCGCAAAGCAGTCAATGCTCTGAGGAGCCACATGGACATTTTGATTTAATGGCAATTATTATGCATTACTAATAAAAAATACGGTTGGCTTTACGCTGAGAAATATTTCCATGGAGATAGTGGTTATTGCCTAGCAGTTTGTTGGGTTTATTTTCACATGTATCACAAGGCGCATTCTCTCAATTGGTGTATTTAAAAAAAGAGCATAAATCCAATAATTTAAATAATCTGTCTGTTGTCATTGTCATGTATGTATCCTTTATATAACCAGGGACATCCGATTCAATTAGAAATCCTCCTTACAAAGGAGATATGCTCCATTTAAATATCAATCACCAAAGCATGTCACGACCACAGCTATAAGTCATCATAACTATTCTAAGTTTCACAATTGTCTCTTGAACTGAGTAGTTATTGTGCGGTTAGCACAAACACACACACACACACACACAAAAACAAACACACAAAAACAAACACACATAGATCTTTCTTCTTCTCTCCTCCAGTGAAGTCATCCTCTCCAACATCGACCTCAGCCTGTCTGGCAACTGGGAGTGCCAGGTGACCAGTTCCCGTGGCAACAGGTCCAGACAGATGGAGATTGTTGTGTTGGAGACGTCAGCACCCTACTGCTCAGCAGACAGGGTCAGCAGCAACAAGGGAGACTTCAGGTAGGTGCTCTGACCAGACCAGACACAAGGACCTCTTCTGGTCAAGGCTAAATGTCAATGTCTAAGGTCAGCTACAGTGCAGCAAGGTGGCTAAAAACAAGCCTGACCTCATGTGGGCATTCAAGAAGACCAAGTGTTATGAGAAAATGAAATGTGAAAGCCCAATGACTCACTAAACTCCGCTCTGCTCAAGTAGGAAACTCCTGAAGAATATTAGATAACAAAGAAAGTAAACAGTCAAATGAAAAACATTTCCTTGGAATGCAAGTACTGCTTAGCTAGCAATTATCCCCACGAATTAGGAAAGCCCTGTGTTTCATATCAATCAACAAAATGCAAATACATCGGTCCCGAGCTTTATAGCTGTCTATAAAACAGTCCAATTAGTCTCTGACTGGATCTCCACGAGACTTGGGTTCAAATACTTTGAGCATTTGCTTCAGTCTGCCTGGAGTGCCAGATGGGAGGGGTTTTACTATTTTGGGACTATTCGATTGGTTCTATTGTGTCAGGCAAGCACAGATAATAGTATTTGAAATGATTGCAAATGGTATTTGAACCCAGGTCTGCTTTCCATGTCTCCCTCCCTGTCCATCTGGAAGGCTTGAGAAGTTGACTTTTTCTCTCCCTCCTGTCTTGTTTTCGTGAATCCTCCATTGTTGTTGTGTATTTCTCCTGTACTTTACAGCCCACTTCCAGTGCAGCGAGCAGAGAGGCTTTGCTTCTGCCCAGTAGTGACGTAATGTGCTGGAGAATGAGACCCTTTTTTGTTGGTGGGAAATTAGTGCCTTACATTACTAAGTAGCCGGTGCCATGATGACGGGGAGAAAGCCAGACAGATTCCTCACGAACACAACAGATTTTCCTCAGTCTCTCCTCAATTGACTCCCTTTGTTTTCACTTTATGAAAAATTGCCAAAATTACATTGTTGAAATGAAACAAGCTTGTCTTTTTTTAGAGTATTTTCAGGGTATAGACTGCAGTAAGATTAAAATGTAATATGCAGTGCCATTATGATTGTTTACCTGTTATGCAGATCAACAGTATATGATAACTTAGTAATGCGACATAATAACAAAGCAAAGTGTCACATATGATGTCATCGGGAAATCAAGGCTTATGGTGGATCATGGTGACAAGGATATTGATACCATCTCTTGTGACAGGTGGCCAAAGACCCTGGCAGGGATACTGACCTTCCTGCCCTGTGCTCCATCCACATTTGGCTCTGCCCCCCAACCTTCTGGCGCCTCTTCACACCACCCCATTCAGAGGGCGAAGAAGGCCTGGCGACGCTGTGACCGGGCAGGCCAGTGGGCAGAGGACGACTATACCCAGTGCCCGTATGCCAGCGAGGTGACACGTGTACTGCACGAGCTCACCCAGGTAGGACAGCAATTCACTCCACAAATCCCACCTTTAACCCAGGAGAGTCAGGCACTGAACTCTCACCTTACATACACACTATTATCTCAAACATCGATTTCCGGCTTTCTCACTAGCAGAAACAACGCGAGACAAAGGGGTCGAAAACAGAATAATCTACGACCTTCTATTATGTTGTATTTGTGCTTAGCAATTTGTTTTAGTTAAGGTAATATCTTGCTTAATTTATGCCCATATGCACATATAAAATGCATCTAAATCCAAGTGATCTAGCCTCTTCTAATCCAACCACTGTTCTGTCTCCAGATTACCATCAACACCAGTAATGCCCAGCCGTTAGCCCAGCAGCTGGTAGCCTTCACCAGCAGGGCAGGGGACTTCAGCGATGTGATGGATGTCATCTTTGTCACACACCTGGTTGAGAGGCTGACTTGCCTAGTGGACCAGCTCAGAGACGTACGTATTATAGCAGCACTTATCTGCTGTTCACACGCACAGAAGATTGCACACACACCTATGCACGCTCGCGCACAAACACACAAAAAACAAACACACACACAGCACTTAGCCTCATCATCCATCCAGCAGTCCACTAAAACTTTATAATGTGTTTGATTAGACACTCTTAAGTTCAAGGAATGATACAATAAAGAACCCAAGCTGTTTTCTTTGGACGAGCTGTTTATAGTCCAATGAAAGGCACGTATGAATGTCTGTCTCTTTTTGCTCCGGTAGCTGGCTAGTCTACTCCAGCTCCATAAATGCTAGACTATGGGTGCTAATTTCCCTGAGATGTCATCAGTGCAGCAATTTGGTAACATGTCATTTGTGGGGAAACTATACAGTGCCTTAAATGTATTGAAAATTAAATACAGAAATATCTCATTTACATAAGTATTCACACCCCTGAGTCAATACTTTGTAGAAGCACCTTTGGCAGTGATTGCAGCTGTGAGTCTTTCTGGGTACGTTTCTAAGAGCTTTCCACACCTGAATTTGTCCATTATTCTTTTAATAATTCTTCAAGGTCTGTGAAAAGGGTTGTTGATCATTGCTAGACAACCATTTTCAGGTCTTGCCATAGATTTTCACGTAGATTTAAGTCAAAACTGTAACTCGCCCACTCAGGAACATTCACGGTCTTCTTGGTAAGCAACTCCAGTGTATATTTGGCCTTGTGTTTTAGGTTATTGTCCAGCTGAAAGGTGAATTTATATCCCTGTGTCTGGTGGAAAGCAGACTGAACCAGGTTTTCCTCTAAGATTTTGCTTAGCTCCGTTCAGTTTATTTTTTATCCTGAAGAACTCCCCAGTCCTCACAAGCATACCCATAACATGATGGTACAGAGATGAGGTAGTCATTCAAAAATCATATTAAAGACTATTATTGCACACAGAGTGAGTCCATGCAACTTACAGTGCATTCGGAAAGTATTCAGACCCCTTGATTTTTTTCCACATTTTGTTACGTTACAGCCTTATTCTAAAATGGATTCAATTGTATTTTTACTTATCAATCTACACAGAATTCCCCATAATGATAAAGCAAAATCTGGTTTTTAGACATTATTGAAAATGTATATAAAAATAAAATAAAACAAATATCACATTTATATAAATATTCAGACCCTTTACTCAGTACTTTGTTGAAGCACCTTTGGCAGCGATTGCAGCCTCGAGTCTTCTTGGGTATGACGCTACAAGCTTGGCACACCTGTATTTGGGGAGTTTCTCACATTCTTCTCTGCAGATCCTCTCAAGCTCTGCAGGTTGGATGGGGAGTGTCACTGCACAGCTATTTTCAGGTCTCTCCAGAGATGTTAGATCGGGTTCAAGTCCAGGCTCTCACTGGGCAACTCAAGGATATTCAGGAACTTGTCCTGAAGCCACACCTGCGTTGTGTTGGCTGTGAGCTTAGGGTTGTTGTCCTGTTGGAAGGTGAACCTTCACGCCTGAGCACTCTGGAGCAGGTTTTCATCAAGGATCTCTCTGTACTTTGCTCTGTTCATCTTTGCCTCGATCCTGACTAGTCTCCCAGTCCCTGCCACTGAAAACATCCCCACAGCATTATGCTGCCACCACCATGCTTCACCGTAGGGATGGTACCAGGTTTCCTCCAGAAGTGACGCTTGGCATTCAGGCCAAGGAGTTCAATCTTGTTTTCAACAGACCAGAGAATCTTGTTTCTCATGGTCTGAGAGTCTTTAGGTGCCTTTTGGCAAATTCCAAGCAGGCTGTCATGTGCCTTTTACTGAGGAGTGGCTTCTGTCTGTCCACTCTACCTTAAAGGCCTGATTGGTGGATAACTGCAGAGATGGTTGTCCTTCTGAAAGATTCTCCCATCTCCACAGAGGACTGGAGCTCTGTCAGAGAGACCATTGGGTCCTTGACCAGCTCCCTGACCAAGGCCCTTCTCCCCCGATTGCTCAGTTTGGCCTGGCGGCCAGCCCTAGGAAGAGTCTTGGTGGTTCTAAACTTCTTCCATTTAAGAATGATGGAGGCCACTGTGTTCTTGGGGACCTTCAATGCTGCAGACATTTTTTGGTACCCTTCTCCAGATCTATGCCTTGATACAATCCTGTCTCAGAACTCTACGGACAATTCCTTCGACCTCATGCCTTGGTTTTGCTCTGACGTGTACTGTCAACTGTGGCCCCTTATATAGACAGGTTTGTGCCTTTTCTAAATCATGTCCAATCAATACCACAGGTGGACTCCTATCAAATTGTAGAAGCTCAATTTCGAGTCTCATAGCAAAGGGTCTGAATACTTATGTAAATAAGGTATTTCTGTTTTTGCAAAAATGTGAAAAAAACTGTTTTCGCTTTGTCATTATGGGGTATTGTGTGTAGATTGATCAGGATTTTTATTTATTTAATCAATTTTAGAATAAGGCTGTAACGTAACAAAATGTGAACGCACTGTATATACAAAAGTATGTGGACACCGCTCTAAATGAGTTCATTCGGTTATTTCAGCCACACCCGTTGCTGACAGGTGTATACAATCGAGAACACAGCCATGCAATCTCCATAGTCAAACATTGGCAGTAGAATGGCCTTACTGAAGAGCTCAGTGACTTTTTACATGGCACTGTCATAGGATGCCACCTTTCCAACAAGTCAGTTCGTCAAATTTCAGCCCTGCTGCCCCGGTCAAGTGCTGTTTTTGTGAAGTGGAAACGTCTAGGAGCAACAACGGCTCAGCCGCGAAGTGGTAGGCCACACAAGCTCACAGAACAGGACCGGCAAGTGCTGAAGCGCGTAGCGCGTAAAAATCGTCTGTCATCTTTTGCAACACTCACTACCGAGTTCCAAACTGCCTCTGGAAGCAACGTCAGCAGAAGACCTGTTCACCGGGAGCTTCATGAAATGGGTTTCCATGGCCGAGCAGCCGCACACAAGCCTAAGATCACCATGCGTAATGCCAAGCATCGGCTGGAGTGGTGTAAAGCTCGCCACCATTGGACTCTGGAGCAGTCTAAACACGTTTTCTGGAGTGATGAATCACGTTTCACCATCTGGCAGTCCGACGGACAAATCTGGGTTTGGCGGATGCCAGGAGAATACCACATGCCCCAATGCATACTGCCAACTGTAAAGTTTGGTGGAGGAGGAATAATGGTCTGGGGCTGTTTTTCATGGTTCAGGCTAGGCCCTTTAGTTCCACTGAAGGGAAATCTTAACGCTACAGCAAGGTTCTTAAATTCCGGTCCTGGAGGGCCTAAACACCTCTGTTTTTCATCCTCTCCTTCTAATCAGGGGCTAATTCAGACCTGGGACACCAGGTGAGTGCAATTAACTACCAGGTAGAAATAAAAAACAGAAGTGTTTCGGCCCTCCAGGACCGGAATTGAAGAACCCTGCGCTACAGCATACAATTACATTCTAGACGATTCTAACAACTTTTCTGGCAACAGTTTGGGGAAGGCCATTTCTTGTTTCAGCATGACAATGCCCCCGTGCAGAAAGTGAGGTCCATACAGAAATGGTTTGTTGAGATCGGTGTGGAAGAACTTGACTGGCCTGCACAGAGCCCTGACCTCAACCCCATCGAACACCTTTGGGATGAATTGGAACGCTGACTGCGAGCCAGGCCTAATCGCCCCCATCATCAGTGCCCGACCTCACTAATGCTCTTGTGGCTGAATGGAAGCATGTCTCCGCAGCAATGTTCCAACAGCAGTTGTTATAGCAGCAATGGGGTTACCAACTCCATATTAATGCCCATGGAATGAGATGTTCGACAGCAGGTGTCCACATACTCTTGGTCATGTAGTGTATTAAGTGGTATTGTGTGTAGGCCAGTGATTTAAAAAATCTAAATTGAATCCATTTTAAAATCAGGCTGTAACACAACAAAATGTGGAAAAAGTTTAGGGGTATGAATGCTTTCTGAAGGCACTGTACATATTGTTAGCTGCTATTCCTGATCTGACATTATTTAAGCCTGTGAGTGCTTTGAAAACAGTGATTTGCCTAATTCTGAGGAGTGATTTGCAAGAATAGACTTCAGGCTTTCTGTATGAAACTGTTCTGTCGACAGCTTAAATGGAAGCAGCAGGGTCACAGAACTCGATTTGTACGTAACTGTACATTACGTTTCATGTACTCACAGTTCAGGAATAAAGGCGTCTTATCCTGCCACCGTCCAGCCTATACTATATATAATATACCTTCAATATATTCTAAAAAGCTGTGCATTTTTTAATTGTCCTTTTTTTCTTGCTTATGACAATAATGCACCTGAGGTATGGTGATGAAGAGATCATTCAGCTATCCCCCTAACAAATTCAAAATGGCTTTCCTCTATACGATTGAAGACAACTACAGGGTCTGTGAGAAGATCATTATTTGGAGCTCTCATCTCCGAGCCACTTGCCATAGGTAAACACGGGGTCATACTAGAAAACCTACCAATACTTGGATCCCCAGATACACAATGATTAATGCCAACCCAGTCTCTCCACAAAACAGTTAGATTAAATAACTCTGACGTTAATTTAAATAGTTCAACTGTCATCACAATGAAGTGATTATGCCCCATTGGAGCCGCTAATCTAAATGAAATCTTTATACAATTAATAAAGTCACCATCACCACCCTCAGCATTCCGTTTTGGTATAATAAATGGCTTTTCTTTAGTGGATGTGGTAGATGACAGATCTACTTTCTCTCTACCTGAATCCTGTAGCTAGGGGACTGTATCTCTGACATAGCCAGTAACATGATGTTGGTGGAGGAACACATCCTGTGGATGGCTCAGAACGAGGCCAGGGCGTGTACTCGCATCGTCCAGTGTGTGGAGCGAATCGCTGACCTGGCTCTCACCATAGACACGCAGGTCATATCAAAGGTAGGTAGACAAACATCAAATGCACTTAAATGTCTATAAATACAATTTTAACACTTTAACCTCTTAAAGGATACAGGTGTTGGATCTTAATTTTGACCAGTATTGTCGCAGCAAAATAATCCTGCAGCAATAGGATTTTAACGTTTAGTCCATTCACACTTTTCCGTGGATGTAATGTTGCTTGATTGTGGTAAGACTCTTAGCTGGCCAAAATTAGGCTTCATGAAAAGTGCAATACTGTTAATGTAGCCATGTGTTAGTGCGGGTGTTCAGTGAATTTATGTAATTCCTTCAACCCCAGGAAAATTCTCAGCAACAACAGAGTGATCAAAGTAAGATCCAATATCTGTACCTTATAAAGTGTTACCAAGATTGGTTTCAGAATCAAAGCTAGTTCATCAACCTTTTAGTCTCACAGCTCAGCATGACAGCAATTCTGTTTTGTTTCGTCAACATCTTTTTATTGATTCAACACAGAATAACACTGACACATTCAACAATTTCAATGATCAGCTATTTCTGTTCAGACCCGGAGGATAAACTCACTCCACCCTCCTTATCACTCTGTTTCCATCCAGGTGTCCCCTAACATAGCCCTGGAGGCCTTTCTGATCAGGCCGTCTAACTTCCAGGGTCTTTCGTGTACGGCAGTACAGAGAGCCCCCCTTCCACCCCTCTCTGGTCAGAGGGCCGATGGGGACCAAGATGCCATCGGGGACCTGCTGCTCAACTTCAAATGTCACCCGGTCAACGGCAGCGGCTCCCCCGCCAGCCAACTCCGCAAGGTACAGTACATAGAAATAGAATGGCTTGATAATAAAGCACACACTGAATGATGAAATTCCTGCTTTTACTCCCTGGTTAATGGGTATAACATACACATATTGCCGCTGGACCCCCCATTACAGACTGTTGACTTGAATGCGGATGTCTGTTCTAGGAATTATACTGTACTTCTATGATACAGTAAGAGTTAATCACAGATTGGACGTTTTTATTTCTGTCCTAAAGTTTCTCTGTCTATATTTCTGTACATAATGCAGCTTATTATGGTAAATAATGAAATGTACCCACTGCTCGTTTTGTAAGAATAACAGGGCAGGGCTCCTGTCTGGCACAGTTGATGGTGTCTATTACTCTCCATAAGTTGACATCCTGTTTTGGTGCCGTGTCATGGTGTAAATCAGCCGTGATAGGCTGCGCTGTAAAGGGGGAGGAGTGGGGATTGGTGGGTTAGTTTTGAAGTCCGAGTATGCAGGCCACTCACCTGTGATGGATACTGTGGCCTTGTATCCGTGTCACACTAAATCACTGTTATCCTGTCATAACGCCTGCTGGCTCATCCCAAATGACAGATGCCACTTCAGCAGACACCTTACGGTCTACAGATGCAGACAGGGAAAAACACTCCTCTGGCATTGAAGGGGCATTGTTTTGCAATATTTCAGTATTTAGTTATACCCTTCAGCTACTGTGTGTGTGTGTGTGTGTGTGTGTGTGCGCGTGCGGATGTGTGGGTGAGTGTGTGTCTGCGTGTTTGCTTGCGTGCCTGCGTGTTTCTGCGTGTTTCTTAACTGTGTCCTCTTCTGATTAGATTAGACTGTCTAGTATGTTCAGCTATTATTTAGCTTGGTCGGAGGGCCCAGTGCAGCTATGCAGTATTTTGAGATAAAATAGCCATGGGGGAGAAAGCAACACAGTCCTTTAATGACTAAGCTGTCCCTTTGTGATGATCAATGACAGAGGTTGAGAGTATGACTAGGCTTATAGAAGTGAACCAATTCCAAACCAAACCTGTGTGGCTTGATAGACAGGGAGTGATTGTCATTGATTGTGAGGGGCGCTCAGAGCAGCAGTGAGGCTACTTAGGGTTGGGATGGGGATGCTGCCAGCCAGCCCTCTCTCTCTCTCTCTCTCTCTCACTCTCAGCCCTATCTCTCTCTCTGTCTCTTGCTCTCAGTCCTCTCTCGCTGCCTCTCTCTCCTAACTAGGCTTTTTAAAACCCTGGCACTGGACTCTTTCTTGCTCTCCTCTGCTCTGGGAGTACAACCCTCCGACGTGGCACTGCATATGCGAAGGCCCCTCCAATTACTGCCGATCTGGCACGGCCTCACAGGCCCTTCCTCACTGCACTGTAACAGCCGCCCTGGCAGCCCCTCACATCCCCTGTTTAGATTGCGCTTTTCCACCCCAGTAATTTCTCATGTAGGCATCGGGTAGGATTGTTTTGTCCATTTACAGGATTAGAATAGGAATCCTGGTGAAATCAGTTTACTGTTATTGGGTTATTGTCTTGTGGAAAACAATGACAGTCAACTCAACCAGCAATAACTGACAATATTTAGCTATTGCTACATGACAATAGCAATTGTTTGTGGCTCTCACCAAATGAGCGATGTCATCCTGATGTAGACAACAGTTATGTTGGGATTCCCCCCTTTGAATTCCAATATGGTGGGTACTGGCACATGTCCCTAGGCAAGGCTTCTCCCATTGGGGGGCAATTCAACTTCTGTTTGTAGTGCCTCCCGGTGGCTGGAGGTGTAGGTGCAGGGGGGTTGCAGGGCTCAGTGGTTCCCTTTGACTGTCCCACTCCTCATTACGCTGACTATGAGGACATCGTGTGTGTTCAGTGTTCATTTAGAGAGCAAATCCATTCAGGGCACACACACACACACACGGTTCTTTCACTCTCACACCCTCAGTAAAACCGACTCAGACCTACAACATCCTTTAGGAGGAGAGGCTGCTTCCACACATATCACTGTTCCCATCTCTCCTTTCCCCAGTATGTTGTCTCATGTTTAGATTAATTGTAGACCACCCCCTCTTTGTGCTGTCGTTAGTTCAGTGTACTCTGATGGTGTTTAACTTTAGGACCGCTAAAGCAGTCATTTTGACTGCTCATTATTGTTTTTGTATTACTCTGCCATTTTTTTACTCATACCGCCCTCCGTCCTTGACTTTTCCTAAATAAGTCTATATATCACACTGCTGTTGTCAGAATCTTTAATATCACAAACAGAACTGGAGTTATAACCAGTTTTAGGAGGGCATGTCATTTTTTAAAATGGTTTTCCCCAGTTGTCCCTCCTTCTCCCAACAGTAGGGCCTGCTCCTCTCCTTCTTCCGACAGTTGAAAGTGCAGTGCCCAGCTGATAATCCCCACGACAATTGCCTCAAAACACATATAACAACAGATTTAATAAATGAAGTAAAGTATGATAAGGAGAATGGGTGAGTTGATGAGCGAGGGGAAGCGAAATAAGTGAAATCACCAATTGTGAATGAAGAACAGGGCGGGCCATTCTATTGTATTGATCCATTCTAATTATAGGCCTAATCTTAAAATGGTATGTACACTATATAACTTCACTTAATCAAAGCAGTCTTATCAGTCTACTCTGGCCTACTTGGAGTAGGCTACACAGCGAGAGCGTGCGTAATTGTACATGCTGAATGGCTTTCAATCTCTGGGAAAATATCCACATCGGGCAGCAGGCGCTAGTGTCGGAGAATGTGGTGATGAGGCTTGTGAAACCTTATATTGGCAAGGGGTGCAATGTCACCATGGACAATTTCTTCACTTCACTGTCATTGGCGAACAAGTTGCTTGCAAAGAAAACAAGTTTGGCCGGCACCATGAACAAAGTGAGACGGGAGCTCCCTCCCTCTGCACAAAATAAGGCACCTGCACAGGCGTTATACTCCACAACGGTGCTAAAGAATGACAAGACAATGGGACACAATCAAGAGAAAACCGCATACTATTACGCACTACAACCAAACAAAGGTATGTCAAAGTGTGTCAAGCACACTTTGGCGCAGTGGTCTAAGGCACTGCATCGCAGTGCTAACTGTACCACTAGAGATCCTGGTTCGAATCTAGGCTCTGTCGCAGCCGGCCGCGACCGGGAGACTCATGGGCAACGCCAGGGTTGTGGGTTCGATTCCCACGGGGGGCCAGTATAAAAAAAATATGTATTCACTAACTGTAAGTCGCTCTGGATAAGAGCGTCTGCTAAATGACTAAAATGTAAGTGAAAGTTACAAAAATTGTGCCAACTGTTAGGACAAGGGATAACAGCTAAATGAAATCCAACTGATGCCATTGGGTGAAGATGCACACAAGCACAAGCTGACAATAATTGACAGTTATATACATTATAATGCTATTGCTTTTGTACCGAGTTTCACTATTTATCAAGGCCACTTGGCGCTTATAATGATGTTTAGGAAACGGATGTTTTCATCATTTGACCGCGTGTCTTTTGACTGCACTTCTTTGTGGTTGGGATATTTTGTATTTTATATTGTCGTTATAAAAACAAGCTGTTACCAGGTTCCAACACATACGCTTTCTGTTTCATCTTTTTAACAAAGGCACTCCACAAATAAAATTGATTGAACTCTTGAATTTGGGCTTTTTTTATTTTAGATTTTTAGATTTTACATACAGTGCGTTCGGAAAGTATTCGGACCCTTTACTCAGTACTTTGTTGAAGCACCTTTGGCAGCGATTACAGCCTCGAGTGTTCTTGGGTATGACGCTACAAGCTTGGCACACCTGTATTTGGGGAGTTTCTCCTATTCTTCTATGCAGATCCTCTCAAGCTCTGTCAGGTTGGATGGGGAGCGTCGCTGCACAGCTATTTTCAGGTCTCTCCAAAGATGTTAGATCGGGTTCAAGTCCGGGTCTGGCTGGGCCACTCAAGGACATTCAGAGACTTGTCCCGAAGCCACTCCTGCGTTGTCTTGGCTGTGTGCTTAGGGACGTTGTCCTGTTGGAAGGTGAACCTTCGCCCCCAGTCTGAGGTTCTGAACGCTCTAGAGAAGGTTTTCATCAAGGATCTCTCTGTATTTTGCTCCGTTCATCTTTCCCTCGATCCTGACTAGTCTCCCAGTCCCTGCTGCTGAACAACATCCCCACAGCATGATGCTGCCACCACCATGCTTCACCGTAGGTGGTGCCAGGATTCCTCCAGACGTGACGCTTGGCATTCAGGCCAAGGAGTTCAATCTTGGTTTCATCAGACCAGAGGCTCTTGTTTCTCATGGTCTGAGTGTCCTTTAGGTGCCTTTTGGCAAACTCCAAGCGGGCTGTCATGTGCCTTTTTACTGAGGAGTGGCCTCCGTCTGGCCATAAAGGCCTGATTGGTAGAGTGCTGCAGAGATGGTTGTCCTTCTGGAAGTTTCTCCCATCTCCACAGAGGAACTCTGGAGCTCTGTCAAAGTGACCATTGGGTTCTTGGTTAGCTCCCTGACCAAGGCCCTTCTCCCCCAATTGCTCAGTTTGGCCGTGGTGGCCAGCTCTAGGAAGAGTGTTGGTGGTTCCAAACCTCTTCCATTTAAGAATGAGGATGGCCACTGTGTTCTTGGGGACCTTCAATGCTGCAGAAATGTTTTGGTACCCTTCACCAGATCTGTGCCTCGACACAATCCTGTCTCGGAGATCTACGGACAATTCCTTCAACCTCATGGCTTGGTTTTTGCTCTAAAATGCACTGTCAACTGTGGGACCTTATATAGACAGGTGTGTGCCTTTCCAAATCATGTCCAATCAATTGAAGTTACCACAGGTGGACTCCAATCAAGTTGTAGAAACATCTCAAGGATGATCAATGAAACCAGGATGCACCGGAGCTCAATTTCGAGTCTCATAGCAAAGTGTCTGAATACTTATGTAAATAAGGTATTTCCGTTTTCTATTTTTAATACATTTGTAACCTAACAAAATGAGGAAAAAGTCAAGGGGTCTGAATACTTTCCGAATGCTCTATATAGCCTACAGTTACATAAACTAGTGAAAATACTATTGTGTTAGTTGAAATAAAGTACAAATCATATTCTAATGTTACCCAAGGCCTTCATAAACACAAACAAATGAGTATTTTTGCTATAGCATATATGAAATATATGAATGACACTGTTAGAATGTTGCTGTCTGAATGACTGCTCATTAGCTTGAACGGGGGTCCATCGACGCCCAGCGGTTCTAGTGTTAAGCCAAAGTGCTGTTTTATCAACCGCTCTCTGAGTGTCTGATCTCCTCTCTCTCACACTAGCTGTTTCTCATGCACGTTTAGTGCTGTGCCAGGTTAAACTGAACGATGGCACAAATACCATGCACAGCCAAACGAGAGGCATAGTGTCAGCATTGCACCACAGATGCACTCACGCATGCACACAGACACACAGACACACACACATATACACACACACACACACACGCTAGATGCCAGACCTCAGCCACCAGCTCCATCCAACACAAATGGTTTCAAATGTCTGGCTGGTAGCTAATTGGGTTGGATAACAGTGAAATAGGTTTGTGGATTTCCTCAAAAGAATTCCACTCAAAGACCACACACTCCCCCCATACCCCTCTGCCAAGCTGCACAGTTAGTTTTGGCCTTTTTACTTCCAACAGAATGTCTAATAACAGAATATCAGGTGCATCATACAGTATTTTATAGAGTCTGCCAGTAAACTACTGTACTATTTAAAATGAAAACACAAAAAAAGATATAATCATGCATTTAGTTTAATTTCACACATTTTGCATGCCTAATAATAGAGATTAGTTCTAGAGAGGAGAAGCATTCTCATGGACTCAATGTGTGACAGAAAGCTAATGATGCTGTCTTTGATAAGCTCACCTGAGTTTAACTCTACATCGTTCATATTATTACCTACTTATCATCAAAGCAGATTGTCTTTCAGTGCCATCTGGTAAACACAATTCATCTTATCTGATGTAATTGCCCACGAGCATTTTTCAGTTTTCTACATTGTCTTATGTTATGTCCTTAATTTAACTGCTGATCAATCTTTGTCCTTTGACGGTGAATCTGATTCTTAGAAAAAGCCTGACTATGTTTAGGTTCAAAGTCTGACAATTAGACATCTAGGCTGACATTTTCCCACCTAATCACACACTCATGCATAAAATAACAGTTTTGAATAGTGGGACACTGCAATAATCCAAAATATGTTTGAATACTGCTGCTCACAATGGCAATGTTTGCCTTGCATTTTCACATTGTTTAATTTAAATGACAGCATTAAAAGAGCAGTTTCAAGATATCACGCCTCCAAGTGTAATGATTAAAACAGTGTTTTTATGCACTGTGAGGGTGCGATTAAAAATGTCTGCTAGAATCACATTGATGTATTTTTTGCTTACCATGATTGTGCTCCTCTATGTGGAACAGATTTGGAACTCATTGAAGTGCCCCATATTTCCAAGATGTATTTAGCAACGATCATCTAAATTGTTTAAAGGTTTAAAAAACAATGCTAATAACTGCAACATTTGGACAATGGATGAATATACTCGTAAGTTTTTGAATTTTTTTAATCCATCAGATATTGACTGAATTATAGCACATAAAACATTGTACTGGCACGGAGTTCAGGCATTTTGGTGGGGATTCAGGTATTCCATTTATTGTAAAATGTCAGTGGTATATCAGTTATGTTTTTATACTGTATAAAATAAAGATAATTATATGCACCTCATTTGCATATACAGTGCATTTGGAAAGTATTCAGACCCCTTGACTTTATCCACATTTTGTTAGGTTACAGCCTTAGTCTAAAATTGATTAAAGTGTTTTTTTCCCCTCATCAATCTACACACAATACCCTATAATGACAAAGCGAAAACAGTTTTTTTGAAATTTGTGCAAATTTAATACAAATAAAAGACGGAAATATCACATTTACATAACTATTCAGACCCTTTACTCAGTACTTTGTTGAAGCACCTTTGGCAGCAATTATAGCCTCGAGTGTTCTTGGGTATGCCGCTACAAGCTTGGCACACCTGTATTTGGGGAGTTTCTCCTATTCTTCTATGCAGATCCTCTCAAGCTCTGTCAGGTTGGATGGGGAGTGTCGCTGCACAGCTATTTTCAGGTCTCTCCAGAGATGTTTGATTGGGTTCGAGTCCGGGCTCTGGCTGGGCCACTCAAGGACATTCAGAGACTTATCCCGAAGCCACTCCTGCGTTGTCTTGGCTGTGTGCTTAGGGTCGTTGTCCTGTTGGAAGGTGAACCTTCGCCCCAGTCTGAGATCCTGAGCGCTCTGGAGCAGGTTTTCATCAAGGATCTCTCTGGACTTTGCTCCGTTCATCTTTCCCTCTATCCTGACTAGTCTCCCAGTCCATGCCGCTGAAAAACATCCCCACAGCATGATGCTGCCACCACCATGCTTCACCATAGGGATGGTGCCAGGTTTCCTCCAGACGTGACACTTGGCATTCAGGCCAAGGAGTTCAATCTTGTTTTCATCAGACCAGAAAATCTTGTTTCTCATGGTCTGAGAGTCTTCAAGTGCCTTTTGACAAACTCCAAGCGGGCTGTCTAGTGCCTTTTACTGAAGAATGGCCTCCGTCTGGCCACTGTACCATAAAGGCCTGGTTGGTGGAGTGCTGCAGAGATGGTTGTCCTTTTGGAAGTTTCTCCGATCACAACAGAGGAACTCTGGATCTCTGTCAGAGTGACCATCGGGTTCTTGATGGAGGCCACTGTGTTCTTGGGGACCTTCAATGCTGCAGACATTTTTTGGTACCCTTCCCCAGATCGGTGCCTCGACACAATCCTGTCTCCGAGCTCTACAGACAATTCCTTCGACCTCATGGCTTGGTTTGTGCTCTGACATGCACTGCCAACTCTGGGACCTTATATAGAAAGGTGTGTGCCTTTCCAAATCATGTCCAATAAATTGAATGTACCACAAGTGGACTCTAATCACGTTGTAGAATCATCTCAAGGATGATCAATGAAACAGGATGCACCAAAGCTCCATTTCGAGTCTCATAGCAAAGGGTCTGAATACTTGTGTAAATAAGGTATTTCTGTTTTTATTTAGAATAAAAGTTTTCGCTTTGTCATTATGGGCTATTGTGTAGATTGATGAGGATATTTATTTATTTAATCCATTTTAGAATAAGGCTGTAATGTAACAAAATGTGGAAAAAGGGAAGGAGTCTGAATACTTTCCGAATGCACTGTAAATATGCTCTCTTAAAAATTCCATCATAATGTAGATACAGACTAGCAGTGTTGTTGAGAATTCTGTGCACAAACCAATGGAGGAATTAAGCCAGTGGGTATCGACAGAGTGAAGGCTGTTCATTAGCACTTTGACCTGAGGAAGCACAGAGAAAATCATGCAAATTCCCCCACACGATTCATATCCTAATTACTCAAAATTAATCGTATGTGTGCCGAATGCCATGTTTAAGACATTAACATTCATCCATTAATTTCATGGGTTTCATTGCAGATACTTATTGTGTTTGTGTCTGTGGGTGTGTTCGTAAGTGCTGTTATTGTGAAGTGGAAACATCTAGGAGCAAAAACTGCTCAGCCGCGAAGTGGTAGGCCACACAAGCTCACAGAACAGGACCGCCGAGTGCTGAAACACGTAGGACGTAAAAATTTTATTTTCTCGGTTGCAACACTCACTACAGAGTTCCGAACTGCCTCTGGAAGCAACGTCAGCCGTCAGCAGAATAACTCTTTGTTGGGAGCTTCATGAAATGGGTTTCCTTGGCCACATACAAGCCTTTAGATCCTGGAGCAGTGGAAACGCGTTCTCTGGAGTGATGAATCACGCTTCACCATCTGGCAGTCCGACGGACATATCTGTGTTTGGCGGATGCCAGGAGAATGCATAGTGCCAACTGTAAAGTTTGGTGGAGGGAGAATAATGGTCTGGGGCTCTTTTTCATAGTACGGGCTAGGCCCCTTAGTTCCAGTGAAGGGAAATCTTAACGCTACAGCATACAATTACATTTTAGACGATTCTGTGCTTCCAACTTTGTGGGAACAGTTTGGAGAAGGCCCTTTCCTGTTTCAGCATGACAATGCCCCCGTGCACAAAGCGAGGTCCATACAGAAATGGTTAGTCGAGATCGGTGTGGAAGAACTTGACTGGCCTGCACAGAGCCCTAACCTCAACCCCATTGAACACCTTTGGGATGAATTGGAACGCCGATAGCGAGCCAGGCCTGAATCGCCCAACATCAGTGCCCGACCTCACTAATGCTCTTGTGGCTGAATGGAAGCAAGTCCCCGCAGCAATGTTCCAACATCTAGTGGAAAGCCTTTTCCAGAAGAGTGGAGGCTGTTATAGCAGCAAAGGGGGGGACCAACTCCATATTAATGCCCATGATTTTGGAATGCGATGTTCAACGAGCAGGTGTCCACATACTTGTAGCGTATGAGTGCATGTGCATTTGTGCACCATAACTGCAAAAGCATACTGTGAAAAATAATTCCCTCCAAGAAGTGTATTTTTCCTGGAGTAGGTCTCTGATGCAAACAGGCCTGCGATGCTGCAGCTGAATGCTAAACACTGTGAAACCTTCACAATAAGAAGGGGGAAGGGGGAAGCAAAAAGACAACTGGAATTGAGAAAGAATGAGAGCGATAGTGGAGGTTCCTCAGAGAAGGAAGGGGAGGACCATCCTACTCAGTGAAGTTCATAAAAATACAAATAGTAAAACTTAAAATATATAATTTTTACACGGAACAAAAATATGAACGCAACATGTAAAGTGTTGGTCCCATGTTTCATGAGCTGGAATAACATTTCCCAGACATTTTCCATACGCACAAAAAGCTTATTTCTCAAACATTTTTGGCACAAATTTGTTTGCATCCCTGTTAGTGTGCATTTCTCCTTTGACAAGATATCAAGATGCTGATTAAACAGCATAATCATTACACAGGTGTACCTTGTTCTTGGGACAATTTAGTCTCACAAGTCTCAAGTTTTGAGGGAGCATGCAATTGGAATGTCCACCAGAGCTGTTGCAAGATAATTGAATGTTCATTTCTCTACCATAAGCTGCCTCCTACGTCGTTTTAGAGAACTTGGCAGTACGTCCCACCGGCCTCACAGAAAGTATTCACACCCCTTGACTTTTTTCACATTTTGTTGTGTTACAGCCTGAATTTAAAATGGATGTTGTGTCACTGGCCTACACAAAATACCCCATAATGTCAAAGTGGAATTATGTTTTTAGAAACTTCTACAAATTAATAAAAAAAATAAAAGCTAAAATGTCTTGAGTCAGTAAGTATTCAACCCCTTTGCTATGGCAAGCCTAAATAAGTTCAGGAGTAAACATTTGCTTAAGAATTCACATAATAAGTTGCATGGACTCACTCCGTGTGCAATAATGGTGTTTAACATTATTTTTTTATGACTATCTCATCTCGGCACCCCACACATACAATTATCTCTAAGGTCTCTCAGTCAAGCAGTGAATTTCAAACACAGATTTAACTACAAAGACCAGGGAGGTTTTCCAATGTCTTGCAAAGAAGGGCACCTATTGGTAGATGGGTAAAAAAACAAACAGGCATTGAATGTCCCTTTGAGCATGGTGAATTAATTAATTACACTTTGGATGGTGTATCAATACACCCAGTCACTACAAAGATCCAGGCGTCCTTCTTAACTCAGTTGCTGGAGAGGACTTTTAAGTGGAACTGACAGTGTTTTAGCAACATGAAAGAATGTGACACTGTCAAGCGAGTACTTAGATATGGTCATTTTCACGTTTTCATAAATGTAATGTAATGTAAATAGAATGTTTGGGAATGACGTATAGTTAGGCATTTGTGAACATTCTATAGCAATATAGAGTGGGAAGGCGGCCGTGCGTTTGGATAACTAATAGACACTGCAGTAAATAAAACATAATAAAACAGCTGTCTTGTCCAGGACTGGCCTGCCATCATTCACTTTGAACTGGATGTGTGTTACAGGCAGTAGCAACAGCGCGACTTTAGATCATTAGAACACATTTGCTAAAAGCCACAAAATACACCTGAATGGATTTCTGCAAATATGTAAATACCACGGGAGTCCTCTTACATTTGGGAACTTCACAGTCCTATTGATCAAACAACCATGAAAAGGTAGGTTATCTCTCCCGCAGTTGTCTATGCACATCAACAACAACAAGATCAACAACTAGCTAATGCTAGCCAGAACGAGATGAGCTAAAATCTCATGAGGGAACATTAGATAAACCCTCTCAAACCTTTTCAGCTAGTTGGCCATCAACTAAACGATGGGAAATAGTAGCCTGCTCATCCTTCTGCAGCTTGCCTGCCAATGCATGCTTGTCCCAACCCATGTTTTGACAACTGAATGAGAACTTGCCTGCCCACCCATTTGATCGATGTCAAATACATTTGATTGACAACTAAGAGATATGCTAACTGTGTATAACAGTTATTCAAGTTCAGTATAGCTAGCTAGCTAGCAAAGCAATTCACATTTCTTGCTAGCTAACCAAAGGACACCTGCATCTCTAGCTGTAGCCACCGAAAAACAATATGAGGAAAACGTTGGTCACTCACCCACTCCTCCAATGATGTAAGATCCTCTTAGTAGCTAGCTAGCAAATGTTAGGCGACATGTTTTTAACTTGCTAAATAAATAATGAACGCAGCATTTTTATTATATTTTATTTGACCTTTATTTAACCAGGTAAGCCAGTTGAGAACAAGTTCTCATTTACAATTGCGACCTGGCCAAGATAAAGCAAAGCAGTGCGATAAAAACAACAACACATAGTTACATATGGGGTAAACAAAACATAAAGTCAAAAATACAACAGAAAATATATATACAGTGTGTGCGAATGTAGTAAGTTATGGAGGTAAGGCAATAAATAGGCCATAGTGCAAAATAGTTACAATTTTGTATTAACACTGGAATGATAGATGTGCAAAAGATGATGTGCAAATAGAGATCCTGGGGTGCAAATTAGCAAAATAAATAACAATATGGGGATGAGGTAGTTGGGTGGGCTAATTTCAGAAAGGCTGTGTACAGGTGCAGTGATCGGTAAGCTGCTCTGACAACTGATGCTTAAAGTTAGTGAGGGAGATAAGAGTCTCCAGCTTCAGAGATTTTTGCAGTTCGTTCCAGTCATTGGCAGCAGAGAACTGGAAGGAATGGCGGCCAAAGGAGGTGTTGGCTTTGGGGATGACCAGTGAGATATACCTGCTGGAGCGCAGACTACGGGTGGGTGTTGCTATGGTGACCAGTGAGCTAAGATAAGACAGGGATTTGCCTAGCAGTGATTTATAGATGACCTGGAGCCAGTGGGTTTGGTGACGAATATGTAGTGAGGGCCAGCCAACAAGAGCGTACAGGTCACAATGGTGGATAGTATATGGGGCTTTGATGACAAAACGGATGGCACTGTGATCGACTACATCCAATTTCCTGAGTAGTGTGTTGGAGGCTATTTTGTAAATGACATCGCCGAAGTTAAGGATCGGCAGGATAGTCAGTTTTACGAGGGCATGTTTGGCAGCATGAGTGAAGGAGGCTTTGTTGCGAAATAGGAAGCTGATTCTAGATCTAACTTTTGATTGGAGATGCTTAATGTGAGTCTGGAAGGAGAGTTTACAGTCTAACCAGACACCTAGGTATTTGTAGTTGTCCACATACTCTAGGTCAGACCCGCCGAGAGTAGTGATTCTAGTCGGGTGGGCGGGTGCAAGCAGCGATCGGTTGAAGAGCATGCATTTAGTTTTACTAGTGTTTAAGAGCAGTTGGAGGCTACGGAAGGAGTGTTGTATGGCGTTGAAGCTCGTTTGGAGGTTTGTTAACACAGTGTGCAATGAAGGGCCAGATGTATACAAAATGGTGTCGTCTGCATAGAGGTGGATCCGAGCGTCACCAGCAGCAAGAGCGACATCATTGATATACACCGAGAATAGAGTCGGCCCGAGAATTGAACCCTGTGGCACCCCCATAGAGACGGCCAGAGGGCCAGACAACAGGCCCTCCGATTTGACACATTGAACTCTATCTGAGAATTAGTTGGTCAACCAGGCGAGACAGTCATTAGAGAAACCAATGCTATTTAGTCTGCCAATAAGAATGCGGTGGTTGACAGAGTCGAAAGCCTTGGCCAGGTCGATGAAGACGGCTGCGCAGTACTGTCTTTTATCGATCGCATTTATAATATTGTTTAGGACGTGGAGCGTGGCTGAGGTGCACCCATGACCAGCTCGGAAACCGGATTGCATAGCGGAGAAGGTACGGTGGGAATCGAAATGGTCGGTGATCTGTTTGTTAACTTGGCTTTCAAATACTTTCGAAGGGCAGGATGGATATAGGTCTATAACAGTTTGGATCTAGAGTGTCACCCCCTTTGAAGAAGGGGATGACCGCGGCAGCTTTACAATCTCTGGGGATCTCAGACGTTACGAAAGAGAGGTTGAACAGGCTAGTAATAGGGGTTGCGACAATTTCGGAGGCTAATTTTAGAAAGAAAGAGTCCAGGTTGTCTAGCATTGCTGTAAGGTGCACTCAAAATGTATTGTAGTTGAGTAGCCAGGCTACGCCTCAAATGTTGCTGTAATAGGCCTACATATTTCTCCTTTGCATGGTGTTTTGTTGCAAGTTTAGTTTTTTGGTTATTCATTATCAAGCTTTAAAAGCAGAAGCCAGACTGCAACATTTTAGTAGCCTAGCTAGGACTGTGGCATGTCTTTACAGTTTCCCTCCGCTGCACACTGTGTGGGTCTGGGAGGAGGGTTGTGTGTGTGGCAATGCACTGCCGTTTGGCGTACAGCATGTTGGACTTGTAGTGCAGTGCAGCGCAACGCGGGCGCTATGGTAGAGGGCCAAAAAGAATTGACAACCCAAATCATTGTGGGGGCCGGATAGAAATGTGTCACGCCTTGTGTTTGAAACGTGCGCTAGACTATTAGCCACATTATGACTGACTTGTGATCATTGCCCTTGCTAGGTTGATTCTATTGAAATTCCCAGCCATAGTTAAAGTCGTCCGTTTTTGTTAAAAATATTGAGTCATTGAAACTAAAACAGTGCATCCTGAATGGGTGGAGGTAGCAAACAATGTACCAGGCCAGCTTTGATTTACAACCTGATAGCAATATTTTTGGGACTACCAAGAAATGTATTGGTGAATTATATTAATCATGCATTGAACTGCATCCATCTATTCTGCCAACAATGCCTTACTGTACGTCATGGAATTTTTGGTCAAATAGAACCTTTTTTTAAAACCTCTTATAAAGTTGGTTTTGTAGCATAAACTGGGAATTTTGTATTTTTGACTAATATTATGATTGTCTGTTTCATATCTGCAAAGTAGTTCAAACGCTGTCAGTTCCACTTTAAAACAGTTACATAGTTGAATGGCTGTGATAAGAGAAAACTGAGGATGGATCAGCAACATTGTAGTTAATCCACAATACTAACCTAAATGACAAAGTGAAAAGAAGGAAGCCTGTACAGAATAAAGAAATTCCAAAACATGCATCATGTTTGCCATAAGGCACTAAAGTAAAACTGCAAAAAAAAGGCAAAATAATTAACTTTATGTCCCGAATACAAAGTGTTATCTTTGGGGCAAATCCAACGCTACACATCACTGAGTACCACTCTTCATATTTTTAAACATGGTGGTGGCTGCATCATGTTATGGGTATGCTTTCATCGTCAAAGACTATCGTTTTTTGGGATAAAAAGAAACGGAATAGAGCTAAGCACAGGCAAAATCCTAGAGGAAAACCTGGTTCAGTCTGCTTTCCAACAGACACTGGGAGACAAATTCACCTTTCAGCAGGACAATAACCTAAAACACAAGGCCAAATATACACTGGAGTTGCTTACCAGGACGACATTGAATGTTCCTGAGTGGCCTAGTTACAGTTCTGACTTAAATCGGCTTGAAAATCTATAGCAACACTTGAAAGTGGCTGGCTAGCAATGCTCAACAACCAACTTGATAGAGCTAGAAGAATTCTTAAAATAATAATGTGCAAATATTGTACAATCGAGGTGTGCAAAACACTTAGAGACTTACCCAGAAAAAAAGATTCTGTAATCACTGCCAATTCTAACATGTATTGACTAAGGGGTGTGAATACTTATGTAAATGAAATATTTCTCTATTTCATTTTCTATATATTTGCTGAAAACATGTTTTCACTTTGTCATTATGGGGTAATGTGTGTACAGTGCCTTGCATAAGTATTCATCCCCCTTGGCGTTTTTCCTATTTTGTTGCATTACAACCTGGAATTTAAATACATTTTTATTTGGATTTCATTGTCTTTTTTTCACTTTCACTTATTTAGCTAGCTAATGCAGTTAGCTAATTTAGCTCAAACACCTGGCTCAAACAGAGAGGAATGCTATTTATGTTAGCTAGCTGGCTAAGACTATCCAACACTGGAACTCTTCCGTTGTCAAGGTAAGCATTCGGTTTTATTAATTTATTGCCACCGAGGCCCACCGGTGTAACTGCTAAACTGCTTGCTGTACACTGTACTGTGTGATTGAAGCGGGTTTACTAATGCGTTAGTTGTAGTAGATACGCTACATGGCCAGAAGTATGTGGACGACTGCTTGTCGAACATCTCATTACAAAAACATGGGCATTAATATGGAGTTGGTGCTATAATAGCCTCCACTCTTCTGGGAAGGCTTTCCACTAGATGTTGGAACATTTCTGCAGGGACTTGCTTCCATTCAGTCACGAGCATTAGTGAGGTCGGGCACTGATGTTGGGCGATTAGGCCTGGCTCGCAGTCAGTGTTCCAATTGTTGTTGTTGTTGTTTGTTGTTTTGTCATTTAGCAGACACTCTTATCCAGAGCGACTTACAGGAGCAATTAGGGTTAAGTGCCTTGCTCAAGGGCACATCGACAGATTTTTCACCTAGTCGGCTCGGGGATTAGAACCAGCGACCTTTCGGTTACTGGCACAATGCTCTTAACCACTAAGCTACCTGCCGCCGCAGGTAGCTTCCCATCCCAAAGGTGTTCGATGGGGTTGAGGTTAGGGCACTGTGCAGGCCAGTCAAGTTCTTACACACCGATCTCGACAAACCATTTCTGTATGGACCTCGCTTTGTGCACTGGGGCATTGTCATGCTGAAACAGGAAAGGGACTTCCCCAAACTGTTGGCACAAAGTTGGAAGCACAGAATTGTCTAAAATGTCATTGTATGCTGTAGCGTTAAGATTTCCCTTCACTGGAACTAAGGGGCCTAGTCCAAACCATGAAAAACAGCCCCATTTGTCCTCCCCCACCAAACTTTACAGTTGGCACTACACATTGGGGTAGGTAGCGTTCTCCCGGCATCCGTCAAACCCAGATTCGTCCGTCGGACTGCCAGATGGTGAAGCGTGATTCATCACTCCAGAGAACGCGTTTCCATTGTCCAGGGTTCAATGGCGGCAAGCTTTACACCCCTCCAGCCGACGCTTGGCATTGTGAATGATAATCTGGTCACAGACAGATGTTGTGTTTTGCACTGAAGTCCATAAGCGAAGGGAAAGGTGAGCGGAGGAGAGCACATACAGTTGAAGTCGGAAGTTTACATACACTTAGGTTGGAGTCATTAAAACTCGTTTTTCAACCACTCCACACATTTCTTGTTAACAAACTAGAGTTTTGGCAAGTCGGTTAGGACATCTACTTTGTGCATGACACAAGTAATTTTTCCAACAATTGTTTACAGACAGAGTATTTCACTTATAATTTACTGTATCACAATTCCAGTGGGTCAGAAGTTTACATACACTAAGTTGAGTGTGTCTTTAAACAGCTTGGAAAATTCCAGAAAATGATGTCATGGCTTTAGAAGCTTCTGATAGGCTAATTGACATAATTTGAGTCAATTGGAGGTGTACCTGTGTATGTATTTCAAGGTCTACTTTCATCCTCAGTGCCACTTTGCTTGACATCATGGGAAAATCCAAAGAAATCAGCCAAAAATTGTAGACCTCCACAAGTCTGGTTCATCCTTGGGAGCAATTTCAAAACGCTTGAAGGTACCACGTTCATCTGTACAAACAATAGTGCGCAAGTATAAACACCATGGGACCACGCAGCCGTCATACCGCTCAGGAAGGAGACGCGTTCTGTCTCCTAGAGATGAACGTACTTTGGTGCGAAAAGTGCAAATCAATCTCAGAACAACAGCAAAGGACCCTGTGAAGATGCTGGAGGAAACCGGTACAAAAGTGTCTTTATCCACAGTAAAACGAGTCCTATGAATCAAATTTTATTTGTCACATACACGTGTTTAGCAGATGTTATAGCGGGTGTAGCGAAATGCGGCCTTTCAGGTTATATCGACATAACCTGAAAGGCCGCTCAGCAAGAAGGAAGCCACTGCTCCAAAACCGCCATAAAAAAGCCAGACTACGGTTTGCAACTGCACAAAGATTGTACTTTTTGGAGAAATGTCCTCTGGTCTGATGAAACAAAAATAGAACTGTTTGGCCATAATGACCATCGTTATGTTTGGAGGAAAAAGGTAGAACTTGCAAGCCAAAGTACACCATCCTAACCGTGAAGCACAGGGGTGGCAGCATCATGCTGTGGGGGTGCTTTGCTGCAGGAGAGACTGGTGCACTTCACAAAATAGATGGCATCATGAGGAAGGAAAATTATGTGGATATATTCAAGCAACATCTCAAGACATCAGCTTGGTCGCAAATGGGTCTTCCAAATGGACAATGACCCCAAGCATACTTCCAAAGTTGTGGCAAAATGGCTTAAGGACAACAAAATCAAGGTATTAGAGTTGCCATCACAAAGCCCTGACCTCAATCCTATAGAAAATGTGTGGGCAGAACTGAAAAAGTGTGTGCGAGCAAGGAGGCCTACAAATCTGACTCAGTTACACCAGCTCTGTCAGGAGGAATGGGCCAAAATTCACCCAACTTAATGTGGGAAGCTTGTGGAAAGCTACCCGAAACGTTTGACCCAAGTTAAACAATTTAAAGGCAATGCTACCGAAATACTAATTGAGTGTATGTAAACTTCTGACCCACTGGGAATGTGATGAAAGAAATAAAAGCTGAAATAAATAATTCTCTCTACTATTATTCTGACATTTCACATTCTTAAAATAAAGTGGTGATCCTAACTGACCTAAGACAGGGAAATTTTACTAGGATTAAATGTCAGGGATTGTGAAAAACGTAGTTTAAATATATTTGGCTAAGGTGTATGTAAACTTCCGACTTCAACTGTAGATGAGAGAAGGACTTATACAATGAGCAAATTGATTATGCTGTTTGTATGTGGCTGCTATGAAGGTGAACTATGCGGTGATCTGGGGTGTATTCATTCCGCCGATTATGTTGAAAAACGTTTGTTAAACGGAAGCAAACGGAACGAAACAGGGATAAACCTACCTGAATTTGTCCAAAATAAACTATTGTTTGCAACTGTTTGGACTACTGATTCCACCCTAGATCAGCTAGATGCAGGCAAGAGTGTGCAAGGCGGTATTGAATGTGTCACTGTCTGTCACCTTGATTACCCCAATTTGTCTCTACCTGTGCACCTATGTTATAAACTTTGATTCGTAGACAAGGTTGTAGCAACCTCATGATGGGTTTTGGGAAAATTTGAGGATCATGTAGTAGCATAAACCTATTGATGTTACATCGAGCTGGGTGAATGGAATATGAATGACATTCATCCAATATGCTGTAATAGAAATAAGGCCATGCTCATTAAAAAAATTACTTCCTCTCTAATCTTAAACGGCACCGACCGCCACTGGTGAGAGACAGGGTAACACCACAGATAAAGAGAAGGGGAAAGGAAATTGAGAAGCAGATAGCGAGAGGGTGTGAGAGAGGGATAGAGAGAGAGAAAGAGAGAGAAATTGAGAAAGAGAAATATTTCCATCGACGGATAGAGATAGCGAGTCGCCCAGCCCTTAGGGAGATCTGTCCATTTCCGCTGAACGGGGGACATAGGAAATTTGGTTCTCTTTGTGCCTTTGGAGCTTAGTCTTTCTAGCTGACTGGGCTTTGTACTAACTCCGGCCCTGGCTGTTCTTTGTCACGCCTGCCTCCCTGAGAGGGTCAGGCCTGGAAGCCACCAGCTCAAACATGACCCTTTTGCTGGAGCAGACAGCACTTACCCTCCTCTCACTGTGCATTCCTCTGCCATCCTACACACACACACCCTCCACTCCATTCCCATCCCTGGTCCTGCCTCCCTGGTCCTGCCCTGCCGCAGTACAGCACTCACACTGTTTCATCAAGTGCCTCTGTTGCATTACCACGGTCATGTACTGTGCTGCTGGCTGTACAATGCAGCATTATGAAGCTAGCACCTCCTTATCTGGTTGCTGCTGGCTGTCCTATGCTATGTAGCCAGAACACTTTGCTGCATAATGATTTTTCTGACACTTTGGACTGCTGCACTGCACTACCTGACAAGTTTTATTTGTGCATACAGAGCTTCAACAATCCTTATAGCAAGGCATGTTTTTATTGTGGATTGTAGATTGAATTCTGCTTATAGAGGGTGGGTTGAGGTGAGGGCATTATCAGTGACACTTAGCTGATTCACAGATATGTGACGTACAGGGGTTGTTGATGCCCTGGGCTGGCATTCAGTCATATATCGTCAACTTTGGTGCAAAACCTCTTAAGCTCTGAGACATACAGTACAGCTACACGTATCAGGTTAGTTGTGATATTAGGTAATATGAACTTATTCATGAATTACAATTCCCTTACGTGTAGCAATGACATGACATTTATCATCATAAGCCCTCTCTTTGTACCTTATTTGAACTGTCACCTTGGTAATAGAGAAACATACAGTCATTTAGCATTGGTGTTATTTCATTGGTGTGACCAATGTAACCCTCCACATTTTATGATTCTCTCTCACTCCATCTTTTTTACTCTCTCTCCCCCCCCACTCCCTCTTTCTCATCATTTCTCTGTCTAGCTGTCTCTCCCTTATATCACTAAAAGCACCCTGTGCTAGTTAATCTGTGCTTTCCGGCTTTATCTTCCACCTTTTGCTTCTGGCCTACAAATCACAGCTCCATTGACTCCTCTCCCCTCCTCTCCTCCCCTCCTCTCTCCTATCCTTTCCTCTGCCCCACCCTCCCTCCTTCCCTCAGCTCCCTCTCCTCTCCCCAGTCCTTACAGCCTCCTTCAAGCAGGGAGCAGCTGGGGATCTGGTTTCATACGGTCTCTTTTGCATTCTGTCTCTGTCTTTCTCCCTCCCTCCCTCCGTCCATCCCTCCATCCTTCCCTACATGCGATTATAAGCTGCTTTCTTCTTCGTGCATTCTTTGCCGGGCCTGTGGGGTAATTAAAGCTAAATTAACAAAGCATTACATATGCTGTAAGGAACAGTCTGGATGAAGGTCACGCAGAGTAGCACAAACAGACACACACACACACACAGTCCAATTAATTAATACACAAATACACTCTCTGAATAGACCAGTCTCTTGACATTTCTTTTGAAATTCCTCCCTAGCGCCCTCTCATCAGATCCACCAAGGTCTGAACTCGGAAGCAGAGCTCCCGGCTCTTTGGAGTAGCAGCATTCCCTTATACTCCAGACTTGGAGAAAAGGACTAAACCTAATTGCTCTGCAGTGTGTTTGCACCATCTGTGAGCTTTTGCGGTTCCTTCAATTTAAATTCTTAGATTAACGAGATTGGAATGTTCCTATACTGGCAGTGTTCACAACCTAGAATCTGGAGGCTGAGGTTCCACAGATAGTATAATTACTGTAACACCTCGTTGAGTTCTGGATGTGTGTGTGTGTCTGTGTGTGTGGAACAAGATGGTACCGACAGACATGGTCACCCTATTTTTAGCTCCTAGCTAACATTGCAGTCTTTTTTGGGGCTGTTATTTCTTACATTATTTGCTAAGCATGTTTCTTGTATTATTATCTACAGCCGAAAACAACTTTTGGATATTAGATTGGCGGTCACTCACCAACCTTTTGACCAGAAATGTGACTTTCCTGAATTGGATCCTTTGTTTGAACTCCCTGAGGCACTTCCATTCATCCCAGGGGCTGCTCCAAGACGCCGTCGACGGAGAAGAGGAATAAGGAGTGGACTTTTAGTCCGACTCAGGAGGCGTGCATACCATCCACCGCTTCAGAGTATATTACTCGCTAATGTTCAGTCCCTGGACAATAAAGTAGACAAGCTCAGGGTGAGGATCTCCTTCCATAGAGACATCAGGGACTGTAACATACTCTGTTTCACGGAATCATGGCTCTCTCCGGATATACTGTCCCCGTCCATTCAGCCAGCGGGGTTCTCCATCCATCGCACGGACAGGAAGAAATAACTCTCAGGGAAAAAGAAAGGTGGAGGTGTATGTTTTATAATTAACTGATGTTAACTCAAATCCAAGATGGCGTAGTAGTGCAGTTCTGTTTTTGTCGTGTGTCTGTAAATAGCCTGTAAATACCCTGTTTTTTTGTATTTTTCGTACATATTTCCCTATCAGACTTTTCATCCTTCTACAAAATATACTTTCCTGCAACCCGCCTCACTCAATGTGGAACGGATTCTGTTATTGACGTACCTTTTATCTAGAATCTCCAGTTGAAACTAGCTAGCCAGCTAACTAGCTACTTGCTATTAGCCACAGTTAGCGGTATTTCACCCAGAACATTGGATTTTCTTTTTTTTCTGCGGGATTAACTTAATCACTGGACATTAATCACCGGATCACAACTAGCTAGCCGCAACCGAATGGATG
Source organism: Coregonus clupeaformis (assembly GCF_020615455.1). Lineage (NCBI taxonomy): Eukaryota > Metazoa > Chordata > Actinopteri > Salmoniformes > Salmonidae > Coregonus > Coregonus clupeaformis. The sequence continues at coordinate 44,621,723 of NC_059192.1, read as the reverse complement.
TTGCTGTCTGGCTAATCACCACTGCCCCCGATGCAAGCACCAGTTAGCCTCGAGCTAGCCTAGATCCAGGCTCATATCTACCTCTAGGTTTACCGGACGGGAGTAGCCAGCTAACTAGCTACTTGCTATCAGCTACCGTTAGCGGTTTTTCACCATTGTCCGTGGCCTGCACCACTCACCAGCCAGCTCTAGTCTGGACTATTATTCGGCCAGTCTGCACAGCGCGTTATCGACCCAGAACATATCAGTTTTTCTGCCGGAATCACTGAATCACTGGACCTTTAACTCCGGATTCATCGCTACCAGCTAGCTGCAACAAAATGGACGCTGTGGTCTGGCTAATCATCCTGAGCTAGGCCCATCTCCCGGCTATCTACCTCTCTGTCAACCGGACTGGACCACCTAGTGTTGACACGGAGCCCCGTCGATCCTACACGACTGGTCTGCCTACGAAATCGTCTGATGTGGTTACGACGTCGATCACGAAGATTCCATCTGCTAGCCCCGGCCCGCTAGCACACGCTAGCCGTGGCCTCTTACTCGCTAGTGCTTTAGCAGCCTCCGAACTATCCTATTGCTGTTCACCGGACCTTATGATAACTCAGCTATACAGCTGATGTCTGCTGGATTGTTCCTTTTTACGGTACTACATCCTGTTTATGTTTAGCCTCAGCCCAAACATGGTTAGCTTATTGTTGTTTCGGTTATTTCTAATTGTACTATTTCACTGTAGATCCCCCAGCCCAGCTAAACCTGCCTTAGATAGCTCCTTTGTCCCACCCCCCATACACGCGGAGACCGACTCAATTGGTGCCTCCAGTGATGCTATCTCTTTCATTGTTACCCAACGCTTAGGTTTACCTCCACTTTACTCATATCCTTCCATATCCTTGTCTGCCCCCTTTATTCTATGTACCCAACGCACTAGAAGACCAGTTCTTAAAGCCTTTAGCCGTATCCTTATTCTAGTCCTCCTCTGTTCCTCTGGTGATGTAGAGGCTAACCCAGGCCCTGCAGCCCTCAGTATCACTCCTACTCCCCAGGCGCTATCATTTGCTGACTTCTGTAATCGCAAAAGTCTTGGTTTCTTGCACGTAAATATCAGAAGTCTACTTCCTAAGTTTTAGTTATTCACTGCGTTAGCACACTTCGCCAACCCTGATGTTCTAGCAGTGTCTGAATCCTGGCTCAGGAAGGCCACCAAAAATTCTGAAATTTCCATCCCCAACTATAACATTTTCCGTCTAGATAGAACTGCCAAAGGGGGTGGAGTTGCAATCTACTGTAGAGATAGCCTGCAGAGCTCTATCATACTATCCAGGTCTGTGCCCAAACAGTTTGAGCTTCTACTTCTAAAAATCCACCTTTCCAGAAATAAGTCTCTCACTGTTGCCGCTTGCTACAGACCCCCCTCAGCCCCCAGCTGTGCCCTGGACACCATATGTGAATTGATTGCCCCCCATTTATCCTCAGAGTTCGTACTGCTTGGTGACCTAAATTGGGATATGCTTAATACCCCGGCCATCCTACAATCCAAACTAGATGCCCTCAATCTCACGCAAATTATCAACGAACCTACCAGGTACAACCCTAACTCCGTAAACATGGGTACCCTCATAGATATCATCCTGACTAACATACCCTCTAAATACACCTCAGCTGTCTTCAACCAGGATCTCAGCGATCACTGCCTTATTGCCTGCATCCGTAACGGGTCCGCGGTCAAACGACCACCCCTCATCACTGTCAAACGCTCCCTAAAACACTTTAGCGAGCAGGCCTTCCTAATTGACCTGGCCCAGATATCCTGGATGGATATAGATCTCATTCCGTCAGTAGAGGATGCCTGGTTGTTCCTTAAAAGTAATTTCCTCTCAATCTTAAATAAACATGCCCCATTCAAAAATACAGAACTAAGAACCGATATAGCCCCTGGTTCTCCTCAGACTTGACTGCCCTTGACCAGCACAAAAACATCCTGTGGCGTACTGCATTAGCATCAAATAGCCCCCGCGATATGCAACTTTTCAGGGAAGTTAGGAACCAATATACACAAGCAGTCAGGAAAGCAAAGGCTAACTTTTTTCAAACAGAAATTTGCATCCTGTAGCACTAACTCCAAAAAGTTTTGGGACACTGTAAAGTCCATGGAGAATAAGAGCACTTCCTCCCAGTTGCCCACTGCACTGAGGCTAGGAAACACTATCACCACCGATAAATCTACAATAATCGAGAATTTCAACAAGCATTTTGCTACGGCTGGCCATGCTTTCCATCTGGCTACCACTACCCCGGCCACCAACTCTGCACCCTCCGCTGCAACTTGCCCATGCCCCCCGCTTCTCCTTCACACAAATTCAGACAGCTGATGTTCTGAAAGAGCTGCAAAATCTGGACCCCTACAAATCAGCTGGGCTAGACAATCTGGACCCTTTCTTTCTAAAACTAGCCGCCGAAATTGTCGCAACCCCTATTACTAGTCTGTTCAACCTCTCTTTCATAACGTCTGAGATCCCCAGAGATTGGAAAGCTGCCGCGGTCATCCCCCTCTTCAAAGGGGGTGACACTCTAGATCCAAACTGCTATAGACCTATATCCATCCTGCCCTGCCTTTCGAAAGTATTTGAAAGCCAAGTTAACAAACAGATCACCGACCATTTCGAATACCACCGTACCTTCTCCGCTATGCAATCCGGTTTCCGAGCTGGTCATGTGTGCACTTCAGCCACGCTCAAGGTCCTAAACGATATTATAACCGCGATTGATAATAGACAGTACTGTGCAGCCGTCTTCATCGACCTGGCCAAGGCTTTCGACTCTGTCAACCACCGCATTCTTATTGGCAGACTAAATAGCCTTGGTTTCTCAAATGACTGCCTCGCCTGGTTCACCAACTACTTCTCAGATAGAGTTCAGTGTGTCAAATCGGAGGGCCTGTTGTCTGGACCTATGGCAGTCTCTATGGGGGTGCCACAGGGTTCAATTCTTGGGCCGACACTTTTCTCCGTGTATATCAATGATGTCGCTCTTGCTGCTGGTGACTCTCAGATCCACCTCTACGCAGATGACACCATTTTGTATACATCTGGCCCTTCATTGGACACTGTGTTAACAAACCTCCAAATGAGCTTCAATGCCATACAACACTCCAACAGTAGCCTCCAACTCCAAAGGCACCCGCCCACCCGACTAGAATCACCACTCTCGACGGGTCTGACCTAGAGTATGTGGACAACTACAAATACCTAGGTGTCTGGTTAGACTGTAAACTCTCCTTCCAGACTCACATAAAGAATCTCCAATCCAAAGTTAAATCTAGAATCGGCTTCCTATTTCGCAACAAAGCCTCCTTCACTCATGCTGCCAAACATGCCCTCGTAAAACTGACTATCCTACCGATCCTTGACTTCGGCAATGTCATTTACAAAATAGCCTCCAACACTCTACTCAGCAAATTGGATGTAGTCTATCACAGTGCCATCCGTTTTGTCTCCAAAGCCCCTTACACTACCCACCACTGTGACCTGTACGCTCTTGTTGGCTGGTCCTCACTACATGTTCGTCGTCAAACCCACTGGCTCCAGGCCATCTATAAATCACTGCTAGGCAAATCCCCGCCTTATCTTAGCTCATTGGTCACCATAGCAGCACCCACCCATAGTCTGCGCTCCAGCAGGTATATCTCACTGGTCATTCCCAAAGCCAAAACCTCCTTTGGCCGCCATTCCTTCCAGTTCTCTGCTGCCAAGGACTGGAACGAATTGCAAAAATCTCTGAAGCTGGAGACTCTTATCTCCCTCACTAACTTTAAGCATCAGTTGTCAGAGCACCTTACCGATCACTGCACCTGTACACAGCCCATCTGAAATTAGCCCACCCAACTACCTCATCCCTATATTGTTATTTATTTTGCTCTTTTGCACCCCAGTATCTCTATTTGCACATAATCTCTTGCACATCTAGCATTCCAGTGTTAATACTATTGTAATTATTTTGCACTATAGCCTATTTATTGCCTTACCTCCATAACTTGCTACATTTGCACACACTGTATATATATTTTCTGTTGTATTTTTGACTTTATGTTTTTTTACCCCATATGTAACTCTGTGTTGTTTTTATCGCACTGCTTGCTTTATCTTGGCCAGGTCGCAGTTGTAAATGAGAACTTGTTCTCAACTGGCTTACCTGGTTAAATAAAGGTGAAATTAAAAATAAATTTAAAAAAACTACTCATGGTGTGATTGTGGTAACGTACAGGAACCCAAGTCCTTTTTTTCTCCCGATCTGGAATACCTCACCATCAAAGGCATTACCTCCTAAGATAATTTTCTTCGGTCATTGCCACAGCCATATTCCTCCCCAAGCTGACGGCTCTCAAGGAACTACACTGGATTTGTGCAAACTGGAAACCGCATATCCTGAGGACGCATTTGTTGTTACAATTACCTGGCGCCGACGAAGATGGCAGCCTCACAACTAGCTCTTTGGAAACTTTGCAGTATTTTGTTTTTTAATGTATTCTTTTTTACATTATTAGCTCAGAAAGTGTTTTGCATTACTTACAGCCGGGAAAAATGATTGGATATCAGAGCGGTGGTAACTCACCAGCATTATGACCAGGAATACGACTTTCCCGAAGCAGATCCTTTGTTTGCTCTCCCCAGAGCAACTGAACTGATTCCAGCGGCTGACCCAAAACATCACCGGTGGAGGAGAGGCACTCGGAGCGGCCTGCTGGTCCGACTTAGGAGGCGCGCACACCACCCACCGCTTCCAAGTATTCTACTCGCTAATGTTCAATCTTTAGTTAACAAAGTTGACGAACTACAGGCAAGGATTTCTTTCCAGAGAGACATCAAGGCCTGCAACATACTCTGTTTCACGGAAACATGGCTCTCTTGGGATATTCTGTCGGAATTGGTCCAGCCAGATGGGTTCTCAGTTCATCGCGCAGACAGGAATAAATATCTCTCCGGGAAGCAGAAGGGTGGAGGTGTGTGTTTCATGATTAACGACTCGTGGTGTAATTGTAGTAACATAGAGGAACTCGAGTCCTTCTGTTCACCCGACCTAGAATATCTCACAATCAAATGCCGACCGTATTATCTCCCAAGAGAATTTTCTTCAGTTATAGTCACGGCCGTGTATATCCCCCCTCAAGCCGATACCACGACAGCCCTCAAAGAACTTCACTGGACCTTATGCAAACTGGAAACCACATATCCTGAGGCTGCATTGATTGTAGCCGGGGATTTTAACAAAGCAAATTTGAGGATTAGGCTGCCGAAGTTCTATCAACATATCGACTGTTGTACTCGCGCTGCTAAAATCCTCGACCATTGCTATTCAAACTTCCGGGATGTTTATAAGGCCCTCCCCCGCCCTCCTTTCGGCAAATCTGACCACGACTCCATTTTGCTTCTCCCTTCCTATAGGCAGAAACTCAAACAGGAAGTACCCGTGCTAAGGACTATTCAACGCTGGTCTGACCAATCGGCATCCACGCTTCAAGATTGTTTTGATCACGTGGACTGGGATATGTTCCGGGTAGCTTCCGAAAATAATTTAGACATATACACTGAAACAGTAACTGAGTTTATCAGGAAGTGTATAGGTGATGTTGTGCCCACTGTGACTATTAAAACCTACCCTAACCAGAAACTGTGGATAGACCGCAGCATTCGCGCAAATCTGAAAGCGCGAACCACCGCATTCAACCATGGCAAGGTGACTGGGAATATGGCAGAATACAAACAGTGTAGCTACTCGCTCCGCAAGGCAATTAAACTGGCAAAACTTCAGTACAGAGACTAAGTGGAGTCGCAATTCTACGGCCCAGACACGAGACGTATGTGGCAGGGTCTACAGACAATCACGGACTACAAAAAGAAAACCAGCCACGTCGCAGACACCGACATCTCGCTTCCAGACAAGCTAAACACCTTCTTCGCCCGCTTTGAGGATAACACAGTGCCACTGATGAGGCCCACTACCAAGGACTGTGGCCTCTCCTTCTCCATGGCCGACGTGATTAAGACATTTAAGCATGTTAACACCCGCAAGGCTGCCGGCCCAGACGGCATCCCTAGCCGCGTCGTCAGAGCATACGCAGACCAGCTGGCTGGTGTGTTCATGGACATATTCAATCTCTCCCTTTCCCAGTATGCTGTTCCCACATGCTTCAAGAGGGCCACCATTGTTCCTGTACCCAAGAAAGCAAAGGTAACTGAACTAAATGACTATCGCCCTGTAGCACTCACCTCTGTCATCATGAAGTGCTTTGAGAGACTAGTCAAGGATCATATCACCTCTACCTTACCTGTCACCCTAGACCCACTTCAATTTGCTTACCGCCCCAATAGATCCACAGACGATGCAATTGCCATCACTCTGCACACTGCCCTATCCCATCTGGACAAGAGGAATACCTATAAGAATGCTGTTCATTGACTATAGCTCAGCATTCAACATCATAGTACCCTCCAAGCTCATCATTAAGCTCGAGGCCCTGGGTCTGAACTGTTAAATAGCCATCACTAGCACATTAGAGGCTGCTGCTGCCTATTGAAATCACTGGCCACTTTAAGAAATGGAACACTAGTAACTTTAATAATGTTTACATATCTTGCACTACTCATCTAATATGTATATACTGCATTCTATTCTATAATATTCTTCTGTATCTCATTGCTTGTCCATGTATATATTCTTAAATCCCATTCCTTACTTTTTTGTGTGTATTGGGTATATGTTGTGAAATTGTTAGATATTACTGCACTGTCGGAGCTAGAAGCACAAGCATTTCGCTACACCCACTATAACATCTGCTAAACACGTGTATGTGACAAATAAAATTTGATTTGATTTGTAACTGGGGACTTTAATAAAGGAAATTTGAGGAAAACGCTACCGAAGTTTTATCAACACATCTCCTGTGCTACTCGTTCATCGAGCACTCTTGACCATTGCTACTCTACCTTCTGGGACGGCTACAAGGCCCTCTTCCGCCCTCCCTTCGGATCACACCTCCATTCTGCTCCTCCCCTCCTACAGGCAGAATCTTAAACACGAAGTACCTGTGGTAAAGAGTGACTCCGCTGTCCTCACGACGCCAGGACAGCGGAGTCACTCACCACCTTCCGGAGGCATTTGAAACCCCACCTCTTTAAGGAATACCTGGGATAGGATAAAGTAATCCTTCTACCCCCCAAAAAAAATTGTAAAGTGGTTATCCCACTGGCTATAGGGTGAACGCACCAATTGGTGAGTCGCTCTGGATAAGAGCGTCTGCTAAATGACGTAAATGTGCCCTTGAGCAAGGCACTTAACCCTAATTGCTCCTGTAAGTCGCTCTGGATAAGAGCGTCTGCTAAATGACTAAAATGTAAATGTAAATGTAAAGACTGCTCGACGTTGGTCTGACCAATCGGAATCTATGCTTCAAGATTGTTTGGATCACGCAGACTCTGAAATGTTCCAGGTTGCCTCTGAGAGTAGTATTGACGTATACACTGACTCGGTAACTGAGTTCATCAAGAAGTTCATAGAGGATATTGTTCCCACAGTGACGATTAGAACTTATCCAAACCAAAAACTGTGGATATATGGCAGCATTCGCGCAAAACTGAAAGCGCAAACCGCATGGACGAGTACAAACAGTCCAGCTATGCCCTCTGTAAGGCAATCAAACAGGCAAAATGACAGTAGAGGGACAAAGTAGAGTCGCAATTCAGCAGCTCAGACCCGAGACTTATGTGGCAAGACAATCACAGATTATAAAGGGAAAGCCAGCCACATCCCGGACAAGCTAAACACCTTCTTCGCCCGTTTCGAGGAAAACAGTGCCGCCGACGCGGGCCACCGCTGCTCACGTGGACTGTGAGCTCAGGTTCCCCTTGGCTGACATGAGTAAGACATTTAAGCGTGTTAACGACAAGACAGCCTACAGGGAGGAGGTGAGGGCCCTGGCAGAGTGGTGCCAGAAAATTAACCTCTCCCTCAACGTCAACTAAAAACGAAGGAGCTGATCGTGAACAGCAGAGAGAGCACGCCCCCATCCACATCGATGGGGCCGCAGTGGATAGGGTGAAAAGCTTCAAGTTCCTCTGCATGCACATCACTGACAATCTGAAATGGTCCATCCACAAAAACAGTGTGGTGAAGAAGGCGCAATTACACCGTCCTCAACTGCAGGGCTCTCCAGAGGGTGGTGCGGTCAGCCCAACACATCACCGGGGGCACACTGCGTGCCCTCTAGGACATCTACAGCACCCTGTGTCACAAAAAGACCATCAAGGACCTCAGCCACCCGAGCCAGGGCCTGTTCACCCCGCTGTCATCTAGAACGTGGAAGCTGTGATCAAGAGACTGAAAAACAGCTTCTATCTCCAGGCCATCAGACTGTAAAATAGTCACCACTAGCCGGCCTCTGCCCAGTACCATGCCCTGAACTTAGTCACTGTTCTAGCCGACTACCACCTGGTACTCTACCCTGCACCTTAGAGACTGCTGCCCTATGCACATAGTCATTCAACACTGGTCACTTTAATCATGTAAATAATGTAATAATGTTTACATACTGTTTTACCTACTTTTTATGTGACCGACCGGCTCGATTCTTATGTAGCAAAATTTGAAATTGTGTTTTTTACATTGGAACAATGGGAAAGTAATTGAGGAACAATGGGAAAGTAATTCTGCTTTGAAAGTTGATAAACTTAACCTCACTTTTGAGAAAATGGCCCTTGAATGTTTTGGTAAACCTACTGGAGAGCTCTTCATTGTCTAAACCCATTCAGCATCGTTGACACCTTCGTATGCCTTAGCCCTACCTATCTCTTTAAGGAGTCACATGTGAGACCATGTACTAAACAACCAAATAGTTCAAGACTAAAGGCTGGTTTATATTACGGGTGTATTCGTAAATTCAATCTGGAGTGCCAGAGTGCGCTCTGGGTGTTCGTAAACTCAGAGCGTTGTCAGATTGTCCATTCGTAAATTCAGAGCGTTTCGCTCTCATAGCGTTCAGAGCGCACACTGGACGCTCTGGCCGAGGAGTTGGGTTGATCCGAGCGTTCTGAACCTAACAACAGCAGTTAAGCTCCAAACCTAACTGGCTAACGTTGGCTAGCTTGCTAGCTACTTCCAGACACATGAGAGAACAGCTCACTCTGACCATTTTACTCACCCTAGCAGAGCTGGTTAAGCTGTTTTTATGTTAACCAGAGCGTTGGTGACTGTAACTGTGCTGCTGGCAACAATTTAATTACTCTTTCTGCCAACGTTTACTGACACCGGCCGTATTCAACGGGTGTTGAACATTCGTAAATTCGTCAGTTATTCTGCGCTCTGGCACACTCAGACCAGAGTGCTCTGATAGCCGGTGCGAATTTACCAGCTACATCTATCGACATTTGTCGCAGTGACATCATTAACATTCTATTGAAATGGTTACTTGCATAGTGGAGTCTTTTGTTCAGACATGTAGCTAGCTAGCAAACAATGAACCATAATCCCAACTCATAATGTTACTACCCTGCATGATTCTGCAGGTAGCTAACCAACCAGGTTCAATATTAGCTAGCTAACATTAGGCTATAACTAGCAATGCAAATGGCTCTGAGAATAATGCTACTACACAGATCATACACGTAACTTTAGCTAGCGAGCAAGCCAGCTAACATTAGCTAGCTACCTAACAGTACGCTTTAACTTGAAATGAAAACGACTTTCTGACAAAATTAGAAACGTGTAATATCTGAAAATGTAGCTAGACTATCTTACCCGTATACATGGATGGACGCTTCTCCCTCTCTGTCACGGATGCCATGGTCGCCCTTAGTTTGAAGATGTAATCCGGAGACAGGTGTTTTATACAGCCTTCTGTGTGTTCTCTTTTCGACTCCCTCTGCATATTTGCAATCAAACGCCAGAATTTCTTCCATCTCCTTAGCTATCATATTCTAATTCCACTGGGCCTTCCACTGATTTCAAAACTCGGTCCTCCAGAAAGTGGAGAGCAACACTTTTGCAGTTCTACTACGTGATATATATTTTTTAAAGCCACTTTAGAAAGGATTACCTACACATACTGACCAGCTCATGTTATAGACAGAAGCTCGCTACATGGCAGACCAATCCGAACTCATCTCTCGGCATGTCCAGCCGATCCATTATCTCAGCCAATCATGCCTAGCGGGAAGGTTCCTGTCTTTTTCCGTGGCTAAACCAACTAAGCTCGTAATTTAACCATTTTATTCGTATTTACAGATGGCATACAAGTTTGTTATTAAGGCTCATGAAAGTTCACATGTTCCAGAAGGTATTTCTGCCAAAAAACGCATTTTGAGTTTAAAATAAAGTTCCAATGGCTCTCCTGTGAAGTAGTGACACGCGGCATGCGTCTAGATTCCTGAAACGAGTCACATATGTACTGTATCTAGTCAAGGCTCATCGTAAATAACTACTGCAGTACACACCTTTTCTATTCATATACTGTCTATACACACCATCATATACAGTACATATATATTTATATTCTCATATATATAAAAATTATAAACGCAACATGCAACAATTTCAAAGATTTTACAGAGTTACAGTTCATAAGAGGAAATCAGTCAATTGAAATAAATGTATTAGGCCCTAATCTATGACTGGGAATATAGATATGCATCTGTTGGTCACAGATACTGTACCTTAAAGAAATGGGCCTCAGAATGGGCCTCAGGATCTCGTCACGGTATTTTTGTTATCCCCAGCACAAGGTGCACCTGTGTAATGATCATGCTGTTTAATCAGCTTCTTGATATGTCACAGCTGTCAGGTGGATGGATTATCTTGGCAAAGGAGAAATGCTCACTAACAGGGATATAAAGACATTTGTGCACAACATTTGAGAGAAATACATTTCTGTTATCTTTTATTTCAGCTCATGAAACATGGGACCAACACTTTACATGTTGCATTTATATTGTTGTTCAGTGTATTTATATTCCAGACTCTGACATTGCTCATTCTGATATTTCTTAATTCCTTTCTTTTTATTTTTGGGATTTGTGTGTATTGTTTTGAATTGTTAGGCACTGTTGGAGCTAGAAACATAAGCATTTCGCTGCTCTTGCGATTACCAGTTTCATACATCTCTACCCACTATCTTCCCTTCTCCACCTACTCTATCTTTGTCCACCACATAATAAACAGCTTTAAATCCCACCTCATGGGATAATTCCTATTAACTCCCATCATTAAACACTACACACATTTGCTGCCATATCTTCCCAACCCTGTTTTCTCATTATTATTATTAATTATTTTTTCCCCCCCATGCATCCAAATGGTGTGCTTACATGTTCAGTCCAATTGCCACAGGTCTGCTGTATGTGGAGCAGCAGTGGACTGCAGTAATTACCGGCTCCTGGTCCTGGCTGATCCTCTACACAGGGCAGGAATGTTAATGCCTTATCAGCCCCAGTGCAGAGGAGAGCCTGCCAGGGTCCCTCAGAAGGAAGCAGAGTCCACTGAAAGCGCTATGGGGTGGGCTTGGGTGGGGCGCCTCACTCTGGATCCTCTGTTATGCATACTCACTCCCGTAGCAGTGCAGAGGAGACCCACCAAGGTCCCTGAGAGTGGGGTCAGGTGATGTACAGGTTCCATTTTAGGACACCCCACAAGGGCCCAAAGGATGAGGAGTGAGGATAAGAAGTGACATTTGACTCAAGGAAGGGTGAAGATTGAGGCTGAGGGTGTCATAAAATTGACATTGTTGTTGGGGGGCTTCTGGAGCCTCTGTTATATCCACTTCAATAGCAGTGTATTCCACATGCAGCACCCTCTTCCCAAACCAGCCATTACTCTCTCTAAGGCAGTTTGGGGAAAAGAGGGGAAGTACTGTATCTGTAATGAAATTATTCCTGCTCCTCCGTATAAGCTTGTTCTCAGAGCTCATCCCTCTCTCACAGTCACTGGAGTGTGTAACCTTTTATTTGGCTGTAATCCAGTCTAGCTCATATGTTTCTCTGAAGAGAACCAACAGCTCCTAGCCCCCTAATTCATACCAGCCCAGCCTAATCCACAGACTATATTTTTATCTCTGCATTGTTGGGCCCTTAAGTAAGAAATGTCACTGTTGTTTACAAAGCATGTGACAAATACAACTTTATTTTAGACAGACAGACCCTTTTTAACAAACCACTCTTATGTATCACAAAGCATTTTCAGTTTTCTCAGTAGAATAATTCAAAAACCATGTCTGGATTGAGTTATACTTTACAAAGAGTGTGAAAGAGTATACCCAGCTAGCGCATAACATTCTGAGAACCATATGTTTCTTTGAGCTTGGTAAGAATGTGGTTGTCCTATGGTTATTTTGCATGAAACTTTCCAAAAACTTTCTAGGAATGTGCAGGATAGTTGCTTGGCTTTGTAACATTCTGAGCACACTTAAGGAACTTGACCAAAACATTTATTTTAAAAAATTGTACCTTAACCCGAACGTTTCCTAAAAGTTCAAACATGGTTACATTTCATTTACATTTTGAAACTTTCTCCAACTGGTTTGACATTAAGAAACAATGTTCCTATGTGGGAATTTCAGTATTTCAGCATAACATTTCAGCAAAATATTTGTATGAACATAACAAGATTCAACAACTGAGACATAAACTGAACAAGTTCCACAGACATGTGACTAACAGAAATTGAATAATGTGTCCCTGAACAAAGGGGGGGTCAAAATCAAAAGTAACAGTCAGTATCTGGTGTGGTCACCAGCTGCATTAAGTACTGCAGTGCGTCTCCTCCTCATGGACTGCACCAGATTTGCCAGTTTTTGCTGTGAGATGTTACCCCACTCTTCCACCAAGGCACCTGCAAGTTCCCAGACATTTCTGGGGGGAATGGCCCTAGCCCTCACCCTCCGATCCAACAGGTCCCAGACGTGCTCAATGGGATTGAGATCCGGGCTCTTCGCTGGCCATGGCAGAACACTGACATTCCTTTCTTGCAGGAAATCACGCACAGAACGAGCAGTATAGCTGGTGGCATTGTCATGCTGGAGGGTCATGTCAGGATGAGCCTGCAGGAAGGGTACCACATGAGGGAGGAGGATGTCTTCCCTGTAACGCACAGCGTTGAGATTGCCTGCAATGGTGTATCTCGGGCAGTTGTTGTTGCCATCCTGTACTTGTCCCGCAGGTGTAATGTTCGGATGTACCAATCCTGTGCAGGTGTTGTTACACGTGGTATGCCACTGCGAGGACGATCAGTGTCTAACAGGACGGACCTTGCAATTTACTGCCCTGGCCACATCTGCAGTCCTCATGCCTCCTTGCAACATGCCTAAGGCACGTTCACGCAGATGAGCAGGGACCATGGGCATCTTTCTTTTGATGTTTTTCAGAGTCAAGTCATAACTGTGACCTTAGTTGCCTACCGTCTGTAAGTTGTTAGTGTCTTAACGACCGTTCCACAGGTGCATGTTCATTAATTGTTTATGGTTCATTGAACAAGCATCGGAAACAGTGTTTAAACCCATTACAATGAAGATCTGTGAAGTTATTTGGATTTTTACGAATTATCTTTGTAAGACAGCGTCCTGAAAAAGGGATGTTTCTTTTTTTGCTGAGTTTACATTCCGTTCTCAGCATCAACAAAACTCTCTCTATTCTCTATCTTGTTAAGTGTGTTCAGGTGTGTTGGCCACACCTACTGATTGGCCACACATGCTCTTAATGAGTGCTTGTTTCCTTTGAAATGGGGTCTGTTTGAATAGACTAAAATGAACAGCTTTGTATGTGTTAAAAATACATGGCAAGCTAGCTCCATCCCGGTGGCACAGTGGACTAATTCCATGGATAGAGAACAGAAGATTATAGGTTCGAATCTAACTGATGCCGTGTCACAATAAAAAAATAAATGTGTTTACATATTTAATGCCCAAGGAAATGCACTGTGTCCTAGTGTATCTGTGCTTAGAGTTTAAAAAAGTTAAACCAAAATAAGCTAACAGTGTTATTAAAAGTCTTTTTTAAACATTCAGTGATTGTTTTAAGGAAGTTATTCAAAAACCTCCAAATAACCTATATTTTCTGTTCTCAGAACATTAAAAAACCCTCCAAGGAAAACATTCAGGGAACCATAGTCAAATGTTCTCATAACCTCCCTGCAACCTAAACATTTATGTTCCAAGAACAGGCAAAATGTTCACTTCTGTTCTCAGAACTTTTCAAAAATGTTCAGTTTTACCGGTTATGAAACTTATGGCTTCGTTCCCAGAACCAATGGGAGACCAAAAACTTTAGTTCCCACAACTTCCAAGCAACCAATCATTTAATTATTTAAACACATACCCTACCATTCCCTTACATTTCATATGTCGTTCTGTCAGATAATCATTTCCTGTCAGATTTCATAGCAGGTAATAGAAGTCAGAGAGCAGAGAAATAATAGAAGAGATAAAGAAAGAGAATGTGTCTATATATACACTCATATACAAAACATTAAGAATACCTGCTCTTTCCATGACATTGACTGACCAGGTGAAGCTATGATCCCTTGTTGATGTCACTTGTTAAATTCACTTCAATCAGTGTAGATGAAAGGGAGGAGACAGTTTAAAGAAGGATTTTTAAGCCTTGAGACAATTGAGACATGGATTGTGTATTTGTGTCATTCAGAGGGCGAATGGGCAAGCCAAAAAATGTAAGTGCCTTTGAACAGGGTACGGTAGTAGGTGCCAGGCATACCGGTTTGTGTCAAGAACTGCAACGCTGCTGGGTTTTTCAAGCTCAACGGTATCCCGCGTGTATCAAGAATGGTCCACCACCCAAAGGACATCGAGCCAACTTGACACAACTGTGGGAGGCATTGGAGTCAACATGGGCCAGCATCCCTGTGGAACGCGTTCGACACCTTGTAAAATCCATTCCCTGACGAATTGAAGCTGTTCTGGGGGCAAAAGTGGAGGTGGGGGGTGCAACTCAATATTAGGAGGGTGTTCCTAATGTTTGGTATACTCAGTGTATTTAAGGCTTTCTTCCCACCACCTGACTGAGTGTCCCTGGCTCTGGCTCTGCTTCAGTGGTACTGGTGCAAGGGTGGTCATTAAAGCTGTTTGCTCCTGGCTGGAGTGATCTCCGCACGTCCGTTTCCAGGACAGCATTGAGCTCACAGCACTGGTGGGTAAATCCCACAGGATTAGAGCCGGCGCGAAGACCAGTCCTTGTCTGATCATTGGTACATTGTTTCTAGGCACTTGGGCTTTGGCTGCCTGGCAGATTGAATGAGAGGGAGTGTGTGTGAGAGAGAGAGAAAGGAATGAAAAGAGAGAGAGTGTAATAGAGAGAATGAGAGTTTATGAGAGAGAGAGAGAGAGAGAGAGAGAGAGAGAGAGAGATGAAAAGGCAAGTGAGTGCTCAGCTAGATAAGTGTTCTCTGCAATTATACTTGCAGCAGAGTTAGAGGACACTTGGTGTGATCCAAGTGATTATCCAAGGTGAGTTACAGAGAGCTGCCATTATGGGGACAATGTAGTTATGGTGACATTGGAGTTCTCCTCTTTCATGGCTGTAATGTACAGTAGAGATGATGGGATACACACTTTCACACTCATCGTATGCTGCTGCTACTCTGTTCTTTATTTTACTCAAATATTGTCTCTCCTGATGCCTAGTCACTTTACCCTGCCTTTATGTACAGTGCATTTGGAAAGTATTCAGACCCCTTGCCTTTTCCACATTTTGTTACGTTACAGCCTTATTCTAAAATTGATTAAAACAGTTTATTTTTTTGTGTGTGTGTGCCAATGTATATAAAAAAAACTGATATTACATTTACATAAGTATTCAGACCCTTTTCTCAGTACTTTGTTGAAGCACCTTTGGCAGTGATTACAGCCTCAAGTCTTCTTGGGTATGACACTACAAGCTTGGCACAACTGTATTTGGGGAGTTTCTCCCATTCTTCTCTGCAGATCCTCTCAAGCTCTGTCAGGTTGGATGGGTAGCGTCGCTGCACAGCTATTTTCAGGTCTCTCCAGAGATGTTCAATCGGGTTCAAGTCCGGACTCTGGCTGGGCCACTCAAGGACATTCAGAGACTTGTCCTAAAGCCACTCCTGCGTTGTCTTGGCTGTGTGCTTAGGGTTGTTGTCCTGTTGGAAGGTGAATCTTCGCCCCCAGTCTGAGGTCCTGAGCGCTCTGGAACAGGTTCATCTTTCCCTCGATCCTGACTAGTCTCCCAATCCCTGCCGTTGAAAAACATCCCCCACAGCAGAATGCTGCCACCACCATGCTTCACTGTAGGGATGGTGCCAGGTGTCCTCCAGACGTTACGCTTGGCATTCTGGTTTCATCAGACCAGATAATCTTGTTTCTCATGGTCTGAGAGTCCTTTAGGTGCCTTTTGGCAAACTCCAAGCGGGCTGTCATTTGCCTTACTGAGGAGTGGCTTCAGTCTGGCCACTCTACCATAAAGGCCTGATTGATGGAGTGCTGCAGAGATGGTTGTCCTTCTAGAAGGTACTCCCATCTCTACAAAGGAACTCTAGAGCTCTGTCAGAGTGACCATCGGGTTCTTGGTCACCTCCCTGACCAAGGCCCTTTTCCGCCGATTGCTCAGTTTGGCCAGGTGGCCAGTCTTGGTGGTTCCAAACTTCTTCCATTTAAGAATGATGGAGGCCACTGTGTTCTTGGGGATCTTCAATGCTGCAGACATTTTTTGGTACCCTTTCCCAGATCTGTACCTCGACACAATCCTGTCTCGGAGCTCTACGGACAATTCCTTCGACCTCATGTCTTGGTTTTTGCTCTGACATGCACTGACCTTATATAGACAGGTGTGTGCCTTTCCAAATCATGTCCAATCAATTGAATTTACCATCTCAAGGATGATGAATGGAAACAGGATGCACCTGAACACAATTTCAAGTTTATAGCAAAAGGTCTGAATACTTATGTAAATAAGGTATTTCTGTTTTTTATTTTTGATAAACCTGTTTTCGCTTTGTCATTATGGGGTATTGTGTATAAATTGAGGACATTTATTTTGTTAAGCAATTTTAGAATAAGGCTGTAACGTAACAAAATGTGGAAAAATTCAAGCGGTCTGAATATTGGTCCCGTGTGGCTCAGTTGGTAGAGCATGGCGCTTGCAACGCCAGGGTTGTGGGTTCGATTCCCACGGGGGACCAGTATGAAAAGATTATGAAAATGTATGATCTCACTACTGTAAGTTGCTCTGGATAAGAGCGTCTGCTAAATGACTAAGATTTACTTTCCGAATGCATTATCTACCTCAATTACCTCGTACTCCTGCACAGCGATATGGTACTGGTACTAATACTCCCTGTATATAATTTAGTTTCATTCTTGTGTATTTTATTTCTCTTTTGTTAGTATTTTTTATCTCTGCATCGTTGTGAAGAGCAAGCATTTCACTGTAAAGTCTACATCCGTTCCGGTTGTATTCGGTACATGTGACAAATAAAATGTGATTGATTGATTGATTGGGATAGTATCTGGTCTTGATGCCAGTAAGTGACATATAACTAATATGTCAGCTTAGGTGACATATATTTACAAAATGTCAATATTTGACATATTCTAATGATGCCATGTTGGTATTTGTGTATTTAGTGGAAATGTCTGTAATGTGGCCCTTCATTATTATACCAATAAAGATTTGACTGTATATGAGTGCCCAATATGGCACACAATATCATACTTTGTCCCAGGGGTGCTGTGAGTTGGTTGGATATATTATGGACATGTTCATATCCATTTGGTGAAACTGATACCCTTACATTCTTTCACTCCCCTGAAATGTCCTGTCAAGTCACATTACATGCTGCAAGATTCTGTGCAAAATAGGGACTGACAGTCCCAGATGAATTTAGATGGAGGTATCCTGTCTGGGACTAAACTTTAATAGATTACATTTTATGGTGATGGGGCTTTCCCCTGTCATTCAGCTTTCATTTATACCTTCCACATTCTCCCTCTTTTTCTCTCTCACTCTAAATATTTGGTTTCAGCGGGTTAAACCAGACAGAAGGCTATGTTCAAGTGAAACAATGGTGAGCGGCTGAGTGCAGCATTCAGTCTGGTTTAACCAGGCTTGTTGAGACTCCCTTGTTGTTCCTCTTTTCCAGGTTCAGATTTCATTCAAATGATCTTTGATCAATGTCTGTTATCTCTATTGACATTAACGAATATGTTAACGAAAATGTTAACGATACTATAATTGCGGCGATTGAATGGCGTGTTTGGCCAGATTCGCCCTTGTCGCTTCTTTCCATTTTATTCAAGCTGCCCATGAGCCACAGTGTTGTTAGCAGCTAGCGGTGGTGAGAAAAGAAAAGCCTCAAATTGGGTTTGGCACTAGGCTTTAATGGTCTAAATAAAAATCTGTTTTATCCAGTAGCAACCACTAGCCTGGCCACCAGCTGGTCCTCCAATCCACTAGGCTCTTTCCCATCCCATCGCACATCTGTCCGAGTGCACTTCAATCAGGCTCTCAATATGGTCCGTAGCTTTTTATAGCACACGGCGGTCTGCACTCGAATGCTTTTCAATTAAGTCAATTGGCTCCCGATGATGTAGGTTTAACTTGATTCAGCATTGATTGCCGGATCAGCCCCTCCCTGGAAAAGCTTAATGGTGGACTTGTTTTGGTTTGATAAGGGGGTATCACACATGTGCATGTTCATCCACACTAGTCCTCACACAAATGCGTACGTACAGTGCATTCTGAAAGTATTCAGTCCCCTTCACTTTTTCCACATTTTGTTACGTTGCAGCCTTATTCTAAAATTGATTAAATTGCCCCCCCCCCCCAGCCTTATTCTAAAATTGATTAAAAACTTAAAACTCTCATGGTCTGAGAGTCCTTTAGGTGCCTTTTGGTAAACTCTTTATACTGAGGAGTGGCTTCCATCTGGCCACTCTACCATAAAGGTTGGTGAAGTGCTGCAGAGATGGTTGTCCTTCTGGAAGGTTCTCCCATCTCCACAGAGGAACTCTGGAGCTCTGTCAGAATGACCATCAGGTTCACCTCCCTGACCAAGGCCCTTCTCCCCACGATTTTTCAGTTTGGCCAGCTCTAGGAAGTGTCTTGGTGGTTCCAAACTTCTTCCATTTAAGAATGATGGAGGCCACTGTGTTCTTGGGGACCTTCAATTCTGCAGAAATGTTTTGGTACCCTTCCCCAGATCCTGTCTCGGAGCTCTACGGACAATCCCTTCGACCTCATGGCTTGGGTTTTGCTCTGACATGCACTGTCAACTGTGGGACCCTATATAGACAGGTGTGTGCCTTTCCATATCATGTCCAATCAATTGAATTTACCACAGGTGGACTCCAATCAAGTTGTAGACACATCTCAAGGATGATCAATGGAAACCAGATGCACCTGAGCTCAATTTCGAGCAAAGGGTCTGAATACTTACGTAAATAAGTTATTATTTTCATTTTTATTTGCAAAAATATCTAAAAACCTGTTTTCACTTTGTCATTATTGTGTGTAGATTGAGGAGGAAAATGTTTTATTTAATCCATTTTAGAATAAGGCTGTAACGTAACAAAATGTGGAAAAAGGGAAGTGGTCGGAATATTTACAGAATGCACTGCACATGCACGCATGCACACACACAAGCACACACACACATACACGTTATGTCCTTTCAGGAAAGTGTAATGACCAAGTGAATGAGTTACAGTGCCTTCAGAAAGTATTCACACCCCTTGACTTTTTCCCATTTTGTTGTGTTACAAAGTGAGATTAAAATGGATTTATTTGTCATTTTTTGTCAACGATCTTCACAAAATACTCTAATGTCGAAGTAGAAGAAAATGTGAACATTTTTTAAAATTCATTCTAAAAAAATTAAACACTAATATACCTTGACTAGACAAGTATTCAACCCCCTGAGTTACAATAACCTTTGGCAGCGATTACAGCTGTGAGTCTTTCTGGAAAAGGTATCTTAAGAGCTTTCCACACCTGGATTGTACAATATTTGCACATTATTCACAAAAATCCTCATCTCTGTCAAGTTGGTTGTTGGTCATTGCTTGTCAGCCAAGTCTTGCCATATATTTTAAAGCCAATTTAAGTCAGAACTGTAACTAGGCCACTCAGGAACATTCAATGTAATCTTGGTAAGCAACTACAGTGTATATTTGGTTTTGTGTTTTAGGTAATTGTCCTTCTGAAAGGTGAATTTGTCTCCCAGTGTCTGTTGGAAAGCAGACTGAACCAAGTTTTCCTCTAGGATTTTACCTGTGCTTAGCTTTATTCCGTTAGCTCTATTCTTTTTTATCCCAAAAACCTCCCTTGCCGATGACAAGCCTACCCATAACATGATGCAGCCACCACCACGCTTGAAGATATGAAGAGTGGTACTCAGTGATGTGTTGTGTTGGATTTGCCCCAAACATAACACTTTTTGTTCAATCTGTAATTTATGTTAGTGTTGTGGAGTAACTACAATGTTGTTGATCCATCATCAGTTATCTCCTATCACAGCCATTAAACTCTGACACCATTTTAAAATCACCATTGTCCTCTTTGTGAAATCCCTGAGCGGTTTCCTTCTTCTCCGGCAACTGAATTAGGAAAGGTGCCTGTATCATTGTAGTGATTGGCTGTATTGATACACCATCCAAAGTGTAATTAATAACTGCACCATGCTCAAAGGGATACTCAATGTCTGTGTTTTTTTGTATTAGTTTTTTTAGTTTTTTTACCCATCTACCAATAGGTGCCCTTCTTTGCGAACCATTAGAAAACATCCCTGGTCTTTGTGGGTGAATCGGTACTTGAAATTCACTGCTCGACTGAGGGACCTTACAGATAATTGTATGTGTGGGGTACAGAGATGGGGTAGTCATTTAAAAATCATGTTAAATACTATTATTGCACACATAATGAGTCCATGCAATTTTATTATGTGACTTGTTAAGCACATTTATACTCCTGAACTTATTTAGGCTTGCCAGAACAAAACGGTTGAATACTTATTGACTCGAGACATTTCAGCTTTTTATTTTGTATTAATTTGTAAATATTTCTAAAATCATAATTCCACTTTTACATTATGGGGTATTGTGTGTACATTAGTGACACAACATCTCAATGTAATCAATTTTAAATGCAGGCTATAACAAAATGTGGGAAAAGTCAAGGGGTGTGAATACTTTCCGAAGGCACTGTACAGTTGAAGTCGAAAGTTTACATACACCTTAGCCAAATACATTTAAACTCAGTTTTTCACAATTCCTGACATTTAATCCTAGTATAAATTCCCTGTCTTAGGTCAGTTAGGATCACCACTTTATTTTAAGAATGTGAAATGTCAGAATAATAGTAGAGAGAATGATTTATTTAAGCTTTTATTTATTTCATCACACCAGTGGGTCAGAAGTTTACATACACTCAATTAGTATTTGGTAGCATTGCCTTAAAATTGTTTAACTTGGGTCAAACGTTTCGGGTAGCCTTCCACAAGCTTCCCACAATAAGTTGGGTGCTGACAGAGCTGGTGTAACTGAGTCAGGTTTGTAGGCCTCCTTGCTCGCACATGCTTTTACAGTTCTGCCCACACATTTTATATAGGATTGAAGTCAGGGCTTTGTGATGGCCATTCCAATACCTTGACTTTGTTGTCCTTAAGCCATTTTGCCACAACTTTGGAAGTATGCTTGGGTCATTGTCCATTTGGAAGACCCATTTTCGACCAAGCTTTAACTTCCTGACTGATGTCTTGAGATGTTGCTTCAATATATCCACATAATTTTCCTTCCTCATGATGCCATCTATTTTGTGAAGTGCACCATCCCTCCTGCAGCAAAGCACCCCCACAGCATGATGCTGCCACCCACGGTTGGGATGGTATTCTTCGGCTTGCAAGCTACCCCCTTTTTCCTCCAAACATTATGGCCAAACAGTTCAATTTTTGTTTCATCAGACCAGAGGACATTTCTCCAAAAAGTACGATCTTTGTCCCCATGTGCAGTTGCAAACCGTAGTCTGGCTTTTTTATGGCAGTTTCGGAGCAGTGGCTTCTTCCTTGCTGAGCGACTTTTCAGGTTATGTCGATATAGGACTCGTTTTACTGTGGATATAGATACTTTTGTACCTGTTACCTCCAGCATCTTCACAAGGTCCTTTGCTTTTGTTCTGGGATTGATTTGCACTTTTCGCACCAAAGTACGTTCATCTCTAGGGGACAGAACGTGTCTCCTTCCTGAGCGGTATGACGGCTGCATGGTCCCATGGTGTTTATACTTGCGTACTATTGTTTGTACGGATGAACGTCGTACCTTCAGGCGTTTGGAAATTGCTCCCAAGGATGAACCAGACTTGTGGAGGTCTACAATTTTATTTCTGAGGTCTTGGCTGATTTCTTTTGATTTTCCAATGATGTCAAGCAAAGAGGCACTGAGTTTGAAGGTAGGCCTTGAAATACATCCACAGGTACACCTCCAATTGACTCAAATGATGTCAATTAGCCTATCATAAGCTTCTAAAGCCATGACATCATTTTCTGGAATTTTCCAAGCTGTTTAAAGGCACAGTCAACTTAGTGTATGTAAACTTCTGACCCACTGGAATTGTGATACAGTGAAATATAAGTGAAATAATCTGTCTGTAAACAATTGTTGGAAAAATTACTTGTCATGCACAAAGAAGATGTCCTAACCGACTTGCCAAAACTATAGTTTTTTAACAAGAAATTTGTGGAGTGGTTGAAAAACAAGTTTTAATGACTCCAACCTAAGTGTATGTAAACGTCAGACTTCAACTGTATATGACTGTCCTACAAAAATGTAGTTCAATGAGCAAATACAGTAAGACTCATAGACAATTATTTGTTGTATATTTCAACCTCTTTACCTCCTGGAGATGGTTGGTGGTTCAGGTGCCAACTAACGCTTCATTATTCATTAAATGCCATTATCAGATTATATGAATTAATCAGTGTTCTGTTTCAGTAAATATAGTCGGAAGATGACAGAGACTCACCTGAATGCGTTTAAACTCCTCACCCCTTTCGAGAAACAAACTGCTGAATGGGGTTGTTGAATTAAAGGCTCTGATTAAGAATTGAGAATGTTGTAACAGGGTGGGTAGGGGCTGTGTACCAGGAAAGCAAAAAAAAGCAAGCAGGCGCCAAAACAAGGGCCCAGGCTTCTCTCAGAGCATGAATAATGTACAGGCGGAAAGCACTAACGTTCTGTTAGCACCATTAGCTGTAAAAAGACAATTAACACAGTATACAAGCTGCCTAGTCATGGCCTAACTGAGGTACAGTGAGGGGGAAAAAGTATTTGATCCCCTGCTGATATTGTACGTTTGCCCACTGACAAAGAAATGATCAGTCTATAATTTTAATGGTCGATTTATTTGAACAGTGAGAGACAGAATAACAACACAAAAATTATTTTAATTAGGGAAATAAGTATTTGACCCCTCTGCAAAACATGACTTAGTACTTGGTGGCAAAACCCTTGTTGGCAATCACAGAGGTCAGACGTTTCTTGTAGTTGGCCACCAGGTTTGCACACATCTCAGGAGGGATTTTGTCCCACTCCTCTTTGCAGATCTTCTCCAAGTCATTAAGGTTTCGAGGCTGACGTTTGGCAACTCAAACCTTCAGCTCCCTCCACAGATTTTCTATGGGATTAAGGTCTGGAGACTGGCTAGGCCACTCCAGGACCTTAATGTGCTTCTTCTTGAGCTACCCCTTTGTTGCCTTAGCCGTGTGTTTTGAGTCATTGTCATGCTGGAATACCCATCCACGACCCATTTTCAATGCCCTGGCTGAGGGAAGGAGGTTCTCACCCAAGATTTGACGGTAGATGGCCCTGTCTATCGTCCCTTTGATGCGGTGAAGTTGTCCTGGCCCCTTAGCAGAAATACACCCCCAAAGCATAATGTTTCCACCTCCATGTTTGACGGTGGGGATGATGTTCTTTGGGTCATAGGCAGCATTCCTCCTCCTCCAAACACGGAGAGTTGAGTTGATGCCAAGAGGTAGGCACGCATGCACACACACACACACACACACACACACACACACACACGCACCTAGGGCCTCTGTGACCCAGCCCTGGAAAATAACTGAGCTGGGGTTAAATATGTGTGGACACATACTTTCAGAATACCAGGTACATATTTTGCTTTCTCTTCTCTCTCTACCCTTGCTGACACGGTTTTTGCTTTGACTGGCAGAACTAAAGTCACAGTAATTTCCTTTTATGCACTCTGAACATGCTTTGGTAGTAACCAACTTGCTAACTACCATCAGGTTCTAATGGCCTGGTACTCAAGGCTCTATTGTCCCTCTAACCACTCTGACATTTTTTTATTTTTGATTTAACCTTTATTTAACCAGGTAGGCCAGTTGAGAACAAGTTCTCATTTACAATGCAAATGCGATCGAAAATCACATCAAACACTTATCATCAAAACAGTAGGCCTATTATACTTTTAAAACTCACCTTACTGTGATGATCAATTTGAAGAAATAAGTTCAAAAGCACATTGAAACATTGTAAAACATGGTTGTTGTGGATGTTGTTTCAAAGCCTAACACAATGAAATGGTCAGCGCTTTGTAAGGTGATGATTAATTCAAAACACTCATACGCATATATATTAGTGCTTATGCATACAGTATGCATAGGCTTATGAGCCCGAAAGAAAAACCTGAATTAAAATAATGATTGTGCCGTTATACAATACATAGCCTACCGCATATTACACATGGCAGAAAAACATTAAAAAAAACTGATTTAACTTATCTTTGGTACATAATTGGTCTAGCCTATACTCCAAAATTAAACAAATATGAGTATACGCCTTTGAGTGTGGATTGTATTATTATGCATACTGTATGAACTGGTTACCTTATGCTGTGCTCCAAAATGTATATCCATGAGTCTGGGATAGAACGTATAGCCCTAGGCGATGCTGTTGGTTCATTGATTGTGCAGGGCAGATTACAGTTAGCCTACAATTAGTACATTTGTATTAGATTTTGAAAAGCCTGGTAATAGGGAATTTTTTATATTTTCATAATTAATTAGTTTACACATTACCTTTAGCTATACGGAATATCTCACCACCATGCGTTTCCATCGCCTGCTCTCTCTCCTTTATTCCCTTCTCAAGCGCACCTACGGGCTGTCAGCAGTTTAGTGAAATATGTTTTTTTGCGAAAACATGTTACTATCGATGTTCCCCAACAGATTTCACTTGATTTCACAAATTAATCACTGGGTAGCTGCAGGAATAGGGTTGGAGAGCATGGCATACAGAGTTTGGGCGGAATATCACCTGTCGGGCAGTGAGAGCATGCTCCTAAAACAGTGGTTGATGCGTGGAGTGAAATACACTACCGGTCAAAGGTTTTAAAACACCTATTCATTCAAGAGTTTTTTTTGTTTTGTTTTTTACTATTTTCTACACATATGGAATCATGTATTAACCAAAAAAGTGTTAAATAAATCAAAAATATGTTTATATTTGAGATTCTTCAAATAGCCACCCTTTGCCTTGATGACAGCTCTTGGCATTCTCTCAACCAGCTTCATGAGGTAGTCACCTGGAATACATTTCAATTAACAGGTGTGCCTTCTTAAAAGTTAATTTATGGAATTTCTTATCTTCTTAATGCGTTTGAGTCAATCACTTGTGTTGTGAGAAGGTGGGGGGGTATACAGAAGATAGCCCTATTTGGTAAAAGACCAAGTCCATATTATGGCTAGAACAGCTCAAATAAGCAAAGAGAAATGACAGTCCATCACTACTTTAAGACATGAAGGTCAGTCAATACGGAACATTTCAAGAACTTTGAAAGTTTCTTCAAGTGCATTTGCAAAAACCATCAAGCGCTATGATGAAATTGGCTCTCATGATGACCGCCACAGGAATGGGAGACCCAGAGTTACCTCTGCTACAGTGGATAAGTTCATTAGAGTCACCAGCCTCAGAAATTGCAGCCCAAATAAATGCTTCACAGAGTTCAAGTAACAGACACATCTCAACATCAACTGTTCAGAGGAGACTGTGTGAATCAGGCCTTCATGGTTGAATTGCTGCAAAGAAACAACTACTAAAGGACACCAATAATTAGAAGACACTTGCTTGAGCCAAGAAACACGAGCAATTAGAACCGGTGGAAATGTGTCCTTTGGTCTAGAGTCCAAATTTGAGATTTTTGGTTCCAACCGCCGTGTCTTCGTGAGACGCGGTGTGGGTGAACGGATGATCTCTGCATGTGTATTTCCCACCGTAAAGCATGGAGGAGGAGGTGTTATGGTGTGGGGGTGCTTTGCTGGTGACACTGTCTGTGATTTATTTAGAATTCAAGGAACACTTAACCAGCATGGCTACCACAGCATTCTGCAGCAATACGCCATCCCATCTGGTTTGGGCTTAGTGGGACTATCATTTGTTTTTCAACAGGACAATTACCCAACACACCTCCAGACTGTAAGGGCTATTTGACCAAGAAGGAGAGTGATGGAGTGCTGCATCAGATGACCTGGCCTCCACAATCCCCCGACCTCAACCAAATTGAGATGGTTTGGGATGAGTCGGACCGCAGAGTGAAAGAAAAGCAGCCAACAAGTGTTCAGCATATGTGGGAACTCCTTCAAGACTGTTGGAAAAGCATTCCAGGTGAAGCTGGTTGAGAGAATGCCAAGAGTGTGCAAAGCTGTCATCAAGGCAAAGGGTGACTATTTGAAGAATCTGAAATATATAATATATTTTGATTTTTTAACAGTTTGTTTTGGTTACTACATGATTCCATGTGTTATTTCATAGTTTTGATGTCTTCACTATTATTCTACAATGTAGAAAATAGTAAAAATATAGAAAAACCCTTGAATGAGTAGATGTTCTAAAACTTTTGACCGGTAGTGTAAGTTTTCTTATATTTATTTCTCAGCTTCTCATATTAAGCACATGCTCCGCTATCGAGTGCATACAGGTGACGTCTGTCACGACTTCCTCCGAAGCTGCCTCCTCTCCTTGTTCGGGCTGGCTTCGGCGTTCGTCATCACCGGCCTTCTAGCCACTGCCGCTCCTCATCTCATCATTCCATTTGTTTTGTCTTGTCTATTACACACACCTGGTTCATATCCCCTCATTAGTATGTGTATAAGTGTTCCCTATGCCCCCTTGTCCTTGTGGGTGATTGTTTAATGTGAGGAGAGAGTAGCTCGGTTGAGCTACGTGTATTTTGTATTGCCGGGGTATATTTTCCCTGTGTGCCTGTTTTGCGCACTGGACTGTTTGACGCTATCCTGCGTAACTTTGTATTGTGGAATAAACTCTGTATTCTGTGATTCACCCTCCTGCGCCTGACTCCTTCAAATCACCCATCACAACATATTTTTCCCCTACCCCTGTTCCTGCCCATTTGATAATGGGCTATATTAAATCTAAACTACTTTTACATATTAGTAAAGACAATATTAAATTGAGTATAGTCTGATGGGTGAAAATATGATGAGAGAACAGTGTGTGCAGCCTGAGGCAAGGAACACAGCGCAGGCTTTTTTTGCTACTTTCTCAAATCATCAATAGCCTATAGTCGCTCCATGCAGCCCATATATGTTATGATTTCTAATACAGTCTAAGTTTTGTATTATTCAGAACTAAAGTTGCCAAATAACTCTAAATCTAGCATATAGGATCTGTTTCAAATGATCACTTTTAGGCTCAGCATAGCCACTTCATATGCACATTCGCTCCGTAATAGGAAAAATATCCTTTCTATTTTATTCAGTTAAGTTCAATTATATTATTATTATAAAATCCCAAAAAATTAAATAATGGCACAGGACTAAATGCGGAAGACACATTTCAGTTGAATGCATTCAGTTGTACAACTGACTAGGTATCTCCCTTTCCCTTTCCCTTAAGCATATCATTTCAGCTAATGAACAAGCCTACAGCCTATGGCATGGAGCATAGCCAAGTAACATAGGCCTACAGTAGGCCAACTCATATTCTGTTCTTCTGAAATACATTTTTTTCATTTTATGTTTATTTAGACCTGACTAAAATAAATAATGTGATGGTGTATATTACATTGATTTATGAGACGTTTTAAAATGTAGATGTTCCAAAGGCCCGAATCAGCGGCTTGTATGCATGGAGGCCTGGAAAGGCTAAACATGTTTATGTTAATGAACGGTCAATTACTGTGAGACCGGAAGGCTTTTGCATGACAATAACCTGCTGACAAAATGTCATGACCGCTAACAGCCCTACCCAGTACTTGTGGTAATTATATGGAAGTAGTCTGGTGTTAGTGGAGTTGTAACTAAAGCATTTGGGGTAGTTAATTAGGACATTAGCTACAGTGGGGGAAAAAAGTATTTAGTCAGCCACCAATTGTGCAAGTTCTCCCACTTAAAAAGATGAGAGAGGCCTGTAATTTTCATCATAGGTACACGTCAACTATGACAGACAAAATGAGGGAAAAAAATCCAGAAAATCACATTGTAGGATTTTTAATGAATTTATTTGCAAATTATGGTGGAAAATAAGTATTTGGTCAATAACAAAAGTTTCTCAATACTTTGTTATATACCCTTTGTTGGCAATGACACAGGTCAAACGTTTTCTGTAAGTCTTCACAAGGTTTTCACACACTGTTGCTGGTATTTTGGCCCATTCCTCCATGCAGATCTCCTCTAGAGCAGTGATGTTTTGGGGCTGTCGCTGGCCAACACGGACTTTCAACTCCCCTCCAAAGATTTTCTATGGGGTTGAGATCTGGAGACTGGCTAGGCCACTCCAGGACCTTGAAATGCTTCTTACGAAGCCACTCATTCGTTGCCCGGGCGGTGTGTTTGGGATCATTGTCATGCTGAAAGACCCAGCCACGTTTCATCTTCAATGCCCTTGCTGATGGAAGGAGGTTTTCACTCAAAATCTCACGATACATGGCCCCATTCATTCTTTCTTTTACACGGATCAGTCATCCTGGTCCCTTTGCAGAAAAGCAGCCCCAAAGCATGATGTTTCCACCCCCATGCTTCACAGTAGGTATGGTGTTCTTTGGATGCAACTCAGCATTCTTTGTCCTCCAAACGCGACGAGTTGAGTTTTTACCAAAAAGTTATATTTTGGTTTCATCTGACCATATGACATTCTCCCAATCCTCTTCTGGATCATCCAAATGCACTCTAGCAAACTTCAGACGGGCCTGGACATGTACTGGCTTAAGCAGGGGGACACGTCTGGCACTGCAGGATTTGAGTCCCTGGCGGCGTAGTGTGTTATGCAGGTCTACAATTTTGTTATCTGGTGTCCTTTGACAGCTGTTTGGACTTGGCCATAGTGGAGTTTGGAGTGTGACTGTTTGAGGTTGTGGACAGGTGTCTTTTATACTGATAACAAGTTCAAACAGGTGCCATTAATACAGGTAACGAGTGGAGGACAGAGGAGCCTCTTAAAGAAGAAGTTACAGGTCTGTGAGAGCCAGAAATCTTGCTTGTTTGTAGGTGACCAAATACTTATTTTCCACCATAATTTGCAAATAAATTCATAAAAAATCCTACAATGTGATTTTCTTGATTTTTTTCTCTCAATTTGTCTGTTATGGTTGACGTGTACCTATGATGAAAATGACAGGCCTCTCTCATCTTTTTAAGTGGGAGAACTTGCACAATTGGTGGCTGACTAAATACTTTCTTCCCCCACTGTATAGCTGGGCGATATGGACAAAAATCCATATCGCGATAAATTGCCTGAATTGATGTGAAAACCATAAATAGAACCATACGTTTATAACATTAATGTGCACCACAGTTTTTTGTTATTGTTATTACCCATATTAGCAAAGTTATTTCATTTCAAACGTCACATTTCTCTAGTATAGGCTACTTATCATAATGAACAATATCAGTGAAATGCCTGCGATAAGTGGTCAGTGTCGATAATTTTCGGATCATCGTCCCAGCTCTTAACATTAACCTATTTCCAGGGCTAGAACTGGGGCAGGTGCTGCATTTCCTAGCTGTAGGAGGTATGGTGGCTCTTGTTCTGTGTGATACCCCCTGTCCTCACTAGCGCTTCTTTGGCTCATTCAGGGTCAAGCACATTGAAGATTAATGAGTCCTCTTGAACCCAGTATTAAACTGTTAATGTTGCACTGTATCAAGTGTCAGAAGGAAATGGCCCCCTTGCGTCATCCCAGCTAAGGTTGGTGGTGGTATGATGATTAAGATCACAGCAGTGTGATGGTATCATGGTATATCTGCCTCCACTTCCCATCATGTCCTCCTCTTTGATCCTGTGTGGCTCAGTTTGTAGAGCATGGAACTTGCAATATCAGGATTGTGGGTTCGATTCCCGCTGGGGTCACCGTTACAAAAATGTATGCACTCACTACTGTAAATTGCTTTGGATAAAGGTGTCTGCTAAATGGCATATTATATTTTTACCCAGAGCCAGTTCTTACCCCAGACTGACAACAGTGACAGGCTTTGCCTCCTCTTTGCATTCCACAACCCCTCCACTTCTATATAGTGAGAAAGAGTCTTTGGTAAGAGAAAAGCAGAGCGTAAAGCTCTCACATTCAAACTAATTTCTCGTTTTGCTCTTGAATAACTTTGCATCTATCTGACCCTCTTTGAGTGTGATTCCATTTGAGTTCGACCTTGGACCTTGCTGGGCTAACTGATGGTGTGCTGCAGGCTTAGTATACAGCTGTTCATCTACTTTTATCAATCAGTACAGCCCAATGCATCCGCCAGTCTCCAGAAGTTCAAAGAAGAGGGGTGGCTGGGGTTCAGTGTTCACTGGCAGAGCCCAAAACCTCTATCTGCTGCACTGCCAGGAAGGCCTTGTAAACATTGTCCTGTTAGGAATGACAGCAGCTTATTAGAATTGGTCTTGCCTTTTGATGGGAAACACTGTGTGTTTGGCAACTCATAAGTAGCACAGCAGCAAAATAAAAAATAGCTTTCAAGTAGGTAAACATTTACAACACTTACAGAAGAGACAAAAATGCCAATGGGGGTAGTGTTGCTGTTTTATATTCATTCATATTTCTGTAAAGCTTAGAGAGGATCTCATGTCAAATGCTGTTGAAGTAATATGGCTACAGGTTCACCTGCCTCACCTAAAGCCTATTCTTGTGGGAAGTTGCTATAGACCACCAAGTGCTAACAGTCAGTATCTGGATAATATGTGTGAAATGCTTGGTAATGTATGTGATATCAACAGAGAGGTATATTTTCTGGGTGACCTAAATATTAACTGGCTTTCATCAAGCTGTCCACTCAAGAAAAAGCTTCAAACTGTAAATATTGCCTGCAACCTGGTTCAGGTTATCGGTCAACCTACCAAGGTATTTACAAACAGCACAGGAAGGAAATAATCCACGTATTGATCACATCTTTACAAATACTGCAGAAATCTGCTCTAAAGCAGTATCCACATCCATCAGATGTAGTGATCATAATATAGTAGCCATATCTATAAAAACCAAAGTTCCAAAGGCTAGGCCAAATATAGTGTATAAGAAATCATAAAAGAGGTTTGTTAGGGATTCTTATGTTGAAGATGTAAAGAATATTTGCTGGTTTGTGGTGTGTAATGAGGAGCAACCAGATGCTGCACTTCACACATTTATGAAATTACTTATTCCATTTACTAATAAGCATGCACCCATTAAGAAAATGACTGTAAAAACTGTTGAATCCCTGTGGATTGTTGAGGAATTGAAACATTGTATGGTTGAGAGGGATGAAGCAAAGGGAATGGCAAATAAGTCTGGCTGCACAGCCGATTGCCAAACGTACTGTAAATTGAGAAATCATGTGAAAAAAAAATAAAAAAAATAAACTGTACTATGAAACAACATTTTTGGCCAAAAAGGCGAACTCAGCTCCATCATTCATTGAATCAGATGGCTCATTCATCACTGATATTGCCAACTACTTTAATGATTTTTTTCATTGTCAAGATTAGCACATTTAGGCATGACATGCCAACAACAACTTCTGTACCTACACATACATGCATAACTGACCGAATTATGAAAAACAAGCGTTGTAATTTTGAATTCTGTAAAGTGAGTGTGAAAGAGGTGAACTAATTATTTTTTACTATCAACAATGACAAGCCACCGGGGTCTGACAACTTGGATGGTAAATTATTGAGGATGATGGCAGACTATATATTGCCACTCCTATTTGCCATCACTTCAATCTAAGCCTACAGGAAAGTGTGTGCCCTCAAGACTGGATTGAAGCAAAAAAAAATCTGCTACCCAAGAATAGCAAAGCACCCTTTTACTGTCTCAATCAGCCGACCAATCAGCCTATTACCAACCGTTAGTAAACTTTTGGAGAGAAAAAATTGTTTGACCAGATACAGTACTATTTCACAGTAAACAAATAACAGACTTTCAGCATGCTTCTAGGGAAGGGCACTCAACATGTACGGCACTTATGCAAATGACTGATGATTGGCTGAAAGAAATTGATGATAAAAAGATTGTGGGGGCTGTTTTGTTAGACTTGTTAGGCTTTTGACATTAGTGATCATAATCTGCTGCTGGAAAAATGAATGTGTGGCTTTACATCTCCTGCTATATTATGGATTGAGAGTTACTGGTCTAACAGAACACAGCCTCTCCAACATAAGTCAGGCATTCCCCAAGGCAGCTGTCTAGGCCCCTTACTTGTAAACATTTAATTTTTACTAAGAACCTGCCACTGGCACTGAGTAAAGCCTGTGTGTCTATGTATGCTGATGACTCAACACTATACACGTCAGCTACCACAGCAAGTGAAATCACTGCAATACTTAACAAAGAGCTGCAGTCAGTTTTAGAATGGGTGAGAAGAAATAGGCTAGTCCTACATATTTCAAAAACTAAAAGCATTGTATTTGGGTCATATAATTCACTAAACCCTAAACCTCAACTAAATCTTGTAATAAATAATGTGGCAATTGAGCAAGTTGAGGAGACTAAACTGCTTGGTGTGACCCTGGATTGTAAACTGTCATGGTCAAAACATATTGATGCAACGGTAGCTAAAATGGGGAGAGGTCTGTTCATAATAAAGCGTTACTCTGCTTTCTTGACATCGCTATCAACAAAACAAGTCCTACAGGCCCTAGTTTTGTCGCACCTGGACTACTGCTCAGTCAAGTGCCACAAAGAGGGGCATAAGCAAATTACAGTTGGCCCAGAACAAAGCTGCACGGCTGGCCCCTAAATGTACATGGAGTGCTAACATCAATAACATGCATGTCAAGCTCTCCTGGCTCAAAGTAGAGGAGAGATTGACTGCATCAATACTTTGTGAGAGGTATTGACATGTTGAAAGGACCGAGCTATCTGTTTAAACGACTAGCACACAGCTCAGACACCCATGCATACCCCACAAGACATGCCACCAGAGATCTCTTCACAGTCCCCAAGTCCAGAATGGGAAACGCACAGAACTACATAAAGCAATGGCTACATTGAACTCTATTCCACATCAGGTAACTCATGCAAACAGTAAATTCAGATTTAAAAAACAAATAAAACTACACCTTGTGGAAAAGCGCGGATTGTGCAACCAGAGGGAAAAAACCTCTAGACCACCTTTACTCCACACACAGAGACGCGTACAAATTTCTCCCTCGCCCTCCATTTGGCAAATCTGACCATAACTCTATCCTCCTGATTCCTGCTTATCAGCAAAAACTAAAGCAGGAAGCACCAGTGACTCAGTTAATAAGGAAATGGTCAGATGATGCAGATGCTAAGCTAGAGGACTGTTTTGCTAGCACAGACTGGAAAATGTTCCGGGATTCTTCCGATAGCATTGAGGAGTACACCACATCAGTCACTGGCTTCATCAATAAGTGCATTGATGACATTGTCCCCACAGTGTCCGTACGTACATACCCCAACCAGAAGCCATGGATTACAGGCAACATCCGCACTGAGCTAAAGGGTAGAGCTGCCGCTTTCAAGGGGCGGGACTCCAACCCGGACGCTTATAAGAAATCCCGCTATGCCTTCCGACAAACCATCAAACAGGCAAAGAGTCAATACAGGACTAAGATTGAATCGTACTACACCGGCTCTGAAGCTTGAAAACTATTACAGACTACAAAGGGAAGCACAGCCGCGAGCTGTCCAGTGACAGAAGCCTACCAGACGAGCTAAATCACTTCTATGCTTGTTTCGAGGCAAGCAACACTGAAGCATGCATGAGTGCATCAGCTGTTCCAGATGACTATGTGATCACGCTCTCTGTAGCCGATGTGAGTAAGACTTTTAAGCAGGTCAACAATTACAAGGCTGCAGGGCCAAACGGATTACCAGGACGTTTACTCTGAGCATGAGCTGATCAACTGGCAAGTGTCTTCACTGACATTTTCAACATGTCCCTGACTGAGTCTGTAATACCAAAATGTTTCAAGCAGACCACCATAGTCCCTGTGCCCAAGAACACTAAGATAACCTGCCTAAATGACTACCGACCCATAGCACTCATGTCTGTAGCCATGAAGTGCTTTGAAAGACTGGTCATGGCTCACATCAACACCATTATCCCATAAACCCTAGACCCACTCCAATTTGCATACTGCTCCAACAGATCCACAGATGATGCAATCTCTATTGCACTCCACACTGCCCTTTCCCACCTGGACAAGAGGAAAACCTACGTGAGAATCCTATTCATTGACTACATTTACATTTACATTTACGTCATTTATCAGATGCTCTTATCCAGAGCGACTTACAAATTGGGTACAGCTCAGCGTTCAACACCATAGTGCCCTCAAAGCTCATCACTAAGCTAAGGCCCCTGGGACTAAACACCTCCCTCTGCAACTGGATCCTGGACTTTCTGACAGGCCGCCCCCAGGTGGTAAGGGTAGGTAACAACACATCTGCCACACTGATCCTCAACACGGGGGGCCCTCAGGGGTGCGTGCTCAGTGCCCTCCTGTACTCCCTGTTCACTCATGACTGCATGGCCAGGCACGACTCCAACACCATCATTAAGTTTGCAGATGACACAACACTGGTAGGCCTAATAACCGACAATGATGAGACAGCCTATAGGGAGGAGGTCAGAGACTTGGCCCAGTGGTGCCAGGATAACAACCTCTCCCACAATGTGATCAAGACAAAGGAGATGATTGTGGACTACAGGAAAAAAAGAGGACTGAGCACGCCCCCATTCTCATCGATGGGGCTGTAGTGGAACAGGTTGAGAGCTTCAAGTTCCTTGGTGTCCACATCACCAACAAACTATCATGTTCCAAACACACCACGACAGTCGTGAAGAGGGCACGACAAAGCCTATTCCCCCTCAAAAACTGAAAAGATTTGGCATGGTCCTCAGATCCTCAAAAAGTCCTACAGCTGCACCATCGAGAGCATCCTGACTGGTTGCATCACCGCCTGGTATGGCAACTGCTCGGCCTCCGACCGCAAGGCACTACAGAGGGTAGTACATCACTGGGGCCAAGCTTCCTGCCATCCAGGACCTCTATACCAGGCGGTGTCAGAGGAAGGCCCTAAAAATTATCAAAGACTCCAGCCACCCTAGTCATAGACTGTTCTCTCTGCTACCACACAGCAAGCGGTACCGGAGCGCCAAGTCTAGGTCCAAAAGGCTTCTTAACAGCTTCTACCCCCAAGCCATAAGACTCCTGAACAGCTAATCATGGCTACCCAGACTATTTTCATTTAATCTTGTTTAGACCCCAGAAAGAGTAGCTGCTGCCTAGCTAATGGGGATCCGTATTAAAATACAAATACTAATGCGAGAAATCTTCTAGGATAGTGACCATTTAAGCCCCACTCTGTGATATTTGCAGCAGTTTTTGATCATTTAAGTTAAATTGGGATCCGAAATTGACACCCTTGATAAAGATGAACAAAAATGACTGTATAAAATACATAATTCAAATACTGAGCTATTACTATGCTCAAAAACATTTGAAAATGTATATCATTTATACTAATACAGTTGTTCAGAGAAAGAGATTTTGTTTAACAAGTAATACTTTTTTTCTCAAAAAGGTAGGGGTAAAAATTATTGACACCCTTGTTTTCAATACCTTACCTTTCGAGGATAACGGCACTGAGACATTTTCTAAAATGTTTTATGAGTTGGAGAACACATTGGGAGGGATCTTAAACCATTCCTCCATACAGAATCCTTCCAGATCCTTAATATCCTTCGTTTGCGCATATGGACTGCCCTCTTCAATTCATATCACAGATTTTTAATAGGTTTCAAGTTCGGAGACTGAGATGGCCATTGAAAAATCTTGATTTTGTGGCCAATTAACAATTTCTCTGTGGATTTTGATGTGTGCTTGGGGTTATTGTCTTGCTGGAAGATCCACTTGCGGCCAAGTTTCAGCCTCCTGGCAGAGGCAACCAGGTTTTTTGCTAAAATGTCCTGGTACTGTGTAAAGTTCAAATATGCCATTGACCTTACAGTGAGGGAAAAAAGTATTTGATCCCCTGCTGATTTTGTACATTTGCCCACTGACAAAGACATGATCAGTCTATAATTTTAATGGTACGTTTATTTGAACAGTGAGAGACAGAATAACAACAAAAAAATCCAGAATAACGCATGTCAAAAATGTTATAAATTCATTTGCATTTTAATGAGGGAAATAAGTATTTGACCCCCTCTCAATCAGAAAGATTTCTGGCTCCCAGGTGTCTTTTATACAGGTAACGAGCTGAGATTAGGAGCACACTCTTAAAGGGAGTGCTCTTAATCTCAGCTTGTTACCTGTATAAAAGACACCTGTCCACAGAAGCAATCAATCAATCAGATTCAAAACTCTCCACTATGGCCAAGACCAAAGAGCAGTCCAAGGATGTCAGGGACAAGATTGTAGACCTACACAAGGCTGGAATGGGCTACAAGACCATCGCCAAGCAGCTTGGTGAGAAGGTGACAACAGTTGGTGCGATTATTCGCAAATGGAAGAAACACAAAAGACCTGTCAATCTCCCTCGGCCTGAGGCTCCATGCAAGTTCTCACCTCGTGGAGTTGCAATGATCATGAGAACTGTGAGGAATCAACCCAGAACTACATGGGAGGATCTTGTCAATGATCTCAAGGCAGCTGGGACCATAGTCACCATGGAAACAATTGGTAACTCACTACGCCGTGAAGGACTGAAATCCTGCAGCGCCCGCAAGGTCCTCCTGCTCAAGAAAGCACATATACAGGGCCGTCTCAAGTTTGCCAATGAACATCTGAATGATTCAGAGGAGAACTGGGTGAAAGTGTTGTGGTCAGATGAGACCAAAATCGAGCTCTTTGGCATCAACTCAACTCGTCGTGTTTGGAGTAGGAGGAATACTGCCTATGTCCCCAAGAACACCATCCCCACCGTCAAACATGGAGGTGGAAACATTATGCTTTGGGGGTGTTTTTCTGCTAAGGGGACAGGACAACTTCACCGCATCAAAGGGACAATGGACGGGGCCATGTACCATCAAATCTCGGGTGAGAACCTCCTTCCCTCAGCCAGGGCATTGAAAATGGGTCGTGGATGGGTATTCCAGCATGACAATGACCCAAAACACAAGGCCAAGGCAACAAAGGAGTGGCTCAAGAAGAAGCACATTAAGGTCCTGGAGTGGCCTAGCCAGTCTCCAGACCTTAATCCCATAGAAAATCTGTGGAGGGAGCTGAAGGTTTGAGTTGCCAAACGTCAGCCTCGAAACCTTAATGACTTGGAGAAGATCTGCAAAGAGGAGTGGGACAAAATCCCTCCTGAGATGTGTGAAAACCTGGTGGCCAACTACAAGAAACGTCTGACCTCTGTGATTGCCAACAAGGGTTTTGCCACCAAGTACTAAGTCATGTTTTGCAGAGGGGTCAAATACTTATTTCCCTAATTAAAATGCAAATCAATTTATAACATTTTTGACATGCCTTTTTCTGGATTTTTGTTGTTGTTATTCTGTCTCTCACTGTTCAAATAAACCTACCATTTAAAATTATAGACTGATCATGTCTTTGTCAGTGGGCAAACGTACAAAATCAGCAGGGGATCAAATAGTATTTTCCCTCACTGTAACAAGGGCCCCAGGACCGACCGCCTCGATTCTGTCTTATGTAGCAACATTTGAAATGGTGTTTTTTACATTGGATTAAAGTAGAAATTCAGAGCTAGAAAATGGTATATCATACACTGCAGTTGAGGAAAAATGGGAAAGTAATTCTGCTTTGAAAGTTGATAAACTTGTAACCCCACTTTTGAGAAAATGTTCCTTGAATGTTTTGGTACACCTACTGGAGAGATCTTCTTTGTCTACACACATTAAGCATCGTTCACACCCTCTTAATCCGTAGCCCCACCCATCGCTTTAAGGATTCACATGTGAGGCCATGTGCTAAACAGAGTGAGTAGTTTAGTCAACAACCAAAGATTTCAAGACTAAAAGTGGTAAAAGTAGTAGCCTACAATAATGAAAAACTCAAGGTAAAAATACGCTTTATCTAGTCCTTGGCCTATATCCTAATCTGACTTTGGTGCAGGTCATGTTGTTCTTCACATTACCGTCTCTGGTAAACACAAACTATATCAAATAAAATCTAAGTTTATTTGTCACATACACAGGATACAGAAGGTGTAAACTGTACAGTGAAAGGGTTACTTGCATAGTAGCAATATCAAAAACAGAAAGTGTCCAGATAAAATTATTAGATGACGCTTACCCGACACACTTGTCTAAATTGATGGGTCATGTGAAGGAAATGCTATAACCACCCCCCAGCCACATCTAGCTAAGTGGATGGGTCACTATTGTCTAGACATGTACACATGTTCATAAAATACGATAGATGGCCGTAATCACCCCCAGACACAACTGGCTAACTTGATGGGTCATGTAATCATCTGGCAAAGTGTTTTGTTTAGACATGTCGCTAGCTAAACAATGAATCGGCATAATCCCAACTCATTCTACTACCAACCAATACAAACATTGTCATAGCTGTAGTATGAATCTGCAGGTAGATAAAGCTAACCAACCAGGTTCAATGTTAACTAGCTAACATTAGGCTATAACTAAGAATGCAAATGGTTTCTGATTCAAATAATATTACTACACAGATCATACACGCAACGTTGGCTAGCGAGCCAGCAAGCTAACGTTGGCTAGCTAGCTAACAGTACGCTTTATCTTGCAATGAAAACAACTTTCGGACAAAATTAGACACTTATAATATCTGAAAATGTGCCTAGACTCTTACCCGTATACAAGGATGAATGCTTCTCAGCAGATTGGACCATTTAACTCAGTTTTGTTTGTAGCTACATCTTGTTTGGCCAGCGTTGTGTCAAGTCACTCCGGTTCACACTGACCGTGGCGTGTGCATAAAGTAGTACATCACTTTTTCCAACTGATCTGTCGATAGCGCCTGCTAAATTCAGGGCATCAATGTTGTTGAGAAAAGTAGGACAACTTTTGTAGCTCTCGATGGCTAACATATATTTAATATCGGCATGGTAGAAAGGACTATCAACACATACTGAACAACTCACGTTATAGACAGAAGCATGCTAAATGGCAGACCAATCCAAACTCATCTTCCGGCATGTCCAGCCAATCCATTATCTCAGCCAATCATGGCCAGCGGGAAGGTTCATGTCTTTTTCCGTGGCTAAACAAACTAGGTTCATAATTTAACAATTGTATTTGTATTTACGGATGGAATACAAGTTTGCTATTAAGGCACGTGAAAGTTTACATGTTCCAGAAGGCATTTCTGCCAAAAAATGCATTTCGATTTTTATAATTTAGCCCCATAACATCAAAGATCCACCACCATATTTTACAATAGGTATGAGGTGATTTTCTTCTTCTTAAGCGTTCTCATTTGTTGAGACTTGAAAATGTATGTGTGTGTATGATAATTATAGACCTGAAATACTACAAGAGGTAGAAGAGGGTTTAGTCAGCCCTTTTTTCTAGCCTTGACCTAGATCTGTATGTGTTGTAGCCAACCTGTATGTGCTGTAAATGCATGTGCTAAACTAAAGCACGTAGCTATAGCACAGGCTAACTTTCCTCTGAAATATGACTGTACCCAGTCCTCCCTCTTGGCCAGCCCTGTGAAGGTAGGTCGGTGGTGTACTGTGAGGCGGAGTGTGCCACAGCGTCAGTACTGTCTCATCCTCACCTCACTCTCTCTGGTCCCTCGGATGGAGGTTTGGAGGTCTGCCTGTGGAAGGTCAGGGAGATAAGGTGGAATGATGTTCAGCCAAGGAGTTAGGGAGCTACTGCAATTATCGCTGCATCAATGAAAAGGCCTTTAAATATCTTTATGTCTTTCTGTCTGTCTGTCACGCACACACTCACGCACCTCTCACACCTTAATCCGGGATCCAAGGGGAGAAGATGCCTCAATCGGTTTACTGGGCGAAATTTACATTTATACTGACATGGGAAAGCAGGTCTATCCCTGGAGCATAACCAAACCTAGGCTGGTACTAGCTTCTCTGAAATAGGCATTTTCATGCAGATAGCAATTCCTGGCAGGCTGCAGTTTTGCAGCCCCACTTTTCTGTCTTTGAGCTTTTTGTTTGAGGAAGATGTGCCACTCCCATTGCCTCAGCGAGCTGTTTTTTTCTCCCCTCCTCCTCTCCCTCTCTTCTGTCTTGTATCTTCTCCATCTGTAAGTGGATGTGACTTGTTTTAGCAGAAATGCTGCGTTGGCTCTTTTGCTCTTTTCTTGTTATCTGCTTGATTTTGACAGATGAGGTTGTGTTATTGTGATGATCGATTGATTGTGTGGCATCCCAATTAGAATCTATATGTGCATGATGTTTTGATTGACCCTTGACTAAGGAGATCTACAGTGCCTTCAGAAAGTATTCACACCCCTTGACTTTTTCCAAATGTTGTTGTGTTACAGCCTGAATTTAAAATTGATTAAATTGAGATTTTTGGTCTCAGTCGTGGTCAAAAGTTTTGAGAATGACACAAATACTAATTTCCACAAAGTCTGCTGCCTCAGTTTTGATGATGGCAATTTGCATATACTCGAGAATGTCATGAAGAGTGATCAGATGAATTGCAATTAATTGCAAAGTCCCTCTTTGCCATGAAAATGAACTTAATCCCAAAAAAACATTTCCACTGCATTTCAGCCCTGCCACAAAAGGACCAGCTGACATCATGTCAGTGATTCTCTCGTTAACACAGGTGAGAGTGTTGACGAGGACAAGGCTGGAGATCACTCTGTCATGCTGATTGAGTTAGAATAACAGACTGGAAGCTTTAAAAGGAGGGTGGTGCTTGAAATCTTTGTTCTTCCTCTATTAACCATGGTTACCTGCAAAGAAACGTGCCGTCATCATTGCTTTGCACAAAAAGGGCTTCACAGGAAAGGATATTGCTGCTAGTAAGATTGCATTTATCGGATCATCAAGAACTTCAAGGAGAGAGGTTCAATTGTCAGGGCGCCCAAGAAAGTCCAGCAAGTGCCAGGACCGTCTCCTAAAGTTGATTCAGCTGCGGGATCGGGACACCACCAGTGCAGAGCTTGCTCAGGATTGGCAGCAGGCAGGTGTGAGTGCATCTGCACACACAGTGAGGCGAAGACTTTTGGAGGATGGCCTGGTGTCAAGAAGGGCAGCAAAGAAGCCACTTCTCTCCAGGAAAAACATCAGGGACAGACTGATATTCTGCAAAAGGTACAGGGATTGGACTGCTGAGGACTGGGGTAAAGTCATTTTCTCTGATGAATCCCCTTTCCGATTGTTTGGGGCATCCGGAAAACACCTTGTCCGGAAAAGACAAGGTGAGCGCTACCATCAGTCCTGTGTCATGCCAACAGTAAAGCATCCTGAGACCATTCATGTGTGGGGTTGCTTCTCAGCCAAGGGAGTGGACTCACTCACAATTTTGCCTAAGAACACAGCCATGAATAAAGAATGGTACCAACACATCCTCCAAGAGCAACTTCTCCCTACCATCCAAGAACAGTTTGGTGACGACAAATGCATTTTCCAGCATGATGGAGCACCTTGCCATAAGGCAAAAG
This sequence comes from Coregonus clupeaformis, assembly GCF_020615455.1. Lineage (NCBI taxonomy): Eukaryota > Metazoa > Chordata > Actinopteri > Salmoniformes > Salmonidae > Coregonus > Coregonus clupeaformis. The sequence goes on along the minus strand of NC_059192.1, from coordinate 44,579,644 downwards.
TTATAACTAAGTGGCTCTGGGAACAAAACATCGACATTTTGGGTCCATGGCCAGGAAACTCCCCAGACCTTAATCCCATTGAGAACTTGTGGTCAATCCTCAAGAGGCGGGTGGACAAACAAAAACCCACAAATTCTGACAAACTCCAAGCATTGATTATGCAAGAATGGGCTGCCATCAGTCAGGATGTGGCCCAGAAGTTAATTGACAGCATGCCAGGGCGGATTGCAGAGTTCTTGAAAAAGAAAGGTCAACACTGCAAATATTGACTCTTTGCATAAACTTAATGTAATTGTCAATAAAAGCCTTTGACACTTATGGAATGCTTGTAATTATACTTCAGTATACCATAGTAACATCTGACAAAAATATCTCATAACACTGAAGCAGTGAACTTTGTGAAGACCAATACTTGTGTCATTCTCAAAACATTTGACCACGACTGTATACACAATACCCCATAACGTCGAAGTGGAATTGTGTTTTTCATTTTTTTAAACAAATTAATTACAAATGAAAAGCTGAAATGTCTTAAGTCAATAAGTATTCAACCCCTTTCTTATGGCAAGCCTAAACAAGTTCAGGAGTAAAATTTGCTTAACAAGTCACATAATAAGTTGCATGGACTCACTCTGTGTGCAATAATAGTGTTTAAAATGATGTTTGAATGACTACCTCATCTCTGTACCCCACACATTAAATTATCTGTAAGGTCCCTCAGTCGAGCAGTGAATTTCAAACAGATTCAACCACAAAGACCAGGGAGGTTTTCCAATGCCTCGCAAAGAAGGGCACCTGTTGGTAGATGGGTTAAAAAAAAAGCAGACATTGAATATCCCTTTGAGCATGTTGAAGTTATTAATTACACTTTGGATGGTGTATCAATACACCCAGTCACTACAAAGATACAGGCGTCCTTCCTAGCTCAGTTGCCAGAGAGGAAGGTACCCACTCACAGATTTCACCATGAGGCCAATGGTGACTTTAAAACAGTTGCAGAGTTGAATGGCTGTGATAGGAAAAAACTAAGTCTGGATCAAAAATATTGTAGTTACTCGACAATACTAACCTAATTGAGTGAAAAAAAATGAAAACTTGTACAGAATAAAAATATTACAAAACAGGCATCCTGTTTGCAACAAGGCACTAAAGTATTGCTGAAAAAAAAAGGGTGAAGCAATTACATTTTTGCCCTGAATACATAGTGTTATGTTTGGGGCAAATCCAATACAACACATTACTGAGTAGCACTCTCCATATTTTCAAGCATAGTGGTGGCTGCATCATGTTATAGGTATTCTTGTAATTGTTAAGGACTGGGACATTTTTAAGGATAGAAAATAAATGGAATGTAGCGAAGCATAGGAAAAAATCCTATAGGAAAACCTGGTTCTATCTGCTTTCCACCAGACTCTGGGAGATGAATTCATCTTTCAGCAGGATAATATCAAATCAAGTCAAATTGTATTGGTCACATACACATATTTAGCAGATGCTATTGCGGGTGTAGCGAAATGCTTGTGTTCCTAGCAGCAACAGTGCCATAGTATCTAACAATTCATAACAATACACATACATGTAAAAGTAAAATAATTAAATTAAGAAATATATAAATATTACGACAAACATTTCGGAGTGGCATTGACTAGAATACAGTAGAATACAGTACTGTATATACATATGAAATGTGTAAAACAGTATGTAAACATTATTAAAGTGACTAGTGTTCCATTACTAAAGTGACCAGTGATTCCATGTCTATATACATAGGACAGCATCCTCTAAAGTGCAGTCTGATGGCCTTGAGATAGAACATGTTTTTCTGTCTCTCGGTCCCAGCTTTGATGCACCTGCACTGACCTCGCCTTCTGGACGATAGCGGGGTGAACAGGCCTGGGCTCGGGTGGTTGATGTCCTTGATGATCTTTTTGGCTTTCCTGTGACATTGGGTGCTGTAGGTGTCCTAGAGGGCTGGCAGTGTGCCCCCAGTGATGCGTTGGGCAGACCTCACCACCCTCTGGAGAGACCTGCAGTTGCGGGGGGTGCAGTTGATGTACCAGGTGATGACACAGCCCGACAGGATGCTCTCAATGGTGCAGCTGTAAAAGTTTGTGAGGGTCTTTGGGCCAAGACGAATTTCATCAGCCTCCTGAGGTTGACGAGGCGATGTTGTGCCTTCTTCACCACACTGTCTGTGTGGGTGGACCATTTCAGATTGTCAGTGATGTGTACGCCGAGGAACTTGAAGCTTTTCATCTTCTCCACTGCAGTCCCGTCGATGTGGATAGGGGCATGCTCCCTCTGCTGTCTCCTGAGGTCCACGATCAGCTCCTTCATTTTGTTGATGTTGAGGGAAAGGTTATTTTCCTACCACCACTCCACCAGGGCCCTCACCTCCTCCCTGTAGGCTGTGTCATAATTGTTGGTAATCAGGCCTACTGTTGTGTCGTCTGCAAACTTGATAATTGAGTTGGAGGCGTGCGGGGCCACGCAGTCATTGGTGAACAGGGAATACAGGAAGAGGCTGAGCACGAACCCTTGTGGGGCACCTGTGTTGAGGATCAGCGAAGTGGAGGTGTTGTTTCCTACATTCACCACCTGGGGGCAGCCCGTCAGGAAGTCTACGACCCAGTTGCACAAATCGGGGTTCAGACCCCCAAGCTTAATGATGAGCTTTGTGGGTACTATGGTGTTGAAGGATGAGCTGTTGTCAATAAACAGCATTCTTACGTAGGTATTCCTCTTGTCCAGATGGGATAGGGCAGTGTGCAGTTCGATGGCGATTGCATTGTCTGTGGATCTATTGGGGTGGTGTCTTATTCACGTCGGCCACGGAAAACGAGAGCCCACAGTCCTCGGGAGCGGGCTGCATCGGTGACACTGTGTTTTCCTCAAAGCGGGCGAAGAAGGTGTTTAGCTTGTCCGGGAGCAAGACGTTGGTGTCCGCGACGTGGCTGGTTTTCCCTTTGTAATCCGTGATTGTCTGGAGTCCCTGCCACATACGTCTCGTGTCTGAGCAGTTGAATTGCAACTCCACTTTGTCTCTGTACTGACATTTTGCATGTTTGATTGCCTTACGGAAGGCATAACTGCACTGTTTGTATTCAACCATATTCCCAGTCACCTTGCCGTGGTTAAATGCGATGTTTCGCGCTTTCAGTTTTGCGCGAATGCTGCCATCTATCCATGGTTTTTGGTTTGGGTAGGTTTTAATAGTCACAGTGGGAACAACATCCCCTATACACTTCCTGATGAACTCAGTCACCGTGTCCGTGTATACAGTGCCTTCGGAAAGTATTCACACCCCTTGACTTTTTCTACATTTTGTTACGTTACAGCCTTATTCTAAAATTGATTCAATAGTTTTTTCCCCTCATCAATCTACACACAATACCCCATAATGACAAAGCAAAAACAGGTTTTTAGAAATGTTTGCTAATTTCTTAAATATAAAAAACTGAAATCACATTTACATACGTTTTCAGACCCTTAACTCAGTACTTTGTTGAAGCACCTTTGGTAGCGATTACAGCATTGAGTCTTCTTGGGTATGATGCTACAAGCTTGGCACACCTGTATTTGGGGAGTTTCTCCCATTCTTCTCTGCAGATCCTTTCAAGCTCTGTCAGGTTGCATGGGGAGTGTTGCTGCACAGCTATTTTAAGGTCTCTCCAGAGATGTTAGATCGGGTTCAAGTCCGGGCTCTGGCTGGGCCACTCAAGGACATTCAGAGACTCCTGCGTTGTCTTGGCTGTGTGCTTAGGGTTGTTGTCCTGTTGGAAGGTGAACCTTCGCCCCAGTCTGCGGTTCTCAGCGCTCTGGAGCAGGTTTTCATCAATGATCTCTCTGTATTTTGCTCCTTTCATCTTTGCCTCGATCCTGACTAGTCTCCCAGTCCATGCTTCACCGTAGGGATGGTGCCAGGTTTCCTCCAGACGTGATGCTTGGCATTCAGGCCAAAGAGTTCAATCTTGGTTTCATCAGATAAGATAATCTTGTTACTCATGGTCTGAGAGTCTTTAGGTGACTTTTGACAAAATCCAAGCGGGCTGTCATGTGCCTTTTACTGAGGAGTGGCTTCCGTCTGGCCACTCTACCATAAAGGCCTGATTGGTGGAGTGCTGCAGAGATGGTTGTCCTTCTGGAAGGTTATCCCATCTCCACAGAGGAACTCTAGTGCTCTGTCAGAGTGACCATCGGGATCTTGGTCACCTCCTTGACCAAGGCCCTTCTCGCCCGATTGCTCAGTTTGGCCGGGCAGCCAGCTCTAGGCAGAGTCTTGGTGGTTCCAAAAGTCTTCCATTTAAGAATGATGGAGGCCACTTTGTTCTTGGGGACCTTCAATGCTGCAGAAATTTCTAAAAACCTTTTTTCGCTTTGTCATTATGGGGTATTTTGTGTAGATTTCTGAGGAAATGTTTTTATTCAATCAATTTTAGAATAAGACTGTAATCTAACAAAATGTGGAAAAAGTCAACGGGTCTGAATACTTTCCGAAGGCACGATATGTCAATGTTATTCTCAGAGGCAACCCGGAACATATCCCAGTCCGTGTGATCAAAACTATCTTGAAGCATGGATTCCGATTGGTCAGACCAGCGTTGACTAGACCTTAGTACGGGTACTTCCTGTTTGAGTTTCTGCCTATAGGAAGGGAGGAGCAGAATTGAGTAGTTTCTGTTTTGCCGCAGGGAGGGTGGGGAGGGCCTTGTAGCCATCACAGAAGGTAGAGTAACAATGGTCGAGAGTTTTTGAAGCACGAGTACTACAATATGTTGATTGAACTTCAGTAGCGTTTTCCTCAAATTTGCTTTGTTAAAGTCCCCAGCTACAATAAATGTGGCCTCAGGATATGTGGTTTCCAGTTTGCATTAAGTCCAGTGTAGTTCCTTGAGGGCCGTCGTGGTATCGGCTTGAGGTGGAATATACACGGCTGTGACTATAACCAAATAAAATTATCTTGGGAGGTAATACGTTCGGCATTCTATTGTGAGGTATTCAAGGTCGGGTGAACAAATGGACTTGAGTTCCTGTACGTTATCACAATCACACTATGAGTAGTTAATCATGAAACATACCACTCCGCCTTTCTTCTTCCCGGAGAGTTTTTTATTCCTGTCTGCGCGATGTACTGAGAACCCAGCTGGGTGTTTGGACGGGGACAGTATATCCGGAGAGAGCCATGATTCCGTGAAACAGAGTATGTTACAGTCCCTGATGTCTCTCTGGAAGGAGATCCTCGCCCTGAGCTCATCTACTTTATTGTCCAGGGACTGAACATTAGCTAGCAATATACTCGGAAGCGGTGGATGGTGTGCCCGCCTGCTGAGTCTGACTAGAAGTCCACTCCGAATACCTCTTCTCCACCGGTGGCGTCTTGGAGCAGCCTCAGGGATACATTGAATTGCCTTGGGGGGTACGAACAAAGGATCCAATTCGGGAAAGTCATATTTTTGGTCGGAATGCTGGTGAGTTACTGCCGCTCTAAAATAAAATAGAATTATTGTAAAATATAATTATTGTAAAATTGAATGTGTCCATAAGGTGTAGATAGTAAGTATAGGCTGGAAGTAGGGGCCTGGGCGTTGTTGTTCACTAATTTACCCCAAGTAGGGAAAGGATGGCGGGGTTGAAAAGTAATAAAGGGGAGTATATATATAAAAAACATGGGGGATTGGAAGTGATGCAGACAATTACATTGATGGAAGTTACAATCTATCTGCAATATTAAGCTGATCTACCCCCCAAAAAATAAATAAAATAAATAAATAAATAAATAACACCAGAAAAATCAAAATACAACAAAGTTGCTTAGGAGCTAGAAGCAGAGCTGCCATGTCTGTCTACACTGGAGTTGCTTACCAAGAAGACAGTGAATGTTCCTGAGTGGCCGAGTTACAGAATTGACTTAAATCTGATTGAAAATCTATGTTGAGACTTGAAAATGGTTGTCTAGCAATGATCAACAACTTTGTGAACAGAGTGCCCCATGGTGGCGATGGGATTATGGTATAGGCAGGCATAAACTACGGACAACGAACACAATTGCATTTTATCGATGGCAATTTGAATGCACAGAGATACTGTGACGAGATCCTGAGGCCAATTGTCATGCCATTCATCCGTCGCCATCACATCATGTTTCAGCATAATAGTGCACGGCCCCATGTCGCAAGGATCTGTACACAGTTCCTGGAAGCTGAAAATGTCCCAGTTCTTCCATGGCCTGTGTACTCACCAGACATGTCACCCATTAAGCATGTTTGGTATGCTCTGGATCGACGTGTACAACAGCGTGTTCCAGTTCCCGCCAATATCCAGCAACTTTGCACAGCCATTGAAGAGGAGTGGGACAACATTCCACAGGCCACAATCAACAGCCTGATCAACTCTATGCGAAGGAGATCTGTTGTGCTGCATGAGTCAAATGGTGGTCACACCAGATACTGACTGGTTTTCTGATCCACGCCCCTACCTTTTTTTCAAGGTATCTGTGACCAACAGATGCATATCTGTATTCCCAGTCATGTGAAATCCATATATTAGGGCCTCATTTATTTATTTAAATCGACTGATTTCCTTATATGAACTCTAACTCAGTAAAATCTTTGAAATTGTTGCATGTTGCGTTTATATTTTTTTCAGTGTAAATTAGATTTCTGTATTTCATTTTTTTTAAATGTGCAAAAATCGCTAAAAACATGATTTCACTTTGTCATTATGGTGTATTGTGTGTAGTTAGGTGAGAAAAACTAATATTTATTCCATTTTGAATTCAGGCTTTAACACAACAAAATGTGGAATAAGTGAAGGAGTATGAATACTTTTTGAAGGCACTGTAGGTCCTCTGTCTCTCTTGCACTGACTCACATGTTTTCTCTGTCACTTTTTCTCTCTCTTGCCATCTCTCTGTATCTGTCTCTCTTACTCTCTCTCTCGCTGTGTTTGGCTGTCCCGTCGCTCTTAGCAAAAACTCTGATGAGAGAATGTCATTAAAACATGCCCGTAAATGTTTAATCCAAACTGCTTTTGAAACATTTTTTTGTTGATGATGAATTCAGCATTCTAATGTAAATCGATGCAAAATGAGAAATATGCTCACCGGAGCGTTTAAGATTAACACATTCCTCTAGCACCTCATTTGTTTTGCCAGCGCTCATATGCTTGGTGGGAGGCGTTCATAGCATGAACTCTCCCTCTAATAATTGACTTACTATTAACATATTCTCTGGGAAAATGTTATGTCTCAGACAGCTATAGCGAGGAGTGGGAGGGGTCTCCCCAAGACCAATATCATATGCTAATAACACAGTAATGAGTTGTAATGCCCATTTTCTCATCAATAATTCATGTGAATGTAGACTATGTACGTGACACCCATTCTAAAGGGTGTGCTATGGGAAAACCCATTTAGAAGCTGAATGTAAAAAGTTGGGTACTTATCTGGAAACTCTCAAGGCATTTGGTTTAGTGTGGTGAGATGAGCATTGCTTTTGACACTGCCATTGAGTGCATGTGACATACATGTACTGTTGTCGCCATAGAGACTCGGAATTGGCACAAACAGCAATGTAATGTTGCCTGATGGGTATAAAGGGGTCTTAGCTACTGTAGTCATATCAGCTGTTGAGTGGATGGGTCTTGGAGGTTCCAGCAAGGGTTTCTATGGGACCCAGTTGTGCCAGTCACTATAATAACAGGCACCATCCTTTCCATCCTAGAGAGACTAAAACACAAAGCAGTGGCACTCACCCGTAGAAGTGACCAATTAGAGCAGATGTCATGCGACCTATGTGACCAATTAGACCATACATCAGGTGGCTGATGCAGATCCTATCGCTATGACATTAACAAAAGGCCATTAGTGGTGCAACACTGGCTTTTTTCATCTGGGAAATGGATGGTCTGGGCCTGGATTAGATGTGGGCCTGGATTAGATCTGGGCCTGGATTAGATCTGGGCCTGGATTAGTGTGTTTGTGCGTGCGTGTGGGCGTGCGTGCGTGAACGTGTCTGCGTACGTGTAATACTGTGTGTGTGTGCATGCATGCCGTGTGTGTGTGTGCATGTGCGTGTGCAGTGGCTTCCCAGAGGATAGAGACGATAATATAAATCACTCCCTGGGGCTCAAAACATGTGTTACTCATCTGACCCCCTCTGAATCTCAACTGGCATTTAACAGCCGGAGACAGGATAAGAGAGGCAAGAGTCAAGGAGCTCTGGGCCTTAATGCTGCCATCCTTCTTGACTCAGTCCCCATGGCATGCAGTTAGGATCAGAGCCACTGAGTTGGGCCCTTTCAAACACTATGCTAATGCTCTAGTACAGTCTCCAACAGGTCGATCGCGAGCTGCCAGTAGCTCGCAGCCCACCTATGAGTAGCTCGCCAAACAATTCTGAAAGTACATGCAATTTTCAGGTGTTCCATTGCAAACTGTCTTGTACAAATCTCACAAGTATCAGTCACCCACCGCAAGCTCCCATCTATTATCTAATCAACGCAACATTGACATTATCCCACCCCTGGTTAGCCACTATTGGCTTAAAAAGCCAAACGTAACACAATATCTGACAATTAATTTCCAGTAATATTGCCCCCTGCTGTGTGGTGCGGGCATTTGTCTGTCACTCTATGTAGCCAGTTGATGTGATAAATATCTTGTGGGCTAACATAATTACTTTCCCCAAAACCATCTCAGTTACAGTTGAAGTCGGAAGTTTACATACACCTTAGCCAAATACATTTAAACTCTGTTTTTCACAATTCCTGACATTTAATCCTAGTAAAAATTCCCTGTCTTAGGGCAGTTAGGATCACCACTTTATTTTAAGAATGTGAAATGTCAGAATAATAGTAGAGAGAATGACTTATTTCAGCTTTTATTTCTTTCATCACATTCCCAGTGGGTCAGAAGTTTACATACACTCAATTAGTATTTGGTAGCATTGCCTTTAAATTGTTTAACTTGGGTCAAACGTTTCGGGTAGCCTTCCACAAGCTTCCCACAATAAGTTGGGTGAATTTTGGCCCATTCCTCCTGACAGAGCTGGTGTAACTGAGTCAGGTTTGTAGGCCTCCTTGCTCGCACACGCTTTTTCAGTTCTGCCCACACATTTTCTATAGGATTGAGGTCAGGGCTTTGTGATGGCCACTCCAATACCTTGACTTTGTTGTCCTTTAGCCATTTTGCCACAACTTTGGAAGTATGCTTGGGGTCATTGTCCATTTGGAAGACCTATTTGCGACCAAGCTTTAACTTCCTGACTGATGTCTTGAGATGTTGCTTCAATATATCCACATAATTTTCCTTCCTCATGATGCCATCTATTTTGTGAAGTGCACCAGTCCCTCCTGCAGCAAAGCACCCCTACAGCATGATGCTGCCACTCCCGTGCTTCACGGTTGGGATGGTGTTCTTCGGCTTGCAAGCAACCCCCTTTTTCCTCCAAACATAATGATGGTATAACGGCTGGGTGGTTCCATGGTGTTTATACTTGCGTACTATTGTTTGTACAGATGAACGTGGTACCTTCAGGCGTTTGGAAATTGCTCCCAAGGATAAACCAGACTTGTGGAGGTCTACAGTTTTTTTCTGAGGTCTTGGCTGATTTATTTTGATTTTCCCATGATGTCAAGCAAAGACGCACTGAGTTTGAAGGTAGGCCTTGAAATACATCCACAGGTACACCTCCAATTGACTCAAATGATGTCAATTAGCCTATCAGAAGCTTCTAAAGCCATGACATCATTCTCTGGAATTTTCCAAGCTGTTTAAAGGCACAGTCAACTTAGTTTATGTAAACTTCTGACCCACTGGAATTGTGATACAGTGAATTATAAGTGAAATAATCTGTCTGTAAATAATTGTTGGGAAAATTACTTGTGTCACCGACTTGCCAAAAATATAGTTTGTTAACAAGAAATGTGTGGAGTGGTTGAAAAACAAGTTTTAATGACTCCAACCTAAGTGTATGTAAACTTCTGACTTCAACTGTAAATGTTAACTGCAAGGTAGGCTTATCTGGCAAAAGTATAGTAAGTATATCATTTGTATCTATTATTTGTTGTTTGCAAACTTTGCCATGAAATGAGCAGTACAGAAACATTGCTAGACCAGCAAAGTAGATGGCACATTTCTTACTCACTAGATGCCCAGTTAAAGGGCCAGATGCGCAATTAAAGGGGAATTACACTCAAAAATATATTTTTTGTTTGTTTTCTTCCAGACCTAAAAATTGTTTATTCTGATGCGATTTAAACGTTGACTTGGACTCAGAACATTCAATTTCGTTGTTTCTCTATGAACAATTGTAATAAAAAAATATATAATCTCAAACCAGGAAAAATACAGCTGAGAACATAATTTTGGAAAATATAAAACAGAATTTGGGGAAGAAAACACTGATTTTATAGGGCCCCACTTAGAGTTGTTTATTAACTATTATTTTACCAGGTACAGTGGGGAAAAAAAGTATTTAGTCAGCCACCAATTGTGCAAGTTCTCCCACTTAAAAAGATGAGAGAGGCCTGTAATTTTCATCATAGGTACACGTCAACTATAACAGACAAAATGAGGAAAAATTTTCCAGAAAATCACATTGTAGGATTTTTTATGAATTTATTTGCAAATTATGGTGGAAAATAAGTATTTGGTCAATAACAAAAGTTTCTCAATACTTTGTTATATACCCTTTGTTGGCAATGACACAGGTCAAACGTTTTCTGTAAGTCTTCACAAGGTTTTCACACACTGTTGCTGGTGTTTTGGCCCATTCCTCCATGCAGATCTCCTCTAGAGCAGTGATGTTTTGGGGCTGTCGCTGGGCAACACAGACTTTCAACTCCCTCCAAAGATTTTCTATGGGGTTGAGATCTGGAGACTGGCTAGGCCACTCCAGGACCTTGAAATGCTTCTTACGAAGCCACTCCTTTGTTGCCTGGGCGGTGTGTTTGGGATCATTGTCATGCTGAAAGACCCAGCCACGTTTCATCTTCAATGCCCTTGCTGATGGAAGGAGGGTTTTCACTCAAAATCTCACAATACATGGCCCCATTCATTCTTTCCTTAACACGGATCAGTCGTCCTGGTCCCTTTGCAGAAAAAACAGCCCCAAAGCATGATGTTTCCACCCCCATGCTTCACAGTAGGTATGGTGTTCTTTGGATGCAACTCAGCATTCTTTGTCCTCCAAACACGACGAGATGAGTTTTTACCAAAAAGTTATATTTTGGTTTCATCTGACCATATGACATTCTCCCAATCCTCTTCTGGATCATCCAAATGCACTCTATCAAACTTCAGACGGGCCTGGACATGTACTGGCTTAAGCAGGGGGGAAACGTCTTGCACTGCAGGATTTGAGTCCCTGGCGGCGTAGTGTGTTACTGATGGTAGGCTTTGTTACTTTGGTCCCAGCTCTCTGCAGGTCATTCACTAGGTCCCCCCGTGTGGTTCTGGGATTTTTGCTCACCGTTCTTGTGATCATTTTGACCCACGGGGTGAGATCTTGCGTGGAGCCCCAGATCGAGGGAGATTATCAGTGGTCTTGTATGTCTTCCATTTCCTAATAATTGCTCCCACAGTTGATTTCTTCAAACCAAGCTGCTTACCTATTGCAGATTCAGTCTTCCCAGCCTGGTGCAGGTCTACAATTTTGTTTCTGGTGTCCTTTGACAGCTCTTTGGTCTTGGCCATAGTGGAGTTTGGAGTGTGACTGTTTGAGGTTGTGGACAGGTGTCTTTTATACTGATAACAAGTTCAAACAGGTGCCATTAATACAGGTAACGAGTGGAGGACAGAGGAGCCTCTTAAAGAAGAAGTTACAGGTCTGTGAGAGCCAGAAATGTTGCTTGTTTGTAGGTGACCAAATACTTTTTTTCCACCATAATTTGCAAATAAATTCATTAAAAATCCTACAATGTGATTTTCTGGATTTTTGTTTCTCAATTTGTCTGTCATAGTTGACGTGTACCTATGATGAAAATTACAGGCCTCTCTCATCTTTTTAAGTGGGAGAACTTGCACAATTGGTGGCTGACTAAATACTTTTTTCCCCCACTGTATATTGACAGAAAACATAGTGCACTACTTTCTCTTGTAAACTAAGGACCCGGGTAAGAGTTGCAGAGGAGAGGAGAAGAGAAGAATGTGCCTATTTGAAAGCTAGGAAAAAATAAGTAGCTAGCGACATGTTCAATTTTTTAAAAGTAACTTTCATGCTAGAAAATACCCCTGCTCTAGTACATCAATGGTAGGTATAGCAATGGGAGAGGGCAGAAGGTAGATGTGATTATTTATGCAAGGGAAAAGGACCTAAGCTATGTCAGAGCGCTAAATAATTAATTGCTTGGGCCAACAACAACAAGCAGGAAAATCAATCAATAAGAGTCAATGGCACCAAATCCCTGATCTTTTCAATCTTCATAAAAAGTAGTTGTGATACTTCTGATGTTTCCTAACAGTTACTAAATGCAGTAATAAACAGAGGTCTGTGGGGTTTTCTCCATCTTTATTTGATTTGATTTGTATTTGATTTATTAGGATCCACATTAGCAGACACAAATGGCGACAGCGAGTCTTACTGGGGTCCGACATACTGCGAAAAATACATTGCAGACAAAATACTTTACAATTTACATACATTTACAAACATTAACATGTAGTGTGTGTGTGTGCATCTGTCAGTTACACATACATGTCAGTACCTACACACAACAAGTAGGTCACATGGGGGAGAGGCGTTGTGCCGTGAAGTGTTGCTTTTTAGTTTTTTAAAACCAGGTTTGCTGTTCACTTGCGCTATATAAGATGGAAGGGAGTTGCATGCACTCATGGCTCTGTATAATACTGTTCGTTTCCTTAAATTTGTTCTGGACCTGGGGACTGTGAAAAGATCCCTGGTGGCATGTCTGGTAGGGTAAGTGTGTGTGTGTCAGTGCTGTGTGTAAGTTGACTATGCAATCAATTTGGTATTTCCAACACAATAATGTTTCTTATAAAAACAAGAAGAGACGCAGTCAGTCTTTCCTCAACTCTTAGCCAAGACAAACTGGCATGCATATTGTTGATATTAGCCCTCTGATTACAATGAAGAGCAAGACGTGCCGCTCTGCTCTGGGCCAGCTGCAGCTTAACTAGGTATTTCTTTGCAGCACTTGACCATATGACTGGACAATAATCTAGATAAGATCAAACTAGAGCCTGCAGGACTTGCTTTGTGGAGTGTGGTGTCAAAAAAGCAGAGCAAATCTTTATTACGGACAGACCTCTCCCCATCTTTACAACCATTGAATCTATATGTTTTGACCATGACAGTTTACAATTTAAGGTGACACCAAGTAATTTAGTCTCCTCAACTTGTTCAACAGCCACACCATTCATTACCAGATTCAGCTGAGGTCTACTTTGACAGCCTGGTCTCGTAGACTAGACGTAACATAGTAAATGTAAATCCGGGACACTCAAATTAGTATGATATGTTACGTTTGGTATGGTTACATAAGACCGAAGGATACTTAAGGCAAAAACTAAAGGAGGGTGGTTGGTCTGGGTGGATGGGTTTTCGTATAACGCGAATGTCTAGCAACCCAAAGGTTGTGTGTCTCATCACGGACAACTTTAGCATTTGAGCTAATTAGAAACTTTTGAACTACTTACTACTTTTTTAGCTACTGTGATGTCACGAGAGGCTACACAGCTTTCAGCGGGATTGCTCAAGTAGTGCAAGGAGACCAGGTTCAACCAAAACAAGGATTTTATTAACGGTCTTGGGAAACTAACGAAAATATAACAAAATTCTGTTCTCTTGTGGCTCTTTAAGGGTTAACAGTTCAGGGATGTCTCTTCCACATCCAAAATCATAATTCTCACTCGCTCAGATAACTTTTCCCCAGCCTTACTGTAGTCCACGTTGCAGCTAGTGGCCAACCCAGCAAAAAGTCCTTCCAAATGTCTCTCACGTATTTCCACAGGTGCATATATCCAAAGGTGAGTATTTCCCAAAGGTAAGTATCTCCAACTCCTTATATTCCTCATGGAAGTGGACGTGCAGCACTCTTGTTCTCCAGAGAGCCCAGGTTGGAGACTGTGTCTCTTCACCCCCCACACACTCCCTCAGTGTGTCTCTTCCCTTCCCCAAACCTTCGGCTCATCAGCTCCTGATTTGTTTCAGCTGCGTGGGAAGATTGGCCATAGAGGGGTGGAGTTCCCGACCATACCAGCAGATGGAGCCATAGCTGTCTGGGTTTGCAGCCATCTCAGGGGGATGTAACGTCCCTCCAGGACACAGCCTCTCGTGACATCACACATCCCCCTCCTCGGGACCGACGTCCTCGTCGGGGTAAAGGCAGCGAAGAAGGCATCACGCCGGGAGAGGGCGTCCGCATTGCCGTGGTGCTTGCCAGCCTGCTCTCTCTTCAACTCCTCCACCTCTAGGACCAGGGACTCAGCCTCCTGTTGTCTCTCCTTGAGTTTCTTACTGAACGCATCAGCCTTGGTTTTAGCAGAGTTTAGCTTCTGTTGAGCAGCTTTCAGTTCCTTCTCTCTCTCTGCCTCCGCATTCTTCATCTTGTTCTCCAACACCTGGTACTTCTCCTCTGCCTTCTTCTGGACCTCCTTACTACTGCGCAGGGTCTCCTCACACTCCTCGATGGTCCTGCGCAGCCTCTCCAGCTCCTCCTGTTGCTTATGGAAGGAGCTCTGTTGGAGTTTAGCCTGGAGGATATCTAACTCTTCTGTCTTCATGTCTAACTGTTGCTTTAACAAACGATACCTCTCAGCGGTCCCCTTCAGACCAGACAGTTCTTTGTCCAGATTCTGTAGCTCCGTCTCTGTGTCGGTCTGGGCACCTGCCATCCCTATCAGAGCCCGGGCGGGAGTGAGTAATTCGGAGGATTGCACCGGAGCCTTCCCAGGATGAGTCTTGCCTCTCCGTTTCCGAGGTACTCGGGTTATCCTCTCCTGAGACTCTCTCCAGAGTGGGTAAAAGGCTGGGCAGTCTCGTCCAATTAGGACAGGGACGGGGAGGGAATCAACCACCCCCGCCGTCGTGTGTATGGTTCCCCGTGTGCTGGTCATTGTAAGTTCAGTAATGGGGTATTCTCTGGTGTCCCCATGGACACAGGAAACTGGGAGGACTTTCCCCGGGGTCAGACACGTTGGGCCCACCAAATCCTTACGCACCAGGGTGGCCCGGCTACCAGAATCCAGTAAGGCCTCCACATCATGGTGATTCACAGTTACCGGGCAGGTGGGGGGGTCGATCTGGGCCGCCATCTACGACTCCCAAGAGCGAGGCAAAACGGTGTGTGGGTGCTGAGCTGGAGGACTCCGCAGTGGGCATAGGTTCATCGGCTGGTTTCCCACACTGCCAGGAGATATGTCCCATCTCCCCACACCGGTAACACTGTCGAGTTTCCCCCTCCTGGTGTACTCTTCTTGGACCCGCCTGGTTTCTGGCTCCCCCTGGAGCCGGGATAAGTCCTGACGTGGCTGGGTTCGAGACCTTGGGGTCCTTTGGACGGGTTCTTCCCATTTGTGGTGGGGCCGCACTCCTGGGGTCTTTTCGGGAAGCATTCAGCATCTCCGCTGTGGCCTGGTACTTTTCCACAGCTTCCACGGTCAGATCAGCCGTGGTCAAGGCCTGTTGACTGATGAACCGTTTTGCCTCATAAGGCAGGGCGCGTAGGTAACGATCCACCACAACGGCCTCCACCACCGCCGCTGCTGTATTCCTCTGCGGATCCAGCCATTTCCTTGCGATTCGGACAAGTTCATGCATCTGCGCCCGAGGAGGTTGGTCTGGTTGGAAGGTCCAGCTGTGAAAGCGCTGGGCCATACCAAACTTTGTGAGTCCATATCTGCTGAGGATCTCAGACTTCAGGGCATCATAGTCAGTAACCTGGTCAGGGCCCAGGTCCCGGACAGCATTCAGCGCTTCCCGGTTAGAAAGGGGGGCTAACAGACCAACCCACTGTTGCTTGGGCCAGGCTTCCCTAGTGGCCGTGGCCTCAAATGCATGCAGGTATGCCTCAATGTCATCGGTAGCTCCCATCTTAGATATAAAGTCACTTGCCTTTATTGGGCGGGTATTTTGGACCACCCTCTGTCTCTGCAACTGCAATTCCTCTGCCTTCAGAAGGTTGGCTTTCTTTTGCTCCTCCAAGAGAGCCACGTTTGTTTGCATCTGGGCTTGCTGGCCAGCAACAAGGGCTTTCAATATGTCCTCCATTTCAGTCGGGCGGGGAGCCTACGGCCAGCTTGGAAAAACTGGGTGATCAAACCTTCGGTATCCTCCTCTGACATGCACTATTAACGCTTGAGCGTGCCTGTATTCTCCACCATCTGTGATGTCACGAGAGGCTACACAGCTTTCAGCGGGATTGCTCAAGTAGTGCAAGGAGACCAGGTTCAACCAAAACAAGGATTTTATTAACGGTCTTGGGAAACTAACGAAAATATAACAAAATTCTGTTCTCTTGTGGCTCTTTAAGGGTTAACAGTTCAGGGATGTCTCTTCCACATCCAAAATCATAATTCTCACTCGCTCAGATAACTTTTCCCCAGCCTTACTGTAGTCCACGTTGCAGCTAGTGGCCAACCCAGCAAAAAGTCCTTCCAAATGTCTCTCACGTATTTCCACAGGTGCATATATCCAAAGGTGAGTATTTCCCAAAGGTAAGTATCTCCAACTCCTTATATTCCTCATGGAAGTGGACGTGCAGCACTCTTGTTCTCCAGAGAGCCCAGGTTGGAGACTGTGTCTCTTCACCCCCCACACACTCCCCTCAGTGTGTCTCTTCCCTTCCCCAAACCTTCGGCTCATCAGCTCCTGATTTGTTTCAGCTGCGTGGGAAGATTGGCCATAGAGGGGTGGAGTTCCCGACCATACCAGCAGATGGAGCCATAGCTGTCTGGGTTTGCAGCCATCTCAGGGGGATGTAACGTCCCTCCAGGACACAGCCTCTCGTGACATCACACTACTTTACAACTACTTGCAAATGTAAGAATGTTAGCTAACCCTAACCCCTAGCCTAGCTAACGTTAACCAGCTAGCTAATGTTAGCGTTAGCCACCTAGCCACCTAGATAATGTTAGCCACAACAAATTGGAATTAGTAAAATATCGTACGTTTAGCAAATTCGTAACATATTGTACGTTTTGCAAATTCCAACATATTGTACGTTTAGCAAATGTATAATATATCTTACGAATTGTAACATATCATACTAAATGGAGATGTCTCAGATTTACATAAATAATAATACGAAATGCTCTGAAACCAGGTTGACTCAGAATTACAATGAAAACAAATGTTTAGTGAATGGACTTTCTCCCTTTCTGGGCATTCCTGTACAGTAAATGGCCTTGTTAATACAGCACCACTGGTTTACGATGTTGGCCCCATGCCAGCCCTTCTGAGACTAGGAGGTCTCAAAGTGTGCCCTCTCCTCTGATGCTTATCTAGGTCATGTGGAGGCTGTGTAGTAGCAGGGCAAAGATTCAATAGAGCCATTGCTAACAGGGCTATCTAAGGGAGTGAAATGACAGCAGCTGGCTTAAGTTGGGGCTGTCAGATCATACATCTCTGCTTAGAACCTCCAGTACCTGTCATCATCATCATCACTATCTACCTGACCATGAACTATGACATCAGCATAGACATGAACAGGTCACTCTTGCAAAAGAGATGTTATCTTAATGAGAATAACCAGTATAAATAAAGGTTAAATGACTGTGATGTTTGCGACAGCCTCACTTCTTCACAATGCTGCCACAGATTTTTTGAGAATGCTGCCACAGCATCACTGCTTTGAAAGGCATTTACATAATTGCGATAAGGGATGGAGAACTGATTACTGCTTACAGCGTTTAACTGTCATTGTCAGATGCTAAAAAGATCAGGCATCCACAGATTGAGTCCAGGACACGTCCTTCTATAATATCATTAAGAGAATGTCAACACTTAGATCATCGGCAGTATCCATTTAGCTATCATCCAAAGAGAAAATGTTACTTAATTTAGGATCCTTTTTATGAGGCCCGTATACACAAAGTGTCTCAAAGTAGGAGTGCTGATCTAGCATCAGTTTCCCTTGTAGATGATCTTGAATATTATAGAAGATTATATGGACAGGGGGGACCTGATCCTAGATCTGCTCATAGATTATGCATGTATAAACTACATATTGACACATCCAGCCCAAAGCAGGGGGTAAAAAAAAAAAAAACTAGTCGCCAAAGTTCCGGAGCATGTCTTTAATTAAGCAATTAATATCCCATCATACTTAGGGTCATGTATAAAAATGCCCAGTTGCCAATTATTTTGGCTACCATGGCTAGAAGAAGAGATATCAGTGACTTTGAAAGAGGGGTCTAAAAGAGCATAGGGGGTTTAAAGTGTGTGTGTGTGTGTGTGTGTGTGTGTGTGTGTCACCAGATCTTAACTCAATTGAACACTTATAGGAGATTCTGGATCAGCGCCTGGGACAGCGTTTTCCACCACCATCAACAAAACACCAAATGATTGAATTTCTCGTGGAAGAATGGTGTTGCATCCCTCCAATAGAATTCCAGACACTTGTTGAATCTATACCAAGGACCATTGAAGCTGTTCTGGCGGCTTGTGGTGGCCCAACGCCCTATTAAGCCACTTTGTGTCTGTGTTTTCTTTATGTGAGCTGTTATCTGTAGAAATTGGTCTTAGTCCCAGCCATTCCACAGTGCTGCTGTTGGAGGGGGTTTGGCCATGGGACATACATTGATCAGGAGGAGAGGGGGAAGGTGAGGAGGAGTGAGGCTGAATGACCAGGGTCCATGGTAATGCTGGATCGATTAAAGAGTGCATTTGCACCACAGGAGCACGCCAATAAATCCATCCCAACTGCTCCCTGTAGTAAGAGGCCTAGACATATGAATGTGGCCAAGACACTGAAGGGTGCCTAACAGAATGGCAAACAGTTGCTCTGGATCTAGGGTGACCTAAAAGTGGAAGAAATGGGATGTGACTAAGTAGAGTTGAACATATTCAGTGTTTGAGGAGCTATAAGAGCCTACATCATTTGAAGAATCACGCTTTTCATTTAGCGCAAGTATTGACTTTTCTTTCCCACGGGTTGGAAATGTGCATCTTCCCTATCTCTTCCTCCCCATGCTGCTCTCACGCACAGAATCTGCATGTGGTTCAAGGAAGATCATAATTCACTGACACACTCTCTGGAAACTCATGATGCTAGTTGTTTTGTCATTGTTGCCAGTGAGTTCATCATCATACAGAGTGATAAAGATGGCCACCAAGCCATTACAGTTTTATTTGGTGGACCCAAAGGATTATACATTCACGTTTACATTTTAGTCATTTAGCAAACGCTCTTATCCAGAGCGACTTACAGTTAGTGAGTGCATACATTTTCATACTGGCCCCCCGTGGGAATCGAACCCACAACCCTGGCGTTGCAAGCGCTCTACCAACTGAGCTACACAGGGATCTGTTCAATTCAACCTGGCAAAACCCCAGTCATTTAGGAGCATGAGGTAAATACAAATTAAACAAGCCACACCATTTGACATAACAGCAGTGTTAGATTATGTTTATGGTAGCTTTGTTTTCAGTTTATGTGCTACTAATCTGAATCAGTTATAGGGAGAGATAATAAAGTTTTGTCTGCATGTCCATTGGTTAATGTTGATTATTAATTGGCTGCTTAACTCAAATCATTAACTTCATCTGCTTAACAAAATCTATATTCTATTAAAAACAAAAAACTATGTTTTAAGTAAGAAGTAGGCATTGGTCTGAAGCTGAAAAAGGAAGGAAATTCACATGAGCACCACAATGTCTATTCCACCCGTGTTATACCAAGGTTTTCCAGCACACAGCTTTGACCTACTACAGTAGCTGTGTTGGTATTGTACTTCAAACTATGTGTAGGCAGGTTGCTTAGGATTCAAACCTTCTCAAACAGCCTAATTCATTCCCTTAGGGAGGTGCTTCCACAATAATGTGATTTGTACTGCATACAAGGTAAAGTATTGGATTCTTCACATACCACAGTAAAAAAAAAGCTTTGCTTTTATACTTACATGACCATCGGGCTTGATTGACCATTTTTTCTTGTAGTAATGTGGTGCATGCCTGTATTTCCTTAAACATTTATTTTAGCAGTACATGTCAGTACATTTACATTTACATTTTAGTCATTTAGCAGACGCTCTTATCCAGAGCGACTTACAGGAGCAATTAGGGTTAAGTGCCTTGCTCAAGGGCACATTAACGTCATTTAGCAGACGCTCTTATAAAAACAGGTGGTGGTGTGTTGGACACAGGAGCTCAGATAGAGCCTGGCTGCATTCCAGACTTCTGTAACTGCTAGCTTACCTGTGTAATATTGACATAAGCTCAGAACCACTTGTGTTTCAAACATGGTCCTGTTTTATCAATTGCTGTGCTGATCAATGGACAGTTCAGTACCTCTGTCAAAATAATATTTAGCTTAAAGTTATGTTTGTCTCTCGGTATACATACCGGTATACATCATTTTGTATAGCGGGACACTGTAAATCCATTATCCCTTTGAGAAGTATGAATTAGGCTGTTTGAGAAGGTTTGAATCCTAAGCAACCTACCTACACATAGTTTGAAGTACAATACCAACACAGCTACTGTAGTAGGTCAAAGCTGTGTGCTGGAAAACCTCGGTAGAGCATGGGTGGAATAAGCATTGTGGTGCTCCTGAATTTTCTTTCTTTTTTGGTTTTAGACCAATGCCTACTTCTCACTTAAAACATATTGACCTATACCATAACTCCTCGGGCCGTATTGCTTAAATATAATACAACATTATAATACAGTGTAACACAGCAATAGTTAAGTAAAAGTGAACAATAATGACAAATGGCAACAGAAATAATGTAGTTGTTAGTATTCATTCTATATTAACAGCTGATTTTCCAGAGGGAAGTGAAAAAACAGAAACCCATTTAAGCCACTATGGAGTAAACTGTAACATTTTTCCCTGATCTCTCTTAACAAGACAATCAAGCAAGCTCCTGGAAAATACACAAATAATCAACATGTAGCCTACCCATTAAAACGGATCAAACATGATTTCTGACTGGATGACAGCTAACATTGCCGTGCTGTGTTAATAGCATAGGCCAATGTTTTTGTCACTCGCAATGCTCATTATCAGTCGCTCACCACTGGTCTGTTTGCGTACTAGTTGGCTGTCTAGGCCTAACTGGTGAGACTGACGCATAGCCTACTACTAACATATATCTACTGTCTGTGCTTAACTTACCTGTAAAGGCTCAGCTAGGATGTAATTGAATGTAATTCTTCAATAAGATGATTCTGGCCTTTAAAAAATAAATCAGATAGACCTACTAGGCCCACATATAGGCCTAGCTGCTAGCTAGTAGCCTACGCCAAATCAATTCAGACCTGCTAACTATTTAAACTGAGCTATATCAGACAAATATAGCTAGAATTTTCTTGTATGGTGATGATTAATCGTTTTATGAGTCGTTGTTGGAGATTAGTTTATCTCCGAGATTAAAGGGAGAGAGTGAAAGTCTGACAGGAGATCCTCTCAGAGCAGAGATAACACCTTATGCTCAAGAACATAAAAATACATCAGGTAGAACAGATTGGACTTCAAAGGGAATGTTGGCTAGAAAAACGAGAACATAAAATGGTTTATTGTCCTTGCAAAAGTCTAAATTGTACATTGAAAGCTTCCCTGAAACGGGAGCAAGAAAGGAATCTGCGTATGATATTTTCCAATTGGAATGCAATTCTATTTATTAAACATCTATACTACTACTACTACATTACGTACCCTTTTTCTTTGCGTGCTTCCAGGCATATACTCATTCATCAACATGGACGTCAGCATGAAGACTGTGTGGCTTGTTGGGCATTCGTGGATCCACTGGTTGGAGAGGCGTGCCAGGGCGGTCAGGAAGCATCACAAACTCTGCCTTATTGACTGTCACATTAGGTGGCTTGGAGTAGCACAAACTGCTCAGTGTTCTGCGCCAGCATAGGGCCTGTGCTACTCCCCCCGACATCATAGTCATCTACCTAGGTGGAAACAACCTGGGATACACCAAGGGGATGTCACTGGTGCGGCAGATGCACAAGGATTTAGAGGTGATCATCCGAATGTTCCCCGGTACAACGGTGGTCTTCTCAGATATTGCGCAGCGGAGGAGCTAGATGTTCCAGTGGGACCAGAAGGTAAGTAAGTCCATAGAAAGGGCCCGGCGCTCCGTCAATCAGCTGGTGTACGCATTTCTCCATGACAGGGACATGCACACAATCCGCCACTCTACCATTAAGCAGTGTGTCCGTGGATGTACCATAGGGATGGAGTACATCTGACGGATGAGGGCAACGGCATATTCTTTGAACGTTTGAGAGTTGGTCTCTCCACTGTTCTCTCCCATGTAAAAATGGCGCCGGAGAAGATGGCTGCCGTTTTACAGCCCTCTAACCAATTGTACTATTATGTGTGTTTTTTCGCGTTATTTGTAACGTACGTACATACCCCAACCAGAAGCCATGGATTACAGGCGATATCCGCACTGAGCTAAAGGGTAGAGCTGCCGCTTCCAAGGAGCGGGACTCTAACCCAGACGCTTATAAGAAATCCCACTATGCCCTCCGACGAACCATCAAACAGGCAAAGAGTTAATATAGGACTAAGATTGAATCGTAAATAATGTATGTGCTAACTGTAAGTCGCTCTGGATAAGAGCGTCTGCTAAATGACTAAAATGTAATGTAAATGTACAACACCGGCTCTGACGCTCGTCGGATGTGGCAGGGCTTGAAAACTATTACAGACTACAAAGGGAAGCACAGCCGCCCAGTGACACAAGCCTACCAGATGAGCTAAATCACTTCTATGCTCGCTTCGAGGCAAGCAACACTGAGGCATACATGAGAGCATCAGCTGTTCCGGATGACTATGTGATCACGCTCTCCTTAGCCGATGTGAGTAAGACTTTTAAGCAGGTCAACAATTACAAGGCTGCAGGGCCAGACGGATTACCAGGACGTTTACTCTGAGCATGAGCTGATCAACTGGCAAGTGTCTTCACTGACATTTTCAACATGTCCCTGACTGAGTCTGTAATACCAACATGTTTCAAGCAAACCACCATAGTCCCTGTGCCCAAGGACACTAAGATAACCTGCCTAAATGACTACTGACCCGTAGCACTCACGTCTGTAGCCATGAAGTGCTTTGAAAGACTGGTCATGGCTCACATCAATACCATTATCCCAGAAACCCTAGACCCACTCCAATTTGCATACCGCCCCAACAGATCCACAGATGATGCAATCTCTATTGCACTCCACACTGCCCTTTCCCACCTGGACAAGAGGAACACCTACGTGAGGATGCTATTCATTGACAACTATTCATTGTCAGCGTTCAACACCATATTGCCCTCAAAGCTCATCACTAAGCTAAGGATCCTGGGACTAAACACCTCCCTCTGCAACTGGATCCTGGACTTCCTGACGGGCCGCCCCCAGGTGGTAAGGGTAGGTAACAACACGTCTGCCACGCTGATCCTCAACACGGGGGCCCCTCAGGGGTGCGTGCTCAGTCCCCTCCTGTACTCCCTGTTCACCCATGACTGCATGGCCAGGCACGACTCCAACACCATCATTAAGTTTGCCAACGACGAAACAGTGGTAGGCCTGATCACTATAGAGAGGAGGTCGGAGACCTGGCCGTGTGGTGCCAGGATAACAACCTCTCCATCAACGTGATCAAGACAAAGGAGATGATTGTGGACTACAGGAAAAAAAAGAGGACTGAGCACGCCCCAATTCTCATCGACGGGGCTGTAGTGGAACAGGTTGAGAGCTACTGCTCGGCCTCCGACCGCAAGGCACAACAGAAGGTAGTGCGTACGTCCCAGTACATCATTGGGGCCAAGCTTCCTGCCATCCAGCACCTCTATACCAGGCGGTGTCAGAGTTAGGCCCTAGAAATGGTCAAAGACTCCAGCCACCCTAGTCATAGACTGTTCCCTCTGCTACCGCACGGCAAGCGGTACCTGAGCGCCAAGTCTAGGTCCAAAAGGCTTCTCATCAGCTTCTACCCCCAAGCCATAAGACTCCTGAACAGCTAATCATGGCTACCCAGACTATTTGCACTGCCCCCACACCCCATCCCCCTCTTTTACGCTGCTGCTACACTGTTTATTATTTATGCATAGTCACTTTAACTCTACCCACATGTACATATTACCTCGACTAGCCGGTGCCCCACACATTGACTCTGTACCGGTACCCCCCCTGTATATAGCCTCCCTACTATTATTTTACTTTACTGCTGCTCTTTAGTTATTTGCTTTTATTTTTTTTACTTAACACTTTTTTATTTTACTTTTTTATTTTTTTTAAACTGCATTGTTGGTTAAGTGCTTGTAAGTAAGCATTTCACTGTAATGTCTACACCTGTTGTATTCGGCACATGTGGCAAATAAAATGTGATTTGATTAGTAGTAGCAGCAAGACACGCGCAGTAGTACACACACCACACTCCCTGTCCATTGCCACTCAATGAACCCAAAGGCTATTTTAAGAACCACCTAATAAATGCAAATAAGCACTGTATGTCAAAACTATACACTAAAGAAAATGGTCAAAATGTAGTCTGGTGAGGACAGGAAGCTTTGTTTTTGTTGTTCAATCACTCATTGAACGTTTATTTATCTTGCTTGGTTAAAAATAAATCATCTAAAATAGTTGATGGGTTGAAAATAGTATAATTTATACAGTTAGGTCATTTATAGAGTAGCTCTAACCAAGTTAGCAAGCATGACGTTTTCTTTTGACTGCGCACCGTTTCTATTGCGCTAGCAAGCAATGATGTTGTTTTAACTGGGTGCACCGTGTGCACTCGCACGGCTCCTTTGTGGCTACTTATGTGGATGGCAAATTCAGATTTTTGGGAACACACTGAAAAGTAACTTGACACTGTATTAATCAGTCAGCGCAAATTTGGATTATAATGACAAGAAGAAAATTGCTACAGTTTGTGTTGTGAGAGGCATGGCTGATCTTGGTTGAGGCTGGCTAGCTAGCTAGCTAGCAGCTGTTATTTTAGGTGCTGAAATCTGGTTTCACATTTAACGTTAGCAAGCAAGCCAATTTGACTATATGGAGTAGCTAATGGTAGATTAGCACTGCCCATTTCATGATGTATTATAAATTAGCAGCGTGGCAGTTTCCCAAAGTTTGGTGTTGACTATGAACTTTAATTAGCTAGCTAGCTATGCTTTGTGAAAGTATGTGGGAAATAAGTTATTGCCAACATTGAGTTGTTACTGGCTAGCTAGTTGGCTAGCTAACTGGCTATAGCAGGCAAGGACGTTCACTAGCTTATTTGTTTGTTTACACCGATGACTTCAGCCTCATATAAAAAACCTTCCTTGGCAAAATATATCTAGCTAGCTTTCCTCGCTTGTTGGTTAGCTAGCTAGCCAACATTAGCTCTCATCTGACTGGTATTCTATCTGTAGTATAACGTTACGTTAGCTAGTTAGCTAACGTTACAGCTTCTGGCTAGCTAGCTAACTAACTAACGTTAGCTAATCAAAACAAAACCACATTCAGCTCACTAATAACCAACCGATTTTTCATGTTAGACAATTATCTGTATGCATCTATAGTAGCCTAGGTTTGGCCTCAACCATTTATATCATGATTGGCTCCTGCCTGGCTGACTCAAGCGGCGAGTGTTGAGTTGCTGAGCGACCGAGTTGCTGGCCCGGTTTGATAGAATTCTGAGATTCGGCAGAATTTTTGTTTTAGCATTGTCAGAAATGCTACAAAAAGGTAGCACATTGTTTTTCTTAATGGACGGAAATGTGCACATGAGAGCGATACTTTGTATAAAAACTGTTGCACCTACAAACTTAGTCAATTCGAAAATGTTTAAGTCCATTGTGACTTTATGGACACTAGTCTCATTTTAATCCGACGTCTAGAATTTGAGCTAGGTAGCCGCTGAAAATACTCTGAAAACTAAATTGCTAACAACTGTGTTAAAAATCCGATATGTGGTTCTCGGTAACGGCCAGACGGCTCATGATGAGAGGTGGGGAGTGTCTTGTGTACCTCCAATCAAGTTGATTTGAGAATTTTCATCAACATTGGTGTAATATTTACTTAGATATGATGGTAGGGAGATTTTAATTTAACATAAAGCTTTAATCAATGCCTATATGTGACCGACCGCCTCGATTCGGTCTTATGTAGCAACATTTTACATGTTTTTAAAGTGTTTTTTACATTGGATAAAAGTAGACTGTAGTTGAAGAACAATGGGAATGTAATTCTGCTTTGAAAGTTGATAAACGTGTAACCCCACTTTTGAAAAAATGGCCCTTGAAGGTTTTGGTACACCTACTGGAAAGCTCTTTGTCTATACCCATTCAGCATCGTTCACACCCTCTTTAGCGTTAGCCCCACCCATCTCTTTAAGGATTCACATGTGAGGCCATTTGCTAAACAAAGTGATTAGTTTAGTCAACAACCAAAGATTTCACGACTAAAAGTGGTGAAAGTAGTAGCCTACAATAAGTAAAAACTCCTGGTAAAAGTACACTTTATATAGTCCTTGGCCTATATCTTAATCTGACTTTGATGCAGGTCATGTTGTTCTTCACATTACCGTCTCTGGTAAACACACTATATCAAATAAAATAACAAGTTGATTTTTCACATGCACAGGATACAGAAGGTGTAAACAGTACAGTGAAATGGTTACTAGCAATATCAAAAACAGAAAGTGTCCAGATAAAAAGATTTTAGAAATATTTTATAATTATTAGATGACGCTTACCTGAGACACTTGTCTAAATTGATGGGTCATGTGAATAAATGCTATAACCAACCCCCAGCCACATCTAGCTACAGTGGGGGAAAAAAGTATTTAGTCAGCCACCAATTGTGCAAATTCTCCCACTTAAAAAGATGAGAGAGGCCTGTAATTTTCATCATAGGTACACGTCAACTATGACAGACAAATTTAGAATTTTTTTCTCCAGAAAATCACATTGTAGGATTTTTTATGAATTCATTTGCAAATTAAGGTGGAAAATAAGTATTTGGTCACCTACAATCAAGCAAGATTTCTGGCTCTCACAGACATGTAACTTCTTCTTTAAGAGGCTCCTCTGTCCTCCACTCGTTACCTGTATTAATGGCACCTGTTTGAACTTGTTATCAGTATAAAAGACACCTGTCCACAACCTCAAACAGTCACACTCCAAACTCCATTATGGCCAAGACTAAAGAGCTGTCAAAGGACACCAGAAACTAAATTGTAGACCTGCACCAGGCTGGGAAGACTGAATCTGCAATAGGTAAGCAGCTTGGTTTGAAGAAATCAACTGTGGGAGCAATTATTAGGAAATGGAAGACATACAAGTCCACTGATAATCTCCCTCGATCTGGGGCTCCACGCAAGATCTCACCCCGTGGGGTCAAAATGATCACAAGAACGGTGAGCAAAAATCCCAGAACCACACGGGGGGACCTAGTGAATGACCAGCAGAGAGCTGGGACCAAAGTAACAAAGCCTACCATCAGTAACACACTACGCCGCCAGGGACTCAAATCCTGCAGTGCCAGACGTGTCCCCCTGCTTAAGCCAGTACATGTCCAGGCCCGTCTGAAGTTTGCTAGAGTGCATTTGGATGATCCAGAAGAGGATTGGGAGAATGTTATATGGTCAGATGAAACCAAAATATAACTTTTTGGTAAAAACTCAACTCGTCGTGTTTGGAGGACAAAGAATGCTGAGTTGCATCCAAAGAACACCATACCTACTGTGAAGCATGGGGGTGGAAACATCATGCTTTAGGGCTGTTTTTCTGCAAAGGGACCAGGACGACTGATCCGTGTAAAGGAAAGAATGAATGGGGCCATGTATCGTGAGCAAGGGCATTAAAGATGAAACGTGGCTTGGTCTTTCAGCATGACAATGATCACAAACACACCGCCGGGCAACGAAGGAGTGGCTTCGTAAGAAGCATTTCAAGGTCCTGGAGTGGCCTAGCCAGTCTCCAGATCTTAACCCCATAGAAAATCTTTGGAGGGAGTTGAAAGTCTGTGTTGCCCAGCGACAGCCCCAAAACATCACTGCTCTAGAGGAGATCTGCATGGAGGAATTGGCCAAAATACCAGCAACAGTGTGTGAAAACCTTGTGAAGACTTACAGAAATCGTTTGACCTGTGTCATTGCCAACAAACGGTATATAGCGACCGGGAGACCCATGGGGCGGCGCGCACAATTGGCCCAGCGTCGTCCAGGGTAGGGGAGGGAATGGCCGGCAGGGGATGTAGCTCAGTTGGTAGAGCATGGCGTTTGCAACGCCAGGGTTGTGGGTTCGATAAAATAATGTATGCACTAACTGTAAGTCGCTCTGGATAAGAGTGTCTGCTAAATGACTAAAATGTAAATGTAATAACAAAGTATTGAGAAACTTTTGTTATTGACCAAATACTTATTTTCCACCATAATTTGCAAATAAATTCATAAAAAATCCTACAATGTGATTTTCTGGATTTTTTTTCTTCTCATTTTGTCTGTCATAGTTGACGTGTACCTATGATGAAAATTACAGGCCTCTCTCATCTTTTTAAGTGGGAGAACTTGCACAATTGGTGGCTGACTAAATACTTTTTTTCCCCACTGTAAGTGGATGGGTCACAATTGTCTAGACGTGCACATGTTCATGAAATACAATAGATGGCCATAATCACCCCCAGACACACCTGTCTAACTTGATTGGTCATGTAATCATCTGGCAAAGTGTTTTGTTTAGACATGTCGCTAGTTAAGCAATGAATCGGCATAATCTCAACTCATTTTACTATCAACCAATACAAACATTGTCATAGCTGTAGTATGAATCTGCAGGTAGATAAAGCTAACCAACCAGGTTCAATGTTAACTAGCTAACATTAGGCTATAACTAAGAATGCAAATGGATTTCTGATTCAAATAATATTACTACACAGATCATACATGTAATGTTAGCTAGCGAGCCAGCAATCTAACGTTCGCTAGCTAGCGGACAGTACGCTTTAACTTGCAATGAAAATGACTTTCTGACCAAATTAGACACTTAGAATATCTGAAAATGTAGCTAGACTCTTACCCGTATACATGGACGAATGCTTCACGGCAGACTGGACCATTTAACTCCATTTTGTTTGTAGCTACATCTTGTTTGGCCAGCGTTGTGTCAAGTCACTCCGGTTCACACTGACCGTGGTGTGTACAGAAAGTAGCAAATCACTTTTTCCAACTGATCTGTCGATAGCGCCTGCTAAATTCAGGGCATCAATGTTGTTGAGAAAAGTAGAAAAACATTTGTAGTTCTCGATGGCTAACGTTATATATTAAAAAAATGGCACGGTAGAAAACAGTATCAACACATACTGAGCAGCTCACATTATAAACAGAAGCATGCTACATGGCAGACCAATCCAAACTCATCTCCTGGCATGTCCAGTCCATCCATGATCTCAGCAAATCATGGCTAGCGAGAAGGTTCCTGTATTTTTCCATGGCCAAAGCAACTAGGCTCGTAATTTAACAATTTTATTTGTATTTACGGATGGAATACAAGTTTGTTATTAAGGCACATGAACAACATGTTCCAGAAGGCATTTCTGCCAAAAAAAGCATTTTGATAAAAAAATGTTTACGTTCAAATGCCTCTCCTGTGAAGTAGTGAAGTGCGACATACGCCTAGTTTCCTGAAACGAGTCACATATATTTCACCTGTATAGGCTGGTGTGACAGGGCTGGTGTGACAGGGCTGTGTGTGTGTGTGTGTTTTTGTGTGCTGTGTGTACGTTCGTGCTGTGTGTGTGTGTGTACGTGTTTGTGTGCGTACTTGTGTGGCTCTCTATGCTCATGCGTGCCTGTGTGTGGGCTCAGTTCTCCTCTCTGCTGACTCGCTGACTGCTGCAAACCAGGGTTCAGCTGGAATCAGTCAGCTTGTCGCATAATCAAACGCTGTGATGAAATCCCATAACCCCCATTATGCCGTTTAGATGTGCGATGGGAGATGATTTATCTCTGAGGCTTTATTCTTGGCCCTCATTATTATTTGTCTTTGCAGACAACCGTATCCCTCTCCCTTTCTGACATCTCATTTATTTACATATGTTCTAGGTGTGTAGGTGCAAAGTGAGGAATTTATGACTTTGGCTGTGTCTTAAATGGTACCCTATTCCCTTTGGGCCCTGGTCAAAAGTAGTGCAATATAGGGAATGGGGAGCCATTAGGGACACAGCCTTGGTCTCCTGATTAGAATCCTTTGTTGCTACATCAATTTTTTGACCTTAATTGTAATTAATTATAAACCGTGCATTCGGAAAGTATTCAGACCCCTTGACTTTTTCCACATTTTGTTACGTTACAGCCTTATTCTAAAATTGATTAAATAAATGTTTTTCCTCGTCTACACAATACCCCATAATGACAAAGCGAAAACAGGTTTATATAAATTTTTGCAAATGTATAAAAAAATATATATATTATTATTTAAATACGTATTCAGACCCTTTGCTATGAGACTTGAAATTGAGCTCAGGTGCATCCTGTTTCCATTGATCATCCTTTAGATGTTTCTAAAACTTGATTGGAGTCCACCTGTGGTAAATTCAATTCATTTAGAATTTAGATTTAGAAAAGCACACACCTGTCTATATAAGGTCGCACAGTTGACAGTGTATGTCAGAGCAAAAACCAAGGCATTAGGTCAAAGGAATTGTCCGTAGAGCTCCGAGAGAGGATTGTGTCGAGGCACAGATCTGGGGAAGGGTACCAAAAAATGACTGCAGCATTGAAGGTCCCCAAGAATAAACGATTTAATCAATTTTAGAATAAAGCTGTAATGTAACAACATTTGGAAAAAGTCAAGTGGTCTGAATACTTTCCGAATGCACTGTATATACCCATTAATTCTTGAAGAATATAACTTATAAATGCCTCATGAGTTTAGGTCAACTGTTATACCCTATCAGGACCCAAAATATAAGCTTGTCATACTGTTCTTACTGTGGAATGCAGTGTTTGGTTTTCGCCAGGCATAATGGAACCCATCTCGTCCAAAAGGTTGACTCAAGTTTGCCAAAAATATAAGCTTGTCATTAACAAAGTAAATGTAAACAATCACTATAGCCTCTAAACATAGTTAAAACTATCATTCTGATATCATGGTTGGTCAGTCCTTTCATACATAGCTCTCGCTTTGAGTTTAAGAGTGGTTACATTTCTCAAGCCCCCCAGTCTCCAACATGAATGTTCATGTTTCTACACTTTGATGTAATGGTAGTTTATGAGACCAGTTGCTCCCTTAACTCCAGCACCCTGCAATGGAATTAAGTCACACTGCTTCAAAACCAGGTTACTATGGAGACACTATAAGCACTGTAGCAATACCTCCTCTTTGCTGCTGCATCATAAATTGGAAAAGGCGCTATGGGCCAACATCTCTTAACGGTTATTACTAAAAACTAATACGGCCCATACGTCATTAAAAATATGGATTAAACGGATCTGTAGAGAGGTGTGTGTGTGTCTGTGTGTATGTGTCTGTCTGTTTCCGTGTGTGTGGCTGTGCATCGGTGCATGTGCATGTCCTCTTCTAACCTCTTGAGATTAATTTCATACCTTAAGAGAAGTGGAATCACAATCTATGATGTATGTAGTACTGTGCTGATAGTTACAACGCAATCAATTTGTCAATGTCAGGCTGTTGTGAATTCAGTGTATGCAATTGTATGGTACATTTAAACGCTACACTCACTGAAATTATAGCCCTTTCAGTAGCTCAAATAACTTCAATTTTGATCAATGGACCGACCACACTTGAGGTGATTGTCATAAAGACCACACACACAAAATCAAATAGTAGCTGGAAGGGTAATTGAATGAGTCGATCTGTAGAGCACACCCCAGGTCACACACTCATTCTACTTCCGAGCCAAATTTCAAATTACAATGTGCATGGCCACAAAGCAGCCACTGTTGTTTTCCCTCTCATCAGATGAATATCCAGTTGAATCACATTGTTCAAGTACAATACGCTATCTGGTACCTCTACCTACACGTACATATTACCTCAATTACCTCGACTAACTGGTGCCCCCGCACATTGACTCGGTACCGGTACCCCCTGTATATAGCCTCGCTATTGTTATTCTTACTGCTGCTCTTTAATTATTTGTTACTTTTATTTCGTATTATTTTATATTGTATTTTTTAGTGTTTTTTTTGGGGGGGGGGCGGTATTCTTTCTTAAAACTGCATTGTTGGTTAAGGGCTTGTAAGTAAGCATTTCACTGTAAGGTCTACAGCTGTTGTATTCGGCGCATGTGACAAATAACATATGATTTGATTTGATGGGGGGAACATCGAAACAGTAGAGTATTGCAATATCTTTTGGGACGATATTATATCGATTCTCTGACAAGTATAAAAAAAGGTAGTTAACGTTACCTAGTGCTTGTCGGCTGTACCTGTGCCAAAACTCTGGTATTTTTTTCCCATAACTTTTTTCCACCATCTTTTTACATGTTTTCAGCACTTTTATTAATATGACAAATCAAAACTTGTTTTCTCATGGCTCTCTCTTGTCCCTCTGCAGCAGACATATAGTGAGAAATATGTTTGGAACATATACTGTATATTTGCAATACATATAGAATCGTAATACATATTGTATCGGGACCTAAGTATCATTATAATATCATTCCCTGGCAATTCCCAGCCCTACTGTCTGGGGAGATTACTATTTAGTATTAACTCTGACAGATGCTGATTAAGTTGGTAGTAGTGACACATTTTGAATTCCACCTGTTCTATTATTTCTGGCAACAGAGACCCTCTTTATGTCTGAAACAATACCATTTCTTATTCCACTGGCAGAAAACTTAGGACCCATAACTGAATCAGGGACCAGTAGCATACAGTGGGGAGAACAAGTATTTGATACACTTCAACTGTGAGAGACGGAATCTAAAACAAAAATCCAGAAAATCACATTGTATGATTTTTAAGTAATGAATTTGCATTTTATAGCATGACATAAATATTTGATCACCTACCAACCAGTAAGAATTCCGGCTCTCACAGACCTGTTAGTTTTTCTTTAAGAAGCCCTCCTATTCTCCACTCATTACCTGTATTAACTGCACCTGTTTGAACTCGTTACCTGTATAAAAGACACCTGTCCACACACTCAATCAAACAGACTCCAACCTCTCCACAATGGGCAAGACCAGAGAGCTGTGTAAGGACATCAGGGATAAAATTGTAGACCTGCACAAGGCTGGGATGGGCTACAGGACAATAGGCAAGCAGCTTGGTGAGAAGGCAACAACTGTTGGCGCAATTATTAGAAAATGGAAGAAGTTCAAGATGACGGTCAATCACCCTCGGTCTGGGGCTCCATGCAAGATCTCACTTCGTGGGGCATCAATGATCATGAGGATGGTGAGGGATCAGCCCAGAACTACACAGCAGGACCTGGTCAATGACCTGAAGAGAGCTGGGACCACAGTCTCAAAGAAAACCATTAGTAACACACTACGCCATCATGGATTAAAATCCTGCAGCGCAAGCAAGGTCCCCCTGCCCAAGCCAGCGCATGTCCAGGCCCGTCTGAAGTTTGCCAATGACCATCTGGATGATCCAGAGGAGGAATGGGAGAAGGTCATGTGGTCTGATGAGACAAAAATAGAGCTTTTTGGTCTAAACTCCACTCGCCGTGTTTGGAGGAAGAAGAAGGATGAGTACAACCCCAAGAACACCATCCCAACCGTGAAGCATGTAGGTGGAAACATCATTCTTTGGGGATGCTTTTCTGCAAAGGGGACAGGACGACTGCACCATATTGAGGGGGAGGATGGATGGGGCCATGTATCGCGAGATCTTGGCCAACAACCTCCTTCCCTCAGTAAGAGCATTGAAGATGGGTCGTGGCTGGGTCTTCCAGCATGACAACGACCCGAAACACACAGCCAGGGCAACTAAGGAGTGGCTCCGTAAGAAGCATCTCAAGGTCCTGGAGTGGCCTAGCCAGTCTCCAGACCTGAACCCAATAGAAAATCTTTGGAGGGAGCTGAAAGTCCGTATTGCCCAGCGACAGCCCCGAAACCTGAAGGATCTGGAGAAGGTCTGTATGGAGGAGTGGGCCAAAATCCCTGCTGCAGTGTGTGCAAACCTGGTCAAGACCTACAGGAAATGTATGATCTCTAATTGCAAACAAAGGTTTCTGTACCAAATATTAAGTTCTGCTTTCTGATTTATCAAATACTTATGTCATGTAATAAAATGCAAATTAATTACTTAAAAATCATACAATGTGATTTTCTGGATTTTTTTAGATTCCGTGTCTCACAGTTGAAGTGTACCTATGATAAAAATGACAGACCTCTACATGCTTTGTAAGTAGGAAAACCTGCAAAATCGGCAGTGTATCAAATTGCCCTGGCTGTGTGTTTCGGGTCGTTGTCATGCTGGAAGACCCAGCTACGACCCATCTTCAATGCTCTTACTGAGGGAAGGAGGTTGTTGGCCAAGATCTCGCAATACATGGCCCCATCCATCCTCCCCTCAATACGGTGCAGTCGTCCTGTCCCCTTTGCAGAAAAGCATCCCCAAAGAATGATGTTTCCACCTCCATGCTTCACGGTTGGGATGGTGTTCTTGGGGTTGTACTCATCCTTCTTCTTCCTCCAAACACGGCGAGTGGAGTTTAGACCAAAAAGCTCTATTTTTGTCTCATCAGACCACATGACCTTCTCCCATTCCTCCTCTGGATCATCCAGATGGTCATTGGCAAACTTCAGACGGGCATCTTGAACTTCTTCCATTTTCTAATAATTGTGCCAACAGTTGTTGCCTTCTCACCAAGCTGCTTGCCTGTTGTCCTGTATCCCATCCCAGCCTTGTGCAGGTCTATAATTTTATCCCTGATGTCCTTACACAGCTCTCTGGTCTTGGCCATTGTGGAGAGGTTGGAGTCTGTTTGATTGAGTGTGTGGACAGGTGTCTTTTATACAGGTAGTGAGTTCAAACAGTTGCAGTTAATACAGGTAATGAGTGGAGAACAGGAGGGCTTCTTAAAGAAAAACTAACAGGTCTGTGAGAGCCGGAATTCGTACTGGTTGGTAGGTGATCAAATACTTATGTCACGTTTAAAATGCAAATTAATTACTTAAAAATCATACAATGTGATTTTCTGGATTTTTGAAAAAGTATTTGCCCCCTTTCTAATTTTCTCTACTTTTGCATATTTGTGATACTGAATGTTATCAGATTTTCAACCAAAACCTAATATTAGATAAAGGGAACATAAGTGAACAAATAACAAAACAATTACATATTTATTTCATAAACAAAGTTATGCAACACCCAATTCCCCTGTGTGAAAAAGTAATTGCCCCCTTACACTCAATAACTGGTTGTGCCACCTTTAGCTGCAATGACTCCAACCAAATGCTTCCTGCAGTCTCTCACGTTGCTGTGGAGGAATTTTGGCCCACTCTTCCACCATGCAAAAGGGCTTTAACTCAGTGACGTGTGGGTTTTCAAGCATGAACTGCTCGTTTCAAGTCCTGCCACAACATCTCAATTGGGATTAGGTCTGGACTTTGACTAGCCCATTCCAAAACTTCCAATTTGTTGCTTTTTAGCAATTTTCTTGTAGACTTGATTGTGTGTTTAGGATCATTGACTTGCTGCATGACCCAGCTGCGCTTCAGCTGCAGCTCACATACGGATGGTCTGACATTCTCCTGTAGAATTATCTGATACAGAGCAGAATTCATGGTTCCTTCTATTAAGGCAAGTCGTCCAGGTCCTGAGGCAGCAAAGCATCCCCAAACCATCACACCACCACCACCATGCTTGACCTTTGTATGATGTTCTTACTGTGGAATGCAGTGTTTGGTTTTCGCCATGCATAATGGGACCCATCTCGTCCAAAAAGTTGACTCAAGTTTGCCAAAAAGCACCTGGATGATCATCAAGACTCTTGGAAGAACGTTCTATGGACAGATGATTCAAAAGTATAACTTTCTGGACGACATGGTTCCAGTAATGCCTGGCGAAAACCAAACACTGCATTCCACAGTAAGAACATCATATCAAAGGTCAAGCATGGTGGTGGTGGTGTGATGGCACGACAGCGCCTCTTCCCTCTCAAGAGTCTGAAAAGATTTGACATGGGCCCTCAGATCATCAAAAAGTTATACAGCTGCGCCATTAAGAGCATCGTGACTGGCTCCATCACCGCTGGTAGGGCAACTGCTTGGCATCCGACCGCAAGGCGCTACAGAGGGTAGTGCGTACAGCCCAGTACATCACTGGGACCGAGCTCCCTGCCATCAAGGACCTCTATACCAGGCGGTGTCAGAGGAAGGCCTTAAAAATGGTCAAAGACTCCAGCCACCCAAGTCATAGACTGTTCTCTCTGCTACCGTATGGCAAGCGGTACCGATGCACCATGTCTGGAACCAACAGGACCCTGAACAGCTTCTACTCCCAAGCCATAAAACAGCTAAAAAGTTAGTTAAATCGTTAACCAAATAGCTACCCGGACTATCTGCATTGACCCTTTTTGCACTAACTTTTTTGACTCATCACATACGCTGCTGTTTACTTTCTGTAACTTTATTCCTAGTTATATGTACATATAGTATCTACATCAATTACCTCGTACCGCTGCACATCGACTCGGTACTGGTACCCCTTGTATAAAGCCAAGTTATCGTTACTCATTGTGTACCTATTATTACTTTTATTATTACGTGTTTTACTTTTATATTATTTCTCTATTTTCTTTCTCTCCGAATTGTTGGGAAGGGCCTGTAAATAAGCATTTCACTGTTAGTCCACACTCATTGTTTACAAAGCATGTGACAAATACCATTTGATTTGATGATTTATCAGAGTGATAGCCAACTGTTGGCACCAAGTGACCACTCATCCATCGTTTCTCT
The DNA here is from genome assembly GCF_020615455.1 of Coregonus clupeaformis. NCBI lineage: Eukaryota > Metazoa > Chordata > Actinopteri > Salmoniformes > Salmonidae > Coregonus > Coregonus clupeaformis. Next base: position 44,542,586 of record NC_059192.1, on the reverse strand, counting down.
GAGCCTCGCAGCTGAATCAGACTTGAAATGTGTGGGAGAGAGAGTGCTGATATTTCAGGAACTTTGAAATAATTCCATGTATGTGGGCAAAATCCTCATGTGAGCCACAAAACATTTTCATGTTGTGGGCTGGATCCTGGCTTTATGGTAACAATTCATATAGATTGATTCAGAAATTTTAATAAGGTAGTCTGCCACTCAAGTCATTCAGCTCTATTATGAGTGAATGCATAATGTACTGAGTGGTTTAGTGAATGAAATGAATGACTGAATGAACAGTCTGTTATTTCTCTCTTAGATGACAGCCTTTGTCATGCTCTCAGGCACACAGTACGCCTTTCACTCCCTTTGTTGTAAAATTTATATGGAGTGTTTTAATGCATCACAGCATTTACAATACTGATATAGTCTCTTAGAGAAGCATGTGTCTTTGTTCTGCTAAGATCCATCTCAGTACCACACTGCAGTCTATAAGAGAAATGCTCCCAGGGCAAACAGCCCCGTCACCCCAGCTGTTTTATTTACTGTGAAGAATTATCCCAATCCACACACAGAATATTCAATGTACCTACAGTACAGAAGGCTTAATTTCTAACAGTTTGTCTTTGAATGAAAAAAAAAAATATATATATATATATATATACAGTGGGGGAAAAAAGTATTTAGTCAGCCACCAATTGTGCAAGTTCTCCCACTTAAAAAGATGAGAGAGGCCTGTAATTTTCATCATAGGTACACGTCAACTATGACAGACAAATTAAGAAAAAAAAATCCAGAAAATCACACTTTAGGATTTTTTATGAATTTATTTGCAAATTATGGTGGAAAATAAGTATTTGGTCACCTACAAACAAGCAAGATTTCTGGCTCTCACAGACCTGTAACTTCTTCTTTAAGAGGCTCCTCTGTCCTCCACTCGTTACCTGTATTAATAGCACCTGTTTGAACTGGTTATCAGTATAAAAGACACCTGTCCACAACCTCAAACAGTCACACTCCAAACTCCACTATGGCCAAGACCAAAGAGCTGTCAAAGGACACCAGAAACAAAATTGTAGACCTGCACCAGGCTGGGAAGACTGAATCTGCAATAGGTGAGCAGCTTGGTTTGAAGAAATCAACTGTGGGAGCAATTATTAGGAAATGGAAGACATACAAGTCCACTGATAATCTCCCTCGATCTGGGGCTCCACGCAAGATCTCACCCCGTGGGGTCAAAATGATCACAAGAACGGTGAGCAAAAATCCCAGAACCACACAGGGGGACCTAGTGAATGACCTGCAGAGAGCTGGGACCAAAGTAACAAAGCCTACCATCAGTAACACACTACGCCGCCAGGGACTCAAATCCTGCAGTTCCAGACGTGTCCCCCTGCTTAAGCCAGTACATGTCCAGGCCCGTCTGAAGTTTGCTAGAGTGCATTTGGATGATCCAGAAGAGGATTGGGAGAATGTAATATGGTCAGATGAAACCAAAATAGAACTTTTTGGTAAAAACTCAACTCGTCGTGTTTGGAGGACAAAGAATGCTGAGTTGCATCCAAAGAACACCATACCTACTGTGAAGCATGGGGGTGTAAACATCATGCTTTGGGGCCTGTTTTTTCTGCAAAGGGACCAGGACGACTGATCCGTGTAAAGGAAAGAATGAATGGGGCCATGTATCGTGAGATTTTGAGTGAAAACCTCCTTCCATCAGCAAGGGCATTGAAGATGAAACGTGGCTGGGTCTTTCAGCATGACAATGATCCCAAACACACTGCCCGGGCAACGAAGGAGTGGCTTCGTAAGAAGCATTTCAAGGTCCTGGAGTGGCCTAGCCAGTCTCCAGATCTCAACCCCATAGAAAATCTTTGAGGGAGTTGAAAGTCCGTGTTGCCCAGCGACAGCCCCAAAACATCACTGCTCTAGAGGAGATCTGCATGGAGGAATGGGCCAAAATAGTGTGTGAAAACCTTGTTAAGACTTACAGAAAACGTTTGACCTGTGTCATTGCCAACAAAGGGTATATAACAAAGTATTGAGAAACTATTGTTATTGATCAAATACTTATTTTCCACCATAATTTGCAAATAAATTCATAAAAAATCCTACAATGTGATTTTCTGGATTTTCTTTTCTTATTTTGTCTGTCATAGTTGACGTGTACCTATGATGAAAATTAAAGGCCTCTCTCATCTTTTTAAGTGGGAGAACTTGCACAATTGGTGGCTGACTAAATACTTTTTTTCCCCACTGTATATATATATATATATTGACTAGGAATGATCATCTCAATCCAGGCACAGTGTATTCCTATGTTCTTTGGCTGTTATTAATTTAAAACAGTTTGTAGAACAATATGATATTTACCTCATTTTTAAATATGTTGAAAGGTCGTTTTATAGTGTATTTCTCTCAAAAGTGAGAGAAACATTTTGGAAGACAGTTCAGAATTGTGTAAGACCATGTAAGAAGAGGAATCTGTCTCCAAGATGAAGCAGGCACAGTGTTCTGTCTCCACAGAGACAGTTGTATTTCCTGCCTCGCTCCAATCTGCTCTCAATCCAAACCTTGTCTGGGGGAAGCAGCTGGTTGGCATAGCAACCATGTAGCCTGTTTTAATTTCTCTCACTATGTGAGTAATGCTAACACAACACTGAACACAACTAAAGAGAGATGGGCCATCTAAGCTTCAAACATGGCAATCATTTTGAGTCATCATTTAAAATTTAGGCTACAGCCTAAAAATAGCTAGAAAGCACTTCTAAGAAGGAATTCCCATGTACTCATTATGCTGCATGTAAGCAAATGATTTTACTTATCAGTAAACATAGTGCATGACATTAGTCTTTCAGAAATACACACACAAACATATAAACAAGCGAACAAACCCAATGATGCATTTTCTCCGACTCACATTTGGCTCAGACTAAAATGAGGATGAGGTTAGAGTGTCTGTTTCCTGGTCACTGTCACGCCCTGGCTCTGGGGACACTTGTATGTTGAGCCAGGGTGTGAGTTTCCTTTGTCGATTCTAGTTGTTGTGTTTCTAGGTTGGCCAAAGTGGTTCTCAATCAGAGGAAACTAGTGTCAGCTGTTGCTGGTTGTCTCTGATTGGGAACCATATTTATTCAGTCTGTTTGCCACAGTGGGGTGTGGGATCTTGTTCCGTGTTGGTGTGTTTATTGTAACCAAGGACGTCACGTTATCGTTTTGTTCGTGTATCATTAAATAAATAAGTATGTTCACCTTCCACGCTGCGCCTTGGTCCTCCTCTCTTCCCGATGATCGTGACAGAAGATCCCACCATAACTGGACCAAGCAGCGTGAAGAGGAGAGAGGTTGGACGTTGGAGCAGTGGAGTGTGAGGCTCGACTGGGCCAAGCCAAGTGAAGAGCAGAGAGGTTGGACTTTGAAGCAGTGGAGTGAGTGTCTGGCTAGAGACATGGAGGCCTGGTCCAAGAGGAGAGCCGCCCAGATTTTTTTTTGGGGGGGGCTCACGCCGTGGACGACGGGGCAGCAGGAGGCCGCGATAGAGCGGTCCAGCGGGTTGGCAGAGGAGGCCGCCAGGTTACGGGGGCCACTGGTATTAAAGGGGAAGGAAAGTGTAGAGGCACGGCGAGAGGTACTGGGGTGTGTTACCAGTCCGGTCCGGCCCGTTCCTGATCCCCGCGTAGGGCCAGTGGTGTGTGTCCCCAGTACGGTCCGGCTTGTTCCTGTCCCTCGCATCGAGCCTGTGGTGCGCGTCGCCAGCCCGGTCCGGCCTGTTCCTGCTCCCCGCACCAAGCCAATGGTGCACGTCGCCAGCCCGGTCCGGCCAGTTCCTGCTCCCCGCACCAAGCCAGGGGTGCGCGTCGCCAGCCCGGCCCGGCCAGTTCCTGCTCCACGCACCAAGCCAGGGGTGCGCGTCGCCAGCCCGGCCCGGCCAGTTCCTGCTCCAAGCACCAAGCCAGGGGTGCGCGTCGCCAGCCCGGCCCGGCCTGTTCCTGCTCCCCGCACCAAGCCAGTGGTGCGCGTCGCCAGCCCGGCCCGGCCTGTTCCTGCTCCCCACACCAAGCCAGTGGTGTGCGTCGTCAGTCCGGCACGGCCCGTGCCTGTTCCACCGGTGCCTGGTCCGGCACCGGTCAGCTGCTCCACGCCGGAGCTGGAGCAATCCGCTCCACCAGTGTTCGGTCCAGCTCCGGCCAGTAGGGCCAGACCGGACCAGGGGTACTTTGGGGGGTTAGAGAGGGAGTGGGGATCATGCCCGGAGCCGGATCCGCCGCCAAGGCGGAGTGCCCACCCGGTCCCTCCCCTGTGGTATTTGGTTGGCGCGGTCGGAGTCCGCGCCTTTAGGGGGGGGTACTGTCACGCCCTGGCTCTGGGGACACTTGTATGTTGAGCCAGGGTGTGAGTTTCCTTTGTCGATTCTAGTTGTTGTGTTTCTAGGTTGGCCAAAGTGGTTCTCAATCAGAGGCAACTAGTGTCAGCTGTTGCTGGTTGTCTCTGATTGGGAACCATATTTATTCAGTCTGTTTGCCACAGTGGGGTGTGGGATCTTGTTCCGTGTTGGTGTGTTTATTGTAACCAAGGACGTCACGTTATCGTTTTGTTCGTGTAGCATTAAATAAATAAGTATGTTCACCTTCCACGCTGCGCCTTGGTCCTCCTCTCTTCCCGATGATCGTGACAGTCACTCATTATTTGATAGCCAATGAGGTGAGGACATCTCCTCCAAAGCTTGTCATTGAGGAAGATGAATACCAACTGCCTGTGCAATATAAATATCTGTTCCCGTGGTCAGCAGTCTCATGGTGGTGGTGGGAACCTGGGCTTATGCACAGAGACACCTGATTATGTCAAGTTGCCGAACTGCACTGTGATTTGACACTCACACAATCATTGTACGAAGTCATTTTTGTAGCTGAGAGATTTTCATTTTCATGGCACTTTAGCTTGACATTAATTTGAGTTATCTGATTACATGGCAGTAGAGTTCATACGGACAGCTGACTCTCTGCTATTGCTCTCCCATTGACATCAACACAACCAAGTCGTCGTGTTTTGCTCTAACCTCCTTTTAAATTATTTTACAGGACTAATTGTTTGTTGGGCCTCTCGGTGTAAACATCTTCAGTCTGCCGGCTATCAGATATGGCACATAATCCCTTGTGGACCTGAGGGCGGAGTCAGTGTTAAGCGTGGGCACACTCTGAACTTCTGATTCACTGTGTGCCCCGACGCAGGTCTGTGGCTGTGTTTGCCCTCAGGTGAGACGACCGTCTGTCTAGCTGATACAATAGCAGGTATGGCCTTGCATCAAAGAGCAGGAAGCCAACCTTGAGGGAAATGAGAGATGACTGCCTGGATGACCTCTGTGTGAAATGTGAAACAACAAGAACTAAAAGAAACATGCGCTCTCTGAGGTGTAGGCTAGATGAGAGAATGGAGTGATTGTCGTTACTACAGATCAGTGTTGTAGTCGAGTCACTAAACCTCGAGTCACAAGTCCCTATGGCTGAAGTCCGAGTCACCAATGGTCGAGTCATGAGTCCATCAATTTATAATAGGCCTTATTATGCAATTGTTTAGTCGCCACCAGATGGCAGTAATTCACCCCACCCTCATGAACCCCCCCCCCCCCCATCTAATTTACTCATCATCACTACCTCACAAGTTCTACTCAATAACTTTGTTTCACTACTTATTTACTACATAATTTAATAGTAAGTCAGGACCTCAGCTACTTTTTTTTTTTTTTTATCGCCCACTGCTATTTGTGTACGTTTTTATTGCGGAGTGAAATCTAAACTTGTCAGAACCTTGCTATGGGATACAGGGAGGAAAGTGGGAGGGTAGAGCGAGACAACATATAAAAAATATGGCCTTCTTTTCTATACTCAAGGGGAGAGAGACAAATAGACAGTTTCTCTACCCAGAGTGAGGCTTTATTATTGTATTTTATTTTTTACCCCCTTTTTCTCCCAATTTCAATGACGATCTTGTCTCATCGCTGCAACTTCCCAACCGGCTCGGGAGAGGCGAAGGTCGAGTCATGCGTCCTCCGAAACATGACCCGCCAAACCGCACTCCTTAACACCCGCCCGCTTAACCCGGAAGCCAGCCGCACCAATGTGTTGGAGGAAACACCATCCAACTGATGACCGAAGTCAGCCTGCAGGCGCCCGGCCCGCCACAAGGAGACGCTAGAGCGCGATGAGCCAAGTAAAGCCCCCCGGCCAAACCCTCCCCTAACCCGGACGACAATGGGCCAATTGTGCCCTAAGGGACTCCCGGTCAGGCCTGTTGTTACACAACCTGGCGCTGTGCCTTAGACCGCTGCGCCACTCAGGAGGCCCAGAATGAGACTTTTTATTTGCAAGTGGATATAGCCGGCGACTGTACAAATATTTACAAACAAAAATAACAAACATGTTGTAAAACGAAAGGCCTAATAACTTAACTGAACCACGTAGAGCTATAATAAACGAAAACCCAGGCTAGAATAATGCCTGAAACCCTGGCAGCATGCCAACCTTTCCCTGTCTTTGTCTCAAACAATGAAAGGACAGGAGTTTAAAACTCTACCCATCATGCAGTTGACCAATGAGAAACAGCCATATCACATCAGGTTCAGTTAACGTTCAATAGCTTGATTTAACATCTTAAACGTCTTTAGATGGTAAACCCACATGCATAACCTTAAGCACACATCAATAAAGTTGCAACAATGCTTTAAGCATAAATACAATTTAGGGATATAATAATAATATCACATTGTGTTTCTTTTGATCACTAAATGTATCAGGAGAAGCACAACAAAGGCTTTCGGCGCCAACGCTCCAAACTCAAACTCATATTAGGCATGTTTCTTTCTTTGACAGGTGACCAACAATCAAGAACAATCAAACCATAAACGGTTTACATTCTCAATGTTATTCATAATAAGGCCTGGCTTTAGATTAGGTGACGGAGGACATAAGGACAATCGTCACAGAGCCGCTTGCGCAATGTGTAGCCTATGATCGGAGTCGGAGCCGGAGCAGAGCCTGCCTGCCTGCCAATATAATCATTGCATCATAGCTGATGTAGGCTGCATGTGCAGGATGTAGCGCGTCCTTACTTACCACTGCTAGAGAACTGAACCCTCGCTGCTCTGTGCACCTACTGCTGCTAATATTCTGCTTATTATAGTGGTCTATCCAGTCCAAGTGCAAATACAAGTGACAAGAAGGTGAGTCGAGTTACAAGTCATGAACTTGAGTACTACAACACTGCTACAGATGTAGTATCTTAATTTGATCCCCCTGTTGCAGGAGAACTTTCTTGCAGTGCAGGAAATGTAAAACGCGTAGTGTATTTCAGTTTTAAAAGGCTTCTGAAGTTTGTAATTTCCACTTTGAAATTTGAGACTATACTTTACCTTACGAAAAATGTATCAACCCCTACGAAAAATGTATCAACCCCTTTTTTTTTTTGTCCATGTAACGTAGACACTGGGAGTCAGGAAGCAGTTGCAGTTGGAGAGTTTAATAGAACATCAAAAATAAACATTACAAAAACAGGAGTAGCGTCGGGACATGGAAACAGAGTCAATAACGCCTGATGGGAAATAACAACAGAGTGCTATATAAATGGGGAGTAATCAGGAAGGTGATAGAGTCCAGGTGTGCCTGATGATGAGGCGCAGGTGTGCATAATGATGGGTAGCCAGGGCCGGTGGTTAGTAAACCGGCGACGTAGAACGCCGGAGGGGAGGAGCAGGAGTAGACGTGACAGTCCATTAATTATAATCCACATAATAATTCACATTTCCTGTTGCTGCAGGATAATTTTCCTGCCGTAGCAAACTGGCTCAAATTAAAATCCTACATCTGTAAGACTAAAGCATGCCACATTTCAGAAAGGGGAGGGGCCCAGGCAAGATCCCACGGTGGCGCCGCTCCTAGTTAAATCAACTCAGAAGTGTGAAGTCCCCAGCGAGTTCCTCATGCGAATGTAGCCTTACTACCTTCTTAGGCCATTCCGGACGGACATAGACTGTTTGTTAAAGCCAGGCGTTGTGCATGCCACAGACAGCACACCCTCTGGATTATAAATCCCTTCGAAAAGGCTGATAAAGAGGATGAAAAGATGCAGAGAGAGGATGGGCTTGTGATATAAGTGTCAGCTTCCTGCTTCCCCTGTTTGTCTCCTGGCCTCTAGAGGTCAGCTGTGTTCCCCTTTGCCTTAGTTTTTCCTCATGTGTCCTAATTAGCTTATCTATGTCACCTGTGCCTTGTTTCCCCTTGAGTATTTTAGCTGTGTGTTTTCCCCTTGTTTCTCACTTGGTTATTGCGTCCTGTCTATGTGTCTCCTGCTTTGTCCCACCGTATCAGTCCTAGTAAGTTATTCAAAGTTATCTTTAGTTTGTTTTTCTCCCCTCGGGGAGTTGTTTTGTTTTGCCTCCTGTTTTGGAACATTAAACCTACTTACCTGGAGTATTGCCTGGGGTGTTTCATTTGGGTCCTACAACATCTCCTCTGTGGCTAAGGGGTAGTACCCCCAGCTCTACACATTTGAGACCGGAGTTCTAGCCCGGCTTGTGACAATAAGATGTCCATGCAGTGTTGTGGCATTTGAAAGGATCTGTGTTGTGAGGTGAGGTCACCTGGTATTCCTCACTGTTTGAGATCTGGGCCCATTACAAAACGTATCAGTGTATGACTGCTGATCTAGGATCAGTTTTAGTATTAATAGTTCATAATTAATAAGATTATATATGAACAGGGAGGTCCTGATCCTAGATCGGCACTCCTACTCTGAGACACTTTGTGAATACGAGCCCAAATCCTTGAGCCACTCCTTCAAGGATACCACTGTATCCTTCACCTGTCCCTGATGATGTCACCGATCAAATCCACTTTGACACGGTCTGGGATGCCTATATCCCAGGGCTTTTGAAAAATATACTGCTTGCTTATGCTTTTCTGGAGGAAAACCATGTAACATAAATGTCAAGGCTGAGATTAATCTCTGCAGGATGAAAATCAATAGCCTTTCAAGTGCGAGTCAATGCAGAAACGAATAGCTAACAAACCCAGGCCGTAAAAGAGCATGGGCTCCTTGCACACGTTGGTTGTAAAGAGAAGAGATGATGGTGCTTAAGTATTCTGTTGGCTCATGTCACTTTACAGGATTGGCCTGCTCCAGGGTAATATAATGGTCAGAGAGCTGAAGAACTTTGACTCTTGTAAGGGTGCCACATTGGCTGAGGAGAGCCATTCATTGCCAGAGAATTGGATGATATACCTATTTAGATAATATCCATTACTTACAGTATCTGTGAATCTGGGAGGGAAATGGCAATAACAATGGGAATTGGATGGGAATAGACAGAGAAAATAAGGAGGAAAGGGTTGATTTCTCTCAATGTTTCAGCACCACAGACAGTTCGTCCTTCCCTTGTCTCACCAACTCTTCCTCTTTCCCTTGGGACTAGCTGATGCCAGGCTCCTTTGACGTCACATACATCCATCACAGACCTCATGCACCTATGGAAGTTTCAATGCTTTGAATTATGTTGTAGAATCATGGTTTCACCCAACAGTGTTTTTCTGTTGGTTATTCTCCATGAATGCCTTCAATGATGAATTAGTAGGTGTCCAAATACATGGATGGATAGAAACACCACTAGGTATATCTTGCCGTACTGGAGTGGAAACACATTTCCATTGCAAAAATATGCAATTATGTTGTCATAATAATGTATAATATTTTATTAAGACATTTATCAGCAAAATATTAATCAGAGCACATTCACTTATGTGTAGGCTACATTCTCCCATGCCCCTAAGCTGCTGACTAGCACTTTGGGACCTTTTTATTTCATTAGACTTGAACTCAGAAATGAGGAGTGCTTGCTCTGGGTCGGGTGGAGTGCACTCAATCCATCCTGGAACCACACCCACGTACAATGTAATGCCACTATACTTTTTAGAAACTGTCTATCCTTCCCAGAGCTCACAAAATGTCATTTTCGGGGGTTCCATGGCGTTTAAAGGCTGTAAGGGGAAGATAAAGTGAGTTGTCTCTTTAAATCAACGCTGCAGTGTTGATGTGCCCTCGAGCTGAGATGGTAAGAACCATTTCCACCTCTGCGGCAGGAAGCCTGACCAAATAGGCGCACGAGAGCGCTCCAGACGACGTAGCCTACCGAGTGGAACCCATCCCCATGGTTACTTGTGCTCTTTGGTCGCTACCAATCTTGGAGAGAGAGGCAATTTGTAAATCTTACAAGCTATTACTGGAGTGATAATTTTCAGTTTATCTCTAGCGAATGGCATTATTACATTTTTATTTTGTCATTTTTTATTCCATCCGCAGAACTCCGTGGCAGTTGCCTCAATCCATTTACCGCTGGCTGGTACGCCTAACCCCTCTGCGTTGCAATCTGTTGATAACTCGACTTGCAAGCTGCAGTTTATTGTCTTTCGAAATGGGAAACTCTTTCCTTGCACAGGGAATTCGTCAAATCTTGCAGATGATGGAAAACGTAGGAGCGTTTCGACACCAGTTGCTTTCACCAAATTAGGTAAGAGGAAATGCATGCATTTTATCATCATGGCTCTGATGTCAACGTTGTCTAAAATTATGATCCGCTGTAGACAAACACAGGGACACCCACATGCATACAAAAAAGAAAAAGTGCGCAGCCTGTAGAGATTTGATCCATATTACATATTGTTGATAAAAACACATGTATGTCTAAATATCTGTATCCTAAACACATAGCCTAATTCACACCACATTTGAAGAATCTTTATATGCCTGCTATTTCTTTTCATTTTATAATATTTTGTCGTTACCATCCTCCTGATGATATATGTGGCAGATGTTTAATACCTTTTAAACCTTTAACATAAACATGTCAATGAAATATACATATACATTATGAAAGAAGGCAGAATGAATAATAATTTATGGTTAATTGACCGTCAAACGAATGTGCTTGTGTAGTCTACGTGTGACAGTGTGTTCGTTTCTGTCCATGGATCTTGGATGTTGCGCTTAGACTTTCCACTTGGTTTCCCTAATTTAATGTGTTGCTTTCTTGCAGATGGGTGCAGCCTCGGGAGCGCCGTGCACTCGGTTACCATTGCTCTCAGGCACTTCGCGCTGGGTGTAGACCCCACTGCAGCCTATTGGGATTTTGACCTGCTAGATGGGCACGGTGGCTGGCGGGCAGAGGGGTGCCACATAACAGGCTCCACGGGCAACACGACCACCATTCATTGCACTCATCACAATAACTTTGCGGTGCTAATGGTGAGTACAGAAGTGACCTTATTCCAATCCTCTCACAGGACACCCTGTCCCCGGCTTCCTCGCGGCTTGTTGCTTATAATGAATCCAATACATCATTTTGCACAAAGAAGTAGTCACGTGATTTGCCAAGCACTTCGTGATATAAGGGACCTTTCAAAATCTTGCTTTATTGTTGTAGCCTACTTCCGCGGAGGAAAATGTAATGGGGAGATACGCAATGGTACCATGGCTGAGGATTGTATTACTCGTTTTTTCTACATTTTGGAAATACGAAGTTGGTTGTCTTGTCTGCCACCTCTGCTAAAGGGAGTACGGCAGCTCAAATCGAAACGATGCTCAATAGAACGAGCGCCTTGTCAGTATTCGCCTGCAAGTCAAGCGCAAGTGGTGTACTAATTGGTTGCAACCTTCTTCCACCGAAATGTTCGATTGTAAAGCAAGCTATCATTAAATCTATCTCGCTCAAGTTGGTCGTGGTGTCGTCGCGGTGTGTATTTACGAATACCTTCTCCTGTCGACGTCCTCTATTAAAATTGATTTCATGAGGATAATACCGACAGCGCAATGGCATCGCATCGCTCAGTCGTTCCGTAGTGCCTCTGCGCCTAGTCCGCGTTTGGAAGGACAGCAATCCTCCGGATGTTTACCGAAGAGTGGGATTCGCTAGATTGGGAGGTTAGTCCTTATAGTGCATGAAAGTGGTGTTCTGTGGAATGTTGTTGTTTTCCCGAGTTGCTTTTATCTATATATGTGATGGAGCTGTTCAATTTCGTTCTTATACCTGTGGGTAGAAATAAGCCGGTTGAAAAGCAGAAATGAAAGAGTTGGTGTGTGAGACAGGGGAGAAAAAGCAGCATAGTGAGAGAAAGGGATGGTGTGCATGGAATATCAAGCTGTTGTCAGATAGAGCGCAGATGTCAGATTGTCATTGCGTGGGGCTGTGGCAATGTAGGCTATGTATTTAATATACAACCTGGGCTAGGGGAGACGCTTGATGGCACGCTATTATTGGGATGGTGGCAGTCAGCGCACAAGCAATGTGAGATCGCAAGGCAATTTAGTGAATAGACCTGACAACAGATTCATGATTTGAACTTCTGGGCACATCAATTGGAAGTGCTGGTTGTGGTGGGCGGATAGATGTTGCCGTCTGGTCTCTCCAATGAAAGCAGATTATATTATTCGGGTGTTTAAGTGGAGACTGCGCGTGCTTTACTAATGCAGTCACCACACCCGCAGTAGAATCTGCAGTGCCCGAGAAAAGGACCCTTATTTACGGACTCGTGACATCACTCTTTTTTCTGCACTATCTCTGTTGCAGTATGATTTCTCCCTCCTGTCTGACTCTGTATTACTGAACCTGTTGCATGATCTCCTCATGGCAAGCTGGAACCGTTCTGGTCATGTGTTGTCTACCACCATATGTTATCTTGTAATGTGTTATAAACTGATGTTAGTGACTCTAGCATGGTCATTGAAGCAGGTTTGGATCACCCAAAAAAACTTGAACACAGCTGCCTTGATGTACAGAATGACAACAACTGTGTTAATGCTAAATCTAGTGATCTCAACAAGTTGTAAACTCTACCCAAACTTTTAGTGTGGTTGTTGAATATACAAGTAATGCTGAATAGATGTAATGTTACTATTAGAAAACCCCCAGCATTTATTTCAGAAATGGTCTTAGTGTATGTAGCTGTGGTATTATCATCCTGGGCAGTTCTGCAGCACAGTGTGATCAGATGATATAGTATTCACCTCTGAGGTGAACCACTGCCTGAACTGCAATAAAGTAGAGCCAACATGGCACTGTCTGACCTCAAATGAGCCACAGTCAAATGTCTGCCAGGTACAACACAAGAAACCATTAGAGGATAAATCTGCAACTTTGAACAGAATGACACAGGGGCAAACAATGAAAGACAGCTCTGAGAGATGGCAAATCGAGAACCATCATCTCGTCTGAAAGGCACACTAGCAATCTCCAGCTCTAATAATGTAGTCAGTTCTCATTCAGCACTTTGGGGCTTGTGTGGAGATGATTAGTCTACAAAAAGTGTGACAGCCCAATCCAGTTATGGTTTGTTATATTAAAAGCAATTTAATGAGATTCTTTTGACTTGGCTTAGGAGAATTTAATGCTAGAGTCTCTCGCGTAGACCAGTGACCAGAATGCTAAATGAAAGTAAGAAGGATCATTTTATTGAAGGAGCTCTGTGATGTCCTTGTGTTTCTGTTTGGATTAGCCCCTAGATATGAATATGAATATGAATATAGATATGAATAACACACAAGTGTATAACAACTTTTGGGTCATGGAATAGACAGCAGGTAGATTACTAATAGCACCTGTTTCCTTATAGTATGTGAATACTAAATTCTATTATAAGATAGTAGTTGGTATTGGGCTCATTAAAGAAGAGATGGTGAGCTCCTTTGCTGTGTTAACTGTTGAGTCATATGTTGGCAAATCAGAGAGATAGGAGACGCATAGCATGATGCCTTTCAGGTTTCAGCGCCACGGACAGTTCCTTCTGGAGCTTCCTGCTGAATGTCATGCAATTGTAGACACCGATATGTTTCAGCGCCATGGACAGTTCCAGTTATCCCCTTGCCTTGCTAAGTCTACTCCTCTACGTAACATTATATTGTACGATATGTTTGTTTGTGTTAGTAACTGAAAGAGATGCTGTAGCTTGACTCTCCAGGTTTCAGAACCATGGACAGATCCAGACTCCTCTGCACACAGTAGCCTTTGGGAATGCCAAATTATATTGTAAGTTATGTTTGCATTTGAGTTACTCAGATTGAAGATACATGCTGTGGCATGCTTGCTCTTGGTATCAGCACCATGGACAGCTCCAGCTCTAGTCCTTCCCTGGCCCCCTCCTCTCAGTGTGTGTACTGTAGCCCACTAGGCCTGTGTCTGTAGGGAGGGCAAGGCTGACTCATTCATTTACAGCATTGCAGTCTGATCGTTCATCTTCATCAGTGACAGTCTTTTTTCCTCTTAACCTGTGTGTGTGTGTCTATCGCTGTCAGCCATGATGGCATTTTTAGATGGGGCTAAACATAAGGTATAGTCTGAGAGGCAAAGTCCTCTCCATGTGATTGCGCTAGTGCTCCCACCTGTTTAATATGCAAGGACAGACCTTTACAGAGAGCAGAATGCAGGGAAAAGCTGGCTTTGTCAGTATCCAACCATGACAAAGGCTCCAAAGTCGTAAGCCAATAGAAGAGGATCTATTGAGAGATGCATTTCTATAGCCTGTAGGGCAGGCTGACTGTGTGATGCTGAGCGGACATGCATAACATGCTAGTAGATACCCATAGACTTCCAGTCATTGCGCTAATGCTAGTTAGCATTGGCTCGCGAAACTAACTCTAACTTCATACTGGACACACAGACATACAAATAGTATCCACGAGTTCCTCTGACTCTGGGGAAGTAGTTAAAGGGCCTCATTGCCAAAATCCCAAAGTATCCCTTTAAGTTAACTGTCTAAAATGTACTAAATGCTCTGCAGTTGTGCATTTGGTTTGCTAATTTAGTAGCTAGTTATCTAGCTAAGTTGTTATCTTCTTGCAAAATCAAGCTTCTTATGGTAACATCAGAGAATCCCCTCCTGGATCAATATTTGTTATTCTGCATGCAGCAAACTGTGAGTAGCATTTTTGAGTTACTTGTAACTTTATGAGCTGGGATGTCTATCCTGCAAATAGTTTATGTCAGAGACTGTATAAAATGTTCACAATGTGCTCGTTTGCATTTAGCTAGCGTTTGCTATGGGATTTGACATGTACTTGTTAGCATTAATAACCTTCGGATTACAGAAGTTCAGTGGGGTTTGAAAATAGTGCCCCTTGTGTTCAGTGCTGGTATTACCGAATATCTTGCGATGGCACAAGGTCGGTATGAAGGTATGACAATCTAGATTCTGCCCAATGCTTAGAGCCGTGGGGTTATACATCCTAGAATACACCATTTTACCACGTAGAGCACAACACCCATCTAATAACAAAAACATGGAAATGAATAAACTATGCATACTGTGGATAAAGGAAATATTTTTGGGGAGGATAGTAATCTGTATTGAGAGTATACCAATGGCAAGCAGGAGAGACCGTGTACATGTATTCTCTTTGTCTCATCCTTCTTATCTGTTGGCATCATTGTGGTGGAATTATACATGCTGTTTTGACTCTCCCTCCCCCAACACACATGCGCGCACACACACACACAAATACACACCCACACACACAATCCCCCCCACAAACACAACCCCACCATGTTTGTGTTGGTGTCAGACTGTGTGATAACGATGAGGGTTAGGGCATCGCTAACGATTTGTGAGCCACTTACCCGTGCTTAACTCTGACCCCTGGTTCTCCCACTCTTGTTTTAAAGATGGATGCATATGGAGAGGAGCACAAATCTATTCCCATGTATGCATAGGCGATCAGCATCGCTACGCCTTCAGGTTTCTGACTGAGAGGCTCATTCAGTCTGCTGTGCCAGAACATAGAATCAATTCTCCTTTTATACTGTCTGAGAGGAGATTTCCAAAGAGTTTTTAAGCTGCTTGAGGACACCTGGGGATAAATGATCCTTTTGATTAGAAGGTGCCTCAGTTTCTCACTCAGTTGAACATTATTATAACATTTAGACAATTATGAAAATCAAATGAATACACAGGTTCATATTGTTATTTTTCCACATATTCAGATGCCATTCTGTTGGTATGATAGGTAGTAGGTTTTTTCAGACGAAGTTGTTGGGTGGATGAAGAATCAGGCCATGTGTGTTGTCTGTGGTTGTATGACAGTACCACTGAAGTGTTGAGTTGTGTGTTGAAAAAAGTGTTCAGCCTTTTTTTTTTTTTTTTTTACAAATGATTTGCCACTGGCCTTACAGAAAGCTAGAATGACTATGTATGCAGAGATTCCACACTTCATGTCATCACCCAAAGCCAGTGACCTCACTGAATTTCTAAATAAGGAGTTACAGTCAGTACCTGAATGGGTGATTAATAATAAACAGGTCTTAAATACATCTAAAACTAAAAGCATTCTATTTGGTTCAAAACATTCTCTAAGACCCTTAGCTGGAGTTGTGTATAAGGGGTGTGACCATTTAGCAAGTTGAGGAAGCTAAATTCCTAGGTATAACATTGGATGGTCAATTATCATGGTCAAGTCATATTGACAAAGTTGTAGTGAAGATGGTAAGGGGTATGTCTGTTTATAAAAAGGTGTGTGTTTATGGCACAAAAATCAACTGTACTAGTTAAGGCTCTGGTCTTGTCCCATCTTGATTACGGTCCAAGAATATGGTCAAGTGCAGCAGAGAAAGACCAAGCAAAGCTGCAGTTGGCTCAAAACAGAGCAGCATGCCTTGCCCTTAACTGCACATACAGAACAACAACAGATCAACAGCATGCATACCAATTTTTTCTTGGTTGAGGATTGACGAGAGATTAACTGCTTCTCTTACTGTAATGAAAATTCCAGATTGTCTGTATAATCAAATAACATTCAGCTCAGACACCCATATATACCCCACAAGACATGCCATTAGGGGTCTCTTCACAGTCCCCAATTCCAAAACGAATTCACAGCAATGTACAGTATTATACAGAGCCATGATCGCATGACACTCCCTTCCATCTCCAATTACTCAAGCAAACAGCTTTAAAAAAAGATGGCGGGGACTGTGAGGGGACGCACACACAGGCACACATCATATATTTTTTGTATATCGTTGTATTTTGTGTGACAGTCCTTGTCTATCAGTGTTTATTGTGGACCCCAGGAAGAATAGCTGCTGCTTCGGCAAAAGCTAATGGGGAGCTGAATAAACCAAACACCAGGGCCAGGAGTTATTCCTGACCATGCGACCTGATCAAGAACATTTAGGGCACAGAGTTTATCCTGGTCAGGTCACAAGGTCAGGAAAAACTCCTGTTCCCATAGGGATCCTGATAAACGACGAGGTCTCTTTTCTGATCTGGGTACTGTTTTAATAGTCCCCATCCATAACAAATTGCAGCTTGCTAACAATTTGGGATATGATGCAGATTGTTTTCACCCTGAATAATGAGTTCTGCACGGCCTGCCATTAATTTGAACCATCAACAGTTTTGCTGGGGCTTTGCTGTAGTCAGCCAATAGTCGGTGTTGGGGCTTCTTTTTCCCTGACACAACATATTGGATGGGATTGAAAAGCATCCCTCCCATATTTTATCCTCCCCTTCTTTTGGTAACAAATGGCATTACTTTAACCTATCATTTTCCAAATTACAGTTGCTCCACATCCTCGGCCAAATGCAGTATATGAAAGATTATAATGGTGCTGCTTCTAGCAAGAAGGAGGTTTCGAGTTAATATGTCTGTGTTCACAATCATAGTCGGAGCTCTCTAAATAAAGTTTATGGGCTATTCAATGGTTTCACAGTTTTGATGTTGTTTATAGAAAGTAACTGATTAATTGGCCACTATAAGCAGCGATAGGCTTTTATGGACAGCATGGTTGCGTTCACTTCAATTGGAAAACTGTCCAAGCTGACGAACGCTGTTTATAAATGATAATGGTGTTGTTGAATTAAATATTTATTCTGATGTGTTTGGCAAAACTTTAACAGTGCTACAGCAATATTTGTTTACATGGGAAAGGGTTGAATAAGAGGAAGCATTTAGCATATATTTCTCATATGGAACAACACACACACACACACACACACACACACACACACACACACACAAACACACACACACACACACACACACACGTCATCATGATGATTAAAGTAAACTGTAACCTGCTGATCTGCAGGTTACCCTACCCATCAGCAGCCCTCCTAGCAATGGCCACTTGACCTCTCATTCACTCCAGGAACTGCCCCGGTCGAAATGAGGACAGGAGATTGGAGGAGGGCTTGGGCATGGCTCTTCTTGTTATTATGTATCGCTTTAACCGAAATGGACAGCACATTATTTGCACATGCTGGCTGGTCTAGACAAACACATTTAGAACTTATTTTGCATCCATTAGGGCCATGTACAGTGTGATCCAGCTCAGCGCTCGGTGGCTGGTTGGCTGCAGGTCTGCCTGTCTCATCAGCCAAGACAGTATCCCAGAATGCCCCCCTCCTGGGGTGTGCTGGTTGTAGCTGCTGCCAGGCCCCGAGCACTGAGCAGGGGAATCACCACAGACAGTATCACAGCAAGGCTGGGGCTGAACGGACATGATCGCTACTGTACTGAGTGGGGGCTATTTGAGCTCCTGTAACTGATATGGAATAGCGAATATCTAAGAAGGTCTACAGCACAACCCCCCCACTCCAGGGCACATTAATCAGATTGAACCAGGAATCAAAATGTACAGAGCAGTGGGACTAAACAGCTCCACAACCACATCAGTGTGACCTGTGTTCTTTGACCTTCCAATCTCTATTTGATTGTGCCTTCTGTGCAGCAGGCAAGGCCAGGACTGTGCTCTGTGCTTATTCTCCCCCAGAACGCTTGGACAACGTTGGCAGGCGTGGGCAGCTGGATGCTGCCTTGTAATTAGAGCCTATGTATTGATGTGATGTCACCCCGTGTACTCTTCTTAATGCCGATAAGGACAGTAGGAAATGAGACTTGTGTAATTTGAAGGGGCAGAGATAAGGAGGAGGGGTGTATCTGTGGCTAGGTCCATTAAGCACCCTTTGAATGTCTTATCACTCAGCGAGAATTCAAATATTTTGTTTTTCATGGTGGCGATAGCCCTTTCCACTCACAGGCCCTGTCATCCCGTATATGGTTTGAAAATTGAAGATGTTGTCATTGATAAGCGCCTTGGAACCCAGTAGCTGTACAGTAACGTGCTATACATAACGTCAGAGCTCAGGTTCTCTGGTTCACAGCGCTGTACAGTGGGGAAAAAAAGTATTTAGTCAGCCACCAATTGTGCAAGTTCTCCCACTTAAAAAGATGAGAGAGGCCTGTAATTTTCATCATAGGTACACGTCAACTATGACAGACAAATTAAGAAAAAAAAATCCAGAAAATCACACTGTAGGATTTTTTATGAATTTATTTGCAAATTATGGTGGAAAATAAGTATTTGGTCACCTACAAAGAAGCAAGATTTCTGGCTCTCACAGACCTGTAACTTCTTCTTTAAGAGGCTCCTCTGTCCTCCACTCGTTACCTGTATTAATAGCACCTGTTTGAACTTGTTATCAGTATAAAAGACACCTGTCCACAACCTCAAACAGTCACACTCCAATTATTAGGAAATGGTAGACATACAAGGCCACTGATAATCTCCCTCGATCTGGGGCTCCACGCAAGATCTCACCCTGTGGGGTCAAAATTATCACAAGAATGGTGAGCAAAAATCCCAGAACCACACAGGGGGACCTAGTGAATGACCTGCAGAGAGCTGGGACCAAAGTAACAAAGCCTACCATCAGTAACACACTACGCCGCCAGGGACTCAAATCCTGCAGTTCCAGACGTGTCCCCCTGCTTAAGCCAGTACATGTCCAGGCCCGTCTGAAGTTTGCTAGAGTGCATTTGGATGATCCAGAAGAGGATTGGGAGAATGTCATATGGTCAGATGAAACCAAAATATAACTTTTTGGTAAAAACTCAACTCGTCGTGTTTGGAGGACAAAGAATGCTGAGTTGCATCCAAAGAACACCATACCTACTGTGAAGCATGGGGGTGTAAACATCATGCTTTGGGGCTGTTTTTCTGCAAAGGGACCAGGACGACTGATCCATGTAAAGGAAAGAATGAATGGGGCCATGTATCGTGAGATTTTGAGTGAAAACCTCCTTCCATCAGCAAGGGCATTGAAGATGAAACGTGGCTGGGTCTTTCAGCATGACAATGATCCCAAACACACTGCCCGGGCAACGAAGGAGTGGCTTCGTAAGAAGCATTTCAAGGTCCTGGAGTGGCCTAGCCAGTCTCCAGATCTCAACCCCATAGAAAATCTTTGAGGGAGTTGAAAGTCCGTGTTGCCCAGCGACAGCCCCAAAACATCACTGCTCTAGAGGAGATCTGCATGAAGGAATGGGCCAAAATAGTGTGTGAAAACCTTGTGAAGACTTACAGAAAACGTCTGACCTGTGTCATTGCCAACAAAGGGTACATAACAAAGTATTGAGAAACTTTTCTTATTGACCAAATACTTATTTTCCACCATAATTTGCAAATAAATTCATAAAAAATCCTACAATGTGATATTCTGGATTTTTTTTTCTTATTTTGTCTGTCATAGTTGACGTGTACCTATGATGAAAATTAAAGGCCTCTCTCATCTTTTTAAGTGGGAGAACTTGCACAATTGGTGGCTGACTAAATACTTTTTTTCCCCACTGTATGTGTTTTGACTAGTGTAGCACGGTATACCGAAACTTCTGTACTTTTTCCATACAAAAAAAACAGTTTCAGTACTACAGTTTTTGTTACATTCAGTACTTCTGTCAAATTTGTCTCACGTTATTGAGAGGATCAAGTATATCTATCAGCGCAGCACGAAGAGCAAAGTGCTCCACCTACTCATTCACTGCTTTAGCTGTCTGGGCTGCATTGTTAGCTCCCCACTCATGCTGCACAGAAGTTAACACACTTCAATAATGTAACACAGCATGTAGAAATGTTGAAACTGTTCATTACTGTTCGTAAAACAATGCCCATAGAGGCTAGAACACTTTTACAATGCAAGACGATACTGGTAGCTTCCAGCTTTAATTGTAGGCTAACTTTCCTTGCTAGCTTACAGCTGAATTCACTACCCTAGTACTTTGTTTGTGATAATATGCAAACCATAATGCAAAATATGCTGAGATTGCTTCTTCTATGCAAATGTTGATCAGTACAATAAAATAATATGTTCTCCTAGCAGTTGCCAATAAATTTGGTCCTAAATGGAAGGGATTGTTTGTCATCTGTAGCCCCATAAAATCAGCTAAAACAAGCTCAATAACTTAATGCATTTACACACTCTTATTGAATAATATGCATTCACCTATATTGTGAATAGTTTATCAATAGAGATTTACCTTTCAAATAAATGATTACCATGATGTTGTTTTGTAGTTAGATTGGTAAAAACAAAGCCAAATTGTATGATTGATTCATTAATTCATACATGGCTGTCTCTAAATAATTGACATAAAAAAATTGCAAATCTAATGATATTGAACTCAAAAGATTCCCAACGATTGAACTGAGCAATAGCTGAGTTTATCTGTCTGGATCAAGTGCCATTCTGTGACTTTGGCTAATTTCCTTGAGTCATAAAAGTGCATTGAAAGTAGTTAAGACCTGTTCACAGTTTGGAGAGGTCCAGCCAACTTGGCATAACTGTGGGAAGCGTTGGAGTCAACATGGGCCAGCATCCCTGTGGAACGCTTTCGACACCTTGTAGAGTCCATGCCCCGATGATTTGAGGCTGTTCTGGGGGCAAAAGGGGGAGGGGGGGGTGCAACTCGCCCCGTGTAGCTCAGTTGGTAGAGCATGGCGCTTGCAACGCCAGGGTTGTGGGTTCGTTTCCCACGGGGGGCCAGTATGAAAATGTATGCACTAACTGTAAGTCACTCTGGATAAGAGCGTCTGCTAAATGACTAAAAAATTTAAAAAATGTTTTAAAAAACTCAATATTAAGAAGGTGTTCTTAATGTTTTGTGCTCTTAATGTATAGTTTTTCTGTTAGAAACATTTCAATTTGGCCCTATCCATATACCAACCAATTTCCACGAGTGTAAGGGGTTAATGTGTGTGTGTCTGCATGTATGTAAAGTTTGTGTGTGTGTGTTTGCCCGTGTGTGTTCGTGGTCACAAGAGTGTGTGTGTGTGTTTGCCCGTGTGTGTTCGTGGTCACAGTGGATCTGACATTAGGTTGAAAATCTCATCGTACTTCAGAAGCGTCATTAGTGAGCCTTGCTCTGGAACTATCATTGGCTGTTTTTATATAATTAAAGCCCTCAGATAATGTATGACATTGGGAAATGTTGTCTTTTTTTAATGAGATGGGTTGCCGAGGCAAGGCATAGTTATTTGAGTTCACGTGGGTAGCTCTTCTCTAGTCACATACAGGCAGTAATGGGATATGGGTAAAGCAGCCAGACAGACTTACTATCGTAATATGTATTGACTTACATTTCATATGGTAATAATTATGGCAATACCTTTTGATGTTCATTGACCTGACAGTAATAGTTTACCATGAATGAAGATGGCATGGCTGTGCATTGAATAAAAGTGGCTCATAATAAAAACAACAATATTTTGGTAAAATGCTGAGATATTATTTTTCTTCGATTTGAACAGCTCTCTTGCCATTTCATTGATGTGTGCGGGCGTGTGTGTGTGTGCTTGTTCTTGTGTCTGGCTGTCTGCAAGAGGGGGCCGTTTTTGTGGGCGGACGACAGAGGTGTGCTTGCCGGTGTGTATGAGTCATGTTGCACATTTAGTATTTCTCTGGAGGTCAGGCTTTGCACCGGCGTGATTTAACTTTAAAACTCACTCAATTCTCCTCCCACCCCGAATCCCATTCCACTGGGTGAGCAATACGCTCCCGTATCAAAGGTGAAAACTAATCTGGTCAGTGAAATTCCCCCTCGCTCATTCAGACACTGTGTGGCAGCCTGCCTGCCTTACAAATCTCATAATGAGACCCAAACATGTAAATGGCTGCAGAATGAGATGGAGCGGCCACTTAGGCCTAAATGGCTGCAGATAGCAGAGCTGTCAGTGTGTGAAATGGGATTGGACGGCGTTGTGTCATGCAATCCATAATCAAAAAATGGAAGAGAAGATTGCAGAAGAAGGGAGGGAGGGGTGGGAAATGGGAATACATAGGGGGTCGGAACGTGAGGCAGACATTGGTTTCTCAGAGATAGTTATACCACACTCACACACACTGTAAACATGCACACTGTAAATACACACAGACATACTGTACATATGGAAATGCAATAGGACACATTCAAGCACTTTCTCTTTCCCTCCTCTCTTCTCTTCCAGACCTATCAAGTTGTGTATTGCTGCCACACATCATCGTAGGCCCAGTTATGGTCTGGCCCTGATGGCAATTCAGCAGTGTCAAGTCTGTGGTATTGTTAAAGCAGCATTGCAGAGGGTTGTCTTTGGCAAGCCCTTCATCTGCACCAGCCAAATTCATTCTGAAGTGCTTTGGAAACAATGTGGTTTTTATGGTAATCGTAATAGTTATCAGAGCTCTGACATTATACTGCTTTTTATGGGCGGCGGCACTCTGATGTCATTGGAGGGCTCCTTTGGTTCAGGAGACAGAGAAACAAATGTTGGATAGGAACAGATGTGAGGAAATCTCACTGGTGAGCTTTGTGATTGCACTAGCAGTAAGAGTTGTTAAAGGGACACTTCACCACTTTTTAACATCATATTCATTATCTCCAGCACCATACCAGTGTCTACTAATGTTAAAATGCCCTCCCCCATCATAGGGAGAGATTTTCTTAGGACCTTTTTTTGATATTTTTCGCTGCAGAACATAGAAATGCACTGTTATCAAATGTACTGGTATGGTGACACTGGTATGGTGCTGGGCATAGTGTGCGTGCGTGCGTACGTGCGTATGCATGTACATGCATACCTACATTCATGCTTGTGTGTGTGACTATGCTCTTAGAAAAGCACTGCATTGTTCAAGTAGGCCTTTAGATGTTATAATAGTCTGGCAGGGTATTTCACAGATAATGGGTGTTCTATGTAGGTTGAAGCTTAGTTAAGTGTGGAAGTCAGTAAGTATCCCTTAGCCACCCCCTCCCCGTTTCCCCATTCTGTACCGTTTCCCCATTCCGTCCATGTATTTCTATTGACACATTCAGATGAGTTGAATAAACATGATACATAAAGAAGTCTCATTTCATACAGTATCTAGTCATCTGAATGTTATTTCCTCCTTCAGACTTTGTTCAGGATGTTTCATTTGTTAATTTACACATCTGGATAAGGTACTCTCAGCCTGCAGCCATTCTTCCTTCATAATCCCTTAGTTGTATTCAAGGTTCAGTAACATTATGTAATGCTGAACAGTGAGTGGGCTGTGCCCCACGTAGGCAGGCAGGCACGCACGCATGTACGCACGCACGCACACACACACACACACACACACACACACACACTGAAAACACACGGGCCCAAGGTCACTCCACAGAGCACTTAGTATAGCTTATAGCTTTAAGTCTATTAGGAAAAGAGACTGCAGTAACTAGTGATATAATTCAGATATACAGCAAATATTACTCCATTTTAATCTAAGGCAGGGGAAGAGACTCTGGGGACGTGATGTTAACCGTATCCTCTGATGTGTAAGTAGATAAATAAAGTACAAATTATACACACGACCCTTAAATAACGACGTTTGTCTGGAGGGACGTTCCACTGTATTCCAAATGAGATTCATCATCTCATAATGGCCCTTAATATGATGGGGTTGTATTTGATTGAACTTGATTTCATTACACTCATAAACAACAGTGTGCTTATGTGCATGTTTCTGTCAACATTAAGTGGTGTGAGTGAAGATAAGGGTGTTCCTATCTGTCTTATTCCGTCTCCGAGCTTATCAGAGCATTCAACTTGCAGCCTGGGGGCCTCAGTGAAATGTTGTATAGAGTCGATTGACGCACCCGTGCGTCACACGGTGATGTCATTTTGAATATTGAATAGCTCCCTGTTTGTTCATGCTAGAGACTTACTGTTTCTTGTATTGGCTGCAGCTCAATCCCCTCTTTCCACCGATATAGTTTCCCCTTTTTCTACACTTGAGAGGATCCGGACAAGGAAATCGGCACGAACCATTTGAGCTACAAACTAATAAGTAACCATCATTGACGGATGAGACTCTCACGGACACAACAGTGTCGGTTGTTTTGCTCTACAACATCCACAAGCTTTACGGTAGTCGTCTGAACTCTCTGTCGCGGATGTCCTAATTTCGAAGAGGTCTTCTCACAAAACCAGCTTTCCAGACCAAACCATTGGAGCTACAAACTAATATGTCACCAATATCGAAAGGGGGGGCTCTCACGAACACGAAGATTCAGGGGAGTCGTCTGAAGGTAACCCAGTACCGGGCTGTAAAAATGTGCACAGGGGGTAAAAAGTGCCACAAATAATGTGACCAAACATGGGTCTAAATGTTTCTTATGTCTCTCAGATATAGGACAGACACTTCAAAACCTTAATCCTTGTGATTCATTTTTTGTGTTTTTGTGTTAACAAATGTGTTATTCAATGTGTTTCTATGGGCTATAGCAGTAAATGCCAAATTCAATGTTTCATAAAATTAATTAGACCTACAGGGGTTAATGAATGTTGCATGAAGGTTTTCTAAACATTGCTTGTCCAGGGAGTTTGACTGGCCTGCTCCCCTGAGTGTTATTGGGTGGCTGTAGATGGGTTTGATTTGCACACTCGTCGGGAGCCCTCAGGCAGTCGGGAGCCCTCAGGCAGTCGGGAGCCCTCAGGCAGTCCACCAAGGGATTTTTGTGTGTCTGTCTGTCTGTCTGTCTGTCTGTCTGTCTGTCTGTCTGTCTGTCTGTCTGTCTGTCTGTCTGTCTGTCTGTCTGTCTTTGAGCCTCTGTATCTCTGTCGTATGCATGTGAGGGAGAGAGAGCTAGGGAGAGCTATTGAGTGCATGTGCTACGGTTTGACCATAATCCCTAAATCTTTATGAAAATAAATATTGGTATACAGAGGTGAGTGATTCCAGCAACATCATAGCACAGCACCTACCAGACCCCACTGACTCATAATCTCTCAATGCTCAATGTAACTGGGATCTTCTGAGATTATGGATTGGATTGGGCCAGGTTTAATTGACACTAGTAATCTGATTTTGAGGATGGTGGGGGAGAACGCGCGCTGTGTGGATTAAATGTGTAGCAACAACACAGACACAGGATAAAGAGGCTGTTTGGCTGCAGAGGGGAGAGGGACAATGGGGCATGTTTAGACGGAGCATGGCAGCTAATCCAGAATAGGCCCAGCCGGCTTGGGCACAGTAATATTGCGGCTCAGTCTGTAATTAATTGTGATGTCAGGGCCCCGCTAAACGCAATAATAAAGTCCACACAGGCAGCCAGGCAGCGCTCACTGTGATGTAATAAGATAGTAATAATGATAATAACTGTGAGTGGTCTGGATGGAGGAATCATATTGGAGGCTGGCTGGCTGCTGTCCTTATCTGACGCTGAGAGTAGGGCTGGGTTAGGAAGAATATGAGCGGAATGGGAATTGTTCAGAACCTAGTGCTAAAAAGTATTGCAATAATCACTCATTATCACTGCTATATAAACAAATAGGGATATACGGTCTTGTTTTATTGTCCCTACAGGCAAAGTATGATGATTGGATATTGCATTATGTGTCTGTTATGCAACTAGAGACAACACCAGCGATGATAATGATGAAAGGATATGCGATGGGAGCATTCGGTTTTGAGATCATGTTTATGCCAGACACAGTCTGTCAGTATTTGGCATCAATCACCCAGCAGTCTTTGTTTCCCTGTACTCTGTATTAGAGGCAGGGTGTGTGTCTGTCTGTCTCTCCCTGCATCTCCCCTGGAGTATAAACACGGGACTGGCAACACTACAACCTATTTGTTCAGGGCAGGCAGTCAGGCACCCTCCAGTTTGCTTCGCCATTTTTTCCCTGGGAGCATCGGTCTGGTGAAAGTGACATCTCCGCCCTCCCCCATTCCTCCATATTCCCCCCTCTTTACCCCCCTGTCACGTTCGTTCATAGACGGGTCAGACCAAGGCGCAGCGTGATATGCATACATTTTATGAATAAACGCAACGACAAAACAATAAACCAACCACACATGAAGTCCTAAGCTAACACACTACAACCCTTATACAGAACAAGATCCCACAACCCACTAGTGCCAATAGGCTGCCTCTAAGTATGGGCCCCAATCAGAGACAACGAGCGACAGCTGCCTCTGATTGGGAACCACACCGGCCAACATAGATCTAGACATACTAGATCTAAACATAGAAAATACAACATAGAAAATCACAACAAGGAATATACACACCCTGACTCAACATATAAGCGTCCTCTGAGTCAGGGCGTGACAGTACCCCCCCCCCCCCAAAGGTGCGGACTCCGACCGCACAACATACACATAACAGGGTAGGGGCCGGGTGGGCATTCCGCCTCGGAGGCGGATCCGGCTCAGGACGTGACGACCTCTCACTCTTCGCCTCCCTGTTGCGCCCCTGGTCTGGTCTAGACCTCGGCGCGTTGCTTCCCCTCTCCTTCCTCCCACTATATTCCAAGCCCTGTCTGGACCCTGGTGTGGGAGACCCCGAACCTGGAGAGGGGCTGACGTCTGGGTCTGGACTGGAGCCGCTGACCGGAGCTGGACCGGGCACCGGTGGAGCGGACTGCTCAGGCTCCGGACTGGAGCCGCTGACCGGAGCTGGACTGGGCACCGGTGGAGTGGACTGCTCTGGCTCCGGAGTGGAGCCGCTGACCGGATCTGGACTTGACCCCGGTGGAGCAGACTGCTCTGGCTCCGGAGTGGAGCCGCTGACCGGAGCTGGATCAGGCACCGGTGGAGCGGATTGCTCTGGCTCCGGAGTGGAGCAGCTGACAGGAGCTGAACTGGGCACCGGTGGAACAGGCACGGGCCGTGCCGGACTGGACACACGCACCATTGGCTTGGTGCGAGGAGCAGGAACAGGCCGGACCGGGCTGGCGACGCGCACCATTGGCTTGGTGCGAGGACCAGGAACAGGCCGGACCGGGCTGGCGACGCGCACCATTGGCTTGGTGCGAGGAGCAGGAACAGGCCGGACCGGGCTGGCGACGCGCACCATTGGCTTGGTGCGAGGGGCAGGAACAGGCCGGGCCGGGCTGGCGACGCGCACCACTGGCTTGATGCGAGGGGCAGAAACAGGCCGGGCCGGGCTGGCGACGCGCACCACTGGCTTGGTGCGAGGGGCAGGAACAGGCCGGGCCGGGCTGGCGACGCACACCACTGGCTTGGTGCGAGGGACAGGAACAGGCCGGACCGGGCTGGCAACGCGCACCACTGGCTTAGTGCGGGGAGCAGGAATGGGCCGGACCGGACTGCGAAGGCGGACTGGAGGTCTGGAGCGGAGAGCTGGCACAACCCGTCCTGGCTGGCTGCCCACTTTCGCACTACACGTGCGGGGCGCTGGCACAGGACGCACTGGGCTGTGCACGCGTACTGGCGATACAGCTCGTAGAACTGGCGCAGGATATGCGGGACCGAGGAGGCGTACTGGAGACCAGGAGCGTTGAGCTGGCACACCCCGTCCTGGCTGGATGCCCATCTTCGCACGGCACGTGCGTGGTGCAAGCACAGGACGTACAGGACTGCGCCGGCACACTGGCGACACAGTACGTAGCTCCGCATAACACGGAGCTTGCCCAGTCATACGCCTTCTCGCGTGAGTACGGGGAGTTGGCTCTGCTCTAACCCTAGGCTCCGCCAACCACCCCGTGTGCCCCCCCAAAAATGTTTCTTGGGGCTGCCTCTCGGGCTTCCTCGTTGACCGGCCTCCTCCGTGTTGCCGTTGCTCCTCTCCTGCCTGGGCATCTACCTTCGCCCATGGCCCTTTCCCCGCAAATATCTCCTCCCATGACCACCATTTGCCCACCTGTGACATGGCCATTTGCTCTTCCTGGGCACGCTGCTTGGTCCTTGTTTGGTGGGATCTTCTGTCACGTTCGTTCATAGACGGGTCAGACCAAGGCGCAGCGTGATATGCATACATGTTTATTTCATGAATAAACGCAACGACAAAACAATAAACCAACGACACGTGAAGTCCTAAGGTAACACACAACAAACCTTATACAGAACAAGATCCCACAACCCACTAGTGCCAATAGGCTGCCTAAGTATGGTCCCCAATCAGAGACAACGAGAGACAGCTGCCTCTGATTGGGAACCACACCGGCCAACATAGATCTAGACATACTAGATCTAAACATAGAAAATACAACATAGAAAATCACAACAAGGAAAATACACACCCTGACTCAACATATAAGCGTCCTCTGAGTCATGGCGTGACAACCCCACACACACCTTTTTCCTCTCCTCTCCTCTCTTCCTCCTCCCCATGCTCTATTATCTCATTTTCATCTACCTTGAGTTTATTTTGTTTGACCATTTAAAATACATACAAATTGTACACCCCCTGGCAAAACTGTTGAAGATCTGAAGACAATAAAGTCAAAGACTTGTTTCCATTGTGGTCCTCTTTTTAGGCAAGGGCAGCAGGGCAAAAACAAGTGACATACATTCAATCACAACAATGTCAAAATATTTACACACATATATATATATATATACAGTGAGGGAAAAAAGTATTTGATCCCCTGCTGATTTTGTACGTTTGCCCACTGACAAAGACATGATCAGTCTATAATTTTAATGGTAGGTCTATTTGAACAGTGAGAGACAGAATAACAACAAAGAAATCCAGAAAAACGCATGTCAAAAATGTTATAAATTGATTTGCATTTTAATGACGGAAATAAGTATTTGACCCCTCTGCAAAACATGACTTAGTACTTGGTGGCAAAACTCTTGTTGGCAATCACAGAGGTCAGACGTTTCTTGTAGTTGGCCACCAGTTTTGCACACATCTCAGGAGGGATTTTGTTCCATTCCTCTTTGCAGATCTTCTCCAAGTCATTAAGGTTTCGAGGCTGACGTTTAGCAACTCGAACCTTCAGCTCCCACCACAGATTTTCTATGGGATTAAGGTCTGGAGTCTGGCTAGGCCACTCCAGGACCTTACTGTGCTTCTTCTTGAGCCACTCCTTTGTTGCCTTGGCCGTGTGTTTTGGGTCATTGTCATGCTGGAATACCCATCCACAACCCATTTTCAATGCCCTGGCTGAGGGAAGGAGGTTCTCACTCAAGATTTGACGGTAGACGGTAGAAGTTGTCCTGTCCCCTTAGCAGAAAAACACCCCGAAAGCATAATGTTTCCACCTCCATGTTTGTCGGTGGGGATGGTGTTCTTGGTGTCATAGGCAGCATTCCTCCTCCTCCAAACACGACGAGTTGAGTTGATGCCAAAGAGCTCGATTTTGGTCTCATCTGACCACAACACTTTCACCCAGTTCTCCTCTGAATCATTCAGATGTTAATTGGCAAACTTCAGATGGCCCTGTATATGTGCTTTCTTGAGCAGGGGGACCTTGCGGGCGCTGCAGGATTTTAGTCCTTCACGGCGTAGTGTGTTACCAATTGTTTTCTTGGTGACTATGGTCCCAGCTGCCTTGAGATCATTGACAAGATCCTCCCGTGTAGTTCTGGGCTGATTCCTCACCGTTCTCATGATCATTGCAACTCCACGAGGTGAGATCTTGCATGGAGCCCCAGGCCGAGGGAGATTGACAGTTCCTTTGTGTTTCTTCTATTTGCGAATAATCGCACCAACTGTTGTCACCTTCTCACCAAGCTGCTTGGCGATGGTCTTGTAGCCCATTCCAGCCTTGTGTAGGTCTACAATCTTGTCCCTGACATCCTTGGAGAGCTCTTTGGTCTTGGCCATGGTTGTGAGTTTGGAATCTGATTGATTGATTGCTTCTGTGGACAGGTGTCTTTTATACAGGTAACAAGCTGAGATTAGGAGCACTCCCTTTAAGAGTGTGCTCCTAATTTCAGCTCGTTACCTGTATAAAAGACACCTGGGAGCCAGAAATCTTTCTGATTGAGAGGGGTCAAATACTTATTTCCCTCATTAAAATGCAAATCAATTTATAACATTTTTGACATGCGTTTTTCTGGATTTCTTTGTTGTTATTCTGTCTCTCACTGTTCAAATAAACCTACCATTAAAATGATATACTGATCATTTCTTTGTCAGTGGGCAAACGTACAAAATCAGCAGGGGATCAAATACTTTTCCCCCTCACTGTATATATATATATATATATATATATATATATATATACAGTTGAAGTCGGAAGTTTACATACACCTTAGCCAAATACATTTAAACTCAGTTTTTCACAATTCCTGACATTTAATCTTAGTAAAAATTCCCTGTCTTAGATCAGTTAGGATCACCACTTTATTTTAAGAATGTGAAATGTCAGAATAATAGTAGAGAGAATTATTTATTTCAGCTTTTATTTCTTTCATCACATTCCCAGTGGGTCAGAAGTTTACATACACTCAATTAGTATTTGGTAGCATTGCCTTTAAATCGTTTAACTTGGGTCAAACGTTTTGGGTAGCCTTCCACAATCTTCCCACAATAAGTTGGGTGAATTTTGGCCCATTCCTCCTGACAGAGCTGGTGTAACTGAGTCAGGTTTGTAGGCCTCCTTGCTCACACACACTTTTTCAGTTCTGCCTACAAACTTTCTATAGGATTGAGGTCAGGGCTTTGTGATGGCCACTCCAATACCTTGACTTTGTTGTCCTTAAGCCATTTTGTCACAACTTTGGAAGTATGCTTGGGGTCATTGTCCATTTGGAAGACCCATTTGCGACCAAGCTTTAACTTCCTGACTGATGTCTTGAGATGTTGCTTCAATATATCCACATAATTTTCCTTCCTCATGATGCCATCTATTTTGTGAAGTGCACCAGTCCCTCCTGCAGCAAAGCACCCCCACAGCATGATGCTGCCACCCCCGTGCTTCACGGTTGGGATGGTGTTCTTCGGCTTGCAAGTCTCCCTTTTTCCTCCTAACATAACAATGGTATTATGGCCAAACAGTTCTATTTTTGTTTCTTCAGAACAGTGGTCATTTCTCCAAAAAGTAAGATCTTTGTCCCCATGCTCAGTTGCAAACCGTAGTCTGGCTTTTTTATGGCGGTTTTGGAGCAGTGGCTTCTTCCTTGCTGGGCGGCCTTTCAGGTTATGTCGATATAGGACTTGTTTTACTGTGGAAATAGATACTTTTGTACCTGTTTCCTCCAGCATCTTCACAAGGTCCTTTGCTGTTGTTCTGGGATTGATTTAGCATATTTTGCACCAAAGTACGTTCATCTCCAGGAGGCAGAACGCGTCTCCTTCCTGAGCGTTATGACGGCTGCGTGGTCCCATGGTGTTTATACTTGCGTACTATTGTTTGTACAGATGAACGTGGTACCTTCAGGCATTTGGAAATTGCTCCCAAGGATGAACCAGACTTGTGGAAGTCTACAATCGTTTTTCTGAGGTCTTGGCTGATTTCTTTTGATTCTCCCATGATGTCAAGCAAAGAGGCACTGAGTTTGAAGGTAGGCCTTGAAATACATCCACAGGTACACCTCCAATTGACTCAAATGATGTCAATTATTCTATCAGAAGCTTCTAAAGCCATGACATCATTTTCTGGAATTTTCCAAGCTGTTTAAAGGCAAAGTGAACTTAGTGTATGTAAACTTCTGACCCAGTGGAATTGTGATACAGTGAATTATAAGTGAAATAATCTGTCTGTAAACAATTGTTGGAAAAAGTACTTGTCATGCACAAAGTAGATGTCCTAACTGACTTGCCAACACTATAGTTTGTTAACAAGAAATTTGTGGAGTGGTTGAAAAACAAGTTTTAATGACTCCAACCTAAGTGTATGTAAACTTCCGACTTCAACTGTGTGTATGTGTGTATATATATATATATACAAAAAGGCAAATATACATACCTAGCAAATCACTCCACTAGCACAGGGTGGTTTACGTCATTAACCAAGCCCTGCAGGAGTGTTTGAACCTATGACTGGCAGAAACAGCTTTAATCGCAGGAGTTTGTTCCACTCTACCACTGCCATATATAAAAACGTGTTCTGACCAGTACAACTCTTAAAACGACATGGCACAAAGTCTGTGGCACTGCCTCTCATGGCGTAAGAATGTGAGTCCCTTAATGAAGTAAAATCGCTTTTTAGATACAGGGGGACTGTGCCATTCAGGATTTTAAGGGTCAATCTCAACTTCAGATGATTGACTCTTTTATCAATCGTTAGCTACTGGAGTTCTCTGAGTTAAGAAGGGCCATCATGAGAACGAGGGCTAAGATTAATTATCACCCTTACTATTTTATTCTGCGCCGTTTGCAGTTAACTTGGGCGAGCTACTGTATCAATTAGTGCAAGCATAATCATAGTGGAGATAAAGGAGACCTTCTGTTCTACACGGATGACCCTAATGCTTGGCACACAGCTCTCCACAAGACCAACAATGAACTTAAAATGTCAGAAAACAAAATAATGAGGCAACCCCCAAATGTAACATTAATATTTATAATAACGGCACTGTGATGGTTCAAGGTTCGGAGGCCAGTCTGGATCAATTTGTCCACTACTTCGACCAAATAAAACCTCTTGTTGCTGTCCACTACCTACAACAACCTCCACTCCCTCTGTGTCCCAGTATGTAGTCCCCAGTGTCCCTCTCCCTCCTTCGCCTGCAGCAGACACAGCATGCCTCTCTCACACATGACACCTGTAGTATCACAGCGTCTTATAGAGGAGAAGATCAGCCTCGTGCGTCAGCATAGGGATGAGATCCGGGAGCTGCAGTGTGCAATGAAAAATGTTGAGGAGGACAATCAGGCTCTCAGGATGGAAGTTTGCAGACTTAGAGGAAACTGTCCAGCACAGTCAACACCAGCCACATGCAGGACCTGCAGAAGGAGCTACATGAGCGAAGGCAGGAATTTCTCAGTCACAACCATCCACTCTACAAAGATTACCACAAAAACCCAGGACCAAGCCAACAGCTGAATCGGAACCCACAAATCAGACGCTCCTTTAGACCTGCATCTGGTGGCGCCTCACAGAGACTGGAGAACAGCCAGCAACACTGCCCACCACTTCTCTCCCAGGAACTGCATGCAGATACACTGTGCTATGCCCAAGCCGTATACAGTAAAAGAGGCCCCACGCAGAGTTTGGAGCATCACCGGCCACACTGCCCTCCACACCACCCTCTTCAATTCCCCCTAAAACCTCCCTCCTATGCTACCAGACCCGGCCCGCCTCAGCACAGCACAGCTCTACCAGACCCGGCCCATCGCAGCTCAACCAGATCAGGCCCACCTCAACTCAGCCCAGTCCAACACAGCACCGACCACTACCCTAGGGTCTGGCAAAACACTGTCGAGGGTGCAGTCCACACCAAGTATCATTCACATTATCAGCCTACATATGCTGAGAGTTTGGAGCTTCGCCAGCCACATTGCCCACCAGACCACCCTCCTCAATTCCCTCCACAACCTCCCTCCCAGGCTAGTTTTGGTTACCCTCCCTACTCCCATCCCCAGGACAGGCCTGGGACACTCCTGCCCCCCATGGCAGCCCCAACCCTGCAACAGGAGCTACACCAAAACCTCCTGTGCACACCGAGAATGGAGCATTGGCAACCACCCTGGTCCCCTGCTGCAGCTCCACTCCTTTGGCGGGAGCTTCATCCGGGTGGACTGAGCTCTGCCAACACTGCTCTCCCAGTTCTTTCCCCCAGCCCCTACATCCAGTGACTTGAGGGAGGTTTGTCAAATGCTCAGTCTGCTCTGCTCTCACGTGGTTGACCATGGACCATGGCAAAATCCCATCTCACTCAACAAATAGCTGCAGATGACCCTATGCCTGTTCGCTCTTACGGGAATGAGCTTAATAACCCTCTGACTTTAAATCTCGTAGGGGGTTTGGGCTAATGCACCTAAAAGTGCGAAGTATAATTTAAAAAATTGACACAATTGACATTTGTGTACAGGACTCGTGTTCTGACATTCTGGTTCTCTCTGAAACATGGTTCTGTCTCTGATAAAGACATCAAAGTAAATTATTATTACGTATTTAGATGTGACAGATTACAGAAAGGGGGAGGAGTTTCCATATATGTGCAATAGAATTTCATGGCGTCCCAATCTTTCAATATTTCTGTTCCCAAGATTTTTGAGCTCATGGATGTAGGATTTACCCCCTCCCTGCTGCCATGGCGGATGCTTTTGGTGATATATCTAAGTGTTTAACACCTTTTCTGTCCTCGGAGTTGGTCATTTTAGGGGGGTTGAATCTGGATAGGCTATCCCAGGCCTCAGATAAATAATAAAAATAATAATAAGAGTATATGCAGTGATTTTAGTGTGACTCAATTGATCTCAAAACCCACACGGATAAATGTGAAAAACCCTGTTAACTTGATTGATTTAATTCTTACTAATAACCCACATAAATATTTGTCTAGTGGAGTATTTGCATATGATCTCAGTGATCATTGTCCCATAGTATGTATTACAGAAACGAAACAGCAAAATACTAATCCTTGTTTAGGCCTAATTAAGAAGATACAAGTTTTCCGCTCAAGGGTTTTTACATGACATGTTCTACTCTGAAAATGTCTCCTCCATATGTATTGCTCTGGCAGATAAACACCCCCCTTTTAAACAATTCAGTCAAAGATAGATCGAACCCTTGGTTTTCTTCAGAATTATCTGAGCTCATTCAGAGGAGAAATCAGGCCTGGGCCAAAGCAAGGAAAACTGACTCTGTAGTGGACTGGCAATCTTTCAGACAATTGAGAAACAGATGTACTATCTCAAATAAGAAAGCTAAATCAAGCTACTTTTTAAGCTCTGACTCTGCTGGTGATACAGTAAATGCACTGAAGCGTACAAATTCTTCTTCTTCCCTGCCTAAGCAAGTTCTGTCTGACTCTGGCATCATAACTTAGAAGATTGGGATAAGTGATGCTTTTAATCATAATTTTATCTCTGCAGGCCTTTTATTTCAGAGAAACTGTGGTGTAGTTGACCCTGGTCAGTCAATCAACTGCTCTTCCCTCTGCCAGCCTCTAGCTGACTTGACGGTTAACCCGTCAACTTCTAGTGAATCTTTGCTTTCATTTAAACAATTTACTCTGTGATGTGCTAGATGCCGTGCTAAAGATTGATGTAATATAAATCACTGGAGCTGATATGCTTGATCCATTTTTGCTGCAGCTCTCTGCACCCATGATTGCTTAATAATTAACCCATATTTTAACCTGACGATTATATGTGGTACTATCCCCAAGGTTTGGAAGGCGGCCCATGTACTCCCCCTTTACAAAGGTGGTGACCCTAAGTCTGATGATTTAAGCATACAGTGGCTTGCGAAAGTATTCACCCCCATTGGCATTTTTCCTATTTTGTTGCCTTACAACCTGGAATTAAAATGGATTTTTGGGGGTTTGTATCATTTGATTTACACAACATGCCTACCACTTTGAAGATGCAAAAATATTTTTTATTGTGAAACAAACAAGAAATAACACACAAAAAAAAAACTTGAGCGTGCATAACTATTCACCCCCCCCCCCCCCAAAGTCACTACTTTGTAGAGCCACCTTTTGCAGCAATTACAGCTGCAAGTCTCTTGGGGTATGTCTCTATAAGCTTGGCACATCATGGGCGGCGCACAATTGGCCCAGCGTCGTCCAGGGTAGGGTAGGGGAGGGAATGGCCGGCAGGGATGTAGCTCAGTTGATAGAGCATGGCGTTTGCAACGCCAGGGTTGTGGGTTCGATTCCCACGGGGGGCCAGTATAAAAAATATGTATTCACTAACTGTAAGTCGCTCTGGATAAGAGCGTCTGCTAAATGACTAAAATGTAAATGTAGCCACTGGGATTTTTTCCCATTCTTCAAGGCAAAACTGGATGGGTTCCGCTGGTATACAGCAATATTTAAGTCATACCACAGATTTTCAATTGGATTGAGGTCTGGGCTTTGACTAGGCCATTCCAAGACATTTAAATGTTTCCCCTTAAACCACTCAAGTGTTGCTTTAGCAGTATACTTAGGGTCATTGTCCTGCTGGAAGATGAACCTCCGTCCCAGTCTCAAATCTCTGGAAGACTGAAACAGGTTTCCCTCAGGAATTTCCCTGTATTTAGCGCCATCCATCATTCCTTCAATTCTGACCAGTTTCCCAGTCCCTGCCAATGAAAAACATCCCCACAGCCACCACCATTCTTCACTGTGGGGATGGTATTCTCGGGGTGATGAGAGGTGTTGGGTTTGCGCCAGACATAGCGTTTTCCTTGATGGCCAAAAAGCTCAATTTTAGTGTCATCTGACCAGAGTACCTTCTTCCATATGTTTGGGGAGTCTCCCATATGCCTTTTGGCGAACACAGAACGTGTTTGCTTATTGTTTTCTTTAAGCAATGGCTTTTTCTGGCAACTCTTCCATAAAGCCCAGCTCTGTGGAGTGTACGGCTTAAAGTGGTCCTATGGACAGATACTCCAATCTCCGCTGTGGAGCTATGCAGCTCTTTCAGGGTTATCTTTGGTCTCTTTGTTGCTTCGCTGATTAATGCCCTCCTTACCTGGTCCGTGAGTTTTGGTGGGCGGTCCTTTCTTGGCAGGTTTGTTGTGGTGCCATATTTTTTCAATTTTTTAATAATGGATTTAATGGTGCTCCGTGGGATGTTAAAAGTTTCTGATATTTTTCTATAACCCAACACTGATCTGTATTTCTCCCCAACTTTGTCCCTGACCTGTTTGGAGAGCTCCTTGGTCTTCATGGTGCCGCTTGCTTGGTGCTGCCCCTTGCTTAGTGGTGTTGCAGACTCTGGGGCCTTTCAGAACAGGTACAGTGGGGAAAAAAAGTATTTAGTCAGCCACCAATTGTGCAAGTTCTCCCACTTAAAAAGATGAGAGAGGCCTGTAATTTTCATCATTGGTACACGTCAACTATGACAGACAAAATGAGAAAAAATAATCCAGAAGATCACATTGTAGGATTTTTAATGAATTGATTTGCAAATTATGGTGGAAAATAAGTATTTGGTCACCTACAAACAAGCAAGATTTCTGGCTCTCACAGACCTGTAACTTCTTCTTTAAGAGGCTCCTCTGTCCTCCAGTCGTTACCTGTATTAATGGCACCTGTTTGAACTTGTTATCAGTATAAAAGACACCTGTCCACAACCTCAAACAGTCACACTCCAAACTCCACTATGGCCAAGACCAAAGAGCTGTCAAAGGACACCAGGAACAAAATTGTAGACCTGCACCAGGCTGGGAAGACAGAATCTGCAATAGGTAAGCAGCTTGGTTTGAAGAAATCAAATGTGGGAGCAAATATTAGGAAATGGAAGACATACAAGACCACTGATAATCTCCCTCGATCTGGGGCTCCACGCAAGATCTCACCCCGTGGGGTCAAAATGATCACAAGAACGGTGAGCAAAAATCCCAGAACCACACGGGGGGACCTAGTGAATGACCTGCAGAGAGCTGGGACCAAAGTAACAAAGACTACCATCAGTAACACACTACGCCGCCAGGGACTCAAATCCTGCAATGCCAGACGTGTCCCCCTGCTTAAGCCAGTACATGTCCAGGCCCGTCTGAAGTTTGCTAGAGTACATCCAGAAGAGGATTGGGAGAATGTCATATGGTCAGATGAAACCAAAATATAACTTTTTGGTAAAAACTCAACTCGTCGTGTTTGGAGGACATAGAATGCTGAGTTGCATCCAAAGAACACCATACCTACTGTGAAGCATGGGGGTGGAAACATCATGCTTTGGGGCTGTTTTTCTGCAAAGGGACCAGGACGACTGATCCGTGTAAAGGAAAGAATGAATGGGGCCATGTATCGTGAGATTTTGAGTGAAAACCTCCTTCCATCAGCAAGGGCATTGAAGATGAAACGTGGCTGGGTCTTTCAGCATGACAATGATCCCAAACACACCGCCCGGGCAACGAAGGAGTGGCTTCGTAAGAAGCATTTCAAGGTCCTGGAGTGGCCTAGCCAGTCTCCAGATCTCAACCCCATAGAAAATCTTTGGAGGGAGTTGAAAGTCCGTGTTGCCCAGCGACAGCCCCAAAACATCACTGCTCTAGAGGAGATCTGCATGGAGGAATGGGCCAAAATACCAGCAACAGTGTGTGAAAACCTTGTGAAGACTTACAGAAAACGTTTGACCTGTGTCATTGCCAACAAAGGGTATATAACAAAGTATTGAGAAACTTTTGTTATTGACCAAATACTTATTTTCCACCATAATATATAAATAAATTCATTAAAAATCCTACAATGTGATTTTCTGGATTTTTTTTCCTGATTTTGTCTGTCATATTTGACGTGTACCTATGATGAAAATTACAGGCCTCTCTCATCTTTTTAAGTGGGAGAACTTGCACAATTGGTGGCTGACTAAATACTTTTTTCCCCCACTGTATGTATACAGTGAGGGAAAAAAGTATTTGATCCCCTGCTGATTTTGTACGTTTGCCCACTGAAAAAGACATGATCAGTCTATAATTTTAATGGTAGGTTGATTTGAACAGTGAGAGACAGAATAACAACAATAAAATCCAGAAAAACGCATGTCAAAAATGTTATAAATTGATTTGCATTTTAATGAGGGAAATAAGTATTTGACCCCTCTGCAAAACATGACTTAGTACTTGGTGGAAAAACCCTTGTTGGCAATCACAGAGGTCAGACGTTTCTTGTAGTTGGCCACCAGGTTTGCACACATCTCAGGAGGGATTTTGTCCCACTCCTCTTTGCAGATCTTCTCCAAGTCATTAAGGTTTCGAGCCTGACGTTTGGCAACTCGAACCTTCAGCTCCCTCCACAGATTTTCAATGGGATTAAGGTCTGGCTAGGCCACTCCAGGACCTTAATGTGCTTCTTCTTGAGCCACTCCTTTGTTGCCTTGGCCGTGTGTTTTGGGTCATTGTCATGCTGGAATGCCCATCCACGACCCATTTTCAATGCCCTGGCTGAGGGAAGGAGGTTCTCGCCCAAGATTTGACGGTACATGGCCCCGTCCATCGTCCCTTTGATGCGGTGAAGTTGTCCTGTCCCCTTAGCAGAAAAACACCCCCAAAGCATAATGTTTCCACCTCTGTGTTTGACGGTGGGGATGGTGTTCTTGGGGTCATAGGCAGCATTCCTTCTCCTCCAAACACGGCGAGTTGAGTTGATGCCAAAGAGCTCCATTTTGGTCTCATCTAACCACAACACTTTCACCCAGTTCTCCTCTGAATCATTCAGATGTTCATTGGCAAACTTCAGACGGCCCTGTAAATGTGGTTTCTTGAGCAGGAGGACCTTGCGGGCACTGCAGGATTTCAGTTCTTCACGGCGTAGTGTGTTACCAATTGTTTTCTTGGTGACTATGGTCCCAGTTGCCTTGAGATCATTGACAAGATCCTCCCGTGTAGTTCTGGGCTGATTCCTCACCGTTCCCATGATCATTGCAACTCCACGAGGTGAGATCTTGCATGGAGCGCCAGGCCGAGGGAGATTGACAGTTATTTTGTGTTTCTTCCATTTGCGAATAATCGCACCAACTGTTGTCACCTTCTCACCAAGCTGCTTGGCGATGGTCTTGTAGCCCATTCCAGCCTTGTGTAGGTCTACAATCTTGTCCCTGACATCCTTGGAGAGCTCTTTGGTCTTGGTCATGGTGGAGAGTTTGGAATCTGATTGATTGATTGCTTCTGTGGACAGGTGTCTTTTATACAGGTAACAAGCTGAGATTAGGAGCACTCCCTTTAAGAGTGTGCTCCTAATCTCAGCTCGTTACCTGTATAAAAGACACCTGGGAGCCAGAAATCTTTCTGATTGAGAGGGGGTCAAATACTTATTTCCCTCATTAAAATGCAAATCAATTTATAACATTTTTGACGTACATTTTTCTGGAATTTTTTGTTGTTATTCTGTCTCTCACTGTTCAAATAAACCTACCATTAAAATTAGAAACTGATCATTTCTTTGTCAGTGGGCAAACGTACAAAATCAGCAGGGGATCAAATACTTTTTTCCCTCACTGTACATACTGAGATCATGTGACACTTAGATTGTACACAGGTGGACTTTATTTAACTAATTATGTGACTTCTGAAGGTAATTGGTTGCACCAGATCTTATTTAGGGGCATCATAGCAAAGGGGGTGAATACATATGCACACACCACTTTTCCGTTATTTATTTTTTAGAATCTTTTGAAAACAAGTTTTCATTTCACTTCACCAATTTTGACTGTTTTGTGTATGTCCATTACATGAAATCCAAATAAAAATCTATTTAAATTACAGGTTGTAATGCAACAAAATAGGAAAAACGCCAAGGGGGATGAATACTTTTGCAAGGCACTATATGTACTTTGGATGGTGTCCATATTGATTGTGTCCCTGCTTACAAATATCTGGGCATCTGGATAGATGAAAAGCTGTCTTTTAAAAAGCATATTGATGAGTTAAGAAGCTGAGAATAAAAATGGGCTTCTTCTATAGAAATAGGTCCTGCCTCTCGCTAAATAGTAGGAAGCAGTTTATTCAGTCGACGTTCCTATCGGTCCTAGACTTTGGCGACATCATATACAGTTGAAGTCGGAAGTTTACATACACTTAGGTTGGAGTCATTAAAACTCGTTTTTCAACCACTCCACAAATTTCTTGTTAACAAACTATACTTTTGGCAAGTCGGTTAGGACATCTACTTTGTGCATGACACAAGTAATTTACAGACAGATTATTTCACTTATAATTCACTGGATCACAATTCCAGTGGGTCAGAAGTTTACATACACTAAATTGACTGTGCCTTTAAACAGCTTGGAAAATTCCAGAAATTATGTCATGGCTTTAGAAGCTTCTGATAGGCTAATTGACATCATTTGAGTCAATCGGAGGTGTACCTGTGGATGTATTTCAAGGCCTACCTTCAAACTCAGTGCCTCTTTGCTTGACATCATGGGAAAATCAAAAGAAATCAGCTAAGACCTCAGAAAAAAATGGTAGACCTCCACAAGTCTGGTTCATCCTTGGGAGCAATTTCCAAACGCCTTAAGGTACCACGTTCATCTATACAAACAATAGTACGCAAGTATAAACACCATGGGACCACGCAGCCATCATACCGCTCAGGAAGGAGACGCGTTCTGTCTCCTAGAGATGAACCTACTTTGGTGCGAAAAGTGCAAATCAATCCCAGAACAACAGCAAAGGACCTTGTGAAGATGCTGGAGGAAACGGGTACAAAAGTATCTATATCCACAGTAAAACGAGTCCTATATCGACATAACCTGAAAGGCCGCTTAGTAAGGAAGAAGCCACTGCTCTAAAACCGCCATAAAAAACCCAGACTACGGTTTGCAACTGCACATGGGGACAAAGATCGTACTTTTTGGAGAAATGTCCTCTGGTCTGATGAAACAAAAATAGAACTGATGCGCCATAATGACCAGCGTTATGTTTGGAGGAAAAAGGGGGTACCTCGCAAGCCGAAGAACACCATCCCAACTGTGAAGCACGGGGGTGGCAGCATCATGCTGTGGGGGTGCTTT
This sequence comes from Coregonus clupeaformis, assembly GCF_020615455.1. Lineage (NCBI taxonomy): Eukaryota > Metazoa > Chordata > Actinopteri > Salmoniformes > Salmonidae > Coregonus > Coregonus clupeaformis. The sequence goes on along the minus strand of NC_059192.1, from coordinate 44,499,986 downwards.
GCTGCAGGAGGGACTGGTGCACTTCACAAAATAGATGGCATCATGAGGAAGGAAAATTATGTGGATATATTGAAGCAACATCTCTGGACATCAGTCAGGAAGTTAAAGGTTGGTCGCAAATGGGACTTCCAAATGGACAATGACCCCAAGCATACTTCCAAAGTTGTGTCAAAATGGCTTAAGGACAACAAAGTCAAGGTATTGGAGTGGCCATCACAAAGCCCTGATCTCAATCCTATAGAAAATGTGTGGGCAGAACTGAAAAAGTGTGTGCGAGCAAGGAGGCCTACAAACCTGACTCAGTTACACCAGCTCTGTCAGGAGGAATGGGCCAAAATTCACCCAACTTATTGTGGGAAGTTTGTGGAAGGCTACCCGAAACGTTTGACCCAAGTTAAACAATTTAAAGGCAATGCTACCAAATACTAATTGAGTGTATGTAAACTTCTGACCCACTGGGAATGTGATGAAAGAAATAAAAGCTGAAAGAAATAATTCTCTCTACAATTATTCTGACACTTCACATTCTGAAAATAAAGTGGTGATCCTAACTGACCTAAGACAGGACATTTTTACTAGGATTAAATGTCAGGAATTGTGAAAAACTGAGTTTAAAACTTCCAACTTCAACTGTATACCGTGTTTTTCTTTCTGGATTTTGTATTTATATGTGTATTTTCTGATTTATGTAATTCAGGACTCTTCTGTAAAATATACTATTGTGTCAGTATGACTCACTGATAAAATAAAGGTTAAATAAAAAAGAAGATGCATGGACTCACTCTGTGCAATAATAGTGTTTAGCATGATTTTTGAATGACTACCTCATCTCTGTACCCCAAACATACAATTATATGTAAGGTCCCGCAGTTGAGCAGTGAATTTCAAACACAGATTCAACCACAAAGACCAGCGAGGTTTTCCAATGTCTCGCAAATGTACAGAATGAAAATATTCCAAAACATCCTGTTTGCAAAAAGTCACTCAAGTAAAACTGCAAAAAATTTAGCAAAGAAATGAACTTCATGTCCTGAATACAAAGTGCTATCTTTGGGGCAAATTCAACACAACACATCACTGAGTACCACTCCATATTTTCAACCATGCTGTATCATGTTATCGGTATGCTTGTCATCGTTTTTTGAGGGGGGATAAAAAGAAATGTAATAGAGCTAAGCACAGGCAAAATCCTAGATGAACAGCTGGTTCAGTCTGCTTTAAAACAGACACTGGAAGACTAATTCACCTTTTCGCAGTACCATAACCTAAAACAAATATACACTGGAGTTGCTTACCAAGACGACATTGAATGTTCCTGAGTGGCCGAGTTACAGTTTTGACTTAAATCGGCTTGAAAATCTATGGCAAGACTTGAAAATGGCTGTCTAGCAATGATCAACAAACAACTTGACAGAGCTTAAAGAATTTTAAAAATAATAATGTGCAAATATTGTACAATCCAGGTGTACAACGCTCTTGGAGACTTACCCAGAAAAACTCAGAACTGTAATCGCTGCTAAAGGTGATTCTAACATGTATTGACTAAGGGGTGTCAATACTTATTTAAATGAGTTTTCTGCATTTCATTTTCAATAAATTTGCAAACATTTCTAAAAACATGTTTTCACTTTGTCATTATGGGGTATTATACAACGGGTGGGTCTAATCCTGAATGCTGATTGGTTAAAACCGCATTCCTGCCGGTGTCTATTCCACAAGTTACCACCAGCTAAATCTATGACGTTAAAATTCCTATTTACTCTGTTCCATCTGACTGTGCAATCCACCGTCTCATCAGCCCAGCCAAGCAATTCATGAACTTGATCTCCACTATTAAAAGCATCTAGACATTATCTCACATTTCTTTTAGACTAATATTTAGTTTTCAACAGCAGAGATTTGTATAAACCTTGCTGTCTGTCTCTCCGACATTTGCAACATTGTTTCAATATTCAAATCTCCAGTTGTCCCATAGCAATGAACGGGTCGGGACGAGACAGAAAGGCAGGCAGCGTTTCTCAGCCAGTCGAAATCATGTATCAGCTGGCATCATTTTTATGGATATATACAAAGAAATGTCATTGAAAAAAGGTACAACGAAACGAAGTGCCCTTGACTTTCAGACCACTTGACTTTTTCCACATTTTGTTACGTTACAGCCTTATTCTAAAATGGATTAAATACAAAACAATTCTCATCAATCTACACACAATACCCAATAATGGCAAAGCGAAAACAGGTTTTTATACATTTTTGCAAATGTATTACAAATAAAAAAACGAAATACCTTATTTACATAAGTATTCAGACCCTTTGCTATGAGACTCGAAATTGAGCTCAGGTGTATCCTGTTTCCATTGATCATCCTTGAGATGTTTCTACAACTTGATTGGAGTCCACCTGGGGTAAATTCAATTGATTGGACATGATTTGGAAAGGCAAACACCTGTCTATATAAGGTCCCACAGCTGACAGTGCATATCAGAGCAAAAACCAAGCTATGAGGTCGAAGGAATTGTCCGTAGAGCTCCGAGACAGGATTGTGTCGAGGCACAGATCTGGGGAAGGGTACCAAAACATTTCTGCAGCATTGAAGTTACCCAAAAACAGAGTGGCCTCCATCATTCTTAAATGGAAGAAGTTTGGAACCACCAAGGCTCTTCCTAGAGCTGGCCGCCCGGCCAAACTGAGCAATCGGGGGAGAAGGGCCTTGGTTAGGGAGGTGACCAAGAACCTAATGGTCACTCTGACAGAGCTCCAGAGTTCCTCTGTGTAGATGGGAGAACCTTCCAGAAGGACAACCATCTCTGCAGCACTCCATCAATCAGGCCTTTATGGTAGTGTGGCCAGACGGAGGCCACTCCTCAGTAAAAGGCACATGTCAGCCCACTTCGAGTTTGCCAAAAGGCCCCTAAAGGACTCTCAGACCATGAGTCAGAAGAAACCAAGATTGAACTCTTTGGCCTGACTGCCAAGCGTCACATTTGGAGGAAACCTGGCACCATGTTTTTCAGCTGCAAGGACTGGGAGACTAGTCAGGATCGAGGGAAAGATGAACGGAGCAAAGTACAGATATATCCTTGATGAAAACCTGCTCAGGACCTCAGACTGGGGTGAAGGTTCACCTTTCAACAGGACAACGGCCCTAAGTACACAGCCAAGACAACACAGGAGTGGCTTCGGGACAAGTCTCTGAATGTCCTTGAGTGGCCCAGCCAGAGCCCAGACTAACATCTCTGGTGAGACCTGAAAATAGCTATACAGCGACGCTTCCCATTCAACCTGACAGAGCTTGAGAGGATATGCAGAGAAGAATGTGAGAAACTCCCCAAATAAAGGTGTGCCAAGCATGTAGCGTCATACCCAAGAAGACTCGAGGCTGTAATTGCTGCCAAAGGTGCTTTAACAAAGTACTGAGTAAAGGGTCTGAATACTTATGTAAATGTAATATTTCTGTTTTTTTTTTATCTTAAAACCTGTTTTTGCTTTGTCATTATAGGGTATTGTGTGTAGATTGATGAGGGGAAAAAACAATTTAAGCAATTTTTGAATAAGGCTGTAACCTAACAAAATGTGGAAAAAGTGAAGGTGTCTGAATACTTTCCGAAGGCACTGTGTGTATGTGTGTGTGTGTGTGTGTGTGTGTGTGTGTGTGTATATATTTAAAAAAAAATTTTTTTTTTTTTTTGGAACTCAGTCCGGCTTTAAACTTGCTCTTGAAAGTTGTAATAGTAGAATGCACAAGATGCAATTTCGACATTGGGTAGTGCATCATCAGTTCCTCTTGTCATGTTAGTCATTGCATACCTTAGAGTTACTTATAACTTGTCAGAAATGGCCAGGTCAACTAGCCCATGTTAGCTAAAAATAAATTAGTTAGGTTTTTTAGCCCATAGATATTGTTGTAATTGTTTAGTCACTCAAATATCACATGAATACACATTAGACATGGCAAAATGTATAGAATTGGAAGAAATGTTGATTTAAAACTGCAACAATTTTTTTTTTGAATTGCAGGAAAAAAACTTTAAACCTGCAAAATTATTTCCACCAACAAAGAGGGGTGTAAACAGTTTGTGTCATGAACAGTGCGTGTGCCCATAGAAATAGACTGCCGAGTGCTCACGCGCGCGCATGGGGGTGCGGGATATTCCCCAATTCTGGAAGGGGGGCCCCCGAGTGAAAACATTTGGGAACCCCTGGCTTTCTGAAAGTCGAGCAACACCATGCCACATAATTTTCCATCATCAATCTCTTTCCTAATTTGGTCAGTTAAAAACAGTAAACATGTATCAGTTGAATGTGACTTTCTAAAACCAGACTGCAAATAATACATTAGACCAGTGTTAGATATGTACTTGTCCATTTTCTCATGGATAATCTTCTCCGGGACTGTGGACAGGACTCCCAGATACTGGCCTGTGGTTACCTTGGTCTACCATACTACCTTTCTTGTGTAGTGGGATAACCATAGCAAGTTACAGGTCATTTGGGACCCTCCCTTGCGCGATAGAGAGATTTATGATATGGGTAATGAAGAGTGAAATATGTTCAGCTGCATCTTTTACAAACCTGGCATGCATATGTGCCAGACCAGTTGCTTTAGAATATTTCAGCTCCCTCCCCTTCCTCTTCCTCCTCTCTCCCACTCCTTCCCTCCCCTCACCTTTCCCCTCCTCTCCTCTGAGCCCCTTCCCACCCTTCCTACCCTTTGACCTGAGCCAGTCTGATGGCTGGTGTGTTAATGTCCCTTCATCCACCTCAACCCACATAAGTAAATCCCCCCCCACCCCAGGGCCTACACTCTTAGAAAAAAGGTGCTATCTAGAACCTTAAAGGTTCTAGAGCCCTTTGAATAACCCTTTTTGGTTGCAGGAAGAACCCTTTTGTTTCCAGGTATAGAACCATTTTGGGTTCCATATAGAACCCTTTCTACACAGGGTTTTGCATGGAACCCAAAAGGTTTATACCTGGAACCAAAAAGGGTTCTCCTATGGGGACAGCTGAATAACCCTTTTGGAACCCTTTTTCTAGGAGTGTACTCCCATTAGGGTATATAGTCAGCTCCAAAAGTTTTGGGACAGTTTTGGCTCTGTACTCCAGCACTTTGGATTTGAAATGATACAACAGACTGTCAGCTTTAATTTGAGGTTATTTTCATCCTTATCGGGTGAAGCTTTTAGAAATTACAGCACTTTTTGTACATTGTTCCCCCATTTTAGGGGACCATAAGTATTGGGACAAATTTACTTATGTGTTTTAAAGTAGTCATAGGTTGAGTATTTGGTCCCATATTCCTAGCATGCAATGATTACATCAATATATTGGCACGGGTGTTGTTAGGCCCGTGCCAATTTATCCTCCCAACACCGGCTTCTCAGGCATTATCACCTTTATACAACGGGTTACCAACATATTCAAATAATGATTTTTTCATTAATTCATACTTTAATTAATTTATTCATACTATTTAATCCTTCCACAGGAAATAGTCCCAACACAAATCTAGGGTTGCTACCCAAGCCGGCTGGTCAGTTCGATTGCCAGAGACGCGATCCAGTCATTCAGTCTTTTTGTTCCGTGTCTATCCCAGTCGCTCGTTCTAAATGTTCCAATGCCATACTGGCTGGCAATGTTCTTATCTCTTGCTTGCTAGCTAGCTAGCCAACTACGGCTAACTTACAGTCACGTCAAAAAGTGCTGCCAGAATATCAGCAAAGTAGCTTCATTTGCATTTGTTTAAGCTGTTTTCTAGTGACATTTATTTGTATACATCCATAACAATGAGCTAATGAGGCGCGATTTTGCCTGGCATAGAAAATGTGCTCACTTGTCAGGACACTGTTGTTCAGATGAGCTAGCCAACAACACAGCTAACACAATCACTTCAAACTGAAGCTGGAAAGACTGCAAACTAGCTGCATTTAGTTTCGTTTTACCGTTATTCAATGACATTTCTTTGCATATCTCCAGAAAAATGATGCCAGCTGATTCATGATTTCGACTGGCTGAGAAACCCTGCCTGTCTGTCTTGTCCCGACACGTTCATGAATATGGGACAGCTGGAGACCGAATTTGAATATTGAAACAATGTTGCAAATGTCGGAGAGGCAGACGGTAAGGTTTATACAAATCTCCGCTGTTGAAAACTAAATGTAAGTCTAAAAGAAATGTGAGAAAATGTCTAGATGCTTTTTATAGTGGAGATCAAGTTTATAAATTGCTTGGTTGGGCTGATGAGACAGTGGATTGCGCAGTCAGATGGAACAGCGTAAATAGGCATTTTAACGTCATAGATTTAGCTGGTGGTAGCTTGTGGAATAGACACTGTCTGGAATGCGGTTTTAACCCACCCGTTGTATAATTGTGCATCTGTAACTTTCTCACTCATCGTTATTCACAATTCATTCAGGACTATCCATAAGCATGGTATCATCCACATTAATGTAGAAGTGTTTAGAAACATATTCTATTCTTAAAGTGGAACTGACAGCGTTTTAACTACTTTGCAGATATGAAACAAACAGACAATCATAGAAAGTATCAAATACAAAACCAACTTCATAAGAGGTTTTAAAAATAAGTTCTATTTGACTCAACATTCCAGGACGTACAGTAAGGCATTGTTTGCAGAATAGATGGATGCAGTTCAATGCATGATTAATATAATTCACCAATACATTTCTTGGTTGTCCAAAAAATATTGCTATCAAGTTGTAAATCACAGCTGGCCTGGTACATTGTTGGCTGCCTCCATTCGGGATGCACTGTTTCAGTTTCAATGACTCAATATTTTGGACAAAAACTGACAAATGTAACTAAGGCTGGGAATGTCAATACAATTAAACTAGCAAGGGCACTGATCACAAGTCAGTCATAACATGGCTAATAGGCTAACGTATTTATTTATGTAGCAAGCTAAAAACACTAAGCCTAACGATAGCTAGCTAGCTGCTAAGAGGATGTCATGTCATTGGAGGAGTGAGTGAGCGACTGACTTTTTCCCCTCATATCATTTTTCGGTGGCTACACAGCTAGAGATGCAGGTGTCATTTGGTTAGCTAGCAAGAAATGTGAATCGCTTTGCTAGCTAGATAGCTAGCTATGCTGAACTTGGAACGACAGTTATCCAGTTAGCATATCGCAAATTCACTCTGGCTATCTACTCCAATTTCAGAGAACTCTCATCTGAGTGTGCCAGAGCGCAGAATAACCGATGAATTTACGAACACACAACACCCGCTGAATATGATTGTGTCAGTAAGTGTAGACAAAAAAAATTATAGTTAGTCACGAACACTCTAGATAACATATAAACAGCCTATCCAGCTCTGCTAGGGTGAGTAAAATGGTCAGAGTGAGGTGTTCTCTCATTAGCTTGGGTGCTTGGTTTGGACAAGCATGCATTGGCAGGCAAGTTGCAGAAGGACGAGCAGGCTACTTACTATTCCCCATCGTTTATCAGTGCAAGGCCAACTAACGAAAAAGGTTTGAGAGGGTTTATCTAATGTTCTTTCGTTAGATTTTAGCTCATCTTGCTCTGGCTAGCATTAGTTGTTGATCTTGTTGTTGTTGATGTGCATATAGGGGAAGATAGACAGACTACCTTTTTAGGGTTGTTTGATCAACAGGACTGTAAAGTTCCCAAATGTAAGCGGACTCCCGTGGTATTTACATATTTGCAGAAATCCATTCAGGTGTATTTTGTGGCTTTTGCCGAATGCGTTCCAATGATCTAAAGTTGTGCTGTTGCAACTGCCTGTAACACACAGTCCCAATTAAAAGTGAATGATGGCAGGCCCGTGTGGCAAATGGCTTGTTTTCATATAGGCCTACTGTAGCTCTGATTGGCTGTGGCACACCGGTCTGCGTAGATTCCTGTCCTGGACGAGACAGATGTTTTTATTAGGTTTTATTTACTGCAGTGTCTATTAATTGTCCAAACGCATGGCTGCTTTCCCACTCTATTTTGCTATAGAATTTCCACAAATGCCTTACTATATGTATACCGAAACAAAAATATAAACGCAACATGCAAAAATGTCAACGAATTTACTGCGTTACAGTTCATATAAGGAATAAATTAATTAGGCCCTAATCTATGGATTTCACATAACTGGGTAGGGGTGCAGCCATGGCCTGGCAATCAGAATGAGTTTTTCCCCACAAAAGGGCTTTATTACAGACAGAAATACTCCTCAGTTTCATCAGTTGTCCGGGTGGCTGGTCTCAGACAATCCCGCAGGTGAAGAAGCCTGATGTGAGGTACTGGGCTGGCATGGTTACACATGGTCTGCGGTTTTGAGGCGGTTGGACGTACTGCCAAATTCTCTAAAACAACTTTGGAGGCGGCTTATGGTAGAGAAATTAACATTCAATTCTCAGGCAACAGCTCTGGTGGACATTCCTGCAGTCAGCATGGCAATTGCATGCTCCCTCAAAACATGAGACATCTGTGGAATTGTGTTGTGTGACAAAACTGCACATTTTAGAATGGCCTTTTATTGTCCCTGGCACAAGGTGCACCTGTGTAATGATCAAGATGTTTAATCAGCATCTTGATATCTTGGCAAAGGAGAAATGCTCACTAACAGGGATGTAAACAAATGTGTGCAAAATTTGAGAGGAATAAGCTTTTTGTGCATATGGAACATTTCTGGGATCTTTTATTTCAGCTCATGAAACATGGTATCAACACTTTACATGTTGCGTTTATATTTTTGTTCAGTATAATTCCCTAACATTCTAAGAATTTATGAAAACGTGAAAATAACCATATCTAAGTGCTTGCTTGTCAGAAAATTTTAAGAAAAAGTGTCATTCTTCATGGGGGTGTATATGGTCAGATATTAATAAGATTTCATGTTGCTAAAATGCTGTCAGTTCCACTTTAAGTGTTTAGAAACATATATTCTATTCTTATTTACAATAAAAATGACACAATACATTATTTACCATTCAATTATATTGTGCATGCTGTGTCTGGGCAACCGAAAGAAAAGCAACTCACAGAATTACATACATTTCGTAATGCTCATTACTAGATGAACCATGGTCCCCCAAAAGTCAACATGTTTGCCGAATTAACAAAATATACGTAGTGCTCCCGGGGAGATGGAGAATCAGCATGAATCTCCCTCTTAATGTCACACTACTAAAGTAGCAGATGCTCATTAGGAACATTGCATCTCTCCTACATCTGTGCTACACATCTGGAAGCATATGTTGCCCTTTACAGGGCTCACACAGAGGCGTTACTATGCTGTCATGTTACACTGAGAACACACACATCATCGTGACAACTACAGTATGTGCGTCATTCTCTGGGAATGGTTTGCTCCTCATTCAGGGTTGGGAAACATGTTTTTCTACATCATATCCATCAAGAAATTTGAAAGCTAGCCTAACTCTATTGATTTGGCTGCGCTGTGATCATCACATCAGTAGAACTGAATGGGCACCACTGCTGAGGTATCTACAGATAGATGTTACATGGTAGTGAACAGGGCTGTCTCCCAGGGCTGTGTGTGTTCATGGCTGTAAGTTTATTCTGCACAGATGTCCTTCTCTATCACCATTTCCCTGACCAGCCAAGCAGAATCCTTTCCCTGGGCTCACCCACAGGCTTGTTCAGGGACCTGTAGGGGCCCGTGACCTCTGCTGCCCTGTGTGCTAAGCACTAATAGGCCCAGTCGGGGGAGAGAAGAGCAGGGGAAAGGGAGGGCTGGAGGGCTGTGACCAGAGGCTGATCTGGATCTCTTACAGATATGTAACAGTGTGACAGGGAGAGACGACTGGTCAGTTTAATGGAGCCTGAACCGAGAGAGGCAGAGGGAGAGCAGGGAAAGAGAGGGAGAGAAATAGAGATGGAAAGGAAACTGAAGCGAGGGAGAGAGAAATAGAGGGTAAAAGAGAGCGAGATAATTTGTATGTGGAAAGAGGGTGAGAGACTGAGAGGGAAAGGAAAAGAGAGGGAACTAGGCAAAAGAGAGAGGGAGGGCTGGTTGCAAGTACAACTACAATTCTCAGCTATCGTAATGACAGAACCTTTATTTATCTGTCCAGAGGGGTTACAATTACAGAGAAGGGCAAGTTCACAGGGTCAAAGTATCTCATTGGACATATCACCATCCTCATCACTGAGGCTATAATGATAACTGAGACTAGCCTTTACACCATATTCAACCATTTACCACTTGACTGGACCACTTACTATCTTAACTGAACCAATCAAACTGCTCGTCAAATGCCTTATTGGATTCAACCAGTAGCATCCTGCTGAGAAAAATCCATATACAGTGAGGGAAAAATGTATTTGATTCCCTGCTGATTTTGTACGTTTGCCCACTGACAAAGACATGATCAGTCTATAATTTTAATGGTAGGTTTATTTGAACAGTGAGAGACAAAATAACAACATTATAAATCGATTTGCATTTTAATGAGGGAAATAAGTATTTGACCCCTCTGCAAAACATGACTAAGTACTTGGTGGAAAAACCCTTGTTGGCAATCACAGAGGTCAGACGTTTCTTGTTGTTGGCCACCAGGTTTGCACACATCTCAGGAGGGATTTTGTTCCACTCCTCTTTGCAGATCTTCTCCAAGTCATTACGGTTTCGAGGCTGACGTTTGGCAACTCGAACCTTCAGCTCCCTCCACAGATATTCTATGGGATTAAGGTCTGGAGACTGGCTAGGCCACTCCAGGACCTTAATGTGCTTCTTCTTAAGCCACTCCTTTGTTGCCTTGGCCGTGTGTTTTGTGTCATTGTCATGCTGGAATACCCATCCACGACCCATTTTCAATGCCCTGGCTGAGGGAAGGAGGTTCTCACCCAAGATTTGACGGTACATGGCCCCGTCCATCGTCCCTTTGATGCGGTGAAGTTGTCCTGTCCCCTTAGCAGAAAAACACCCACAAAGCATAATGTTTCCACCTCCATGTTTGACGGTGGGGATGGTGTTCTTGGGGTCATAGGCAGCATTCCTCCTCCTACAAACACTGCGAGTTGAGTTGATGCCAAAGAGCTTGATTTTGGTCTCATCTGACCACAACACTTTCACCCAGTTCTCCTCTGAATCATTCAAAACTTCAGACGGCCCTGTATATGTGCTTTCTTGAGCAGGGGGACCTTGCGGGCACTGCAGGATGTCAGTCCTTCACGACGTAGTGTGTTACCAATTGCTTTCTTGGTGACTATGGTCCCAGCTGCCTTGAGATCATTGACAAGATCCTCCCGTGTAGTTCTGGGCTGATTCCTCACCGTTCTCATGATCATTGCAACTCCACGAGGTGAGATCTTGCATGGAGCCTCAGGCCGAGGGAGATTGACAGGTCTTTTGTGTTTCTTCCATTTGCGAATAATCACACCAACTGTTGTCATCTTCTCACCAAGCTGCTTGGCGATGGTCTAGTAGCCCATTCCAGCCTTGTGTAGGTCTACAATCTTGTCCTTGACATCCTTGGAGAGCTCTTTGGTCTTGGCCATGGTGGAGAGTTTGGAATCTGATTGATTGATTGATTGCTTCTGTGGACAGGTGTCTTTTGTACAGGTAACAAACTGAGATTAGGAGCACACTTAATCTCAGCTTGTTACCTGTATAAAAGACACCTGGGAGCCAGACATCTTTCTGATTGAGAGGGGGTCAAATACTTATTTCCCTCATTAAAATGCAAATCAATTTATAACATTTTTGACATGCGTTGTTCTGGATTTTGTTGTTGTTATTCTGTCTCTCACTGTTCAAATAAACCTACCATTAAAATTATAGACGGATCATTTCTTTGTCAGTGGGCAAACGTACAAAATCAGCAGGGGATCAAATACTTTTTTCCCTCACTGTATACCCAACTAAATCTTTATACCCAATCCATATACAGTGAGCTCCAAAAGTATTGGGACACGGACACATTTCTTGTTGTTTTGGCTCTGTACACCAGCGCTTTGGATTTGAAATTATACAATGACTATGAGGTTAAAGTGCAGACTGTCAGCTTTAATTTGAAGGTATTTTCATCCATATAGGGTGAACTGTTTTCTTTTACATTGTTTGTTTGTCTACATGGTATGTGAAATATGATACCATATGTGTTGTGTCTGACCCTGATGTCTCCCCCCCTCTCTCTATCTCTCTCTCTCTCTCTCTCTCTCTCTCTCTCTCTCTCTCTCTCTCTCTCTCTCTCTCTCTCTCTCTCTCTCTCTCTCTCTCTCTCCCCCCTCCATTACGTCCCCCCACTGTCTCTCTTACTCTCTCTCCATCTCTTCTCTCTCTCAATTCAATTCAAATAACTTTATTGTAATGCAGATTATGCCAAAGCATTGAGTACAATTGCATAGTCGTCGTATACATTGTTTCTAAACAAGGAATGTTTCTCTCGCTCTCTTTTTCATTTAGGATCTGAAGAAGGTGCTGTCTTTCCCCCCGTACCCTGGGGAGTTTCTGCACCCGGTCGTGTATGCCTGTACGGCCGTCATGTTGCTCTGCCTCTTCGCCTCCATCATCACCTATATCGTGCACCACAGGTAAAAACCCCTGGAGTACTGTGTCTGTGTGTGCGTGTGTGTTTTAGGTCTGTGTTCAAAGGATTTGAAGTGAGTTCTCACCTTTAGTTAACTAACTAAGCTTAGTAAAAACATCACACATCCAGATCATGTATCCATCACAACACACCACCTTTCCTCCATCATGCTTCTGGGCTGTGAATCGGCCGCTGTGGGCCTGCATGAAGCGCTGCAGTCTGTCTGACTCAGACATCTGAAGCGGAGGATTTATGTGGATGTGTGTGTCTCTGTGTGAGTTGGGGGGGATGTGTGTGTGTGTGCATGTGCGTCAAACACTCCCAATAACCCACTACCGCCTGCCTCAAAGAGATGGCTCAATCTGATGTCTATAAGATCCAGACCACCTCTGTCACCTCTCTCCATAGGTCTTTCGATCCCTGAGGGCTGTGCTATCTTTCAGTTCATCTAGTTGTCCTCTACTGTTGATCCAGTGTGGTTTCCAGGCAACCTGGACAGCTTGTTATTTGTTTGGGCCTCATTTTCCCTTTGAGTCTTTAGATCACGAACAACAGAGTTAGTGACTGAAACTGAATGTGATCGATCATTCAGTCCTTTTATAGTTTGACTATGATGAGACTAAAATACCAAAAATAAAGTTATTCAATGTCTCTGAAATGACAGATGAATTAAATTATCCATTTTTGATACTGCTTTTGGTTCTGATGCAAAGTAGATGAATAGATTAGATAGACTGTAATGAAGCATGAAGATGTATGAGCATATTTTAAGGTTGGCATCAGTATGAGGCAACTCTAAGAAAGAGCGAGAAAGAGACATTGACAGGATGAAGGGCTATAGGGATAGAGGGATTATGAAGGCACAGGCAACTGTAGTCTGGGAGGAGTGATGTTGTCGGTGGTTCCATGATTGCAGTCAGGAGACACTGATGTCAGAGGAAACAAGCCGTCGTCTCACAGCTGCAGCAGGAGTACAACACTCCAACCGCTTGCGTCCCTCCATCCCCAATGCCGTGTCTTCCTTACAGTAGAAATGCTCTAAGGGCCACATTCTGAATTGAGGTCCGTGCACGCCAGTCTCCCATTGTCTCCCATCAATTAATGATTTACGTGAAAGTCTGAGTTGTGCAGGCAGATCTCAAATCAGAATAACATCCTAAATATGTAGAAAATAACTTCACTTTCTGACGTAACGTTAGTGTATTCCAAGACAAGGGAGTGTGTAATGTAGCATCACTGAATAGTGACGCTGGTGAGCTTACACAAGGGCTAATTCCACTGGGGCTAAGTTCACCCTTCAAAACGTTCCCTCGGCCAAGGAGAACAAGTAAGGGGTCAGTTTTGCCGCACATGTAGAAGTAATTTCACCGCTTCACTGACTTTCAGAATGTTAGTGTATTTCAAGCAAAGGGAGTGTGTATACTGAATAGCGATGCTGGTGAGCCTATTATCAAGGTCCCATTCCATTCGGACTCCAAGTTCACCTTCAGAACATTCCTTCCCCCTCAGCCAACGAGAACAAGCGGGTGGTCAGTTTAGCCACATGCTCTCCCGGGGGAACGAGGAAGTGTAGCGGTGCCAGGTTAATGCACTTCACCGAGTGAGAGCCCATAGCCCATGAAAAACACTGGGAGGCAGGTAGAGGCTGCAGTGATTTATGGGCCTCTCCTGGAGCCGCCTGGGTGGAGTTCAGCACCTGAACAGCAGCTCTTCCTCTCCTCTCTGGCACATAACACTGTGCACTAACTCAGACACACCTCGTAGGTTATTGCTGCTTTCTCTCTCTCTTGCTCTCTCTCTCTCTCCCTCTCATTCGTTATCTCATTATTTCTCTATTTTTCTTGATCTATCTCTCTCTGTTTGTCTGCCTGTCTCTCTCTTGTTCTTGCTAGTTTTCACTCGTTCTCACTCATTCTCTCTCTCTCCCTGGTCTCTCTCTCTGTCTGTTATCTCACTCTGTGGTCTCGCTCTCTCTCGTTCTCTCTCTGCAAGTTTGTTTCTCACATACAACAGAGGTTCTTTCCTATATGCTTTTTCCCCATGATGTATAATCACACTGGTGAAAATGATGAGGATAATGCTGATTTAGGATACTGGATACAGTGAGGGGAAAAAAGTATTTGATCCCCTGCTGATTTTGTACGTTTGCCCACTGACAAAGAAATTATCAGTCTATAATTTTAATGGTAGGTTTATTTGAACAGTGAGAGACAGAATAACAACAACAAAATCCAGAAAAGCGCATGTCAAAAATGTTATCAATTGATTTGCATTTTAATGAGGGAAATAAGTATTTGACCCCTCTGCAAAACATGATTTAGTACTTGGTGGCAAAACCCTTGTTGGCAATCAAAGAGGTCAGACGTTTCTTGTAGTTGGCCACCAATTTTTGCATACATCTCAGGAAGGATTTTGTCCCACTCCTCTTTGCAGATCTTCTCCAAGTCATTAAGGTTTCGAGGCTGACGTTTGGCAACTCGAACCTTCAGCTCCCTCCACAGATTTTCTATGGGATTAAGGTCTGGAGACTGGCTAGGCCACTCCAGGACCTTAATGTGTTTCTTCTTGAGCCACTCCTTTGTTGCCTTGGCCGTGTGTTTTGTGTCATTGTCATGCTGGAATACCCATCCACGACCCATTTTCAATGCCCTGGCTGAGGGAAGGAGGTTCTCACCCAAGATTTGACGGTACATGGCCCCGTCCATCGTCCCTTTGATGCGGTGAAGTTGTCCTGTCCCCTTAGCAGAAAAACACCCCCAAAGCATAATGTTTCCACCTCCATGTTTGACGGTGGGGATGGTGTTCTTGGGGTCATAGGCAGCATTCCTCCTCCTACAAACACTGCGAGTTGAGTTGATGCCAAAGAGCTTGATTTTGGTCTCATCTGACCACAACACTTTCACCCAGTTCTCCTCTGAATCATTCAAAACTTCAGACGGCCCTGTATATGTGCTTTCTTGAGCAGGGGGACCTTGCGGGCACTGCAGGATGTCAGTCCTTCACGGCGTAGTGTGTTACCAATTGTTTTCTTGGTGACTATGGTCCCAGCTGCCTTGAGATCATTGACAAGATCCTCCCGTGTAGTTCTGGGCTGATTCCTCACCGTTCTCATGATCATTGCAACTCCACGAGGTGAGATCTTGCATGGAGCCCCAGGCCGAGGGAGATTGACAGTTATTTTGTGTTTCTTCCATTTGCGAATAATCACACCAACTGTTGTCACCTTCTCACCAAGCTGCTTGGCAATGGTCTTGTAGCCCATTCCAGCCTTGTGTAGGTCTACAATCTTGTCCCTGACATCCTTGGAGAGTTCTTTGGTCTTGGCCATGGTGGAGAGTTTGGAATCTGATTGATTGATTGCTTCTGTGGACAGGTGTCTTTTATACAGGTAACAAGCTGAGATTAGGAGCACTCCCTTTAATAGTGTGCTCCTAATCTCAGCTCATTACCTGTATAAAAGACACCTGGGAGCCAGAAATCTTTCTGATTGAGAGGGGGTCAAATACTTATTTCCCTCATTTAAAATGCAAATCAATTTATAACATTTTTTACATGCGTTTTTCTGGATTTTTGTTGTTGTTATTCTGTCTCTCACTGTTCAAATAAACTTACCATTAAAATTATAGACTGATCATTTCTTTGTCAGTGGGCAAACGTACAAAATCAGCAGGGGATCAAATACTTTTTTCCCTCACTGTATATTGCAAATAATGCAATAAATGTGACCGGACTTTCACCTCATCTCCTTATTTCTCATTTCACATCCCCCTATTTTCTCTTCATCCCTGATCTGAACGATGAATTGTATGACATGACTGTGCTTTGAAGTCTGTACATTAATTTAATCAAAAGGGATATGTAGATTGTTATTTACAACATTTCATTTGCAAACGATGCAATGCATTTCACCAGATTTACACCTCATCCCCTTGTATCATACTAAATTATCTGAATGATGAACTGGGTATTTTTTAAACTCTCACAATTTCAACATCCTCTGCATCAATGTTTAATACATTCCCCTGATATTCTGTGCTATTCATATGTATTTGACTGACTGCTTATTCTGTGTGGGTTTCTCTTCTTTTGGTAGCACAATCCGCATCAGTCGGAAGGGATGGCACATGCTCCTCAACTTCTGTTTCCACACAGCTCTGACCTTCACTGTGTTCGCCGGAGGCATCAATCGAATCAAATACCCTATCATCTGTCAAGCAGTAAGTGCACTGCCTTTTCATTCCTGCCCTCTCAAAGCTCTCCGAGGGAATTGATTATGAATGTCTATTGAGGTTCGCTGTGGCGGTGGTTGTGAGGCTCTGAGTGCACAGTGTGGTACTCATAGCACTCCTCCTCTCTCTCTCTCTATTGTCCTTCTTTGATGCTCTGATGAATAACATGAATGCTTTAGCTAGCTAGCTGTCTTCCTGTGTGTTATAGCATCGGGTTGTCATAATGGTTGGCCGTACATATGCTGTGATGTTGCCTGTCCCTCCAGGTTTCCCACCCCGGCCCCCAGGGGCTTTTTACCTAGCAGTTTGTTGACCTAATGAGGGTTTTGTTTTGCCGTCGTCTCAGGGGGAGTAGGAGTATGGCTACCGTTACTGCTGTTGCCTACCGGTTGACTCTCTCTGCCTCTGTGGCTGGCACCTCCATCTCTTAGCCTGAGGCTGTGAGCGAGAGAGAGAAAGACAGAGAGAGGACGAGAGAGAACGAGAGATAAAATAGTGAAGGAGAGCGAAAGGGGGAGAGAGAGAGCGGCACAGGCACCAGCCAGCGCTGCGGGATGTGGCTGGTTACGAGGCCTGTATGCCGGTGTGGGTTAGCTAACGAGGAGTGCTTTCTCTATTGCTGGGTGCAGTAATGCTTGGCTCTGAGACATTCTAAAGCAGAAGAGATCAGGGGAGATGTGTCACTGTGAGAGGATCCTGCCATAGATACTGTTTTTAGAAGATAGCCTGGAGGCAGCAAGGGTAGGATAACGTTGGGTTGGCTAATTGGGGCATGTCATGACCTGAGGGGTGTCCTTGAGTCCTTACTTAAATAAAGCAGCTCATTGGAGACTTCAGGTAAGAGATGTTTCAGCTTTTAAATACATCCATAGATGCTTACCTCTTCATCAATCGTTGGCTTAACTGATGCTGAAGTCTTAAGAAAGAGTTAAAATGTCAGGGTTAGCGATAGACTCAATCGTGTCTTGACAAAATAAGGAGTAAGGAGACCAGGCACATTGTTAAGTTTTGGGAGATTGATAGCTAGATGATACTGTAGGTTTTCAAGAGAATTTGATACATCAGTTGGAACATGTCATCCTCCCTCGGCTATCTCTCCTCAGCATGTGGGCATTTAGCTGGCGAGAGATTTATGTTTTTTCTTTCTTTCTACCTTTCAGTTGAGGTTTCAAAGGCTTCCAACTCATCCTCTATGTATATCAACAAGGTTCTTCTTCTCTCTTCAGAACCAGGCAGAGTCACTTGGGAAACTGCTGAGGCTGCTGCCTCTCCCTCCCGCCACAAGTTTAGACATCTTCTTGTTCTAAAACATAAAGTCCACCTCAATATGGAGCTGCACAGATCACTGTAGCTCACTGTATGTTATGGAAGCCAACAGTACCTGGCGTGCTTTGGCTGCCTGTCAGGAGGCTTGGCTTCACACCAGTGACACATCTCGGCCGGTGTAATGGCATAAAACGTGGCACCCCATTGACCCACCTGTTCCCCCGCCGTGTAATGGCGCATTATTACGGCACAATTAGCATATTCCCCATCAGATTCGCTGTCCACATGGATGCATTAGCGACATGTTTACCGAGTGACAAGCAGCCATCTTGCCGAGATGCCACTGCTTGAAAGATGCCTGTAAAGAAACGACTGCAATCGATCAAATCTCCATGCTACTCACACACGTGTAAATATTACCCCTCTCTCAATTTCATCATCGCAGCAGGTGTTTATTCCGCACAGTGCCTCTGGTGCTCCTCACCACTGGCTATTTATCTGATTTAATCATGTTGCCTAATGTCGAAACACTGCATTTTAATGGGTAACAGACTAACTTGATTATTTGGGTCCAGTTTGATTATTTTGGTCCACCCCTCCTCTCATCCCGATGGGTTTGAGGCTGTTCCCCTGTTCCCAGCAGTGGTGGCAGTATCTGGGATGATTACATGGTTGTTCGCTGGAGGAGCTGGCTGTAAGGATATGTGTGATCACACACACTCCACCACCCTCCTCCAACCTCCGCCCCCCCTGCGGATAGATCCCTCTCAGGCCCAGCAGGGAGCCACTTCCCACACGGGAACTGCCACACACCACCTCCTCTGACAGGCAAATTCAAGGAGCACTGGAGCCGACTCTGGAAGCCTCAGTCAGCACTTAAAGCAAATGCAAACCCCCTTCCTCCACCTTTCTCTCTCCACCAATTATATCCCCTGCCCCTCTCCATCTCTCTGTCTCCCCCATACCTCTCTCTCTCTATCTCTCTCATTTCTCTCTGTCTCCTCTCTCGCTCCCTTCCTCTAACCACTGTTAGGGCTGTGATGGTCATGGAATTTTGGATGATGGTAATTGGCCAGCAAAATGACCACAGTCACCGTAATATATATACAGTATCTCACAAAAGTGAGTACACCCCTCACATTTTCGTAAATATTTGAGTATATCTTTTCATGTGACAACACTGAAGAAATGACACTTTGTTACAATGTAAAGTAGTGAGTGTACAGCTTGTATAACAGTGTAAATTTGCTGTCCCCTCAAAATAACTCAACACACAGCCATTAATGTCTAAACCGCTGGCAACAAAAGTGAGTACACCCCTAAGTGAAAATGTCCAAATTGGGCCCAATTAGCCATTTTCCCTCCCCGGTGTCATGTGACTCGTTAGTGTTACAAGGTCTCAGGTGTGAATGGGGAGCAGGTGTGTTACATTTGGTGTCATCGCTCTCACACCCTCTCATACTGGTCACTGGAAGTTCAACATGGCACCTCATGGCAAAGAACTCTCTGAGGATCTGAAAAAAATAATTGTTGCTCTACATAAAGATGGCCTGGGCTATAAGAAGATTGCCAAGACCCTGAAACTAAGCTGCAGCACAGTGGCCAAGACCATACAGTGGTTTAACAGGACAGGTTCCTCTCAGAACAGGCCTCGCCATGGTCGACCAAAGAAGTTGAGTGCACGTGCTCAGCGTCATATCCAGAGGTTGTCTCTGGGAAATAGATGTATGAGTGCTGCCAGCATTGCTGCAGAGGTTGAAGGGGTGGGGGGTCAGCCTGTCAGTGCTCAGAACATACGCTGCACACTGCATCAAATTGGTCTGCATGGCTGTCGTCCCAGAAGGAAGCCTCTTCTAAAGATGATGCACAAGAAATCCCGCAAACAGTTTGCTGAAGACAAGCAGACTAAGGACATGGATTACTGGAACCATGTCCTGTGGTCTGATGAGACCAAGATAAACATATTTGGTTCAGATGGTGTCAAGCGTGTGTGGCGGCAACCAGGTGAGGAGTACAAAGACAAGTGTGTGTTGCCTACAGTCAAGCATGGTGGTGGGAGTGTCATGGTCTGGGGCTGCATGAGTGCTGCCGGCACTGGGTAGCTACAGTTCATTGAGGGAACCATGAATGCCAACGTACTGTGACATACTGAAGCAGAGCATGATCCCCTCCCTTCGGAGACTGGGCCGCAGGGCAGTATTCCAACATGATAACGACCCCAAACACACCTCCAAGACGACCACTGCCTTGCTAAAGAAGCTGAGGGTAAAGGTGATGAACTGGCCAAGCATGTCTCCAGACCTAAACCTTATTGAGCATCTGTGGGGCATCCTCAAACGGAAGGTGGAGGAGTGCAAGGTCTCTAACATCCACCAGCTCCGTGATGTCGTCATGGAGGAGTGGAAGAGGACTCCAGTGGCAACCTGTGAAGCTCTGGTGAACTCCATGCCCAAGAGGGTTAAGGAAGTGCTGGAAAATGATGGTGGCCACACAAAATATTGACACTTTGGGCCCAATTTGGATATTTTCACTTAGGGGTGTACTCACTTTTGTTGCCAGCGGTTTAGACATTAATGGCTGTGTGTTGTGTTATTTTGAGGGGACAGCACATTTACACTGTTATACAAGCTGTACACTCACTACTTTACATTGTAGCAAAGTGTCATTTCTTCAGTGTTGTCACATGAAAAGATATACTCAAATATTTACAAAAATGTGAGGGGTGTACTCACTTTTGTGAGATACTGTGAAAAAAATAATATATATATATATATATATATATTTTTTTTTCCTTCTATCTTCCGCTCCTGGCTGTATGTGCTGCCATAGACATAGAATGAATAGAACAGGCGTCCCCATTCAAGTCAATGATGGCATAATGGTGACCATTGCGAGTGTACCCATTGGTAGGATGTTAGGGGGGTAAAATAAATATAACTTTTTGAGCTGAACTGAGCAAATGAACATAGGCCTTACCATTGCTGAGATATTATAATTTGTGTGTCCGAATTCTGGGTCAAAAGGTTGCGGGAGATAATGCATATGTCAACGGCAATACCTTTTCCAAAAATAGCACCAAAATGACACGGGTGGATTAATGTCCTATCAAAATCACATTTTCAGGGGTTATACAATAATATGAGCATGTGAAAATGAAATAGAATTAAATAAATATACATATGCAATTTTAAATGTATGCACATATTTCATAATTGACAGTCATTGACATTGATATTTTTCCATCTAAGTTATTTATTTTGACCTACTAATGCAATTAGTCACACACATATGCTACTGAACTAACCAGAGGTAATACTTTTAGCGTTTTAGTGTGCTTGTAACAGCAACATTTATGTAATTCGACATGACATACTCATATTATTTTTCTTCTGCCCACCCAAACTCTAAAACCTTTGAGGTAGAGACACCAAACTAACATTACAGACAACTTCAGACTAGATTACCTGAGAAAATACTAGCAATATACGGATACAATGCAATCCAATGGCCAAATTTCCATTAGCAACTCCTCCCACACCTTCTATGCTGGACTCACCAAACCTTTACCCATTCCTTGAGAGAGAGAGAGAGATTTGATGGTTCAAATGTAGACTGTGATGAGAGTTTAAGCTCTGAGCATAATGATCATGGGCTCACATCACCTTAAAGCTAACTTTCACCATAAAAATGCACCTTAATAATAAAGCATTCCATGCATCATCACATTTACAGACTTATGTTAGATAACCTACTATACCTAATGTGATGAGTAGATTAGATAGTCATAATTTAGGCTAATAATATAACTCAATTACTGTTCGAAAAAATACAGTTCAATTTATGGCTGAGCGTGTAGTGGCGTAGAGTAGGCCTAGGATATGGGTCGTTATCAATAAAACGTCACAATAAGGTGCAGAACGTTCAATTTCCGCTAAAACCATTGACAACTGCGTGCCCTTTTCAAGGGATTGTTTAATAAATGTTAACTATTTGGTTGTAATATCATCACCTCTTGAAAAGCATAGTCAGAAATACGCATTTCCGATTATTCCATTCAAAACAACTGCGCACATTTAGCTCATGCCTTTCATGATCATTAAACATCAATTGATGATGTATTTTCAGATACGTGAGGGTAGCCTCATGATATCGCTCAATATTGGCCACCATTAATTGGATATTTGAGTGTTATAAAATAAAAGTGAACTATACCTGGCAAGTATGAGTGGTTTGGTTTAGGTTAATTTCCCATCCTTCGTGGTGTCTGCCTGTCAAGCAGCAGAAGGGCGAATTTGCCGATGTAATGTTACTGTTAGCTGATAATGTTTACTTTGCAAGCTACCGGTAGAAACTTTGTGCAGTTGGCTAAACATAGTGATAAGTAGACCTAATGTACTTTTTTCTCCATCCAACGTAGGCCTACCTAGCAAAGTTAGCTAACATTAATATTATCCCCTTTTCAACTTTATTTTTTAAATAGTGTTTAATCACGATTGCTGCTGACAGACATGAGGCTACATTGATTGATAGAACACGTCAAATTGGCTAGCTAGCTAATAACAGATCAAGTCAATATGGCTAGTTAACAAGCTAACTTTTAGGGGATAAACTAGATGGCTATATCCAAATATTGTTTGATTTGCTTGCCATCTACAGAGGTGACGACAGTAGTCCGACTGACAACTTTACCATGAACAATGTCAAGCTCTTTCCAAAAGCCTAATTTCTGATTAAGCAAGCTAAATGACACATTGGCTACCCTCACGTATCTGAAAATACGAACATCGATGCTTGGCTGCCATTTGACAAATACAAATACTCTCGCTCTTTTGTCCATAATAATATAATCATGTAGGTAGGCTATACCCGCACTGTACTGTATATGCGAGCACGCACGTGCCAGTACCGAAGTGGGCACATTCACTATATAACGCACCATTTATTTGTGACAAAACCATCAGTAAATTGAAAATGGAATGGAAACCCATTTAACGTAATTTTTTTATTCGGTACATTGGAATTTAACCGCAAAAGTTATTTTTATTGCATTACGTCATCACGCACAGTCTTTTATCCACAACAAGTCAATTTGATAGAAACATCTCTGGTGGGAAAATGTTTTATGCAAATTTTAGAATATTCACATGAAAATCTGTCCCCAATTGGATGGAAACCTAGCTAATGATAAAGAGTGAATGTGCGCACTCACCGGGGATATGGCTGATGTTCTCCGCTGGTGCCAATAAGATACTGTTCGCTCAATTAAGTTGAGAAATATCCCAATTTGTGCCACCCTTAACTGATAAACCTACATGCCAAGTATAGACCATATATTGTGTTACTTACAGGTTATAGAAAAGAGCAGAAGCTCTGAACCATCTGTTTAGATCCCAGTCCTACCTACCTACCTACAGGTTATGGAAAATGTGCTATTTTAGTATTTCTCTAGTAGGTTTCCTCAAGGAGAAAGCCTCTACTTTCAAAGATAATAAAAAACAAACACTATAGGAAGTACTACAGTAATGTCAGCAAAAACACTACAGTAAATACTATAGTGTATATACTACAGTTAACTGTAAATACTGCAGTATACTACAGTGAATACTACAGTAAAGTCCGCAAAAACACTAAACAAAAAAACTACAGTGAATACTATAGTATTTATACCATAGTATACAATTTCTTTATGTGGGTAAAAGAGTAAAAGACAGATTAGAGTATTTTCATTGTCTTCTCTTTACTGCAATAGCAATTTTCCAAACTATGTTTTCCTGCGACTGCCCTTCCGACTGTAGGCAATGCAATTTAAAACAATCCACAGCTTATTTAAAAAAAAAAGAAGCTAATGGTCTTGTGTGGCCAAATCATGCTTTCTGGTGTAGTAGCCTATTTGGATTGATATAATGTATTTATGTATAGACAGGAGTAAGCTAATTAGGCTATATAATTTTGGCAATTTAATTCAATTTATTTTAGGGGAAGCCATTAGCCTTATGGAAGCACCGCCTATGCCACTCCCTGACATAGACTTAGACTACTGTGTGTGTGTGTGTTTGTGTATACTTACATTATACAGACTAATTGGTCAGAAGAGGGGTAGAAGAGGCCATCTAGACAACCAAGATATCTGTTAAACATGGG
This sequence comes from Coregonus clupeaformis, assembly GCF_020615455.1. Taxonomy (NCBI): domain Eukaryota; kingdom Metazoa; phylum Chordata; class Actinopteri; order Salmoniformes; family Salmonidae; genus Coregonus; species Coregonus clupeaformis. The sequence goes on along the minus strand of NC_059192.1, from coordinate 44,475,828 downwards.
AAGAATACAGGCCTATTAATATCAAACAAACAAAAAACAGAATGAGCTTCTGTAATTTCAGGTGTGTGTGTGTGTGTGTGTGTGTGGGTGGACTGGTAGTGCTTGCTGAGGGCATTTATCAGCCAGTGGTCCTCTCCTTCCCTCCCATCTCTTCTCCCCCATCTTTCTATTTCTCCTCATCCCTCTCTGCCTACTACTCTTTCTCTCCCCCTACTCTCCATCTTTCCTTCCTTTCTCTCTCTCCTGCGTGTGTGTGTGAGAGAGGGAGAGAGACGAGGGACAAGCGCCAAGCAACATTCCTCTCTATCCCCCTCAACTACGTTAGCAGACTTGCTAAAAACAGCTTGTCACCTCCGTGGTTAATATCCGGTCGCATCAGCAATTCTAAATGCAGTCTCAATTACTGCATATCTAATTGTTCCTAAGAACCTGAGGTTTAAGTTTATTAAAGTTTATTTTAGTTTCACCAAATCGAGAGAGTGAGAGACAGTGAGAGTTGAGAAATCTCTGCCTTAGGCAAGCAGAACGCCCCACTCTCTCCCTCAGTTAGCTTAACAGCTTGTTAGCCACCTAGGCTACTCACGGTGAATCTACAATCGCTTCAACAATTCAGCATGACATTTTTATAGCAGCATAGCAAAATGTTCCCAAGAAAACGGAGCCTTGTAGTTATCAATTTTTTTTTGCGTTTCGTCATGTACTGTATATGGTCAAACAGTGTAGATTAAATCTTGCTTACCTTCTCACTCAGGCAATTTTTTTGCTTGCTCCACAAAACTCCTTCCAGACGTCAGTCAACTTGTATACTTTGAGTTGATACTCAACTCGTTTATGATTGGACAAGGTAACACCTCCCAAAATGGACAAATGTGAATTCAGTATTTTCAGGAGAGCATGAAAAGTGGTTGTCAGAAGCGTCAAACCGCTCTGGCCCCACTGATTGAGGGAGCTCCCCCGATATCAGAGAGACATGCTCATGAACAGTTAGTCAAGCAACATTGACATTTACACACTTTATTCACAACATATTAAAGAAGATATTTCTGCAAAACAAATCTATTTAAATCACAGTTTATCAAAATAAGCACCAGCGTCAAACAGTAGAATTCTCACTCAGCGTCCAGATGTTGTCACGTGACCTAACACCCTACCATAGGAGCAAAGCAGGAAGTAAAATGTGTGCTCTGATTTGTTGATTCAACTGAACTGACATTAAAAAAATACATTCTATTGCATGAGCTAACATCATCAGTTAACATCATTTGAAGGAACATTCTACATTACCATGGAAATTATTGCATCACAATATCAGGCAGCCATTGTTATCGTACCCATGAGTTTAACAGTCAAATTGCAAGGGTTAGAGGTTCCAAGCCTGTTCTATTAATTGTATTTCTATATGTGCTGTTGCTGCATTGTGGTCACTTCAGTCAGATGTTCGTTCAACATTTCTTAAAAATAATTTGTCTTTCTTCGGTTATGACGGTTATTTTATTTTCATGACGGTCTTCATCCATAACCGTCGGTTATACGGTAATTGTGCCAGCCCTACCTACTGTCATTCTCTTGTGAATGTGCTGTTCATATCTTCTTGAAGTCAAGGACTGATTCAGTGCGTGGCAATAAGACTCACTCCCTGAAATGTTTTTACTTGGGTTCCATTCCATCCTACCTTAGTGATTGTTTGTCCATTCAGCCAGCGTTCCTTTCAGTCCAAAGCATGTGGGTTAGAGCTATGATTGAATCACAGACTGCCACCTACTTTACTGTGAGCGTCTTCCACCATTAACCAGCCTCAAGGTTATTTCCAATCAGTATCATGTCTGACTCCTGTATTGTTCCTTTAGTCCCTGTAGAGTTGGTTAAGCCTAGCAGGCTGGAGCGAGTTATTTGATTGGATGCTTCTTAGTGTGTTGGGTCTGCTGAGCAAACTGAGGAGTGTGATTGGGAAAAGAAAGACGCAATGAATTTCAAATTTGATCTCTTTCCTATTTTCTCACTCTTTTTCTCTCCCCATAGCTGTCTTTATTTCTCCTGATAAAGCCTTAAAACAATGTGAGATCAATTCCCATTCAAGCATAATTCATGAATATTAGAACAAGAGAGGATGGGATACAATGACTGTTAGAAAACATGCGTCATATATTTTTTATGGAGCATTGTAGACGTGACTGACATTTATATTGTTGTTTATTGTTGACGGCTCAAGGTAACTGTCATGAGTCCTCTAATGCTATTGATGACGGATGTGGCAGGCGCGCACACCATTTTGCATTAATGAAAAAGTCACAGTCTTCTACTCCTGCTGGGATTGATCTCTGGAAAGACATTTGAAGTGACATTGATGACATGCTTGTTGTGTCTGGAAAAGAACTCTAACTGTGAGTCAGCTGGGTGTGAACAAGTGGAATTGAGATGGACATGAAGAATGTGAAGACGAGTGTTATATGAAGTGAAGATAGATACAGTGAGTGACCCATGTCTGTTTGTGTCCCCTGGTGCAGGTTGGCATGGTGTTACACTACTCGTCCCTCTCCACCATGCTGTGGCTCGGGGTGATGGCCCGGAACATTTACAAGCAGGTGACCAAAAAGCCCCTTCAACCCCAGGACAGTGACCCGCCTGCTCACCCCAAACAGCCCATGCTGAGGTAAACACAATCCCCCTCTCAGGGTGACCCCTCTGTGTGTGTGTGTGTGTGTGTGTGTGTGTGTAATTCGTGTGTATGCATGTCTGCTTGTCTACTCATGCAGCTGATTGTGCTTGTTGTAAATGTGCTGTTGGTATCTATTTGAGGCCAAGGATTGGTTCAGTGCACAATTCTATGCTTTCTTATTTAATTTATTTCCCTGCTATACTGTATGCCTTGTACGGAGATGCTATTGTTGTGTTGGCCTGCTCTCCTGCCGGTGCTTATTAATTCCTCATTCCCACTTAATCCACCCTTTGGATCCTGCTTCTCTTTTATTAGAGGGTGTGTATTTGAAACCTTTGTCTTAACCTTTCTGTAATGTTCTGTTTCTGAAACGCTGTTAGCTACAGAGAGAATGATCATTGGGCTTGTAGTTGTAGGTTCAAGTTTTATTGTCAAATGCACAAGTACTGTGAAATGCTTAACTTGCCAGCCCTACCCAACAATGCAGTAAGCAATATCAAAATAGTATAGCTAATAAATAAATCTATAGTAAAGAAAAGACGACAAATAAGAAATGAGAGCGGAAGCTATATGCAGGGTCCCTGCCAATACCAAATGTACAATGTGCAGGGATACTGGAGGATTTGAGGTAGATATGTAGGTGGGGATTAGGAGAACGTGACTGGTAGTAGGATAAATAATCATAATAATAATAATAGTAAACAGTATGGCAGCAGCATAAGTGGTGGGTGTGTGCAAGAGTGTCAGTGAAGGCATGATAGGCAGATATACATGTAAACAGGGCTGGAAAATGACTGGTAGCAGGAATATGTAAATACTTATGGTAATATACTAGTGGTAATATATACATGTAAACAGGGCTGGAAAATGACTAGTAGCAGGAATATGTAAATACTTATGGTAATATATACATGTAAACAGGGCTGGAAAATGACTAGTAGCAGGAATATGTAAATACTTATGGTAATATACTAGTGGTAATATATACATGTAAACAGGGCTGGAAAATGACTAGTAGCAGGAATATGTAAATACTCATGGTAATATACTAGTGGTAATATATACATGTAAACAGGAGTAATAGTGACCAGTAGCAGAATAAATAGATAGGTACTAATGTTAATGGAAATCAATAATCAATGAACAGCAGCGTAGTGGTAGTAATAAATGTAATCAATAATAATTTTAGCAGCAGCGTAGGTGTGAGGGGGAGCAGTAGTTGTTAGCCATTTAACAGTCTTATGGCCAGAGGATAGAAGGTGTTTAGAAATCTGTTGGTCTCAGCCTTGATGCACCGGTACTGTACCGGACGGGAGCATGGAGAATAGTCCATGTCTCGGGTGGCTGGAATCTTTGGCAATTGTTCAGGCCTTTCTCAGACACCGCCTGGCATGTACGTCCTGGATGGCTGGGAGCTCACCCCCAGTGATGTGCTGGGCCGTCCACACCACCCTCTGTAGGGCCTTCTGGTCAATGGCAGTGCAGTTGCCATACCAGACGGTGAAACAACCAGTCAGGATGCTCTCGATGGAGCAGCTTTAAAAGTTCCTAAGGATCTGAGGGGCCATGCCAAATCGTTTCAGCCTCCTGAGGGAGAAGAGGAACTTCTTCACGACGGCACTGGTGTGAGAGGGCCACCCTCAGTGATGTGGACACCAAGGAACTTGAAGGTTACTTGAAATAAAGGATATTATAAGCAAGTCATGCTTGGTAGATTCAGTATAAACCTTAGTTGTGTGTGTTATTTTTCTTCTCTAAAAGCACGATTACCATGGGTTTCACTTGGGAGTGTTATTGGTTCATTTATCTGAAGAGGCATCTATAGCTAGGTTACATTCCTCACTCTTTGGCTTTGTTCACTTCATGCACTCTATTGTAATATTACTGTCACTGCTACGAATGTATACAGTTTGGCACCTCATTAGCTAGTGCTTCTCTTACACTTACTAATGTCAGGAAATAAAATGTTGAACTTAAGTCACTCTCTGCTTTAGGGAATAACTTTTAGTTTGAAAAATATAACACACCATTTGGAAATGACTCGGATAAATACCCTAGATTGCTGGGAGCCGAGGATATTCTTTTTAATCAAACACATTTCAGAAATGGGGCCTATTCAATTTAAAGACTCCTATTAGTGCAGTAGAGATGACATTCAACAAGCTGTCTGCTGCTTAGCAACTATCACTAAGCATGTTTATTAACATCATCATCATCATCGGCATTATCATCATCATCTCTTGGTCATTATCGCTTTCATGATCACTATTCAGCATCTTGTCATCAATATAACCTTAGAAAATGGAGGGGAAGCCACTGTGGAACATGTATCTCACAGGACTTGTTGGTTGGTTGGAAGGATAACAAATAACGGTGACTGTGCGAGGATGGTTTGCAAACTGACATGTTACACATATGACTAAATGAATTTATATTCAAAACTGAAATATAGGGAAAGAGTCAGAGTCTGTGCCAAGTAGTAGGTGACTGGTGCGTCAGAGTAAAAAGTACCTATTGAAGAGGCCCTCTCTCTCTGTTGCCTGTGAGGTAGACAGAGGAAGTTGGTTGGTTTCGATGATGATAAATGAGTTTGGTTTGTGTGTTGGCTGAGTCATCTGGCTGCAAGGGAAGAGCAATAGTGGAGAGAGAGAAGAGGAAATAGTGTTGATCCAGCTGAAGGGGGAGAGAGGAGACTTAAACAATTACCTGTTACCATGGTGCCCACCCAAGGCTCTACCCAATTACCTGTGAGCCTGCTGAGCCTGCATTGGATTTCAGCTTTCAGAGCTGTGACCTTATCACCAATCTCAATCTATTTAATGTTTGATCATGGCTTTAATCCATAATCGCTTAGGTGCACACATCAGATTTAACGTCACTTATGGTGTTATATTTATTTACTTATTTATATTTCTGCATATGCTTGCTTCACGTGCTTGTGGGAAATAGGAAACTGGGAACTAAGAAGTGCTAGGTCCGACATGATTGTGTACAAGTGCTTTTGAAGTTCAATCAATTATTCAACCAATCAGATTTTAGCTAGCTTGATAAGCTTGCTAATAATAAAGTTAGCTACAGGTAACTGCCAAAATAAAGATAACACTTGAGTAAATTAGGGATACACAGTATATTGAAAGCAGGTACTGTACTTTCACACAGGTGTGGTTCCTGAGTTAATTAAGCAATTAACATACCATCATGCTTAGTGTCATGTATAAAAATGGCCCATTATTTTGGCCCATTATAAAGTGTGTGTGTGTGTGTGTGTGTAAAATTCCATCACCAAATGATGGAATTTCTCATTGAAGAATGGTGTCACATCCCTCCAATACAATTACAGACACTTGTACAATCTATGCCAAGGCGCATTGAAGCTGTTCTGGCTCGTGGTGGCCCAATGCCCTATTAAGACACTTTATGTTGGTGTGTCCTTTATTTTGGCAGTTACTTGTAACATTTTCTCAGAGTTTCCCATTTTCTCAGAGCTTCCGATAACTCCGATAGCATGTGAACGTGACATTACTTTGCCAATCGCAACTGTGCTGTGTAGCAGCTTCACGGAAAAACTTGATTAAGAAGTATTGTATGGTACAATATATTAAATACAGGTAGCCTGTAATATCAACATTAGGTATCCAGTGCACATTCCTACATGAACCATCTGCAGCTGGACGCCAGTGAAAGTCATTGAGGACAAGGACCCTCAGCTTCTCTTCACACTCCTCGACCACCTGTGCAGCACAGGGAGGAGGCTTTATGGAGGTGTGTGTGTGTGTGTCTAATGCTTGCCGTCAGAGGGACCCAGGCAATGAGACTTAGCCGCTGGAGACAAATCCATTTTCCTCATCCTTCTCCCATCCCCCTCTCCTCCTCAGCCCAGAAACAGGCCGACGACAGAATCTGAAGGCAGCGGTTTATTTGGCTGTCAGCTAATCCAGCATCCTGTCACGGTGACCTTTGTCCAATTGACCTCTGTGTGTGCTGTGTTGGCCCCACTGGTTAAATGCTTAGGATACAAATAAGTACATAATCATTGCCACATGCTATAGAGGAGATGGGGTACTCACTGAACCCTCACTTCACTTCGTTAAAAATAGCAGTGGAACTGGGCAATATTCCTATTTATTTTTTGCAGTACAGTAATAACTTCAGTAGTGCTGTGTCTGTGTCAGTATGCAGTGTCTGCATAAGTATTCTGTGCCCCAAAATAGAACGAATTACAGTAAGCGGCATAGCAACCAATTACACAATGCAGCTTTATTCACCCTTTTTTGCACCAGTTTCCTCCAACATCAGGAAATGTCACAACATGTGGACTGGCCTGTGTACTCCACTCCCCATAGTATATCCAGGGCCAGACAGAGAGACAGAGGACAGTACATAGACAGACGAGAGCGGGAGGAAGCACTTCTCGCTCGGGGGCTTTGGGTGTCTATTTGTATCATTTGATTATTGCTGCTGCTCCCCAAAACTTAACTCAAAAGCGCCCACCCTCTGCACTGTCTACCATTTTGTGTTGTGAGTTTGAATGAGTCTTTAATGGAGAGTACTGCAATGAGAGAGAGAATGAAAGTGAGACAGAGAGAGAGAGGGAATGAGAGAGAAAGACCTACAGTAGGGATGTGTTCCTGTGTGTGTGTGTGTGTGTGTGTGTGTGTGTGTGTGTGTGTGTGTGTGTATGTATGTATGTATGTATGTATGTATGTGTGTGTGTGTATCTGTGTGCATGCGTGATTGTGTGTGTGTGTCGGCCTGGCATGGAAGGCTGGGGTTGTAGACTGGTGACTGGTTGAGATAGAGAGGGGAATAGGGGTCAGAAAGCACTAGGTTTAACATCCCATGGTCCTCTCGTCTTTATGCTTATCTCCTTGTCATGTGTGTAAATGACTTTCTGTTGAAGGAGTGTCCTGAGGGAATCACTCCACTCAGACACTGACAGCCCCGGTAATGCTCCCTCTTCCACCTGCCCGCACAAACATCTTGATTGTAATTGAATTTTGGGATGGGTGCAGAGGGAGGGAGGTGGGGACAAAAGGGGTTGGGTAAACGGGAGACAGCAAGAGCAAGACAGACAGAGGGAGGGAGCGAGGGTGGGGACTGCATGTTTCTGTTTTGTGTTTTATCCAGGGCTGAAGCAGAGAGAGGAGAATATCTCAAGCAGTAATAGAGACATCTCCGATTTGAGGAGAAGTGGATGTACCAAGCTGTGTGAACATGCTCCAGCACAAATAAAGCTGTTTGCCTACTTGTGTTATACTGTGTCTCAGAGCTGTTTTTCATGTTGAGGAGCAGCAAAGTTGATTATACTGTGCAGAACAGGAGAGAGTAGGTCAATTTTCTACCTCTTCCTCTCTCTCATGCTGTCTCTCATTCTCTCTCTTTTCTCTTTTCCCTCTCTTTTTCTCTGTCCCTTCATCTCCAGTCTACAACCCAAGCCGGCACACAGAGAGAAGCACATCCTCAGGTCTCTTTCTTTTTCTTATTTTTCTCTTTGTCTCTCTCGCTCGCGCTCTCTCTGACTATCTCACTCTCTCTCTCTGGCTCACTACTATTGATTACTGGAAGTACAGCCCAGAAAACAGAGGATATTGGTGTTGTAAAGTGACTGTTATATGTCACACATTTTATAATCTCTCTCTTTCTTCAGGTTTTATTTAGTCAGTGGCGGAGTGCCCTTCATCATCTGTGGAATCACAGCAGGCGTCAATATTGACAACTATGGCAGTGGGGAGACATCACCCTAGTAAGTCACAGTCACAGTTTTTCACTGTTTTACGCACACGCACACACAGGTAGGATCTTAATTTTAGCCAGTTAGCTACAGCAGGAAAATAATCCTGCAGCAACAGGAGTTGTGGATTAAAATTAAAGGACATTTTTTGTAGGGGTTGATATTTTTTGTTAGGGCAAATCAAGTCTGACATTTTAAAGTGGAAATTAAACTTTAGATGCCTCATCAACGGCTCTGTCTAGTCTCCATGCACCGATATCCTGCAACGACTATTTACCTCCAAAATAGATTAGATGCAGATAGATCTGATGATATGAGTCACACTTCAGTGTATGTTGCCCACCCCCACCCCCCTTTATTTTCTTTATCACTTAAGGTAATTTATCGCTTCAAGATGCCTATGGCTCTTCTCTGTGTTCATGTATTTCAGTGTTTATTAAAGCAAACACACTGAGGTCATGTGTCTTAGCTCATTGGTCACCATAGCAACACCCACCCGTAGTATGCGCTCCAGCAGGTATATCTCACTGGTCATCCCCAAAGCCAACACCTCCTTTGGCCGCCATTCCTTCCAGTTCTCTGCTGCCAATGACTGGAACAAATTGCAAAAATCTCTGAAGCTGGAGACTCTTATCTCCCTCACTAACTTTAAGCATCAGTTGTCAGAGCACCTTACCGATCACTGCACCTGTACACAGCCCATCTGAAATTAGCCCACCCAACTACCTCATCCCTATATTGTTATTTATTTTGCTCATTTGCACCCCAGTATCTCTATTTGCACATAATCTCTTGCACATCTATCATTCCAGTGTTAATACTAATTGTAATTATTTTGCACTATAGCCTATTTATTGCCTTACCTCCATAACTTGCTACATTTGCACACACTGTATATATATTTTCTGTTGTATTTTTTGACTTTATGTTTTGTTTTACCCCTTATGTAACTCTGTGTTGTTGTTTTTATCGCACTGCTTTGCTTTATCTTGGCCAGGTCGCAGTTGTAAATGAGAACTTGTTCTCAACTGGCTTACCTGGTTAAATAAAGGTGAAATAAATAAATAAATAAAATACAGTGATATTAATGTAGTCTACTGTGTGCGTGTGTGTGTGTGTGTGTGTGTGTGTGTGTGTGTGTGTGTGTATTGCAGCTGCTGGATGGCGTGGGAGCCCAGCCTGGGAGCCTTCTACGGCCCCGTGGCCTTCATCATCCTGGTCACCTGCGTCTACTTCCTGTGTACCGTCATCCAGCTGAGGCGCCACCCAGAGAGGAAGTACGAACTGAAATCCCTGACTCAGGAGCAGCAGAGACTGGCATCTGTCACCGGCGTGGGCGGGCACTGCCACCAGGGAGGGGGAGGAGAGCCCGGAGCACTGCCACCACCGCCCAACGGAGGGCAATGCCACGCGGGCTGCCACTCAGCCATTGCCATTAACCCCTCTCTACTGGCCAACGAGCATTCGTTCAAGGCCCAGCTGAGGACAGCGGCCTTCACCCTCTTCTTGTTCGTGGCCACGTGGGCCTTCGGGGCGCTGGCTGTGTCACAGGGCCACTTTCTGGACATGATCTTCAGCTGCCTGTACGGTGCCTTCTCCGTCACGCTGGGCCTTTTTGTGCTCATCCACCACTGTGCAAAGCGGGACGACGTGTGGCACTGCTGGTGCGCCTGCTGCCCTGGGAGACGCACCAACCACGGTTGCCACGGTCATGGTCACGGCCACTCATGTCCAAAGGTTAATGTCAATGGGGATACAATAGGGCATGGCCACGGGCACTGCCACCTGGATTCGCCGTGCCCGGGTAAGGCCCTGTTGGGAGGACACGCCCAAAGTGGCACCTTGAGTCACTGTAAGCATGGCAGCCTGGCTCCGGCGCAGAACCAGGTGCCGTGCCTGTCCCCCGTGGCGCCCTGCTGCGCCGCCCTGCACAGCCAGCAGCTGATGGAGGAGCCTCCGGCGCACGTGCTCCTGCACACTGACCCAGAGGGCTACCGGCCGGGCATCCACCTGCATCGGTGCCTGAAGGGCAGCACTAGAACTAAGTCTCGCCACTTTAGCCGCCACCGGCATGCTGGCACAGGAGAGGGAGGAGGGGTGGCCTACCACATCCCCTCCAGTGTAGACGGAGGCTCTATCCACAGCTCCCACACAGACAGCCCTCACAGCACGCACGAGCGCCACGGACACATCTGCCACCTGGCTGCTTCCCCCCACGAAGTAGGCCACCACACGTGCCATGGGTCAGCAGCGGTGGTGGCTCACGAGGCGGCGCTGGCGTGCCACGCCCCCTGCCACCGGCACGTGCCTTGCTGTGCCAAGGCGGACCTGTTCCCCACTCTGTGCCAGAGTGGGGAACAGGCGGGCGACACTGGCACCTTTCTGTGTGGCTGTGGCAAAAAAGCCAATGAGGAGGATCTGATCGTGCCGCATCACCACCTGGAGATGCACCCGCGCAGACAATCCTACCCCCAGAACCCACCGCCCAATCAGAATGGGATCCTTAAAGGCGGCCTGCACGAGGGTTTCCTGTACGCATCAGACAGCACAGGGAATATACGCACTGGACCCTGGAGAAATGAAACTACTGTGTAGTCTAAAGATTGGGGGAAGAGAGAGACAGCCCCAGCCTCCCTCCCTCTAAACCTCACTTCACTCCCTTTCTAGGAACTACAACAAATAATAATGAATAACTCTATCCCATCACGACCTGTGTGTTTTAAAAAAACGTTCATTCTTTGTTTGTTTTCATGTGTTCTACTTCACTGTATAGATTATCTGACATTGTCGTATAAGGCCCCAATGAGCAGCCATACACACAACCAATTTTTCTCTCCTTCAATAGAGGAATGTGAGTCCCACACAACAAGATACAGTACCTTTTGTTGAAGGTATTTTTACCGCTATAGTATGGTATTATTATTACATATCTAAACAATATGGATGTGTGAACAGAACACTTGTGTTTATTCTCGCTCAAAGCAAATGCTCTACGAGATTGCGTTCTCTTTTGTGAGTCACTAAATCCATTGACTACTCTCTGATGTGTACCTTCATTACTAGTGTTTTAGGTAAACACACCAGCAATTTAGTCATTTGCATTTTTGCCATTTTGAACAACAAGCATACTTACTATAATATACTGTGATTATCTGCTAGAGATTTCTTAGTAATATACAAAGATATCTGCTCTCGTCAGAGTTCTGTGGATGCCGATACCTTGTGATTTATTTTTTAAGCAACCGAAAAGAAAACCGAAACCACATTAAGTATTCTGTTACAGGTTGATATTGAATGTTCTTGTCTGTATGATGTCTTACTGTTGTGTTTTTTGGAGAGAAGTGTACAACAACAACAATCACATTGTCATTGTGTATATTTTCAGTGTTGGAGTGATAGTGCCATTCATGGTGTAGGTTGAAGTTGCCCCCAGACACTGATCTTTGGTCAGTTTAGCATTTCCCCCACTAATGGTTAAGGTTAGGATTGTGGCAGGGCAAGCTGATCCTAGATCTCTAACTAGGAGAAACTTTGCCCCGGTGCCAAGCATCATTATTGCCAGGCTGAACAACATCCTCTAAATAACCCAAGCAAGCATCTCCCATCTCTGGCAAGGATCCACAAAATGGTGGGAGGTCATATCAGAGATCAATGCTAAAACGCAACCATTTATTTTTCTAGGCAACAGAGCATGCAGGCCTTGTATGTAGCTATGTGCTGTGTGTTTTTGCCTTATATCAATGCACATTAATGAAAAACGCCATCACTGTTTGTCTATGGAGCAGATCGAGCTGCGTTTGCTATAACATGCCGTAAAAACAAACAATAATATTTGTACACGATTTTAGTATCCATTATTGTGGATAGTCCTGAAACCATGGTCTGTTGCGGGACAGAGGATAGGGCTGAGATTCAGTGTTGCTATTATTGTCACCAAGTTGGTCATCGTCATGTTGAAGTGTTGTCCCTTGGCTGAGAACATGCAGGAAGTGAATTTAGTTTAATATTTATTAGTGATGGTGGTATTATGTACGGTGGCCCTAAGGGGCAAATTAACTTTGCCTCTTAGGGCCACCGTAGTTGTGTTTCGGTATGGAAACCAGTCATTCCCTAGTGAGAGAGAAGAGACCAGGTTAAGAGAGAAACAATCACTACCTACAAGAATACAGCAACTCCTGCCTGGCCAAAACACCTTGGCATGTCACACCATCCATCCATCTTGTGCACTCTTGTCTATGTACATAGAATTGGTTCCGATGAATTATTTTATGAAAGATTTAAGATATTTAATAGTAAATAAATCTATATGTAAAGAAAATGTATGGGAAAGACTTACCTCAATGTTAATGCTCAGTATCTGAGTTTAGAAATGTGATTTGTTTTTTGGTGCATTGTTCTGTTTGCTTTTATTTTTGCTCTGATCTTTCATAAGGTATGCAGACTGGCCATATGTTTTGTTATATTTGACACACAAATGCACCAACAGCTAAGGGATACCAGGACTTGATGTCACACATGTCGACTGTGTTTGAATTGTGAATTGAATTTCAAAGTGTGTCTCCTCAACATGCGACTTGATTCCAGAAAGAAGTGTTTGAATATGAAATATTTTAGCATTTCTGAAAAGAGAGCATTCTTATAGATACATGCATAAAAGTAATGATCCCCCATGAGACTTAAAGACTATGTCAGATGAAGCTTGACTTCATAGCTATGTTGTCTGGATCAATGAGCTTTGTAACAGTTTCACTAAAAACACCTAACATCCTTGGTAGCTCTTTTTAAAATCATCCTGCATTAAACATGTCTATGCGAGAGTATTTTGCTTTGGTCTAATTTCTGTATTTCTTGTACATCGACATATGTCTTAGAAGCAAAAATAGCTCTCCATGTGTGTGAACCGCTGGGTTTGGTACCATAGGCCTCTATCTACCACCTGTCTCATCAGTCAGCAGTAGGACTGCCAATTTAGCCAGCCGGATTAGCCTGTCAGATCTCTGCAAGTATTTTCACCTTTTTCTAGATCAACAACACGGATACCAATAAATTAATTTTTTCACCATGCATTGAACAACATATTTTGCTGTGAGTTTGTGTGTGTGTGTGTGTGTGTGTGCGCGCGCTCACATACCTGCCTGTGTGTGTCTGTGTGTGCATTTGTGCATGCGCTTGTGCGTGATAGTGTTTGTGTGTGTGTGTGTGTGTGTTAGCATGCATGTGTGTATATGTACGGTATGTGTCTTTTGTGTATCATAAAGCAGGCCAGGGCTGACAGTCCAATGAAACGCCTGAGCACATTTAATATGCAGCTGTAGACCACACGCCACTCAGCCCCCTCCCCACCATCAGATTATTCCTGTAACTTGGAGCAAGTAAAAACCCAGGCCCTGCCTCTAGCTGTGAAGACAGACTCTGACAGAGACAGAGATTTCTGTGTGACCTTGTGGGATAATAATAATAATATGCCATTTAGCAGACGCTTTTATCCATAGCGACTTACAGTCATGCGTGCATACATATATTATTATTTTTTATGTGTGTATGGGTGGTCCCGGGGATCGAACCCACTACCTTGGCGTTACAAGCGGCGTGCTCTACCAGCTGAGCCACAGAGGGATGCTTTCAAGGTCGGTCACTGGTGTATATGGTGAGTCATATCTAGAGAGGTGATCTGATTCACCCAAGAGGGAACATACAGTACTGTAAATATTGGTTGTGTGATGTTGATGACAGGGTTGTGTGGGTGCGTGCGTGCGTGCGCATTCACTGCCAGATGAGTCAAGTGTTGATGATTATGGAGATACTGGGATTTGCTGGTAGGACTTCAGCCTGCAGTTCAATCAGATGGGGTTTTCTGAGCCAATTAATCTGTTCCTGAATCTGCTTTTGATGGAACGTCAGACTGCAGTACCCTAATCCCTCAGTCTGAGATGGAGAGCAACAGGCAGAGGATGGAGGATGCATTTCAACCCACAGGAAAACATGCAGAGGTGCCCCTCCACTCCAAGACATTTGCTTCTGTTTATTAAAAAATGCATCTGAATTAAGAAACGACAAATGTGATGTTTATGATACAATTAGACATGTTGTATTTTCTTGGTTTGGCATCGGCTCCCGATGAATGCTGTCAAGTGCTCAACAACAACAGCCAGGTTCGCTGGGGAGACCATACAGGCTTTATGTATGTTAATATCTCACTGTAACTGCTGTATTACTTCTCACGTATCCCTCCACAGTGATTTGGCATCATGTACACTCAAAGCATCATTTTTGAGTCTCTTTGTAGCAGAGGAGGCTGGTGGGAGGAGCTATAGGAGGATGGACTCATTGTATAGGCTGGAATGGTATCAATGGAATAGAGTCAAATACATTGTTTCCATGTGTTTGAAGTGTTTGGTACCATTCCATTGATTCCATTCCCGCCATTGCAATGAGCTTGTCCTCCTATAGCTCCTCACACCAGCCTCCACTGCGTTGTAGGTATACCTCATGATACTAGAGATTTCTGAAAGACTCTTGACAGTCCGCTGTGATCACCATGCTAATGTCATCCTTGACTGAACGTATACACACCTCAAAGGGAGGGAGAGAGGGTGGCAGGCAACATGTAGAGAGAGATGGGAAATGTAGGTGTGATGAGAGAGAGAATAGTGATGGGAAGACTTCATTCTGTTGATGAGAGAGAGAAAGGGAATGGCCCTGCTGTCACGACGACAGCTCATCAGCTCCACAGAGTAACAGTGAAGCTTGGGAGAAAACTCAGCATGTGTGACTCTGCCTTTGTGTGTATAGCATCTCACACGGTATCTGCATATGTGTGCATATCATTCATGCTGGGATCTGACTGTGTTTGTACTGCTCTTGCTTCTCTGCTACTGATAATGATGATGGTAATAAGCATGAGGCACATTGCTATTTCAGGTTTTTGTGCTTCCTGACGATTTGAGAGGAATAGGTTGTTCATTTTCCCCACTGAGTTGTACAGTACAGTAGCTATCAGCCTGTGAGGGGGTTGGAGGAATGGAGACTGTGATGTGTGTTACTGCAACACACAGGCCCGGCCATGAAAACAAACGAGGAATGTATTGGTTTATTTGCTTGTCATTAGCTAGGTTTCCATCCCATTGGCAAGAATATGTGAATATTCTAAAACCCGCATAAAGAAAATGTGCACATTTTCCCACCAGTGGTGTGTTTCCACCAAACTGACTTGTTTTGGAATAAATTAATTTGTTAACTGTTCAACTATTGTCTTTCTCTCTCTTTGAGTCAACTACTCACCACATTGTATGCACTGCAGTGCTAGCTAGCTGTATCTTATGCTTTCAGTAGTAGATTAATTAACTGATTTGATTGGGTGGACAACATGTCAATTCATGCTGCAAGAGCTCTGATAGGTTGGAGGACGTCCTCCGGGAGTTGTCATAATTACTGTGTAAGTCTATGGAATGGGTGAGAACCATGAGCCTCCTAGGTTTTGTATTGAAGTCAATGTACCCAGAGGAGGACAGAAGCTTGCTGTCACCATTGAGCTACCCTACAGAGTGCTTCTGAGGCTACTGTAGACCTTCATTGCAAAACATTCTGTTTTAAGCAATTATTTGGTGTAGTTTTATCTAAAAATTATAACTTTTTTAATGTTTCACTATTTTTATTTTTATGAAATTCAATGAGGAGGACGGTCCTCCCCTTCCTCCTCTGAGGAGTCTCCACTTGTAGGGTGTGTGGGTAGGCTGCTCTACATGATGAGATTATTATGAATTTTTGTATTTGTCAAACGGCAGTCAGGCTTCGATCATCTTGTCACCAGAATAAGACCCTCTATATTTATTGGAAATGAGCATCAAGCTCATCACTGTGCACTTTCACCACCCCTGTGAAGTTCATCAATTATTTCATCTGTAGCCTAAATAAATTAACTGCATGGTTTCCCGAGTCATAGTGAAAGGACCATACACCATGTCATCTCTTGACTCCAAGTGTACTTCGATATGATGGTTATTATATCAATATTTGTGCATAAAGGCGGTTCCCCCACCATTCTCACATAATTACTTTTTACAGACACAAAAAGATCCCCTAAGGAAGCCCCAAAAAAACAATGTAGACACTTGGAATTATCGCGTTTGAACGACTTAGTATCTCATTTGAACAAAAAAATATCCCCTATGGAAGCCCTGAGGCACCAGACAAAAACAAAAAAAATGTAAACTCTTGTTTGAACAACTTATCTAATTTGAACGACTTAATTGTTATTTTGTCTAATTAGACCTCATTTGTTATGCAGCTTGCCAGACCGTGCTGCTGCCATTCATTCACTGATTCCATCCATTGATATGATTATTCAATGACAGTTCTTTGATAGCCTGAAGCAGAGCTGCTTTTGAATGCCAGAGCATGTAAGTGGGTGAGTGTGGAGCAAGGAACAGAGCATTATTCGAGCCGATATTTTTTTTTTAATCTCCTGCTCCAATTTCGCTCTGGTACTGCTCAGCCACAAGCTCTGGGCATGCTCTGACTAGCAGTTTTGTTTTTCCTTTATCACGTTTCCTATCCCACCCACAGTAGTCTATATCTAGTTTATATTCTGCTTTGTAACATTAGGATATGTAGTTTCTATTTAGAAAAACCTCAAATGTATGTATGTTGTGGTGAATGATGGACGAAGTCAGGTGCAGGAGTAAAATAACAGGATGCAGATTTATTCCTTCCAGACATACAATGCGCCTACAATGGCAATCGAAACAGGTACAGGGGAAACAATCCTCCCTGACCAAACACAGTCTCAGAAAATACAATACATTTAATGACACAGGGGAAAAATCAACCCTAGCAAAATAAATGAGAGAGTATCTCAACCGAGCTACTCTCCTCCCACATAGAACAATCACTCACAAAGACAAGGGGGCAGAGGGAACATTTATACACAGACTAATTAGGGGATGAGCACCAGGTGTGTGTGATTGACAAGACAAGACAAGTGGAGTGATGAGAATGGGAGCGGCAGTAGCTAGTAAGCCGGTGACGACGAACGCCGAAACCTCCCCGAACAAGGAGGGGAGGCAGCCTCGGCGGAAGTTGTGACAGTACCCCCCACCCCCCCTTGATGCGCACACCGACCCCGGCCTCGGGGACGGCCAGGAGGACGCGGAGCAGGGCGAGCCGGATGGCGACGGTGGAAATCCCGCAACAAGGGAGGGATCGAGGATGTCCCTCTCCGGGACCCAGCACCATTCCTCCGGACCGTACCCCTCCCACTCCATGAGGTACTGAAGGCCCCCCACCCAACGCCTCGAATCCAGGATGGAACGGACCGAGTACGCCGGGGCCCCCTCGATGTCCAGAGGAGGTGGAGGGACCTCCCGCACCTCAGACTCTTGGAGCAGACCAACCCCCACCGGCCTGAGGAGAGACACATGAAACGAGGAGTTAATACGGTAATCCCGGGGAAGTAATAACCTGTATGTGACCTCGTTTATCCTCCTCAGGACTTTAAACGGCCCCACAAACCACGGGCTCAGCTTCCGGCAGGGCAGTCGGAGGGGCAGATTCCGGGTCGAGAGCCAGACCCGATCCTCCGGTACGAAGACCGGGGCCTCACTGTGGTGGCGGTCAGCGTTGGCCTTCTGACGACGAACGGCGCGTTGGAGGTGAACGTGGGCAGCGTCCCAAGTCTCCTCTGTGCGCCGAAACCAGTCATCCACCACAGGAGCCTCGGTCTGGCTCTGGTGCCACGGTGCCAGAACCGGTTGGTAACCTAAAACACATTGGAAGGGGTTAGGATAGTGGAGGAGTGGCGTAGAGAGTTCTGGGTATATTCTGCCCATGGCAAGAACACTGACCACTCCCCCGGCCGGTCCTGGCAGTTGGTCCACAGGAACCTACCAACATCTTGATTAACCCTTTCCACCTGCCAATTACTCTCGGGGTGGAATCCAGAGGTCAGGCTGACCGAGACCCCCAGACGTTCCATGAACGCCTTCCAGACCCTAGACGTGAACTGGGGACCTCGGTCGGACACTATATACTCTGGTACCCCGTAGTGCCGGAAGACGTGAGTAAACAGGGCCTCCGCAGTTTGTAGGGCCGTGGGGAGACCGGGCAGAGGAAATAGGCGGCAGGACTTCGCTGGGAGGTGCCTAGGTGCCTTACTCTGGGCGCACACCGAGCAGGAGGAGACGTACACCCTAACATCCTTAGCCAAGGTAGGCCACCAGTATTTATCGGTCAAGCAGCGCACTGTACGAGGACGGTGACGTGTGTGCCCAGTAGATCAAACAATCACGGATAAGAGCAGGCACGTACCGCAGCCCAGCTGGACACTGAGGTGGAGATGGATCTGTGCGTAATGCCCGATCTACAGTGAGGGAACAAAGTATTTGATCCCCTGCTGATTTTGTACGTTTGCCCACTGACAAAGACATGATCAGTCTATAATTTTAATGGTAGGTTTATTAGAACATTGAGAGACAAAATAACAACCAAAAAATCCATGTCAAAAATGTTATAAATTGATTTGCATTTTAATGAGGGAAATAATTATTTGACCCCTCTGCAAAACATGACGTAGTACTTGGTGGCAAAACCCTTGTTGGCAATCACAAGAGGTCAGACGTTTCTTGTAGTTGGCCACCAGGTTTGCACACATCTCAGGAGGGATTTTGTTCCACTCCTCTTTGCAGATCTTCTCCAAGTCATTAAGGTTTCGAAGCTGACGTTTGGCGACTCAAACCTTCAGCTCCCTCCACAGATTTTCTATGGGATTAAGGTCTGGAGACTGGCTAAGCCACTCCAGGACCTTAATGTGCTTCTTCTTGAGCCACTCCTTTGTTGCCTTGGCCGTGTGTTTTGGGTCATTGTCATGCTGGAATACCCATCCACGACCCATTTTCAATGCCCTGGCTGAAGGAAGGAGGTTCTCACCCAAGATTTGACGGTACATGGCCCCGTCCATCGTCCCTTTGATGCGGTGAAGTTGTCCTGTCCCCTTAGCAGAAAAACACCCCCAAAGCATAATGTTTCCACCTCCATGTTTGACGGTGGGGATGGTGTTCTTGGGGTCATAGGCAGCATTCCTCCTCCTCCAAACACGACGAGTTGAGTTGATGCCAAAGAGCTCCATTTTGGTCTCATCTGACCACAACACTTTCACCCAGTTCTCCTCTGAATCATTCAGATGTTCATTGGCAAACTTCAGACGGCCCTGTATATGTGCTTTCTTGAGCAAGGGGGACCTTGCGGGCGCTGCAGGATTTCAGTCCTTCATGGAATAGTGTGTTACCAATTGTTTTCTTTGTGACTATGGTCCCAACTGCCTTGAGATCATTGACAAGATCCTCCCGTGTAGTTCTGGGCTGATTCCTCACCGTTCTCATGATCATTGCAACTCCACGAGGTGAGATCTTGCATGGAGCCCCAGGCCGAGGGAGATTGACAGTTCTTTTGTGTTTCTTACATTTGCAAATATTCGCACCAACTGTTGTCACCTTCTCACCAAGCTGCTTGGCGATGGTCTTGTAGCCCATTCCAGCCTTGTGTAGGTCTACAATCTTGTCCCTGACATCCTTGGAGAGCTCTTTGGTCTTGGCCATGGTTGAGAGTTTGGAATCTGATTGATTGATTGCTTCTGTAGACAGGTGTCTTTTATACAGGTAACAAGCTGAGATCAGGAGCACTCCCTTTAAGAGTGTGCTCCTAATCTCAGCTCGTTACCTGTATAAAAGACACCTGGGAGCCAGAAATCTTTCTGATTGAGAGGGGGTCAAATACTTAACTCCCTCATTAAAATGCAAATCAATTTATAACATTTTTGACATACGTTTTTCTGGATTTTGTTGTTGTTATTCTGTCTCTCACTGTTCAAATAAACCTACCATTAAAATTATAGACTGATAATTTCTTCATCAGTGGGCAAACGTACTAAATCAGCTTGGGATCAAATACTTTTTTCCCTCACTGTATATACCCCTGGCCCAGGGACTCGGTGACGTATGTCTCCATAGCCTCCGTTTCAGCCTGCGACAGGGGATACACATGACTCCTGGGAGGTACAGCGTCAACCCGAAGGTTTATCGCGCAATCCCCCTCCCGATGAGGTGGTAATTTAGTCGCCTGCGTCTTGGAAAACGCGAGCGCCAGATCATGGTATTCGGGGGGAATGCGCACGGTGGGGTTACCGTCTGGACTTTCCACCGTGGTTGCACCAACGGAAACACCTAGACACCTACCCAGGCACTCTCGCGACAACCCCGTAAGTACCCTCTGCGGCCATGAGAAATTGGGGTTGTGAAGGGCTAACCACGGGATACCTAATACTACAGGGTAAGCAGGAGATTCAATAATCAAAAAGGTGATCTGCTCAAAATGAGTCTCCTGGGTGATCATGGAGACAGGTACAGTAACCTCCTTAACTAACCCGGACCCTAATGGTCAACTATCAAGGGCTCTGATGGGGAGTAGAATGGCTAGGGGAACCAATGAAATGCCTTGACGGCGTGCAAATTCCCTGTCCATAAAGTTTCAGCTGCGCCTGAATCGACTAGCGCCTTACACTGGGGAACTACCATTTGATCGGGAAAGGAGATAGATAGGGTACAGTGCGCCACAAAGGGCTTTGAACAAGTGTGGGTGTTCGTTACCTGGGGTGATGCGTAAGTGCCCTGCCTACCGCCTCCAGACCCAAAAGAACGTTGACTGCAACGTGAGGTGTATTGTCCCTTCGTGCCACCAGAATGGCACTGTCGCTGTCCTCCTCCACTCTCTCGACTGGCGGCTCCACCCAGCTCCATCTGCTCGAGATCCGAGTCGTCCGGGTTGGGAACGGGCAGACACCTACCAGGACGTCCTCTGGCTGCCAGCAGATTGTCCAGCAGGATGACCATGTCCACCAGTTGGGAAAACGATAGCATGGCATCCCGGCAGGCTGGCTCCCGTCGAACGTCCTCCCGTAGGTGGCACCGGAAATGGTCGATCAGGGCCCTCTCGTTCCACCCGGACCCCGCTGCCAGCGTCCGGAACACCAGTGCGTAGTCCTGTGCGGTCCTCGTCCCCTGCCTCAGCTGGACCAGCCGCTCGCCCGCCTCTCGGCCCTCGGGCGGGTGATCGAAAACCGCCCGAAAAAGGTGAGCGAACTCCCCGTAGTCCTCCAAAGCATCTCCTCCTTCGTTCCACACTGCACTGGCCCACTCCAGGGCTCTCCCACAGAGGCAGGAAACGAGGACGGATACCTTCTCCCGCTCCAATGGCGCCGGCCTGATGCTGGAGAAATACAGCTCCAGTTGGAGAAGGAATCCTTTACAGCGTGCTGCCGTCCCATCAAATGCCGGTGGCCAGGATATCTGGATCCCTCTGGGTGTTGGGGTGTAGGTGGCTGGATCCGGTTGGCCAGCTGGTCTCGACAGATCGGGTCCTCTCCTCTCCAGGCGTTGGAAGACCTGAAGAACCTGATCCATCGCTTCCCTCAAGCTGGCCAGTATCGTGGAATGCTCCTGGACCCTTGCCACGACTCCAGGCATGCGGTCTTCTCCTGCTGACTCCATATCAGCGGGTGAGTGATTCTGTGGTGAATGATGGACGGAGTCAGGCACAGGAGTAAAATAACAGGATGCAGATTTATTCCTTCCAGACATACAATGCGCCTACAACGGCAATCGAAACAGGTACAGGGGAAACAATCCTCCCTGACCAAACATAGTCTCAGAAAATACAATAAATGTAATGACACAGAGGAAAAATCAACCCTTTTATGTAGGCAATACATAGGGTACTGTAAAATGTATTTTTGTTTTTCTTGGAATAGAAACACCATAATATAAAACAATTTAATTAAACTAAAATATCTGAAAATATAAAGGTCAGTATCAATTTCTTTTCATAAATAAACGGGAATAAATAATCTCAAGGTAATTTCATTGAAATTCTGTGGAAATAACGTTGATTCAACCAGTGTGTCTACAAATGTAATATGATTATTATTATTATTATTTTTACAAAGACAGAAAAATACACATGTAAAAGATGAGTTACATAAAGGAATATTAGTGGCAATATAGCCATAAATATAAACAATAAAGGATAATGTAATGTATTTGAACAGCCTAAAATCAAAAATATACATTGAGATGAAGTCCCCCCCTCATCTCTGCTAGGCTTCAAAAGCCCTGATTAATAAATATGTATTGTGACACTTTTGTTTACCAAAGACCCCACTTCTTCCCGCTAATAAAAACGACTCCACACAACAATATTGTCCATATAATCTGTGCGCACCTCAGACATTTCTGCCCAGTAGGTGGCTTTTGACTCCTGGTATCTTGAAGTGTTTGAAATAGTCTAATCGGTCTGCGTCAGCCTGCGCAGAATAGTAAGGTAGTAATCGTTAATTATTATTATTGCTACTACTGCATGAGGCTTTAAAACTGCCATAGCATAAAACTGCCACAGCAAGTTGATCCCTGCAATGTGAGGATTTATTTTGCAACCGTCTGCCAAATCCATCCATTACACACAGTTCTTCCTGTCAAGCACTTCTTCTTGAGGAGGATACAAAATAGTCCAGTATTGCAATGATTCACTGGAACAATCTGAAACTTTGCACACACACTGCTGCCATCTAGTGGCCAGAATTTAAATTGCGCCTAAACTGCAATATTATATTGTGGCCTTTCTCTTGCGTTTCAAAGATGATGAAAAAAACAAACATAGAAAACGCATGTTTTTTTGTTTGTATTATCCTTTACCAGATCTAATGTGTTATATTCTCCAACATTAATTTCACATTTCCACAAACTTCAAAGTGTTTCCTTTCAAATGGTATCAAGAATATGCATATCCTTGCTTCAGGTCCTGAGCTACAGGCAGTTAGATTTGGGTATGTCATATTTTTTTGTTTGTATTATCCTTTACCAGATCTAATGTGTTATATTCTCCTACATTAATTTCACATTTCCACAAACTTCAAAGTGTTTCCTTTCAAATGGTATCAAGAATATGCATATCCTTGCTTCAGGTCCTGAGCTACAGGCAGTTAGATTTGGGTATGTCATTTTAGGCGAAAATTGAAAAAAAGGGTCAGATCCTGAAGAGGTTAATAGATTGTTGTCTTCGGTGCTATTAAAAACCGAATAGCTTCCTTATGTTTCAGTAAAACATTGGCCAACACTTCAAAGATGAAACGAAGTGTCATCATGAAAGTTTATTATCTCTTAATTGTATTTCGGTGATTACATTTATTTTTTCATGTTATTGTGAACTGTAGGCTATAACAAGTTAAACCTTTCAATTGAAGGCCTATCACAAACCTCTTTTTGTAGGCGATTCTAGTAGGCTAATAAAGTCATGTTGTTCGCAGCATAAAGCAGCCTATTATCTCTGAAGTTCATTCATTTATTGGTGATGGAGAATTTAATTGTATGTTTCGGCTACTGTTAAAGTGCTCAGATAGGCTACTTCTCTGCCGAGCATGTGAGATAACTAGTCTTACTGGTAAGTCTAAGCGATTCCTTTATGATATCACATTACCTCCCTACATTGATTCTGTTGATGGAAAACCGTTGTTTACTGCTTGTGTATTGCACACATTTATTTCTTCATTAAATTCTAGCTAACATTTAATTCTAGCTCACATTCAAGGATGGCTGTATATTTCCTCCAGCAGTGAAGTGTAGGCCTATGACTACATAGCCTTGTGACACTGTCCTACTGGACTCTGTGCCAGTCCCTACTTAAATGTAATGGAGTTCTATGGTATGTTGGAATCTCGTTATTCTTCCTGCAGATGGCAGTATTGTATCATGACCTGTGGGCCTACTTGTTTCCTTTCTCCACTCAAATCTAAATCTAGGCTTTTCAAATATATTCCATTCTTTTTTTCTCTTGTTTATATTATGGCTATATTCCCACTAATATTCCTTTAGGTACCGGTAATCAAGATTTTACATGTGTATTTTTCTGTCTTTATAATCATAATCATAATATTTAGTTTGTAGAGTGCATTTCCCACGCTCAATGCACATGTAAAGCTTGTTGATGCTTGCTTCTGTGAGCAAATCATTTGACCACTGCAGTTTGAGAGTATTTATTCCCTTTTATTTATTAAAATAAGCTGATACTGGCCTTTATTATGAGATGTATTTATAATATTTTAGTTTAATTAAATTGATTTATATTATGGTGCTTCTATTCCAAGAAAAAAGTAAATTTTACAGTAGCCTATGTTTTGCCTACATAAAACATTTGACGTTTTTCGAAATAGAAACTACATATCCTAATGTTAGAAAGTAGAATATAAACTAGATATAGGCTACTGTGGGTGGGTAAACAATTACAACCAAATAGGCCTAATTAAAAGAATAGTGATAAAGGAAACAAAAAATACTAGGCAGAGCTTGTGGCTGAGCAGTACCAGAGCGAAATTGGAGTGGGAGAGAATTACACTCTGCTCCTCGCTCCACACTCACCCAGTTACATGCTCTGTCATTCAAAAGCAGCCCTGCTAAGCTATCAATGAACGTCAATGAATAGTCATATAAATGGATAGAATCAGTGAATGAACACTTTTGTTAAAGCAAAGTTTGGTGTCTCAATAAGTAACAAGTTCAAATGTTCTTTACTGTGGCTGTTTTTCAATGCATTACCTTATCTTTCTATTATATGACATAACAAGGTGACTAACTTCACTTCGGATGAAGGGGAGATTGGCGTCTCAATAAGTAACAAGTTCAAACTTTCTCTCGTCATTGTAGTCCTGATGTCCATAAGCCATTTGGCCATAATGACCATTGTTGTGTTTGGAGGAAAAAGGGGAACGCTTGCAAGCCGAAGAACACCATCCCAACCGTGAAGCACGTGGGTGGCAGCATCATGTTGTGGGGGTGCTTTGCTGCAGGAGGGACTGGTGCACTTCACAAAATAGATGGCATCACGAGGAAGGAAAATTATGTGGATATATTGAAGCTACATCTCAAGACATCAGTCAGGAAATTAAAGCTTGGTCGCAAATGGGTCTTCCAAATGGACAATGACCCCAAGCATACTTCCAAAGTTGTGGCAAAATGGCTTAAGGACAACAAAGTCAAGGTATTGGAGTGGCCATCACAAAGCCCTGACCTCAATCCTATAGAACATTTGTGGGCAGAACTGAAAAAGCGTGTCCGAGCAAGGAGGCCTACAAACCTGACTCAGTTACACCAGCTCTGTCAGGAGGAATGGGCCAAAATTCACCCAACTTATTGTGGGAAGCTTGTGGAAGGCTACGCGAAACATTTGACCCAAGATAAACAATTTAAAGGCAATGCTACCAAATACTAATTGAGTGTATGTAAACTTCTGACCCACTGGGAATGTGATGAAAGAAATAAAAGCTGAAATAAATCATTCTCTCTACTATTATTCTGACATTTCACATTCTTAAAATAAAGTGGTGATCCTAACTGACCTAAGACAGGGAATTTTTACTAGGATTAAATGTCAGGAATTGTGAAAAACTGAGTTTAAATGTATTTGGCTAAGGTGTATTTAAACTTCCAACTTCAACTGTAGGTAAAGAAAGGTTGCCACATTTGGTAGAATTTGTCAGAAGAACCCCGTAGGGTATATTTTATCTTCTCCAATTCATTAAAGTTTAAGACATCTTTAATCCACACAAAATGAGTGGGAGGAGAGGGCGATTTCCACAGAAGTAAAATCAACCTTCTTGCCAACAAACTCACAAAGGCCTCAAAGTCAAATGTGTATTTTGGTAGTGTTATAGTATCAGGTATTACCCCAAATAATGATGTCATGGCAGTAGGAGCAAAAGGCACTTGTAACACTTTAGATATGGTATCAAATATGGCAGACCAATAGTTATGTAGAGAAGAGTAGGACCAAAACATATGTATTAACAAACAGGGTCGACATCAGGATAGATCTTAGAAAGCCTGAGTTTAGTCCAGTGAGTGCGGTGTAGGATCTTGCATTGGATCAAACCATGTTTGGCACAAATAGAAGAGGAGTGGGCACGGTACAGAATATCTTCCCATGTGTCATCAGTAAACTCATCACCTAGATCCTGTTCCCATAATGTTTTAATAGCTGTGAATGAGGGATTGTGAAGAGAGTACATTTGATCATAGCTATAAGAAATAATACCTTCTACTGTTGGGGATGGTGTGAAAAATGCATCAGTGTGAGGGCACACAGGAAGAGTGGGGAATTGAGAGGTCATGTCATGGACAAAGCTTCGCACTTGTAGTCCAGTGTAGCTCAGTTGGTAGAGCATGGCGTTTACAACGCCAGGGTTGTGGGTTCGTTTCCCACAGGGGACCAGTATAAAAAAATTTTTTTATGTATGCACTCACTAACTGTAAGTCGCTCTGGATAAGAGCATCTGCTAAATGACTAAAATGTAAATGTAAAATATCTAAAGAAATGGCTATTCGGAAGGTGGAATTTAGCTGAGAGTTATTGGAACATGGGCAAACCGTCTATATACAAATCATTGAATGATTTGATGCCAAGGCTGAACCATGTGGAGAAGGTTCCATCTACTAGGGATGGATGGAAAATGTGATTTCGGAGTAGATGGGCCCTTAATGAATATGTTTGCAAACCAAAGTGATGTCTAAACTGGTTCCATATCTGAGAGTGGTTTTTACTAAAATGTTTTTGGTATAACTTGAATTAGCAGAATGAATAGGGGAATATGCCAAAGCAGCCAGTGAGGATGGCATACATGAAGAAGATTCTATCTTCAACCATGCTGGAATGATATGTGGGGTATCTGTACGAATCCAGTACTGAATTACACAGAAGTTGGCAGCCCAATAATAGAACTGGAAATTAGGTAGGGCAATGCCCCCTTGCGGATCCTTGGATTTTTTAAATTCAATATGAAGTTTGAGATAATCCCATCGAGTTTGTGGAAAAAAGATTTGGGAATAAAAAAGGGTATACATTGAAAGAGTTAGGAGAATTTAGGTTGGGTATTCATTTTAACATAATTAATTCAACCAGCTAATGATAGGGGGAGTACTGACCATCGTTCAAAATCTTTCTCCACCAGAGTAAGGAGAGGAGTAAAATTAGCCTTAAAAAGGTTATCAAATTTGTCCGTGACATGTACCCCCAAGTATGTCAATTTGTTGAGAACTACTCTGAAAGGCAATGTGTGTAATGGGTAGTTACGAGCTGCAGCATTTAAAGGGAAAACATTGGACACCCCTGTCTAGTGCCTCTGAAGAGAGGGAAATAGTCTGAGTGGGTGTTATTCGTTCTGACAGATGCAAGTGGATAAGTGTATAGTAACTTAATCCAAGCAATGAATTTTTTGCAGAAGACAGATTTTTCTAAGGTATGAAAAAGGTAGCCCCACTCCACTCTATCAAAAATCTTCTCTGCATCTAGCGAGATTAGAATCTCTGGGAGCTTTGAGATATAAGGATTATACATAACATTAAAGAGACGTCTGATATTTGAAAAATAATGTCTATTTTTTATAAAACCTGGTCAGAGGAAATAGATGGTAAGACCGACTCCAAACGCATAGCTAATATTTTAGCCAAGAGCTTAACATCCACATCGAGCAGTGAGATTGAGCGATAGGACCCGCAGGAGAGAGGGTCTTTATTCCTTTTCAATACCAATGAAATGAAGGCCTGTGTTAAGGATAGAGGGAGAGAGATTGATTCAAAGGATTCAATAAATATATTAATCAAGAGCGGGGCTAATTTATCCTGAAACGTCTTATAAAATTATATTGGGTACCCATCTGGTCCAGGACATTTACCACCTTGCATTGCATGTGCCGCCTCTGAAATCTCTTCCATGGTGATAGGTTCCTCCAATTGAAGCTTGGAGACTGAATCAATTGTTAGGACAGTTAGAGTATAATTTTTTTTATCAAGAGCAGAGGGGTCAGCAGATTGTTCTGAAGTGTATAAAGAGGCATATAAGTCCTTAAACTGGTCATTTATTAGCTGGGGATCTATTGTTGCACCTGTACTCATAGTGAGTATGTCGCGACTTAAGCCGCAGTTCCTCAATTTGGCCTGTTGACAAGGTATTGAATTCAGATTGTAAAGAGAATTGATCCCTGTACACATTTGGGGATGGTGAGGTAGCGTAAGTATTGTCTAAATGTAAAATACGAGTTGTCAGTTCAGAGAGTCTCGTTTTCCTATTTTTTCTTTCAAAACTAGTGTATGAAATTATTTTACCTCTAATGTAGGCCTTAAAAGTCTCCCACAGACCAGATGCTGAAACATCGGGGGTGTCGTTAATAGCTATAAAAACATCAATCTGAGCAGTCAGAAAGTTGACAAAACTTTCATCAGACAGTAAGTGCGTGTTAAAATGCAGAGGTACATGAGGCTCAGTCCCACCACCAACTGATAGCTCTAAAGTCAGAGTGGTGTGATCAGATATGACACTGGAATTGTATGAGCATGAGAGTACAGAGGAAAGAAGTCTGTTGTCTAAGAAGAAGTAGTCAATGCGGGTATAAGCGTGATGGACATGGGAGAAAAATGACTATTCCCTACTGAATTGAAAAACCGCCAGAGGTCTGTAACGGCAAACTCTTCAAGAAAAGTTTGGATAACCTTAGCAGACTTAGAAGGTGTGCTAATTTTGTTGTTGGAACGATCCAAAGTAGGATTAGGCCAGCAATTAAAATCGCCTCCCAAGTGTGAGGTCATATCTGGAAGTGAAGACAGAAAGGCACGGAAAATAAATTTGTCATCCCAATTTGGCGCATAGACATTGGCAAGGATCAATGGAGTATTATAGATTCTGCCAGCGACAATAATATATCTGCCATTGGCATCTCAAATAACATTTGAAGACACAAAGGGCACCGATTTGTGTATCAGAATTGCAGCTCCCCTCGATTTATTTTGAAAGTGGAGTGATATAGTTGGCCTACCCAGCCTTTTTTGCAATGTAAAGTGATCTGAAACTCTCAAATGGGTCTCTTGTAAGAAAGCAATCTGTGTGCCCGATGTTGAAGATGATGAAGTACTCTACTACGTTTGACTGGCTGGTTCAAACATTTACAGTTCCAACTAGAAAATGTAAGTATACTCCCAGTCGACTGCCCTATTAAATTAGGTTGTTGAGTCATCCTTTGGAAAAAGAGGAAATGAGTGTAGCCTTTTAAATGTAAGTGGAAGACTGAACCTGACATACGAGAAAAATAATAATAATAATAATAATAATAAACTCTTACCAAGTGGAGCATTGTGACAATTATATTATAAAAGAGAAAATTAAATATATATTTTTTTGATTGAAAGCACAGTTTACCAATAGTGCCAAGTAACGTGACAACAGGGTGTTAAATCAAATAATATAGGCAGCATGACAGCTTATGGCCTCGACAATATAAAAGAGAACCTGTTCCACAAGCCTACAAAGAAAACACTGACAAAATACCAAAAAATATACACTACTGGTCAAAAGTTTTATAACACCTACTCATTCAAGGGTTTTTCTTTATTTTTACTATTTTCTACATTGTAGAATAAAGTGAAGACATCAAACTATGAAATAACACATATGGAATCATGTAGTAACCAAAAAAGTGTTAAACAAATCAAAATATATTTTATTTGAGATTCTTCAAATATAAACAATTTGCCTTGATGACAACTTTGCACACTCTTGGCATTCTCTGGATCTTCCATTCCTGTGGCAGTCCTCGTGAGAGCCAGTTTCATCATAGCGCTTGATGGTTTTTGCCACTGCACTTGAAGAAACTTTCAAAGTTCTTGAAATGTTCCGTATTGACTGACGTTCATGTCTTAAAGTAATGATGGACTGTCGTTTCTCTTTACTTATTTGAGCTGTTCTTGCCATAATACGGACTTGGTCTTTTACAAATAGGGCTATCTTCTGTATACCCCCCCTACCTTATCACAACACAACTGATTGGCTCAAATGCATTAAGAAGGATAGAAATTCCACAAATTAACCTTTAAGAAGGCACACCTGTTAATTGAAATGCATTCCAGGTGACTACCTCATGAAGCTGGTTGAAAGAATGCCAAGAGTGTGCAAAGCTGTCATCAAGGCAAAGGTTGGCTATTTGAAGAATCTCAAATATAAAATATATTTTGATTTGTTTAACACTTTTTTGGCTACTACATGATTCCATATGTGTTATTTCATAGTTTTGATGTCTTCACTATTATGTAGAAAATAGTAAAAAATTAAGAAAAACCCTTGAATGAGTATGTCACGGTTAACTAAGCCAGAACCCAGAAGCAGACCAGGACACGGTACGTGAGACAAGGTGAGTGTTTATTTATAGAGTCCGAGTGAAGCTGAATAATCCAGGGAACAGAGCGGGTGGCGTGGATGGGTTGTTGAGGGTGCAGTGGTTGGTCCGGTACTGGCTCGGCAGCCGCCGACCATCAGGCAGAGGTTGGGTGAAGGTTCCGGGTGAGAGACTGCAGACAGAACAAAACGGAGGTGAGTACACAGCAAATCAACAAGGTGCAAAACAACAAAACTAACGCTAGAACTCAAAGGCTGATACGCTGACAAACATACTGTTCATGGCTAACGATCCGGCAGGAACTGGATGTTGGCCCAGAGCCTAAGAAGGGTGATGATCAGGACCAGGTGTGCAGATTGCTGATGGGATGCAGGTGCGGAAAACCAGAGCGCTCCCCGGAGCGTTCCCGAACCCTCGGGAAACTGGAGAATACGAGCAGGAACACTAGTCACCAGACAGGACCCGACTCAGACAGCCGGGATCGTCACAGTACCCCCCCTCCGACTGAACGCCACCGGGCGGACTTCCCGGAGCGCCAGGATGGAGGCGGTAGAAGTCACTGATGAGGTCTGCGTCTAGGACCTGTCGCCGCGGAATCCAACTCCTCTCCTCAGGGCCATACCCCTCCCAGTCCACGAGATACTGGAAACCCCGGCCCCGCCGTCTGGAATCCATGATGCGACGCACCGTGTAGGCAGGACCACCTCCGATCATCCGAGGAGGAGGAGGAGGAGGCGGAGGAGGCAACAGAGGACTGAGGAAGACAGGCTTGAGGCAGGAGACATGAAAGGTGGGATGGACTCTGAGCGTCCTCGGTAGTTTGAGTCGAACTGCCACTGGATTGATCACCTTCTCCACCACAAACGGACCAATGAACTTCGGTAACAACTTCCTAGACTCAGTCCGTAACGGAAGATCCCGTGTGGCCAACCAAACCCTATCTCCGATGGTATAGGTGGGAGCGGGAATCCGGCGACGATTCGCCTGGAGCTGATACCGGTCCGAAACTCTAAGGAGTGCCTTTCTGGCCCGATGCCAGGTCCGGTGGCAACGCCGAATATGGGCCTGAACAGAAGGCACTGAGAGCTCCTTCTCCTGAGAAGGAAACAGGGGAGGTTGGTAGCCATACAGGCACTGGAAGGGAGACATCCCAGTGGCAGATGTAGGAAGAGTATTGTGGGCATACTCAACCCAAGGCAACTGAGAAACCCAGGAGGTGGGGTTGGAAGAGACCAGACAGCGTAGCGTTGATTCCATCTTCTGGTTGGCTCTCTCCGCCTGACCATTGGATTGGGGGTGAAAACCAGATGTGAGACTGACCGTAGCTCCAATGGCCAAACAGAAGGACTTCCAGACAGCAGAGGTAAACTGAGGGCCACGGTCGGAAACGATATCACTGGGCAAACCGTGGACCCTGAAAACCTCCCTAACCAGGATCTCGGACGTCTCCGAGGCAGAGGGAAGCTTGGCAATTGGCACAAAGTGGGCGAACTTGCTGAATCTGTCCACGATAGTCAGAACGACCGTGTTCCCCTCAGAGGCGGGCAACCCCGTGACGAAGTCCAGGGCCAGATGCGACCATGGTCGCCGGGGAATAGGAAGGGGGTGAAGTAGTCCAGAGCTGGGCCGATTGGTACTCTTATTCTGCGCACACACTGGACAGGCAGCAACAAAACCCCGAGTATCTCGGCCATGGCAGGCCACCAAAAACGTCTGCGAAGAAACGCCATAGTCCGAGCCACGCCAGGGTGACAAGCCATCTTGCTTGCGTGGGACCATTTGAGGACAGCAGGACGAACCGACTCAGGCACAAACAACCGACCGGGTGGACCGTTACCGGGACCGGGCTGAGTCCGAAGGGCCGCCAGCACCTCTTCCTCAATCTTCCACATAACTGCTCCCACGACGCAGTTCCGGGGGAGGATTGTCTCGGTCTTGGACCCACTCTCCTCCGTCTTGGAGAACATCCGGGACAAGGCGTCCGCCTTGCCGTTCTTAGATCCAGGTCGGAACGTCAGGGCAAACTTGAATCGTCCGAAAAACAACGCCCACCTGGCCTGGACGGGAGTTGAGACGTTTAGCCGATTGCACGTAAGCAAGATTCTTGTGGTCCGTCCAGACAATAAACGGTTGCTCCGCCCCTCCAACCAGTGGCGCCACTCCTCCAAGGCAAGTTTCACCGCGAGAAGCTCCCGGTTACCCACATCGTAATTCCTCTCCGCAGGCGAAAGGCGACGAGAGTAGTAGGCGCAGGGATGGAGTTTACTGTCCGTGGAGCATCGCTGCGACAGGATGGCGCCAACTCCCACATCAGACGCGTCCACTTCAACGACGAACTGACGGGCCGTGTCCGGTTGAGAGAGAATCGGTGCGTTGGTGAATCGCCTCTTCAAATCCAGAAACGCTCGATCCGCCTCCGGATTCCACTTGAAGGTCCTGATGCTGGAAGTCAAGGCAGTTAACGGAGCGGCCACACGGCTGTAATCCCGGATGAATCTGCGGTAGAAATTCGCAAACCCCAAAAATCTCTGGAGCTGCAATCTCGTACCGGGCTGGGCCCATTCCAGAACCGCTCTAACCTTCTCCTGGTCCATCCTAATCTCTCCCCTGGAGATGATGTACCCGAGAAAGGATGTCGTGTGGGCGTGAAACTCGCACTTCTCGGCCTTCACGAACAGGCGATTCTCCAACAATCGCTGCAGCACCTGCCGGACATGCTGGACGTGGTCGGAAGGTTCCTTCGAGAAGATCAGAATGTCATCCAGGTAAACAAACACAAAGAGACCGATCATATCTCTCAGGACGTCGTTCACCATACTCTGGAATACCGCTGGAGCATTGGTCAGTCCAAACGGCATCACCTGATACTCGAAGTGACCCATCGGTGTATTGAAACCCGTCAACCACTCGTCCCCCTCTCTGATCCGGACCAGGTGATACGCATTGCGTAGGTCTAGCTTGGTGAACACCGTAGCACCCTGTAAGGAGTCGAAGGCAGAACTCATCAAGGGCAGGGGATACTTGTTCTTGATCGTGATGTCATTCAACCCCCGATAATCAATACACGGTCGAAGAGAGCCATCCTTCTTACCCACAAAGAAGAATCCTGCCCCCCAGGGGTGATGACGAGGGCGAACGAGACCAGCAGCTAGGGACTCCTTGATGTAGGTCTCCAACGCCTCACGTTCAGGTCGGGAGATACTGTATAACCTTCCCTTGGGGTAGACAGCTCCAGGGACCAGGTTGATGGCACAATCATAGGGTCGGTGGGGAGGGAGTGACAGAGCCTTCTGCTTACTGAAAACTTCCCCCAAATCGTGATATGTCTCGGGAACCAGGGACAAATCTGGGGGTTTAGCCTCAATCACCTGACTGGGAACCGAATGGGGGCAGGCAGTCTTGAGACAGTTAGCATGACAATCAAGGCTCCAACTTCGTTACCTTGCCCGTCACCCAATCGAACG
The DNA here is from genome assembly GCF_020615455.1 of Coregonus clupeaformis. Lineage (NCBI taxonomy): Eukaryota > Metazoa > Chordata > Actinopteri > Salmoniformes > Salmonidae > Coregonus > Coregonus clupeaformis. The sequence continues at coordinate 44,441,722 of NC_059192.1, read as the reverse complement.
TGGGATTGTGTTCCTTCAGCCAGGGGTATCCAAGGACCAGAGGAACATGGGAAGACGGCAGAATGAAGAATGAAATCATCTCAGAATGATTCCCCCGACAACCGCATCTTAACCGGTTCAGTCCTCATCGTGATACGTGCCAGACTACTGCCGTTCAGAGTGGTCGCTTCAATGGCTTCCGGCAATTGCTCCTTGGAAAGCCCCAGCTGTTCCACCAACTCGGCATCAAGAAAGCTTCCATCGGCACCTGAATCGATAAAAGCGTTAAGCGCTAAGCTCTGATTCCTGTTCACAAGGGTAGCCGGGAAACGGGGTCTGACAGAGGTACTGAGAGGTTGAAACTGGCTCGCTAAAAGTCCTCCCAACTTTAGCGAGCCGGGCAGTTTGACGACCGCCGGGAACAGGTGGAGAGGTAATGTCCCGAGCTACCACAGTAGAGGCAGCAGTTGGTCTGACGTCTCTGTTGACGCTCCTCCTTGGTTAACCCGTGCCGCCCCACTTGCATGGGTTCAGAATCGGGAGAGAGGACCTCTCCACTAATCCATTGTGGAGGAGAATGATCGACGTGTTCTGGTCCACCACCCGACCCGACTGGGAACTGAGAAGCTGATCGGTTGGACGGAACCCATTGCTTCTCCCTCCTTCGCTCTCGGACTCGATTATCCACCCGAATAGACAAAGCTACCAAGCTGTCCAGGTCACTAGGCTCCGGATAGGAGATCAACTCATCCTTGAGCTGCTCCGACAGACCCTGGTAAAGGGCCGCTTGCAGAGACTCCTCGTTCCACCCACTCTCCACAGCCAACGTCTTGAACTCGATCACGAAGTCGGCCACGCTGCGAGTTCCTTGGCGAAGCGAAAACAGGCGCCTAGCTGCGTCCCTCCCTCGGACGGAATGGTCGAAGAGCTTCCTCATCTCGGCCGCGAACCCCTGGTATGAAGCCATGCAGGGATCCTGTCGTTCCCAAACGGCTGAAGCCCACTCCAGCGCTCGACCACGCAGCAACTCAATCACAAAGGCTATCCTAGCCTTGTCTGTGGCATAAGAGTAGGGCTGTAGATCGAACACTAGTCCACACTGCATAAGGAAGGAACGGCATCTTCCCAGCTCTCCCTCATACTTATCCGGCGTCGGAACCTTGGGCTCACGGATGGACACAGCTTCAGAAGCGGCAGGCGAGATGGGTGAAACCGGTAGTGGATCCTCCACCGGACACTTGCGTTGGTTCTGGACCTCCGTCAGACCGGTAGAAAGGTTCCGAACTGACAACGCGATCTCCTGTAGTACCGTGCTATGATAGCCCAACATCTTCTCCTGCTGGGTAATAGCATGGCGAACAGAGTCCAGGTCCGCTGGGTTCATTACTGGCCGGATCGTTCTGTCACGGTTAACTAAGCCAGAACCCAGAAGCAGACCAGGACACGGTACGTGAGACAAGGTGAGTGTTTATTTATAGAGTCCGAGTGAAGCTGAATAATCCAGGGAACAGAGCGGGTGGCGTGGATGGGTTGTTGAGGGTGCAGTGGTTGGTCCGGTACTGGCTCGGCAGCCGCCGACCATCAGGCAGAGGTTGGGTGAAGGTTCCGGGGTGAGAGACTGCAGACAGAACAAAACGGAGGTGAGTACACAGCAAATCAACAAGGTGCAAAACAACAAAACTAACGCTAGAACTCAAAGGCTGATACGCTGACAAACATACTGTTCATGGCTAACGATCCGGCAGGAACTGGATGTTGGCCCAGAGCCTAAGAAGGGTGATGATCAGGACCAGGTGTGCAGATTGCTGATGGGATGCAGGTGCGGAAAACCAGAGCGCTCCCCGGAGCGTTCCCGAACCCTCGGGAAACTGGAGAATACGAGCAGGAACACTAGTCACCAGACAGGACCCGACTCAGACAGCCGGGATCGTCACAGAGTAGGTGTTCTAAAACTTTTGACCGGTAGTGTATATATATATTATATGAATAGATGATTACTATTTCAGCCAACAATGAGGAAAATGTACATATAATGCAAATACAAAGCAGGAGGCACTGTACTAGGCTACATGTGTCGGGCCTTACCTATCAAACACTGCACTGCAGATTTCCATCTCGTTGCTCCGGTCAGTCTGGTGGAGCAGTTTCCTTCAAGTTCTTGTTGATAAAGTCAATTGCAGCGGCCGGGTCGTTGAACTTGTGAAGAGCTCCGCTTGGTAGTGTGATCCTGAGCTCGGCTGGGAAGAAGAGGCCAAACTTGACTCCCGGACAGGTGTGCAGAAGCCGCTTTGTGTTACCAAAAGCCACTCGTCTCTTGGCCACGGAGGCAGTGAAGTCTGGGAAAATGGACAGTCTCTTGCCTCGGTACGGTAAGGATGATGCTTCTCCAGCACAGGATCTGGTCCCGGACGTGGTTGTAATGCACTCTAATGACGAAGGGCAGTGAGGGGTCACCCTCTCTGGGTCTAGCTCGCAGTGACCTTTGGGCACGGTCTAAGAGGGGGTTTTCTTCAAGGTTAAGCATGTCCTGCAATAGTTGTGAATCAAAGTCTGTTGGGCGGGGCCCCAGCAGACCTTCAGCAATGCCCACCAGGCGTATGTTGTGGCGGCATTGATGTCCTTCTAGGTCCTCGCATTTTTCTTTAAGCGCTTTAACATCAGATGAGAGCGAATTAACTGTGGCCTCAAGGGGGGTTAGGTCATCACTGTAAGACACAGCAGAGCGCTCTAGTTCAACAATGGTAGTGCCCTGTGTAGTCACTGTTGCCTGTAGTGCAGCTGCAGATGATTTCAGTTCTTCCTTAATTAAGGACATTTCTGAGCAGAGAGTTGTGGAGAGTGTCAATTTTCGTGTGAAGTTTATCATATATGTCTCTTTTCAGCCCATCCAAAGTTTTTGTGAACTTCCTCAAACTAAGGGCAGTATCCTGGCCATTGCTGTCCTCCTCCCGCCCTGGCGAGTTGCTTGGCGCGGTTGCTCACCCAGGCAAGCCTGGGGCTTTAATGGGGCCTCCTTTGGCAGGGTCTCTTTTAGAGTGAGTGTCTCTTTTATCGGCCATTTACAGGATTTGTGTAACAGTGAAGAGTCAGATTATGTTTCGGAAATGAAGCTCAGCAATAGAATTCAAGTTGTAGACTAGACTGAGGTTTTAAATAACAGAAATATGACCGTTTACTGTGCTAGCTTGCTGATGAAAGTTTGTTAACTGAATGCGGGCTTCTTATGTCAAGTCGCGTTTACAGCGATTATATCCCTTTTTTCACTGTTATGAAGAGAAAAACCTTGTTTCGGACATTCTGCTGACCAAGGCAACCGAAACTGTGTCAGGAGCAGACAAATAGGCCCACCTCTCCAGTTGGTAAATCGTTCAGGAAAATCCAAGGCTTTGCTGCAGCCTACTTTAGCAATCTTCCATTCAGTAATTCACTGCCATTATTACCGTTCAGAAGAGCAATGAGATATGTCAACAATACTTAGTAAAGCTCCGGGAAACGTGTGTTACATCGTTCGTGCCCCTGGAAATCCCTGTTTTAACCTTTTAAATGTAATGGCAAAATGTAGATTTCCGCCTAAATAGACATCCCCAAAAGTAACTGCTGTTCATGTGTAATTACAGGAGTCTCACATGCAAAAACGTGGTATATTTGGAAAGAAGACATCTGGGAGATTGAGGAAATGATCAGAAGATAGATAGGAGTTACATAGTTCAGAATACACAAGATCAAGCACACACAAAATAACCGATTCTTTGTTTTTTTATTTTGAAAGTCCTTTCATTGACAAGCTATAAGTTAATTATTGATGACTAGAGCTGGAAACACATCAGATGGCTTCCACAACATGTGAACAATATCAGAAAAAAAATGGGATTGATAGACCTAACAACTAGAAATGGGCAGATGTTTTAGTAAGTGGTGTCAGGTGAGGTCACGGGACTTTTCAAAGTGTCCCTAAAACTCTCCATAGTGGCATATGTCTGTAAATTAGATAATTCCAGTGCTATTACATATTTTCAATCCCTAAATATTTGTTCAGTATAAAAACAATTTCTACCATATCAACTTCACTCAAACATTGTGGTGGTGTTATGGGGTATCCAGGGTATATTCAGTGTCCTTTCAACCTCTCCAAAGTGTCCGAATGTGGTAATTGCACTGTTTTTGCACACTGGATGTGCCTCTTGCTTTGTCCCACCCAGGTCAACTGCATATCCATGGAAAGCTTATCTCATTGGCCTCAAGACTGTCAAGGTGCCATAGTAGCCAATCCCCTGTGTAATGAATGCAGGCAACATCATATTTTTTATACGCAAAGATATAGTCACTCCGTGGACATCCTATGTTGCCATTAAGTCATACATCATCAGATAACATTTGCAATAGGCTAACTTTGTTCCTACCAACCTAAGGATTAATGTAACTATAGCTCAAACACAGACCAAATCGAAGCTTACCTTGTAAGATGTTTGCTGTTTGGTGAAAACATTGTGTAAAATAAAAATGTTGACTCATTAACGGTAGGTCACAGGCAGACAAATAAGAAATCCTCATGATCTGTGGAGTCCCGGCTTTTGGTGTGTATCAATGTATTCCGTGTTTATGTCGTTTATGCTTCACAACACTAACCGAAACGTAGGTAGCAGCCATCTTGAAATGAGGTCATCGGCTCGGCCTGCTCTTATAAATTTGTATGCCCATATATGGTAGTAGGTAACACCAAAGATTTGAAGGCACCGATCAATAGCCAAGATACCCAGCTTTCCGCAGACACCCTGCTTTTGCATATAGGGGCTACTGTTCTCATACCAGACTGAATTGAATAAAAAAAATCAATTAGGGTCCCCAAATATGGGGACTTTAATAATATCCAGTGGACAGCAGGGCCAGCCAGGGCCACGTCACTGAGGGCACAGCTGGGGATCTGGGAACTGTGTGGTGGGATGGGGTGGTGTGGGGAATGCACAGGAGATTACTACTCTAGTGTGTTAGCAGTGCTGAGAAAGTCTGACAGCATTGCCATGGACAGGTGTCTGTCCTCTCTGTCTCTCTCTACCCATTTCTCTCTGACTTGCTTGTTCTTTCTCCATCTCTCTTTCCTTCACTCTCACTCTTACTGGTGGTTTTAAAGGATGTACAGAGGTCATGTCAACACAGCTGTAAGGAGATATTAAACACATTGCATAGAAACCCTGCATATTTGGTAAAACATGTATGTTAAAGTAAAAGCTGTGACGTGCTTTTCTCTGGTGGTGAAGAGGCACAATAACATGCTGGTACAGTACAGTACAGTACAGTATTGAGACTGCTCTCAAGGGGGATGTCACTTATTCATCAGCAGCAGTGGGTTTGACTTGAGGTTAACAGGCAGGGCACAAGACTATAATAATATAATGTAATATGCCATTTAGCAGACACTTTTATCCAAAGCGACTTACAGTCATGCGTGCATACATTTTTGTGTATGGGTGGTCCCGGGGATCGAACCCACTACCCTGGCGTTACAAGCGCCGTGCTCTACCAGCTGAGCTACAGAGGACCACTAGGGTTGGGTATATCTTGTGGTGGGACTCGGCACAGCTTACAATAATATATGACCAGCCACAGCAAGAAAATAATACATTTGTTTTCTTGTTTTATAGAAGTATATGCAATAGTCATATAAATCAGAAAAATCTCTATTTATATTTGGCGCCAGTAACTGCAAAGCGCATTGATTAACAATAAAAAGTGGACACACTGGTCATAATACACAGTGGGTCATTACATGTCCTTCCGGAAAGCCATGACACCCACCATCTCCGATTGTTCTGAAATAATTTCTGTAGTTCGAAACAGGTAAGATAAGCATTCCTCAAACATTATTTTGTTGAAATTTAATTTGATCTCTGAGAACTTCAGCTAATTGATTGCACCCAAATTGTCCCTTTTAATTGATACGATTCACATAATATTCAACAAAATAGTACCCAACATCCAATTTGGACCCAACATCTTCCTATCATTGAGTAAGACATGAGGGTTCCAATAAAATGGTCAAAAGCCACCCACGGACACCCCACACCCATCCCACCCCAACAACCAGCAAACAGTATCTGTGTGATGAGTATGATAGAAGGAGTCAGGCGCAGGAGGGTAATCACCGAATGCAGAGTTTATTCCGTCGTACACAAATAGCGCTGGATAGCGACAAACGAAACAGGCACAGGGGAAAATCTACCCTGGCAATACAAGGTAACGGTAGCTCCAACAATAACAGGCACAGGGGAAATATCTACCCCAGCAATAACAAGATACGAGTAGCTCCACCGAGCTACACTACTCTCACAATTAAACAATCACCCACAAGGACAAGGGGGGCAGAGGGAACACTTATACACGGACTAATGAGGGGATAAGAACCAGGTGTGTGTGATTGACAAGACAAGACAAATGGAATGATGAATAATGGAGCGGCAGTGGCTAGTAAGCCGGTGACAACGAATGCCGAAGCCTGCCCGAACAAGGAGGGGAGGCAGCCTCAGCGTAAGTCGTGAAGTACCCCCCCAGCAGCGCCTTTGGGACGGCCAGGAGGACGCGGAGCAGGGCGAGCCGAATGGCGACGGTGGAAATCCCGCAACAGGGAGGGATCGAGGATATCCCTCACCGGGACCCAGCACCGTTCCTCCGGACCATACCCCTCCCACTCCTCGAGGTACTGAAGGCCCCCCACCCGATGCCTCAAATCCAGGATGGAACGGACAGAGTACGCCGGGCCCCCCTCGATGTCCAGAGGAGGTGGAGGAATCTCCCGCACCTCAGACTCCTGGAGCGGACCAACCACCACCGGCCTGAGGAGAGACACATGAAACGAGGGGTTAATACGGTAATCAGGGGGAAGTAATAACCTATAAGTGACCTCGTTGATTCTCCTCAGGACTTTGAACGGCCCCACAAACCACTGGCTCAGCTTCCGGCAGGGCAGGCGGAGGAGCAGATTCCGGTTCGAGAGCCAGACCCGATCCCCCGGTATGAAGACCGGGGCCTCACTGCGGTGACGGTCAGCGTTGGCCTTCTGACGATGCACGGCGCGCTGGAGGTGAACGTGGGCAGCGTCCCACGTCTCCTCCGCACGCCGAAACCAGTCATCCACCGCAGGAGCCTCGGTCTGGCTCTGGTGCCACGGTGCCAGAACCGGTTGGTAACCTAAAACACATTGGAATGGCGTTAGGTTAGTAGAGGAGTGGCGGAGAGAGTTCTGGGCATATTCTGCCCATGGCAAGAACACCGACCACTCCCCCGGCCGGTCATGGCAGTAGGACCGCAGGAACCTACCCACATCCTGATTTACCCGTTCCACCTGTCCATTTGACTCGGGGTGGAACCCAGAGGTCAGGCTAACCGAGACCCCCAGATGTTCCATGAACGCCTTCCAAACCTTGGACGTGAACTGGGGACCTTGGTCGGACACTATATCCTCTGGCACCCCGTAGTGCCGGAAGACTTGAGTAAACAGGGCCTCCGCAGTCTGCAGGGCCATGGAGAGACCGGGCAGAGAAAGGAGGCGGCAGGACTTGGAAAAGCGGTCCACAACAACCAGGATGGTGGTGTTACCTTGGGAGAGGGGAAGATCAGTCAATAAATCAACACTAAGGTGAGACCATGGTTGTTGTGGAACTGGTAAAGGTTGTAACTTACCCGCTGGGAGGTGCCTAGGTGCCTTACTCTGGGCGCACACCGAGCAGGAGGAGACGTACACCCTCACGTCCTTAGCCAAGGTAGGCCACCAGTACTTTCCGAAGAGGCAGCGCACTGTACGACCGATACCTGGGTTACCAGAGGAGGGTGACGTGTGTGCCCAGAAGATCAGACGATCACGGATCAGAGCAGGCACGTACCGCAGCCCAGCTGGACACTGAGGTGGAGATGGATCTGTGCATAATGCCTGCTCTATATCCGTGTCCATCGCCCATACTACCGGCGCCACGATGCAGGAGGCCCGGGAGTATGGGGGTGTTGTCTCTGGGTCTCTCCTCTGTGTCATACAACCGGGACAGTGCGTCTGCCTTCACGTTCTTCGTACCCGGAATGTATGACAGTGTAAAATCAAACCGGGTGAAGAATAGGGCCCACCTGGCCTGGCGAGGATTCAGCCTCCTCGCTGCCCGGATGATCACCAACGTCGTAGTTCTGCTCCGCCGGGCTGAGCTTCTTAGAGAAGAAGGCACAGGGGCGGAGCTTGGGTGGCGTGCCTGAGCATTGGGATAGGACAGCGCCTATCCCTACCTCGGACGCATCCACCTCCACTACAAACGGTAGTGATGGATCGGGGTGGGCCAGTACCGAGGCTGAGGTGAACAGATCCCGCAGTCTCCTGAAGGACAGGTCAGCCTCAGCAGACCAGCGGAGCCGGGACGGCCAACCCTTCAACAGGGATGTAATGGGAGCTGCGACCTTGCCAAAGCCCCGGATAAACCTCCGATAGTAGTTGGCAAAGCCAAGGAAGCTCTGCACTTCCTTAACTGTGGTTGGAGTCGGCCAATTACGCACGGCTGAAATGCGATCTCCCTCCATCTCCATACCTGAGGTGGGAATGCGGTATCCGAGGAAGGAGACGGACTGCTGGAAAAACATACACTTCTCTGCCTTGGCATAAAGGTCATTTTCCAACAGTCGGGCCAGCACTTTGCGAACCATTGACACATGCTCGGCGCGTGTAGCGGAATACACCAGGATGTCATCGATGTAGACCACCACACCGCGACCAAGCATGTCCCGAAACACCTCGTTCACAAAGGACTGGAAGACGGATGGAGCATTCATCAAACTGTAGGGCATCACCAGGTTGTATGCACTCCTGAGATCTAGTTTAATGAAGAAGCGCGCCCCATGCATTGACTCAATCACTGAAGGAATGAGGGGGAGAGGATAACTAAATCTTAGAGTCTCCTTGTTCAGTGATCAATAATCAATGCACGATGCCAGACCTCCATCTTTCTTCTTCACAAAGAAGAAACTCGAGGAGGCGGGTGAAGTGGAGGGACGTATATACCCATGGCCCAGGGACTCAGTGACATATGTTTCCATAGCCTCCATTCCAGCCTGCGACAGGGGGTACACATGACTCTCCTGGGAGGTACAGCGTCTACCCGAAGGTTTATCGCGCAATCCCCCGCTCGATGAGGTGGTCATTTTGTTGCCTGCGTCTTAGAAAACAGTATTCGGGGGGAATGCGCACGGTGGAGGTACCGTCTGGACTTTCCACCGTGGTTGCACCAACGGAAACACCTAGACACCTACCCTGACACTCTCGTGACCACCCCGTGAGAACCCTCTGTGGCCATGAGAAGGTGGGGTTGTGGAGTGCTATCCAAGGGATACCTAATACCACAGGGAAAGCAGGAGACTCAATAATCGAAAAAGTAACCTGCTCACAATGAGTCTCCTGGGTGGTCATGGTGACTAGTACAGTGACTTCCTTTACAAACCCAGACCCTAATGGTCGACTATCAAGTGCTCTGATGGGGAGTGGAATGGATAGGGGAACCAATGAAATGCCTTGACAGCGTGAGAATGCCCTGTCCATAATGTTCCCAGCTGTGCCTGAATCGACTAGCGCCTTACACTGGGGAACTACCATGTGATCTGGAAAGTGGATAGGTAGGGTACAGTGCGCAGCAGAGGGCTCTGAACGAGTGTGGGTGTTCGATACCTGGGGTGAAGCGAGAGTGCCCTGCCTGCCGCCTCCAGGCCCAAAAGAGCGTTGACTACGACGTGTGGTGTACTGTCCCTTCGTGCCACCAGAGTGTCTCGGACGGCGGCTCCACCCAGCTCCATCAGCTCGGGATCCGAGTCGTCCGGGGTGGAAATGGGCAGACCCCTACCAGGACGTCCTGGCTGCCAGCAGGTTGTCCAAACGGATGGCCATGTCCACCAGTTTCGTTAAAGACAACATGGTGTCCCAGCAGGCTAGCCCACGTCGGACGTCCTCCCGCAGATGGCACTGGAAATGGTCAATCAGGGCCCGCTCGTTCCACCCGGACCCCGCTGCCAGAGCCCGAAACTCCAACGCGAAGTCCTGCGCGGTCCTCGTCCCCTGCCTCGGGCGGGTGATCGAAGACCAAGTGTGGGTGTTCATTACCTGGGGTGATGCGTAAGTGCCCTGCCTACCGCCTCCAGACCCAAAAGAACGTTGACTGCAACGTGAGGTGTATTGTCCCTTCGTGCCACCAGAATGGCACTGTCACTGTCCTCATCCACTCTCTCGACTGGCGGCTCCACCCAGCTCCATCTGCTCGAGATCCGAGTCGTCCGGGGTGGGAACGGGCAGACCCCTACCAGGACGTCCTCTGGCTGCCAGCTGATTGTCCAGCCGGATGACCATGTCCACCAGTTGGGAAAACGATAGCATGGCATCCCGGCAGGCTGGCTCCCGTCGGACGTCCTCCCGTAGGTGGCACCGGAAATGGTCGATCAGGGCCCTCTCGTTCCAACCGGACCCCGCTGCCAGCGTCCGGAACACCAGTGCGTAGTCCTGTGCGGTCCTCGTCCCCTGCCTCAGCTGGACCAGCCGCTCGCCCGCCTCTCGGCCCTCGGGCGGGTGATCGAAAAAACCGCCCGAAAAAGGTGAGCGAACTCACCGTAGTCCTCCAACGCGGCTCCTCCTTCGTTCCAAACCGCTTTGGCCCACTCCAGGACTTTCCCCGAGAGGCAGGAAACGAGGATGGTCACCTTCTCCCACTCCGATGGCGCCGGCCTGATGCTGGAGAAGTAAAGCTCCAGTTGGAGGAGGAATCCTTGGCAGAGCGCCGCCGTCCCGTCGAACGCCCGTGGTCGGGATATCTGGATCCCTCCGGGTGCTGGGGTGTAGGTGGCTGGATCCGGTTGGCCAGCTGGTCTCGACAGATCAGGTCCTCTCCTCTCCAGGTGTTGGACAACCTGTAGAACCCGATCCATTGCTTCCCCCAAGCTGGCCAGCCTCGTGGAATGCTCCTGGACCTGTGCACGACTCCAGGCATGCGCTCTTCTCCCGCTGACTCCATAGTGGGTGGGTGATTCTGTGATGAGTGTGATAGGAGTCAGGTGCAGGAGGGTAATCACCGAATGCAGAGTTTATTCCGTCGTACACAAATAGTGCTGGATAGCGACAAACGAAACAGGCACAGGGGAAAATCTACCCTGGCAATACAAGGTACGAGTAGCTCCACCGAGCTACACTACTCTCACAATTAAACAATCACCCACAAGGACAAGGGGGGCAGAGGGAACACTTATACACAGACTAATGAGGGGATAAGAACCAGGTGTGTGTGATTGACAAGACAAGACAAATGGAATGATGAATAATGGCTAGCCAGTGGCTAGAAAGCCAGTGGCGACGAACGCCAAAGCCTGCCCGAACAAGTAGAGGAGGCAGCCTCGGCGGAAGTCGTGACAATTTGACAAGTAGTTTGGAGCTACCCCCTAAAAAAAAAAAAAAGTAGTATGGAGCTGCGGCTTGGAGTAGTGCTTCTTCACCCTTTGTAATGTCTTCCCTGTGAATCTGGTGATGTTTTTTTCCCCTGTTCAGAGAAATTATCCATTAAAGTGACTTGCATTATTTACCATAAATTAGTGTGAAAGTACCTGTTTTTTTGCCCACTAGATGCCGTTGTTCCTGCTACTGCCACCACACCATTTTATCAATTTTGCTGGTCTCTTGTGTTTATTAAATGAATCACAACATTTTCTTTGCAACTTTGGGTAGAAAACCAATAGCTTTTGCACATAATGAAAAAAATTGTGTGGTCAAGCCAGTCCTCCATGAAAGCAATTCAGTTTGTCCTTCTCTTTGCAACTTAATGCTTCAACCCAACTCTCCTTGCATAGTTCAGAAAAATGTCAGCTCTCTGAGAAGGCTATCCGTATGGTGCAATTGTCATATAAATACTTTTCCTACAAGCCCTAAACTTTGATCGAGAAACGGGCTAGTGACATAAATGTAGCAACCCTAATAAAATAATGCAATTATAAACCATTGCATGGCAGTCGTATGTTTTTCAACATGTAGTGTGATTAGTGACATTTACCATTAAATCCAACCCATTACCATTGCAAAACACTATACAGTGTGTATTTGGGACTTTTACCATTGAAGACCATTAGAGACCATAATATTGAAACCATTAGAACTGCTCTAGCCTAATGGTTTACTTGTTCACCAGGAATGGTCTAACCAATCTAGACCTTTTTTAAAAGGGAATAAACCACACACAGAGGGGCTGTTTCCTGGACACAATTTAAGCCTAAGAGAACGACAAACTGAATTGCTTTCATGGAGGACTGGCTTGAATTGTGAGGATGACCAAATAATGTATTTTCATCATGAGCAAAAGCTATTGGTTTCTACCCAAAGTTGCAAAGAAAATGTTGTGATCCATTTAATAAACACAAGAGACCAGCAACATGGATAAAGGGGTGTGGTGACAGTAGCAGGAACAGTGGCATCTAGTGGGAAAAACGTGGTACTTTCACACTAATTTATGGTAAATTATGCAAGCGACTTCAATGGTTAGGGGGGGAAAAACATCACCAGATTCACAGGAAATACATTACAAAGGATGAAGAAGCAATACTCCAAGCAGCAGCTCCATACTACTTGTCAGACATAGAGAACAGATACTGTATACTGGATGTTAGGGTGGGAGTGGCGTGAGGTGTCGGGGGTCCGTGGGTGGCTTTTGATATTGTATTATTTTGATCATGTCTTACTCATTGTTAGCAAGAATTATGGTCCAAATCGGATGTTAGGTACTATATTTATTGAATATGATATGAATCCTATAAATTAAAATGTCACATTTGTGTGCAATCAATTAGCTTAATTTCTCAGAGATCAAATAATATTTAAACCAAATAATGTTTCAGGAATGCTAATCTTATCTGTTTCTAACTACAGAAATGATTTCAGAACAATTTGAGATGGTGGCTGTCAAAATCCTCTTGTGCTTTTTGAGGTGGAATGACTCCAGTGGCAAATGCAGCAGCTACTAGAACACATTAAATATGTCTTGGCCAAGCGTGGCAGAAAAACCAGGGCAGTGCTCCAGTTCTCTAAATTACTGCCCTCTAACGACGCTGACAGCCTAATTTAATTGATTTTATTAAGTGAAAGATTAGCTAGCTGAAGTAATTAAGTGTTCAGATGAATATGAAAAATGTGGGACCCGAACAAACTCCAGGGGCTGCTGCTGAGACTCACTCACCCCCTCCTCTTCCCTCCTTCTCCCCCTCCCCACCTTCTCCCACTCCTCCCACGTTACATTGGGGCTGGGTCATTCTAGGGCATTCCACAAAACAACATGTTTGTCCCCATGTAAAATATCCCCAATCTGAGGCAGTTTGCAGTTGGTTGTTGCATCTTATTGCAGTCATTTAGCAGATGCTCTTATACAGAGCAACTTACAGGAGCAATTAGGGTTAAGTGCCTTGCTCAACAGCACATCAACAGATTTTTCTGTAAGGCCTGATGAATACAGTGAGGGAAAAAAGTATTTGATCCCCTGCTGATTTTGTACGTTTGCCCACTGACAAAGACATGATCAGTCTATAATTTTAATGGTAGGTTTATTTGAACAGTGAGAGACAGAATAACAACAACAAAAATCCAGAAAAACGCATGTCAAAAATGTTATAAATTGGTTTGCATTTTAATGAGGGAAATAAGTATTTGACCCCTCTGCAAAACATGACTTAGTACTTGGTGGCAAAACCCTTGTTGGCAATCACAGAGGTCAGACGTTTCTTGTAGTTGGCCACCAGGTTTGCACACATCTCAGGAGGGATTTTGTTCCACTCCTCTTTGCAGATCTTCTCCAAGTCATTAAGGTTTCGAGGCTGACGTTTGGCAACTCGAACCTTCAGCTCCCTCCACAGATTTTCTATGGGATTAAGGTCTGGAGACTGGCTAGGCCACTCCAGGACCTTAACGTGCTTCTTCTTGAGCCACTCCTTTGTTGCCTTGGCCGTGTGTTTTGGGTCATTGTCATGCTGGAATACCCATCCACAAGCCATTTTCAATGCTCTGGCTGAGGGAAGGAGGTTCTCACCCAAGATTTGACGGTACATGGCCCCATCCATCGTCCCTTTGATGTGGTGAAGTTGTCCTGTCCCCTTAGCAGAAAAACACCCCCAAAGCATAATGTTTCCACCTCCATGTTTGACGGTGGGGATGGTGTTCTTGGGGTCATAGGCAGCATTCCTCCTCCTCCAAACACGGTGAGTTGAGTTGATGCCAAAGAGCTCGATTTTGGTCTCATCTGACCACAACACTTTCACCCAGTTCTCCTCTGAATCATTCAGATGTTCATTGGCAAACTTCAGACGGCCCTGTATATGTGCTTTCTTGAGCAGGGGGACCTTGCGGGCGCTGCAGGATTTCAGTCCTTCACGGCGTAGTGTGTTACCAATTGTTTTCTTGGTGACTATGGTCCCAGCTGCCTTGAGATCATTGACAAGATCCTCCCGTGTAGTTCTGGGCTGATTCCTCACCATTCTCATGATCATTGCAACTCCACGAGGTGAGATCTTGCATGGAGCCCCAGGCAGAGGGAGATTGACAGTTCTTTTGTGTTTCTTCCATTTGCGAATAATCGCACCAACTGTTGTCACCTTCTCAACAAGCTGCTTGGCGATGGTCTTGTAGCCCATTCCAGCCTTGTGTAGGTCTACAATCTTGTGCTTGACATCCTTGGAGAGCTCTTTGGTCTTGGCCATGGTGGAGAGTTTGGAATCTGATTGATTGATTGCTTCTGTGGACAGGTGTCTTTTATACAGGTAACAAACTGAGATTAGGAGCACTCCCTTTAAGAGTGTGCTCCTAATCTCAGCTCGTTACCTGTATAAAAAACACCTGGGAGCCAGAAATCTTTCTGATTGAGAGGGGGTCAAATACTTATTTCCCTCATTAAAATGCTAATCAATTTATAACATTTTTGACATGCGTTTTTCTGGATTTTGTTGTTGTTATTCTGTCTCTCACTGTTCAAATAAACCTACCATTAAAATTATAGACTGATCATTTCTTTGTCAGTGGGCAAACGTACAAAATCAGCAGGGGATCAAATACTTTTTTCCCTCACTGTATGTAGCCTTGTTCTCTGTTTTTTCTGCCTGTATGCTAGCATGACTTTAAAGCTGTAAAAACACCCACACACATCGAACATCAGCACACCTGATCTAAACAGAGCAAAACATCAGTAGTACTCAATGTGACAGAGAAGCTATCATGCTCATACATTATGCATGGATTATTAGAGGGTATACAATAGTTATTGGGAATATGCCATCACCAGTTATTACTACAGTCTGATATGATGGATATACAGATGAAGGGGCTGTGTTCATTGATCCTCACCATGTTATGTCAGCCAGAACCCAGAAGCAAGATATGATTTGACCTGAATTTCACATTTGAGAGCTAAACCCAGAATGATCAAGTCTGGCAGATGTAATTGTTTTAATTAGTTTCAACAGTTTTAATTATGTAATACCCAAGATGTTACCCAGAGCTATCTCATCACAGTGAGTGAAAGTTGGAGCTCTACAAGTTTATAGCCACAGCTCAGTATACTGTGTAAAACATTATGGAGCCTCAAGACTTTGGCAGTAGTGCAAGATCCCACCACAGAGCTAGCAGCAGAGAAAGCAGAATGGATGCTCATTCACATTGTCCTTGTTTATGTAAACCAGATGTTTGGAAACCAGATGTTTCTGTATGGTTTGATTTGTGGACTAGATTACTTGTCCTAACACAGCACATATTTTCAAGGAGAGGAAATAGTGTTAGTTCTGGTCTGGATGCCATGAGCAGTCATTACTTGTTTTTCCCCCCAAATACTAAACCTGAGAGTTCTGTTCAGCTAATCACTTATCTTTCCTACTTAAATTGTATCTGCTCTTCTCCTTTTGGTTCAATAGATTTGTGTGTGCGCACGCGCAGGGTATTATTATGCCTGTGTAATACCCTGTATCTATGCACAAACACAAAAACACAACAATTTCACTGGCTCATCTTTTGTGTTTGGATGTGGTGTATATATTCCTGGTTAGGATATACAAAAGGTCACCAAAGACTGCCTCAGTGTTATCAGATGCATCCAGCTGCCATTGTTGATCTCAGGCCTGCCAAGTATTGGCTCATTTGTATACTGTGGCTCCCAAAGGGAGCAGCAGGGCAGCTGAAGCATTTCCTGGGTTCACAGCCATAATCCCTATGAGGAAATATCTTGTGAATATGAGACTGAGTTTGTTGCCAGAGGGGTGTCAGCTATGATAAAATATGAATTACCCAGTTAGTGTAATGCTATAGTCATTGTGCGGATGTGTGTCTTCCCCATTAATTGTCTGGCAGCTAACCTCATAATCTCAACATGCCAGAGTGCTGAACAGTCAACAAATCTAATAGTGTTTTCCCCGGTCCAGCCAGGGCAGACCTCTACATCACTGCTGAGCAGCAACAGGGCACTGCCAACATAATAGCAATCTAATTCCCTGCCACCCGCCCTGCCACCCCCATCTCGGAAGGCACGGACTCGACTTCAATCCACTAGGACAGGCATGCTCAAATTGATTTTGTAATAATGTTGGCTATCATGATCTGCGAAAGGCATTTTACCTCTACAATGTATGCCATGCAGATCGGTGACCACCTCAATGGATTGGGCAACAATGCACCACTGGTTAGATATGGAGGGCGAATCATGGTAGGCTTTGTCATATCAGCTGGTGGCTAGTGTCAGGTGCTTACAGCATTGGTATTCCCTGGTTCTCTAACGAGAATTCGGTGTGATGTCTGATTCCGCAAAACGAGTATATGAGTGAGTAATGAATCCACACAGCCAGGCTCAGATCTGCTTCAGAGCCATGACCCATATTTAAAAGGCAGTGTTCTAAAGAGGGCTTGATGTGTTTGTTTACTGCAACATGAGGGTGAGCCATGACTGACAGGATGAGTTACTCAGAGAGGCAGTTGGCAGAGCTGATTAGATAGAGGGGGAAGATGTGTGAGAGAAGGGGGGTGAGAGAGAAAGAAGGAGTCAAAGAGGAAGAGAGCGAGAAGGAGACAATAAAGAGGAAGAGAGAGAGGGAGAGGAGGGAGGGAGGGAGTTATCATACCACGGGGTCTGATGATAGGTCATCATGGCATAATGAAAACTTGTCAGCAGTTATAAGTTAATTGGTAACACTTTACTTGACACCCAGCGTCATAATACGTTATGACACGGTCATAACCATGTCATAATATGTCATAACAGCTAACATAACGTGTCATAACCTGTTATAATATAGTCATAACACATATGTTTAGACCTGTTGTAACATATATTGCGTTCTTTTATGGCTGGTTATGACACCTACATAAGAGTGTAAAAACCCACAAAACCTACCACACAAGGCAAAACATTCCATTACACCATAGCCTACATGTCAACAGTATGTTTATGTTGTATAAATTTTTGATTTCTTTACCATATTCAATTATCATTGTAAATTCACACACATTAATGTCAGACATACACCTACCTCAATGCTCTGTTGCTGATGACTGGAATGAATGCAGGAGCAGATTTAAGTCATTATTACTTAAATGTTTATGTGGTACTAAATCAAAACTAAATGAGAAGTCACATGATGATAACAACAACTTTTTTCCCAGCATGCTCTACTGCAGGTAGATTTTTTGGAATTGTTTTTAATATCTGTGTTTTTGCATGTACATTGAGTGATTGATTGATTAATCTTATGCTACACAAAGAAAAATAACATACATTTTTCTAAACTAATCCAATCATTTAGTTAGATTTTTTGCACCCGTTACTGAAATGGTTGTTCCAGTTTAAATGGCTTAGGAAGTCTCCTCACACTCTTCCTACCTTTGGCAGTAATTATGAATGCAGGTTGTGGGTGAATAAAAATGTCAACAGTTGGAACTGGCTGGATTCCAATAGGAATTACACATCACTTTGCAAGTCATCATAATGTGACTTGCAAGTAGGGTTGCAAACAGTAATGGGGAAATGAAGCTTTCTGAAGCATTGAGGCTTTCCAGCCAATTGTGTCTAAAATAGGTTCATTACTCGAGGCTTAGATCAACACAATGTACACTAGTGGCACCTGCTGGTCAAAATAATTTAGAGCAGCCAAATTATTATAGATGACGCCGTAGCTTGCACAGGGTAGCCTTGTTGTCTTCTACCAAACCAATACTAAACCAATCGGGTGGATGTTCGACGAAATGAAGCTTCGGACGTCATTGATCACGTGATTCTGATAAAGTGATACAGGCATCGGCACACTGATTTGAAGTAAACTGCTTAACAATTTTGACGCATGCCTCGGAGCTTCGGTATCAAACGTTACATCACTAGTTGCTATAGTGAACAAAAATATAAATGCAACATGCAACAATTTCTAAGATTTCACTGAGTCACAGTTCATATAACTGTAACTATTGTGGTCCTCTGTAGCTCAGCTGGTAGAGCACGGCGCTTGTAACGCCAAGGTAGTGGGTTCGATCCCCGGGACCACCCATACACAAAAAAATTATGCACGCATGACTATAAGTCGCTTTGGATAAAAGCGTCTGCTAAATGGCATATTATTATTATTATAACTAGAAGTGGTGCAAGAGAAGATGGCTGCCGTTTTACAGCCCTCTAACCAATTGTATTGTTATGTGTGTTCGCTAGCACAGACTGGAATATGTTCCGGGATTCTTCAGATAGCATTGAGGAGTACACGACATCAGTCACTGGCTTCATCAATAAGTGCATCGATGACGTCATCCCCACAGTGACCGTACGTACATACCCCAACCAGAAGCCATGGATTACAGCCAGGACGGGGTGTGCCGGCTCAACGCTCCTGGTCTCCAGTACGCCTCCTTTATCCCGCATATCCTGTGCCAGTTCTATGAGCTGTATCGCCAGTGCGCGTGCACAGCCCAGTGCGTCCTGTGCCAGCGCCCCGCACGTGTAGTGCGAAAGTGGGCAGCCAGCCAGGACGGGTTGTGCCAGCTCTCCGCTCCAGACCTCCAGTCCGCCTTCGCAGTCCGGTCCTGCTCCTCGCACCAAGCCAGTGGTGCGCGTCGCCAGCCCGGTCCGGCCCGTGCCTGCTCCTCGCACCAGACCAGTGGTGCGGTTGTCCAGTCCAGCACGGCCCGTGCCTGTTCCACCGGTGCCTGGTCCGGCACCGGTCAGCTGCTCCACTCCGGAGCCAGAGCAGTCCGCTCCACCGGTGCCTGATCCAGCTCCGGTCAGCTGCTCCATTCCGGAGCCAGAGCAGTCCGCTCCAACGGTGCCTGATCCAGCTCCGGTCAGCTGCTCCAGTCCGGAGCCAGAGCAGTCCACTCCACCGGTGCCTGATCCAGCTCCGGTCAGCTGCTCCACTCCGGAACCAGAGCAGTCCACTCCACCGGGGTCCAGTCCAGCTCCGGTCAGCGGCTCCACTCCGGAGCCAGAGCAGTCCGCTCCACTGGTGCCTGATCCAGCTCCGCTCAGCGGCTCCACTCCGGAGCCAGAGCAGTCCGCTCCACCGGGGTCCAGTCCAGATCCGGTCAGCGGCTCCACTCCGGAGCCAGAGCAGTCCGCTCCACCGGTGCCCAGTCCAGTTCCGATCAGCGGCTCCAGTCTGGAACCTGAGCAGTCCGCTCCACCGGTGCCCGGTCCAGCTCCGGTCAGCGGCTCCAGTCCAGACCCAGACGTCAGCCCCTCTCCAGGTTCGGGGTCTCCCACACCAGGGTCCAGACAGGGCTTGGAGTATAGTGGGAGGAAGGAGAGGGGAAGCAGCGCGCCAAGGTCCAGACCAGACCAGGGGCACAACAGGGAGTGGGAGAATAGGTGGTTGTCACGCCCGGAGCCGGATCCGCCTCCGAGGCGGAATGCCCACCCGGCCCCTACCCTGTTAAGTAAAGGTTGTGCGGTCGGAGTCCGCACCTTTGGGGGGGGTACTGTCACGCCCTGACTCTGAGGACTCTTATTTGTTGAGTCAGGGTGTGATTTTCTATGTTGTATTTTCTATGTTGGTGATCTATGTTTTCTAGATCTATGTTGGCCGGTGTGGTTCCCAATCAGAGGCAGCTGTCGCTCGTTGTCTCTGATTGGGGCCCATACTTAGGCAGCCTATTGGCACTAGTGGGTTGTGGGATCTTGTTCCGTGTGAGGTTTGTTGTGTGTACCTTAGGACGTCACGTTTCGTTTAGTTTATTGTTTTGTCGTTGTGTTTATTCGTGAAATAAACATGTTTGCATATCACGCTGCGCCTTGGTCCGACTCATCTGTAAACGAACGTGACACCTATATATAGCCTCCCTACTGTTAATTTATTTTACTGCTGCTCTTTAGTTATTTGCTTTTATTTTTTTGACTTAACACTTTTTTTTAAACAAAATTGTGTATAGATCCTTGTGTATAGGGCCGTGCATTATCATGCTGAAACATGAGGTGATGGCGGCAGATGAATGGCATGACAATGGGCCTCAGGATCTTGTCAAGGTATCTCTGTGCATTCAAATTGCCATCAATAAAATGTAATTGTGTTCATTGTCCGTAGCTTATGCCTGAACATACCATAACCCCTCCGCCAACATAGGGCACTCTATTCACAACGTTGACATCAGCAAACCACTCATCCACATGATGCCATACATGGTCTGCGGTTGTGAGGCCGGTTGGCTGTACTGCCACAGTCTCTAAAATGACATTGGAGGCGTCTTATGGTAGAGAAATGAAAACTCAATTCTCTGGCAGCAGCTCTGGTGGACATTCCTGCAGTCAGCATGCCAATTGCATGCTCCCTCAAAACTTGAGACATCAGTGGCATTGTGTTGTGTGACAAAATTGCACAGTTTAGAGTGGCCTTTTATTGTCCCCAGCACAAGGCGCACCTGTGTAATGATCCTGCTGTTTAATCAGCTTCTTGATATGCCACACCTGTCAGATGGCTGGATTATATTGGCAAAGGAGAAATGTTCACTAACAGGGATATAAACAAATGTGTGCACAAAATTTGAGAGAAATAAGCTTTTTGTGCGTTTGGAAAATGTCTGGTATCTTTAATTTCAGCTCATGAAACATGAGGACAAATAGGCAGAGTTGCAAAGAAAAAGCCATATCTCAGACTGGCCTATAAAAAGAAAAGATTAAGATGGGCAGTCTGAGATATGGCTTTTTCTTTGCAACTCTGCCTAGAAGGTCAGCATCCCGGAGTCGCCTCTTCACTGTTGACGTTGAGACTGGTGTTTTGTGGGTACTATTTAATGAAGCTGCCAGTTGAGGACCTGTGAGGCACCTGTTTCTCAAACTAGACACTAATGTATTTGTCCTCTTGCTCAGTTGTGCACCGGGGCATCCCACTCCTCTTTCTATTCTGGTTAGAGCCAGTTTGCGCTGTTCTGTGAAGGGAGTAGTACACAGCGTTGCACGAGATCTTCAGTTTCTTGGCAACTTCTCACATAGAATAGCCTTCATTTCTCAGAACAAGAATAGGCTGATGAGTTTCAGAAGAAAGTTATTTGTTTCTGGCCATTTTGAGCCTGTAATCGAACCCACAATTGCTGATGCTCCAGATACTCAATTAGTCTCAAGAAGGGCAGTTTTATTGCTTCTTTAATCAGCACAACAGTTTTCAGCTGTGCTAACATAATTGCAAAAGGTTTTTCTAATGATCAATTAGTCTTTTAAAATGATAAACTTGGATTAGCAAACACAACGTGCCATTGGAACACAGGACTGATGGTTGCTGATAATGGGCCTCTGTACGCCTATGTAGATATTCCATTAAAATCAGCCATTTCCAGCTACAATAGCCATTCACAACATTAACAATGTCTACAATGTATTTCTGATCAATTTGATGTTATTTTAATGGACAAAAAAATTGATTTTCTTTTGAAAACAAGGACATTTCTAAGTGACCCCAAACTTTTGAACGGTAGTGTATTTATACAGTGCATTCGGAAAGTATTCAGATCCCTTGACCTTTTCCACATTTTGTTAGGTTACAGCCTTATTCTTAAATGGATTAAATGTTTTTTTCCCCTCATCAATCTACACACAATACTCCATAATGACAAAGCAAAAACAGGTTTTTAGAAATTTTTGCAAATGTATTACAAATAAAAATGGAAATATAACATTTACATAAGTATTCAGACCCTTTACTCAGTACTTTGTTGAAGCACCTTTGGCAGCGATTACAGCCTCAAGTCTTCTTGGCTATGATGCTACAAGTTTGGCACACCTGTATTTGGGGAGTTTCTCCCATTCTTCTCTGCAGATCCTCTCAAGCTATGTCAGGTTGGATGCATTGCTGCACGGCTATTTTCAGGTATCTCCAGAGATGTTAGATTGGGTTCAAGTCCAGACTCTGGCTGGGCCACTGAAGGACATTCAGAGACTTCAGAGACGCCATTCCTGCGTTGTCTTGGATATGTGCTTATGGTCATTGTTCTGTTGGAAGGTGAACCTTTGCCCCAGTCTGAGGTCCTGAGCGTTCTGTGGCAGGTTTTCATCAAAGATCTCTCTGTACTTTGCTCCTTTCATCTTTCCCTCGATCCTGACTAGTCTCCCAGTCCTTGCCGCTGAAAAACATCCCCACAGCATGAAGCTGCCACCACCATGCTTCACCATAGGGATGGTGCCAGGTTTCCTCCAGACGTGACGCTTGGCATTCAGGCCAAAGAGGTCAATCTTAGTTTCATCAGACCAGAGAATCTTTAGGTGCCTTTTGGCAAACTCCAAGTGGGCTGTCATGTGCCTTTTACTGAAGAGTGTCTTCCGTCTTCCCACTCTACCATATAGGCCTGATTGGATGAGTGCTGCAGAGATGGTTGTCCATCTGGAAGGTTCTCCCATCTCTTCAGAGGAACTCTGGAGCTCTGTCAGAGTGACCATCGGGTTCTTGGTCACCTCCCTGACCAAGGCCATTCTCCCCCGATTGCTCAGTTTGGCCGGGCGGCCAGCTTTAGGAAGAGTTTTGGTGGTTACAAACTTCTTCCATTTAGGAATGATGGAGGCCACTGTATTCTTGGGGACCTTCAATGCTGCAGAAATGTTTGGGTACCCTTCCCCAGATCTGTGCCTCTACACAATCCTGTCTCGGAGCTCTACGGACAATTCCTTTGACCTCATTTTTTTATACATTTGCTAAAATTTCTAAAAACCTGTTTTCACTTTGTTGTTATGGGGTATTGTGTGTAGATTGATGAGGAAAATGTTTTATTTTATCCATTGTAGAATAAGGATGTAACGTAACAAAATGTGGAAAAAGTCAAGGGGTCTGAATGATTTGAACATTTGATTTGATTTGGAACCAGGATTTTCTGAAAATCTGGGAATTTTGGGAAAATTACTTACAGGCCTGATGTGGCATGCAAACCGTGAGTTTCAGGTCACTGTATTAGTGTAAAGCTAGGCCTCAAAATAAGGCCTAATGAGAAATGTAATGTATTGTTACAAAGAGTTTAATTATAATGATAACATATGCCTAGGGCCTCACTTGGTTAAGGCCACTACTGAAAATACAGTCAAGGGTGGTAGTTCTTCAATTCACTGGAAATGGCAAGGCACAATTATATTGGAGGTGTGGCTTACTGGGGGCATTACTCAAAATGTTCAAGCTTATACAACTCAAATCTGGACCCCCGCAGTGACTCTATCGGTTTGAGTAATGACTACAACATCACTTTAAGTAACTGTACTCAGATCTATTAAGTGCAATGGGTTTCCTCAAAAGTTGAGTAATTACAGCACACTAGGGTTTACAGTGGTGCATGTATCTCAATATTTCACTTAGGCCTATTATATTTATTTATATTGACGTAGCCTATAATTCGTCAATTAAATGTTAAAGAATACCAGTGCAGCATATGAGTATCCAATGCAAGCAGGTGTGATTTTGAACCTTGGTAATACATGAGTAACACCTTAACAACGCAGCTTGCAATTAATGTCACTCATGAGAATGAGTGCAAAAAATGTAGGACAAACTTTGCAGCGAAGGCTACCCCCGTTCTAAATGACTTATGGCACGCTATTCCAGTATTGCTTTGATGGATATCGAGGCGCCGTACGTGGATGGGATCTTGTCAGTAGGCTACCACTCCTCAAAACAAATTGTAGTACATAGCGTAGCCTCGTAGCCCTTACTCGGAGGACTTCGGAACTGCAGTTCATTATCGCAATGTCGGTTATTTTTGTGGAGGTGTGGCAGTCGTTGCCATGACAGCATACAGTCCGCAAACTCCCCTGTTGCCATTGATTATTGGCAGTACACATGCAAACGCTGTCTTTCGCGTGTTTTGGAATGAAAATAACTGCAGTGACACCAACCGTTTTGTGGAATGACGCATCATGTTGCTTGCTGGTGGTAGTGGAAGGACTGGGAACATTCTAAAAAGTAGCCCGCACTGTTCGTGTTTGGAACACGTATTCAGGCATGTAATCTTTCCTGACTCGATACAGTGTTGCCAGGACACCAAGGGAGAGGGAAAGCTTTATTCTACAGTAGGCTAAAGGCTATGGGTGTGAAACTGCACTCACTCAATTCTACAAATATCATAGTCTTGTTTAAAACTAAATACAATGGGGACATCTGGAACTAATGCAGTCGAATTCTCAGGGGAAGAGGAGGAAGAAGAGGAGGAATACTATGAATTTGAGCATCTACCTCCACTCCTTGAAGATGAGGTGAGAGTGAATATTTATGTTTACATAATTATCATCATAAATATGATTGTTCTCTCATTGGCATGTATGAACTAAGCCAGAATAATGTAGGCTACCAACAATATTGTGGACTGAGGGTCCCCAAGGGACTGGTTATATTGGCTGTGACATATATGCACCTGGGCTATGTTACTTGTGCAGTCCCAATAGATAGGCTAACCTATATGCTCTTGAGCGAGTGATTGAATGATTGAAGAAGACATGTTGTTTTATAAGGTCTAATTGAATCAACAACATGCTCTCTGTCTCAGGACACCAAGATCAGATTGATGTCTGTGATCTTTCCTTATAACTCTCATGGTGATCAAGGACCATAATTATACTGTGGGACATAGGTAATGACCCCTGCTGTGTCCCCTCTTGGCTTTATGTTGATAATCTGGACATTCATTACGACATTAAAATACTACCCTGTCCTGTTTTCATCTCCCAGTTTGAGTTTTAAAGTAACTGCCCAGTGAAAATCTAACTTTTAAAAGTTAATATTCTGTTAACTCATATCCAAATAATGTTGTTGACTCGTCCTATACTCGTATTTGTGGCCAAAGCATAAAAAACCCACCTCTAACTTGTATCTCAAACAGACCGTTTAAAAAATGCTTGCTATTTCCTCATAGAACATGATGTCATCTCCTTGAGGAGGATGAGCTGGCCAATCAGCGGTCTAGAGGAGGATGAGCTGGCCAATCAGCAGTCTACTTGCACAAATATTTTTAATGACCGAAATATGTCCACACCATTCTGTTGTTGGGGTACGCCCACACCATTCCAACACAGAAAAGCTGCTTTTTAACATACTTAATTAGCATTTTTTTAAAGGAAAACAATTTCACTCATATTGTAAGTAATTATAGTTCCAATGTTAAACAATGTACAGTGGGCAATATGATTCAGTGCAGTACAGTTATTCACAGTTAGGGGGGGGGTGTATGTGTGGGGTCAGCCTGCCAGATGCATTCAGCTGTAGCCTACACACAAGGGAACAAGTGTAAACTTAATCACATTTGACCTTTGAATACTATGGGATTAATTCAACCACTAACAACTCACCATGATGTCCCTCGATTACTTAGTCACCCACTTAGTAGCCCAACCAGAAAATAATCACTCACTACTTCACTCTTCTTTTCTGTCCCTCTTATTCTCGCTCCTTCTCTAAACCTTTGAGGAGTTCCACCAGTGCAGATTTGGTCTCATTTAGAGCTCTTGGAGTGAGAGGGAAAGTTATTTAGGCCTGCACATTAAACATGAGGAGAGAGGGAGAGATTCAATGTTTCTTTGCACTGTTCTCAAGGGAAACAGTCTATTTATGGGCTTATGCTGTTGCTTAAAGTGACAGTTTTCTGCCCTATTATTTTGCCATATTCTACAGCATTGTAGGTGCGCTTTATTCACCTTCCGCAACAAATATTTGGTAATGAACAGACAACCATCTTTTAGATCTCTCTCAGATCAATTGAAGAGGTACTTTAAAGAGGAATATTCTGTCTTCACCCCAGTTCCATCTTTTTAAATGTTAGAAAAAAGGGTTCCAAAAAAAGGGTTATTCGGCTGTCCCATAGGATAACCCTTTTGGGTTCCAGGTAGAACCCTTTTGGGTTCCATGTAAAACACACTGTGGAAAGGGTTCTACATGGAACCCAAAAGGGTTCTACCTGGAACCAAAAAAGTTCTACCTGAAACAAAAAATGGTTATTCAAAGGGTTCTTCTATGGGGACAGCTGAAGAACCCTTTTAGGTTCTAGATAGCACTTTTATTTTTTTTACAACAACTGAATGCCCATGTCCCATGAGACTTTTGTGAAAAGACAGTGGTCTGTTACACTGTTCAGTCACATGCATGTAATGGAAATGCAGAGTATTGGACACCTCATCACAATGGAGTCTCTCTATCTCAGTGCCATCAAAGACTGGCTTTTGTGCTCTTGTGCAAAGCCAACAAAATATCCTGTTTTCTTCACACACAAATCCGGCACTGAAAATGTCTAACATGCCATGAGATGTTTCATATTCATTGATGCAATAAGGCTTCTTCATAAGACAAAATGTGCCCACTTGGCTTTGCACAGTTTGCAGCATGACATACGAGGGTGTGGGTGTAAGTGTGTGTATTGCTGCATGACACATACCGTATTAATTGTGTGTGTGTGTGCATGTGTGTTACTGTTGTGTGTGTGTGCATATGTCTCTGTGTGTGTGTATGCGTGCGTGCCTGCGTGCGTGTGTCCACAGGAGAATGTGTCCCTGGCAGATATCCTGTTGTTGCGGGACACCTGTCTGATGGAACAGGAGGTGTGGGCGGTGTGTGTGGAGTGTGTCCTGGCCCTGCAGAGTATCGCCCCATCGTCCCTCTTCCACACCCTGTGCATCACACCCGACACCCTGGCCTTCAACGCCCATGGCAATGTGTGCTTTATGGAGCAGCTCAGTGGTGAGTCAACACAGCCCAACACAGCCCTCTCTACCTCAGTGATGATCCAGTCTCCCTGTCCATTCAGGGTCACGTTCATTAGGGCACACAAAAACGCTTAAAACAGTTTTGCAACAAGAAACAAAAAATAGTTATCGTTTTTGCAAGTAGTCCAAGTAGTCCCTTCCTGTTTCAGTTCATTTTCTTCCATTTAGTGCATATTGAACACAACCTAGGTCTATCAGTTATTCATTGGATTCTATGGTGTTTCGTCTCATACAGTTAATCTGTTAGTCAGTGCTGTCTGCTATTGTAAAAGACTGAGGCAGCACTCTCTCCACTGATCAATCGGTCTGATCTGATCCACCATGGTATCCTGAGGTCACAGTTCAATCTGTCCTCCCTATGGGAAGTCAAAGGGTCATTAAGATCAGGGTCCGTATTCAGGTCCCCCCTTCTATTTATTATGACTTAAAAGGTCAAACTGATCTTAGATCAGCACTCCTACTCTGAGACGCTTAATGAATAGGGCCTCAGATTCTCCTCCCCCATGAAAAGTTTGTTTACAAACCCCATCATATTCTCTTTTGGTCAGCAGTATATGTTTCAAACTAGAAAGTTCCACCTGTTCCCAAAATAATTAAAATGCAAAACGGCTGCATTTGCAAAAGAAGGATGTCTCTTAATTAAAAGATGTTGAGCCTTTGTGTGATTACATCTGTGTGATGTGATTTTGCAGTCGTCTGCAGCTCCTCGTCTCATTTGGATGGAGAGGGTTGGTGAAACAGTTAGATCCTTCATGTTCAGGATACTATGCCTCTGTCTCACCTTGTCCCTCAGACTTACTGAGAAATACTCTCTGCCTACAGACTAGCTTCTCCTCCTCTCAGGGAACCGCAATCATCTGTCTTTTACCAAACAAGGTTACGTCAACGCCTGTCACACTCACCCCTGTTGTCCCTTCCACACAAACGTACACAGGCAGGCAGGCACGCAAGCACACACACATGTATGCATAGATGCACAGACATACATGCGCACCGGACGCTCACACACATACACACGCACACACATAACCATTAAAGGATAGCCTTCCATTTTCTTTCTGGCAACATCAGTAATTGATAAGCATTGACGAGATCAACAGTGTCTGCGTTGCCAAGGGGATGGTTGCCCTGGTAACCGATATTCTGGCGGTCAGCTGGCTATCAGTGCCTTTGACTCACCCTGGATTCACATTATAATCTATTGCTGATCACTAATTGTGTTAATTAGTTTAAGACACAATAGGATGTCGCTTGTTGTGCACATGTTGGAATACTAACTTTTCTCCCCTGCATTGATTAGGTTTAATTTAGCTGTTTATTGAATACTGTTGCGTGTGGGACATCATCACGTGTCCCCTTAGGAATTGAGCATTCAGAGTGACCTTAAGTGATCAATTAATGATCAGTATGCAGCAATGTTATTACTCATGGGGCAGTATCCATTCATTGGTAGAAAATGGCATTACACATTGTCATACATTTTAATATAAGCTCTCTCCAGGCCCATCTGAGAGAATATGAGAGCCTTAATGTAGGTTGTTTTTCTCAATCATAGTGTTAGCAGTGAGCACATTCCTTTACTCATTGAGTTCACTGTAGTCTACTTCCTACAGTATGTATGTGTTTGCCTCTCTTGTTATATCATAGAGCCAGCTAACTTATGATCTGGCCTTAGCCTATAGCTGTTGAACCTCCTGGAATAGAGTAATGTGCTGTATTCAGAATGAGTGAATTTGCAATTGCCATTATTCAATAAAACATTTTGTATAACCAAATAATTAACAGCACTTTATACAGGTTTTTCCCTCTTTTCTGATGGATTGCTTGTTTTGCAGTGGTACAATCCACTCATATTTCCATTGCTTTCCTTCCTCTCTCTTACCATCTCCCTTTCTCATCCTTTTCCCCGCTTTCTTTCTCTCCACAATTCCCTCCTGACCTCTCCTCTCTTCTCCTCCCTCTGTCTTTGTCTCTACCCAGTAGTGCTCACTTCTCCTTGGCCGTTCATTCTAACCCTCTGTAGTGTCTCTGGTGTGGCCTCCACCTGGGTTGGGAGCACCTCAGTCATAACTCCAGTAGTCAGAGACGGCACTGTGATGATTGGCCTATGTCCTCCATCACATAGTCTAAAGTCTTGCCTGATCATGTACTGTATACACACAATGATAGAAAACAAGTTATAATGAGAAGTACATTTATTTATTGTAATAATGTGGGGTAGTCATGTAATCCGATGTCTTGATTGTTGATCACCTGTGAAAGGAAAGGAACATGTTTAAAGTTCAAATCAAATCAAATCAAATTGTATTTGTCACATACACGTGTTTAGCAGATGTTATTGCGGGTGTAGCGAAATACTTATGCTATTAGCTCCGACAGTGCAGTAATATCTAACAATTAATATCTAACAATTTCACAACATATACCCAATACACACACATCTAAGTAAGGAATGGAATTAAGAATATATACATATATGGACAAGCAATGACAGAGCAGTATGGACTAAGATACAGTAGAATATTATAGAATACAGTATATACATATGAGATAAGTAATGCAAGATATGTAAACATTATTAAAGTGGCCAGTGATTTCAATAGGCAGCAGCAGCCTCTAATGTGCTAGTGATGGCTATTTAACAATCTGATGGCCTTGAGATAGAAGCTGTTTTTCATTCTCTCGGTGCCAGCTTTGATGCACCTGTACTGACCTCGCCTTCTGGATGATAGCGGGGTAAACAGGCAGTGGCTCGGGTGGTTGAACGCAGACAAATGGTTCGGCGCTGAAAGCTTTTGCTGTGCGTCTCCAGTGAATATAGCCTAACTCTTTCTGTTCATGCAATTGATGAGCAAACGTTACTACTACATTGTGATAATGTGTAACAATTAAAATGTGAAGGTAGCTTGTCCGAAATGTAAATGATTACCTTGTATTACTTGTTTATTACAGAAGGATATCTGGCCATTCAAGAGTGCATCGTTTATTCAGGAGAATGGGTAATGCAGAAGTTGCTAATTCCAGGGGGGAAAAAACATGTTTGAAGCCCTATGTTCTATTTATGCATTAAACATGGTTTAGCACTTTGATTGAATTGTGTGCTTATTATATGTATGATCTGAACATGTGTATTGTATTTCATTCCTTTTGAATGATAATTGATCATGATGTGAAATTACGTCTTGTTCTCATTGGTCAGAGGCATGAGGGATGTAGCTCAGTTGGTAGAGCATGGCGTTTGCAATGCCAGGGTTGTGGGTTCGATTCCCACGGGGGGCCAGTATAAAAAATTAATTAAAAAAAATAGATAATGTAAGTCGCTCTGGATAAGAGCGTCTGCTAAATGACTAAAAATGTAAAATGTAATGGGTAGTCCTATTTAAACCCTGTCCTTTCATTGTTTGAGAGAGAGAGACAGGGTAAGATCGGCATGCTGCCGTTTACAGGCGTTATTGAGCCTGGGTTTTCTTTGATATACTGATTCAGTTCAATTTGGCTTTGATCAACAACCAGTTTGTTATTTTTGTTTGTAAATACTTGTACAGTCTCGTCGGCTATACTAAGTCTTATTCTCACTTTGCTAATAAAAAGTCTCACTCTGGGCAAGAACCAGATCTGCATTGTTGCCTCCTCACTGTTAAAATCCAACCGCATGGTCAACTTCACAAGCTCCAAATCTAGACCTGAACTACTAAACTGTCTCTAACTGTGGGAAGAGGAGGCTGATGGTGGGCGCCATTATCCCTGCTTTCAACCCAGCACAAACAATGTGTCACGATCGCTTACAGACGGGACGGACCAAGGCGCAGCGTGATATGCGTACATGTTTATTAAATATCAAACACAACGTCCAAGGCAGCACAACACAACATACCTTAACACGGAACAAGATCCCACAACCCACTAGTGCCAATAGGCTGTCTAAGTATGCACCCCAATCAGAGACAACGAGCGACAGCTGCCTCTGATTGGGAACCACACAGGCCAACATAGATCTATCCATACTAGACTGTACAACATGGACAAACACAGCAAGGAAAATACACACCCTGACTCAACATACAAGCGTCCTCTGAGTCAGGGCGTGACAGTACCCCCCCCCCCCCAAAGGTGCGGACTCCGACCGCACAACATAAACATAACAGGGTAGGGGCCGGGTGGTCATTCCGCCTCGGAGGCGGATCCGGCTCAGGGCGTGACGACCACTTACTCTCCGCCTCCCTGTTGCGCCCCTGGTCTGGTCTGGACCTCGGCGCGCTGCTTCCCCTCTCCTTCCTCCCACGAAGTACCAAGCCCTGTCTGGACCCTGGTGTGGGAGACCCCGAACCTGGAGAGGGGCTGACGTCTGGGTCTGGACTGGAGCCGCTGACCGGAGCTGGACTGGGCACCGGTGGAGCGGACTGCTCTGGCTCCGGAGTGGAGCCGCTGACCGGATCTGGACTGGACCCCGGTGGAGCGGACTGCTCTGGCTCCGGAGTGGAGCAGCTGACCGGAGCTGGATCAGGCACCGGTGAAGCGGACTGCTCTGGCTCCGGAGTGGAGCCACTGACCGGAGCTGGACTGGACCCCGGTGAAGCGGATTGCTCTGGCTCTGGAGTGGAGCAGCTGACCGGAGCTGAACTGGGCACCGGTGGAGCGGACTGCTCTGGCTCCGGAGTGGAGCAGCTGACCGGTGCCGGACCAGGCACCGGTGGAACAGGCACGGGCCATGCCGGACTGGACACACGCACCACTGGCTTGGTGCGGGGAGCAGGAACGGGCCGGACCGGGCTGGCGACGCGCACCACTGGCTTGGTGCGGGGAGCAGGAACGGGCCGTACTGGACTGGCGACGCGCACCACTGGCCTGGTGCGGGGAGCAGGAACAGGCCGGGCCGGGCTGGCGACGCGCACCACTGGCTTGGTGCGAGGGGCAGGAACAGGCCGGACCGGGCTGGCGACGCGCACCACTGGCTTGGTGCGAGGGGCAGGAACAGGCCGGACCGGGCTGGCGACGCGCACCACTGGCTTGGTGCGAGGGGCAGGAACAGGCCGGACCGGGCTGGCGACGCGCACCACTGGCTTGGTGCGAGGGGCAGGAACAGGCCGGACCGGGCCTGCGACGCGCACCACTGGCTTGGTGCGAGGGACAGGAACGGGTCGGGCCATACTGGGAACACGCACCACTGGCTTAGTGCGGGAAGCAGGAACGGGCCAGACCGGACTGGTGACACGCACCACTTGCATGGTGCGAGGAGCGGGACTGGGTTCCTTTATTAACCCCCGCTCCTTCTGCTGCCTAACCAGCTCCTCTCGCCGTGCCTCTACACTTTCCTTCTCCCTTATAGCCTCCTGTAGCGCCTCCCTCTGACCGAATAACTCCTGCTCCCTCTGAACCAATAGCCCCCGTAACATGGTGGCCTCCTCTCCTAACCTGCAGATCCGCCCTGTCGCAGCCTCCTGCTGCCTCGTCATCCACACCGTGTGTCCCCCCCAAATGTTTTCTTGGGGTTGCCTCTCGGGTCTCCGTCGTTGGCACTCCTCTTCCTGTGAGGACTCCTCCGGGAGCCCCCACGAGTTAGGGAACAGAACCTCGTCGTCGTCGTCATCCTCCGACTCCTCAGTATAATACTGTTCCCACTCCTCTTCCCATGGTCGTAGGGACCCAATCTGAAAACCGACCGGGTGCAGCGGTCGGGGCTCCTCTCTCTCGCTCCCCGACCACCCCTTTAGCCCCCCCCAACATTTTTATTGGGGCTGTCTCTCGGGCTTCCTCCTCGACCGGCGTCCTCTGCGTTGCCGTTGCACCTCTCCTGCCTGGGTATCTACCCTCGCCCATGGCCCTGTCCCCGCGAATATCTCTTCCCATGACCACAATTTGCCCACCTGGGACATGGCTATTCACTCCTCCTGGGCACGCTGCTTGGTCCTCATTTGGTGGGATCTTCTGTCACGATCGCTTACAGACGGGACGGACCAAGGCGCAGCGTGATATGCGTACATGTTTATTAAATATCAAACACAACGACAAAATAACAAACAAAACGAAACGTGAAGTCCAAGGCAGCACAACACAACATACCTTAACACGGAACAAGATCCCACAACCCACTAGTGCCAATAGGCTGCCTAAGTATGGTCCCCAATCAGAGACAATGAGCGACAGCTGCCTCTGATTGGGAACCACACAGGCCAACATAGATCTATCCATACTAGACTGTACAACATGGACAAACACAGCAAGGAAAATACACACCCTGACTCAACATACAAGCGTCCTCTGAGGCGTGACACAATGGCATACTTAAGACTGAAAATGCTCTGTATCGTGACACCAAGGCTCTGATCAGGAGATAGTTGCAGTCTCATTAGTCTGGGTTTGTCTCTGAGCTAATGAATAATATAGACTGAGTATACCAAACATTAGGAACACCTTCCTAATATTGGGTTGTGACGAAATAGTTTGACAGGGATGCTGGCCCATGTTGACTCCAATGCTTCCCACAGTTGTGTCATGTTGGCTGGATGGCCTTTGGGTGGTGGACCATTCTTGATACACACGGGAAAATGTTGAGCGTGAAAAACCCAGCAGCGTTGCAGTTGTTGACACAAACCGGTGCGCCTGGCACCTACTACCATACCCCGTTCAAAGGCACTTAAATATTTTGTCTTGCCCATTCACCCTCTGAATGGCACACATACACAATCCATGTCTCAATTGTCTCAAGGTTTAAAAATCCTTCTTTAACCTGTGTCCTCCCCTTCATCTAAACAAGTGACATCAATAAGGGATCATAGCTTTCAACTGGATTGTCATGGAAAGAGCAGGTGTTCTTAAGGTTTTGTGGCTTAGCACATGGTTTTATAATTAGCCCCATATTGTCAATTAGGACCGATACCAACACCACATGGAAAAACACATTTATTACACATTTAACGTGCTGTATTGTTGTGTGCTAATTCTGCTAGACTGAATTATGTCGATGACTGGTTGCAAGTGGTTTCATTGGCTTAGCACCTTCATCATATTTTTGTGGGACTGTAGGCCTACCTACACCACATATAATAAAACATTTATTACACATGTTAACTAGATATACTTTTGTATGCTTGTCTTGCAGATGATCCTGAGGGATCGTTTATACCTCCAGAGTTTGACAAGACTGGCAGTACCTTTGAGGTAAGTTAATTATTTCATTATGAATGGCTACTTCACAGTCTATATTGCCTTTCACTGTAGCAGATGTTCAAAACAAACATAGTAGAAATCAAAGGAATCTAAATCCTCTTTATGTTTATCAGCAAATACAGAAGATAACAATGTCTCAGTAAGAAAGGATTTCACTCTCTCATTACCACTCTCATTCTGTCTCATTAACTCATTACATTTACGTTTACATTTGAGTCATTTAGCAGACGCTCTTATCCAGAGCGACTTACAGTTAGTGTATTCATCTTAAGATAGCTAGGTGGGACAACCACATATCACAGTCATAGTAAGTACATTTTTCCTCAATAAAGTAGCTATAAGCAAAGTCAGAGCTAATAAGGAGGAAAAATAAATAAATAATTATCTCTTTCTCTTTCTCTTGTCTCTCGTTCACTTATTCTCTTTCAGATCTCCCTCACTCCCTCTCCCTAATTTCTCCCTCTGCGTTGTCACTCATTGTAACCATGTAGCCCTATACAGTGAGGGAAAAAAGTATTTGATCCCCTGCTGATTTTGTGCGTTTGCCCACTGACAAAGAAATGATCAGTCTATAATTTTAATGGTAGGTTTATTTGAACAGTAAGAGACAGAATAACAACATAAAAATCCAGAAAAAAACGCATGTCAAAAATGTTATAAATTGATTTGCATTTTAATGAGGGAAATAAGTATTTGACCCCCTCTCAATCAGAAAGATTTCTGGCTCCCAGGTGTCTTTTATACAGGTATCGAGCTGAGATTAGGAGCACACTCTTAAAGGGAGTGCTCCTAATCTCAGCTTGTTACCTGTATAAAAGACACCTGTCCACAGAAGCAATCAATCAATCAGATTCCAAACTCTCCACCATGGCCAAGACCAAAGAGCTCTCCAAGGATGTCAGGGACAAGATTGTAGACCTACACAAGGCTGGAATGGGCTACAAGACCATCGCCAAGCAGCTTGGTGAGAAGGTGACAACAGTTGGTGCGATTATTCGCAAATGGAAGAAACACAAAATAACTGTCAATCTCCCTCGGCCTGGGGCTCCATGCAAGATCTCACCTCGTGGAGTTGCAATGATCATGAGAATGGCGAGGAATCAGCCCAGAACTACACGGGAGGATCTTGTCAATGATCTCAAGGCAGCTGGGACCATAGTCACCAAGAAAACAATTGGTAACACACTACGCTGTGAAGGATTGAAATCCTGCAGCGCCCGCAAGGTCCCCCTGCTCAAGAAAGCACATATACAGGGCCGTCTGAAGTTTGCCAATGAACATCTGAATGATTCAGAGGAGAACTGGGTGAAAGTGTTGTGGTCAGATGAGACCAAAATTGAGCTCTTTGGCATCAACTCAACTCACCGTGTTTGGAGGAGGAGGAATGCTGCCTATGACCCCAAGAACACCATCCCCACCGTCAAACATGGAGGTGGAAACATTATGCTTTGGGGGTGTTTTTCTGCTAAGGGGACAGGACAACATCACCGCATCAAAGGGACGATGGACGGGGCCATGTACCATCAAATCTTGGGTGAGAACCTCCTTCCCTCAGCCAGGGCATTGAAAATGGGTCGTGGATGGGTATTCCAGCATGACAATGACCCAAAACACACGGCCAAGGCAACAAAGGAGTGGCTCAAGAAGAAGCACGTTAAGGTCCTGGAGTGGCCTAGCCAGTCTCCAGACCTTAATCCCATAGAAAATCTGTGGATGGAGCTGAAGGTTTGAGTTGCCAAACGTCAGCCTCGAAACCTTAATGACTTGGAGAAGATCTGCAAAGAGGAGTGGAACAAAATCCCTCCTGAGATGTGTGCAAACCTGGTGGCCAACTACAAGAAACGTCTGACCTCTGTGATTGCCAACAAGGGTTTTGCCACCAAGTACTAAGTCATGTTTTGCAGTGTGGTCAAAACTTATTTCCCTCATTAAAATGCAAATCAATTCATAACATTTTTGACATGCTTTTTTTCTCGATTTTTGTTGTTATTATTCTGTCTCTCACTGTTCAAATAAACCTACCATTAAAACTGATCATGTCTTTGTCAGTGGGCAAACGTACAAAATCAGCAGGGCATCAAATACTTTTTTCCCTCACTGTACATTTATTTCCTGCCTAGACTACATTTATCAGTTGATCAATTGCAGGTTGAATGTGTGTGTCATTGAGTACTGAATAAACCATTGTGTGTCTATGTTTGTCTAATTTATCTGGTCTTCCAATGTCTTCCAATGTATGTGCTCCAAGTGGAGCGGCTGAGGCCATAGAAATATAATGAATTCTAGTAATTATATTTCTATTGCTGGGACCTGCTTGTACACACAACAGGAACTAAACATGTCCTTACAGCAGCTGGTGGAATTAACATGTTGGCTCTGTTTATGTGAGACAGACATTTCGACTTAGAGAGGCTTCAGCTAACTATTTTTGTAATGTCTCACACTTTGATATCTGGATCTTCCGCCTTTCCCATATCCACCACATAAGTACGGGTCGCATTCCTTTTAATTGTTTGGAATCTTGTACCTTGTCTGAGATTTGGCCTAAAAAACACCTAATTCAGATTCATTCAGGAGCCAACAAGTAAGCCATAATTGCAACAAAGAGCTCCATTCCCCCAAGTAAAGCACAAGAAAAGGGAACTCTCACGGCATACAAAGAGACAGGCTCTGGCGAAATTCCCATTAATGTGCTGTAATTTCATCTCCACTGACTCCTGGTATTGCAGCCTATCATCCAATGAGATGAGATCCAAGGCAAATATAAAGGGATGATTATGTGTTTGTTAGATAAGGCCCCAGAATACATTGCCTGCCAGACATGATTAATCTGAGGGTAGTCATATGAGGGAGCAACTTGGCCCTGGCCTTGGCCTGGCCTGCTGCAGCTTTATTTACTTTTTAATGGCCTGGTGAATTACTTCCTCAACCAAAAGCATGCCAACTAGGCCCAGTTTCCAGCAAGACCCCACAAAGTTGCCCAAAGGACGTGTGCTGCATATACTAATAAATTGAGGTTACAGTGATCACGGGTTACGGTAGTGGTTTATGGCTGTTTGTTTGGTACACGAGGTGCTGACATGAGATCATAAATGACACATATTTTATGTTTTAAATCCCATATGGTTGAAGGCAAACATGTCCAAGCAGTGTCAACATGTCTAAGCAGTGTCTCATAGATTTATTTTATGATAAACAATTGCATGTGTCTGATTCTATGGGTCAGTTTAAGGTCAATGACGCTCTGTATCTCGTCCAGGGACACATGTACTCTCTGGGCTCCACCCTCTCTGCTGCGCTGGACTTTGTCATTGAGCCAGAACTGGAGGCAGAGCTGGGGGAGGAGATTCAGAGACTGCTGGAGCAGATGCAGGAAGAGGGGCCAGAGGACAGGCCACTCCTGCAGGTAAGGTCACCATCATGGATGACCTTTAATGGAGTGCTGTCTTTACACTCTTATTATACAAATTATTACAGGTAATATGGTGTAAGAAATATCAGAAGTGATTTTCTCTCAGGTAGTAATGATAGCACTATCAATAGGAGTAGGAGCAGTAGTAGTATGACTATTAATAGGCCTACTATAGGCCCTTTGGCAAACGGATACAAGACATGACATACTGATATGCAACTGTAATACTGAAGATGTGCACAGACAGTGAACATGAGCAGCACCGTGTGGAAGAGCAATGACCGTGCAATGCAGATAGGAAAAAGCATAAAAAATTGATGATGTCACAGTCATGCATGAAACCAGAATTCTACCCAGGGGATACAACTTGAATATTAAGTTTATAGCAATTACAGGATGTATTTTCTTTTGGGAAACAAATGAATCTGTTTCAACACTGAGTCCTCAACATTGAATCATCAATAATGAAATGGCAGAAACGTAATAAAGAAATGTTGCGTCATACAGTACGTATGTTTGTGTTAGCTGATATAGCTACAGTATTATACAGTTGAAGTCGGAAGTTTACATACACCTTAGCCAAATACATTTAAATTCAGTTTTTCACAATTCCTGACATTTAATCCTAGTAAAAGTTCCCTGTTTTAGGTCAGTTAGGATCACCACTTTATTTTAAGAATGTGAAATGTCAGAATAATAGTAGAGAGAATGATTTATTTCAGCTTTTATTTCTTTCATCACATTCCCAGTGGGTCAGAAGTTTACATACACTCAATTAGTATTTGGTAGCATTGCCTTTAAATTGTTTAACTTAGGTCAAACGTTTCGGGTAGGCTTCCACAAGCTTCCCACAACAAGTTGGGTGAATTTTGGCCCATTCCTCCTGACAGAGCTGGTGTAACTGAGTCAGGTTTGTAGGCCTCCTTGCTCGCACATGCTTTTTCAGTTCTGCCCACAAATTTTCTATAGGATTGAGGTCAGGACTTTGTGATGGCCACTCCAATACCTTGACTTTGTTGTCCTTTAGCCATTTTGCCACAACTTTGGAAGTATGCTTGGGGTCATTGTCCATTTGGAAGACCCATTTGCGACCAAGCTTTAACTTCCTGACTGATGTCTTGAGATGTTGCTTCAATATATCCACATCATTTTCCTTCCTCATGATGCCATCTATTTTGTGAAGTGCACCAGTCCCTCCTGCAGCAAAGCACCCCCACAGCATGATGCTGTCACTTTTTTCGCACCAAAGTACGTTAATCTCTAGGAGACAGAACTCATCTCCTTCCTGAGCGGTATGAAGGTTGCGTGGTCCCATGGTGTTTATACTTGCGCACTATTGTTTGTACAGATTATGAATGTGGTACCTTCAGGCGTTTGGAAATGGCTCCCAATGATGAACCAGACTTGTGGAGGTCTACAATTTTTTTTCTGATGTCTTGGCTGATTTCTTTTGATTTTCCCTTGATGTCAAGCAAAGAGGCACTGAGTTTGAAGGTACGCCTTAAAATACATCCACAGGTACACCTCCAATTGACTCAAATGAAGTCAATTAGCCTATCAGAAGCTTCTAAAGCCATGACATCATTTTCTGGAATTGCCCAAGCTGTTTAAAGGCACAGTCAATTTAGTGTATGTGAACTTCTGACCCACTGGAATTGTGATACAGTGAATTATAAGTGAAATAATCTGTCTGTAAACAATTGTTGGAAAAATTACTTGTGTCACGCACAAAGTAGATGTCCTAACCGAATTGCCAAAACTATAGTTTGTTAACAATACATTTGTGGAGTGGTTGAAAAATGAGTTTTAATGACTCCAACCTAAGTGTATGTAAACTTCCGACGTCAACTGTATGTATCTCCCCCTCAGGACATCCTCTCCCTTGCAGAGGAAAAGCTAGTACATACCTCTTCCACAGCCCTGTGCCGGAAACTCTCTTCTATTGGAAGAAGAGTCCTGTCAATCGAATCTGTTGCAACATTTCAAGGTTTGTCTTTAGGCATGAGATATATTTGTGTATTTCTGTGTAAACATATATTTCTATTGTAGTCCACTGTGGCCATAACCATACTACCTGTGTATCCATCCACCATCCACAGATGGGTGGGATAGCTCTCGGGAGGCTCGATGGCGGCAGAACAAATCCAACTGGCAGCTCCACAAAAGCATCAGCTCTGAGGACAGTAGCTTCAAAGACCAGTGCATTGTCTCAGATACCACAGCTGAGAACTCAGACCCCAACGACCCCAACGGACCTCTCCGGCATCACATATGTGGGGTCTGGGACTCCACCCTATGGGCTGACGGTATGGGGGATGTGGAAGAGGATGGATGTGTGATAGAGGAGGACATGTTTGGTTCGCAGTTGGATAGCAGATCTCAGAACAGTTCCCCTGTACGCAGGAGGGATCAGGAGAGGGCTGGGAGGGTAAGGGGGGTTCTGAATCGTTCCTGCTCAGTCCCAGACTCCAATAATCCCCCCGCACTCCCGCCCACGCCCCACGGGGATATCAGTGTCAATGTATCGGACCTCACGGAGATAGGAGCTGAGGA
This sequence comes from Coregonus clupeaformis, assembly GCF_020615455.1. Classification (NCBI taxonomy): domain Eukaryota; kingdom Metazoa; phylum Chordata; class Actinopteri; order Salmoniformes; family Salmonidae; genus Coregonus; species Coregonus clupeaformis. The sequence continues at coordinate 44,401,414 of NC_059192.1, read as the reverse complement.
ATGCATGGGGCACAGGTCTGTTTGGAGGAAGAGAGGGGATAGAGAGAAAGCCCCTTATGAGTGCAGTGACTCCAAGCAATGGGGCTCAGTGAGAGACAATGAGATGTCAGAAGGGGACAGACATTCTCACCTGCCCATATGTGGTGGTGAAACAGATTCAGACGGTCAAAATGGAACACGTGATGATCCCACTTTGTCCCGCCCAGCTCAAGACCCGGAAGTGTCGGTTGACTCTGCTTGCAACGTGACTTTAACCTCAACCCTTCACACTTCAAATAATCACATGACTAAAAGCATGCTGTGCCTCAATGAAACATCTCAAGATGAGGTGAGTTCAAGTCTAAATTAGACTAAACTATTTAATTGATCTGCTTTGAACATGTACAGCGCATGTAAATTTGGAAAAAGTCAATGGGTCTGAAAAAGTCAAGTATTTAGACCCCTTGACTTTTTCCACATTTTATTAGGTTACTGCCTTATTCTAAAATTGATACAATTATTTTTTTCCCTCATCAATCTACACACAATACCCCATAACGACAAAGTGAAAACAGGTTTTTAGACATTTTTGCAAATTTATAAAAAATGTAAAACAGAAATACCTTATTTACATAAGTATTCAGACCCTTTGCTATGAGACTCAAAATTGAGCTCAGGTGCACCCTGTTTCCATTGATCATCCTTGAGATGTTTTAATTCATTGGACATGATTTGGAAAGGCACACACCTGTCTGTATAAGGTCCCACAGTTGACAGGGCATGTCAGGGCAAAAACCAAGCCATGAGGTCGAAGGAATTGTCCGTAGAGCTCCGAGACTGGATTGTGGCGAGGCACAGATCTGGGGAAGGGTATCAAAACATTTCTGCAACATTTAAGGTCCCCAAGAACACAGTGGCCTCCATCATTCTTAAATGGAAGAAGTTTGTAACCACCAAGACTCTTCCTAGAGCTGGCCGCCCGGCTAAACTGAGCAATCGGGGGAGAAGGGCCTTGGTCAGGGATGTGACCAAGAACCCGATGGTCACTCTGACAGAGCTCCAGAGTTCCTCTGTGGAGATGGGAGAACCTTCCAGAAGGACAACCATCTCTGCAGCACTCGACCAATCAGGCCTTTATGATAGAGAAGCCAGACGGAAGCCACTCCTCAGTAAAAGGCACATGACAGACTGCTTGGAGTTTGCCAAAAGAGGAAACCTGGCACCATCCCTACGGTGAAGCATGGTGGTGGCAGCATCATGCTGTGGGGATGTTTTTCAGCGGCAGGGACTGGGAGACTAGTCAGGATCAACGGAAAGATGAACGGAGCAAAGTACAGAGAGATCCTTGATGAAAACCTGCTCCAGAGCGCTCAGGACCTCAGACTCGGGCGAAGGTCTTCCAGCAGGACAACGACCCTAAGCACACAGTCAAGACAACGCAGGAGTGGCTTCGGGACAAGTCTCTGAATGTCCTTGAGTGGCCCCGCCAGAGCCCAAACTTGAACCCGATCTGGAGAGACATGAAAATAGCCATGCAGCGACGATCCCCATCCAACCTGACAGAGTTTGAGAGGATCTACAGAGAAGAATTGGAGAAACTCCCCAAATACATTTACATTTTAGTCATTTAGCAGACGCTCTTATCCAGAGCGACTTACAGTTAGTGAATACATACATGTTTTTATTTATTTATATTTTTTTCATACTGGCCCCCCGTGGGAAACGAACCCACATCCCTGCCGGCCAAACCCTCCCCTACGTTGGACGAAGCTGGACCAATTGTGCACCGCTCATGGGTCTCCCGGTCACGGCCGGCTGCGACAGAGCCTGGACTCGAACCAGGATCTCTAGTGGCACAGCTAGCACTGCGATGCAGTGCCTTAGACCACTGCGCCACTCTGTGTCCCAAGCTTGTAGCGTCATACCCAAGAAGGCTCAAGGCTGTAATCGCTGCCAAAGGTGCTTCAACAAAGTACTGAGTAAAGGGTCTGAATACTTATGTAAATGTAATATTTCAGTTGTTTTTTTAAACCTGTTTTTGCTTTGTCATTATGGGGTATTGTGTGTAGATTGATGAGGGAAAAAAACAATTTAATCAATTTTAGAATACGGCTGTAACGTAACAAAATGTGAAAAAAGTCAAGTGGTCTGAATACATTCCGAATGCACTGTACGTAGATTTAAATGCCTTAGTTTCAGAAAATGCCTTGTTTACAATTTTTCAGGCTGGTTTCAGAGGCCCAGATTAAGGCTATTCCTGGAGTAAAAAGCACTTTCAGTGGTGATTTTCCGTTGAGCATGCTTTTTTGTCCAGGACTAGGCTTAATCTGGGTCCATGAACCTGGCACTTCTTTTTCTACTGTAGTGTGCTCTTTGGGAGGGATGGAGATGTTAACAGTGTTTGTGATTGATTGTGACATAGTGGATCTCTCTGAGGGATCTACTCACACAGAGTGGGCAGAGATTGTCTGTTAATGAGCTATGGGCCCTGTGTCATACCTGCCTCTCCACACTGCAGACGTACTTAGACTACCCAGGTTAGTGACTCATCTGTCTACCAGCCACTGATACTGACTCTGCTGTGTGTAAACCAATTACATTATTTACTAAGCAGTAAGCATCCAATCCCTCGCCTTCTCTGGTCTCTGTAAACCACTTTGCTGTTGATGAAATTATTATAAGAAACATCAATATGGCAATACATCATTTAAAACTTTATTTAGTTTGACATACATTTGACACATGTATTAACTGTTATATATTATTATTATTATTATTATTATTATATTATATTATTATTATATATATATATACCTACTGTTCTTTCTTCTTTCTTCTTTTATTGTCTTCCTCCCTGAAAGCGTACTTATGCCTGGACACAATGTATGTGGGTTGTCAGGGAGAAGTTCTCTTCTTGAAACCTAAAAACACAGGTATGGCTCTTTTTGCTTATCCACAGTAGTCAGCAATTGTCTCTGTCTGGAATGATAAAGTTACTTCAGCACTTTCCATATATTCTTTGTCTCTGTTTATTTACAGCTGTTTTGACTTTAAATATTCAACAGTGCTCTTGAGCAAAGTGTCAATATGGGGCAATATTTATTTGAAATGTTGTCGCATTCAATAATTCAACATGAATGTTCCTTGTAGGATCCTGTGATGCATTTTATCTGGCGCCTGAATTCCAGGAGCATGGAATCGTAACTGAAAAGGTTTGCCTCAACTTCTGACTTTCATCTTTTAAAATAAAAGTTTTTTTCCATCAAGTAGATGAATACTGATTAAGTGGGTTTCATCTGTCTGTCTGTTCTAGGCCTGTGTCTATGGGGTGGCTGCCATCCTATGGGCCACGGCCAAGTTCAATCTGTCAGCCAATCAAAAACTGACTATGCCCAGCAAGTTGAAGAGGCTGCTGCTGGAGATGGCCAAGAGGACGCCCTTCGAGAGACCCTCCATTGCCATAGCTAAAAAGGTAGCCATAGTTTCAGCTGTCAACCACTCTACTGAAAGCACATCCATATATTCTTCTTTTGATCAATGTGTTAGTAACACTTTACATATGTAACATCTTTTGCATTTTAATGGACAGGAATTTGTAAACGTGATTGTATTGAAACTACTAACAATTCAATCATCTCACTATCCTGGTGAATGAAATAAAGTGAATGAATTAACAAATGAGCAAAATGTCTTTACTGTAAAGTGTGTTGCGATTTTAAATGCACTTTAAATAAAGTTTGATTTGATGAACAAAGTAATTAATTAATGTATAAATAAGTGAATGAATGAAGTATCTTAGGTGCTGAGGTAACATATTTTCATGTGTTTCATTATGTTTCTGCTGTTACAGAGCTGTTGTGATTATCTATCACGCCAAGGAACGAACTCTGAGACAGTGTGGACGAAGCTGATCAACAGAGTCCACCCGGTACCACTCCATTGTACCACCCCAGCTAGCACATAAAGTTCTGAGAACCATATGTTTCTTAGAGCTTGGTGAGAGTGTGGTTGTCCTATGGTTATTTTGCATACAACCTTCCCACAACGTTCTGGGAATGTTGCAGGATAGTTGCTTGGCTTTGGAACATTCTCAGCACATTTAAGGAACTTGACAAAATAATGTTATTTTCTTGGTATTTCATTACTTTAACAGAATGTTTCCTAAAAGTTCAAACCTGGTTATATTTCATTACATTTTTTAGTAATGTTCTAGGAATGTTCTCCAATTGGTTTGACATTGGGAATGTTCGCAAATAGTTCAGAGAACGTTAACAAACAATGTTCTTCTGTGGGAATTTCAGTACTTCAGCATAACGTTTCCTACAGGTTTCCTCATGGTTCTATTTAAAGTCATGTTCTCAGAACATTAAGACAAATTTCCATAAAAACCACAAGAAAACATTACTAACATTCAAAGCACGTTCTTAGAATTAAATGTATGTATGAAAACATATATATTCTGTTCTCAGCATAAACAAAACTCTCTATCTTGTTAAATCTGTTCAGGTGTGTTGTTCATGGGGTCTATTCGAATAGATACAAATTAAGAGCTTTGTATGAGTAAAAAAAAATGGCATGCTAGCTCCATCCTGGTGGCGAGGTGGACTAATTCCATGGTTAGAGAACAGAAGATCATAGGTTCGAATCTCACTGATGTCGTGTGAGATGTGTTTGCAGGATTAATGCCAAAGCAAATTAATTTAAATGTGTCCTATCTGTGCTTGGAGTTCAAAACAGTTAAACTAAGCTAGCAGTGTTATTAAAAGTCTAATTGAAACATTCAGTGAAAGTTTTAAGGAAGTTATTCAAAATCCTCCAAATAACATTTACATTTCATTCCACAACATATAGAGAATGTTCTCATAACATTATTTAATTACCTTCAAATATCCTGTAATGTTAGTTCTCAGAACCTTAATAAAACCTCCAAGGAAAACTTTCAGGGAACCATAGTAAAATGTTCTCAGAACTTCCCTGCAACCTAAAAATTCCTAGAACAGGCAGAATTTTCACTTCCGTTCACAGAACATTTAAAAAACTTTAAGTTTTACCGGTCAGGAAACTTATGGCTTCGTTCCCAGAACCAATGGGAAACCAAAAACGGACGTTCCCACAACTTCCAAGGAACCCAAAGCTAGCTGGGACTGTAGCTACTGTTTGAAAGGGGTAGTGAGACACATATTACCCCTTGAAAGTGAAAGGCAGGACACATTGTTATTCCATTCTTGTCTGTCGAGGATAACTCCCTTCCTTACCTTTCAGCCACTCACAAAGGACATTGATGCAGAGGATCAGAATGGATTGGACAGTAGAGGAAGCTCAAGTCAGGAATCAACACATATCAAGAGTGGTACGATTCATTAATCTTTTCAGACATTATGCTCAAGCGATTTTGTTGACCTTACTATCAGTACATCTACATACAGATTTGTGATGAAATGGTATTGATGTTGTAACTGGGGTTGTTGTAACTGTGTGTAGGGTTTGTGCCCATGGCTACTGAGAGCCGATTGGCTCCTGTACCTGGCCCTGTTCCCCATAGCTATCCAATCAGTGGAGCCCCCCAGCTTCCAGAGGCCTTCACCTCCCCTGCCACACACTTCACCCCCATCGTCCTGACCAGGGAGGGGGACACTGAGGAAGAAACTCCCCTGTCTGCTTCAGACATTGAGGGGTAAGCAGTTTACTTCCTTTCTATGGAGATAAGATACCAGTCATGGAATTGTTTCAAGCAGCATTGATATCTTTGCAAGGTGGATCCGACCATAGTTTCTTTATTGATTATGGCAGAGATGTCATTCCATTTGTTCACTGATTTCAAGAATGCATTTTTAATTCTCACATGTTGTGTTGCAGGACTATAAGTGAAGTCACAAGAGGCAGTGACATCCAGCCTATGCAAGAGGCCAAGGACCCAGAAACTCTCTTACACCTTGAGGACCTACCCCTACCTCAGTCAGATAGAGACCTACAGGACAACGGACAGGACAGCCCTGTCAATCAAAACAACGTGGTCACACGCCACTCCTCCACCACCACCTCTAGCGGCAGGACATTGGTCAACTCTCCACCTCCCGCCTCCCCCAAACTGACCACCCAGTTGTCTTTGTCTTCCTCTTTCCAATCGTCATCCTGCTCTCATCTGACTGGTGGTGGTGTTTTCAACAACTTCCTCTTGCGTCATGACCCACTAACAGGGCACCTAACCCTGGTGCCGGTGCAGATAACAGTCGCTGAGTCTCTCCATGGACTGGAGCTCAATCTGTCCCTGACCTCAAGCTCCAGCTACTTCCAGGGTCAACCTACACATCCAGGGGGCCCTAGAGACCATCTGACCCCTCGTCAGGGAGCTGAACCCCTGCTGGCTTGCCTTAATGGCAGCACCTGCAGCAGACCCTTGGACCCCTTAGTGTCCATGTCCCAACCCCACAATGGAGAGGAGGAGAGGACAGGAGAATGTGAGGATGAACCCCTATCAGAGTCCCATGGACCTCCTCAGGGAGACTCCCATCCTCACCCCTCCCCACTGATGCACCCTTCCCTACAAGAGGTTATTGGCCTGCTCAGGGCAGAGTTTGCCTTTGATGGCTATCTGGAGAATGGTGTGGAGGATCTAGCAATGGGTAAGTAACATGGATATTAATATTCACTCTCTCTAGCATCACATGTAGCCTATGGCCCCAGATCTGTTTAGGCTGTATTGCCAACTCCTACAGTTCTTGTCACGCCAGAGATAGTGGGCTACTAGCACCAGGCTAGTAGCCCACTATCTCTGTTTTTCCCCCCGGTGGATTTGGTTCGGTTAATTGCTTTGTGGAGAGATACTACAGTTGTGTCATTAAATGTATGATCACTGGTGTGAACTTGTACGACAAGCTTTCTGTCTACCAAAAACCCGTGTAATTGATGTATCATCTCATGTTTATGTGTTCAAAGGGGAGTATATTCTGTCTCTGAAGGACCTACAGTACCAGACGTTCTGCAATGTTGTGAAAGAGAAGTTCTGTGACCTTTACTGGGATGAGGACTTATTGGGAGTGCTACATTGTGTGGTCAACTACAGCCAATTCTCTCTGTGAGTATGTCAATGATTGCCTGTTTTATCAAACACAGGTCTTCTCTCAATAACAGAAGCCTAACAAGATAAACGGTACAAGTGAAAAAGAAAGTCACACTTTCATTTATATAGACAGAAAGAATGAGCAACCACTGATCCTGTTCTTTTGGACAACACTTTATCTCTAGTAACACTTTAAGCTACACTCTTGGTTAAACAAACAATAATGCCAGTGTTATAAAACTGTCTTTAGCTGGCTGTCAATGGTATCAGAAGGATTTTGCTCTCCTCAAAAGTATTCTCTGTCAACAAGCTTATCCAGTCAACAAGCTTAGTTTGTCTCTATGAGCAGGGGAGAAGCCCAAAATTGGCAGTGTTTGTGTTTAGAATGTTAATTTCTCTCATGTGAGTCTTCAACAACAATAAACCATTTAGATTCTACAACCCCTCCCCCTTACACACACATGCATGCACGCACACACACACACACACACACACACAAACTCAGACACTCCACTCATAATCAGCATTCACAGAAGATTCACTTCAGACACACAAAGGTCGCTCCTTTTTTTCCAGGAAGAAAGGTCCCTATGGTAATAGCTCATCTCGTGTTTTTTGTTTATCTCGAGAATATTGGTTTGGCACAATTGATGAGCTACTTATGGTTCTTCCTGCCTTGTCTTTGAGAGAATCATAAAGATCCTGGAGGAGTGTACATGAATGAAGGAAAAGGTGAAATAAGGACTTGCCCCTTTTTGTTCATACATCTGCAGACAAAGACGAAGGAGGGGCACATGAGAGTGTGTTGAGATGTGCAGCTTGTCCCATGGTTGCCATGCTCTTAACACCTGGGGCAGTGTGTTGAGAGAACCTTTCATATTCTGTGGTGATGAGACAGACAGACATCATAGCCTTGGACAGACAGACAAACAGACAGACAGATACTCTCCTCTGAGTGGGGCTTTTAGACTGTAAGCTGGAGAAGCCTGTCACCGCTAGGGTAGCTCATTGGAGAAGTCCTGATGCTACTAGAACACTCTGCTTTGGATACAAACCGTTTTGGACAACTCAACCTCGGCTGTCAGGAAGCTGCTAAGGAGACGCTAAGGATTGATTGGTTTGTTTTGATAGCTAATTATTGATTGGTTTGTTTTGATTCATTCATATGTGTTGGCCTAATTAACAATTTTAATTATGCCTGTGAGGAGTGTGCTTGTCTCAACTGTCTGTCTAGATTTCTCATAATATTATTATTTGTCTGAACTTATAGCATCTGCTGTGTTTTCATATTGACTGAGTTGTTATTCCCACTATTTTGTCTGTGTTGTTTATGTTGTGTCTAATTACTGTCTGTGATGTTTCAATTACTTTTCAGTCTGAGCTCTTTTAGTCTGCGTTCTGTTTTATTGAATTAGTGTGTTTTGTCAAAGTTCCCTGTGTTTTGTCTAAGAAAGTTGTCTGTGTTTGTCTGAGTTCTTTGTGCTTTTGTCTGTGTTCATTATGTGTCTGTCTAGTTGTCTGTGTGTGGCTGTGATGGTTGTGGCTAGCTGTGACTGGCTGACTGTTGTGTTATGATCTCTGTCTCTCTGTCTTTCTCTCTCTGGCTGCTGATGTGCCACATGTAGAGGCTCTAATGAAGGGTCACCATCAAAGCCTTGGCAAAGGGCAGCCACCTCACCCATGAGTGCTGCTGGCTGGAGAGGGGAGGAGAGGGACGCACCGCGGCGTGGTCATGTCGACCTGAATGGCAACCTGCACCACCGTGGACCTGTAGCTTCAGACGCGTGGGAGAAATTTGAGAGAGACCAGAGGCCCCTGTCTACACACAGAGTAACAGAGACTGAACCTGAACATAGAGATACCGTATCAGAGGAAGGTCAACATAATGGCTGCCCAGGTAGGAAAGGAAATACATTAACTTCACAACTGGCATCACTGTTACCTTACTTCACAACTGTCATCACTCCCAGCTAGCACATTTGGTTCCTTTGAAGTTGTGGCAACGTACCTTTTTGGTTTCCCATTGGTTCTGGGAATGAAGCCATACGTTTCTTGACCGGTAAAACAGAATGACTGACGGACGGATAACATTTAGCCTGTTCTGTGAATGTTAATATTTAGGTTGCAGGGAGGTTCTGATAATGTTTGGCAATGCCAGGGTTGTGGGTTCGTTTGCCACGGGGGGCCAGTATGAAAATGTATGCACTCACTATCTGTAAGTGACTCTGGATAAGAGCATCTGCTAAATGACTCAAATGTAAATGTAAAATGTTCTATTATGGTTCCCTGAAAGTTTTATTAACCTTCTGAGAACAGAAATGATAGGTTATTTGAAGGTAATTAAATAACGTTATGTAACAATGTTTCAAAGAGACTTTTAATAACACTGCTAGCTTAGTTTGTGTTTACTGTCATTTGCTCAGGCATTAATCATGCAAACACAGTTCTTTTTTTATTGTAGCACGGCATCAGTGAGATTCAAACCTATGATCTTCTGTTCTCTATCCATGGAATTAGTCCACTGCACCACCAGGATGGAGCTAGCTTGCAATGTTTTTTTAACTCATTCAAAACTGTTCATTTTTGTCTATTCAAACAGACACCATTTCAAAGGAAACAAGCACTCATTAAGATCAAGTGTGACCAATTAGTAGGCACGGCCAACACACCTGAATACACTTAAAGTAAAGATTCACCCATCTTGAATGTTATATTGTTTTTGTGCATCTTTGAGTGATGTTCTATTGATTCCCTGGTTCATTTAATGTTTTCATGTACAGTGGGGGAAAAAAGTATTTAGTCAGCCACCAATTGTGCAAGTTCTCCCACTTAAAAAGATGAGAGAGGCCTGTAATTTTCATCATATGTACACGTCAACTATGACAGACAAATTGAGAAAAAAAATCCAGAAAATCACATTGTAGGATTTTTTATGAATTTATTTGCAAATTATGGTGGAAAATAAGTATTTGGTCACCTACAAACAAGCAAGATTTCTGGCTCTCACAGACCTGTAACTTCTTCTTTAAGAGGCTCCTCTGTCCTCCACTCGTTACCTGTATTAATGGCACCTGTTTGAACTTGTTATCAGTATAAAAGACACCTGTCCACAACCTCAAACAGTCACACTCCAAACTCCACTATGGCCAAGACCAAAGAGCTGTCAAAGGACACCAGAAACAAAATTGTAGACCTGCACCAGGCTGGGAAGACTGAATCTGCAATAGGTAAGCAGCTTGGTTTGAAGAAATCAACTGTGGGGGCAATTATTAGGAAATGGAAGACATACAAGACCACTGATAATCTCCCTCGATCTGGGGCTCCACGCAAGATCTCACCCCGTGGGGTCAAAATGATCACAAGAATGGTGAGCAAAAATTGGGAGAATGTTATATGGCCAGATGAAACCAAAATATAACTTTTTAGTAAAAACTCAACTCGTTGTGTTTGGAGGACAAAGAATGCTGAGTTGCATCCAAAGAACACCATACCTACTGTGAAGCATGGGGGTGGAAACATCATGCTTTGGGGCTGTTTTTCTGCAAAGGGACCAGGACGACTGATCCGTGTAAAGGAAAGAAAACCTGCAGATCGATATGCCTCACAGAGTGTGACATTCGCAACGGCACCATGCAATGCACCCTGGACTGAAGAGGCAGACAAATAGGAGAAATGTGTTAGACCCTCTGTTAAATTAGGCATTTCTCAAAGTGTTATGCAACACTGTAAATTATAGGAATGATTGGATTTAGGTTGATTTTTACTTTAACAATAAAGGATAATAAAGAGTTTTGTTGACGCTGATGTATATGTTTTTAAATAACATTCTTAGAACGTTTCTAATAGTTTCTTGTGGTTTTTATGGAAAGTTTTCTTAATGTTCAGGGAACATTACTTTAAATAGAACCATGACGAAACCTGCAGAAAGCGTTATGCTGAAGTACTGAAATTCCCACAGAAAAACATTGTTTCTTAGCGTACTCTGAACGTTCTGAGAACATGACTTTAAATAGAACCTTGAGAAAACCTGTACAAAACGTTATGCCGAAGTACTGAAATTCACACTGAAGAACGTTGTTTCTTAACATTTTTGGAAGAAATTGAGAACATTACATTAAATAGAATGACGAGGAAACCTGTAGGAAACGTTATGCTGAAGTACTGAAATTCCCACCTAAGAAACATATGGTTCTCAGAACGTTATGTGCTGGCAGGGTATCCTGCAACATTCCCAGACTTTTTTCGGAAGGTTATATGCAAAATAACCAATGGACAACCACGCTCTCACCAAGCTCTAAGAAACATATGGTTCTCAGAACGTTATGTGCTAGCTGGGCTGTTACCATTACTTTACAACTGTCATCACTGTTACCGTTATGATAAACGAAACCCAGCTTTGAATGGCAGTTGGATCAACTTATTAGAGGAATGACTGGCTGTTGGATTAAATTGTTAAGAGCACAGCTTATTCAAGACAGCCCAAATCATGCTGCGATGTCACAATGATCTCCTCAGCTGGAGAGGGTTGTTGTGAAAACCGACACAGGCACAGTTACTTCCTCTCCATCTACACACACCAATACATACACTTAGCATAATACACACTCACACCCAAAGACACATTGGTAACAAACACTGCACACTCACATACACACAAACACACCTCTTCAGTTTCACACAAAAGACGTTATGTGTGAGATGATTAATCAGAGCAAAAATAGGCTGCTCACATTTGTAGGTGGAGGATGCCTGTGATGCAGAATCTAACAATATAACAAGGTTAACATTTAACTGCTTGCCAACAAACAAATGTAAAAGTGCCTTTTAACAAAAGAAAGCTTCAGCCTTGAGAGAATTCCACCTCTTAAAATCTCTGCGCACACACACTGCCTGATTCTCTCTCTCTCTCTCTCTTCCTGATCTGCCTGTTTCCTGGTCCAGGATTGAGAGCTGCTGAGTGTTTGGGTAAGGGGGCCATGGAGAGTGCCGAGCATCCAGGGGGGGTCAGCGATGAAAGCCCCTCTGAAGCTGACTCTCTGTGGGGGACTGACGAGCCACTGAGGGTGGGCCACCTAGGCCAGAGGAGCCCTGACTGCACCGAGGACATGGAGGACACAGAATCTCTGGTGTCTGAGCGTCTCCTCTCCCCCTGCTCCGGAGCAGAGGAGTCTAGCCACAGCCTCAGCCCAGCCTGGGGCCTGGCCTTCTATGGAGAAGACTGTTTTAGTCATGATGTGGTGGAATATGCTATAACCCTGGGACAGCACAGTGAGTCACCGTGCCTGGAGCTGAAAACACAGGTGGGTAACCTGGGAGGAAAATCTTGAATAGAATAGACCAGCTGTGAGTCATGACTGACCATACAGTATACCATGGTCTCAATGTTGGCAATAGTGATTTATTGTTAATGTGTTTATATTATACTCTAATTTTAGCTAATTTTAGAAGACATTATATGGCAAAAATGTATACTGTCTGATACTTAAAGATTACAACATAATTAGTTACTACTTTCTACCAAATAGTATGTATTGAAAGAGGTACATAATGATGTTTGATTACATGAATCTGAAATAAATAAGAAGGACTTATTATGTAATTACCTTGTAAGTCTATATACATACCAGAAAACAAGCAGACTAAAGTAAAGTATAATCATGTTTATGTCTTAATACAGTGTCATTGCCTAAGGCTGTTCTAATTCTACTGTTCAACTCACTATATTAAAAGGCCTCCTCTTTGAACACGATTTTATCCTGGCATTGTTTGTTGCATTGCAGCCAATGACCAAGCTGTATTAATTTCTTATGACGATACAGACTTGTGTAATGTCAATTACATTACATAGGAGTGACATTTTTGATATAACGGAGTGGCTGCTGGCTGCGGATCCGAATTCTCTGCGACCCTCTTTCCGACAGCTAAAGGTCCAAAGATTATCTACTTTACGTACAGTCTCTGCTCTGCTCGTTCGGCTACCCAGTGATGAATGGAGAATGGTGCTCGTTTAATAATAATAATAATAATAATAATACATTTTAATGTATGCACTTTTCAAGACATCCAATAAAGTTACATCAAATAAAGTTAGTTATTTGTTTAGTAAAGTTAGATTAAAGCTGAATCAATGTCTGCAAGATCACATAATGATAATATTCTACATAACAGAATCGAATATAATAGCATAGTATAACGTTACTGTAAGACAAAAAAAATTCTCTCATATGGCCAAAACTCAACACCGCGCGCACCACTAGTCAAAATATGTACTTTGTTTGAAACAAAACACAGGTATGCTACAGTTTATTAACACCACCACTAGTCAAAATATGTGCGGTTACCTTCAGATCCACAGCCTCAGCCATGATATAAAGCATGCAAATTCTATTAATCTCTTCCATCTCATTTAAAATGATTTGATTGAGTAATGGCCTATAATAGAGAATGTACCACTGCCTTGCATTTTCAACAAGCACCAAATAACATTATTTTCATAATTTACTGTACATTTATGATTACATGGTAATTACATTTTCAGTCAAACTACAGAATTTATAATGTTGATATGTTTGGATAAGTGCATGCGTTTCATGAAAAGTCTATGAGATTATTTGTTTCAAACCAAGCAAAACGACATTAATAGCTGTAGCAAATCAGAGCATGATCATGATTTGAGGTGAATAGGAAGAAAGGAGTTGGGGGTTTTAGGGTAATTGACGCATTATGTTCTCCAAACAATTATTGAATATTAATATGATATATTTCCGACCTTTGACAGAAAGGTCATTATCATGTGTAATGGAATAACAATGAGCTTTCTTTGTCTGTATATGCTTTCATGGTAATGATGTGGGCTTTTATCTGCTCCTTCACTGGAACAGTCTGACCGCCCCACTCTCACACCTTAAGAACCATGGCTCCATATCGGTGTTAGATGTGCGCAGTTTCTTACTTCAAAAGACCTATTGATTTCTGTTACCATAGTGACAGATGCAAGCAGAGAGCCAGCCCTGTACATATATTGGAGACACTCTAAAAGGCTCTTTGTGTACTGTATCTACACCCTTAGAAAAAAGGGTTCATAATGGGTTCTTCGGCTATCCCTACTAGGACAACATTTTCACCCAACAAAAAACGCTTAAAGAACCTTTTGGGGAAAAGGTTCTACCTGGAACCAAAAAGAGTTACAGTGGCTTGCGGAAATATTCACCCCCCTTGGCATTTTTCCTATTTTGCTGACTTTCAACCTGGAATTAAAATTGGGGTTTTTGGGGTTTGTATCATTTGATTTACACAACATGCCTACCACTTTGAAGTTGCGAAATATTTGTTATTGTGAAACAAACAAGAAATAATACACAAAAAAAACTTGAGCGTGCGTAACTATTCACCCCCCCAAAGTCAATACTTTGTAGAGCCACCTTTGCAGCAATTACAGCTGCAAGTCTTTGGTCTCTTTGTTGCCTCTCTGATTAATGCCTTCCTTGCCTGGTCTGTGAGTTTTGGTGGGCGGCCCTCTCTTGGCAAGTTTGTTGTGGTGCCATAGTCTTTCTGTCACGATCGTTTACGAACGAGACGGACCAAGGCGCAGCGTGATAAGCATACATGTTTATTTACGACTAAACACCACGACAAAACAACAAACGAAACGTGAAGTCCAAGGTAGCATACACACAACATACCTTACACGGAACAAGATCCCACAACACTAGTGCCAACAGGCTACCTAAGTATGGTCCCCAATCAGAGACAATGAGCTACAGCTGCCTCTGATTGGGAACCACACCGGCCAACATAGATCTAAACGATCTAGAACTAAACATAGAAAAACACAACATAGAAACTACACACCCTGACTCAACATTTAAGAGTCCCCAGAGCCAGGGCGTGACACTTTCCATTTTTTTAATAATGGATTTAATGGTGCTCCGTGGGATGTTCAAAGTGTCTGATATTTTTTTATAACCCAACCCTGATCTGTACTTCTCCACAACTTTGTCCCTGACCTGTTTGGAGAGCTCCTTGGTCTTCATTGTGCCACTTGCTTGGTGGTGCCCCTTACTTAGTGGTGTTGCAGACTCTGGGGCCTTTCAGAACAGGTGTACAGTGGGGAAAAAAAGTATTTAGTCAGCCACCAATTGTGCAAGTTCTCCCGCTTAAAAAGATGAGAGAGGCCTGTAATTTTCATCATAGGTACACGTCAACTATGACAGACAAATTGAGGAAAAAAATCCAGAAAATCACATTGTAGGATTTTTTATGAATTTATTTGCAAATTATGGTGGAAAATAAGTATTTGGTCACCTACAAACAAGCAAGATTTCTGGCTCTCACCGACCTGTAACTTCTTCTTTAAGAGGCTCCTCTGTCCTTTACTCGTTATCTGTATTAATGGCATCTCTAGAGGAGATCTGCATGGAGGAATGGGCCAAAATGCCAGCAACAGTGTGTGAAAACCTTGTGAAGACTTACAGAAAACGTTTGACCTGTCTCATTGCCAACAAAGGGTATATAACAAAGTATTGAGAAACTTTTGTTATTGACCAAATACTTATTTTCCACCATAATTTGCAAATAAATTCATTAAAAATCCTACAATGGGATTTTCTGGATTTTTTTCCCTCATTTTGTCTGTCATAGTTGACGTGTACCTATGATGAAAATTACAGGCCTCTCTCATCTTTTTAAGTGGGAGAACTTGCACAATTGGTGGCTGACTAAATACTTTTTTCCCCCACTGTATATATACTGAGATCATGTGACAGATCATGTGACACTTAGATTGCACACAGGTGGACTTTATTTAACTAATTATGTGACTTCTGAAGGTAATTGGTTGCCCCAGATCTTATTTAGGGTTTCATAGCAAAGGGGGTGAATACAGTGGGGAAAAAAAGTATTTAGTCAGCCACCAATTGTGCAAGTTCTCCCACTTAAAAAGATGAGAGAGGCCTGTAATTTTCATCATAGGTACACGTCAACTATGACAGACAAAATGAGAAAAGAAAATCCAGAAAATCACATTGTAGGATGTTTTATGAATTTATTTGCAAATTATGGTGGAAAATAAGTATTTGGTCAATAACAAAAGTTTCTCAATACTTTGTTATATACCCTTTGTTGGCAATGACACAGGTCAAACGTTTTCTGTAAGTCTTCACAAGGTTTTCACACACTGTTGCTGGTATTTTGGCCCATTCCTCCATGCAGATCTCCTCTAGAGCAGTGATGTTTTGGGGCTGTCGCTGGGCAACACAGACTTTCAACTCCCTCCAAAGATTTTCTATGGGGTTGAGATCTGGAGACTGGCTAGGCCACTCCAGGACCTTGAAATGCTTCTTACGAAGCCACTCCTTCATTGCCTGGGCGGTGTGTTTGGGATCATTGTCATGCTGAAAGACCCAGCCACGTTTCATCTTCAATGCCCTTGCTGATGGAAGGAGGTTTTCACTCAAAATCTCACGATACATGGCCCCATTCATTCTTTCCTTTAGACGGATCAGTCGTCCTGGTCCCTTTGCAGAAAAACAGCCCCAAAGCATGATGTTTCCACCCCCATGCTTCACAGTAGGTATGGTGTTCTTTGGATGCAACTCAGCATTCTTTGTCCTCCAAACACGACTGAGTTGAGTTTTTACCAAAAAGTTATATTTTGGTTTCATCTGACCATATGACATTCTCCCAATCCTCTTCTGGATCATCCAAATGCACTCTAGCAAACTTCAGACGGGCCTGGACATGTACTGGCTTAAGCAGGGGGACACGTCTGGCACTGCAGGATTTGAGTCCCTGGCGGCGTAGTGTGTTACTGATGGTAGGCTTTGTTACTTTGGTCCCAGCTCTCTGCAGGTCATTCACTAGGTGTGGTTCTGGGATTTTTGCTCACCGTTCTTGTGATCATTTTGACCCCACGGGGTGAGATCTTGCGTGGAGCCCCAGATCGAGGGAGATTATCAGTGGTCTTGTATGTCTTCCATTTCCTAATAATTGCTCCCACAGTTGATTTCTTCAAACCAAGCTGCTTACCTATTGCAGATTCAGGCTTCCCAGCCTGGTGCAGGTCTACAATTTTGTTTCTGGTGTCCTTTGACAGCTCTTTGGTCTTGGCCATAGTGGAGTTTGGAGTGTGACTGTTTGAGGTTGTGGACAGGTGTCTTTTATACTGATAACAAGTTCAAACAGGTACCATTAATACAGGTAACGAGTGGAGGACAGAGGAGCCTCTTAAAAAAGAAGTTACAGGTCTGTGAGAGCCAGAAATCTTGCTTGTTTGTAGGTGACCAAATACTTGTTTTCCACCATAATTTTTTAATAAATTCATAAAAAATCCTACAATGTGATTTTCTGGATATTTTTTCCTCAATTTGTCTGTCATAGTTGACGTGTACCTATGATGAAAATTACAGGCCTCTCTCATCGTTTTAAGTGGGAGAACTTGCACAATTGGTGGCTGACTAAATACTTATTTTCCCCACTGTATGTAGCTGTTGTAAGATTAAACATAGCCAACAGAGATAGGTGTCAAAAAGTTAATGGTTAGATAATAATTACTTAGCAGTTCTATCAACATTTAGCAACTAAGCTAGCAACATTAGAAAATCCGTTAGCTATATTTCAGAGGTAAAAAGTTGGATATTAAATGAGGTGTGGTCTGTCGCGCAGTCGAATTTTACAATATACAGCGTGTCCCACAAAATGTGTATGTATATAACTTTTCTGGAAACTCTAAACCTAACTTACAAAAATTGCAATGAAAAGACCCATGGGGCGGCGCACAATTGGCCTAGCGTCGTCCAGGGTAGGGGAGGGAATGGCCGGCAGGGATGTAGCTCAGTTGGTAGAGCATGGCGTTTGCAACGCCAGGGTTGTGGGTTTGATTCCCACGGGGGGCCAGTATGAAAAATACAAAAAATAATGTATGCACTCACTAACTGTAAGTCGCTCTGGATAAGAGCGTCTGCTAAATGACTAAAATGTAAATGTAAAATAGGTGGTCAGCAATCTAGAAGGGTGTCTTTAGTCGCAAAATGTACCGTTATTTTCCGGCCATTTAAATGTTGAACTCGAGGTGATTTAGTCCTCCAACCGCTAGAGAGTGTCCGAAGTTAGGGGGTGTCCGATGTTGGGGCAAAATTAGCTAGATAGCTTGTCTGGGCTTGTTGCTGTTAGCTAGCACATAGACAAGCAGTACTGCAGTAGTCAGACATGACACGAATTAGCACCATAGCTGGATCCTTCATTAATTTTTGCACTACACAATAAACTTTTATGAGAGCAATCAGCCCTCGAATACTAGCTACCTAACGTTAGCTAGCAAATCAGAGTTTAAATAAGCTAGCTAGCTAGCTAACGTGAGCTAGAAAGAATTTTAGCTGGCCAGGTTGTATTGAAAGCTAGCTAGCTAACTACATCATATCAAACCTGTCATCTACTTTGCTTGGTTAGCTAGGTAGCTAATAGCCAATGCAATGGCAAGCAAGGTAAGAATTAAACTAGCGACGATGCTAACCGTTTAGCTAGCTAACTAACGTAAGCAAGCTAAATACATGGCTCTCAGTCTGGGTGGCACTGGCAGGAGTATGGGGTAACGTTGGTTAAAGCATGGTGAGGGTGAATTAAATTCTTCAACATCTTGCTAGCTAGCTAGCAACATTAGCAAAGCCAGCTGCAGTCACATATTGGCTACCTAGTAACATGACATCATTTCACATTTCTGGATGCAGTGGAAACGCAATTTGAGCTAGCCCACCAATGCCAGCCCAACCTTGGTTGATTTCAAAGTGCCAATGGAAACGGGGCTGTAGAGACTTACCCAGAATGTCTCACAGCTTTAATTGCTGTGAATGGGGATTCTAACATGTATTGACTCAGGGGTGTGAATACTAATGTAAATTAGATATTTCTGTATTTCATTTTCAATACATTTGCAAAAATTTCTAAAAACATGTTTTCACTTTGTCGCTACCAAGGACTGTGGGCTCTCCTTCTCTGTGGCCGATGTGAGTAAGACATTTAAGCGTGTTAACCCTCGCAAGTCTGCCGGCCCAGACGGCATCCCTAGCTGCGTCCTCAGAGCATGCGCAGACCAGCTGGCTGGAGTGTTTACAGACATATTCAATCTCTCCCTATCCCAGTCTGCTGTCCCCACTTGCTTCAAGATGTCCACCATTGTTCCTGTTCCCAAGAAAGCAATGGTAACTGAACTAAATGACTATCGCCCCATAGCACTCACTTTAGTCATCATGAAGTGCTTTGAGAGGCTAGTTAAGGATCATATCACCTCTACCTTACCTGCCACCCTAGACCCACTTCAATTTGCTTACCGCCCCAAAAGATCCACAGACGATGCAATTGCCATCACACTGCCCTATCCCATCTAGACAAGAGGAATACCTATATAAGAATGCTGTTAATTGACTATAGCTCAGCATTCAACACCATAGTACCCTCCAAGCTCATCATTAAGCTTGAGGCCCTGGGTCTGAACCCCGCCCTGTGCAACTGGGTCCTGGACTTCCTGACGGGCCGCCCCCAGGTGGTGAAGGTAGGAAACAACACCTCCACTTCGCTGATCCTCAACACAGGGGCCCCACAAGGGTGCGTTCTCAGCCCCCTCCTGTACTCCCTGTTCACCCATGACTGCGTGGCCACGCACGCCTCCAACTCAATCATCAAGTTTTCAGATGACACAACAATAGTAGGCCTGGTTACCAACAATGACGAGACAGCCTACAGGGAGGAGGTGAGGGCCCTGGGAGAGTGGTGCCAGGATAATAACCTCTCACTCAACGTCAACAAAACAAAGGAGCTGATCGTGGACTTCAGGAAACAGCAGAGGGAGCACGGCCCTGTCCACATCGACGGGACCGCAGTGGAGAAGGTGGAAAGCTTAAAGTTCCTCGGCGTACACATCACTGACGATTTGAAATGGTCCACCCACACAGACAGTATGGTGAAGAAGGCACAACAGCGCCTCTTCAACCTCAGGAAGCTTAAGAAATGTGGCTTGGCACCTAAAACCCTCACAAACTTTTACAGATGCACAATTGAGAGCATCCTGTCTTATCCAGAGCGACTTACAGTTAGTGAGTGCATACATTATTTTTTGTATTTTTCATACTGGCCCCCCGTGGGAATCAAACCCACAACCCTGGCGTTGCAAACGCCATGCTCTACCAACTGAGCTACATCCCTGCCGGCCATTCCCTCCCCTACCCTGGACGACGCTAGGCCAATTGTGCGCCGCCCCATGGGTCTTTTCATTGCAATTTTTGTAAGTTAGGTTTAGAGTTTCCAGAAAAGTTATATACATACACATTTTGTGGGACACGCTGTATATTGTAAAATTCGACTGCGCGACAGACCACACCTCATTTAATATCCAACTTTTTACCTCTGAAATATAGCTAACGGATTTTCTAATGTTGCTAGCTTAGTTGCTAAATGTTGATAGAACTGCTAAGTAATTATTATCTAAGCATTAGATAATACAGCATTAGATAATGAACCATTAACTTTTTGACACCTATCTCTGTTGGCTATGTTTAATCTTACAACAGCTACATACAGTGGGGAAAATAAGTATTTAGTCAGCCACCAATTGTGCAAGTTCTCCCACTTAAAACGATGAGAGAGGCCTGTAATTTTCATCATAGGTACACGTCAACTATGACAGACAAATTGAGGAAAAAATATCCAGAAAATCACATTGTAGGATTTTTTATGAATTTATTAAAAAATTATGGTGGAAAACAAGTATTTGGTCACCTACAAACAAGCAAGATTTCTGGCTCTCACAGACCTGTAACTTCTTTTTTAAGAGGCTCCTCTGTCCTCCACTCGTTACCTGTATTAATGGTACCTGTTTGAACTTGTTATCAGTATAAAAGACACCTGTCCACAACCTCAAACAGTCACACTCCAAACTCCACTATGGCCAAGACCAAAGAGCTGTCAAAGGACACCAGAAACAAAATTGTAGACCTGCACCAGGCTGGGAAGACTGAATCTGCAATAGGTAAGCAGCTTGGTTTGAAGAAATCAACTGTGGGAGCAATTATTAGGAAATGGAAGACATACAAGACCACTGATAATCTCCCTCGATCTGGGGCTCCACGCAAGATCTCACCCCGTGGGGTCAAAATGATCACAAGAACGGTGAGCAAAAATCCCAGAACCACACCTAGTGAATGACCTGCAGAGAGCTGGGACCAAAGTAACAAAGCCTACCATCAGTAACACACTACGCCGCCAGGGACTCAAATCCTGCAGTGCCAGACGTGTCCCCCTGCTTAAGCCAGTACATGTCCAGGCCCGTCTGAAGTTTGCTAGAGTGTATTTGGATGATCCAGAAGAGGATTGGGAGAATGTCATCTGGTCAGATGAAACCAAAATAGAACTTTTTGGTAAAAACTCAACTCGTCGTGTTTGGAGGACAAAGAATGCTGAGTTGCATCCAAAGAACACCATACCTACTGTGAAGCATGGGGGTGGAAACATCATGCTTTGGGGCTGTTTTTCTGCAAAGGGACCAGGACGACTGATCCGTGTAAAGGAAAGAATGAATGGGGCCATGTATCGTGAGATTTTGAGTGAAAACCTCCTTCCATCAGCAAGGGCATTGAAGATGAAACGTAGCTGGGTCTTTCAGCGTGACAATGATCCCAAACACACCGCCCGGGCAAGGAAGGAGTGGCTTCGTAAGAAGCATTTCAAGGTCCTGGAGTGGCCTAGCCAGTCTCCAGATCTCAACCCCATAGAAAATCTTTGGAGGGAGTTGAAAGTCCGTGTTGCCCAGCGACAGCCCCAAAACATCACTGCTCTAGAGGAGATCTGCATGGAGGAATGGGCCAAAATACCAGCAACAGTGTGTGAAAACCTTGTGAAGACTTACAGAAAACGTTTGACCTGTGTCATTGCCAACAAAGGGTATATAACAAAGTATTGAGAAACTTTTGTTATTGACCAAATACTTATTTTCCACCATAATTTGCAAATAAATTCATTAAAAATCCTACAATGTGATTTTCTGGATTTTTTTCCCTCATTTTGTCTGTCATATTTGACGTGTACCTATGATGAAAATTACAGGCCTCTCTCATCTTTTTAAGTGGGAGAACTTGCACAATTGGTGGCTGACTAAATACTTTTTTTTCCCCACTGTACATATGCACGCACCACTTTTCCATTATTTATATTTTAGAATTTTTTGAAACAAGTTATTTTTTTCATTTCACTTCACCACTTTGGACTATTTTGTGTATGTCCATTACATGAAATCCAAATAAAAATCCATTTAAATTACAGGTTGTAATGCAACAAAATAGGAAAAATGCCAAGGGGGATGAATACTTTTTCAAGGCACTGTATATTTCAAATACTTGTTTCGATGTATCACTTATGGGATTAAGCGCAGCGATCCAATATGTTATAAACCAATCACACAGCATCTGTCAGAGACCGGTCGATTGGCGAATAGGGTGAGCCCCTCCTTCCTTATAAGGCGCCACTCGCCCACCGACTAGTCATTTGCGCTCTCTTCCTTGCAAAGAGTCACTGTGCTCCTGAAGCTCTCCTCAGCACGACTTGAACCTGTCTTCCTGCTAAACAGTTCCTAGGCGAACCGTGAGGTTAACGTTGCTGAACGTACGACCTCAGCCCTATTATTTTGTGTTGAAAGACAGACCGTACGGAAAGTTATTTTGCTTTGTGTAGAATTATCTCTGCCTTTCCTACTCACTCCTGTGGTTGTTAGCGTCACACTGCTAGCTACTGAAACTTGGCTAACTTTCGCCGGAAGGCTTGGCTAACCTAGCTAGCTTGCTGGAAAGCTTGCTATACCTCTACAACTGGCTTTTCTACCTGGCAAGGTAGAATTGCTACCTGTCCTTTCTCTCGTTTAGTTCAACCCACGTCCCCTCGTGTCATGTTGACTAGACTGACCGTCCTTAGCTTCACATCTTGACGGCCGAGAGAAACGCTTTGTTCATCGAGATACAAAGAAAGTATGAGCTTTCTCCGGCTAGCATTGTGCTAACTAGCTAGGCTATTAGCTCACTATGTGAACGCTAGCTAGTTTATGCTTTGCACGTGAACTATGGCAAAAGCTAATCTCGTAGCCATGGAGCCTGTTACCATGAGCAGGACTCCTGCTTCTGCCCCAGCACCGGCACACATGTGTCCATGCGAGGCTACTATTTCCGGCAAGGATACACACTCTTTGTGTGTCGCCTGCATGGGGCTTGAGCACGTGGAAGCATCTCTCACTAACCCAAGTCATGTGTGCATTTTAGGGCACTGCCTGCGAGTGTCCTCAAACGGCGAGCGCGCAGAGCAGCCCCTAAACCAGACTCGTCGTCAGTACAGCCTCCGGGCTTAGAGGCTACCTAACCCTCATGGGACGAGGTTTTGGACTATCTTGGTCCTCTGTTTCAGACAGAAGCAGCATAGGAGGAGGCTTGGATATCGGCATGGAGGAGGAAGATGAACTCCTCCAAGCCAGCGAGAAAAAATAGGAAACCCCATAGCTTGAGGCCCTCTTCCTCCTCCAAGCCCCTGCCCAGTAAAGTCCTAACCAGACACTTTGTAGGCATGGATTTTCAGGGCATGGAGGAGACTGGCTTCGGCAAGCCGCCGGTGGTCGAGCACCTCAACCCCAGTGCCTCAGCTACAGCCAGCACTACTCTCCCTGGAAAGATGGAGCGCTTCACCGCATCCTTATTCCAGAAGGTCTTAGTGTCTGCGGCACATTCGGTAAAGACCTTTAAACGTAACATCCCTGCTGCTGGCTTACCAGACTGATTTGCTACAAGAGATGGGAAAAACTCTTGGTCAAAGACACAGCCGGCCACAAACTTTGGAATGAGATCTGTGTGGTTACAGATCTCAACCTCCAGAGGCGCCATTCAAGGCTGTGTGCACTCCCTGAGCCTTGCTGTGGTAGGATATAGAGCCCTTTGGCGCAGCTTGTCAGACAAGGAGAAAACAGACTTCCTGCAATTCCCGCCAAGTCCTTCCCCTGGAGGGAAGAAGGGGCGCCCGACATAGGGGTAAGTCCCCAGCAGCAGAGAGGGACAGTGCACAGCCCACAGCATGTCCTGGCCTGTCCTCTCTCTGGTGGAGCACAGACTCCTCCCCCACCCCCCATCACAACGGAGGAGAGGCACATCGGGGGGTGCCCCATTCTGGACCTACGGGTCCTTCACAGCTATCTGGCAAGGCTTACCTTCCGCATGCTTACGTTCAACATGAGGTCTCGCTTCACTCGTCAAGGCGACTAATTCACCTCAGCCGACCTACGGAACACTTATTCTCACATAAGCATTCTGTCATCTCATAAGCATTTTGTTATCATACCTGTGTTGCTCCATGACACAGGAGCAAGCGGTACAAGACACGGCCCCCCTCATCAAGTAAGGGTTCAAGATCAACCAGATAAAAAGCTGTTTAATGCAGAGAGGTTTTTCTTTCCTATCATACTACACTATCCGACGACCACATCATGTTGTCCCGGCAGTGCCTCTCCCTGTTCCACAGGATGTGCTCAGTCACGCTCAGAACGTGTCCCTGAGTGCAGGGATTGATGGCATCCACCATCTCAGTAGCACCGATGGGTCTACTGAGGATGAGAGACCTCCAGCGTTGGGACGCTGCCCAACGTCTGTGTACATGACGTCACCTTTATCTTTACATAAAGTAATCTCAGTTTGTCTCTGGGCTCTCTGTCATGGGAGGAGCCCCTTGATAATTGTTCCTGGCACTCCCCTGGGGGCAGTGTCAACGAGGAAGGTGGTGACGACAGGCGCACCACTCACAGGAGGGGGCACAGCTTACGAGGAAAGAGCTTTAGATGGATTGTGGTTCCCACAGCCCCTTCTCGCTCAGTCAAAACACCTTTAGCTGCTGATAGTGTTCCACTCAGTGAAACACTTTTAGCCCTTCCTTCGAGATTGTCATATCCTGATCAGGACAGACAATACGACCGTGGTAGCATACATCAACCGCCAATGTGGCGCTCGCGCTCTGCAAGACTACTCTGTGGAGCAGAGCACACCTACTCTTCCTACGCACAACTCAGGTCCCAGGCTTACTAACTGTGGAAAGGGACTTGATGTCCAAAGGGAATCCCCTATACGTGGACCGGAGACTCCCTAAGTGGTGAACCAGATCTGGGAGGATCACGGTCAAGCCACCATAGATCTCTTCGCATCACATAAAAACATGCACTGAGCATGGTTTTCTGCACTTGTAAAAAACGCACACCTCGACTAGGGGAGTGGCTTTGCGTCTTTCCTCCCCTATGTCTAATACTCCCCACTCTAGTCAGAGCGAGTGACCAAGTCTTATCCCTCATTCTGGTAGCCCCTCTACAGTCAGAGAAACTACTGTTATGCTGGGTCCTGATGACGCAAGCAAATGGAGAGATTTCCCATCCTCCCTCAGTAACCACGAAAGGATGAATCTGAATGCGACAGGCTTTGAGACTATCCAGAGTGCAAGAGCCCCTTCTACATGCTCACTGAAACAAGTACCGTGTTTTTGAGAAGTGGTGTGACCAGAGATAGATCATTCCTTACCAATGCTCTGTATCAAGGTTTTATGCTTTTTGCAAGACCTTTTGGACAGAGGGAAGGCTTTCTCCACTGTAAAGGTCTATTTAGCCACTATCTCAGCCTGCCAGATAGGCTTAGACAACAACACAGTAGGGAAGCACCCTCTGTTATGTCGTTTCGTGAAGGGAGCACGTTGCTTACGCCCATTCTCCAAACCTTTAGCCCTGTCTTGGGACCTGTCTATTGTGCTTGAGGCTATTTCACAGCAACCGCTGGAAAGCGTGGAGATGAAATACAGTGGGGAGAACAAGTATTTGAGACACTGCCGATTTTTCAGGTTTTCCTACTTACAAAGCATGTAGAGGTCTGTAATTTTTATCATAGGTACACTTCAACTGTGAGAGACGGAATCTAAAACAAAAATCCAGAAAATCACATTGTATGATTTTTAAGTAATTAATTTGCATTTTATTGCATGACATAATCATTTGATACATCAGAAAAGCAGGACTTAATATTTGGTACAGAAACCTTTGTTTGCAATTACAGAGATCATACGTTTCCTGTAGGTCTTGACCAGGTTTGCACACACTGCAGCAGGGATTTTGGCCCACTCCTCCATACAGACCTTCTCCAGATCCTTCAGGTTTCGGGGCTGTCGCTGGACAATACGGACTTTCAGCTCCCTCCAAAGATTTTCTATTGGGTTCAGGTCTGGAGACTGGCTAGGCCACTCCAGGACCTTGAGATGCTTCTTACGGAGCCACTCCTTAGTTGCCCTGGCTGTGTGTTTCGGGTCGTTGTCATGCTGGAAGACCCAGCCACGACCCATCTTCAATGCTCTTACTGAGGGAAGGAGGTTGTTGGCCAAGATCTCGCGATACATGGCCCCATCCATCCTCCCCTCAATACGGTGCAGTCGTCCTGTCCCCTTTGCAGAAAAGCATCCCCAAAGAATGATGTTCCCACCTCCATGCTTCACGGTTGGGATGGTGTTCTTGGGGTTGTACTCATCCTTCTTCTTCCTCCAAACACGGCGAGTGGAGTTTAGACCAAAAGCTCTATTTTTGTCTCATCAGACCACATGACCTTCTCCCATTCCTCCTCTGGATCATCCAGATGGTCATTGGCAAACTTCAGACGGGCCTGGACATGCGCTGGCTTGAGCAGGGGGACCTTGCGTACGCTGCAGGATTTTAATCCATGACGGCGTAGTGTGTTACTAATGGTTTTCTTTGAGACTGTGGTCCCAGCTCTCTTCAGGTCATTGACCAGGTCCTGCCGTGTAGTTCTTGGCTGATCCCTCACCTTCCTCATGATCATTGATGCCCCACGAGGTGAGATCTTGCATGGAGCCCCAGACCGAGGGTGATTGACCGTCATCTTGAACTTCTTCCATTTTCTAATAATTGCGCCAACAGTTGTTGCCTTCTCACCAAGCTGCTTGCCTATTGTCCTGTAGCCCATCCCAGCCTTGTGCAGGTCTACAATTTTATCCCTGATGTCCTTACACAGCTCTCTGGTCTTGGCCATTGTGGAGAGGTTGGAGTCTGTTTGATTGAGTGTGTGGACAGGTGTCTTTTATACAGGTAACGAGTTCAAACAGGTGCAGTTAATACAGGTAATGAGTGGAGAACAGGAGGGCTTTAAAGAAAAACTAACAGGTCTGTGAGAGCCGGAATTCTTACTGGTTGGTAGGTGATCAAATACTTATGTCATGTAATAAAATGCAAATTAATTACTTAAAAATCATACAATATGATTTTCTGGATTTTTGTTTTAGATTCCGTCTCTCACAGTTGAAGTGTACCTATGATAAAAATTACAGACCTCTACATGCTTTGTAAGTAGGAAAACCTGCAAAATCGGCAGTGTATCAAATACTTGTTCTCCCCACTGTATCTCTCCTATAAACTGCTTTACTGATTGCCCTTACGTCCGCAAAGCGGAATAGTCTCGCCTGAGCTTGTGGTTTTCCACCCACCTCCCTTCACACCATTTTGTCCAGTACGCGCGTTGTGCATTTACTTACGCAAGGACGACCAGCTCTTTGTTTCCTGGGTGCCCCCCTCAAGGGTGGGCCCCTCTCTTGTCAATGACTATCCCATTGGATAGTGGAGGCTATTATATTGGCTTATAATAACAAGGGTTTACAGCCCCCGGAGGGCCTGAGTGCTCATTCCACCACCTCTTGGACACTGTTGTAAAGGCATTTGTGATACGGCTTGTTGGGCTACCCCTCATACTTTTATGAGGTTTTACCGACTGGATGTCACTGCACCTTCGTTGGCGCATAATGTCCTCAGAGCCTCTGAGGGATGAATCTGTTGGAAGACTACCTGGCTTCGAAAGGCATGTCTACGATATGGGAGTTGGCCATATCCCATAAGTGATATATCGAAACAAGTATTTGAAATAGAACTCAAGGTTAATTTCTTAACCCCGGTTCTATGATAATATGAGGGAGATGTATCACCACATTTCCCTTCTCGCAGTACGCAAAGAAGAGATACATGTTTTGTCTCTTATAAGGAGGGAGGGGCTCACCCTATTCGCCACTCGACTTGTCTCTGACAGACGCAGGTTTCTTCCACTCTGTGGATCGCTACGCAAATCTCCATCATATTATGATAGAACCGGGGTTAAGAAATGAACCTTGAGTTTTCCTACAGAGACGGCCGAAGAACCCTTTGCAGTTCTAAGTAGAGATCTGAATGGCTTGTTGTCTACTTGATATTTTATGCATTACATTTTCTCCTTGTAGGAGCTTCAACAGCAGCACATGATCGAGACGAAGAATCTCAAAAAGACCCGAAATTTCTACCAAAAGCTGCTCCATCAAGAGAGAAAAAACAAAGGTACCAATCAATCCCTCATCACTTTTATAATTCCCAATGTCTACTATTGGTTGATAAATAGAGAAAGAAATGCTATATTTCTGTGTTTTTCTTCTGAAGGTTCAGAGGCTAGATTGATGCTGTCCAAACTCAAGGTCCAGCTTGTGGAGTTGAGGTCCAAAGTGGAGTTCCTTGACTGTGTAAAGAAATATCTTGAGGTGCGGACAGGTTGAACAGATGATTTCTTTCTTAATCCGGCCCTGTGTCTTGTGAAAGACTCATGTATGGCCTTGTGTCAATTGAGAACAGTTGACTAAGTCGGTAGTTCTCAATTCTTTCCTCAGGGACCCCCAACCATTCCAGAGCTAGCACATCTGATTCAACTAGTGATGGGCATTCCGAGTCTTCTCGGTGAGTCGGCTTCACGTAAAAGAGCCGGCTCATTCTGCTTCCAAATGGCTCTTAGTTAAAGAAAATGCTTAAAAATCTACCTAGAACCATGAAAAAATTGCAAATCTCCAATGAAAAGCCTAAAAGTTATTTTTTTACCTGGCCAAATTATTAGATGGCCTGTAAAAAAAAAAAAAAAACGCACTGAAACAATCTACGTGGACCAGATTGATGTGCTCTCCCCACTATTTATTGTTTCTAAGTGAGGATTCACCCTCTTTGGAGAATTATTTTGTAACTTATCTGGAGAAAAACATTGTTTTAAGCTAAAAAAACGGTAGTAGCAGTATACAAATCAGGGAGCCAAATGAACGGCTCTTTCACCGATGCGTTCACCAAAATGATCTGTTCAAAAAGAGCTGTTCGTTCGCGAATCACCCATCACTAGATTCAACTTGTTAATAAACACAATAATAAAACCTATGGAATTGTAACAATATAATATGGCTATTAAACCAGAATAAAAAACATGTATGGTTCTACAAAGAACCTTTGAGATTGAGAAAGGTTGTTTATATAACCATTCTCCATAAAAGGTTTATAAAGTACCATATAAAATGGTTATATATATACCCAAAAAGGGTTGTAACCATAGCGGAATATAGAACCTTTTTTTATGCTTCTTTATAAAACCTTAGGAAAGTGTTCTTTGTAGCACCATACAGGTTCCATTTAGAACCTTATGAGCATGGTTCACTAAAAAGGTTTCCGCTATGGTTGCAAGCCAAATAACCCTTATTTGGCACTAAATAGAACCATTTGTTTTTAATGTGCATCTGCCTGGTTGTTTTGGTCAGGTTCTGAGTGTGGATCAGTGGGGTATGGATGTGTCCCTCCTCCCCTCCCTGGCAGCCTCTGGTCCAGGGAGCCCTCTGGATCTCCAGCCCTCAGAGGAGCCTGCCGTGCTGGGATTGGTGTCTTTGTCTGGGGCAGGGAGAGGGAAGAGCAGCCTGCAGTCCGCCACACCCCTGGGTCTCATGTCCTACCTCTATGCCAGGTAACACTAATTAACTATATATCAGCTTACAGTAACAGGTTAACAGGTTACAGTAACACGTTTAGGTTACAGTAATACATGAACTATTAAACCCATGAGTGTGATTAACAGTGCATTAGCAAGTATAGTTTAAATGGTGGCCCTCTAGTGGTCAATGTGTTAAACTGAGCACCAAAGTTTACCCTCCACCATCATGCCTGTGATTGCTGAGAACATTTTACATTATATCCTACATAGGGCACAAACAGACATTTCTGTTTATTTATATCTGTGTCCAAACGTGTTTCATTGTGATTTGTCCTAATTCTTCCAGACATGTTGTGTAGTGAGATCACATTCAACAGATACCAAACTAAACTCTGTGTTCTATCTCCTCCTCTGACAGCAATGCTCCATTGGAGGGCTACATCCAACAGTTCCTGTACACGTTCCGCTATTTCTGCACCCCTCAAGAACTCCTTCAGTTCCTGATGGACAAATTCACCAATGCAGCAGCAGCAGGGTATGTAGGCTACTGTAGCAGAAATAAAGACAGACAGACAGACATAAAACACAATTGAATTTCATGCTCTTTGGATGGTGTCCATTCTAGTCATTCTATTTCTATGGTTATTTGATTCTGTGGAATTAGAATGTCTGGTCAAGTAATTCTAGTTCTATGGTAAAATGCTAATTGATATATTATAATTGGCATTTGACAGAAACAATAAGAAAATTAATGGCCACTTTAAAAAAATATTTTTAGAAAAAGGCCAAATTGTCAGAGCTACTTTAACTGTCTGCTATGACATTAGAATGAGGTCAAGTAAGAGAACTGTAAACATGGGCCTGTATAAACAAGGATCACATTTTTGTTCACCTAAAATTATATTGGCATGAAAGCTGCATTTTAACTGCAGTCTATCATACTTTTCATGTTCACTTTACTTCAAGAAAACTGAACAGAATGGTTTAACATTGATAACATATTCAGAACCAGTAACCTGGTCCTGGGATAAGTCTAACATTCTTCCACAATTTTTGAAATGTTATGAATTATTACTCTCTTGAGTGTATGAATCCAAAATGGAAGTCCTTTGTTGCAATAATAGACTGATATTATCAAAGTTTGATTGGGCCAAACAATTCAACTAGCCATTCAGCTGGATCCAGCATTTCCTAGGACTTCAGCACAATTGTCCATGGTTTCAACCAAACTCTGTACTGCTTGATCATTACATCATCATTAAAATCCAATAAAATCTAACTGTATTTATATAGGATAGGTCCCACTTTTAATGAAGTACAACTTACAGTATAAGCACTACATACTGTTGAAGTCGGAAGTTTACATAAACTTAGGTTGGAGTCATTAAAACTCTTTTTTCAACCACTCCACAAATTTCTTGTTAACAAACTATAGTTTTGGCAAGTCGGTTAGGACATCTACTTTGTGCATGACACAAGTCATTTTACCAACAATTGTTTACAGACAGATTATTTCACTATAATTCACTGTATCACAATTCCAGTGGGTCAGAAGTTTACATACACTAAGTTGACTGTGCCTTTAAACAGCTTGGAAAATTCCAGAAAATGATGTCATGGCTTTAGAAGCTTCTGATAGGCTAATTGACATCATTTGAGTCAATTGGAGGTGTACCTGTGGATGTATTTCCAGTGCCTCTTTGCTTGACATCATGGGAAAATGAAAGGAAATCAGCCAAAAAAAAAAATTGTAGACCTCCACAAATCTGGTTCATCCTTGGGACCAATTTCCAAACGCCTGAAGGTACCACGTTCATCTGTACAAACAATAGTACGCAAGTATAAACACCATGGGACCACGCAGCCGTCATACCGCTCAGGAAAGAGACGCGTTTTGTCTCCTAGAGATGAACGTACTTTGGTGCGAAAAGTGCAAATCAATCCCAGAACAACAGCAAAGGACCCTGTGAAGATGCTGGAGGAAACCGGTACAAAAGTGTCTATATCCACAGTAAAACGAGTCCTATATTGACATAACCTGAAAGGCCTCTCAGCAAGGAAGAAGCCACTGCTCCAAAACCAGCTACATCCCTGCCGGCCATTCCCTCCCCTACCCTGGACGACACTGGGCCAATTGTGCGCCGAAAAGGCATTGATTGTCACCAAACTGTTCTTGGATGGTTGGGAGAAGTTGCTCTCGGAGGATGTGTTGGTACCATTCTTTATTCATGGCTGTGTTCTTAGGCAAACTTGTGAGTGAGCTCACTCCCTTGGCTGAGAAGCAACCCCACACATGAATGGTCTCAGGATGCTTTACTGTTGGCATGACACAGGACTGATGGTAGCACTCACCTTGTCTTCTCCGGCCAAGGTGTTTTCCGGATGCCCCAAACAATCGGAAAGGGGATTCATTAGAGAAAATGACTTTACCCCAGTCCTCAGCAGTCCAATCCCTGTACCCTTTGCAGAATATCAGTCTGTCCCTGATGTTTTTCCTGGAGAGAAGTGGCTTCTTTGCTGCCCTTCTTGACACCAGGCCATCCTCCAAAAGTCTTCGCCTCACTGTGTGTGCAGATGCACTCACACCTGTCTGCTGCCATTCCTGAGCAAGCTCTGCACTGGTGGTTCCCCGATCCCGCAGCTGAATCAACTTTAGGAGACGGTCCTGGCGCTTGCTGGACTTTCTTGGGTGCCCTGACGCCTTCTTCACAACAATTGAACCTCTCTCCTTGAAGTTCTTGATGATCCGATAAATGTTTGATTTCGGTGCAAACTTACTAGCAGCAATATCCTTGCCTGTGAAGCCCTTTTTGTGCAAAGCAATGATGACAGCACGTGTTTCCTTGCAGGTAACCATGGTTAACAGAGGAAGACCAATGATTTCAAGCACCACCCTCCTTTTAAAGCTTCCAGTCTGTTATTCTAACTCAATCAGCATGACAGAGTGATATCCAGCCTTGTCCTCGTCAACACTCTCACCTGTGTTAACGAGAGAATCACTGACATGTCAGCTGGTCCTTTTGTGGCAGGGCTGAAATGTAGTGCAAATGTTTTTTGGGGATTAAGTTCATTTTCATGACATTCTGTAGTATATCCAAATTGCCATCATCAAAACTGAGGCAGCAGACTTTGTGAAATTAGTATTTGTGTCATTCTCAAAACTTTTGACGACGACTGTACATGTCTTCACAAGTCATCTATAAGTGTATGTCATACTCTATAAATGGTGTTTAAAAATACAGTGCATAATGCGTTATGTCCCATTTGGCAATTCACCCTACAGTGGGAATGGTTATGTCACCCTTTCTGCACCATTTATAGCGTATGACATACGCTTATAGTTTATTTGTGAAGCATTTATGTAGTGCTTATAAAGTATTTATTTATGCTATAAAAAGCCTTTCATAAGTTGTACTTTGTTTAAAGTGGTACTGGATATTTTACAGAAGTAAATTCCTAACTCATACATTTATCTGAAACCCACAGAAAAATTCTGCAGAGTTCTCGCTTTGTTTTCCTAACAGTATTGTCCATATCCTGCCTTTCCCCCCATTTACATTTTAGCAGACGCTCTTATCCAGAGCGACTTACAGTTAGTGAGTGCATACATTATTTTTTTATTTTTCATACTGGCCCCCCGTGGGAATCGAACCCACAACCCTGGCGTTGCAAACGCCATGCTCTACCAACTGAGCTACATCCCTGCCGGCCATTCCCTCCCCTACCCTGGGCCAATTGTGCACCGCCCCGTGGGTCTCCCGGTCGTGGCCGGCTACGACAGAGCCTGGATTTGAACCAGGATCTCTAGTGGCACAGCTAGCACTGCGATGCAGTGCCTTAGACCACTGTGCCACTCTCCTGACAGAAGATCTCTCATGTGCCTAATTTATTTTCTTCTTTCCGTTTTTGTCCTGTTTTCTTTATTTGTGGACAAACAGTATGTGCCTGTTCAGGGTCCCCTTGCGATCAAAGCTTTTCCCACAGTCACCACAGATAAATGGTTTCTCTCCTGTGTGAGTCCTTATATGTTTGGTTAGGTTTCCCAAATACTTGAAGCTTTTTTCACAGTAACCACAGCTAAATGGTTTGGCCTCTGAGTGAATCCTCAAGTGTGTGTGTGTGTGTGTGCTACCAATCTGAGTGAAGCATTTTATATTTTGCAGGTTTTTTAGACGAGATGCTGGGTTTAGTGCTGGGTTTCCTCAATGGTGTTTTTGGGATCCAATGGTAGGTTGGCATCCAATGGTGGGTTGGAATCCAATGGTTCATTGGGATCCAATGGTGGGTTGGGATCCAATGGTAGGCTGATGTCAAGTCCTAGTCACTGCTTATGGCTGAGCTGTGACTGGAGGCATTGTTTTGATTATCTGGAGTGTCACAGGCAATGTCGAGACCCATTAGGGGGCTCACAGTGTGAAATGGTTTGAGATCCAATGGTTTAGAGTCACTCTCTCTGTCCTCCTGATCACATTCCCTTTTCACAAAGGGAGGAGTGAATATGGAGTCTTTGGTGTCAAAAAGCCCTTGAAGCTGCTCTTCCTCCTGACTGGTCCTAAGTTCCTCCTGTTCCTCCTTAATCTGTGTGGGCTCTGGGTCCTCCTGCTCCAGGCTGGGCTCCACTCCTGCTTGCAGTGCTCAGGCGTAACCTCCTCCTCAGAGACAATGAGAGAGTACTGGAGGGAGTCTATTCTACATAGTTTTAACTCTGGTGTGATCCATAACAGTCTCCATAGCTGGTCATTATCCTCTTTAGATCTCCTAGTACTCTGCTACCACTTTCTCTACTACCTCAAAAATGTTGACGGCAACCACCGTTAAAAGCTCATTCAAAAACACACTTAAAGACTGGAGTTTAGACATTTTGAGTGGACCCTTGAGATGGGTACTCAGTTCAATGGATCTTTAGTCCATACAAGGAATGTTGAAAATCAAGACAACCCTGCCTCCAATTCTATTTCCGTGTTGTCCTTTTCTTTTATGTTTTTTAGCGGGTCTCAAGCCCAGAAACGGACAATAGCGACGCCAGCTAGATGGGGTTCTGGTCTGGAATAGATAAGAACCAAAAATGTGTACCCCTTGGAATGGATTGAGAAATGCTGCTCTAGAGGAAGTTGTGTTCTGGGCTGGATGGATAGCTGGAGAGAGTGTTGCAGGCTCATATCTAGCACAGAGAGGGAGAGAGATAGACTACAGACACACATTTCTTTCTTACTACAGTAGCGTTGGTCTCCAAACATGCAATCTTGTCGCAAAAAATCCAAGCCCAGGCCGGAATCAATTCTCAGAATATCAGGCCTGACCCAGACTGAAAATCTAAATTCTACTTCCAGGGGAGTTCTGAATAAAAGCTGTCCTGAATTTATTTTACTCTTTTGTAATAATGACAGCTTTTTAAATCTCATAAAAACCACAACTGAGCTATGTCCGAGAAAGTAAAAGTATGCCAAAGATTTAAATAAATTAGGCTCGAATATAGCTCATTTTCATATTTCATCTCATAATCTGTGTAATTAGAATGTCCGGTCTAGTAATTATATTTATGTGGTTATCTATGCGATCTTCACATTCCTTTTTCTACCAGAGGTGGTCCAGATGTGTCAGGGGACCGTGCTAAGGTGTACCATCGGAGTCTGGACGTGCTGCAAACCTGGCTGACTGACTGCAGAATGGTGGACTTCAGCCGCAAGTCCAGCCTGCTGATGACACTGAAAAACTTTCTCACCAATGAAGTAATTAAAGATCAATCATCAATTAATGACAAAGCAATCAAATGATAAAACCAATCACTCAAGCAAGTAAATTCATCATCAGATTAATGGCTCAACTAATCAGCTAAATCTGTAGCAGTATAGTTGTTTTTGTTGATGTTATTGTGGTTGCTTTTGTTGTCAATTTTTCAGAGTATTTAGAAATACAATACTCTTAAACAATGTTTTTGTAATGATTTGGTTCTTATTTAGGTGTCTCCAGTAGACAGCAGAGGAGAGAGGCTTCTGACCACTCTTCAGAGCTCTCCCAGGAAG
Organism: Coregonus clupeaformis; assembly: GCF_020615455.1. Classification (NCBI taxonomy): domain Eukaryota; kingdom Metazoa; phylum Chordata; class Actinopteri; order Salmoniformes; family Salmonidae; genus Coregonus; species Coregonus clupeaformis. The sequence continues at coordinate 44,365,550 of NC_059192.1, read as the reverse complement.
AGGTGGAGCCAAGGCTGTGGGAGCCCAATCAGCATGCAGGAGGAAGATGATGCACTGTCTGTCCATACCTTATGCAGAAAATCATATATTGAGGACTCTGGAAGGAAGGTCCATATAAGGATTATTATACGTGTACTATTATGTTGGTGATGTTGTTTTTCTTACCTGAACCAAAAAGCATCTGATTGGTCCAAAGTACTGAAAGTTTGTCTTGCTCAAAAGGAACCCATTTACACTAACATGCATTTCAACTGATGGGGACCATCAGAGCTGCATCGTATTCATTACACGATCCTCATTTATTAAGTCAAATGACACCACTGGTCCTGCTCACACTGCCCTACCCTATGCTTTGACTTCTTTCTCCCCTCTCTCTCCAGATGAAATCTTGCGACTTGTGACGGCCGGCCGCCCAATAACCTGCTCGCTTGACCCTATCCCCTCCTCTCTTCTCCAGACCATTTCCGGAGACCTTCTCCCTTACCTCACCTCGCTCATCAACTCATCCTTGTACGCTGGCTATGTCCCTTCCATCTTCAAGAAAGCGAGAGTTGCACCCCTCCTCAAAAAACCTACACTCGATCCCTCTGATGTCAAAAACTATAGACCAGTATCCCTTCTTTCTTTTCTCTCCAAAACTCTTGAGCGTGCCGTCTATAGCCAACTCTCCTGCTATCTCTCTCAGAATGACCTTCTTGATCCAAACCAGTCAGGTTTCAAGACTGGTCATTCAACTGAGACTGCTCTTCTCTGTGTCACGGAGGCTCTCCGCACTGCTAAAGCTAACTCTCTCTCCTCTGCTCTCATCCTTCTAGACCTATCTGCTGCCTTTGATACTGTGAACCATCAGATCCTCCTCTCCACCCTCTCTGAGTTGGGCATCTCCGGTGCGGCTCACTCTTGGATTGCATCCTACCTGACAGGTCGCTTCTACCAGGTGGCGTGGCGAGAATCTGTCTCCAGTGGTGTCCCTCAGGGCTCAGTTCTAGGCCCTCTCCTATTCTCTCTATACACCAAGTCACTTGGCTCTGTCATATCCTCACATGGTCTCTCCTATCATTGCTACGCAGATGACACACAATTAATCTTCTCCTTTCCCCCTTCTGATAACCAGGTGGCGAATCGCATCTCTGCATGTCTGGCAGACATATCAGTGTGGATGGCGGATCACCACCTCAAGCTGAACCTCGGCAAGACGGAGCTGCTCTTCCTCCCGGGGAAGGACTGCCCGCTCCATGATCTCGCCATCACGGTTGACAACTCCGTTGTGTCCTCCTCCCAGAGTGCAAAGAACCTTGGCGTGACCCTGGACAACACCCTGTCGTTCTCCGCTAACATCAAAGCGGTGACCCGATCCTGTAGGTTCATGCTCTACAACATTCGCAGAGTACGACCCTACCTTACACAGGAAGCGGCACAGGTCCTAATCCAGGCACTTGTCATCTCCCGTCTGGATTACTGCAACTCGCTGTTGGCTGGGCTCCCTGCCTGTGCCATTAAACCCCTACAACTCATCCAGAACGCTGCAGCCCGTCTGGTGTTCAACCTTCCCAAGTTCTCTCATGTCACCCCGCTCCTCCGCACACTCCACTGGCTTCCAGTTGAAGCTCGCATCTGCTACAAGACCATGGTGCTTGCCTACGGAGCTGTGAGGGGAACGGCATCTCCTTACCTTCAGGCTCTGATCAGTCCCTACACCCAAACGAGGGCATTGCGTTCTTCCACCTCTGGCCTACTGGTCCCCCTACCTCTGCAGAAGCACAGTTCCCGCTCAGCCCAGTCAAAGCTATTTGCTGCTCTGGCACCCCAATGGTGGAACAAGCTCCCCCACGACGCTAGGACAGCGGAGTCACTGACCACCTTCCGGAGACACTTGAAACCCTACCTCTTTAAGGAATACCTGGGATAGTATAAAAGTAATCCTTCTACCCCCCTACCCCACCCCCACAAAAAAAAAAAAAAAATACATTAAATAAATAAAAACTTTAAAAAATAAAAAATTAAGGTGAATGCACCAATTTGTAAGTCGCTCTGGATAAGAGCGTCTGCTAAATGACGTAAATGTAAATGTAATTACACGAATGAATACGTTACATTAGCACCAAACGGAAGAAAACAGACTGAATAAAGGAGAGACTACCTGGACTTGTCCAATATGAACCACTTTTTGTTATCATTTTTAGTACAGTCTGCCCTAATGAGTACGACAATGGTGTATATACACTGAACAAAAATATAAATGCAACATGTAAAGTGCTGGTCCCATGTTTCATGAGCTGAAATAAAAAGATCCCAGATATTTTCATTACGCACAAAAAGCTTATTTCTCTCAAATGTTTACATCCCTGTTAGTGAGCATTTTATCCTTTGTCAAGATAATCCATCCACCTGACAGGTGTGGCATATCAAGAAGCTGATTAAACAGCATGATCATTACACAGGTGCACCTTGTGCTGGGGACAATAAAAGGCCACTTTAAAATGTGCAGTTTTGTCACACAATGCCACAGATGTCTCAAGTTTTGAGGGAGCATGCAATTGGCATGCTGACTGCAGGAATGTCCACCAGAGCTGTTTCCAGAGAATTGAATGTTCATTTTTCTACCATAAGCCGCGTCCAAAGTCGTTTTAGAGAATTTGGCAGTACGTCAAACCGGCCTCACAACTGCAGACCACGTGTAGCCACGTCAGCCCAGGACCCTCACATCTGGCTTCTTCACCTGCGGGATCGTCTGAGGGGGGGGGGGGGTTGCTGAGGAGTATTTCTGTCTGTAATAAAGCCCTTTTGTGGGGAAAAACGAATTCTGATTGTGTGGGCCCATGGCTGCATCCCTGCCCAGTCATGTGAAATCCATAGATTAGGGCCTAATGAATTGATTTCAATTGACTGATTTCCTTATATGAACTGTAACTCAGCAAAATCTTTTAAATTGTTGCATATTGCATTCATATTTTTGTTCAGTATATGTATTCACAGACGGAACCTTTCTAAGTTGATGTATCTCTGTAGAGTTTCCAGTGGAGAATATCCAGGGTGGTGGAGCCCCAGGCGACCCAGACCAAAGACCAGGCCTACTCCATAGCAGCAGCCCTGCCGCGGCCCTGCTACACCTCCCTTATGGATGACATCTCCAGTGCCCGCCTCAGAAGCGAGGAGAGACACCCCTTTAGTCAGAGTGAACACAGCGCCCAACACACGGCACAGCAACTCACTCTACTGCAGCAGGTAAACGCACTGACATGCACACACACACACAGCCCACCAAATCATCCTGCAGTAACAGGTAAACAGACGCACACAATTTCTCCCTCTCTCATGCATTCACACTCACTCACAAACCACAAACACATTGTTATTTATAAACACTGGGGGGAGACAAATCACTACTTTATGGATTTAAAACAAATTCACAGACCTATATATAAATGTGAAACGTCATTTCTTGGTTTTATTTTTTTTCCAAATGCAGGAAATGTTTCAAGGCTGTCACCCCATTAATTTCCTCAACTCTAGAGCTCAAGGAGTCGGGGACAAATCTTTTAGTGTCACCAAGTGAGTAAATATTCCCTTTGGTCCAAATATTTCAGTGGCATTCTCGTCAAATTTGTTTAAAGTACCAAATGAATATACCAGAATGCATAATCTGAAACAAACATCACTTGCTAGATTATGAGACGTTAGTGACAGTCAGTCATTGCATCCCTGACAATCTAGTCTGACTGCCTCTCTCTTTTCCAACAGACATGTGTCACACTCTATACTTCCAGTAGAAGGCAGTAGTTTATTTGTTAATGAGGAAACGCCACAGGACAGCCACCTCCAACAGCTACTGAGATATGCTGACAGCGTCTCCAACTGGGTCTCTGCTGAAATCGTCATCTGTGATTCGATAAAGGTGAGATCTGCTAGTAATGGGGATACAACTCTGTTGGACATTACTGTTTGATCTCTATCTACATGTATGTCATTTATTCAACACATACACACACACACACACACAAACACACTAATATTCATTTATTTTCAAAGTCAGTCATTGTCCATTAAATTTAATTACATGATAGCCATCAGATGCACTTCTATGATGTATTCTTTGTTTTCTATAATGATTTGTGTGAATGCTTGACCATAGAATCTCTGCTCTTCTTTTCTTGCTGCAGACCCAAGCGGCTTTGCTCACCAAGTTTCTGTTAATTGCCAAACACTGCTATGAATCGAGAGACTTCGCCACGGCCATGCAGGTCCTTGGAGGCCTGGAGAATGTTTTTGTCAGGCAATTACCCGTAAGTCTGCATCTGAAATGGCACCCTATTCCCTATATACTGTAGTGCACTACTTTTGACCAGAGACATTTATTCATGAAATAAATAACATACAGTACCTCTTAGGCCCTTAAGTGAAATGTCTCTTTTACTCTGCTGTTATGGGAACCAGTGGATATTTTATTCCTTTCTGAGTTATATGAACATCAGAATGTATGTGTTCAAATACAATTTAGGAGGAAGTAACAGCACCTAAAAGGGGTGCTTACCCCATGAAGTGCAATAAAAACTTCCAATTTAATTGTGTAAGTATAACAACTGAAATTGATGTTCTAATAATAATCTAGCTGTTCTAGTCAATGCAGAACTAAGAGTTTTTTTTATCGTTTTTTTTATACTATTTTCGTTCGTGTATTTATTATGACAACATTTTGTGACGTTTTTGTTCGTTCTGGAGGCAAGCCGAAGTTCAGAGCCGAAGTCTATGCCCCTTTGTCGGTGATTGGTCAACAGTAGGGATTCTTTAATCAATTATTTGTTGTCATTCAACAAGAGACTGCACCAAACATCTTAGTTAGATGTAAAATTGCGAGATTAAGATTTATTTTGCAAAAACGTTAAAATTAATGACAGATTTCTTGAGTTATCAATTTTTTTAGACTATTTTGAGGAAGTGTATTCTGTCTACGGCGTTTCAAAATGGACAAACAGTACTACTGCCGCTTTTTTCTCGTTTTTCAAGCAAAGGTCTTTTAAAGGAGTATGCGAGCACACTCGTTCGGTTCGGCTAGCCGCTTGGCGCCAGCCGAACTGAAGCATGCTGACAGCTTTACGCAGCCAGTCTTACATTCAAAACCTTTTATTGTGCATTCACTGTGAAATATAATGAGTAGATTGGTTTAATCACCAAAACACAACTTAATGATATCTTCTCAATTTAGTTATTTTAACAACCAGTTAATTCAATAGCAAAACATTTAAGATACATGTTTCAAAATTTCCCTTTGAATGTAGTATGCTACAGTACTGTAAATTACAGTAGATTACACTGTTTTCACATTAGGCAATACACTTGCACTACCCATGTGTGATCAAAGGTGTGATCATTGACGACATCTTTCACATATTTCATGAAAGAAACATCATGTTTAGAAGGCACTAGTTTGCATCATGCCTGTCTTGAGCATTTGGCCATAGGTTCTCATCAATATCGCAGAAAATATCCTCATTGTTCATGCAACTGGGGAAAAACCTTTTGGCATGTTGAATCAAAACCTGACATAGGTCTGGATTGAAATCATTGCATGCCTCATCCATGGCCTGAAGGAGGGTGGTTCACTCATGGGGATGGAAATCATACATCTTCTTGTATTGTAATGAATGATTACTTTTTTTTCTTTTTTTTCGTGTTAAATCGGCAATTGGCAACCCATCCCTTATGGGATTAATTGACACATAAACAAACATTACAATAATTCACTGTGGTAATTCAGTGACAATTCTTCTTCCAGTGTTCTCTGCAGTGTGCATCGCATAAAGAGTGAAAAAATTAAAGGTACAAATCAATACATACACACATACAGTACCAGTCAAAAGTTTGGACACACCTACTCATTCAAGGGTTTTTCTTTATTTTGACTATTTTCTACATCAAAACTATGAAATAACACATATGGAATCATGTAGTAACCAACAAAGTGTTAAACAAATCAAAATATATTTTAGATTTTAGATTCTTTAAAGTAGCCACCCTTTGCCTTGATAACAGCTTTGCACACTCTTGGCATTCTCTCAACCAGCTTCGTGAGGAACGCTTTTCCAACAGTCTTGAAGGAGTTCACACATGCTGAGCACTTGTTGGCTGCTTTTCCTTCACTCTGCGGTCCAACTCATCCCAGACCATCTCAATTGGGTTGAGGTCGGGGGATTGTGGAGGCCAGGTCATCTGATGCGGCACTCCATTACTCTCCTTGGTCAAAAAGCCCTTACACAGCCTGGAGGTGTGTTTCGGGTCATTGTCCTGTTGAAAAACAAATGATAGTCCCACTAACTGCAAACCAGATGGGATGGCGTATCGCTGCAGAATGCTGTGGTAGCCATGCTGGTTAAGTGTGCCTTGAATTCTAAATAAATCAAAGACAGTGTCACCAGCAAAGCACCCCCACACCATCACACCTCCTCCTCCATACTTCACGGTGGGAACCACACATGCGGAGATCATCCGTTCACCTACTCTGCGTCTCACAAAGACGCGACGGTTGGAACCAATAATCTCAAATTTGGACTCATCAGACGAAAGGACAGATTTCCACTGGTCTAATGTCCATTGCTCGTGTTTCTTGGCCCAAACAAGTCTCTTCTTCTTATTGGTGTCCTTTAGTAGTGGTTTCTTTGCAGCAATTCGACCATGAAGGACTGATTCACACATTCTCCTCTGAACAGTTGATGTTGAGATGTGTCTGTTACTTGAACTCTGTGAAGCATTTATTTGGGCTGCAATCTGAGGTGCAGTTAACTCTAATGAACTTATCCTCTGCAGCAGAAGTAACTCTGGGTCTTCCTTTCCTGTGGCGGTCCTCATGAGAGCCAGTTTCAGTGCGACTGCACTTGAAGAAAGCTTAAAAGTTCTTGACATTTTCCAGATTGACTGACCTTCATATCTTAAAGTAATGATGGATTGTCGTTTCTCTTTGCTTATTTGAGCTGTTCTTGCCATAATATAGACTTGGTATTTTACCAAATAGGGCTATCTTCTGTATACCCCCCCTACCTTGTCACAACACAACTGATTGGCTCAAACACATAAAGACGGAAAGAAATTCCACAAATTAACTTTTAACAAGGCACACCTGTTAATTTAAATGCATTCCAGGTTACTCCCTCATGAAGCTGGTTGAGAGATTTTTGCATTTACATTTTAGTCATTTAGCAGACGCTGTTATCCAGAGCGACTTACAGGTAGTGAGTGCATACATTATTTTATTATTTTTTTTTTTTTTCATACTGGCCCCCCGTGGGAATCAAACCCACAATCCTGGCGTTGCAAACGCCATGCTCTACCAACTGAGCTACATCCCTGCCGGCCATTCCCTCCCATACCTTGGACGACGCTGGGCCAGTTGTGCGCCGCTCCATGGGTCTCCCGGTCGCGGCCGGCTACGACAGAGCCTGGATTCGAACCAGGATCTCTAGTGGCACAGCTAGCACTGCGATGCAGTGCTTTAGACCACTGCGCCAAGAGTGTGCAAAGCTGTCATCAAGGCAAAGGGTGGCTACTGGCAGTTGGCATATCCAACAGTCTATTCCAAAGTCTCACCATACACACCTTCCATCTCACCTCACAGGGTTCCCAGCCAATGTCCCCAGTTATTACAAGTATAGGTGCAAACTTGTGGACACCTAAAAAGTAACATACTGCTCTGTATTTGTGTATTGTATTTTACAGTATCGTATTGTACATACAGTGCCTTCGGAATGTATTTAGACCCCTTGACTTTTTCCACATTTGGTTATGTTACAGCCTTCTACTAAAATTGATTAAATTATAGTTTTTTTTCTCATCAATCTACACACAATACCCCATAATGACAAAGCAAAAACAGGTTTCTAGAAATTTTTGCAAATGTATTTAAAATAAAAAACTGAAATATTACATTTACATAAGTATTCAGACCATTTACTCAGTACTTTGTTGAAGCACCTTGGGCAGCTATTACAGCCTGGATATTTTTTGGATATGACGCTTCAAGCTTGGCACACCTGTATTTGGGGAGTTTCTCCCATTTTTCTCTGCAGATACTCTCAAGCTGGTCCTCTGTAGCTCAACTGGTAGAGCATGGCGCTTGTAACGCCAAGGTAGTGGGTTTGATCCCCGGGACCACCCATACACAAAAATTTATGCACACATGACTGTAAGTCGCTTTGGATAAAAGCGTCTGCTAAATGGCATATTATATTATTATATTAAGCTCTGTCAGGTTGGATGGGGAGCGTCGCTGCACAGATATTTTCAGGTCTCTCCAGAGATGTTAGATTGGGTTCAAGTCCGGGCTCTGGCTGGGCCACTCAAGGACATTCAGAGACTTGTCCTGAAGCCACTCCTGCGTTGTCTTGGCTGTGTGCTTAGGGTCGTTGTCCTGTTTGAAGGTGAACCTTTGCCCAAGTCTGAGGTCCTGAGCGCTCTGGAGCAGGTTTTCATCAAGGATCTCTATGTACTTAATCTTTCCCTCAAGCCTGACTAGTCTCCCAGTCCCTGCTGCTGAAAAACATCCCTACAGCATAATTCTGCCTCCACCATGCTTCACAGTAGGGATGGTGCCAGGTTTCCTCCAAACGTGACACTTGGCATTCAATCTTGGTTTCATCAGACCAGAGAATCTTGGTTCTCATGGTTTGAGAGTATTTTACTGAGGAGTGGCTTCTGTCTGGCCACTCTACAATAAAGGCCTGATTTGTGGAGTGATGCAGAGATGGTTGTCCTTCTGGAAGGTTCTCCCATCTCCACAGAGGAACTCTGGAGCTCTTTCAGAGTGACCTTCGGGTTCTTGGTCACCTCCCTGACCAAGGCACTTCTCCCCCGATTGCTCTAGTAAGAGTATTGGTGGTTCCAAACTTCTTCCATTCAAGAATGATGGAGGCCACTGTGTTCTTGGGTACCTTCAATGCTGCAGCCATTTTTTGGTACACTTCCCCAGACCTGTGCCTCGACACAATCCTGTCTTGGAACACTACGGACAATTCCTTCCACCTCATGTCTTGGTTTTTGCTATGACATGCACTGTCAACTGTGGGACCTTATATAGACAGGAGTGTGCCTTTCCAAATCATGTCAAATCAATTGAATTTACTACAGGTAGACTCCAATCAAGTTGTAGAAACATCTCAACGATGATCAATGGAAACAGGATGCCCCTGAGTTCAATTTCGAGTCTCATAGCAAAGGGTCTGAACACTTTTGTAAATAAGGTATTACAATTGTTTTAATATACATTAGCAAAATTTTCTAAAAACCTGTTTTCGCTATGTCATTATAGGGTATTATTTGTAGATCGATGAGGACATTTAATATATTTTAGAACAAGGCTGAAACGTAACAAAATGTGGAAAAAGTCAAGGGGTCTGAATACTTTCCGAATGCAATGTATGTATTCTAGTGGTCCTGTACATGGCTCAGTTCATAAGTTCATGGCAACACCAGAGTTGTGGGTTTGATTCCCACTGGGGTCACATACCAAAATATGTGAACTTTTGTCACTTTGGATGAAAGTGTCTGCTACGTAAATTGCATATATTACAGCATTACAGTACTGTATTGGCCAATGCAATTTTTGTAAAGCAGTGTGAACCCACCCCCACCCCATCAAAAAGAGCCCAGCAACTTCATTTTGGTACATGCTTACTGTATAGGGGATGGATTTTTTTCTGGATTATTTGTGTATTGGTATTGTATTGCTATTGTATTACTGCACTGTAGGAGCTAGAAACACCAGCATTTCGCTGCACCTGCTGTAACATCTGCTAATTTGTGTACGCAACCAATAAACTTTGATTTGATTAGATGTTTTGCATACTGTACATCTCTGATTTTGTCAATATACAAATCTTTTTTTATGTACTGTGAAGTAAAATCATAATAGTCGTCCTCATAGTAGTACTTTCTAATATATATATACACTACCAATCAAAAGTTTTAGAACACCTACTCATTCAAGGGTTTTTCTTTATTTTTACTATTTTCTACATTGTAGAATAATTGTGAAGACATCAAAACTATGACATAACTCATATGGAGTCATGTAGTAACCAAAAAAGTGTTCAACAAATCAAAATATATGTTATATTTGAGATTCTTCAAATAAGCCACCCTTTGCCTTGATGACAGCTTTGCACACTCTTGGCATTCTCTCAACCAGCTTCATTAGGTAGTCACCTGGAATGCATTTCAATTAACAAGGGTGTGCCTTCTTAAAAGTTAATTTGTGGAATTTATTTCCGTCTTAATGTGTTTGAGCCAATCCGTTGTGTTGTGACAAGGTAGGGGGGGTATACAGAAGATAGCCCTATTTGGTAAAAGACCAAATCCGTATTGACAAGAACAGCTCAAATAAGCAAAGAGAAACGACAGTCCATCATTACTTTAAGACATGAAGGTCAGTCAATACGGAACATTTCAAGAACTTTGAAAGTTTCTTCAAGTGCAGTCGCAAAAACCATCAAGAACTATGATGAAACTGGCTCTCATGAGGACCGCCACAGGAATGGAAGACCCAGAGTTACCTCTGCTGCAGAGGATACGTTCATTAGACTTACCAGCCTCAGAAATTGCAGCCCAAATAAATGCTTCACAGAGTTAAAGTAACAGACACATCTCAACATCAACTGTTCAGAGGGGACTGTGTGAATCAGGCCTTCATGGTCGAATTGCTGCAAAGAAACCACTACTAAAGGACACCAATAAGAAGAAGAGACCTGCTTGGGCCAAGAAACACGAGCAATGGATGACATTAGACCGATGGAAATGTGTCCTTTGGTCTGGAGTCCAAATTGGAGATTTGTGTCTTTGTGAAACGCGGTGTGGGTGAACGGATGATCTCTGCATGTGTAGTTCCCACGGTAAAGCATGGAGGAGGAGGTGTTATGGTAAGGGGGTGCTTTGCTGGTGACACTGTCTGTGATTTATTTATAATTCAAAGCACACTTAACCATCATGACTACCACAGCATTCTGCAGCGATATTCCATCCCATCTGGTTTGGGCTTAGTGGGACTATCATTTGTTTTTCAACAGGACAATGACCCAACACACCTCCAGGCTGTGTAAGGGCTATTTTACCAAGAAGGAGAGTGATGGAGTGTTGCATCAGATGACCTGGCCTCCACAATCCCCCGACCTCAACCCTATTGAGATGGTTTGGGATGAGTCGGACAGCAGAGTGAAGGAAAAGCGGCCAACAAGTGCTCAGCATATGTGGGAACTCATTCAAGACTGTTGGAAAAGCATTACAGGTGAAGTTGGTTGAGAGAATGCCAAGAGTGTGCAAAGCTGTCATCAAGGCAAGGGGTGGCTATTTGAAGAATCTCAAATACAAAATAAATTTTGATTTGTTTAACACTTTTTTGGTTACTACATGATTCCATGTGTGTTATTTAATAGTTTTGATGTCTTCACTATTATTCTACAATGTAAAAATAGTAAAAAATAAAGAAAAACCCTTGAATGAGTATGCTGAGCACTTGTTGGCCGCTTTTCCTTCACTCTGCTGTCCGACTCATCCCAAACCATCTCAATAAAAAAAAAAATATATAGCATACAAGGACTTTTACTATGACTTCGACCGTGCATGGCCGGACAAACATTTCAGAGCAGTTGGATTAAGTAATAGCAAAATGTTTTTTAACAAAAGAGAAGAGAATCATATCAAAAGTAATGTGAGCATTGTGAAAGTCAATTACTTTATATGAACTTGTATTGCAATGTGAAACATGTATTTGTAGATGAAACACTGATTAAGTTAGGTGAAAAAGTGACTGTATGATTTTGTGTGTCGTACTTAGTCAATATAAAATGTGCTTAGAGTTTTGAAACAACTGCATTTTTGATGATCTGTTTTGAGTTTTGTACTAAGAGTCGTGAAAATGTACCACATACTTGTGAAAGTTGCACCAAAGCAACAAAAATAAATACTGTAATGGGAGTAAAGCTTCCTTAAGTGTGAGACAGATTTATTGGTTCTTGCTAAATGAAACACCTCCTTTCTTGCCGATAGGCTTGGAAACATCTGTCTACCAAGGTGTGTGAGGTCCTAGAGGAGCTGCGAGCCGTGCAGGTAAGGCATGTTTGTGTGTGTGTGTGTGTGTGTGTGCCCTCTGCTGTACCAGAGACACATGTGGGGCTTCAGGCAAATAAGCCGAAAGAAAAACACATTCAAGCAGCACATCTGTTTGTGAAATTCTGTGACACATTCACAGCTGGCCAGCATTATATGCTTTTTTCATCGTGCTACCAGACATCACACCATATTCTAATTTGAGAACGGTCTGGAGGCTATATAGAACCAGACTTGATGCGAGACATTCTCAAATAACACACTTTGCAAAGATTAGGAAAAGTATTTTGCCAAACTTAATTTCTTGTTTTTTCATGAAAACTTCAAGATGTTATAAATCAAGGGAAGAGTAAGACATCAGTTTGTGAATGCTCTTTCTCTTCTCTCTCTCTCTCTCTCCCTCCTTCTCTTTCTCTCCCTCTTTTTGTATCCCTCTCTCTTCCCTCCCCCTCTCCCTCCCTCTTTGTCAGGTCTTTCTGAAGAGTGATAACCTGTGTCTGATGGGAGGAGAGCATGTGAGGAGGAGACCCACCCTCCCTGCTGCCCACATCCTGGCCATGCACATCCAGCAGCTGGAGATCGGAGCCTTCACTCTGACCAGCGGCGCCTACAAGTGGCCAAAACTTAGGTGAATGAGCGTAATGCAACATCTCAGGGCCAGTTTCCTCTAAACAGATTAGGTCTAGTCCTGGACTAAAAATGATTTTCTAAGGAGAAGCTGAATGGAGAATTGTAAGTGGTTTAAGTCCAGGACTACGCTGTTTCGGAGTCCGCGGTAACCAGCACATAAAGTCCTGGGTCTGTATTCAAAAACCGTCTCATAGTAGGAGTGGTAATCTAGGATACATTTAGCCTTTTAGATCATAATGAATAATAATAATAATAATAAATGTGACTTACACTATATATACAAATGTATGTGGACACCCCTTCAAATTAGTGGATTCGGCTATTTCAGCCACACCCGTTGCTGACAGGTGTATACAATCGAGCACACAGCCATGCAATCTCCATAGAAAAACATTGGCAGTAGAATGGCCTTACTGAAGAGCTCAGTGACTTTCAACGTGGCACTGTCATAGGATGCCAACTTTCCAACAAGTCAGTCAGTTCGTCAAATTTCTACCCTACTAGAGCTGTCCCGGTCAACTGTAAGTGCTGTTATTGCGTAGTGGAAACGTCTAGGAGCAACAACGGCTCAGCCACGAAGTGGTAGGCCAGACAAGCTCACAGAACGGGACCGGCGAGTGATGAAGCGTGTAGCGCTTAAAAATCGTCTGTCCTCGGTTGCAAAGCTCACTACCGAGTTTCAATCTGCCTCTGGAAGCAACGTCGGCACAAGAACTGTTCGTCGGGAGCTTCATGAAATGGGTTTCCATGGCCGAGCAGCCGCACACAAGCCTAAGATCACCATGCGCAATGCCAAGCGTCGGCTGGAGTGGTGTAAAGCTCTCCGCCATTGGACTCTGGAGCAGTGGAAACACGTTCTCTGGAGTGATGAATCACGCTTCACCATCTGGCAATCCGACGGACGAATCTGGGTTTGGTGGATGCCAGGAGAACACTACCTGACCAAATGCATAGTGCCAACTGTAAAGTTTGGTGGAGGAGGAATAATGGTCTGGGGCTGTTTTTCATGGTTCGGGCTAGGCCCCTTAGTTCCAGTGAAGGGAAATCTTAACGCTACAGCATACAGTGACATTCTAGACGATTCTGTGCTTCCAACTTTGTGGCAACAGTTTGGGGAAGGCCCTTTCCTGTTTCAGCATGACAATGCCCCTGTGCACAAAGCGAGGTCCATACAGAAATGGTTTGTCGAGATCGGTGTGGAAGAACTTGACTGGCCTGCACAGAGCCCTGACCTCAACCCCATCGAACGCCTTTAGGATGAATTGGAACGCCGACTGCGAGTCTTGCCTAATCGCCCAATCAGTGCCTGACCTCACTAATGCTCTTGTGGCTGAATGGAAGCAAGTCCCTGCAGCAATGTTCCAACATCTAGTGGAAAGCCTTCCCAGAAGAGTGGAGGCTGTTATAGCAGCAAAGGGGGGACCAACTCCATATTTATGCCCATGATTTTGGAATGAGATGTTGAACAAGCAGTTGTCCATATACTTTTGGTCATGTACTGTATACATAGCTTTTCAAGGAACCAAAGTCGCTTATATGGACAGAGAGAACTTGATCCTAGATCAGCACTCCTACTCTGAGATGCGTTGTGAATACAGGCCCAGGACTAGGCTTAATCTGGGTCTGGAAAATCTTATGGCCTACACTAGGCCTATACACTCATCCAGCTACTGGCCTATAGCATTCATTTGCACTTATCTGCAATTGAGATTAATGAATCTACTCTGGTCGCCTTTGCACTGACATGGATATCAACCTGACACTCATTGTTTAACGGTGTAAACTTGATATTAACTTTCTCCTTTGATGTAATGAAGTGGGCCAAGTTGCCACCAAACTAGTATCCCTGTGTCCTTCTACCCACTCGTATATGGCGGCCAGATGCTGGGTTCAAAGAAAGTTGTGGCGGACGGTAATGACACAGCTGCTCATCCATGGCAGTCTTTTAGGATTTGGGTTCCTCTACTAAAGCTAGCACACAGCCAGATGGTGTATCGCGATGCTGTGTGATTTTGGGAGATGTGGCACGCCAGGTGCTCCGAGATGCATCGATGTTGACAGAAGCTGGGGTCATAAAGGGTCACGGTGAGAGGCAGCGTCACAGCTGGTTATGTTAGACCATAGGTTCCCCCACTATTCTAGAAATCAGGTCACTTACTGTACTGTATATGATGCAAGTGTTCAGTAACATGGTGCCAAATTATGAGTATGTTCCTGCCGCAGATTAACAATAACAAACTCCTATTTCTCTTTTTCACCCTCTGTCTAGTCCTCCATCTCCATGGTGGCCCCAACTTCAATCTCTGCCTTTGTCCTAATTTCATGTACTTTCTTGTCTCCCCCCTTTACCTATCTGCTTCTTTCCCCCTCTCTTTCTATCTTTATCTCTCTCCTTCCTCACTGTCCAGGACCATAGCGAAGGTGGTGAGTCAGGTGCATGCGTTCCAGGAGACAGTGTACTCCTTCACTCCTGACCTGGAGCTGCAGGCCTATCTAAGACTACGCATCGCCCACCTCAGCGGCTGTGACATCCCCCTGCTGGCTGCAGACAACGAGGCCAACTTCCACCACACCCCCACTGACCGACACACCCGCAGGATCCAGGACACACTGAAGAGGGTGAAGGCCACCTTCCAATGACCTACAGCCTTGCCTGATCTAGGATCAGTTTTGCCTTTTAGATCATAATTAATATGATTATATGGACAGAGGGGACCTGGTCCTAGATCAGTACTCCTAATGCTTTATGAATTCAGGCCCTGGTCGGACAACTACTCAAAAGACCCCAAACCCCTCACTGAGTTACTTTGGTAGCAGAGACTGGGTGGGTGTCTCTATTTATTGGTAATAACTTTGATGAAGACATTATGAGGACAGTCTTTATTTGAACTCAATGACGGAGCCACATGAAGGCATCCAAGGTTCAGCGGACTTCACTCTGATTGTATACAGTGAGAAGTCGAGCTCAATCCCCCACATTGCACCCCATAGCCTGACAATCCATTGCACACCTCCAACTCCTTGATTATCTCCAAAGTAGAGTACAAAGTAATCTGAAACATATCATTGTTTCTTTTGATGTTAGAATGAGTAGAAAACAGTATTCGACTTTTTAAAATCCTTCTGGTGGAGGCATATGGATCACATTTCTCTCTCGTGTACACCATTTTGATTGCTAGTCTTTAAGACAACATAATGATGATAATGTTTCATAATGAGATGACATGTCTTTAATTGTGTTGTCATGTATTATAGCTCAATTCGATTTTAAAAGTGAGATATTTTGATACAATCACAGATAGATAATGACCATTTTCAACTCTCCGGAGCACCATCTAAATGGTTGCACCCCTTTTGTAGTCCCGGGGATACATTTCCAAATATATACAGTACCAGTCAAATGTTTGGACACACCTACTCATTCCAGGGTGTTTCTTTATTTTTACTATTTTCTACATTGAGAATAATAGTGAAGACATCAAAACTATGAAATAACACATATGGAATCATGTAGTAACCAAAAAAGTGTTAAACAAATTCTTCAAAGTAGCCACCCTTTGACTTGATGATAGCTTTGCACACTCTTGGCATTCTCTCAACCAGCTTCAGGTGTGCCTTGTTAAAAGTTAATTTGTGGAATTTCTTTCCTTCTTAATGCGTTTGAGCCAATCAGTTGTGTTGTGAAGGTAGGGGTGGTATACAGAAGATAGCCCTATTATGGCAAGAACAGCTCAAATATGCAAAAATAAATGACAGTCCATCATTACTTTAAGACATGAAGGTCAGTCAATACGGAACATTTCAAAAACGTTATATTTTTCTTCAAGTGCAGTCACAAAAAAACATCAAGCGCTATGATGAAACTGGCTTCCATGAGGACCACCACAGGAAAGGAAGACCCAGAGTTACTTCTGCTGCAGAGGATAAGTTCATTGGAGTTACCAGCCTCAGATTGCAGCCCAAATAAATGCTTCACAGAGTTCAAGTAACAGACACATCTCAACATCAACTGTTCAGAGGAGACTGCGTGAATCAGGCCTTCATGGTCGAATTATTGCAAAGAAACCACTACTAAAGGACACCAATAAGAAGAAGAGACTTGCTTTGGCCAAGAAATACGAGCAATGGACATTAGACCAGTGGAAATCTGTCCTTTCATCTGATGAGTCCAAATTTAAGATTTTTGGTTCCAACTGCCGTGTCTTTGTGAGACGCAGAGTAAGTGAATGGATGATGTGTGGTTCCTACCGTGAAGCATAACCTAACCTAAGTGTGCCTTGAAATCTAAATAAATCACAGACAGTGTCACCAGCAAAGCACCCCCACACCATCACACCTCCTCCTCCATACTTCACTGTGGGAACCACACATGCGGAGATCATCCGTTCACCTACTCTGCGTCTCACAAAGACACGGTAGTTGGAACCTAAAATCTCACATTTGGACTCATCAGACGAAAGGACAAATTTCCACCGGCCTAATGTCCATTGCTCGTGTTTCTTGGCCCAAACAAGTCTCTTCTTCTTATTGGTGTCCTTTAGTAGTGGTTTCTTTGCAGCAATTTGACCATTAAGGCCTGATTCATGCAGTCTCCTCTGAACAGTTGATGTTGAGATGTGTCTGTTACTTGAACTCTGTGAAGCATTTACTTGGGCTGCAATCTGAGGTGCAGTTAACTCTAATGAACTTATCCTCTGCAGCAGAGGTAACTCTGGGTCTTCCTTTCCTGTGGCGGTCCTCATGAGAGCCAGTTTCATCATAGCGCTTGATAGTTTTTGCGACTGCACTTGAAGAACGTTTAAAAGTTCTTTAAATGTTCTGTATTGACTGACCTTCATATCTTAAAGTAATGATGGACTGTCGTTTCGCTTTGCTTATTTGAGCTGTTCTTGCCATAATATGGACTTGGTCTTTTACCAAATAGGGCTATCTTCTGTATACCCCCCTACCTTGTCACAACACAACTGATTGACTCAAATGCATAAAGAAGGAAAGAAATTCCACAAATTAACTTTTAACAAGGCACACCTGTTAATTTAAATGCATTCCAGGTGACTAAATCATGAAGCTGGTTGAGAGAATGCCAAGAGTGTGCAAAGCTGTCATCAAGTCAAAGGGTGGCTAATTTGAAGAATCTCAAAAACAAAATATATTTTGATTTGTTTAACACTTTTTTGGTTACTACATGATTCCATATGTGTTATTTAATAGTTTTGATGTCTTCACTATTATTCTACAATGTAGAAAATAGCAAAAATAAAGAAAAACCCTTGAATGAGTAGGTGTGTCCAAACTTTTGACTGGTAGTGTAGTATATATATATATATATATATATATATATATATATATATATATATATATATATATATATACAGTGGGGGAAAAAAGTATTTAGTCAGCCACCAATTGTGCAAGTTCTCCCACTTAAAAAGATGAGAGAGGCCTGTAATTTTCATTATAGGTACACGTCAACTATGACAGAAAAATTTAGAAAAAAAATCCAGAAAATCACATTGTAGGATTTTTTATGAATTTATTTGCAAATTATGGTGGAAAATAAGTATTTGGTCACCTACAAACAAGCAAGATTTCTGGCTCTCACAGACCTGTAACTTCTTCTTTAAGAGGCTCCTCTGTCCTCCACTTGTTACCTGTATTAATGGCACCTGTTTGAACTTGTTATCAGTATAAAAGACACCTGTCCACAACCTCAAACAGTCACACTCCAAACTCCACTATGGCCAAGACCAAAGAGCTGTCAAAGGACACCAGAAACAAAATTGTAGACCTGCACCAGGCTGGGAAGACTGAATCTGCAATAGGTAAGCAGCTTGGTTTGAAGAAATCAACTGTGGGAGCAATTATTAGGAAATGGAAGACATACAAGACCACTGATAATCTCCCTCGATCTGGGGCTCCACGCAAGATCTCACCCCGTGGGGTCAAAATGATCACAAGAACGGTGAGCAAAACTCCCAGAACCACACGGGGGGACCTAGTGAATGACCTGTAGAGAGCTGGGACCAAAGTAACATCAGTAACACACTACGCCGCCAGGGACTCAAATCCTGCAGTGCCAGACGTGTCCCCCTGCTTAAGCCAGTACATGTCCAGGCCCGTCTGAAGTTTGCTAGAGTGCATTTGGATGATCCAGAAGAGGATTGGGAGAATGTCATATGGTCAGATGAAACCAAAATATAACTTTTTGGTAAAAACTCAACTCGTCGTGTTTGGAGGACAAAGAATGCTGAGTTGCATCCAAAGAACACCATACCTACTGTGAAGCATGGGGGTGGAAACATCATGCTTTGGGGCTGTTTTTCTGCAAAGGGACCAGGACGACTGATCCGTGTAAAGGAAAGAATGAATGGGGCCATGTATCGTGAGATTTTGAGTGAAAACCTCCTTCCATCAGCAAGGGCATTGAAGATGAAACGTGGCTGGGTGTTTCAGCATGACAATGATCCCAAACACACCGCCCGGGCAACGAATGAGTGGCTTCGTAAGAAGCATTTCAAGGTCCTGGAGTGGCCTAGCCAGTCTCCAGATCTCAACCCCATAGAAAATCTTTGGAGGGAGTTGAAAGTCTGTGTTGCCCAGCGACAGCCCCAAAGCATCATATATATACACACACACAGTGGGGAGAACAAGTATTTGATACACTGCCGATTTTGCAGGTTTTCCTACTTACAAAGCATGTAGAGGTCTGTAATTTTTATCATAGGTACACTTCAACTGTGAGAGACGGAATCTAAAACAAAAATCCAGAAAATCACATTGTATGATTTTTAAGTAATTCATTTGCATTTTATTGCATGACATAAGTATTTGATCACCTACCAACCAGTAAGAATTCCGGCTCTCACAGACCTGTTAGTTTTTCTTTAAGAAGCCCTCCTGTTCTCCACTCATTACCTGTATTAACTGCACCTGTTTGAACTCGTTACCTGTATAAAAGACACCTGTCCACATACTCAATCAAACAGACTAAAAACCTCTACAATGGCCAAGACCAGAGAGCTGTGTAAGGACATCAGGGATAAAATTGTAGACCTGCACAAGACTGGGATGGGCTACAGGACAATAGGCAAGCAGCTTGGTGAGAAGGCAACAACTGTTGGCGCAATTATTAGAAAATGGAAGAAGTTCAAGATGACGGTCAATCACCCTTGGTCTGGGGCTCCATGCAAGATCTCACCTCGTGGGGCATCAATGATCATGAGGAAGGTGAGGGATCAGCCCAGAACTACACGGCAGGACCTGGTCAATGACCTGAAGAGAGCTGGGACCACAGTCTCAAAGAAAACCATTAGTAACACACTACGCCGTCATGGATTAAAATCCTGCAGCGCACGCAAGGTCCCCCTGCTCAAGCCAGTGCATGTCCAGGCCTGTCTGAA
The DNA here is from genome assembly GCF_020615455.1 of Coregonus clupeaformis. Lineage (NCBI taxonomy): Eukaryota > Metazoa > Chordata > Actinopteri > Salmoniformes > Salmonidae > Coregonus > Coregonus clupeaformis. Next base: position 44,345,433 of record NC_059192.1, on the reverse strand, counting down.
GTTTGCCAATGACCATCTGGATGATCCAGAGGAGGAATGGGAGAAGGTCATGTGGTCTGATGAGACAAAAATAGAGCTTTTTGGTCTAAACTTCACTCGCCGTGTTTGGAGGAAGAAGAAGGATGAGTACAACCCCAAGAACACCATCCCAACCGTGAAGCATGGAGGTGGAAACATCATTCTTTGGGGATGCTTTTCTGCAAAGGGGACAGGATGACTGCACCGTATTGAGGGGAGGATGGATGGGGCCATGTATCGCGAGATCTTGGCCAACAACCTCCTTCCCTCAGTAAGAGCATTGAAGATGGGTCGTGGCTGGGTCTTCCAGCATGACAACGACCCGAAACACACAGCCAGGGCAACTAAGGAGTGGCTCCGTAAGAAGCATCTCAAAGTCCTGGAGTGGCCTAGACAGTCTCCAGACCTGAACCCAATAGAAAATCTTTGGAGGGAGCTGAATGTCCGTATTGCCCAGCGACAGCCCCGAAACCTGAAGGATCTGGAGAAGGTCTGTATGGAGGAGTGGGCATGGTGATATTAGGCTTGCCATGGAAACCCATTTCATGAAGCTCCCAATGAACAGTTCTTGTGCTGACGTTGCTTCCAGAGGCAGTTTGGAACACGGGAGTGAGTGTTGCAACCAAGAACAGACGATTCTTACGCGCTACGCGCTTCAGCACTCGGCATTTCCAACGGTGCCCAGTGTTTAATTTGTAAATCGGGAGGTGCCGGAACAATCAGTCAGCACGAGATGGGGGTGACCTGTGGAGTTCTGAGGAACTGGAATGCATAAAAAAAAAAATCTCCTTTATAATAAAGAATTGCATTCATATCATTGCATTTGCATAGTGGCATAGAGCAGTAGAGTAGAGGCACTTACAGAAGTTGCACACATGGGGTACATTTTCAGTAGCATAATGTCCGGGAAAATGTTGGCCTTTTATAAACTCATTTCATGCAATTCTACATCATTTTACATGACTGGAGACTTTGGCAGAATTTTTGTTAATACCACGCAAATGATCGAAATGGCAGGCTACTTTGACACTGACAAACTGAGAATCAGACATCAATAAAAACAACCTTGTCTTCAATCCATCAATAGCCTAGGCCTAGGTGTGTAGAGAGACATATTGGAAGCTACAATATGAGGAGGAAATTTGTCCTAAAAATGTTTCCCAGTTTCACTGACACACCCAATGATGCGCATCTCACTCACTGTTGATGGCGGATGCACTCGTGCCAAAAGCATATCTCTCTCTCTCTTTTGTAAAACAATATTTGGAAGTTGATCAAATATTTTGGTGGCCTACAGCATAGAGTCTAACTAAATGATTAAGTGCAACGCTTGAGAGATGAGAGTTCAGGCTCATGTCTATCGGAGCAGAGAGGGAGAGAGATCATAGAAAGTGAATCTAGTTATGTGAGAGATACTGGCACGCTTCTCATACAGCTACCGTCACGCGTCGGCCATACGTTGGTCTCAAACATATACTATGCCCACATACTCTAGTATAGCTCTGGGGCTTACAAGTCTGAATTTCTTATAGCCTAATTTTCAAGACATCAATGTACAGAAACATTTTTAGGCGTCACTGCAGAACACCCGCCATATGCATATGCACACATACTCAGCTGTGGGGCTTACAAGACTCGGATTTCATATACTTTTCAAGACATCAATGTAGCAGTAGAACAAGCATATCACAATCATTTGATTTGATATCAGAATATACAGTGAGGGATAAAAGTATTTGATCCCCTGCTGATTTTGTACGTTTGCCCACTGACAAAGAAATGATCAGTCTATAATTTTAATGGTAGGTTTATTTGAACAGTGAGAGACAGAATAACAACAACAAAATCCAGAAAAACGCATGTCAACAATGTTATAAATTGATTTGCATTTTAATGAGGGAAATAAATATTTGACCCCCTCTCAATCAGAAAGATTTTTGGCTCCCAGGTGTCTTTTATACAGGTACAATTTTTACATTTTAGTCATTTAGCAGACGCTCTTATCCAGAGCGACTTACAGGAGCAATTAGGGTTAAGTGCCTTCCTCAAAGGCACATCGACAGATTTTTCACCTAGTCGGCTCAGGGATTAGAACCAGCTACCTTTCGGTTACTGGCACAACGCTCTTATCCACTAAGCTACCTGCCGCCCCACTCTTAAAGGGAGTGCTCCTAATCTCAGCTTGTTACCTGTATAAAAAGACAACTGTCCACAGAAGCAATCAATCTATCAGATTCCAAACTCTCCACCATGGCCAAGACCAAAGAGCTCTCCAATGATGTCAGGGACAAGATTGTAGACCTACACAAGGCTGGAATGGGCTACAAGACCATCGCCAGGCAGCTTGGTGAGAAAGTGACAACAGTTGGTGTGATTATTCGCAAATGGAAGAAACACAAACGAACTGTCAATCTCCCTCGGCCTGGGGCTCCATGCAAGATCTCACCTTGTGGAGTTGCAATGATCATGAGAACGGTGAAGAATCAGCCCAGAACTACACCGGAGCATCTTGTCAATGATCTCAAGGCAGCTGGGACCATAGTCACCAAGAAAACAATTGGTAACACACTACGCCGTGAAGGACTGAAATCCTGCAGCGCCCGCAAGGTCCCCCTGCTCAAGAAAGCACATATACAGGCCCGTCTGAAGTTTGCCAATGAACATCTGAATGATTCAGAGGAGAACTGGGTGAAAGTGTTGTGGTCAGATGAGACCAAAATTGAGCTCTTTGGCATCAACTCAACTCGTCGTGTTTGGAGGAGGAGGAATGCTGCCTATGACCACAAGAACACCATCCCCACCGTCAAACATGGAGGTGGGAACATTATGCTTTGGGGGTGTTTTTCTGCTAAGGGGACAGGACAACTTCACCGCATCAAAGGGACGATGGACAGGGCCATGTACCGTCAGATCTTGGGTGAGAACCTCCTTCCCTCAGCCAGGGCATTAAAAATGGGTCGTGGATTGGTATTCCAGCATGACAATGACCCAAAACACACGGCCAAGGCAACAAAGGAGTGGCTCAAGAAGAAGCACATTAAGGTCCTGGAGTGGCCTAGCCAGTCTCCAGACCATAATCCCATAGAAAATCTGTGGAGAGAGCTGAAGGTTCGAGTTGCCAAACGTCAGCCTCGAAACCTTAATGACTTGGAGAAGATCTGCAAAGAGGAGTGGGACAAAATCCCTCCTGAGATGTGTGCAAACCTGGTGGCCAACTACAAGAAACGTCTGACCTCTGTGATTGCCAACAAGGGTTTTGCCACCAAGTACTAAGTCATGTTTTGCAGAGGGGTCAAATACTTATTTCCCTCGTTAAAAAGCAAATCAATTTATAAAATTTCTGACATGCGTTTTTCTGGATTTTGTTGTTGTTATTCTGTCCCTCACTGTTCAAATAAACCTACCATTAAAATTATACACTGATCATGTCTTTGTCAGTGGGCTAACGTACAAAATCAGCAGGGGATCAAATACTTTTTTCCCTCACTGTACTTCAATTAAAATTAATCAATGTAGGCTACAGCAGAACACATATTATAATATATATAGGCCTCCTGCCTATGTGATAATATGAAGTGCATATTCAGATTAACTTCACAGTACAGAAAAAGTTTGTAAAGGAAAAATATGTTCCTACCTTAGTTTTCCAAAACCTCTAACAACACAGCCATTTCCTTGTGCATCATCTCCTCCCTATTTCTTGTTTTGCTCCTGGTGTCTGTGACACATCTTTAGCAATCCATGACCTCACATAGGGGACTGGGTTGAATTTGGTTAGGGGTGGGCCAACAAGGTTCAGAAAGAGTAGCCCTGATATGTGGTCCTCTGTAGCTCAGCTGGTAGAGCACGGCGCTTGTAACGCCAAGGTAGTGTGTTCGATCCCCGGGACCACCCATACACAAAAATGTATGCACGCATGACTGTAAGTCGCTTTGGATAAAAGCGTCTGCTAAATGGCATATTATATTATTATATATGGTGGAGGTATGCAGAGAGGCGCGGGTTGAGATGCAAATCAGATTCATTTGAGAAAATCCCATCTCGCATTCTGCACTGGAGATCCTTGTACTGCCTGTAGGCCCGTATGACCGTACGTGGACTGTCAATGCCAAACCGCTGGCAGAGAGATTCTATCTCTGTTTCTCCATACAGTGCTCCTGCGTCCTCCGGACAGTATTGCGTGTAAAGCACCTTTAGCTCCTCTGTGAACTGGCTGTATCCTGTATTGTCCACCGCCCATCCTCCTTGAGAGAACATTCTAGCCTCCATGTTCCTCGCCAAGCTCTCGAAAAACTCCCTCTGATTAAGGACTCTGTAGCTGGGTCTTCCACCATTCAGTTTGATACCTTGAAAATAGTTATCCTGAATCCCTCTCTGGCTGAGTTGTCGGCATGGCTGCTCTGCCATTGCACTGAACACCCTCACTTCCCTGGTGACTGCACTGTGTGCAGTAATAATTGTGCAGTCTCTCTTTTGGAGCTCAATATTCAATATTCAATCTCTCCCTATCCCAGTCTGCTGTCCCCACTTGCTTCAAGATGTCCACCATTGTTCCTGTACCCAAGAAAGTAAATGTAACTGAACTAAATGACTATCGCCCCGTAGCACTCACTTCTGTCATCATGAAGTGCTTTGAGAGGCTATTTAAGGATCATATCACCTCTACCTTACCTGACACCGTAGACCCACTTCAATTTGCTTACCGCCCCAATAGATCCACAGATGATGCAATCGCCATCGCACTGCACACTGCCCTATCCCATCTGGACAAGAGGAATACCTACGTCAGAAAGGTGTTCATTGACTATAGCTCAGCCTTCAACACCATAGTACCCTCCAAGCTCATCATTAAGCTCGGGCCCTGGGTCTGAACTCCGCCCTGTGCAACTGGGTCCTGGACTTCCTGACGGGCCGCCCCCAGAAGGTGAAGGTAGGAAACAACATCTCCACTTCGCTGATCCTCAACACAGGGGCCCAACAAGGGTGTGTGCTCAGCCCCCTCATATGTACTCTCTGTTCACTCATGACTGCGTGGCCAAGAACCACTCCAACTCAATCATCAAGTTTGCAGACGACACAACAGTAGTAGGCCTGATTACCAACAATGACGAGACAGCCTACAGGGAGGAGGTGAGGGCCCTGGTGAGTGGTGCCAGGAAAATAACCTCTCCCGCAACGTCAACAAAATAAAGGAGCTGAACGTGGACTTCAGGAAACAGAAGAGGGAACACCCCTATCCACATTAACAGGACCGCAGTGGAGAAGGTGGAAAGCTTCAAGATCCTCGGCATACACATCACTGACAATCTGAAATGGTCCACCCACACAGACAGTGAAGTGAAGAAGGCGCAACAGTGCCTCTTCAACCTCAGGAGGCTGAAGTAATTTGGCTTGGCCCCTAAGACCCTAAGAAACTTCTACAGATGCACAATTGAGAGCATTCTGTCGGGCTGTATCACCGCCTGGTACGGCAACTGCACCACCCGCAACCGCAGGGCTCTCCATAGGGTGGTGCGGTCTGCCCAACGCATCCCCGGGGGCACGCTGCCTGCCCTCCAGGACACCTACAGCACCCGATGTCACAGGAAGGCCAAAAAGAACATCAAGGACATCAACCACCCGAGCCACAGCCTGTTCACCCCGCTATCATCCAGAAGGTGAGGTCAGTACAGGTGCATCAAAGCTGGGACCGAGAGACTGAAAAACTGCTTCTATCTCAAGGCCATCAGACTGTTAAATAGCCATCACTAGCCGGCTACCACCTGGTTACTCCACCCTGCACCTTAGAGGCTGCTGCCCTAAATACATAGAATCACTGGCCACTTTAAAATGGAACACTAGTCACTCTAATAATGTTGAATTACTGCTTTACTCATCTCATATGTATATACTGTGTTCTATTCTACTGTATTTTAGTCGATGCCACTCCGACATTGCTCGACCTAATATTTATATATATACAGTGAGGGAAAAAAGTATTTAATCCCCTGCTGATTTTGTACGTTTGCCCACTGACAAAGACATGATCCGTCTATAATTTTAATGGTAGGTTTATTTGAACAGTGAGAGACAGAATAACAACCAAAGAATACAGACAAACGCATGTCAAAAATGTTATAAATTGATTTGCATTTTAATGAGGGAAATAAGTATTTGACCCCTCTGCAAAACATGACTTAGTACTTGGTGGCAAAACCCTTGTTGGCAGGTTTGCACACATCTCAGGATGGATTTTGTCCCACTCCTCTTTGCAGATCTTCTCCAAGTCATTAAGGTTTCGAGCCTGACGTTTGGCAACTCGAACCTTCAGCTCCCTCCACAGATTTTCTATGGGATTAAGGTCTGGAGACTGGCTAGGCCACTCCAGGACCTTAATGTGCTTCTACTTGAGCCACTCCTTTGTTGCCTTGGCCGTGTGTTTTGGGTCATTGTCATGCTGGAATACCTATCCACGATCCATTTACAATGCCCTGGCTGAGGGAAGGAGGTTCTCACCCAAGATTTGACGGTACATGGCGCCGTCCATCGTCCCTTTGATGCGGTGAAGTTGCCCTGTCCCCTTAGCAGAAAAACAACCCCAAAGCATAATCTTTCCACCTCCATGTTTGATGGTGGGGATGGTGTTCTTGTGGTCATAGGCAGCATTCCTCCTCCTCCAAACACGGCGAGTTGAGTTGATGCCAAAGAGCTCCATTTTGGTCTCATCTGACCACAACACTTTCACCCAGTTCTCCTCTGAATCATTCAGATGTTCATTGGCAAACTTCAGACGGGCATGTATATGTGCTTTCTTGAGCAGGGGGACTTTGCGGGCACTGCAGGATTTCAGTCCTTCACGGCGTAGTGTGTTACCAATTGTTTTCTTGGTGACTATGGTCCCAGCTGCCTTGAGATCATTGACAAGATGCTCCGGTGTAGTTCTGGGCTGATTCCTCACCGTTCTCATGATCATTGCAACTCCACGAGGTGAGATCTTGCATGGAGCCCCAGGCCGAGGGAGATTTACAGTTATTTTGTGTTTCTTCCATTTGCGAATAATCGCACCAACTGTTGTCACCTTCTCACCAAGCTGCTTGGCGATGGTCTTGTAGCCCATTCCAGCCTTGTGTAGGTCTACAATCTTGTCCCTGACATCCTTGGAGAGCTCTTTGGTCTTGGCCATGGTGGAGAGTTTGGAATCTGATTGATTGATTGCTTCTGTGGACAGGTGTCTTTTATACAGGTAACAAGCTGAGATTAGGAGCACTCCCTTTAAGAGTGTGCTCCTAATCTCAGCTCGTTACCTGTATAAAAGAGACCTGGGAGCCAGAAATCTTTCTGATTGAGAGGGGGTCAAATACTTATTTCCCTCATTAAAATGCAAATCAATTTATAACATTTTTGACATGCGTTTTTCTGGATTTTGTTGTTGTTATTCTATCTCTCATTGTTCAAATAAACCTACCATTAAAATTATAGACTGATCATGTCTTTGTCAGTGGGCAAATGTACAAAATCAGCAGGGGATCAAATACTTTTTTCCCTCACTGTATATGTTATACATTCTTTTACTTTTAGATTTGTGTATTGTTGTTAATTGTTAGATACTACTGCACTGTTGGAGCTAGGAACAAAAGCATTTCGCTACACCCGCAATAACATCTGCTAAATATGTGTATGTGACCAATAACATTTTATTTTATTTGATATAGCTTGTCCATAAGTATTTAAAAATGATTGATAGCTGCCATCTATTTGACCACATCGCCTACTGCGAGCTAAAGCCTGCAATTACCACATCGACTACTGCATTTCGCTACACCCGCAATGATATCTGCTAAACACGTGTATGTGACAAATAAAATGTGATTTGTGTGCCGAGCAGTGCCAAACAGTTATATTAGGGAAGAGGGCCTGGAGCCTTGTTGCTACTCCGCTCTTGCTTCCCAGCATGACAGACGCACCATCACACGTAATTCCAATGAGGGTTTTGGAGAGAACTTTACACACTAATCCAGATAACAGATTACGGACAATTCCCCCATCAGATAAATCCTCCAGTTCCACAAGATCAATAAAAATGTTTGCCTGTACATCCATATCTGCCAGCTCAAGTCTGATGTGTACAATCAAGGCAGTCTTTTTATTCAAACTAGTAGCCTCATCGAGCATTTCCGTGCCCAAACTCCCTACCTTTTTGCATGTTGTACAGCCCAGCTTTGAATTTTGCTTGACAAACCAGGGGTTATAAGTTTGCTTGGTCTCTGTCCAAATTGCACCGGCACCGGGCACTTCGTCGGTGGATGCACTGATTTTTTATTTGCCTTTCCCTCAGTTTCAAATTCAGTAGGGAGACGACTAGCCTAGGCTACGTGACGTGATTACGTAAGGACCTCTTCATTAGCTGACCACCACTACAAAGACCTGTTTCAAGATCAGTGAATTACCTCGCCGGCCAGCCTCATAACCTATATGTACAAATAAGAGAGCAGGTCTGAAATCAGTGTGGAAGGATTAGGATGATTGCACAGAAGGATCACCACGCATGATGGTTTTCTGGGAGGTGGGAGAAATAACCAGGAGGCAACTTCAAATCAAATCACATTTTATTTGTCACATGCGCTGAATACAACAGGTGTAGACCTTACCGTGAAATGCTTGCTTACAAGCCCTTAACCAATAATGCAGTTCAAGAAATATAATTAAGAAAATATTTACAAAATAAAAGAAAGTAAAAAATTTAATTAAAAGTTACACAATAAAATAACAATAACTTGATTCAACTCTGATCGCCTTTTTTATGTTTACAGTGCAAACAGTGAACAAATTGTATAAATAATGCCGCATGAGGTACCGGAGCCGGGCAAATAGGTGCCAGAACAAACAAGGTAAAATCTGAGAGGTGCCGGATCCTGTTACGTCAGGATCTGGCTCAAATTAAGCACTGACGTCGGTGTGAGACGCGGTGTGGGTGAATGGATGATCTCTGCATGTGTAGTTCCCACCGTAAAGCATGGAGGAGGAGGTGTTATGGTGTGGGGGTGCTTTGCTGGTGACACAGTCTGTGATTTATTTAGAATTCAAGGCACACTTAACCAGCATGGCTACCACAGCATTCTGCAGCGATACGCCTGTGAAAAGGGTTCAACATGGAACCCAAAAGGGTTCTACCTGGAACCAAAATGGTGTTACCTGGAACTAAAAAGGGTTCTTCAAAGGGTTCTCCTATGGGGACAGCCGAATAACCATTTTAGGTTCTAGTTGCACCTTTTTTTCTAAGAGTGTACAGCTATAGACATTGACTTGTGTTGCAGCATGATGTTACAAGTTTAGTCATGTTTAGGTTTCTGTTTTACTAGGTCTGTGGCAAAGCCTGTTATCTTGATTAGAAAGTGGTTTTAATTGGTTTGCTGTTTTCAGTGTGATCTTATTCGTTCTGGAATAGGCTCAACTTAAATGTCAAGTCATTGTAGGCCTATATGCGTCAACATATCATAACCTTAGAACTCTGATGCATAGGTGGACTCTCTCCATGTGTTGTTTCCATATATTTTCAGCTGGGGTGGACAAATGTAACACATCTGGGCAAACACTGGTTGAATAAACGTTGTTTTCCTCGTTGATTTCACATTAGTCGACAACTCAACCAAATGTCAATCAAAACTAGTCGTTGAACTGATATCTGTGCCCAGTGAGATGAGCTCAGCTGGTTCTCACAGACTTGGTGGCTCTAGGCTTCAATAAGGACCCATTAGGACCTAATCATTGGGAATCGATCAGGCGTTAACGCACTTTTGCAAATGCAAATCTTGGAGAGGGCCGGGCCTATATATGGAGGGCCATATCACTATATGCTCTGACCCTCCTCGGATAGTTTGCTGAGCTCATGGAAGCAAACATGGTCAATAACTTCTCTGTAGACTGGTTGGCGAAGAGCCATCACGACACCAACCCGAAAGAAGGACCTGTGGACACTGGACATGTGCATACTATGCTAACCCACTTCAAACCCCATGTTCCTTGCATGGTCCAGCCTCGACCTCCAACCTCTTCTAACAAGGTCTACCTCCAGCCAAAGCCAAAGACCACAAGGTTTGAATTGACGAATTCCACTGAAAAACCAAAGAATCAGGAATCCAGGTTGAGCTCACCTCTGCATCCGACAAGCTGCTCTTCCCCAAGTCGTAAGCAACATTTAGGCTACTATATGTTAACATTTAATTTAATATTACATGTAAAACTTGGTGTTACAACACATTTAAATCGTGTTTTTTATTGAAAAGCATTTTATTAACTGATATTTTTTCACAGTTTCAGAAAACAGTGGGTACTCCTCGGCGTATGATAGTGAGGCTGCCTTCTCGGAATGTCCCTCGGTGGAAGAGGGGAGCGAGGGAGAGAGAGACGGAGCCCAACGACGTGTACGTACTAGGTTCACACCGTCGCAGATTGAAAAGTTGGAAAAGATATACAACAAGCACAAGTATTCAGATGCTGGAAATCGAGTCAAAACGGCACTGAAGTTGAACCTCTCTGAAACTCAGGTAAGACTAGAATGCAAAAGCACATTATACATTGTGCTGTAGGCCTATTTAATTATACGAGTGTTGATTTGGTTCTAATGGTTTTTATGTTATGTGTTTCTTGTTTCAGGTGAGAACTTGGTTTCAGAATAGGAGGATGAAACAGAAACAGGAACTCCAAGACTTGCGCGCTGAGTACCTCGCTCCCGCCCAGTCTCCGATGACGTTCCAGCCCATGCGCCCATTTCAGTACCACAGCTTCGGTGGACAGCACCTACCATACACCCCTGCCAACCACGCGATGTATCCGCCCATGGTGCAACAGATGGTTTCTTATCATCAGCACCCCCACCCAACGATGTCCAACGCATATTTTTACTATATTAATTACATATTAAGACTATACGCTACAGACTGAACTTTCGACTCAAACACTTACAAATCCATCTTTTATCTTGGATGGGATTTTTGTAAATAATTTGTTTAAAGGTGTGCAGAGATTAAAGTCTATTTATCATTCAAGAATATCTTATATCACAACATTTCTTTTTTATTTAGTTTTATTCGTATGTAATGTTACAACACTGCATAACAACTTCCAGCTGAACAATTAGCTTATGCACAACAGTTTTGTGGTTTGACAGTATGTAAATCAGCAATCTTCTCTGTAAGGGCATGGGCATATTAGCGTAATTTAATTCTGATAAGTGTAAGATTAATCAAACCAAAATCAAAGTTTATTGTTCTCATACACAGATTTGCAGATGCTAACTCAGGTGCAGCGCCAACAGTGCAGTAATGTGCTACCTAGCAATTATAGGTATTTTTCCAGTACATATATTATAAAAGCAGAATCATTATGGGTTTAAAAGAGGATTAGTGACTACACCTGTCTGATGTATGAAACATATTTTGAAACATGATGTATGAAACATATTATGAAACATGTTTTGTAATCCAGATGCATGACTGGACAACCACATTGTGACTGCAGTAATTTACATTGACATTTTAGTCATTTAGCAGACGCTCTTATCCAGAGCGACTTTACAGTTAGTGAGTGCATACATTTATTTTTATTTTTATCAATGTACTATATAATTATCATCAGGTGTGTATGTATATTATTTTTAAAGGAACTGTCTTTATCACGCCACCAATAGAGTCAGGCAAGAGGACGGGAAACCAAGCAGACATGGGCATAGACAGGAAAGAGGCTAGACAAGAAACGATAGTGGCTCAAGGTCAACACAAATAGCACTATAACAGTAATCCAAATGCAATCTATGCATATCTACACCGGATGAATTGACACAAAATATACTAAGAATGATATGTACAGCAGTAGATATATGAAATCAAACCAAATCCAAATGTATTGGTCACATGCCGCCCAATACAACAGGTGTAGACTTTACCCTGTTGACTTTACCGTGAAATGATTCCTTATGAGCATATTCCCAACAATACAGAGTTAAAAAGTAAGAAAAAAAATTGCTCAATAAAAAAGGAAATGGTAACACAATAAAATAACAATAACGAGGCTATATACAGGAAGTACCAGTACCGAGTCAATGTGCGGGGGTAGGAGGTAGTTCAGGTAATTGAGGTTATACAGTACGTACATGTGTGTAGGGGTAAAAAACATTACTAGGCAATAAGGATATAATAATAAACAGAGTAGCAGCAGTGTATATGAAAAGCTTCCCAGGATGTAGAAAAAGGAGTCAATGCGAGCTTTGAACTCCCTGGCAGCAAAGATGTCAGAGAAATTAGCAATGTTACACTTCCCCCTAAGGGCAGCAGCATGGTATGTGTCCACATAAAAAAAGTGTGTGTGTGGCGTCAATATGCATGTGTGAGTGTGTATTGTGTGCTTGGGCATTTGTAGTGTGTGTGTGTGTTGGAGTGCTAGTGTAGTATGTGTGAGTGTGTGGGTAGAGTCTAGTGAGTGTGAATAGAGCCAGTGCAAGAGGGATTAGAGTGTGCTATGTAAATACATATGCTGTGTGTACAAAACAGTGTAACTAAAATGCAATGTACAGTAGTAGAAATAAACTGAACAAATATATAAATGCACCATGTAAAGTGTTGGTCCCATGTTTCATGAGCTGAAATAAAATAATTTTGAGGGCCTACCTCTGACACCGCCTGGTATAGAGGTCCTGGATGGCAGGAAGCTTGGCCCAAGTGATGTACTGGGCCGTACGCACTACCCTCTGTAGTGCCTTGCGGTCGGAGGCCGAGCAGTTGCCATACCAGGCGGTGATGCAACCAGTCAGGATGCCCTCGATGGTGCAGCTGTATAACCTTTTGAGGATCTGAGGACCCATACCAAATCTTTTCAGTCTCCTGAGGGGGAATAGGCTTTGTCGTGCCCTCTTCACGACTGTCTTGGTGTGTTTGGACCATGATAGTTTGTTGGTGATGTGGACACCAAGGAACTTGAAGCTCTCAACCTGTTCCACTATAGCCCCGTCGATGAGAATGGGGACATGCTCAGTCCTCTTTCTTTTCCTGTAGTCCACAATCATCTCCTTTGTCTTGATCACGTTGAGGGAGAGGTTGTTATCCTGGCACCACACGGTATATTAGAATAAGCTATGTCGAGAATACAGTATATAAATACACAGTATAAAACCCCATAGCAATATGGTTATAATTGCAGGAAATTAGCTTATGGGCCTGAGTCCAGAATATAAATAATATACTGTATATGTATGTGAATGGTGTGTATAGACAGTATGGGGCTGATTCCAACCCGAGCTAAGCGTGCCGAAATGGAACGTAATTCCCTTTTTATGCAATTTTCTCTCAGTGTATTCTGACCTTGAACTTAAGCATGAGAATAGCATATTTGGGGTTGAGATCTAAGAAATGAAGGTGTGGCAGAGGTGTGTCTACAGATGCCATATTCTGACCTTGACTTAATTCTCTCATAATTCCACCACCTTTAGACATAGGGGAACCATAAATAAGGTCGAGCAAACCTGCCTGTTCCAAGTGAGAAAAGCATCTACTTTCTTTTCTCTGATAGAAATAATATCATTCTTCATGAACTGTAAATTATAAATTGATAAGAACTATTGATAAGAGCTAGGTAAATGAGTAATCCATTTGGAGAAGGGGATTGTAAATACAAATAGCAATTGTTTTAGATAATTTTGAGCTAGGTAAATGAGTAATCCATTTGGAGAAGGGGATTGTAAATACACATAGCAATTGTTTTAGATAATTTTTCCTTATGATCCCTGGTGATGAATGTGAAACCAGTCATATGGAAGCAAACTGAAAATCATATCAACATGATATGTATTGCTGCCCATTTTCCACATTGAAGTAGGCTATTAATTGTTGTGCCATAATTCAGAATTGTAATTGTGTCCCTCATAACTTGCGTGGATGAAATTTGGCGACCCAAGCTATAGGCTTCTGTATCGCTGAACCTGCCAAATTGATGTTTGTGCTTTAGAATGTTTTAATTATATGCCTGGGTTTTTCTGTTTTATTTTACAATTTGTATCATGTTCAATATTAGCCACTATCAGGAGCCACCGTCAGTAATACCCTCATACATTTATAGGTGTCACTTTAGTAGCTTACATTTGGCATCATTCCATTCCGTTTACCGTTCTTTCCTCTGTCATGTATGAAAAATGTATGCACTCACTAACTGTAAGTCGCTCTGGATACGAGCGTCTGCTAAATGACTAAAATGTAAATGTAATGTCTGTGTAGCTGCTCCTGAGGGTTGTTAGTGAATCATATTAGGCTAATGTTGTGCAATAGGTTGTAGCCTATTTGAATCATTATGGAACTCAGACCACATGTAGCACGTTTCATGATGACTGGACCTTTGTCATACAACTGATGATTAGTAAGGATTAGGGTAGATTTATGGGACAATTGTTCAACCTTATTGTACACTTTATCCTGACAACTTTCAGGATAAATCAAACCACTGTCGTTTTGATTCCTCAATACATGTATTGTTTAAAGACTCTCCAAACCAGTTTTCCTTATGATTCATACATACTTTCCTAACCCTAAAATGTGCCTAAATAATCATAATATATAAGATCCAAGTATTTTTTAATCTACCAGTTGGTGCTGAAACGGAGACAATATGCATATATTTAGATGGCTTTCTTTCATTTATCCCTATATTCTGAACCCCTTCTCTCAATGTATTCCAGTGAGTTTTTTCGACACAATTCTAATTAAAAGGTACACCATATTTAAAGGGATGGCTTAAGATAAATGTTCTGAAAACCCTATTGAATGAAAACTCCAAGAGAAAATCTGTTGGCCAGCAAGTGGGAGGGTTTTCAGCTGTTGAATTAAACGTATTAGCGGCGTGCAAGAGACCCCACGCCTGCAAAGCCCTTTACGCACCAAAGCAGAGTTTTGCAAGCTTCCGACCTACCTCGATTCACTGTTAACATTTTCAAATATGAGACACAAAACGCGTTCACATGGATGGTTAACTCTCGAGGTTCCACTAGTACATACCGATCTAGGTAAATCCACCTTCAATTTTAGTGCCCCCCCCCCCCCCACACACACACACACACACATTTCTGTAATAGCCTACAAAACTCCCTACATCTTGACTCTCTGGTGCCTTTAGGGTAGTTTAGGACTTAAATGTTGAATTAATTTAATGAGAATGGCAACTGTTTGGATTGAATGTAAATAATTGAAGCTGTAGTGTTGAATCTGTATTTTGTATTTTATTTTATTTGTATTGATCATTTTAAATGTGTTGTATTGTTGTCCTCAGGGCACAATCGTAAATGAGACCCTGGTCTCAATTGCTTTCCCTGAATTAATACAAGTGAAATAAAAAAATCCCACTTGTGGGATTGTAACGTGGCTCATTTAGCAAGGATCGTTACATTATGCTTTACATATGTTTATTCTATGCCTTGTGACGTCACGAGAGGCTACACAGCTTTCAGCGGGATTGCTCAAGTAGTGCAAGGAGACAAGGTTCAAACAAAACAAGGATTTTATTATAGGTCTTGGGAAATTAACGAAAATATAACAAAATTCTGTTCTCTTGTGGCTCTTTAAGGGTTAACCGTTCAGGGATGTCTCTTCCACATCCAGAATCATAATTCTCACTCGCTCAGATAACTTTTCCCCAGCCTTACTGTAGTCCACGTTGCAGCTAGTGGCCAACCCAGCAAAAAGTCCTTCCAAATGTCTCTCACGTATTTCCACAGGTGCATATATCCAAAGGTGAGTATTTCCCAAAGGTAAGTATCTCCAAATCCTTATATTCCTCATGGAAGTGGACGTGCAGCACTCTTGTCCTCCAGAGAGCCCAGGTTGGAGACGGTGTCTCTTCCCTTCCCCAAACCTTCAGCTCATCAGCTCCTCATTTGTTCCAGCTGCGTGGGAAGATTGGCCATAGAGGGGTGGAGTTCCCGACCATACCAGCAGATGGAGCCATAGCTGTCTGGGTTTGCAGCCACCTCAGGGGGATGTAACGTCCCTCCAGGACACAGCCTCTCGTGACATCACACATCCCCCTCCTCGGGACCGACGTCCTCGTCGGGGTAAAGGCAGCGAAGAAGGCATCACGCCGGGAGAGGGCGTCCGCATTGCCGTGGTGCTTGCCAGCCTGCTCTCTCTTCAACTCCTCCACCTCTAGGACCAGGGACTCAGCCTCCTGTTGTCTCTCCTTGAGTTTCTTACTGAACGCATCAGCCTTGGTTTTAGCAGAGTTTAGCTTCTGTTGAGCAGCTTTCAGTTCCTTCTCTCTCTCTGCCTCCGCATTCTTCATCTTGTTCTCCAACACCTTGTACTTCTCCTCTGCCTTCTTCTGGACCTCCTTACTACTGCGCAGGGTCTCCTCACACTCCTCGATGGTCCTGCGCAGCCTCTCCAGCTCCTCCTGTTGCTTAGGAAGGAGCTCTGTTGGAGTTTAGCCTGGAGGATATCTAACTCTTCTGTCTTCATGTCTAACTGTTGCTTTAACAAACGATACCTCTCAGCGGTCCCCTTCAGACCAGACAGTTCTTTGTCCAGATTCTGTAGCTCCGTCTCTGTGTCGGTCTGGGCACCTGCCATCCCTATCAGAGCCCGGGCGGGAGTGAGTAACTCGGAGGATTGCACCGGAGCCTTCCCAGGATGAGTCTTGCCTCTCCGTTTCCGAGGTACTCGGGTTATCCTCTCCTGAGACTCTCTCCAGAGTGGGTAAAAGGCTGGGCAGTCTCGTCCAATTAGGACAGGGACGGGGAGGGAATCAACCACCCCCGCCGTCGTGTGTATGGTTCCCCGTGTGCTGGTCATTGTAAGTTCAGTAATGGGGTATTCTCTGGTGTCCCCATGGACACAGGAAACTGGGAGGACTTTCCCTGGGGTCAGACACGTTGGGCCCACCAAATCCTTACGCACCAGGGTGGCCCGGCTACCAGAATCCAGTAAGGCCTCCACATCATGGTGATTCACAGTTACCGGGCAGGTGGGGGGTCGATCTGGGCCGCCATCTACGACTCCCAAGAGCGAGGCAAAACGGTGTGTGGGTGCTGAGCTGGAGGACTCCGCAGTGGGCATAGGTTCATCGGCTGGTTTCCCACACTGCCAGGAGATATGTCCCATCTCCCCACACCGGTAACACTGTCGAGTTTCCCCCTCCTGGTGTACTCTTCTTGGACTCGCCTGGTTTCTGGCTCCCCCTGGAGCCGGGATAAGTCCTGACGTGGCTGGGTTCGAGACCTTGGGGTCCTTTGGACGGGTTCTTCCCATTTGTGGTGGGGCCGCCCTCCTGGGGTCTTTTTCGGGAAGCATTCAGCATCTCCGCTGTGGCCTGGTACTTTTCCACAGCTTCCACGGTCAGATCAGCCGTGGTCAAGGCCTGTTGACTGATGAACCGTTTTGCCTCATAAGGCAGGGCGCGTAGGTAACGATCCACCACAACGGCCTCCACCACCGCCGCTGCTGTATTCCTCTGCGGATCCAGCCATTTCCTTGCGATTCGGACAAGTTCATGCATCTGCGCCCGAGGAGGTTGGTCTGGTTGGAAGGTCCAGCTGTGAAAGCGCTGGGCCATACCAAACTTTGTGAGTCCATATCTGCTGAGGATCTCAGACTTCAGGGCATCATAGTCAGTAACCTGGTCAGGGCCCAGGTCCCGGACAGCATTCAGCGATTCCCCGGTTAGAAAGGGGGGCTAACAGACCAACCCACTGTTGCTTGGGCCAGGCTTCCCTAGTGGCCGTGGCCTCAAATGCATGCAGGTATGCCTCAATGTCATCGGTAGCTCCCATCTTAGATATAAAGTCACTTGCCTTTATTGGGCGGGTATTTTGGACCACCCTCTGTCTCTGCAACTGCAATTCCTCTGCCTTCAGAAGGTTGGCTTTCTTTTGCTCCTCCAAGAGAGCCACGTTTGCTTGCATCTGGGCTTGCTGGCCAGCAACAAGGGCTTTCAATATGTCCTCCATTTCAGTCGGCGGGGAGCCTACGGCCAACTTGGAAAACTGGGTGATCAAACCTTCGGTATCCTCCTCTGACATGCACTATTAACGCTTGAGCGTGCCCGCATTCTCCACCACCTGTGACGTCACGAGAGGCTACACAGCTTTCAGCGGGATTGCTCAAGTAGTGCAAGGAGACAAGGTTCAAACAAAACAAGGATTTTATTATAGGTCTTGGGAAATTAACGAAAATATAACAAAATTCTGTTCTCTTGTGGCTCTTTAAGGGTTAACCGTTCAGGGATGTCTCTTCCACATCCAGAATCATAATTCTCACTCGCTCAGATAACTTTTCCCCAGCCTTACTGTAGTCCACGTTGCAGCTAGTGGCCAACCCAGCAAAAAGTCCTTCCAAATGTCTCTCACGTATTTCCACAGGTGCATATATCCAAAGGTGAGTATTTCCCAAAGGTAAGTATCTCCAAATCCTTATATTCCTCATGGAAGTGGACGTGCAGCACTCTTGTCCTCCAGAGAGCCCAGGTTGGAGACTGTGTCTCTTCCCTTCCCCAAACCTTCAGCTCATCAGCTCCTCATTTGTTCCAGCTGCGTGGGAAGATTGGCCATAGAGGGGTGGAGTTCCCGACCATACCAGCAGATGGAGCCATAGCTGTCTGGGTTTGCAGCCACCTCAGGGGGATGTAACGTCCCTCCAGGACACAGCCTCTCGTGACATCACAGCCTATATCGTGAGTAATCATTCACAAATCAATGCAATAGCCTACTGATGTAAGCACCCAATTGTATAGGCTAAAAGTGCGCCTTCCTGACACATGCGCAGAAAGACCCCCAGAAACTCTGCTGTATGTGGGTGCGCGCGCGTCACCTCTCTCTCGTCTATCACAGCAGTGGCACCCATACTGTGCTTTAATGTGCGCGTCTGTTTGTCTCCAATGCGGTACTTCAAAGGTTAGCTAACGGGAAGATCATGGTCAACAATTAGTTAGAATTGAGCCGGTCATTGATGAGTTTACACCTACCACATGAGCCATAGGGACCGGCTCCAAAGAGTCTGGGGTTTTGTGCGCTGGAGAGCCAGATCTCAGGTTTGATGTTCAGCCTGAGGTCACACTTTGATTATGTGATATGATTGCTGAGCCCCTGTGCCTTGAAATAGGGAATTGATAGGACACCTTTGTCTATATAAATACATGTGAAAACCAGTCATTGTCTAGTTGACCATGAACGGTTCAATTAAAGTGTGATCATTTTAAGGAGGAAGGCTAGGATCACAAAAATTACAGTGATTTTGGTCTGCTGATGAGACTGGCGCTGAATGAAATGTAGGAACTGCATTGAAACATGCAATGGAACATGGTCACCAGTTTCACAACGGGCCAGGGGCTTATAGCAAATGCCTATTTAAATTCACAAATAAACAGAGATCAAATGTGGTTCTCTCACTTTCCGTTTAGGCATGTTGCCAACAATCACACCCACTTTGTCAGACAGCCAATTGGTCCTCATCAGCAATCAGCTTCACGTTGGCGAGCAGACAGCTGGGCGCTTCTGTCTACATCTGGAACAACGGTCTCACAAATGATAGTTACAGTAGCCTGTCCCATAGAACATCAGTAGCAACAGAGAATTTAACGTATAGAAAAAAGGCCATATGCCAGCACAAGGGTATGTCACATTAATCAATGGATTTTTAGGTGATAATTGCATTGCATGGGCATACCTTTCCCTAAAAAAATAAGATGAATGTAGGCTATCAATCAATTATGCCAATGCTATTGACAGATATTTTATTTACTTTTCCAAATGAAATAATGTAATAGAATCATATATAGCTTTGTTCAACCCAGTCTACTCTAAACTCGTATGGGCCTATAATGAAGTCATACTCTTAAATGATTGACATACATAATTCATCCTCAGATGGGCAACTAGGAGGCTATACCTGCAAGACGGAGTTTGATAGTATACTCAGACATGGTGGCTACTGAACGTGTGAAAAACCACAATAGCAACATCTATTAATTTCAATTGCACCTACCATCAAGTTTGTATCGTTCCGTTGAGAACCCTTTACATATGCAAATAGATTGGGGTGTCTCCTATATAGAGCGAAGTCCGGAGCCTAGAGGCCTACAACAGACCACCTGCGCCCTAACTAGAGCGCACGCCGCACACCATGGCGAAATTCTCAGTAGAATGGTTATCTCAAAGTTTTTACAACACTTCAAAGGACCGAGTGGATGTCGAAGAAGGCACACAATATGGCAGACATGGAATAACAAGGTCTCATATGCCTTGTGTAGTTGTTCCTCGGCCTCCATTAACGTATAAAGTGGTTTCAGTTGAGCCGAAAGTACCTACTGAAGTGATACTTCATGTCAACATGGAAGAGCTTGCTAAAGAGTCGACTAAAGACTACACTCCATCATCTCCAAACAGTAAGTGTATACTTTCCTTCTCAAAACAATCAATTTGAGCATTTAATGTTGGTGTGTGTTCCGTATAGGCACTTGTGATTTCTGGATTATTTACAAAATAAATGTTTACCTTTCCAGCTAGCTGTGGCTACAATACGGGCTCTGAGAGTGAGGTGGGGGATAATAGCGAGGGCGAGTCTGCACTACACCGCAGGATGAGAACCAAGTTCTCCTCTGATCAGATCTGCAGGCTAGAACGGGCCTTCAACAAACACAAGTACCTCGGTGCAACTCAAAGGAGAAAAAATGCTGACAAACTGAAACTCTCTGAAACTCAGGTAAAGACACAAGCTATAGCATAAAAAGCTATGACATGTCTTAAAGACTTGAATTTATGATATGATCAAGAACAACATTACAAAGTTAGCATTCACTAATGTATCATATTTGTATGCTTTCATTTCAGGTTAAAACATGGTTTCAAAACAGAAGGATGAAGCTGAAGCGCGAAGTCCAAGACATGCGCCCAGAATTCTTCGCTCCTCCAGCATCTCTGCTCCCACCGCTGGTCTTCGCAGCCGCTTCGTCATTACAGCACCATGCGCTTGGTGGACAGCTCCCCGCCCTCGCGCAGAGCACACAAGTGTTGTACCCGCATTACATTCAGAGAGATCCCATGCAACAGATGGTCCATCAACAACCAATACATCCAATGATGTTGGCGCCCTGTTACTACTGATTGGACTGCAATCATAAAGACTGATTCTTATATTTTAACTTCTGTTTTACTATTGAACTTCTGTTTCATTATTTGAGTCTCATCTGGTTGATTCCCATTGGGGGAATTCGTATCTAGAATCTAGATGTGTCTTCATCATTGTCCTTTCTGAGAGGATTTTAGACATTGTAATTAATTGCAAAGAACTAAGTTATATTTATATAATGATCAATATATGTAAACATTTGGAAGTTGCGTTTTTCACAAATAAAAATGCGAATTGTTACTAGCTTCTTGCTTTTTGCTTGTTTTCCCCATTATGAATGGACTATTCCACATTAGTTTCGGTTCAGCCCTTGAAATAGCCTAATTGTATTTTAACCAAGCAGATACTTTTCAATGATCTTCCTTAAACGAAAAAAAGAAAGAAGTTTGCCTGCATCCTGCATTGGTCGTGTATGAAGGAACACAATGGCTTGGTGTTTAATACACACCTGTCATTCCCGCCATGAATAAGGTCAAGCAACAAACGGTATAATTTCAGCAAACTTTACTTATGGCAATTACATATTTGGTGCCGATTTTGTATCACCCATGGCATCTATAGGTATAGAAAATATAATGTCAGCTGGCATGACTGGGTGCCTCCTCAAAGGGAAGAATGAAGGGGATGGCGGGTGTAAGTGGTGCGTTTCTTCGACCCACCTTTTTAAGGACACATTATGAACAGACTAGGCGTACATCATGAGCATAATTATCCTCAATGGTAAGAGAGGACCTATCAATAACGGATTATATTGATGGATATCTTTTTTTATAGTATTATTTTGGTAACAAATGATTTTACAAATTTTAGAAACACAAACAAAAACACTAAATAATTTCAATTTCACTGTTCAAGAAAATAGCAATTTGTTACATGATCTAATACCGACTTTAAGATGGTCTTCTCTGGCCTATATTGCCTCACCTTAATGTCATTAGTTGATACCAGCTAAATAGGTGGCTGATTGAGTCATTCCTTCATAAACAATTCTGGAGATATTTGATTGTCCAAACCATGGTTTTAAACAACCAAACATCTTACACAACACTCAGGGCTAGCAGTGCATCTGAGGTCAAACATGCCCAGATAGGAATCAGGGCCGGAGGCTATGTTTAAGCCATGCCCAGGTACAGCGCCTTCGGAAAGTAATTGTCAATAAAAGCCTTTGACACTTATCGAATGCGTGTAATTATACTTCAGTATACCATAGTAACATCTGACAAAAATATCTAAAAACACTGAAGCAGCAAACTTTGTGAAGACCAATACTTGTGTCATTCTCAAAACTTTTGACCACGACTGTACAGTTGAAGTCGGAAGTTTACATACATCTTAGCCAAATACATTTAAACTCAGTTTTTCACAATTCCTGACATTTAATCCTAGTAAAAATTCCCTGTTTTAGGTCAGTTAGGATGTGAAATGTCAGAATAATAGTAGAGAGAATGATTTATTTCAGCTTTTATTTATTTCATCACATTCCCAGTGGGTCATACAGTGGGGAAAAAAAGTATTTAGTCAGCCACCAATTATGCAAGTTCTCCCACTTAAAAATATGAGAGAGGCCTGTAATTTTCATCATAGGTACACGTCAACTATGACAGACAAATTGAGGAAAAAAAATCCAGAAGATCACATTGTAGGATTTTTTATTAATTTATTTGCAAATGATGGTGGAAAATAAGTATTTGGTCACCTACAAACAAGCAAGATTTCTGGCTCTCACAGACCTGTAACTTCTTCTTTAAGAGGCTCCTCTGTCCTCCACTCGTTACCTGTATTAATGGCACCTGTTTGAACTTGTTATCAGTATAAAAGACACCTGTCCACAACCTCAAACAGTCACACTCCAAACTCCACTATGGCCAAGACCAAAGAGCTGTCAAAGGACACCAGAAACAAAATTGTAGACCTGCAGCAGGCTGGGAAGACTGAATCTGCAATAGGTAAGCAGCTTGATTTGAAGAAATCAACTGTGGGAGCAATTATTAGGAAATGGAAGACATACAAGACCACTGAAAATCTCCCTCGATCTGGGGCTCCACGCAAGA
Source organism: Coregonus clupeaformis (assembly GCF_020615455.1). Taxonomy (NCBI): domain Eukaryota; kingdom Metazoa; phylum Chordata; class Actinopteri; order Salmoniformes; family Salmonidae; genus Coregonus; species Coregonus clupeaformis. The sequence continues at coordinate 44,322,233 of NC_059192.1, read as the reverse complement.
TCTCACCCTGTGGGGTCAAAATGATCACAAGAACGGTGAGTAAAAATCCCAGAACCACACGGGGGGGACCTAGTGAATGACCTGCAGAGAGCTGGGACCAAAGTAACAAAGCCTACCATCAGTAACACACTACGCCGCCAGGGACTCAAATCCTGCAGTGCAAGACGTGTCCCCATGCTTAAGCCAGTACATGTCCAGGCCCGTCTGATGTTTGCTAGAGTGCATTTGGATGATCCAGAAGAGGATTGGGAGAATGTCATATGGTCAGATGAAACCAAAATATAACTTTTTTGGTAAAAACTCAACTCGTTGTGTTTGGAGGACAAAGAATGCTGAGTTGCATCCAAAGAACACCATACCTACTGTGAAGCATGGGGGTGGAAACATCATGCTTTGGGGCTGTTTTTCTGCAAAGGGACCAGGACGACTGATCCGTGTAAAGGAAAGAATGAATGGGGCCACGTATCATGAGATTTTGAGTGAAAACCTCCTTCCATCAGCAAGGGCATTGAAGATGAAACGTGGCTGGGTCTTTCAGCATGACAATGATCCCAAACACACCGCCCGGGCAACGAAGGAGTGGCTTCGTAAGAAGCATTTCAAGGTCCTGGAGTGGCCTAGCCAGTCTCCAGATCTCAACCCCATAGAAAATCTTTGGAGGGAGTTGAAAGTCTGTGTTGCCCAGCGACAGCCCCAAAACATCACTGCTCTAGAGGAGATCTGCATGGAGGAATGGGCCAAAATACCAGCAACAGTGTGTGAAAACCTTGTGAAGACTTACAGAAAACGTTTGACCTGTGTCATTGCCAACAAAGGGTATATAACAAAGTATTGAGAAACTTTTGTTATTGACCAAATACTTATTTTCCACCATAATTTGCAAATAAATTCATAAAAAATCCTACAATGTGATTTTCTGGAATTTTTTTCCTCATTTTGTCTGTCATAGTTGACGTGTACCTATGATGAAAATTACAGGCCTCTCTCATCTTTTTAAGTGGGAGAACTTGCACAATTGGTGGCTGACTAAATACTTTTTTTCCCCACTGTAAGTTTACATACACTCAATTAGTGTTTGGTAGCATTGCCTTTAAATTGTTTAACTTGGGTCAAATGTTTCGGGTAGCCTTCTACAAAATTCTCACAATAAGTTGGGTGAATTTTGGCCCATTCCTTCTGACAGAGCTGGTGTAACTGAGTCAGGTTCGTAGTCCTCCTTGCGCGCACACACTTTTTCAGTTCTGCCCACAAATGTTCTATAGGATTGAGGTCAGGGCTTTGTGATGGCCACTCCAATACCTTGACTTTGTTGTCCTTAAGCCATTTTGCCACAACTTTGGAAGTATGCTTGGGGTCATTGTCCATTTGGAAGACCCATTTGCGACCAAGCTTTAACTTCCTGACTGATGTCTTGAGACGTTGCTTCAATATATCCACATAATTTTCCTTCCTCATGATGCCATCTATTTTGTGAAGTGCACCAGCCCCTCCTGCAACAAAGCACCCCCACAGCATGATGCTGCCACCCCCGTGCTTCACGGTTGGGATGATGTTCTTCGGCTTGCAAGCATCCCTCTTTTTCCTCCAAACATAACAATGGTCATTATGGCCAAACAGTTCTATTTTTGTTTCATCAGACCAGAGGACATTTCTCCAAAAAGTACGATCTTTGTCCCCATGTGCCGTTGCAAACCGTAGTCTGGCTTTTTTTATGGCGGTTTTGGAGCAGTGGCTTCTTCCTTGCTGAGCGGCCTTTCAGTTTATGTCGATATAGGACTTGTTTTACTGTGTATATAGATAATTTTGTACCTGTTTCCTCCAGCATCTTCACACGGTCCTTTGCTGTTGTTCTGGGATTGATTTGCACTTTTCGCACCAAAGTACGTTCATCTCTAGGAGACAGAACTCATCTCCTTCCTGAGCGGTATGACGACTGCGTGGTCCCATGGTGTTTATACTTGCATACTATTGTTTGTACAGATGAACGTGGTACCTTCAGGCTTTTTGAAATTGCTCCCAAGGATGAACTAGACTTGTGTAGGTCTACAATTCTTTTTCTGAGGTCTTCGCTGATTTCTTTTGATTTTCCCATGATGTCAAGCATAGAGGCACTAAGATTGAAGGTAGGCCTTGAAATACATCCACAGGTACACCTCCAATTGACCCAAATTATGTCAATTATCCTATCAGAAGCTTCTAAAGCCATGACATAATTTTCTGGAATTTTCCAAGCTGTTTAAAGGCACAGTCAACTTAGTGTATGTAAACTTCTGACCCACTGGAATTGTGATACAGTGAATTATAAGTGAAATAATCTGTCTGTGAACAATTGTTGGAAAAATTACTTGTGTCATGCACAAAGTGTCCTAACCGACTGGCCAAAACTAAAGTTTGTTAACAAGAAATGTGTGAAGTGATTGAAAAATGAGTTTTAATGACTCCAACCTAAGTGTATGTAAACTTCCGACTTCAACTGTATACATGAGTTGTATGAGGCACAATATGAGGCATAATTTCTGATTTATGTTTTGCTAAAATTGTGTCAAGCACACACGTTATAATATAATGGAAGTAAATCACAGATACTACAAACTGCCCTCCACCCCCCAAGCAGGGACATGATGACCACAATTTTACATAACTAATTGACAGATTAGCGTACAGCCATACACTGAATAAAATATATGGTAATCTGTACTTCCCATCCACATGTATGGAGGCATGCATTGGGCATGTTTGAATAACAACTGTTTCAGTGATCCACAGTTAGGGTGAAATCAGATAATGCAATTTTAAATAGAGTTACATTGTAGTTATTCTATGACATAGTTAAAATACCACCATACCACCTTGTACTTAAAGCCTGCAGAAATGACCTTAAGGTTTTTAACATTCACATATGATTTACAGTGAGGGAAAAAAGTATTTGATCCCCTGCTGATTTTGTACGTTTGCCCACTGACAAAGACATGATCAGTCTATAATTTTAATGGTAGGTTTATTTGAACAGTGAGAGACAGAATAACAACAAAAAATCCAGAAAAACGCATGTAAAAAATGTTATACATTGATTTGCATTTTAATGAGGGAAATAAGTATTTGACCCCCTCCCATTCAGAAAGATTTCTGGCTCCCAGGTGTCTTTTATACAGGTAACGAGCTGAGATTAGGAGCACACTCTTAATGGGAGTGCTCCTAATCTCAGTTTGTTACCTTTATAAAAGACACCTGTCCACAGAAGCAAACAATCAATCAGATTCCAAACTCTCCACCATGGCCAAGACCAAAGAGCTCTCCAAGGATGTCAGGGACAAGATTGTAGACCTACACAAGGCTGGAATGGGCTACAAGACCATCGCTAAGCAGCTTGGTGAGAAGGTGACAACAGTTGGTGCGATTATTCGCAAATGGAAGAAACACAAAATAACTGTCAATCTCCCTCGGCCTGGGGCTCCATGCAAGATCTCACCTCGTTGAAAAACACATGTCAAAAATGTTATACATTGATTTGCATTTTAATGAGGGAAATAAGTATTTGACCACTCTGCAAAACATGACTTAGTATTTGGTGGCAAAACCCTTGTTGGCAATTACAGAGGTTGGCCACCAGGTTTGCACACATCTCAGGAGGGATTTTGTCCCACTCCTCTTTGCAGATCTTCTCCAAGTCATTAAGGTTTTGAGGCTGACGTTTGGCAACTCGAACCTTCAGCTCCCTCCACAGACTTTCTATGGGATTAAGGTCTGGAGACTGGCTAGCCCACTCCAGGACCTTAATGTGCTTCTTCTTGAGCCACTCCTTTGTTGCGTTGGCCGTGTGTTTTGGGTCATTGTCATGCTGGAATACCCATCCACGACCCATTTTCAATGCCCTGGCTAAGGGAAGGAGGTTCTCACACAATATTTGACGGTACAGGGCCCCGTCCATCGTCCCTTTGATGCAGTGAAGTTGTCCTGTCCCCTTAGCAGAAAAACACCCCCAAAGCATAATGTTTCCACCTCCATGTTTGACGGTGGGGATGGTGTTCTTGGTGTCATAGGCAGCATTCCTCCTCCTCCAAACACGGCGAGTTGAGTTGATGCCAAAGAGCTCGATTTTGGTCTCATCTGACCACAACACTTTCACCCAGTTCTCCTCTGAATCATTCAGATGTTCATTGGCAAACTTCAGACGGGCCTGTATATGTGCTTTCTTGAGCAGGGGGACCTTGCGGGCGCTGCAGGATTTCAGTCCTTCACGGCGTAGTGAGTTACCAATTGTTTCCTTGGTGACTATGGTCCCAGCTGCCTTGAGATCATTGACAAGATCCTCCCATGTAGTTCTGGGTTGATTGCTCACAGTTCTCATGATCATTGCAACTCCACTTGGTGAGATCTTGCATGGAGCCCCAGGCAGAAGGAGACTGACAGTTCTTTTGTGTTTCTTAGAGTGTGCTCCTAATCTCAGCTCGTTACCTGTATAAAAGACACCTGGGAGCCAGAAATCTTTCTGATTGAGAGGGGGTCAAATACTTATTTCCCTCATTAAAATGCAAATCAATTTATAACATTTTTGACGTGTTTTTCTGGATTTTGTTGTTGTTATTCTGTCTCTCACTGTTCAAATAAACCTACCATTAAAATTATAGACTGATCATTTCTTTATCAGTGGGCAAATGTACAAAATCAGCAGGGGATCAAATACTTTATTCCCTCACTGTAAGATTTCGAGGAATAGCAAGCCTTGTAAGGTCAAGGGCAAAATATGGTTTAGATACCAGTAAAGTCCCCCAGTTGTTATTCAAACATGCCTAATGCACGCCTTCATACATGTGGATGGGAAATACGGATTACTGTACATTTTATTCAGTGAACGGCATGTGAGTGGCAATCAGGTGAGGATGTGCTAACTGCGCTGCTAAGAGCTGACTGCTCTGTGGCTGAATGGCTGCAGACAGAGTGTAGCTGACAGGACTGAGGATGGGGGGGAAAAGAGGCCCAATGGCTGTTTGCTGCATAATGTACACTTTTGTCATTCTCCCATCACTCACTCTTCCATCTTATCCTAAGCTATAGACGCTCTGATACAGGAGACATTCTTCAAGTACAATCATCTAGTGCCATCTGAATTATCAGAATCAAAAGGCAAGATTCTTAGAACCATGCACAGTTCTTAGAACCTTCCACAGATGTATAACCTCACATAATTTTGGCAAATCACTGAAATTCCTGTATTGTGGGAAATGTGACTGATAACATCAGAACCACACTATTTCAAACGTTTCTCTTTACCATTAACTCTTTATGTGGATATGCTTCTTTAAATCTCATAGGATTGAGGAAAAACTACAGTTTAATTATTCAAGTGTAAGCTTTCCATTGCTAAGCTAATTGGTAACTTTACTGGGATCTAAACCATCTTTTGCAAATGCCTTGACATTAAAAGGGTTGCCATTCTTTGAAATCTTGTTCTGTAAAATGTTCTGTTAAAAACCTTATATCGTAATTTCTGCATGCTTTAAATACAATGTCGTGTGTTGGTATTTTAACTAAGTCATAGAATAACTACAATGTAAATCAATTTAAGATTGTATTATCTGATTACTCACTAACTATTCATGATTATTCAGTTTAAGGGTTACATTTGTCCTATAATAGAAAATAAGACAAACATTTGAAGATCAATAATTGGTTCTTTTTTTTTACACACTTTGTTACAACAACAGACAATTCCACCCACTAGGTGGACAACAAACATTACAAAACATTAAGCAATATAAAAAGTCAGCAATACAGCAACAGCTTGGACATCTATGAAATGTACTATAGTATTATCATCATAAATAAAGGAGCCATCAGATGACAACAGAATGTTTCAGGACATTGTAAAATCCAGTCTCTCCTTACGAGGTATGGTATGGTCTCTCCACTGAGTTCAGGGTGTGGTCTTGTTGTGGTCTTTTTATTCTGGAGTCCTCTAGATCAGGTCCAAGATGGGGGAACAGGGAGAACTCCGGGCTGTGGTAGTTGACCAACCAGGGGTAGTTTGGTCGGTGAAATACCTCTGCAGCCCCATTTTCCCATGCCCTATGCCTCTTTAAAGCTAGATCTCAAAGAGGTATATGCATAGGAAAAAGGAACAGCGAGTGCAGATACCCCTCTCGAATCCACCGCTGTGTGGACCTAGAAGGAAGAGACACAGACAACCTCACAGAATGAACTCTTTGAATATTAAACCTTATACAATGGTATTTAAAGAAAAAAAAAAGAAAAAAAGTGATTCCTATTTGATCATGTATAGACGATTTTGTACAAGTAACTATACTTTAGAATACGCCCAAAAAATATTTTCAGGACTTCAATCATTGAATAAGACAATAACTGCAATTGAAAATTCTTAATAAAAAAGAATTTGCTAAACAGCAAATGTGAAAAACATTTGAGACTTTATATTCTGCATGAGCCTGTTTGAGGTTTTAGTTCTATATAATTTATTAGGTGAAAATCCTTCAAAAAAAGCTGACTTACCCTGTACAGCACCAGAGCTGTCTCCCTAAAGCAAACACCTCCTCAGGGTAATTTATTCCTCCCGAGAGACCTTGAAGATGTTTGAGAAAGACAGAGTAGCTGTTTTCTGTGCTCCGTCAGCACTTAGCCCACCTCCTTGGTTTCAGGCCATGGCATAACATGCACTTGCAGGGGCCAGAGCAACCCAAAAAAAAATAACACATTATAAAGTAACCAGCAACAAGCATGACAAAACCTCAGTGTCTCGGCTAAGGTTGATTGGCTGTCGTTGCTCACCATTGTCGCGTAGGGTGAACTTGCTACATAATAATCTGCTATCTTCTTCTCAGATGTCAACAGCACAGCGAGGAAAGAGGGAGAGAGTTAGAACACCTAGTTCCTACCGCTGAAAAGTTTCTTATCGGTTCAGGGTCTCTTTCTCTCCCTCTCCCAGGAGAGGCCCCATGCTTTAGCCTCCTCAAGGTCTTCCGACAAGCACTCTCAGGGTGTGCTGAGGTGAGACATTCACACACGAGTGTGTGTTCATGCACCAACGTAGTACACACAAGCATACACAGACACACACATACAAATGTACACTCAAGCAAACACAGACACACACACACACAAATGTACACTCAAGCATACACAGACACACATGCATTGCACACGCACTCAGGTGCTCACATACACACACACAATGTAACAGTGGGAGTGTTCTGGCACGTCAAGGCCAGAGGCCAGTACAAACCCTCTGACCAGCCAGAAATGAAACCAGCCAGAAATCCTCTTCTGATTTTGCACTAAGGGAGGTGGTCATGTATCATAGGAGTTGGTAACGGAAGTCCTGTCATACATGACCATATCCTTGCCTAAACAGGCCAGTAAAGTATGTCCAAGTTTAGCTTCTGAATAGCAGTGTGGGGAACTCTTTAGAATTAACTCTGTCAGACTAAGACCTGGGTTTAAACAGTTATGGGCATACCCTGTCCTGGAGTCAATCTATTAAGGCCTGTTGTAGTGATGCATAGATTTATTAGATTTCACTGTGGACATGTGTGTGTATCATGACAAGCTGGGAAAATATCCCCATATAGAATAATGCATCTAAATTGTATCTGAATACCTTTTTCAGATATGAATGTGTCAGTCTACTCATGCACTTAATAGGACTCTTGATGAGACACATATACCATGTTGTGAAAACCACTGGGCTGAACTCAATCTCCACCATCCATCATGTTCAACCTTTGACACAGCTTTCCACAATCACCACTGGGGGGCAGCAGTTTCAAGCCCTGGATAACAGCATAGCTCTTATGCTGAGTTTTATATTCTAGGGAAAAATTGCAGAGTTAATAGAAACTGTCTCCCGTCTCAGAAGCGTGCAACAAAAGCTGCTTGTTCATCTAAATAGACCTACCATGCATCATGAACTATTTGCGGCAATTCAGAGGCATATTTTGAAGGAAGTAACAGTTTGAGATCATTAGGTTGGTGACATCACCTTACTTGCTACACTGCGTAAACACGTTTCTCTGCATTTGTAGCCCTTTCAAAGTGTTTGTTGGGCTCAAATGAACAATGATTAGGAAAGTGTTCTTCTGCCTGGTACACATCTTTTGACTGGACCACAGACAATATATCAGCCATTTCTTCAACTTATGTTGACTTTGGGCTTTACAAAGAATTTGGTTTATGGCTGACGCATTGGGCTTTACAAAGAATTTGGTTTATGGCTGACGCTTTGGGCTTTACAAAGAATTTGGTTTATGGCTGACGCTTTGGGCTTTACAAAGAATTTGGTTTATGGCTGACACTTTGACACATTCACTGTATATGTTTTCTTGGTTGCATTGCGTTTTTACATCACATACCTCTTCCAATTCGAATGTGAAGTATTTCTCTTTAATTCCTAACAGCGGATGATATCGCAAACAATGACTCAGGCAGGCCCAAGGCCATTTGGGCTGAAGAATACAATTAATCTGTGATATTGGCACCTGTAGTAACGCTTAGAGGGAAAAGTTGAGAGTGGACAGAGACTAGGGGGCCTGAGTCAAACCTGGTAAAACATTGTTCTTCTTGAAGTCTTGTTCAGAGAGAGAGAGAAATTGTACTTTTAAAATAGGTTAAAAGATCAATAGGAGAATATGTCAACCTCTAGCTTTAGACCAAGCTTCAGTGATTAAGCTTAAACTCATGACCTCATGAAATTAAGTAAATGAAGAATGAGGGGTGGTAATGGATTATAGTACAGTGTTCTCATAGCTCAGCCTTTCGAGTGAACCGTTCTTAAACTCATTATACAGTCTGATGAATGTGTCACTGACTTAATATAGTAGCTGCTTTCTTGTAAATACTTGTCCTTTTTATGTCCCTTCTCTGTTGGCCTCATTGTAGTTCACTGATTTTATGCCGCTAGCAGAAGCTTTTATCCAAAGCTACTTCCAGGAAAGTACATTTTTATTTTGTTCTGTGATCCCTGTGGGAATTGAACCCACAACCTTGCTAGGCCATGCTCTTACCAACTGAGCCATATTATTTCACTTCATGTTGAAGTCAAAACAAGGCAATGTCTAACCCCCGGCTGTGTTCATGATATCAGTAACACTGTATGATACTGTATACTCACCTTGCTAACATTGCGGACAATACTTTCTCTCTCCCTGGCTGAGTTAATGTTACTACTTCTTGCCCACAATACCCATATTCCTATTTTTCCTTATCCTGTCCTCTCTTTCCTTAGTTAACAGACATTGTTACTCAAGGCTGTAAGACACATTACATCTAATATTAATTTAACCAAAGGCCTTTCCTGAGGGCAAAATCTTTGTAGCCCCTCATTTTGACAGGTCATGGTCAAGTTTGGTTTCTGGCTCATTCACTTGACCTTGGTCCTCACCACCATTACCAGACTAAACCAATTCCGTGTCTCTAGCCTACCGGTCCAATCGTGTTCAATTTGGTGCAGGATGTTGTGATTTGTGAAATCAGCTCGGTGGCTCACCTCTCTCCTAATTTCTGCCCAAAGGTGGTTCAGACAGACAATGCCTGTCAGTCATCCGTCAGACATTTGCATTTAGCCACCTCACTCCCGGGCGAATTTTTACTTCAAAGGCATCGGGTCCCCAGGTTTCCCCTGGAGCTCCAGGCTCGGGACACTGTCTATCTCCCCTCACTGTTCAACAATGCTGAGGAGTGCCTTGGCACCCCTGTGGCACGTCTGTCGGTCCCCATCCAAAACAAAGGACTCTCAGATGGAAACAGGAGCACACTGAATTATTCTGGATGAATAAAATAACATCTCAATTGTACTGTACCGGATGGAATATTTCTGACGTTTTACAATAAGAAATATACATGTGGAGACAATTTGAATTGTTAACATCTTTATTATGTGATTGATAGCTGTGATTGCTGTATAAAAGTCACATGTTGACCGTGAAATACATGTGAGGTTTTAGTCTCTTATCTAATGTATTATTCAATCAAAACCTGTAACCAGATTTCTGGAAAAATTAAATAGCATTGTCTTTCCTGTGCAGTGAGAAATAATATTTTTGAAATTACATGTCAGAGTCTTTGTTTCACACAGTAGATGTATTTTTGAGGAGATGAATTCCGACATGCCTTCTTGCGATTGAACAAGGGCCTCCTATGCTATAGTGTGACAGAGATGGGAACAACCTTGCCATGAGTGTAGTGAAGTGTGAACATGTGACTACTTGGTGTAAAATGATAGACAGTAGCCATACTACTATAGTTTTAACAGGAGCAAAGGGAAGTTCCACAATGTTAATCCATAAGGTTCCCAACACAGGCCTACCAAATGAATGAGAACACAAAAATACACAAAAAAAAGCTTTTATTTGGGATGTAACTGCTAATATTTGCTTGGGTAATCTTTTTTAAGTGACAACTTTATGTTTCAGTACAGTGGATGGCATTTCACTTCTAAAGAGAAGGACATGACAACAAAAAAACATTAATACATTTGACCATTGACACCATTCAAGCTTGCAAATGTTTCTTAAGAACAATTAGAAAGTTCCAAAATAGGTCCAGTCTCAAGATATGGCTTATGTGATTTTTTTAACACCTAGGAAAGGACAAATTAAATACATTTCCTTTACCCTTTCAACAATATAAATTCATTTGTGGGAGAATTGTAGGCCTACCTTCAAGAAGACATTCATTCAACAAACAATTCTGGCACATGGCACCACAGGAGGCTCCCAGGTAAAATGTCTACGGTATTATGGTGGTCCGCAAACATACGTTAGAGGTGCATGCCGCCACCTACTGTTTGGGAGTGTGAAAAAAGGACAGGGAAAAGGAAGAAAGAAATGGCCCTACCAACTAACCCTTTATGTTTCAGTACTAAAAACAAAGAACAAAGAACAAGGGTTGGCATTTCATTTCTAAAGAGAAGAATGACTACATAAAAAAACGTTAATACATTTGACCGTTGAAGCTTGCAAATGTTTAAGAACAATTAGAATGTACACTTACAAAATAGGTCTTCTTTATAGAAATACCAGTCCCAACATATGGCTTAACTTATTTTTTAACACCTAGGGAAGGACAAATTAATGAAATACATTTCCTTTACTAGTGATGTTACGTTTGATACCAGAGCTCCAAGGCATGCATCAAAATAGCTGAGCACTGTACTTGGAAGCAGTGTGCCGATGCCTGTATCACTTTATCAGAAGTGTGATCAATGACGGCCGAAGCTTCATTTCATCTAACAACCACCTGATTGGTTTGGTAGAAGACAAAAAGACTACGCTGGACACACGCGTCAGTGTCTGGGACATCCTCTATAATAATTTGGCTGCTCTAAATTCTTTTGACCAGCAGGTGCCAGTAGTGTACACTGTGTTGATGAAAGCCTTGTGTAATGAACCTATTTTCTACACAATTGGCTTTTCTCTCTCTCTCTCTCTCTCTCTCTCTCTCTCTCTCTCTCTCTCTCTCTCTCTCTCTCTCTCTCTCTCTCTCTCTCTCTCTCTCTCTCTCTCTCTCTCTCTCTCTCTCTCTCTCTCTCTCTCTCTCTCTCTCTCTCTCTCTCTCTCTCTCTCTCTCTCTCTCTCTCTCTCTCTCTCTCTCTCTCTCTCTCTCTCTCTCTCTCTCTCTCTCTCTCTCTCTCTCTCTCTCTCTCTCTCTCTCTCTCTCTCTCTCTCTCTCTCTCTCTCTCTCTCTCTCTCTCTCTCTCTCTCTCTCTCGTTAGCTCCATTGTCCAAATATATCTGGCGAGGACTGTAGAAATTGGTTCCCACCTTCATTGGTGGGAACCTGGAGGGGGCAGAGATAAGGTGATGCAGCTGGGTGGTCTCCAGAGAACAGGGCGTCCTGGGACTCTAATACTGGTGGTGCTGAGAGATAGGGAGAGCGGGAGGAAGGGATGGAGGCAGGCCCGGCTGGGTGGTGACACCATTCCCAAGTTAGTGCTGGTGGTATGAATGTATCAAGTGTGTGTGTGTGTATGTATGTCTCTATGCGTGTGGTGACATAACGTTATCAGGGCTGTTCAACAAAATAAAAGAGATCACTCTTGCAGTCCAGTTCATAACATCGTTCCCTCCACTTTCTGCTGAGCTCTACAGACTTGACATTGCCCATCAAAAACTTCCCCAAAATGTACTTTTTTCCATTCATCAAATCTGCTTTTGTATTGAGGAATTCTGTCCCATATCCTTGAAAATACACATCTGGCAACAACTTGTGAACTTACATAACCATTCAAGGCTAGTCAAAGCATAGGTCAGGATGACCCTGCACAGAGCAACCTCTCGAGGCCGGCCTCAGTGTGATGTTCTCTTTTCTCTTTCTCAATAGCCTCGTTTATACCTGCCACTAACATGTGTACTGTGTCTTGATCTTCTTTACATTCTGATTGTGCTCACATTTTCAGAAATGCTTCTACACATGATATTAAAATGTCTCATCCGTCCACTGTGTCCGCATTGTGCCCAGATTTCCTGGTCTCTCCATGTATGCAAATTATTTGACTGATATTCTTTCAAAATAATATTGACTTATTCTAAGACACATATTGATGCCATAAGTCAGTAGTGCCACCTGTCAATGATTTTGTAGGATGGGATAAAATGGTTTCACTGTCCAAATCCATCTACACTTGTAAGATATCCAGACACAATGGCTGCATTTACACATTTTTGGCCCAATTAATAGTAAAAAATGCTGATCTGATTGGTGAATAACCAATCGATGGAAAAAGATCAGAATTTAATTGTCTACACATGTCTAAACATTTGGGCACAGATCAAAACAAAGGACGCATGTTAGAACCAGGTATAAATGGGGCTAATGTTTAGTCATTCACTGTGTCCACTGTGACTTTACCACCTGGAAAGCATCTGAAAACCTGTCAAAAATAATACTTTGATTTCAGATGCTTTCTCCCTTTCCAATTTTGTTAATGAGCTGTCAGCCAAATTACGAAGTTTGATCCACAGGCTACAGTTTCAGGGATGTGTGTGTTACTACAGGGATACTCTACTATACTAAGCCGCATGCTGCCTTTTTCTTGAGCGGATTGTCAGGGGGGCGGAACATAATTAGAAATAATTTGTAGACTACACATTCACCCCAAGAAGCCAAACCGATTTCACTAAAACATAATAATTTCAAACTTTGCTTACATTTGTATACGATCACATACATCTCGCTATGCGTGGGAAAACTTTGGAACAGATTTCCAAAATTAAAATCACTTGGAGCTGATTTGCTGGTGTTTTTACAGTTTTATGTCCAACAATAAAAAAAAATATATACACTGCCATTCAAGGGTTTTTATTTATTTTTACTATTTTTTACATTATAGAATGATAGTGAAGACATCAAAACTATGAAATAACACATATGGAATCATGTAGTAACCAAAAAAGTGTTAAACAAATGAAAATATATTTTATATTTGAGATTCTTCAAATAACCACCCCTTGCCTTGATGACAGCTTTGCACACTCTTGGCATTCTCTCAACCAGCTTCATGAGGTAGTCTGTCGTAGCTGGCCGCGACCGGGAGACCCATGGGGCGATGCACAATTGGCCCAGCGTCGTCCAGGGTAGGGGAGGGAATGGCCGGCAGGGATGTAGCTCAGTTGGTAGAGCATGGCGTTTGCAACGCCAGGGTTGTGGGTTTGATTCCCATGAAAAAATAAACAAATAAATAAATAAATAATAATAATAATACCAAAAATAAAAGACAAGACAAAAAAATGTAGTCACCTGGAATGCATTTCAATTAACAGGTGTGCCTTCTTAAAAGTTAATTTGTGGAATTTTTTCCATTCTAATGCGTTTGAGCCAATCAGTTGTGTTGTGACAAGGTAGGGGGGTTATACAGAAGACCAAGCCCTATTTGGCAAAAGACCAAGTCCATATTATGGCAAGAATAGCTCAAATAAGCAAAGAGAAACGACAGTCCATCATTACTTTAAGACATGAAGGTCAGTCAATATGGAACATTTCAAGAACTATGAAAGTTTCTTCAAGTGCAGTCGCAAAAACCATCACGCGCTATGATGAAACTGGCTCTCATGAGGACTGCCACAGGAATGGAAGACCCAGAATGACCTCTGCTGCAGAGGATAAGTTCATTAGAGTTACCAGCCTCAGAAATTGCTGCCCAAATAAATGGTTCACAGAGTTCAAGTCACAGACACATCTCAACATCAACGGTTCAGAAGGGACTGTGTGAATCAGGCCTTCATGGTCAAATTGCTGCAAAGAAACCACTACTAAAGGACAACGATAAGAAGAAGAGACCTGTTTGGGCCAAGAAACACGAGCAATTGACATTAGACCGGTGGAAATGTGTCCTTTCGTCTGGAGTCCAAATTTGAGATTTTTGGTTCCAACCGCGGTGTCTTCGTGAGACGCGGTGTGGGTGAACGGATGATCTCCGTATGTTTAGTTCCCACCGTAAAGCATGGAGGAGGAGGTGTTATGGTGTGGGGTGCTTTGCTGGTGACACTATCAGTGATTTATTTAGAATTAAAGGCACACTTAACCAGCATGGCTACCACAGCATCTGCAGCGATACGCCATCCCATCTGGTTTGGGCTTAGTGGGACTATCATTTGTTTTTCAACAGGACAATGACCAAACACACCTCCAGGCTGTGTAAGGGCTATTTTATCAAGAAGGCGAGTGATAGAGTGCTGCATCAGATGACCTGGCCTTCACAATCCCCCGACCTCAACCCAATTGGGATGGTTTGGGATGAGTTGGACCGCAGAGTGAAGAAAAAGCAGCCAACAATTGCTCCGCATATGTGGGAACTCCTTCAAGACTGTTGGAAAAGCCTTCCAGGTGAAGCTGGTTGAGGGAATGCCAAGAGTGTGCAAAGCTGTCATCAAGGCAAAGGGTGGCTATTAGAAGAATCTCAAATATAAAATATATTTTGATACGTTTAACACGTTACTACATGATTCCATGTGTGTTATTTCGTAGTTTTGATGTTCACTATTATTGTACAATGTAAAAAATAGTAAAAATAAAAAACCTTTGAATGAGTAGGTGTGTCCAAAATTTTGACTGGTACTGTATATGTACACATCTTTCGCTCAGAAAACTTGGAGGGCCAAATAAAATCATCCGCAGGCCAAATTCGGCCCACAGTTGGGGAACCATGCTCTACCAAAACTTGGAACTGGAATTACTCCTGGCTTTGCGCACAAAAACAAACAGGCAAATGTGAGTCTGTCTGTTTAGTTGATCTCGTATATCATATTCACAGTGTAGGTAGGAATTAACACCCTCTGTTGGATTCTCCCTTTATCTCTCTCTCACACATCGTTCACAGCTTTGTGGAAGTTACCTGTGGCGCTGATGTTTAAGCCAAGGTATGTATCGTTTTTTGTGTGCTCTAGGGCAACGGTGTCTAGATGGAATTTGTATTCGTGGTCCTGGCAACTGGACCTTTTATGGAACACCATCATTTTTATCTTACTGAGATTTACTGTCAGGGACCAGGTCTGACAGAATCTAGGTGCTGCTGTAGGCCCTCCTTGGTTGGGGACAGAAGCACCAGATCATCAGCAAATAGTAGACATTTGATTTCAGATTCTAGTAGGGTGAGGCCGGGTGCTGCAGAGTGTTCTAGTGCCCTCGCCAATTCGTTGATATATACAGTGGCTTGCGAAAATATTTACCCCCCTTGGCATTTTTCCTATTTTGTTGCCTTACAACCTGGAATTAAAATAGATTTTTTGGGGGGTTTGTATCATTTGATTTACACAACATGCCTTAGACTTTGAAGATGCAAAATATGTGTTATTGTGAAACAAACAAGAAATAAATAAAACAGAAATCTTGAGCGTGCATAACTATTCACCCCCCCCCAAAGTCAATACTTTGTAGAGCCACCTTTTGCAGCAATTACAGCTGCAAGTCTCTTGGGGTATGTCTCTATAAGCTTGGCACATCTAGCCACTGGGATTTTTGTCCATTCTTCAAGGCAAAACTGTTCCAGCTCCTTCAAGTTGGATGGGTTCCGCTGGTGTACAGCAATCTTTAAGTCATACCACAGATTCTCAATTGGATAGAGGTCTGGGCTTTGACTAGGCCATTCCAAGACATTTAAATGTTTCCCCTTAAACCACTCAAGTGTTGCTTTTGCAATATGCTTAGGGTCATTGTCCTGCTGGAAGGTGAACCTCCGTCCCAGTCTCAAATATCAGGAAGACTGAAACAGGTTTCCCTCAAGAATTTCCCTGTATTTAGCGCCATCCATCATTCCTTCAATTCTGACCAGTTTCCCAGTCCCTGCCGATGAAAAACATCCCCACAGCATGATGCTGCCACCACCATGCTTCACTGTGGGTACCTTATTTTCACTGTGAGTACCTTCTTCCATATGTTTGGGTAGTCTCCCACATGCCTTTTGGCGAACATCAAACGTGTTTGCTTATTTTTTTCTTTAAGCAATGGCTTTTTTCTGGCCACTCTTCCGTAAAGCCCAACTCTGTGGAGTGTATGGCTTAAAGTGGTCCAATGGACAGATACTCCAATCTCCGCTGTGGAACTTTGCAGCTCCTTCAGGGTTTTCTTTGGTCTCTTTGTTGCCGCTCTGATTAATGCCCTCCTTGCCTGGTCCATGAGCTTTGGTGGGCAGGCCTCTCTTGGCAGGTTTGTTGTGGTGCCATATTCTTTAAATGTTTTAATAATGGATTTAATGGTGCTCCGTGGGATGTTCAAAGTTTCTGATATTTGTTTATAACCCAACCCTGATCTGTACTTCTCCACAACTTTGTCCCTGACCTGTTTGGAGAGCTCCTTGGTCTTCATGGTGCTGCTTGCTTGGTGGTGCCCCTTGCTTAGTGGTGTTGCAGACTCTGGGGCCTTTCAGAACAGGTGTATATATACTGAGATCATGTGACAGATCATGTGACACTTAGATTGCACACAGGTGGACTTTATTTAACTAATTAT
This sequence comes from Coregonus clupeaformis, assembly GCF_020615455.1. Taxonomy (NCBI): domain Eukaryota; kingdom Metazoa; phylum Chordata; class Actinopteri; order Salmoniformes; family Salmonidae; genus Coregonus; species Coregonus clupeaformis. The sequence goes on along the minus strand of NC_059192.1, from coordinate 44,305,280 downwards.
GTGACTTCTGAAGGTAATTGGTTGCACCAGATCTTATTTAGGGGCTTCATAGCAAAGGGGGTGAATACATATGCACGCACCACTTTTCCGTTATTTATTTTTTAGAATGTTTTGAAACAAGTTATTTTTTTCATTTCACTTCACCAATTTGGACTATTTTGTGTATATCCATTACATGAAATCCAAATAAAAATTCATTTAAATTACAGGTTGTAATGCAACAAAATAGAAAAAACGCCAAAACAACCTTGATAAAAAAAGGAGAGTAGAAAGAGATAGAAATAAATATTTTGAGAGAAAGGGAGGGAGACCTAGGGCCGTATGTAGGAAGAGTCTCAGAGTAGAAGTCCTGAACTAGGATCAGGTCCCCCTTGTCCATGTAATCTTACTCATTGTGATCTAAAAGCAAAAACTGATCCTAAATCAGCACTCCTACTCTGAGATACTTAATACATAGGACCCCTGCTCTTTCCCTACCCCTCATCCCATCATTCCCCTAGAACTCACACCCCCTACCAGCTCAAAAAACAGAGGGTGTTTCTCAATATGCATATTACCGTGCTCCACACTCTCATGCTCTGAGTGCATTCTCCGACCACGTTCTCTTGAGTACGTTCTCGGCGCCCGGGGAACAGTGGGTTAACTGCCTTGCTCAGGGGCAGAACAACAGATTTGTTTACCTTGTCAGCTCGGGGAGAATGATTCCTATGTTGTTGATGTAAAAAATATTTGTTGGTCCATGGTGTGTAATGAGAATCAACCAGATGCTGCACTTGACACATTTATGAAATTGCTTATCCTAGTTACTAATAAGCATGCACCCATTAAGAAAATGACTGTAAAAATTTAAAATCCCAATGGATTGATGAGTAATTGAACAATTGTATGTTTGAGAGGGATGAGGCAAAATAAATGACAAATAACTCTGGCTGCACAACCGATTGGCAAACGTACTGCAAATTGAGAAATCATGTGACTAAACTGAATTTAAAAAAGAAGGAACTACACTATGAAACAAAGAAAAATGACAAAGAATGATAGAAAAAAGCTTTGGAGCACCTTAAATTAAATTTTGGCCAAAAAGGCAAACTCCGCTCCATCATTCATTGAATCAGATGGCTCATTCATCACAAAACCCACTGATATTGCCAACTACTTTAATTATTTTTTCATTGGCAAGATTAGCAAACTTAGGCATGACATGCCAGCAACAAACGCTGACACTAGACATCCAAGTATATCTGACCAAATTATGAAAGACAAGCATTGTAATTTTGAATTCTGTAAAGTGAGTGTGGAAGAGATGAAAAAATATTGTTGTCGATCAATGACAAGCAACTGTGGTCTGACAACTTGGATGGAAAATTACTGAGGATAATAGCGGACGTTATTGCCACTCCTATTTTCCAAATCTTCAATTTAAGCCGACTAGAAAGTGTGTGCCCTCAGGCCTGGAGGGAAGCAAAAGTAATTCCCCTGCCTAAGAATAGTAAAGCCCCCTTTACTGGCTCAAATAGCCAACCAATCAGCCTATTACCAACCCTTAGTAAACTTTTGGGAAAAAAGGTGTTTGACCAGATACAATGCTATTTTACAGTACGTTTATAGGGAAGGACATTCAACAAGCACAGCACGTACACAAATGACTGATGATTGGCTGAGAGAAATTGATGATACAAAGATTGTGGGGGCTGTTTTGTTAGACTTCAGTGCAGCTTTTGACATTTTCGATAATAGTCTGCTGCTGGAAAAACTTAAGTGTTTTGGCTTTACACCCCCTGCTATATTGTGGATAAAGAGTTACCCGTCTAACAGAACACAGAGGGTGTTCTTTAATGGAAGCCTATCCAACATAATCCAGGTAGAATCAGGAATTCCCCAGGGCAGCTGTCTAGGCCCATTACTTTTTTCAATCTTTACTAACGACATCCCACTGGCTATTGTGTGCGGATGACTCAGCACTATACACGTCAGCTACTACAGCGACTGAAATGACTGCAACACTTAACAAAGAGCTGCAGTTAGTTTCAGAATGGGGTGGCAAGGAATAAGTTAGTCCTAAATATTACAAAAACTAAAAACATTGTATTTGGGACAAATCATTCACTAAACCCTAAACTTAAACAAAATCTTCAAATCAAATCAAACCACATTTTATTGGCCACATGCGCCGAATACAACAGGTGCAGACATTACAGTGAAATGCTTAGTTACAGCCCTTACCAACAGTGCATTTATTTTAAATAAAAAAGTAGAATAAAACAAAAAAGTGTTGAGAAAAAAAGAGCAGAAGTCAAATAAAATAACAGTAGGGAGGCTATATATACAGGGGGGTACCGGTACAGAGTCAATGTGCGGGGGCACCGGCTAGTTGAGGTAGTTGAAGTAATATGTACATGTGGGTAGAGTTAAAGTGACTATGCATAAATAATTAACAGAGTAGCAGCAGCGTAAAAAGATGGGGGTGGGGGGGCAGTGCAAATAGTCCGGGTAGCCATGATTAGCTGTTCAGGAGTCTTATGGCTTGGGGGTAGAAGCTGTTGAGAAGTATTTTGGACCTAGACTTGGCACTCCGGTACCGCTTGCCGTGCGGTAGCAGAGAGAACAATCTATGACTAGGGTGGCTGGAGTCTTTGACAATTTTGAGGGCCTTCCTCTGACACCGCCTGGTATAGAGGTCCTGGATGGCAGGAAGCTTGGCCCCAGTGATGTACTGGGCCGTACGCACTACCCTCTGTAGTGCCTTGCGGTCGGAGGCCGAGCAGTTGCCATACCAGGCGGTGATGCAACCAGTCAGGATGCTCTCGATGGTACAGCTGTAGAATTTTTTGAGGATCTGAGGACCCATGCCAAATCTTTTCAGTCTCCTGAGGGGGAATAGGCTTTGTCGTGCCCTCTTCACGACTGTCTTGGTGTGTTTGGACCATGATAGTTCGTTGGTGATGTGGACACCAAGGAACTTGAAGCTCTCAACCTATTCCAATACAGCCCCGTCGATGAGAATGGGGGCGTGCTCAGTCCTCTTTTTTTTCCTGTAGTCCACAATCATCTCCTTTGTCTTGGTCACGTTGAGGGAGAGGTTGTTATCCTGGCATCACACGGCTAGGTCTCTGACCTCCTCCATATAGGCTGTCTCATCGTTGTTGGTGATCAGGCCTACCACTGTTGTGTCGTCGGCAAACGTAATGATGGTATTGGAGTCGTGCCTGGCCATGCAGTCATGGGTGAACAGGGAGTACAGGAGGGGACTGAGCACGCACCCCTGAGGGGCCCCCGTGTTGAGAATCAGTGTGGCAGATGTGTGGTTACCTACCCTTACCACCTGGGGGCGGCCCGTCAGGAAGTCCAGGATCCAGTTGCAGAGGGAGGTGTTTAGTCCCAGGATCCTTAGCTTAGTGATGAGCTTTGAGGGCACTATGGTGTTGAATGCTGAGCTGTAGTCAATGAATAGCATTCTCACGTAGGTGTTCCTCTTGTCCAGGTGGGAAAGGGCAGTGTAGAGTGCAATAGAGATTGCATCATCTGTGGATCTGTTGGGGCGGTATGCAAATTGGAGTGAGTCTAGGGTTTCTGGGTTAATGGTGTTGATGTGAGCCATGACCAGCCTTTCAAAGCACTTCATGGCTACAGATGTCAGTGCTACGGGTCGGTAGTTATTTAGGCAGGTTATCTTAGAGTCCTTGGGCACAGGGACTATGGTGGTCTGCTTGAAACATGTTGGTATTACAGACTCAGTCAGGGACATGTTGAAAATGTCAGTGAAGACACTTGCCAGTTGGTCAGCACATGCTCGGAGTACACGTCCTGGTAATCCGTCTGGCTCTGCGGCCTTGTGAATGTTGACCTGCTTAAAAGTCTTACTCACATCGGCTACGGAGAGCATGATCACATAGTCATCCGGAACAGCTGGTGCTCTCATGCATGCTTCAGTGTTGCTTGCCTCGAAGCGAGCATAGAAGTGGTTTAGCTCGTCTGGAAGTCTTGTGTCACTGGGCAGCTCGTGGCTGTGCTTCCCTTTGTAGTCTGTAATAGTTTTCAAGCCCTGCCACATCCGACGAGCGTCAGAGCCGGTGTAGTACGATTCAATCTTAGTCCTGTATTGACTCTTTGCCTGTTTGATGGTTCGTCGGAGGGCATAGCGGGATTTCTTATAAGCGTCCGGGTTAGAGTCCCGCTACTTGAAAGTGGCAGCTCTACCCTTTAGCTCAGTGTGGATGTTTCCTGTAATCCATGGCTTCTGGTTGGGGTGTGTACGTACGGTCACTGTGGGGACGACATCATCGATGCACTTATTGATGAAGCCAGTGACTGATGTGGTGTACTCCTCAATGCTGTCTGAAGAATCCCGGAACATGTTCCAGTCTGTGCTAGCAAAACAGTCCTGTAGCTTAGCATCTGCGTCATCTGACCACTTTTTTATTAACCGAGTCACTGGTGCTTCCTGCTTTAGTTTTTGCTTATACGCAGGAATCAGTAGGATAGAGTTATGGTCAGATTTGCCAAATGGAGGGCGAGGGAGAGCTTTGTATGCGTCTCTGTGTGTGGAGTAAAGGTGGTCTAGAGTTTTTTTTCCTCTGGTTGCACATTTCACATGCTGGTAGAAATTAGGTAGAACTGATTTTAGTTTCCCTGCATTAAAGTCCCCGGCCATTAGGAGCGCTGCCTCTGGATGAGCGTTTTCCTGTTGACTTATGGCTTTATACAGCTCATTCAGTGCAATCTTAATGCCAGCATTTGTTTGTGGTGGTAAATAGACAGCTATGAAAAATATAGATGAAAACTCTCTTGGTAAATACTGTGGTCTACAGCTTATCATAAGATACTCTACCTCAGGCGAGCAAAACCTCGAGACTTCCTTAGTATTAGATTTTGTGCACCAGCTGTTGTTTACAAATATACACAGACCGCCACCCCTTGTCTTACCGGAGTCAGCCGTTCTATCCTGCCGATGTAGCGTATAGCCCGACTCGGTGAAACATAAGATATTACAGTTTTTAATGTCCCTGTGGTAGGATAACCGTAATCTTAAATCATCCAATTTATTCTCAAATGATTGAAGATTGGCTAATAGGATTGATGGGAGCGGCAGTTTACTTGCTCGCCGTCGGATCCTTACAAGGCACCCCGACCTACGTCCACGATATCTCCGTCTCTTCCTCATGCGAATGACGGGGATTTGGGCCTTGTCGGGTGTCTGTAGGATATCCTTCGCGGCCGCCTCGTTGAAGAAAAAATCTTCGTCCAATACGAGGTGAGTAATCGCTGTCCTGATGTCCAGAAGATCTTTTTGGTTATCAGAGACGATGGCAGAAACATTATGTACAAAATAAATTACAAATAACGCAGAAAACACACATAATAGTACAATTGGTTAGAGGGCTGTAAAACGGCAGCCTTCTTCTCCAGCGCCATTATAATAACTATAATGAATAATGTGGAAATTGAGCAAGTTGAGGTAACTAAACTGCTTGGAGTATCCCTGGATTGTAAACTGTCATGGTCAAAACATATTGATACAACAGTAGCTAAGATGAGGAGAAGTCTGTCCATAATAAAGCGCCGTTCTGCCTTCTTAACAGCACTATCAACAAGGCAGGTGCTATAGGCCCTAGTTTTGTTGCACCTGGACTACTGTTCAGTTGTGTGGTCAGGTGCCACAAAGAGGGACTTAGGAAAATTGCAATTGGCTCAGAACAGGGCAGCACAGCTGGCCCTTAGATGTACACAAAGAGCTAGCATTAATAATATGCATGTCAATCTCTCCTGGCTCAAAGTAAAGGAGAGATTGACTTCATCACTAATTGTATTTGTGAGAGGTATTGACATGTTGAGTGCACCGAGCTGTCTGTTTGAACTACTGGCACACAGCTCAGACACCCATGAATACCCCACAAGACATGCCACCAGCAGTCTCTTCACAGTCCCCAAGTCCAAAACAGACTATGGGAGGCGCACAGTACTACATAGAGCCATGACTACATGGCACTCTATTCCACATCAAGTAACTTATGCAAGCAGTAAAATTTGATTTAAAAAACAGATAGAAATACACCTTATGGAACAGCGGGGACTGTGAAGCAACACAAACATATGCACAGTCACATGCATACAAACACACGATAACATACGCACTATACACACGTACACATGGATTTTGTGTTGTAGATATGTGGTAGTAGAGTAAGGGCCTGAGGGCACACACTTAATGTGTTGTGAAATCTGTTGTGAATGTATTGTAATGTTTCTAAAACGGTATAACTGCCTTAATTTTGCTGGACCCCAGGAAGAGTAACTGCTGCCTTGGCAGCAGCTAATGGGGATCCATAATAAATACAAATACATAAAACAATACATTTGAGAAGCACTCGTACTACCTCACGCTTCACCTCCCCATTCACAGAACCTTCTTCCAAGATATACACAAAGCAACCGCTTTACTTAATAACAATCAGCTAGCTATATGTGAATCGTTATAATGTAGCTAACCAGATAGTTTAACAGGCAAAATGACCTAAAACTGATATTATGCAAGATAGATGTCAATTCTTCGTGGGTAGCTAGCTAACAATTCTTCGTGGCTATCTGGCTAGCTAAAAGTACTAGTAGCTAGCCAGTTAGCACTATTGATTTATAATGGGCTTGCAATCTATGGTACGTAGGCAGGTAAACATGCCAAAATTAACACAGCATGTATTTATTAACATATCAAGATTACAATATTGTAGTCAGGCAACATATGAGATGTGAATAGGCAACATTTCATTCCGAAGTCGGAATGTTTTTTCTCTCTCTTCAGCTCAAATAATGGCCGCCATTGATTTCACAAAATGGTGCATAATTTTTTACGTGATTGCATCATATTTCTATGCATACTTTCCGTTGAAGCTTGCATCGATGCATGCTTCAAAATATGTACAAACGGAGTACGCATTCGAGAAGTGCCCTCCGTGCTCCGTTTCGCATACTTTGATTTGGACTTAAACTCCGACCCTCCCGTGCTCCAATTTGCGTGCTCGGAGCACGGTAGTATGCATTTTGAGAAACATCCAGAGTCTATCTATCAACATTCAGACATTATTCTGAGAACATTCAGTATGTATGAGCCCATTCATTCACCATATCCCAGTGAAAACCCATTGGAGCGTTTCCCAGTGATCACACATGAGGAAACATCAGTGTCTGAAAGTTGCGCTTGAGTGTACTCTCTCTTTCACTCACTCAAACAAACACCCACCCACACAGCATCTGTCTGACGGTATAAAGAAGACAGTATGGTAAATAATACTTTTTTTGTTTAGATTTGATAGGGGTAATTCAGTCACACTCATTAACACAGTCTGGGTTTTACAGCAGCCAGTAAGGTTTTAGCGCAGCTTTACGCTGTGTGCCCCTGATGTTACCCTACTCTACTACTCTGTGGTCCTCTGTAGCTCAGCTGGTAGAGCACAGCGCTTGTAACGCCAAGGTAGTGGGTTCGATCCCCGGGACCACCCATACGTAAAAATGTATGCACGCATGACTGTAAGTCGCTTTGGATAAAAGCGTCTGCTAAATGGCATATTATTATTATTATTATTACTCTAAAATCTAAATCTTCCCTTTTCATCTGCTAAATGAATTTATCACAGGGCTTTTATGCTGAGGGCCCAGATGAGCAGAGACAAGCCTCTTTTCCCCTCCATGTGACCTGAATGCAGCTGCTTTCCCCCACTTAGCAAAGACCGCCATGGGAGCACATCAAAGTCCATGCCCTCTGCACTGTGAAGGCAATGAAAAATCCACAAACAAATGAAAAAGTATTCACAGAGCTGAGCTGAAAACCTTATTACGAGGTACAGTGCGTTTCATCATTTTCACATGTGATCCGTTTAGAGCTGTTGTTCCCTTTCAGTCGATCACTCGGTATAACATACTATGGGGAGTCAACGGCCAATTATATTCACCTGAAGAAAGCTGAAATAATGCCCAACGGGCCAATGGATGCCGAGCCCACCCAGGGAATCCCCGCCTTCCTGGCTATAATATTAGGTCTGGCATTAATTTCCTCAATTCTTCGCTCTTCAGCTCGCCTGAGGGAAGAACGTGTAACGCAATTGACAAACCTTTCAAGCACACAAAGATTACGAGATTCGGCTCCGACTTAGGTGTCTGTTAGTGGGGAGAGAGTACTCATCCCCCTAGATGTTTGCGCGTTTTGGGTCTTGGTATTGTTTTTTGTGTTTGCTAAAAGCTAACTACTTTCTGTTCTGCTTCTGTAGCCAGTGCTTCCTTGCTTAAGTAAGATGGCCAGTGGTAAGAGTAAATTCAAGGCAAACCAGCTGAGTTTGAACCTCCGACCGTGTCCTATGGCATGTGGTTTCACAATGAAAATTAAAGATACTCACGATTGCTATGCTGTTTGCCTGGGGTGGAAACATAATCAGGAAGCTTTGGCTCGGACCAGTTCGTGTGACCATTGTCTCCAGCTGGGTTCAACTTCCATTGGGCGTAGGGCTGACTTTGTGAGAAAAGATTAGGGCTGCTGGCGAAGGTTCTTCCGGTGAGGCGACCTCGGGAATAGGGTTGTTTGAGGCTGGGAGAGAGCAGCAGTGGTGGTCGGAGTTGATAGGGGTCTCATCCCAGCCGAGTGAGGCTCATTCCAGTTTCTCTGGCAGTGTTCAGAGTCCGGATTCCAGGGATGATATACTATCCTGGTTGGCTCTGGAGGGTTTTCAGAGTGTGAATCAGATGACATCAGTCCAGGGCAGCCTAAAGCCCCTGCTTTGGATTCGGCGGGGGAGAGTGAACCATTGGTGGTTAATGCGCCTTTGATGGAGCTGTGTCGTAGGGCGGCAGATCTCCTGGGGGTGGATTTGCTGTCTTCTCCCCCACAGTGGAGTTCCTCCAGGTTTGAGGGAAGGTATTTACCTCCTGTCCCTGCAGCGGTGAAGTGTCGCTTATGCTGTTTAAAGATTTTGCAGATGAACTAAAGGCGACCTGGGATTCCCCTCATTCAGCCAGGCTGGTACTACAAAGTTATGACGAGTTCATGAAGGTAGAGGGTATGGAGGAGTTACTTAGCTCCAGAGGTTAACAAGGGGGCTAATCCCAGCACGGTGCTTCTGAATAAACATTGGCGGTCCTTGGTGGATCAGCTGGACAAAGTGTACCAGGCTGAGGGTATGGCGGCCCGGTCGCTGAATGTGGTAACAATGCTGCAAATGTATCACATCGATTTGCTGCACGAGCTGAATAAGACTGTCGAGGCGGGGAAGACTGTTTCAGAGCTTCTCGACAAAATCCATGCTACGGCTGATTTTGTGCCGTGTCTGTCCAACTGTACTGTCCTGGATTTGACTCAGCTATGGGAGTACTTACACGCCTGTTTTGAGGAGAAACAAAAACAGGGCGCAGCTCTACGGGTCCTTTTCCCAAGAAAATCCTTCACAGGGGGTGGCTCGGCAGTCCAGGCGAGAGGCGGGTTGGCCAGGGGGCGGCTTCGAGGTCGTTTTTTGACTGTCTTGGTGCTTTTGGCAGCGGCCGACGTCTTGGCACAGGTGCCGAGCAGGGTGAAAGCCCTCCTCCCCAAGCATTTACTGGGGCAACAGTGCTCCCAAGTGGCTCGGTCAATGGGGGAAATTGACTGGTTGCCGAAGTCCCCGAACCCGGTGTGTGGTGGGTATCAGAACGGCGGTACCACAGAAGCACATTGTTTCTACCCAAAGTCCCATGTGTTCAGGGGTATCAAGAGTGCGGTATCGTCCAGGTGTGGGCATAATAAACACAGTTCCTTCCCCACATTCAGACACACGGTTGACTAGAGTGGTGGATATGAAAACAAGCATGACCCCAAAAATGTTTTTCCAGTCCTCAGGGTGGCACTCTGCCCCTTCAGGATATAATGTATTGGAGACTGGCAGCGTGCGCCGTCCATGCGTAGTTTCACCATGGGTGGTGCCAGGGGATCAAAGTATTGGCCTATCTGGATGATTGGCTGGTCGTAGCAGAGTTGAGGGAACAGGTGTAGCTCCACACTGCCACGCTGGTTTCCCATATTCAGTATCTGGGGTTCATAGTGAATCACAAGAAAAGTTGTTTGACTCTGGCTCAGCGTATTCAGTTTGTGTGTCTCGTTCTGGACTCGGTTCTAAATCATGAGTTTTTGTCCCAACAGAGGAGGGTTGCATTCCGGCTCTGTCTGGCACAGTTTCAGCTGGGGCACAGTGCCTTCTCGCTTGTGCCTGCGGTTATTGGGTCTGATGGCCTCTATGATAGGTGTGGTGCCTCTGGGACTTCTGTTGATGCATCTGTTTCAGAGCTGGGTGATTGCTACGCTTCTGGACGCATCTCGCCATGGCCATCGGTTGCTCAAGGTATACCTGTCATGCCTAAGGGTATTGACTCTTTGGAGGAACCCGCGATGGCTGTTGCAGGGGGTTCTCATGAGCTGGGTAGTGTCCCGCAGGGTGATCACGACAGATGCATCCTTACTGGGATGGGGAGCGCTGTGTCTGGGCTACTCGGAAAGAGGGATTTGTTCAACAGAGCAAAGGGCGCTGCATATCAATTACCTAGAGCTACTGACTGTTTTGCTAGTGTTGAGGTATAAGCTTCCGATGTAGGAGGGCCAGCATGTGTTGGTAAGGTCCGACAACAGTACAGTGGGGGCGTACATCAACAGGCAGGGGGGACACGGTCTCTTTCGCTCCTTAACCTGGCCCATAATCTGCTCATATAGAGCAGTGCACATTTCCTGTCGCTCAGGGCGACGTATCTTTCCAGATCGCTCAATGTGTGTTTCTACAGAGTGCAGACTGCACCCCTTGGTGGTTGTCCAGACATGGGACTGGTTCGGCAGGGCCAACGTAGATCTTCACGCATTGCGAGAAAACTTGCATTACCGTCTGTTCTTCTCAACAAGGGATCTGGGCGCTCCATTGGGAACGGATGCTTTGGCGTATCAGTGGTCTCGGATCCTGCTCCATGCGTTTCCTCCGGTGGACCTGATTCAGGCCACCGTGGAGAGGGTGATTCAGGAGGATCTGTTGTTGATTCTGGTGGCTCCCTGTTGGCCCAGACAACCCTGGTTCCCGGAGATCATCCGCCTGTTGGGCAGGGACCCATGGAGGGTTGCGTATCGTCGGGATCCATTGTCCCAGGCGCACGGGAGAGTTTGTCACCCACGGCTACAGATATGGGATCTGTGGGTTTGACCCCTAAACGTTTGACAGCTAGGGGTTTACCCTGAACATTATTACGACTATACAGTCGGCGCGTGCGCCCTCTATGAGAGCGTTGTATACAGATAAGTGTCGCGCATTTGAAGGTTGATGTCAGGTTAATCGAGTTTCTCCTTTTCAGAGCTCTTTGATGGACATTTTAAAAGTTATTGCAAGAGCTTTTTGAGCAGGGCCTTTCTTTTTACACATTGAAGGTTTATATGGCAGCCATATCGACGTGTCATGTAGGGATTGACGGCTCTACCCCTGGTTCACTTCCTCTGGTGGTGCGGTTCCTAAAAGGCATGCGTCAGCTCAGACCAGTGTTTAAACCTATGGCACCGACCTGGGACCTGGTTTGGTCCTGGACACTGTGTGAGCCTCCATTTGAACCATTAGAATCTTTGGACCTGAAGGTCCTTTCCAACAAGACTGCCCTGCTCATTGCCTTGGCGTCATCCAAGCGTGTTGGGGATCTCCACATGCTATCAGTACATCCTTCCTGTTTGGAGTTTGCTCCTGGCGACTCCGAAGTGATGTTACGTCCTAATGCAGACGTTGCTCCCAAAGTTTATGCCTGTCTTACAGGCCCCCTGGTTTACAGGTTCCCTGTTTTACAGGTCCCCTGGCTTACAGGTCCCCTGCCTTACAGGTCCCTGGCTTTCGAGCTGTTCCCCTTTCTTACCTCTGTTTCCTACCAGTGAACAACTGAGGTTGCATGGCCTGTATACGGTATGCACTTTACTTACGTATATGCATAGGACCAAGTATATCCGCCTTTGTGACTAGCTTTGTCTGTTTTGCTAATCCAGCTCGGGTAGGGCATTTTCTAAGCAGCGACTTTCTCAATGGATTGTGGAGGCTATCTCCCTGGCATATGACAGCAAAGGACAAGGGTTGCCTAGCGGTGTGCGTGCTCACTCCACTGGGGCTTCTTGGGTGTTGTTCAGGGGCATGACGATTGGTGTTATCTGTGCTGCAGCGAGTTGGGGTTCCCCACATACCTTTCTGAGGTTTTATCGCTTGGATGTCACTTCTCCCAGTTCCCTGTGGATTTGAGACTTGGGTTGCGGCAGCGCTTCAGTGTGCATTATCAGGGTTACCACAGTGTCCTGTGGGTTTGAGCCTTGGGCTGCCGTGGCAGCGTGCGAGTACACATTTTACAGGTTGCTACAGGCTTCCTGTGGGTTTGCGCCTCAGGCTGCCGTGGTTCATCGACTCTGGTTTATGCTATGTAGCGCACGTATTGTTTCGGGCTTGCGGTTCCTTGTACACGTTCTGACATTTCAGGCTTGCAAGGTAAGTATTGTTCTTGGAACTGTGGGGTCTATGGACTTGGTCTGCGGTGGCAACGTGTCAGTACACATAACCAAGTTGCAGCATGTTCTGGTTCCCTATATGGGGCTCTGACTAGGGCTGTTTCAGTGACCATATTACCGCCACACCGGCGGTCACGAGTCATATGATGGCAGTCAAATTCCATGTGACCGTTTAGTCACGGTAATTAGGCTTCTCCAAGCTCTGATGCTGCTGATGGTCATTAGTAGCCTACCAAACTTGCTAACTGCCTGGTACTCCACACTCTATTGTCCCTCTAATCACTAACATCAATGCAAATGTAAACGAAAATCTAATCAAACACTTCATGAGAGCCCATGAGCTCATGTTGCGCAACATTTCTATAGGCTATGCAATTGCATGAGAAAACAGAGTGATGGCCTCTATTAAAAAAGAGGAGGATCCCATCAGCTTTAAAACCGGAGTATAGCCTACCTGGCTGACATGAAAATGAACCATGAGAAAAGCGTCCTCCATTCGCTATTTAACTGCATAGATTACATGTATTTTCTTTTCGCTGCCCCTGTTTCAAGAATAGTGTGATGGATGACAATATTAGCCTATCACTTGTGAATTATATATTATCACTTGTGAATGATGCCCAGCTTAAGACAAACAGCACATGCTTTTTTTTGCGACTTTTTCATGTAGCCTAGCCCATAGGCCTATATGTTTTGATATGGTTTGTATCACAACTAAAATGGCCAAATAACTTCTTAAAATGAAGCACATTAATCCGCTTTACAATGGGTGTAGAGCCTGACTGGCATATATACGCAGCGCGTGAGTTTCAAGTTTGGGGAAGATAATTTTCACCATAAAAATGCACCTACAGTGGGGAGAACAAGTATTTGATACACTGCCGATTTTGCAGGTTTTCCTACTTACAAAGCATGTAGAGGTCTGTAATTTTTATCATAGGTACACTTCAACTGTGAGAGACGGAATCTACAACAAAAATCCAGCAAATCACATTGTATGATTTTAAAGTAATTCATTTGCATTTTATTGCATGACATAAGTATTTGATCACCTACCAACCAGTAAGAATTCCGGCTCTCAAAGACCTGTTAGTTTTTCTTTAAGAAGCCCTCCTGTTCTCCACTCATTACCTGAAATAACTGCACCTGTTTGAACTCGTTACCTGTATAAAAGACACCTGTCCACACACTCAAACAGACTCCAACCTCTCCACAATGGCCAAGAACAGAGAGCTGTGTAAGGACATCAGGGATAAAATTGTAGACCTGCACAAGGCTGGGATGGGCTACAGGACAATAGGCAAGCAGCTTGATGAGAAGGCAACAACTGTTGGCGCAATTATTAGAAAATGGAAGAAGTTCAAGATGACGGTCAATCACCCTCGGTCTGGGGCTCCATGCAAGATCTCACCTCGTGGGGCATCAATGATCATGAGGAAGGTGAGGGATCAGCCCAGAACTACACGGCAGGAACTGATCAATGACCTGAAGAGAGCTGGGACCACAGTCTCAAAGAAAACCATTAGTAACACACTATGCCGTCATGAATTAAAATCCTGCAGCGCACGCACGGTCCCCCTGCTCAAGCCAGTGCATGTCCAGGCCCGTCTGAAGTTTGCCAATGACCATCTGGATGATCCAGAGGAGGAATGGGAGAAGGTAATGTGGTCTGATGAGACAAAAATAGAGCTTTTTGGTCTAAACTTCACTCGCCGTGTTTGGAGGAAGAGGAAGGATGAGTACAACCCCAAGAACACCATCCCAACCGTGAAGCATGGAGGTGGAAACATCATTCTTTGGGGATGCTTTTCTGCAAAGGGGACAGGTCGACTGCACCGAATTGAGGGGAGGATGGATGGGGCCATGTATCGCAAGATCTTGGCCAACAACCTCCTTCCCTCAGTAAGAGCATTGAAGATGGGTCGTGGCTGGGTCTTCCAGCATGACAACGACCCGAAACACACAGCCAGGGCAACTAAGGAGTGGCTCCGTAAGAAGCATCTCAAGGTCCTGGAGTGGCCTAGCCAGTCTTCAGACCTGAACCCAATAGAACATCTTTGGAGGGAGCTGAAAGTCCGTATTGCCCAGCGACAGCCTCGAAACCTGAAGGATCTGGAGAAGGTCTGTATGGAGGAGTGGGCCAAAATCCCTGCTGCAGTGTGTGCAAACCTGGTCAAGACCTACAGGAAACATATGATCTCTGTAATTGCAAACAAAGGTTTCTGTACCAAATATTAAGTTCTGCTTTTCTGATGTATCAAATACTTATGTCATGCAATAAAATGCAAATGAATTACTTAAAAATCATACAATGTGATTTTCTGGAATTTTTTATTTTGCTTGTCCATTCCCAGCGCGCCTCATCAGGGTGTTGTTGGAGAGACTCATCGCTGCCACGCTCCACCAAAGTTCTGTCAAAGAATCATCTAACATAAATCATGTAGCAGATATAGTATATGGTAGAAAGAGTATGTGGCCTTTTCTGTAGCCTACAGGCTGGAGATAAAATGTATGACAATGTATTTAAAAAAAAATACATTTTAAGTAATTTAGCCGACGCTCTTATATAATAATAATAATAATAATATGCCATTTAGCAGATGTTTTTATCCAAAGCGACTTACAGTCATCCAGAGCGACTTACAGTAGTGAGTGTATACATTTTCAGATGTGTTTGTACTGGTCCCCCATGGGAATCAAACCCCCAACCCTGGTATTGCATTCGCATGCTCTACCAACTGAGCCACACAGGAGAGACACGGGAGAGACACTTTTTACATCATGCAGGTTTCTCCGATCAAATAGCCAAACCTAAATGGCTTCTAATCAAATAAAAACTGTGCTGAGATGTTAACAAACAACATATCCTAAAAGCAGGCCAGGTCAATGTAAAATGGACTATATGGAATGGATAATCAGGCTGGTCACAACTGCTGTCCAGGAGTTTCACCCCATGAGCTAAATTGTCATTATCAGTAGTTTCAAGTTTGTATCCATCAATTTCTGACAAGTTGATCATAGCGAAAAATAAAATACTTATGCATTTCCCGCTGTGTAAACACATTGCAAATAGGCTCAGGATAACTCCTGAAAAAGTTGGGTAGTTGATATTCAGAGCTTAAATAGCCAAATTGATTAGTCACAGGAATCAGGACTAATAAAGCCAATTCAACGGCCTGTTTTACAAATGGTGGGTCTACCACATCGTTGGGCATTCATAAAATTCCATTGCAGGCCAGACCGGCCTTGACTTCCACGGACGTTGGTTTTTGGTCCGGTCTGGACCGGCCTTGATTTGGTCCAAACATACAGTGGAGGAAAAAATTATTTAGTCAGCCACCAATTGTGCAAGTTCTCCCACTTAAAAAGATGAGAGAGGCCTGTAATTTTCATCATAGGTACACGTCAACTATTACAGACAAAATGAGAAAAAAAAATCCAGAAAATCACATTGTAGGATTTTTAATGAATTTATTTGTAAATTATGGTGGAAAATAAGTATTTGGTCACCTACAAACAAGCAAGATTTCTGGCTCTCACAGACCTGTAACTTCTTCTTTAAGAGGCTCCTCTGTCCTCCACTCGTTACCTGTATTAATGGCACCTGTTTGAACTTGTTATCAGTATAAAAGACACCTGTCCACAACCTCAAACAGTCACACTCCAAACTCCACTATGGCCAAGACCAAAGAGCTGTCAAAGGACACCAGAAACAAAATTGTAGACCTGCACCAGGCTGGGAAGACTGAATCTGCAATAGGTAAGCAGCTTGGTTTGAAGAAATCAACTGTGGGAGCAATTATTAGGAAATGGAAGACATACAAGACCACTGATAATCTCCCTCGATCTGGGGCTCCACGCAAGATCTCACCCCGTGGGGTCAAAATGATCACAAGAACGGTGAGCAAAAATCCCAGAACCACACGGGGGGACCTAGTGAATGACCTGCAGAGAGCTGGGACCAAAGTAACAAAGCCTACCATCAGTAACACACTACGCCGCCAGGGACTCAAATCCTAAAGTGCCAGACGTGTCCCCCTGCTTAAGCCAGTACATGTCCAGGCCCGTCTGAAGTTTGCTAGAGTGCATTTGGATGAACCAGAAGAGGATTGGGAGAATGTCATATGGTCAGATGAAACCAAAATATAACTTTTTGGTAAAAACTCAACTCGTCGTGTTTGGAGGACAAAGAATGCTGAGCTGCATCCAAAGAACACCATACCTACTGTGAAGCATGGGGGTGGAAACATCATGCTTTGGGGCTGTTTTTCTGCAAAGGGACCAGGACGACTGATCCGTGTAAAGGAAAGAATGAATGGGGCCATGTATCGTGAGATTTTTAGTGAAAACCTCCTTCCATCAGCAAGGGCATTGAAGTTGAAATGTGGCTGGGTCTTTCAGCATGACAATGATCCCAAACACACCGCCCGGGCAACGAAGGAGTGGCTTCGCAAGAAGCATTTCAAGGTCCTGGAGTGGCCTAGCCAGTCTCCAGATCTCAACCCCATAGAAAATCTTTGGAGGGAGTTGAAAGTCCGTGTTGCCCAGCGACAGCCCCAAAACATCACTGCTCTAGAGGAGATCTGCATGGAGGAATGGGCCAAAATACCAGCAACAGTGTGTGAAAACCTTGTGAAGACTTACAGAAAACGTTTGACCTGTGTCATTGCCAACAAAGGGTATAAGTATTGAGAAACTTTTGTTATTGACCAAATACTTATTTTCCACCATAATTTGCAAATAAATTCATAAAAAATCCTACAATGTGATTTCTGGATTTTTTTTCTCATTTTGTCTGTCATAGTTGACGTGTACCTATGATGAAAATTACAGGCCTCTCTCATCTTTTTAAGTGGGAGAACTTGCACAATTGATGGCTGACTAAATACTTTTTTCCCCACTGTAGATGTCTATAAATTATGTATTTTAATCTTTTAAAATTAACCTGATTTCAACATCCGGAAAAATACATATTTTCACCTTTCATTCAGAACCTAAATTGAACCTTCAACGTCTGGAAAATACGTATTTTTAGACGACTTTTCAACGCCATTTTGCTTACTGGGACTATTCTAGTTTTGCAGGGGTGGCAATATTTTGGTCTCAGAATGGCCAGGACTAGCCCTGAATAGAGGAGTAGTAAAGGCCCAGTGCACAACTTTTGTGAGACAATTATATTTTTTGCGCTGCAGACGGCTATATTGGTCCGCTAATACAGGATTGTAAACATTTATTTATTAAAAAAATTCAGAGGGTGCTGCAGCACCCTCAGCACCCCTACTTCCTGCGGCAATGCTAAAGGGTATTTCATTAACTGAGAAAACACGGTGACTGTAAATCTCTAACAATTTTATAACATCTGTAGAGCTATAATATATTCAAAATAATGTTGAAGGTTTAATTAGACCATATTGCTGCAGAACTATTAAAGTCATGTCTGTGGCCAGTTTAGACTGTGCTCATCTAGTAAACATATTGCCCTTTATATTGACATGGAGGTAATTAATTCACATGAAGGTCACTGCAGTATTAGACTTGTATCATGCATTTACAGTGTGGCGGTTGGTGTGCAAACAGTTTAGCTAGCAGTAAACGCTACTTTGCCTTTGATTCAATGGTAAGTACTGTACATACATCACAACAGTACTTACCATTGAATCAAAGGCAAAGTAGCGTTCACTGCTAGCTAAGCTGTAGGCCCAAGGAATAATAATTATTTGATCAAATGCTCTCTATAAACCTCTATTTACACTGGAGATTTTCCAAGCATTTGCAACAGGTAAAAAGTTTGCACCTGTTTTTATAACAATAAATAAATAAAATAAATAAACATTATGAACAAGAATAATTAAGAACAAAAAAGTACATAAAAAACGTAGGATAAAGAATAGTACATTAGGTAACATGTAAATAAACCATTTCATGTTTTATCTTTGTTTAGGTGTTAAATCCCTTCCAGAAAAACAGACATTTAGTATATCTGGGCCTTAGTATTGAATGACTACAGACCTCGTACAGCAGCTTTTTGCTGTGAGACAACAAAATATAATCTGTTGAAAGTGACCTTCACACTGTTGGGCCAAAATAGCCTTTGTTCATCCTGCCCACCTGCTGAGTGGAACCAGTGTATTCCCTGAGCTTGACACAGTGAGTGTGTGTCTACAGTCAGACATGGGGTTGCTGGGTAGGTGCTGGATGGGCTGGAAGCACGTACACGCACGGCTGAGATGGCTCTGTGACCTGGACAGGACCTCCCTGTGAGGGAGGATGGGGGTTTTCTGCCAGGTGACCAGGCACATGACACACACAGGATGGGGCAGGACTTGGCAAGTGTCACATCCCTGTTACAGCCACCTGCACATACTGATAAGGGGGAACCCTCGAAAGAGCATGTCCAGACACGTCACCTCATGTTATTCTTGAAGGACCTATATGCCCCCTAGTGAAGACAAAGAGTAATAACAGCCCTGGGCCTTTCATGCCAAAATGTGTCCACCCCTGCTAGAACTTGACAAATTCTGCCCGGGCTATGTAAAGACAGAAAAAAAATCTATAGCATTCGTTGCTATGTTCTGAATGTTCTGAGGTGCATGGTGAGAGAGGCGCATGCAGTCAAAAGACAGGGGGAAAATGTATGCTTCGAAGTTACAGGTTATTTACACTATTTATATAATATATAAATATGCCATTTAGCAGACGCTTTTATCCAAAGCGACTTACAGTCATGCGTGCATACATTTTTACGTATGGGTGGTCCTGGGGATCGAACCCACTACCCTGGCGTTACAAGCACCATGCTCTACCAATTGAGTGTCATAACACTTTATAACACAGTCATAAAAGCTGACATAAATCAACACTGTCATGACACATATAGATATTTAGAATTGTGACATATATTGCATTATTTTATGGCTGGTTATGACACCTACAAAAGAGTATAAAAACCATATAATTAGGAATTAGAATACTAGAATGGACATGAACCTTCATTATGACGGGATAAAGGTCAGCCATTTTGGTCAGGGAGTTGGTCAACCATGGTTTGCCCGTGCTGTGATAAGATATTGTGTAAAATAATGAATTTGAAGAATTTATCTGCACTGTATGTTTGTTAGCTAGCCAGCCAGCCAGCCAGCCAGCCAACCAGTTCCATTCATTTTTCAAATTAACTGCCAATATGACAACATTCCACTCAAACAATGCAGTCAATCCACAGCCATACACTGGCTGAAATCAGTTGATGATAGGACTTAAACAAGTTGTAAATGCAACAAGTTCTGATATTGTATCGTATAATAGCACTCACAGCTTTAGACTGGTTTGGATTTCTCCTTGACCAATGTGGCTGCCATTTTCATCCCATTCTGGAACTTTGAGGGTTTATGTTTATGACATAACACCTCTAGTAATTTAATAGCACGCAACCCACCAAAAAAGGCTTCAATAAAGGTGTTTCGGGCCTCCCGAGTGGTGCAGCGGTCTAAGGCACTGCATAGCAGTGCTAGAGGTGTCACTACAGACCCGGGTTCGTTCCCAGGCTGTGTCACAGCCAGCCGTGATCAGGAGTCCCATAGGGCGGCGCACAATTGGCCCAGCGTCATCCGGGTTAGGGGAGGGTTTGGCCGGGGGGGCTTTACTTGGCTGATCGCGCTCTAGCGACCACTTGTGGCGGGCCAGGCACCTGCAGGCTGACCTCGGTCGCCAGTAGAACGGTGTTTCCTCCGACACATTGGTGTAGCTGGCTTCCGGGTTAAGCGGGCGGGTGTTAAGAAGCGTGGTTTGGCGGGTCATGTTTCGGTGGACGCATGACTCGACCTTCACCTCCCGAGCCTGTTGGGGAGTTACAGCGATGAAACAAGATCAAAATTGGGGAGAAAAAGGGAGTAAATAAACCAAATAAAATAGTTTTCATGACCCAAGAAATGGAACTGCAAAGTTTCAACATCAAAACGTTGATAATTTTATGAACATGAACACTGCGTGATTCAAAACTTGTAAAAGTTGCACATTAATCAAATAATATAAATCAAAGGTAACATTTCCAAATCATAGTCCATTTTGTGTAATTCCCCCTAGCAACATTATGAGGTTGCTAAGTTACATCTTGGTTACAATTGTTACACAGGTTCCGTTCTCTATAAGTGCAGAAAACAACGTAAAGTGAGCTTTAAAAGTACTGGGACAGTGACACATTTGTTGTTGTTTTGACTCTGTACTCCAGCACTTTGGATTTGAAATGACATTCTATTATTTTTGTAAATAAGAATAGAATGTTTCTAAATATGTATACGTTTAATGTGGATACTACCATGACAACTGATACTCCTGAATGAATTGTGAATAATGATGAGGGAGGAAGTTACAAACGCACAAAAATCATACCCCCCCAAAAAATGCTAACCTCCCTTGTTATTGTAATGGTGAGAGGTTAGCATGTCTTGGGGGTATGATATTTGTGCGTCTGTAACTTTCTCATTATTATTTACGATTCATTCAGGATTATACGCAATCATGATAGCATCCACATTAATGTAGAAGTGTTGAGAAACATATTCTATTCTTCTTTACAATAAAAGTGACTCCAAAATGACACAATACATTATTTCCCATTCATTTCTATTGGGCACAAAATAATCTGGAACAACCAAAACAAACAGCCAGTGTTGCCAATTTAGCGACTTTGTTGCTATATTTAGCAAGTATTCAGAACCCTCTAGCGACACATTTTCAAAAAAGCGACAAATCTAGCTACTTTTTCTGGTGTTATTGGAGACTTTTGGAGACTCTGACGTGAAAGCACGTATCATTCTTACTCTTCTCAACGAGCAGCGGGTGCTGCCGTGGGCCCCACCCCAGTCCCAAAGCACTCACAGGCGGCCCAGTCCTCGCGCAGCAGTCAGAGCAGGAGATGATCACCCCTCAACGTCCAGACTGCAAATTAATTGCGCATGCGGGAAGCTGCCGCTGGCTGATCCCGCCCTGGCTTACATTCAGGGCAGGTTGTAAAGGTAAAACATTTTAAAAAACAAGAATCGTCAGAAGAAAGTTCAATTGTATTTTACTCACTTTTTGTCTCTCCTACGACGTTATTCCTCTCTCCTACAGCGTCCATCGCAATTACATGCACATGGCCAATTATGGAAATTAGGTGATGACGTCATTTAGCGACAGCCAATAGCTACTTTCCTTACTGTGGAGTTGGCAACACTGCAAACAGCAAATGCATCCAACAGATGTGTAGAGTCACAAGCTTGATGTAGTCATTGTGTGCTATGAATATGGGACCAAATATTACACTTTTTACTACTTTAATACACGCAAGTGAATTTGTTCCATTTGATACCCTAAAATGGGGGGACTGTGTACATAAAAAGTGCTGTCATTTCTAAACGGCTCACCTGATATGAATAAAAGTACCCTCAAATTAAAGCTGACAGTCTGCACTCTAACCTCATAGTCATTGTATCATTTCAAAACGAAAGTGCTGGAGTACAGTACTAAAACAACAAAACATTTTTGGAGCTCACTGTATGTACCGGACTGGAGGAATCCTGAAATTATACGAGAAAGGAAGCTGTTGAAACATGCTAAATATATTTTTCTCAGATGCCAGAACAGCGCTTTATAAAGCTGTCGGACATTGAATGTTTTGAGCGCTGTGTTAGCTAGCAAAGTTGTGCAGGCTTTAGTTTGGCTAGCAGGCAAAAGCAAGGATGGCCCTATAGGCCCTATAGGCGAAATACAGCTGCCAAAACATATTATTTTAACTGAGAAAACCACTGCACATGGTTAAACATATTTTCTCGTTTTGGGGCTCATCTGGATCAATGAAGGACCGATAACATGTGTTGCTTGAGATAATGCAAGGATGAACATCGAACCCACAAATTATTTTGTGTTCTGTATGTCAGAGTACAACAAAAGTAACCAAGGTGAAACATAGCAACGTTGGAACGTTTATAGAGAAATTACCTAAGATGCGCTGTGATTTCGATGCTAAATATCGTGACTTTGATGAAAGGTAAAGAATTTCTGTGCACATTTTACAAGTTAGTAATCAGGCAGTGTTCATGTTCATAACATTATCTACATCATGTTGTTTACATTTTGCAGTTCCGTTTTCTGGGTCATGGACAACACATTTTTGGTGGGTGGCCCTTGGACTATTATGTCACAAAGAGGGTGTCTTGTCCTACTCTTAAAACCTGCTTCTGCATTAATCAGCAACAGAGCATTGGGGTAGGTACAAGTCTGACACCAATGTGTGTGCAATTGCAATGGTAATAATATGGCTAATGGTTTGCCTTGAGTGGTAGGATTTGTGGGTTTTGACACCCTTATGTAGGTGTCATAACAAGCCATAAAATAATGCAATACATGTCACAACAGGTCTAAATGTAGGTGTCATGACAGTGTTATTACAATATTATGACAGGTTATGACACGTTATGTCAGCTGTTATGACAGGTTATGACAAGTTATGTCAGCTGTATGACATGGTTATGACCGTATTAGAAGATGTTATGACACTGCTGAGTTTATAGAGTATTCTGATAGCCCGGCATGGAATAGCAAGTTATCTGACAGAATGGTTCTAAGAAAACACAAAATATGCACCCATAATAACCAGAGATAATCATGATGAAAATAGTAATATGCTACTCTGCTGTTTATGTTGAATATTCACATCTGTGAAACTGCATCATACATACAGCACAACTCCTGTGAGAACTGCTACAATAAGCATATGATTTACTGGCTGCCTCTACAGCCTAATTAAACCATTGAACACTGAACAGTGGTGAAATACAGGAAGAGCTCTTTGACTTCAGCTTGCTGACTCTTGTGATTCGGCCCCTTTTGCAGCAGGCACTACCTTCAACGTCCAAATCCATTAGTGATTTCTGTACGACTAAAGTGGCGCTCGAGGGAAACCATTTCCCTGCATTAATGGCCTTCTTCCACCGCAGCGAATCAAAGGCTTAGCCTAATGACTCAGTCTACCTTAGCATGCTCTCTAAAAAAAAACTCAGGTTAGGAGCTGGAGGGCAGCACAAGAACCAAGGGAGAAAGAGATCCCATTCCACCGTTACATTTTTAAAGCAGAACAATTTATTATCAAGTACAATAATATCAAACAAAGAAGAAAAAAATTTAATCATGTTCACAAATGAGTTTTTCCACAATCTGCATCACTTTTGGTTGTTACAGTACAGATAATGACTTCAAGCTTGGGGATTTTTCCATGTTAGTTTGTAAGTTCTTGCTTCGTAAATGTGGAACTGCTCTGCTGACACAAGAGCAGAGTAAAAGGCAATTGACAGGGGTGTTTGGGTGTCAGAGTTCGTAAAGTGCTTCTCCCCCTATAACACCGGTCAGTCAGTCCCTGAACAGTGCTTCCTAAGCCATATGTGGGCCAGGGGGAACTAGTCCTCATAGGTAGAGGGGTGAACTAGCTTACTGCCAGTCAAAGGAGCGCTTCACCAGCCGGTAGAAGTTACGGTTGTGCTCCCGGAGGTAGGAGCGTAGCTGCTGCAGCACGGTATCATTGACGGCCGGGTGGGGACGCCCTTTGGACTCGTGCAGGCAGCGCTCTCGCCCTTCACTCCGGATGCAGTAGAACCCCTTGGTCTGGTTGAAGTAGAAGTTGGAGGACATTATCCTGGGGGGCAGGTTGAGAAAACGCTCCACCTTCTGTACCTCAGGCAGTGGGTCCCGGATCAAAGTGTCCCCATCCACGATGTGGATCTGCTCCAGGGGGAAATAGCGCAGCCAGTTGCGCATGTGCACGTCGTAGAGGCTCCGCTGGATGGCCTTATAGCGGGTATTGAGGGCTCCGCTGTGCACCAGCAGGTTCTCGATGGCCTGCACTGGCTTGTGGTTCTCCAGGCGGTTGAAGTAGACCTGGGTGTAGTCTGAGATGACACGTTCAGTTGGGTCTCTCAAAATCAGCAGCAGCTTGATGGAGGAGTTCATGGCACGGATGCGTTCTGGCGCCAAGGCAGAGGTGAAGTAGCCTGGCGTCTTCTCCACTGTGATCTGGTGCGGGTAGGAATATGGCATCAGCTCACGGTACCAGTCAAAGCCCTTGGCGTAGTTCTCGTCCCAGTCAAAAAAGTGCACCTCTATGGCAGCGGCAGCGACCTCAGGGTGGATGTCTAGCATTTCCAGCAGGGCGCGTGTACCCCCCTTGCGCACCCCAATAATGATGCTGTGGGGGGCATGTTTGCTAGTCCCCGGGGGTGGAGACAGAGTGTTAATGGCTGTGAGTCCAGGGCCCAGATCCAGACTCTGAACAAGCTCTGGTGGGGCAGCATATACCTGGAGAACCAGGAGGAACATTGATACCAGCAAGCAGGCCATGGTGAGGGAGGGTGATGAAAAGAGGAAGAGAGGAGAAGATGGTCAGAGAGAGAGCAGAGAAGATCAGAGAGGGATATCCTATGGTTTAGCTGTGGATCAGAGCCATCTCTCTGAGATCAAATCTGACAGGAAAGGAGAAGGGAGCTGTTTTCGTCTGCCATTGATCATGAGAAGGAGAATGAGGAGGAGGAGAAATCACAGCCAGTCCGAAGCACATCTGTAGAGACAGAAGACAAGAAAAAAAGAAATGGACTTAGATCTCCCCATCTGAATAGCTAGCACAGGCCCAAGTTACTTTCTTCATTTACCTGACAAAGCTTTCTAGTAATTAATAGAATGTATGTCTGTCTCAAGTGTTTCCTCTCCTTGGATTATCATTATTTATCTCCCTTTGCGTCTCTCATTTTGTCCTATCTCCCTCTCAGATCTCTCCTTTCCATATCAAGAGTAACTTACGTTTAATACTATGCTGTAATTTCACAGGATATATATTTTTCCTCATTACAAAATGTGGCTCAGATATGTGAGAGCGTGGCTCGGGGCCAAAACACAGAGGTCACACTACTTCATCTTGTTTTACCGGGTCATAATCCTCACACAAATCAATACACTTAATATCCTCCTTGGAACATTTCAATCAAGACAGCAGAGGTAGCTGTAAGGTCAAAGTGTGGCTGTAGAAACAAGAGGAGTTTTCAGTTCTGATAACTTAGATTTTCTATACACGTGAAACAAGATCAAAAGCAAGGCCAAGTGATGGATGCTATGTATTGGGACTAAGTATTTATGTTCTATGTGGGTTTCCGTAGCCTTAGTTCTAACGCTAAGTATCATGGGTATTGAAGTGGGTTGTTTAGAGTAGACTTCCTGAAGTAATGTAAGACGCACAACTTCTCAGTAAAGCACTCGTTGCATCTAAAACGATTTCTCCGTCCCCATTCCTGTGTGAGTCTAAAGTTAATCTGAAGAGTCAAGATACAACAAAGGTAGGACTAGGACAGGAGGACTAGGATTTAAAATACTGGATAGACTCTGAACAGCCATAACAGTTGAATCCTTCTGACCTTAAGTCTTCTCAAATACTTTCATGAGGAAAACAACATTTCTCCATGACAGTCAAAATAACTACTCTGCTGCATAAACATCCAACAACACCAAAGGTCATGGTAAGGCTCTATAAATATTACTTTATTGTTTCCACTTTGCTGTTGCCCGATATTAAATCAACCACTACCATCACTATGATTGAATAAGCAGAAAGCAATTGTTAAGGAACAACAACAGCCACAGCTCAAATCTGTTCCCCACTTCCCAGAGGGTTGCCTGTTTCCTCCACTTCCCAGAGGGTTGTCTGTTCCAACAGAGCCACTACCAGCCTCCCCCTCTCTCTAATCAGATCTTCCCATTGCAGACTGAAGGGAGTGATACCTGGACCATCATGAAGCTCTAATCTCTGGCCAAGGGGTCCAGGGGGCTGTGGATGCTAGGTATGGGGCTGGGGCTAGGTATGGGGCTAAGGATGGGGATGGGAAAAGAGCTGGGGCTAGGTAGCTGTGGGCATGGGAATAAGGCTGGGGGCTCTGCCTAGATGTTGCGCTGAGGGCTGGGGCTAGGTATAAGGTCTGAGGCTGGTGTCAAGTATGAGGGCTGGAGCAGTAGGTATGGGGGCTGGGGCTATAAGGGATGCAGCCCTGGGGGCTGGACTTTCCCAGAAGCACTGTGGATAAAGAAAAGGTGCTCTACTGTGAATGTCTGCGCAGGGAGCCACTTATGCGCTGTGACAGGCGCGCCTGCCTGTCAGCACTTCCATGGCGGAGAGCTGCCAAGTCTAATGTTAACAGCCAGGCAGCCAGACGAGCTTCCTGTCTTATCCAATTCCCCTCACTCCCTCAGCACACCGCCACCTGGAATGAGCCATTGTTGTTTCACATCCCGCTGAGCCGCGTTGCTTTATTCAATACTTGATGCATATCTTCAGGTTTTCATTCATCACACAGCCGACCCGGCACACTATCTCAGTATCTGGCAGAGCATTTAACTAAAACTATTGGAATATTGGAGAGAGAAACGGAATACCGACAGGTTACAGACAAGAGACTGTAAATATACTTATAGTCCAGAACTAAGTAAGAGGTCACATTGCAGTTGGCTGAATAAAACAACTAAGGTATTGAATATACTTGCCATTGTAAAAATAAAAAGAAGACATACAATCAAAGCCGCTATAACACTTGCATGTTTTACATCTGCAAACGTTTAGCTATGCCTACCTACGACAAATGACCCAACTATCACACACGTGGCACTGCGCTGACCTTCTGTGATCTCATTTTACAGTTTGTCAGTGGCTGCAGAGACTGTGGCTTATTACCTCATAGCATTATCACCGAGAGCCTGAGCCAGTGTAGCTCACGGTTCTACCCTATTATTCATCATCCTAGCAGGCACAGAGGGAGAAGCCACAGGTTTCCTGCTCCATGGGAACCCAACTCCCACTAATTACTCAAACCAGCCAGCCAGCTATATCTACAGTGGCTTGCGAAAGTATTCACCCCCCTTGGCATGTTTCCTACTTTGTTGCCTTACAACCTGGAATTAAAACTGATTTTT
Organism: Coregonus clupeaformis; assembly: GCF_020615455.1. Taxonomy (NCBI): domain Eukaryota; kingdom Metazoa; phylum Chordata; class Actinopteri; order Salmoniformes; family Salmonidae; genus Coregonus; species Coregonus clupeaformis. Next base: position 44,277,787 of record NC_059192.1, on the reverse strand, counting down.
GGGGGGTTTGTATCATTTGATGTACATAATATGCCTCCTACTTTTTGTGTGTAACAAACAACAAATAAGACAAAAAAAAAACAGAAAACTTGAGCGTGCATAACTATTCACCCCCCCAAAGACAATACTTTGTAGAGCCACCTTTTGCAGCAATTACAGATGCAAGTCTCTTGGGGTATGTCTCTATAAGCTTGGCACATCTAGCCACTGGGAGTTTTGCCCATTCTTCAAGGCAAAACTGCTCCAGCTCCTTCAAGTTGGATGGGTTCCGCTGGTGTACAGCAATCTTTAAGTCATACCACAGATTCTCAATTGGATTGAGGTCTGGGCTTTGACTAGGCCATTCCAAGACATTTAAATGTTTCCCTTTAAACCACTCAAGTGTTGCTTTAGCAGTATGCTTAGGGTTAGCTAAAGCTAACTCTCTCTCCTCTGCTCTTATCCTTCTAGACCTATCCGCTGCCTTTGATACTGTAAACCATCAGATCCTCCTCTCCACCCTCTCCGAGTTGGGCATCTCCGGCGCTGCTCACTCTTGGATTGTGTCCTACCTGACAGGTCGCTCCTACCAGGTGGCGTGGCGAGAATCTGTCTCCGCACCACGTGCTCTCACCACTGGTGTCCCCCAGGGCTCAGTTCTAGGCCCTCTCCTATTCTCTCTATACACCAAGTCACTTGGTTCTGTCATATCCTCACATGGTCTCTCCTATCATTGCTACGCAGACGACACACAATTAATTTTCTCCTTTCCCCCTTCTGATAACCAGGTGGCGAATCGCATCTCTGCATGTCTGGCAGACATATCAGTGTGGATGTCAGATCACCACCTCAAGCTGAACCTCGGCAAGACGGAGCTGCTCTTCCTCCCGGGGAAGGACTGCCCGCTCCATGATCTCGCCATCACGGTTGACAACTCCATTGTGTCCTCCTCCCAGAGTGCAAAGAACCTTGGCGTGACCCTGGACAACACCCTGTCGTTCTCCGCTAACATCAAAGCGGTGACCCAATCCTGCAGGTTCATGCTCTACAACATTCGTAGAGTACGACCCTACCCTCCGCCAGGACAGCGGAGTCACTGACCACCTTCCGGAGACACTTGAAACCCTACCTCTTTAAGGAATACCTGGAATAGTATAAAGTAATCCTTCTACCCACCCATAAAAAATAAAAATAAAGTGGCTGTCCCACTGGCTATCATAAGTTGAATGCACCAATTTGTGAGTCGCTCTGGATAAGAGCGTCTGCTAAATGATGTAAATGTAAATGTCATTTTCCTGCTGGAAGGTGAACCTCTGTCCCAGTCTCAAATCTCTGGAAGACTGAAACAGGTTTCCCTCAAGAATTTCCCTGTATTTAGCACCATCCATCATTCCTTCAATTCTGACCAGTTTCCCAGTCCCTGATGACGAAAAACATCCCCACAGCATGATGCTGCCACCACCATGCTTCACTGTGGGGATGGTGTTCTCGGGGTGATGAGAGGTGTTGGGTTTGCGCCAGACATAGTGTTTTCCTTGACGGCCAAAAAGCTCAATTATAGTCTCATCTGACCTGAGTATCTTCTTCCATATGTTTGGGGAGTCTCCCACATGGCTTTTGGCGAACACCAAACGTGTTTGCTTATTTTTTTTCTTTAAGCAATGGCTTCTTTCTGGCCACTCTTCCGTAAAGCCCAGCTCTGTGGAGTGTACGGCTTAAAGTGGTCCAATTGACAGATACTCCAATCTCTGCTGTAGAGCTTTCCTTGGTCTTCATGGTGCCGCTTGCTTGGTGGTGCCCCTTGCTTAGTGGTGTTGCAGAATCTGGGGCCTTTCAGAACAGGTGTATATATACTGAGATCATGTGACAGATCATGTGACACTTAAATAAAGTCCACCTGTGTGCAATCTAACTAATTATGTGACTTCTGAAGGTAATTGGTTGCAACAGATCTTATTTATGGGCTTCATAGCAAAGGGGGTGAATACATATGCACACACCACTTTTCTGAAATTTATTTTTTAGAATTTTTTGAAACAAGTACTTTTTTTCATTTCACTTCACTTCACCAATTTGGACTATTTTGTGTATGTCCATTACATGAAATCCAAATAAAAATCAATTTAAATTACAGGTTGTAATGCAACAAAATCGGAAAAACGCCAAAGGGGATGAATACTTTTGCAACGCACTGTAGCTATATCTAAGGCAGGATCAAGAATAGATCCCGACCAATATGCGTTGTTTGAGTCCGATACCGAGGCAAAAGTCACCGATTACCAATATATCTGCCGTTATATTGTTTTTTAGAGGTGGAATAAAAACATACCTTTTTATTTTATTTTACACAAATTGAGCTCCAAAGGATTAACAGATACATTACATTACCAAAAGTATGTGGACACCTGCTCGTCGAACATCTCATCGCATTAATATGGAGTTGGTCCACCCTTTGATGCTATAACAGCCTCCACTCTTCTGGGAAGGCTTTCCACTAGATGTTGGAACATTCCTGCAGGGACTTGCTTCCATTCTGCCACAAGAGCATTAGTGATGTTGGGCAATGATGTTGGCCGATTAGGCCTGGCTCACAGTCGGCGTTCCAGTTCATCCCAAAGGTGTTGGATGGGGTTGAGGTCAGGGCTCTGTGCATGCCAGTTGAGTTTTTCCACACCGATCTCGACAAATCATTTCTGTATGGACTTCGCTTTGTGCACGGGGGCATTGTCAAGCTGAAACAGGAAAGGGCCTTCTCCAAACTGTTGCCACAAAGTTGGAAGCACAGAATCGTCTAGAATGTCATTGTATGCTGTAGTGTTAAGATTTCCCTTCACTGGAGGGGCCTAGCCCGAACCATGAAAAACAGCCACAGACCATTATTCCTCCTCCACCAAACTTTACAGTTGGCGCTATGCATTTGGGCGGGTAGCGTTCTCCTGGCATCCACCAAACCCAGATTCGTCCGGCGGACTGCCAGATGGTAAAGCGTGATTCATCACTCCAGAGAACGCGTTTCCACTGCTCCAGTGTCCAATGACAGCGAGCTTTACACCACTCCAGCCGACGCTTGGCATTGCGCATGGTAATCTTAGGCTTGTGTGTGGCTGCTAGGCCATGGAAACCCATTTCACGAAGCTCCCGGCGAACAGTTCTTGTGCTGACATTGCTTCCAGAGGCAGTCTGGAACTCGGTAGTGAGTGTTGCAACCGAGGACAGACGATTTTTACACGCTAAGCGCTTCAGCACCCAGCGGTCCTGTTCTGTGAGCTTGTGTGGCCTACCACTTCACAGCTGAGCTGTTGTTGCTCCTAGACGTTTCCACTTCACAATAACAGCACTTACAGTTGACCGGGGAAGCTCTAGCAGGGCAGAAATTTGATGAACTTGTTGGAAAGGTGGCATCCTATGACGGTGCCACGTTGAAAGTCACTGAGTTCTTCAGTAAGGCCATTCTACTGCCAATGTTTGTCTATGGAGATTGCATGGCTGTGTGCTCGATTTTATACACCTGTCAGTAACGGGTGTGGCTGAAATAGCAGAATACACTAATCTGAAGGGGTGTCCACATACTTTTGTATATACAGTATAGCGTATTCTAAATGATGATTTCTTAACACAGTGGTGTGTATTCATGGATGCCAAGGGAAGCCAGGCTTCCCCAAAAAAATTGACCAAGAAAAAAACGTATTAAATAATGTATCTTTTGTCTCTCTGTTTCATAAATTTCCTTCAATTCGCAAGAGGCTGAATGTACCCCACTGGAGAAATCATCCAAGCGAACGAAACAGCACCCCTCTGTCTCCGTATGTGTAGCGTATCTATCTGATGCTGTCTGGACATTGTTGCATTGAATTCAAGGGAAGCCAGTGAGCATTTGGCCTTCCTTGATAAAAAATAAAGAAAATAACAGCCAATCTGCGTTGAGCTAAACTGAGTGAGCTCATCTGTGAATGGTCCTGGCGCACCAAAAAAAATGTGTCAAGGGAAGCCAGTTTGGATTTGGCTTCAGACCAATGACATCACATCAGAAGCGAAGCGTCATTGACAGAAAACAACTTGTATTCTTGCATCTCGTTGTGTCGTTGTCCTCCGGTGTCTAGCTAGCTAAAATCGTCCCTTTCCTAAATTAGCCATGGATGGAGATAGTGATTTGGACTTGTGGTTCTACTTAATTCTCTGTACTGGCCAGTGATTATAACAACAATTCTGATCCAACCATAAATTCATTTTAGCCAGGTAGCTTAGTACAACAAAAATGTAAAGCCTGTACTGTATGACAGAGTCCTAGACCATTTAGGCAACATGACACACCACACACACACAGAAATCAGTATCATGGACAGACGCATCATATTTAACTTTTGTTGATTGGACTAAATAGTTTTTGTTATCTTTTAGTTGTCACTGTATTAGACTAAGCATAGATGATTAGATGTTGAAATGTTGAAGTTGAAATGGTGCTGGAATAGTGGAGGCAGCGCCTGTTTTCTTTGTGACTTGCGGTAACTCTCCGTGGCTCTAAATCAATAGTTATTTAGTATGTCGAAAGTGTCGGAAACATTACCTTGCTTGACCATGCTGTAGGTCATGTAACTGTTTGTTATATGCAATATGTTTTGTGGACTTCACCGGACAGATGTTTCTTTCCAGTTTTGTAATGAAACAAATGTTGGTTGAATTTATTCTGCCACTGTCTTCTTATTGTCTCGGCCTTAGGCCTGTATATCACGATGTCAAGGCATATGAACTAACAAGTTATAGAGCCAACAATGCAATTATCACAACACATAGGTTGTAATATGGCTTTTTTTCTGGCTTGGCTTCCCCAGTGATTTTACCCAGGCACCGCCACTGTGTAAACAAACACTTTATGGCAACCTTGCAATGAGAGGGTCAGTGCTATGCGGGACCCTTGGGACGTCCCTACCCTAAACTCTAACCCCTACCCTAACCTTAACCATAACCCTTACCTAACCATAACTCTTACCTAACCCTAACTATTTTAAACGTCAACTTCAATGGGGTAACGTAAGGAACGTCCCAAGGATCCCACATCACATGAGAGTACGTTATGACAAGCTAGCTGTTCATTACGACAATGTTTTCTTACAGAACCCATATGTACATTACATTTACGTTTGACATTTTAGTCATTTAGCAGACGCTCTTATCCAGAGCGACTTACAGTTAGTGAGTGCATACATTCTTCATACATTACACTGTTATTCAATACAAAATGTATTGGCTATACATTTAAACTTCAAATGGCATGTGCTGATGACTGAAAATGTTTATGCAGGCAAATGCTTGCCACACTCCTTTTAGTCACACGTTCTAATTTAGCTAGCTAGCTAACGTTAGCTACTTATCTCATCTTGAATGCAAGTGCATGGCCTGAATAATAGATCTGTGCCAACTGCTTTTTGCAGATTGCATATTTCAAAAACGAACTAAATAAGCACACTAACTAGCTATAATATGCCCAAACCGTAACAGTGCTCTTTTTGTATCATGGTCGAGTGTTCACTTTGGCGCCAGTCCAGTGTTGGCACATAAGTAGCACAGATTGCTAGCTAGCTAGCCAGCTAACGTTAACTAAATGAGAACGTGATGAGGACAGGGCTGCTTGCTTGGTGAAGTGTACTTTTCACTATTCATTTATTCAAATACACTAGCTGTGGCAAGCTACTCACCGTCAAACCACCATGCCTAATCTCTCTCACGTTGTGACCTAGTAGGACTGAATGATGTTCAATGAGCGCCCTCTTCGGGCAACTATTGAAAATGTCAAATAATTACCGCAAAGGAGCAGACATATTTGTTTATTATATGTATATAATATCGGCGCTTTATCTGTGGAATAAAGACATATACAAATATTTTTTGTGAAAGGGGTTCGGTAATACACTTCTAGATGTGCTGGGTGGTACCACCTCAAGACTTACATGCTGACCACATCGCCCGTGTCGCTTGCTAGAGCGTTGCAAAATAAATGTACACATACATGTTATTCAATCATTGCACCCACACTGCTCACGAGTGTCTGTGTAGCCAGGCGCTAACATACTGACCAATGAGGAGATGGGAGAGGCAAGCCTTGCAGCGCGTCAAGCGTCACAAAAACAACAAGTTATATTTTAGCGCCTGGCTACGCAGAGTCGCAGACGCTCGTTGACGCGCACGAGCGGTGTAGGTGCAATGACTGGTGAATTTTCTTCTGTGAATCAAAACTACATTTGCCGATGTCGAATTCGTGTGCTCAGAGTTTTGGCACTAATTTAGCATCTAACCTTGTCCAAAAGTTCTGTAGTTGTAAGAAAAATAATCTGCAAGAAAGCAGCAGAGAAATACACAAGCTCTGGTGGCCAGGGCTTTTTCTTCTGACCAATCAAGTGAGGTGTTGTCATTCTGGAACGCGCTTTCATGTTTCACAGGGTTCCGGTCTGGAAGCACGATTACTGTGCAAAATATGGATCGAATTTGTAAAAATTACTAGCTAGCTAAATTACATTCACAGAATTTGAAAGCTACAACAAGGCTTTGGTGAGGAAGATGAAGGGAATAATTAAAGCGAGTGTTTCCACATAGCATGACCGCTACACAGCTGATGCTAGCTAGTTAGCTAACCTCTTTTCTATTGACATTACATGGCTGGTTAGCTAGCTAGTATTAGAGCGTTCTGGCAAGTCTGTATCCATTGGTTCTTATGTTGTGTAACAGAGCAATAGGTCTAGCTATGTACTTGTTATTTGGTTGAGACGAACAGTTTAAAAAATAATTGTTTCCTCTGTGTATATTTGGTGTGTAGTTGGTTGGCTTTGCTAGTTAGCAAGCTGAGATCTCCGCTCAATTTGGCTAACGTTAGCTAGCTTGCTAATAATGTTTTGAGGAAAACAGGCTAGCTCCCTGTAGAATCAAGACAAGAGGGGATGGAAGAACATTAGATGTGCAGTTGCTTCATCTGGCTGAAGCAGTGCCCAGACGAGATGAGAGCTACCTGCTACAGAGATAAGCCAGCGTCGTCCAGGGTAGGGGAGGGCATGGCCGGCAGGGATGTAGCTCAGTTGGTAGAGCATGGCGTTTGCAACGCCAGGGTTGTGGGTTCGATTCCCACAGGGGGCCAGTATGAAAATGTATGCACTCACTTAACTGTAAGTCTCTCTGGATAAGAGCGTCTGCTAAATGACTAAAATGTAAATGTAAAATAAAAAAGTGAGATCTCTCAGATTCTATCTTGATTAGCTAGTGAGATTTCAATGTTGAACGAATGCAATGATATTCAATAATATTGGCTTGCTATATGAACTGCTTTTCCTGAACATGTCCATCTGATATAGCTACAGTGAGGGAAAAAAGTATTTGATCCCCTGCTGATTTTGTATGTTTGCCAACTGACAAAGACATTATCAGTCTATAATTTTAATGGTAGGTTTATTTGAACATTGAGAGACAGAATAACAACAAAAAAATCCAGAAAGACGCATGTAAAAAATGTTATAAATTAATTTGCATTTTAATGAGGGAAATAAGTATTTGACCCCCTCTCAATCAGAAAGAGTTCTGGCTCCCAAGTGTCTTTTATACAGGTAACGAGCTGAGATTAGGAGCACACTCTTAAAGGGAGTGCTCCTAATCTCAGTTTGTTACCTGTATAAAAGACAACTGTCCACAGAAGCAATCAATCAATCAGATTCCAAACTCTCCACCATGGCCAAGACCAAAGAGCTCTCCAAGGAAGTCAAGATTGTAGACCTACACAAGGCTGGAATGGGCTACAAGACCATCGCCAAGCAGCTTGGTGAGAAGGTGACAACAGTTGGTGCAATTATTCGCAAATGGAAGAAACAAAAAATAACTGTCAATCTCCCTCGGCCTGGGGCTCCATGCAAGATCTCACCTCGTGGAGTTGCAATGATCATGAGAACGGTGAGGAATCAGCCCAGAACTACACGGGAGGATATTGTCAATGATCTCAAGGCAGCTGGGACCATAGTCACCAAGAAAACAATTGGTAACACACTACGCCGTGAAGGACTGAAATCCTGCAGCGCCCGCAAGGTCCCCCTGCTCAAGAAAGCACATATACATGCCCGTCTGAAGTTTTCCAATGAACATCTGAATGATTCAGAGGGGAACTGGGTGAAAGTGTTGTGGTCAGATGAGACCAAAATTGAGCTCTTTGGCATCAACTCAACTCGCCGTGTTTGGAGGAGGAGGAATGCTGCCTATGACCCCAAGAACACCATCCCCACCGTCAAACATGGAGGTGGGAAACATTATGCTTTGGGGTGTTTTTCTGCTAAGGGGACAGGACAACTTCACCGCATCAAAGGGACGATGGACGGGGCCATGTACCGTCAAATCTTGGGTGAGAACCTCCTTTCCTCAGCCAGGGCATTGAAAATGGGTCGTGGATGGGTATTCCAGCATGACAATGACCCAAAACACACGGCCAAGGCAACAAAGGAGTGGCTCAAGAAGTAGCACATTAAGGTCCTGGAGTGGCCTAGCCAATCTCCAGACCTTAATCCCACAGAAAATCTGTGGAGGGAGCTGAACGTTCGAGTTGCCAAACGTCAGCCTAGAAACCTTAATGACTTGGAGAAGATCTGCAAAGAGGAGTGGGACAAAATCCCTCCTGAGATGTGTGCAAACCTGGTGGCCAACTACAAGAAACGTCTGACCTCTGTGATTGCCAACAAGGGTTTTGCCACCAAGTACTAAGTCATGTTTTGCAGAGGGGTCAAATACTTATTTCCCTCATTAAAATGCAAATCAATTTATAACATTTTTGACATGATGCGTTTTTCTGGATTTTTTTGTTGTTATTCTGTCTCTCACTGTTCAAATAACCCTACCATTAAAATGATAGACTGATAATTTCTTTGTCAGTGGGTAAACGTACAAAATCAGCAGGGGATCAAATACTTTTTTCCCTCACTGTAGCTAGTTGTTGTTGTTCTAGTGTCGGTTAAATGTTACAGCCACAACATCATGATCATGTATTTATGCATCTGCAGACCAGCGAGGAGGAGAAAAGCCTGCTTTTGGTGAGCTAGCTAGAAATAATATCAGAAACATTTTCAGGAATAGCGTGGATCAAGCTAGCTACCTGTAGTAATTGTATTATTTTAAACCAACTCATGCACATCATCTGTATCTGTGTTACATTCCATACTATGTTCTAATACAATTGTATTGCTATCTGTCTCAAATTATACAAATCATCAGCATGAAGAACACTGAATTCTGTTTAAATTGTCAAGTGGACTGAATTGTCATTCAAATAATGTTGTGCCTCCGTTTCATTTCTGCTAAGCACACCTCTGCTAGCAACCCAACCACTGCCTTAGAGTTGTTGGGTAAGCTCCTTCCTGGCTGGCCCTGTCCAGGGGTGACAATGGACAGGGCCACAGTGTCTCCCAACCCCACTGTCTCAGTCTCCAGTAATTATTCTGCAATAGTTTGTGCCGGGGGGCTAGGGTCAACTTGTCTTATCCGGACCCGTATTCACAAAGCGTCTTAGAGTAGGAGTGCTGATCTAGGATCCGTTTTTAATTTTTAGATCATAATGAATCAAATTATATTGACAGGTGAGACCTGACCCTAGATCAGCACTCCTACTTGTGGCGCATTTCCATCCAGGATTTACCTCAGTGTATTACCCAAGAGGCTCAGACTTTTCTGTTTCCATCTACGAGGGCCGTGTCTCACTGGGCCATGGCTCCAGTGGACCTGCTCTCACTTCGGGCCAAAGTCAAGCAACTGGTACTTTTCAACTGGCATTTATATAAATGGTTAACTGTGAACTTTAATATCTTCTCACAAAGCGACTGTTTCAAGCAATCTTCGTTATGCAGAGGTTGTTGATTCTGCTCTTCACAAGTCCTTAGTGCCAGCCCTAGCTATGGAAACAATTTCCCAAAAATATCATAAGGGTGTATACCCTAGTGTAATACAGATGTTAGTCGGAATGCAGCACTGGATGCTTTGTGAAAATTGGCCCTAGTGTAATGTGTGATCCACCACCACTTTTCTAATGAACACACCTCCTCAATCTGTTGTACATGGAAAAACATGATCTATGTATTTATGATTAATATTCCCTTTTGTCATCAACAGATTCTACACATCATGGCAACATGGCTGACTGTAAAAAGCTTTAAACATATCTTTAGACTTTATGGAGGTTATGGTGGTGATGGGCTTGCCCATCAGATTTCATATTATGTGAATATGTAAAAGTTCTCAATTAGGAAGATGGTGCTGTTCAGAATGACAAGTTCATGACTGTTGATGTTCACAGGACTCTCCTAATGCTATGTTGAAAGAGAACCATGGATGAAGGAGGGGGAGGAAAACAGCTTCTCTCTACCTTACCTTCACCAAGTCATCCAATGTTAGCTTCATGAACAACTGTTGCATCTTCTAAGATAAATATAGAATAAAAAAATATCATTCTGTTTCAATTTTTGTTATGCTGGATGTGAATCATTTAGCAGGTCTATAGTATACTGTATTGTTTTGAAATGTTTATTAAATACATATTCAGTCAAGTCATTGATTATTTTATTTTGCCTTTTTAAATGTTTGTTAAGATTATGTATGTTTTGTATTGTTACTTTGTACATGCTGAAACAGTCATTCGTTTTGGGCTAGACTATGATCTGTAAATGTCTACTACCCTTTAAAAAAAGTTGTTGAGTGAAATTAGCACTCGTCTTAGCACTCGTCAACCTCGGATGTGTATTAAGTATGCATGTAAAGTGGACTTGAGTGCTGAAAACCTAAATGTATAAAACTTAATTGACCAGGAGAGATAGTTGACAAACAAACATAATTGGATGGCAAGAATCATCACAGACACATGTGTAAAGTATTGTGTGATATGTTTCTTGTTGAATATGTAATAAAGTGAAAAAATATTTTATATATACACTACCAGTCAAAAGTTTGGACACACCTACTCATTCAAGGGTTTTTCTTTATTTTTACTATTTTTTACATTGTAGAATAATAGCTAAGACATCAAAACTATGAAAAAACCCATATGGAGTCGTGCAGTAACCAAAAAAGTGTTACACAAATCAAAATATATTTTATATTTGAGATTCTTCAAATAGCCACCCTTTGCCTTGATGACAGCTTTGCACACTCTTGGCATTCTCTCAACCAGCTTCATGAGGTAGTCACCTGGAATGCATTTCAATTAACAGGTGTGCCTTCTTAAAAGTTAATTTGTGGAAATTCTTTCGTGTTTATGCATTTGAGCCAATCAGTTGTGTTGTGACAAGGTAGGGGGGGTATACAGAAGATAGCCCTATTTGGTAAAAGACCAAGTCCATATTATGGCAAGAACAGCTAAAAAAAGCAAAGAGAAACGACAGTCCATCATTACTTTAAGACATGAAGGTCAGTCAATACTGAACATTTCAAGAACTTTGAAAGTTTCTTCAAGTGCAGTCGCAAAAACCAACAAGCACTACGAAGAAACTAGCTCTCATGAAGACCGCCACAGGAATGGAAGACTCAGAGTTACCTCTGCTGCAGAGGATAAGTTCATTAGCCTCAGAAATTGCAGCCCAAATAAATGCTTCACAGAGTTCAAGTAACAGGCTCATCTCAACATCAACTTGTTCAGAGGGGACTGTGTGAATCAGGCCTTCATGGTCGAATTGCTGCAAAGAAACCACTACTAAAGGACACCAATAATAAGAAGAGACCTGCTTGGGCCAAGAAACACAAGCAATGGACATTAGACCGGTGGAAATGTGTCGTTTGGTCTGGAGTCCAAATATGAGATTTTTGGTTCAAACCGCTGTGTCTTTGTGAGACGTGGTGTGGGTGAACAGATGATCTCCGCATGTGTAGTTCCCACCGTAAAGCATGGAGGAGGAGGTGTTATGGTGTGGGAGTGCTTTGCTGGTAACACTGTCTGTGATTTATTTAGAATTCAAGAACACTTAACCAGCATGGCTACCACAGCATTCTGCAGAGATACGCCATCCCATCTGGTTTGGGCTTAGTGGGACTATCATTTCTTTTTCAACAGGACAATGACCCAACACACCTCCAGGCTGTGTAAGGGCTATTTGACCAAGAAGGAGAGTGATGGAGTGCTGCATCAGATGACCTGGCTCCACAATCCCCCGACCTCAACCCAATTGAGAGTTTGGGATGAGTTGGACGGTAGAGTGAAGGAAAAGCAGCCATCAAGTGCTCAGCATATGTGGGAACTCCTTCAAGACTGTTGGAAAAGCATTCCAGGTGAAGCTGGTTGAGAGAATGCCAAGAGTGTGGAAAGCTGTCATCAAGGCAAAGGGTGGCTATTTGAAGAATCTCAAATATAAAATATATTTTTTGGTTACTACATGATTCCATTTGTGTTATTTCATAGTTTGATGTCTTCACTATTATTCTACAATGTAAAAAATAGTAAAAATAAAGAAAAACCCTTGAATGAGTAGGTCTCCAAACCTTTGACTGGTACTGTATATGCTTCAATCTACAGATTTAAGGGCACTGAAGTTTTAAACATAATGGCATACAGTGAGGGAAAAAAGTATTTGATCCCCTGCTGATGTTGTACGTTTGCCCACTGACAAAGAAATGATCAGTCTATAATTTTAATGGTAGGTTTATTTGAACAGTGAGAGACAGAATAACACCAAAAAAATCCAGAAAAACGCATGTCAAAAATGTTATAAATTGATTAGCATTTTAATGAGGGAAATAAGTATTTGACCCCCTCTCAATCAGAAAGATTTCTGGCTCCCAGGTGTCTTTTATACAGGTAACGAGCTGAGATTAGGAGCACACTCTTAAAGGGAGTGCTCCTAATCTCAGCTTGTTACCTGTATAAAAGACACCTGTCCACAGAAGCAATCAATCAATCAGATTCCAAACTCTCCACCATGGCCAAGACCAAAGAGCTCTCCAAGGAAGTCAAGATTATAGACCTACACAAGGCTGGAATGGGCTACAAGACCATCGCCAAGCAGCTTGGTGAGAAGGTGACAACAGTTGGTGCGATTATTCGCAAATGGAAGAAACACAAAAGAACTGTCAATCTCCCTCGGCCTGGGGCTCCATGCAAGATCTCACCTCGTGGAGTTGCAATGATCATGAGAACGGTGAGGAATCAGCCCAGAACTACACGGGAGGATCTTGTCAATGATCTCAAGGCAGCTGGGACCATAGTCACCAAGAAAACAATTGGTAACACACTACGCCGTGAAGGACTGAAATCCTGCAGCGCCCGCAAGGTCCCCCTGCTCAAGAAAGCACATATACAGGGCCGTCTGAAGTTTTCCAATGAACATCTGAATGATTCAGAGGGGAACTGGGTGAAAGTGTTGTGGTCAGATGAGAGCAAAATTGAGCTCTTTGGCATCAACTCAACTCGCCGTGTTTGGAGGAGGAGGAATGCTGCCTATGACCCCAAGAACACCATCCCCACCGTCAAACATGGTGGTGGAAACATTATGCTTTGGGGGGTGTTTTTTCTGCTAAGGGGACAGGACAACTTCACTGCATCAAAGGGACGATGGACGGGGCCATGTACCGTCAAATCTTGGGTGAGAACCTCCTTCCCTCAGCAGGGGCATTGAAAATGGGTCGTGGATGGGTATTCCAGCATGACAATGACCCAAAACACACGGCCAAGGCAACAAAGGAGTGGCTCAAGAAGAAGCACATTAAGGTCCTGGAGTGGCCTAGCCAGTCTCCAGACCTTAATCCCATAAAAAAATCTGTGGAGGGAGCTGAAGGTTCTAAGTACTAAGTCATGTTTTGCAGAGGGGTCAAATACTTATTTCCCTCATTAAAATGCAAATCAATTTATAACATTTTTTACATGCGTTTTTCTGGATTTTTTTGTTGTTATTCTGTCTCTCAATGTTCAAATAAACCTACCATTAAAATTATAGACTGATCATGTCTTTGTCAGTGGGCAAACGTACAAAATCAGCAGGGGATCAAATACTTTTTTCCCTCACTGTATAACATTTACATAAGTATTCACACCCCTGAGTCAGTACTTTGTAGAAGTACCTTTGGCAGTGATTACAGCTGTGTCTTTCCGGGTAAGTCTAAGAGCTTTCCACACCTGGGTTGTGCAACATTTGCCCATTATTCTTTTCAGAATTCTTCAAGCTCTGTCAAACTGGTTGTTGATCATTGCTAGACAACCATTTTCAGGTCTTGCCATAGATTTTCAAGTAGATTTAAGTCAAAACTGTATCTTGGCCACTCAGGAACATTCACTGTCTTCTTGTTAAGCAGCACCAGTGTAGATTTGGCCTTGTGTTTTAGGTTATTGTCTTGCTGAAAGGTGAATTCATCTCCCAGTGTCTGGTGGAAAGCAGACCAAACCAGGTTTTCCTCTAGTATTTGTCCTGTGCTCAGCTCCATTCTGTTTCTTTTTAAACATAACACTTTATATTCAGGCCAAAAGTTTTTTGCAGTATTACCTTGTTGCAAACAGGATGACTGTTTTGGATTTTTTTTTATTCGGTACAGACTTCCTTCTTTTCATTCTGTCAATTAGGTTAGTATTGTGGAGTAACTACAAGGTTGTTGATCCATCCTACGTTTTCTCCTATCACAGCCATTAAACTCAGTTTTAAAGTCACCATTGACTTCATGGTGAAATCCCTGAGCGGTTTCTTTCCTCTCCGGCAACTGAGTTAGGAAGGACGCCTGCATCTTTATAGTGACTGGGTGTATTGATACACCATCCAAAGTGTAATTAATAACTTCACCATGCTCAAAGGGATATTCAATGTCTGCTTTTTTATTTTTACCCATCTACCAATAGGTGCCCTTCTTTGCGAGGCATTGGAAAACCTCCCTGGTCTTTGTGGTTGAATCAGTGTTTAAAATTCACTGCTCGACTGAGGGGTACAGAGATGAGGTAGTCATAAAAAATAATGTTAAACACTATTATTGCACACAGAGTCCATGCAACTTATGTGACTTATTAAGCTATTGTTTTATTTTACTCCTGACCGTATGTAGGCTTGCCATAACAAGCCTAAATACGTTCTGGACCTGTTAGTTGTTTAGCACCCCCTGGTGGCAGTTTAAGTGCAACAGTGTAGAATTTACCTGTTTGTGTCATGTGACAGGAAGCAGTTTCAGAATTGAAGCAATGTGGAAGATGTGCAAGTGTGACATAGTAGTTACAATCCTTCAACATCCTTCTTTATAAGCTTTGTAAGATGCAATGTCTAAGTACATTTGTTTATTAACACAAGATAAATGTTTATCACATATCATTTTCATTTTTCTGTAAAAGATGAAGAATTTAGTTAGCTGTTACCTACTTTGCATTAGCTTCAGTGCTATTTTCCCTAAGGACACCTAGCTTAGCAATATCAAGCATACAGTTGCATTCTAGTAACCATATTTTATATTTGACTCTAGATTGAGTACTCTTATTCCTTATTTTGTACATTTAGCGCAGTTATTGTGTAAGACATTCTGTGCTCTATACTACTGTAACTGAAAACATGTACTTTTGTGTTTGTTGCAGTTTCACACTGATTCAAGTAAACTTCCAAAATGGCACCCTGCTTCTCACAGAGTTATTTGAATGAGTGTTTAGCTAACTGGATAGCTGGGTAAGGGCTACTGTACATTTTGCGAGTCCAGTATAAGGGTACCAGAAATAAATGAATAAAAACACAAAACTAATGAAAGAGCACACAGGGCCAGAGCACTTCAGGAGCATAGACACCAAAAAATATCCCTGGCATCAATATTTTCAACTGGTTCGGCTCGCTATTACAGCACCACAAATGTCCACTTATTAAAGGTGGATAAAATTCCTATTGAGAGGGGTGGCTGGAAACAGCCGATGAATCTGCCAAAGTCTGCCAAAAGCTCCAGAACTGTCTTTGTTACAATGAAAATCAGGAGATACCCTATTTGTTTGAGCTTCTCTGCAAAAACCTGTTAGAGAGCCTTGCGTAGTGTGGCACTGTTGTTGACTCCCCTGTGAAGAGGAAGAATATGAGCACCATGATCATGGTGAAGTAGAGGATGGTAGTGGCCACACTGATGATCTGCAGCTTGGAAAAGTAGTGCACATCGTAGACAAACAGGTAGACTGCCATGAAGAGACTAGTCAGGTAGGAATGCCACCACCAGTAAGTCCTATACAAAACACAACACACTCTTTTTGAACACTAGTGAGGTCTAAGTGCTTGGATCAATGAGCAGAGATAAATGGAGTGATTTCATAAAACTAAAATAGATTTACTGTTGACACGAAGACTTCACACTTGTTTCTTTATGAATCATTATACAAGCACCACTAGGCTAATTCAGGCTCATGGTTGAGTGGCAGACTTGACCCTTGTTCTTACCAGATGCTGTTGAGAATGAAGAAGACCTGGATGAAGATGCAGCCGAAAAGTTTGAAAAGGCTTTGTGCCAGTCCACCATTCCTCGCATAATAGCTCTCTATTTCTAAGATAATTATTAAGCACCAGAGAAAAAGTACATTTTCATAGGAAGTACAGACAACCTATTCAACAGCCCAGGTACTTGAGACATTCCTTGAAGACATTATTTGCAAGCAGCAGACATTCGAAGGTCACACAAGAAGGGGTTTAAGAGAAAAGATCTTGGGGGAGGTTGGTAGGAGACTGCTCTCTCATCAACATCATCACATTGGAGTTGGACTAATGTATACCATCGTCGTCGTCGGGTGAGGTTGTGTCTCTCTCTGGCGGGAGGTAAGCTTGGCTTATATGGCTTATATACATAGTTTAAGCTTTGTCGAGTAAAGCTTAAACTATGTATTTAGATTGTAGTTAGGTATTGTAGGTAGTTATCGTAGGTTGTTGTATGTAATTATTGTAGGTAAGTATTGTATTCGGCTGAGCCCGGTGAAGCACGAAGCTAGCCAACCCACTAACTGGACTAGCTAGCGGGTAGCTATTACAGACTACAAAGGGAAGCACAGCCGCGAGCTGCCCAGTGACACAAGCCTACCAGACGAGCTAAACCACTTCTATGCTCGCTTCGAGGCAAGCAACACTGAAGCATGCATGAGAGCACCAGCTGTTCCGGATGACTATGTGATCACGCTCTCCGTAGCCGATGTGAGTAAGACTTTTAAGCAGGTCAACATTCACAAGGCCGCAGGGCCAGACGGATTACCAGGACGTGTACACCGAGCATGTGCTGACCAACTGGCAAGTGTCTTCACTGACATTTTCAACATGTCCCTGACTGAGTCTGTAATACCAACATGTTTCAAGCAGACCACCATAGTCCCCGTGCCCAAGGACTCTAAGATAACCTGCCTAAATGACTACCGACCCGTAGCACTGACATCTGTAGCCATGAAGTGCTTTGAAAGGCTGGTCATGGCTCACATCAACAGCATTATCCCAGAAACCCTAGACCCACTCCAATTTGCATACCGCCCCAACAGATCCACAGATGATGCAATCTCTATTGCACTCCACACTGCCCTTTCCCACCTGGACAAGAGGAACACCTACGTGAGAATGCTATTCATTGACTACAGCTCAGCATTCAACACCATAGTGCCCTCAAAGCTCATCACTAAGCTAAGGACCCTGGGACTAAACACCTCCCTCTGCAACTGGATCCTGGACTTCCTGACGGGCCGCCCCCAGGTGGTAAGGGTAGGTAACAACACATCTGCCACACTGATCCTCAACACGGGGGCCCCTCAGGGGTGCGTGCTCAATCCCCTCCTGTACTCTCTGTTCACCCATGACTGCATGGCCAGGCACGACTCCAACACCATCATTAAGTTTGTCGACGACACAACAGTGGTAGGCCTGATCACCGACATCGATGAGACAGCCTATAGGGAGGAGGTCAGAGACCTGGCCGTGTGGTGCCAGGACAACAACCTCTCCCCTCAACGTGACCAAGACAAAGGGAGATGATTGTGGACTACAGGAAAAAAAAGAGGACTGAGCACGCCCCCATTCTCATCGACGGGGCTGTAGTGGAACAGGTTGAGAGCTTCAAGTTCCTTGGTGTCCACATCACCAACGAACTATCATGGTCCAAACACACCAAGACAGTCGTGAAGAGGGCATGACAAAGCCTATTCCCCCTCAGGAGACTGAAAAGATTTGGCATGGGTCCTCAGATCCTCAAAAAATTCTACAGCTGCACCATCGAGAGCATCCTGACTGGTTGCATCACCGCCTGGTATGGCAACTGCTTGGCCTCCGACCGCAAGGCACTACAGAGGGTAGTGCGTACGGCCCAGTACATCACTGGGGCCAAGCTTCCTGCCATCCAGGACCTCTATACCAGGCGGTGTCAGAGGAAGGCCCTCAAAATTGTCAAAGACTCCAGCCACCCTAGTCATAGACTGTTCTCCCTGCTACCGCACGGCAAGCGGTACCGGAGTGCCAAGTCTAGGTCCAAAAGACTTCTCAACAGCTTCTACCCCCAAGCCATAAGACTCCTGAACAGCTAATCATGGCTACCCGGACTATTTGCACTGCCCCCCCCACCCCATCCTTTTTACGCTGCTGCTACTCTGTTAATTATTTATGCATAGTCACTTTAACTCTACCCACATGTACATATTACTTCAACTATCTCAACTAGCCGGTGCCCCCGCACATTGACTCTGCACCGGTACCCCCCTGTATATATAGCCTCCCTACTGTTATTTTATTTTACTTCTGCTCTTTTTTTCTCAACACTTTTTTTGTTGTTGTTTTATTTTTACTTTTTTCGTTAAAAATAAATGCACTGTTGGTTAAGGGCTGTAAGTAAGCATTTCACTGTAATGTCTGCACCTGTTGTATTCGGCGCATGTGACCAATACAATTTGATTTGATTTGATTTGATTTAGCTACTGGTAACTATTAGCAACTGTGGATAGTTGTTTCACGCCTGAGAGTACCTGTAATTACGCCAACCTTATTGTCTGAAGCGTTAACGTTAGGTAGTAAGTAGCTACTGTGCTCGAAATGTTGTTAGCTTGTTGCTACCTGGATAGCTACTAAAAAATAGCTGGAACGACCTAGCTAACAGACGCAAACTGGCCGAATCGATTCAGTGGCTAGCTTTGCACTTGGCTTGCTACAGTGGGGGGAAAAGTATTTAGTCAGCCACCAATTGTGCAAGTTCTCCCACTTAAAAAGATGAGAGAGGCCTGTAATTTTCATCATAGGTACACGTCAACTATGACAGACAAAATGAGAAAAAAAATCCAGAAAATCACATTGTAGGATTTTTTATGAATTTATTTGCAAATTGTTGTGGAAAATAAGTATTTGGTCAATAACTAAAGTTTCTCAATACTTTGTTATATACCCTTTGTTGGCAATATCACAGGTCAAACGTTTTCTGTAAGTCTTCACGAGGTTTTCACACACTGTTGCTGGTATTTTGGCCCATTCCTCCATGCAGATCTCCTCTAGAGCAGTGATGTTTTGGGGCTGTCGCTGGGCAACACGGACTTTCAACTACCTCTAAAGATTTTCTATGGGGTTGAGATCTGGAGACTGGCTAGGCCACTCCAGGACCTTGAAATGCTTCTTACGAAGCCACTCCTTCGTTGCCCGGGCGGTGTGTTTGGGATCATTGTCATGCTGAAAGACCCAGCCACGTTTCATCTTCAATGCCCTTGCTAATGGAAGGAGGTTTTCACTCAAAATCTCACGATACATGGCCCCATTCATTCTTTCCTTTACACGGATCAGTCGTCTTGGTCCCTTTGCAGAAAAACAGCCCCAAAGCATGATGTTTCCACCCCCATGCTTCACAGTAGGTATGGTGTTCTTTGGATGCAACTCAGCATTCTTTGTCCTCCAAACACGACGAGTTGAGTTTTTACCAAAAAGTTATATTTTGGTTTCATCTGACCATATGACATTCTCCCAATCCTCTTCTGGATCATCCAAATGCACTCTAGCAAACTTCAGACGGGCCTGGACATGTACTGGCTTAAGCAGGGGGACACGTCTGGCACTGCAGGATTTGAGTCCCTGGCGGCGTAGTGTGTTACTGATGGTAGGCTTTGTTACTTTGGTCCCAGCTCTCTGCAGGTCATTCACTAGGTCCCCCCGTGTGGTTCTGGGATTTATGCTCACCGTTCTTGTGATCATTTTGACCCCACGGGGTGAGATCTTGCGTGGAGCTTGCGTCTTGTATGTCTTCCATTTCCTAATAATTGCTCCCACAGTTGATTTCTTCAAACCAAGCTGCTTACCTATTGCAGATTCAGTCTTCCCAGCCTGGTGCAGGTCTACAATTTTGTTTCTGGTGTCCTTTGACAGCTCTTTGGTCTTGGCCATAGTGGAGTTTGGAGTGTGACTGTTTGAGGTTGTGGACAGGTGTCTTTTATACTGATAACAAGTTCAAACAGGTGCCATTAATACAGGTAACGAGTGGAGGACAGAGGAGCCTCTTAAAGAAGAAGTTACAGGTCTGTGAGAGCCAGAAATCTTGCTTGTTTGTAGGTGACCAAATACTTATTTTCCACCATAATTTGCAAATAAATTCATTAAAAATCCTACAATGTGATTTTCTGGAATTTTTTTCCTCCATTTGTCTGTCATAGTTGACGTGTACCTATGATGACAATTACAGGCCTCTCTCATTTTTTTAAGTGGGAGAACTTCCACAATTGGTGGCTGACTAAATACTTTTTCCCCCACTGTAACAGTAGCTGCTAGGGGTAAGTTATAACCTACATTTGTGTTTTGTTTTTACATACTGGTAGCCAGAGTCGTTCAAGGGAATTTGGGACATGGGTGACTAGTTAACGTTAGCTTGGCTCTCTCTGTGTGTTCGTGCCGTAGGTGGACGGGTTTCTTCGTTGGCTGAAAGCAATGGCTAGCTAGTATGCTAACTATTCTAGCTAACTAACTGGCTGAATAAGTTGACGACGGACTCGCTCAAGCTGTCGCGACTAACCCACAATGTTAGACACGGACACGAATGATCTGCTTGGCATGTTGACACACTGGTGGTTTGTTGTGGCCGAGTATTGGTGCTAAACCGTGTTGTTGGAGGCCGGCATGCTAGTTGGCTGTGGCGTCATATGACTAGGTGCCCTGGACGGTTTTCACAGAAGAATACTGTACCAAGTTAGCTAGCTGAATAAACTAAGTTAGTCTATTCCTAGAAAACATTGAACCGCTGTAGTTTACAACAATTATAGTTTCTGAGGTGGAAGTTGGGAAAGTTATATTTGGGTGTTTCAGTGAAACGTAAGTGAGGGAGGCCCCGCTCTCTTGCTTTCCCAGATGTTTAGTTCATTTCATTCTGATCTCCTTTGCATTATTGTAGCCATTTTCTGTAGCCTGTCAACTATGCCTCTGTCTATCCCTGTTCTCTCCTCTCCGCACAGGCTATACAAACACCTCACACCGCGTGGCTGCTGCCTCTCTAACCTGGTGGTCCCTGCACGCACGACCCACGTGGAGTTCCAGGTCTCCGGCAGCCTCTGGAACTGCCGTTCTGCGGCCAACAAGGCAGAGTTCATCTCAGCCTATGCTACCCTCCAGTCCCTCGACTTCTTGGCACTGACGGAAACATGGATTACCACTGAAAACACTGCTACTCCTACTGCTCTCTCCTCGTCTGACAATGTGTTCTCGCATACCCCGAGAGCATCTGGTCAGCGGGGTGGTGGCACAGGAATCCTCATCTCTCCCAAGTGGACATTCTCTCTTTTTCCCCTGAACCATCTGTCTATCTCTTCATTTGAATTCCATGCTGTCACAGTCACTAGCTCATTCAAGCTTAACATCCTTAACATTTATCGCCCTCCAGGTTCCCTTGGAGAGTTCATCAATGAGCTTGACGCCTTGATAAGTTCCTTTCCTGAGGATGGCTCACCCCTCACAGTTCTGGGTGACTTCAACCTCCCTACGTCTACCTTTGACTCATTTCTCTCTGCCTCCTTCTTTCCACTCCTCTCCTCTTTTGACCTCACCCTCTCACCGTCCCCCCCTACTCACAAGGCAGGCAATACGCTTGACCTCATCTTTACTAGATGCTGTTCTTCTACTAATCTCACTGCAACTCCCCTCCAAGTCTCCGACCACTACTTTGTATCCTTTTCTCTCACGCTCTCCTCCAACACTACTCAATCTGCCCCTACTCAGATAGTAATGGGCCGTCGCAACCTTCGATCTCTCTCTCCCGCTACTCTCTCCTCTTCCATCCTATCATCTCTTCCCTCTGCTCAATCCTTCTCCCTCCAATCTCCTGATTCTGCCTCCTCAACCCTCCTCTCCTCCCTTTCTGCATCCTTTGACTCTCTATGTCCCCTATCCTCCCGGCCGGCTCGGTCCTCTCCTCCTGCTCCGTGGCTTGATGACTCATTGCGAGCTCACAGAATAGGGCTCCGGGCAGCCGAGCGGAAATGGAGGAAAACTAGACTCCCTGCGGACCTGGCATCTTTTCACTCCCTCCTCTCTACATTTTCTTCATCTGGTTCTGCTGCTAAAGCCACTTTCTACCACTCTAAATTCCAAGCATCTGCCTCTAACCCTAGGAAGCTCTTTGCCACCTTCTCCTCCCTGCTGGATACCCAACCCCCCCTCCTCCCTCTCTGTGGATGACTTCGTCAACCATTTTGAAAAGAAGGTTGACGACATCCGATCCTCGTTTGTTAAGTCAAATGACACTGCTGGTCCTGCTCACACTGCCCTACCCTATGCTTTGACTTCTTTCTCCCCTCTCTCTCCAGATGAAATCTTGCGACTTGTGATGGCCGGCCGCCCAACAACCTGCCCGCTTGACCCTATCCCCTCCGCTCTTCTCCAGACCATCTCCGGTGACCTTCTCCCTTACCTCACCTCGCTCATCAACTCATCCTTGACCGCTGGCTATGTCCCTTCCGTCTTCAAGAGAGCGAGAGTTGCACCCCTTCTCAAAAAACCAACACTCGATCCCTCTGATGTCAACAACTACAGACCAGTATCCCTTCTTTCTTTTCTCTCCAAAACTCTTGAGCGTGCCGTCTTTAGCCAACTCTCTTGCTATCTCTCTCAGAATGACCTTCTTGATCCAAACCAGTCAGGTTTCAAGACTGGTCATTCAACTGAGACTGCTCTTCTCTGTGTCACGGAGGCTCTCTGCACTGCTAAAGCTAACTCTCGCTCCTCTGCTCTTGTCCTTCTAGACCTGTCTGCTGCCTTTGATACTGTGAACCATCAGATCCTCCTCTCCACCCTCTCCGAGTTGGGCATATCCGGCGCGGTTCACTCTTGGATTGCGTCCTACCTGACCGGTCGCTCCTACCAAGTAGCGTGGCGAGAATCTGTCTCCGCACCACGTGCTCTCACCACTGGTGTCCCCCAGGGCTCAGTTCTAGGCCCTCTCCTATTCTCGCTATACACCAAGTCACTTGGCTCTGTCATATCCTCACATGGCCTCTCCTATCATTGCTACGCAGACGACACACAACTAATCTCCTTTCCCCCTTCTGATAACCAGGTGGCGAATCGCATCTCTGCATGTCTGGCAGACATATCAGTGTGGATGACGGATCACCACCCAAGCTGAACCTCGGCAAGACGGAGCTGCTCTTCCTCCGGGGGAAGGACTGCCGTTCCATGATCTCGCCATCACGGTTGACAACTCCGTTGTGTCTCCTCCTCCCAGAGTGCGAAGAGCCTTGGCGTGACCCTGGACAACACCCTGTCGTTCTTCGCTAACATCAAGGCGGTGACCCGATCCTGTAGGTTCATGCTCTACAACATTCGGAGAGTACGACCCTGCCTTACACAGGAAGCGGCACAGGTCCTAATCCAGGCACTTGTCATCTCCCGTCTGGATTACTGCAACTCGCTGTTGGCTGGGCTCCCTGCCTGTGCCATTACACCCCTACAACTCATCCAGAATGCCGCAGACCGTCTGGTGTTCAACCTTCCCAAGTTCTCTCACGTCACCCCACTCCTCCGCACACTCCACTGGCTTCCAGTTGAAGCTCGCATCTGCTACAAGACCATGGTGCTTGCCTACGGAGCTGTGAGGGGAACAGAACCTCCGTACCTTCAGGCTCTGATCAGTCCCTACACCCAAACGAGGGCATTGCGTTCATCCACCTCTGGCCTGCTGGCCCCCCTACCTCTGCGGAAGCACAGTTCCCGCTCAGCCCTGTCAAAACTGTTCGCTGCTCTGGCACCCCAATGGTGGAACAAGCTCCCTCACGACGCCAGGACAGCGGAGTCACTCACCACCTTCCGGAGACACTTGAAACACCACCTCTTTAAGGAATACCTGGGATAGGATAAAGTAATCCTTCCACCCCACCTTACCCCACCGCAAAGAAAGAAAGAAAAAGAAAAAAACATTTTGTAAAGTGGTTATCCCACTGGCTATAAGGTGAATGCACCAATTTGTAAGTCGCTCTGGATAAGAGCGTCTGCTAAATGACGTAAATGTAAATGTAAATGTATACCTGCAGGGCCCCCTGGTGGTTAAAAAGTAAACCTTTGGCTTGTCAGACTAGCACTAATGCAGAATCACCCAAAATCGATGCATGCCTTGCTGCAACTCAAACCCACAAACAACAAACTTGATCCCAGTCTTCAAGTTTCACCCCTCTTAAGATGTCCTTCTCTCAATGAAGATGGCACCACAGCGCACACATAAATAGAATGAATAGATTATATTTCTATGGCACCACATACATCAGACTTCCCACACCTCCACTCCATAAGCTGATTTCTGAATGATAATGGCGATGGAAGAAAATCTATTTTTTATTTTTTATTTTTATTTTTTCTTATGGCAGGTTTCAGGACACTGATATATCTGAATATGTTGAAAAAATATACTGCCACTATTTTCACCACCAAAGAATAGCAGTGTGTTTTTTTGTTTTTGTTTTTTTTGGGGGGGTAGATCAGCTTAATATTGCAGATAGATTGTAACTTCCATCAATGTAATTGTCTGCATCACTTCTTATCCCCCATGTTTTTTATATATATACTCCCCTTTATTACTTTTCAACCCCGCCATCCTTTCCCTACTTGGGGTAAATTAGTGAACAACAATGCACAGGCCTCTACTTCCAGCCTATACTTACTATCTACACCTTATGGACACAGTCAATTTGACAATAATTCTATTTTATTTGTTTTTGCTCCTGAACTTCTTCTACTCTCAACCTCTCCGATCATTTTCATGATGTCCATCCGGTTTGGTTCTATATGCCATATCTTTCTAACTGTGCTCTTTCCCAAAAGCTCCCAACATACAACCTATATACTTATTATGGACACAGTATGCTTACATTATTACTTATCTTATTATTATTTGTTGTTATTTGTTATTAGTCCCATCCTTCAACTCCATTCAATACCTCCCATCTATCTCTTAACACCATCCATATAGGATTTCTATTTGCCATATATATTTCAACCGTACTGTGATGTTTTACAAAAGTTCTGAACCTTTCTATTCTCATTGCTTCTACAGATTGTGAATTAAAAATAAACATTTTTGCTAAAAGTATTATTATATTATTGATCGATTGACTATGACTTTTCAGATCACCCAGTAATGCTATCTGCAAGGTTAGGTCCAGGTAAATATTGCAATCCTTTAGCCATTCCTGGACCTGTGTCCAAAAACAAGCTACAAATGGACAGAACCAAAACAAATGATCTAATGATTCTGTCTCTTCACAGCAAAATCTGCAGAGATGGGAAGATTGTAATCCCCCATATAAATAACATTCTATTGGTAGCAAGAATTGTATATAATAATTTAAATTGAAAGATTCAAATTTTTGATCCGGTGTCGTTTTGCGTGTCAGTTCATAAACACTATGCCACGGGATCGGTACGTCAAAAATCTCTTCCCAACTATTTTGCAATCTATATGGGACGGCTGTCAATCCTTTGGTCCTTAAGTGAAACTGATATACTTTTTTATTTATCACAGTTTTCCTTAACCAATTATGTTCTTTAATGCAAGGCCGACAGACAAGTTCCTTACTTTCTCCCCCTTCCACTTTCCTCTTCCACTTTTGCGGTAAGGCTGCAATTATTTGGTTGTAATTTTGGGTAGAGCAGACATTTCCATATGTTTTTGTTAGCTGCATGTGCGACATAACTCCACCAGTCCTACCGATGATATCATTTACGAAGATTATACCTTTTTTAAACATTCTGTCAAAAAATAACATTTTTTTGTCAATTAGTATATTTGAATTTAACCACAATATTTGTTGCATTATTTGTTCTGTCGTTTCTGGAGGATTAAATTGAAATTGCAACCAACTTTCTATGGCTTGTTTTAGAAATAGTGATATTTGGGAGATGATTTCCTTTTCAAATAACTGAAAATGAGTGTTTGTAATCTGAATAAAGGGAAAAGGCCATTCTTGAACATTGGGTGAGACAATCTTACTAATTTGCTTGAGAACCAGTTCGGATTTAAGTATAACTTTTGTATGACTGAAGCTTTTAGTGATAGGTCTAATGCTTTAATATTTAATAATTTCTGTCCTCCGAATTCATATTCATTATATAAATAGACCCTTTTAATTTTGTCTGGCTTGCCATTCCAAATAAAATTGAATATTTTTTTCTCATATAATTAAAAAAACTGTTCGCTAGGCGTAGGCAAGACCATAAGCAAATAGGTAAACTGGGATAATACTAAAGAGTTAATCAGGGTGATTTTTCCACAAATTGACAGGTATTTTCCTTTCCATGGTAGCAAGATCTTATCTATTTTTGCTAACTTTCTATTAAAATGTATTGAAGTGAGATCATTTATTTCCTTTGGGATATGTATTCCGAGTATATCCACATCACCATCAGACCATTTTATTGGTAAACTACATGGTAATGTAAAATTTTTATTTTTTAGTGATCCAATACGTAATATAGTACATTTGTCATAATTTGGTTGTAATCCAGAGAGGTTAGAAAATGTATCTAGATCCTCTATGAGGCTGTGGAGGGATTCTAGTTGTGGATTTAAAAGAAAACATGAATCATCAGCGTACAATGACACCTTTGTTTTTAAGCCCTGGATTTCTAATCCTCTGATATTATTATTGGATCTGATTTTAATAGCTAACATCTCGATGGCCACAATAAATAGATATGCCGATAGTGGACAACCTTGTTTCACTCCTCTTGACAGTTTAAAACTTTCTGAGAAATAGCCATTATTTACTATTTTACACCTAGGGTTACTATACATGATTTTGACCCATTTTATAAGAGATTCTCCAAAATTGAAATGCTCCAGGCATTTATATATAAACCCCAGTCGTACTTTATCAAATGCCTTTTCGAAGTCTGCTATGAATAGCAGGCCTGGATTCCCATATTTTCCATAGTGTTCTATTGTTTCCAATACTTGCCTTATATTATCTCCAATGTATCTTCCATGTAAAAAACCTGTCTGATTAGAATGAATAATATCCAACAATACCTTTTTAATTCTATGCGCTATACATTTTGCTAGAATTTTAACATCACAACACTGAAGTGTAAGGGGCCTCCAATATTTTAAATGGACTGGATCTTTATATTTCCCACTTGTATCCTGTTTCAGTAATAATGAGATCTTCTTCTTGAGTGTCAGATAATCTACCATTTACATAGGAATGGTTAAAACATGCTAATAACGGTCCTCTTAGTATATCAAAAAAGGTTTGGTATACCTCGACTGGTATGCCATCCAACCCTGGAGTTTTCCCGGACTTAAAGTCTTTAATTGCATCCAGAAGTTCCTCCTCTGTAATTTCACCTTCACATGAGTCTTTCTGTATGGCTGTTAATTTTAAATTATCAATAGAAAAAAAATCTCTTTGTTTCCTCCTTCAAAATATCATTTGGTGAATCATGGGTGACTCCGTCAATTGTAACCAGTTTCGTTAAGTCCTTTTTGGTAGCTTTCCTATGTTGAAGATTAAAAAATAATTTTGTGCATTTTTCCCCATATTCCATCCAGTTTGCTTTATTTTTTATCATATATTACACTTGATCTTTCTTGAATAAGTTTCTCCATTTCTTTTTGTTTTTCCTCTAATTTATTCTGAGCCTCTATGTTACAGTTTTTATTGCCATCTATCTGTTCTGTTAGACTTTCTATTTCCTTTGTTAGTATAAACTCTTTTGACCTAAATTGCTTTTGTTTTCGAGATGAGTACTGAATTGCATGGCCTCTAAAGGCACATTTAAAGGTGTCCCATACAATAAGTGGATTTGCTGTACCTATGTTATGTCGGAAAAAGTCAGTTATAAATTCCTTTGTTCTAATTATAAATAAATTATCATCCAATAGGCTTTGATTAAATTTCCAATATCCTCGCCCACGTGGAAATTCAGTAAGAGTAATGTATATGCCAATTATATGATGGTCCGACCGCATTCTGTTCCCTATCAACACTTTTTAAACTTTTGGTGCCAATGAGAATGAGATAAGAAAGAAGTCAATACGACTAGCTTGATTGAGTCTCCGCCATGTACAGTGAGCTCCATAATTCATTGGACAGTGACCATTGTTTTGTTATTTTGGTTCTGTACTCTAGCACTTTGAGTTTGAAAAGATACAATGACAATGAGCGTGAAGTGCAGACTGTCAGCTTTAATTTGAGGGTATTTTCATACATATCGGATGAACCGTTTAGAAATGACAGCACCTTTTGTACATGGTCCCCCCATTTTAAGGTACTACAAGTATTTGTTAAATTGGCTTCACAGATGTGTGTCGTTAGGCAGGTGTATTCATTTGTGTCGTTAGTGAATGCAGGAGAGCTGTTGATGAATAGTAATGATTCTAGATGTTGCTATTGCCTTTGGAGGTTGTTATTGGGGTGTGACAACATGAGGAAGACAGCAGTGTCGATGCAAATGAAGTTGGCCGTCATAAGGCTCAGAAATGAAAATCAATCATTCAGGAACATTGCAAAAACCCTGGCCATGCCCAAGTCAACAGTTTTGTTCATCATTAACAAGAAAAAAACAACCGGTGAACTCAATTATGTCAAAAGACCCGGTAGACAGAGGAAGACCACTGTAGTGGATGACCGGAGAATACTCTCTATGGTGAAGAAAAACCCCCTGATAACAGCCCAACAGATCAAAAACACTCTCCTGGATGCAGGTGTAGATGTGTCAAAGTCTACCATACGCAGAAGACTACACCAGCATGACTACAGAGGGTACACTACAAGATGCAAACCACTGATAAGCCTGAAGAACAGAAAGGCAAGATTACAGTTTGCTAAAAAGCACCTAAAAGAGCCCCAAGAGTTCTGGAAAAAAGTATTGTGGACAGATGAGACAAAGATTAACATGTACCAGAGTGATGGAAAGACAAAAGTGTGGAGAAAAAAAAGAAATGCCCATGATCCAAAGCATACCACCTCTTCCATGAAACATGGTGGAGGGGGTGTTATGGCTTGGGCCTGTATGGCTGCCAGTGGAACAGGCTCACTTGTCTTCATCGATGATGTGACTGCAGACAGAAGTAGAACAATGAATTCTGAAGTCTACAGAAATATTTTATCTGCTCAGATAAAACCAAATGCCTCAAACTCATTGGACGGCACTTAATCATGCAACAAGACAATGACCCTAAACGTACTGCTAGAGCAACAAAGGGGGTTTTTGATGGCCAAAAAGTGGAAAATCCTTGACTGGCCGAGTCAATCACCAGATCTGAATCCAATTGAACATGCATTTTACATGCTGAAGAGGAGACTTAAGGCAATAAGTCCCCGAAACAAGCAGGAACTGAAGATGGCTGCAGTACAGGCCTGGCAGAGCATCACCAGGGAAGATACCCAGCGTCTGGTGATGGCGATGCATCGCAGACTTCAAGCAGTCATTGCATGCAAAGGATATGCGACCAAATGTTAACAATGATTACTTTATTCTACATTATGTTAAACTGTCCAATGTTTTTTGATGCCCGAAAATGGGGGGGGACCATGTACAAAAGCTTCTATAATTCGTAAACGGTTCATCCGATATGTATGAAAATACCCTCAAATTAAAGCTGACAGTCTGCACTTCACCCTCATTGTCATTGTATCCTTTCAAACTCAAAGTGCTAGAGTACAGAACCAAAATAACAAAAGAATGGTCACTGTCCAGTGAATTATGGAGCTCACTGTATATCTCACTAGATCAGTATATTTAAGCCTCCATATATCTACTAGTTCTAATGTATCCATGACATTCACAATTTCCTTAAGAGCATGTGGGTGATTGTTTGTGGTGTGATTTCTTTTACAGTCCATTGAGCTATTTAAAACAGTATTATAATCCCCCACCATAATAATATTGTCTTGAATTGCTTGCAGGGTTGATAATTTATTATATATATTGTCAAAGAAGTGTGAATCATCATTATTTGGTCCGTAAAGGTTAATGAGCCATATCTGTTTATGGTCCAATAACATATTTAAAATAATCCATCTACCTTGCGTATCTATTTGGACAATTTGCACATTCGGATCGAAATTACTATTAATTAATATCATCACCCCTTTTGAATTTCTTTGCCCTAATCTCGAATTGTTGAATGAGTTTCCTGTATACAATAGATATTATATTCCTTCTCTTTGAGCCATGTAAATAGTGTTCTTCTTTTGTTATTATCAGCTAAGCCATTACAATTATAACTGGCTATACTTATTTCACCATACACCATAATGAGATACAAGTTTCAAGTCTATTTATCATTATATATGTTTGTAAATTTACCAATAAAAAATACCGTAATGATTGAGTGTCCATATAGCTGTACCGTGATATTTGCATTGCTACTGAGTAACCCTTCAATTGTTCTCCACTAATTCCCCCGCTAAAGCCCCTCCCCATCCCAAATTGAGCCGTCATCCCAGTGATCGGCATCCCACCCACGTCCCTCCAGATCCCTAAGGCCCCGAGAGGCCAGGACCCATCCATCGAAAACAGCACACAGTGCCACCCACAAAACAGAAGCAGATTAACCGCCAAAAGCATTCCCAATGCTGTCACCTCATATATATATATATATATATATATATATATCAACTATTTAAAAAAAATTATGCATATCCATTTTCCATCATTATCAATTAATATGCGTAATAATGTCAGCAGTTCATGCGTAGGATTTTAACATATAACCCGGATTGCCAATGTATTACATTTAATTTATTGACAAGCAATTATTATCCTAGCAAATAATTCCCGTGGTCCATCCCTTTGTAGGACCAACCCTGCCAGGCAGGCTCAGGGCGGTGCTGCTCAAGTAGGTCTCTGACCGTATTTATTTCTCTGTTTAGGCCGCATACTCACAGCAGGTCCATAAAAGAGATGGGAACTTCTTTTTGGTGTATGGGTCGCTCAGGTGGGTGTCCAGGATATATAGTTATGGATCTTTCCATCATGATAGGAAAATAAAACATTAGATTAGATGTATACTATATTAAAAAATGTATACCCATCATCTACACAAAATTGAAAGCTCTCTCTCACTACCCCTGCTCATAGACCCCCGTCGGCTCTGGGATATGCAACCATTTCCCCTCTCACTCACTTAATGCCGCACCTTTTCAAACACAAAAATGCACTCCACATGGTTGACTGCGGAAGAAATGGGCAGAGCGTGCAAACGCACCAGCATCCACACCTGCCGCAAGGGGGAAAGGACGCAAGAGAGAACACAGGACCAACCACAACAACCATCCGCCAAAACAACAACCGCCCGCCAAAAAAGCCATGTTCTAATTATTTGTATTTAAAGATGTATTATTCTGCTTGTTATCTTTCCTTGTTATATCGTTTTATCCTTTTATAAAATACTATACTTACTATAAATGCTCTTTAATATTACAATCCCTATCATTGCTAGTATTGGGTGCTCCATTATTCGACTCCTCTATTACAACTTTTAGAATAGCCATGGAGTAGTCTTTGTGTCTTTGAACATTTGGTTGTTGATATACAGTTTATCCACCACGAGTGCAACACGTTTCCCTTTTAATCTGTTTTCCTTGAAGATTGGATACAGAACTTTGCGCCTTTCTGCAATCTCCCTCGGGAACTGATCATTCATGCCTATTTTCGTGCCAGCAAGTCTTTTCCCTAGGCTTTTAACCATTGCTTTATCCTTAAAAAACGCAAATTTGGCAACGATTGGGCGCTCATATTTCTGTCCTCTTTTTCCGAAACGGTGTACACGTTCGAGTTGGATTTTATCGACAGCCTCGAGTGGGATTTGTAGCGCTGTATGCAGGAAGTCCTTCATAATATTCTCTGTTATTTCTCCCTCCTTTTCCTGAATACCCGTAAGTACTAGATTTTCTCTCATCGATCTAGTTTGGATGTCTAGTAAGGCTTCTCTCAGAAGGTTGTTCTCCTTTTTAAGTTCCCTAACGTCCGTTTCCATCTTAGAGACTATCACTTTTAATTTTTTGGTTTCTTTCTCCATTACCAAAGCTTTTTCGTCACTCATTTGAAGACTCGCTTTCAACTCTTTTACGTCCTTACTGACCAATTCTAGTATGCCCAATTAGTCATTTATCGACTTCAACAGGTCGCTTTCCACACTTACCAGACCCAGTGGTGAAAAGCATATATCATCTGTATCAGTCGACGAGTCGCGTTTCCTCTTGGGGATCGGCTCTCCTCGCTTATCTTCCGCCATGTTTTGGTGTTGCGTGTTGTTGTAATATTTGTCGATATATTTCTCTAGCCTTATGATCTGTTTTGTGTTATTATCCAGATTGGATTATATTAACTGCGAATATATGAAATGCTAATATTTAGTCTAACTTACTGATTTTGAATATTATGTTTTTATCTTGAGGTGGTTTGTACCGCTTTCTATTCAATACGCCATCTTGTCTACGTGTGCCCCGCCCTCTGTCCTCTTTGTTTGGGCTGAAATTGGGGAGCTGTTGGCAGCTGGGAGAAAAACTATTCTGCTATTTCTGGAGCACGTGAGTAAGGCGATGACCTAATCTGAACCCACTTGTCAGCCGAGGCATTCATTATGTGCTGCTGAGAGGGGGTAATCTGCCATTAACTGGTGCACTCAGATACGCGTGTCCTCAGCGCAGACACTAATTGTGGTGTTTTAACTCTAATATTTTGCTCTGCTCTTTATTCAGTTCACTGCAATGGACTTCAATGTTGAGAGCAACATCTCCCATTAGACACCCGTCTACCCACCACCATCTGTAGCTAGCCGCACTTTTGGCTGGATCTCAGTGTGTGTATATGCATGTGTTTGCCTGCAACATAGTGGTCCCTGTGGAGCATGATCCATGATGATCCATCTAAATGCCAGAATGCAGTTATAGGGATAGCCTACTGCACTTTAAGATGTACAGTATTCCCAATGAGTATGCCCCCAGAGAGCACTAACCTTTTGTGAGTTTGGAAACTGACTAGATACCCTAGATACCAATATGACCCAACATATCCATGCCATTTAATCATCCCTTACCAGTGGTGTAAAGTACTTAAGTAAAAATACTTTAAAGTACTACTTAGGTCGTTTTTGGGGGTATCTGTACTTTACTATTTATATTTTGGACAACTTTTACTCCACTACATTCGTAAAGAAAACAATGTACTTTCCGTAGCAAAATGCTTGTTGACATTTTCGATTATCGTAGATTTATCGGTAGTGACAGTGTTTCCTAGCCTCAGTGCAGTGGGCAGCTGGGAGGAGGAGCTGGGAGGAGGTGCTGGGAGGAGGTGCTCTTATTCTCCATGGACTTTCCAGTGTCCCAAAACATTTTGGAGTTAGTGCTACAGGATGCACATTTCTGTTTGAAAAAGTTAGCCTTTGCTTTCCTAACTGATTGTGTATATTGGTTCCTGACTTCCCTGAAAAGTAGCATATCGAGGGGGCTGTTCGAAGCTAATGCCGTACGCCACAGTATGTTTTTGTGCTGGTCAAGGGCAGTCAAGTCTGGGGTGAACCAGGGGATATCTCTGTTCTTAGTTCTGAATTTTTTGAATGGGGCATGCTTATTTAAAATGGAGAGGAAAGCACTTTTAAAGAACAACCAGGCATCCTCTACTGACGGAATGAGGTCAATATCCATCCAGGATACCCGGGCCAGGTCAATTAGAAAGGCCTGCTCGCTTCAGCGAAAAAAAAAGTGTTTTAGGGAGCGTTTGACAGTGATGAGGGGTGGTCGTTTGACCGCGGACCCATTACGGACGCAGACAATGAGGCAGTGATCACTGAGATCCTGGTTGAAGACAGCGGAGGTGTATTTAGAGGGTAAATTAGTCAGGATGATATCTACCCATGTTAACGGACTTAGGGTTGAACCTGGTAGGTTCCTTGATAATTTGTATGAGATTGAGAGCATCTAGTTTAGATTGTAGGACGGCCGGGGTGTTAAGCATATCCCAGTTTAGGTCACCAAGCAATACATTTACATTTACATTTTAGTCATTTAGCAGACGCTCTTATCCAGAGCGACTTACAGTTAGTGAGTGCATACATTATTTTTTGTATTTTTCATACTGGCCCCCCGTGGGAATCAAACCCACAACCCTGGCATTGCAAACATCATGCTCTACCAACTGAGCTACATCCCTGCCGGCCATTCCCTCCCCTACCCTGGACGACGCTGGGCCAATTGTGCGCCGCCCCATGGGATAGATGGGGGGAAATCAATTCACATATGGTGTTCAAGGCACAGCTGGGGGCTGAGGGGGGTCTGTAGCAAGCGGAAACAGTGAGAGACTTATTTCTGGAAAGGTGGATTTTTAGAAGTAGAAGCTCAAACTGTTTGGGCACAGACCTGGATTGTACGATAGAGCTCTGCAGGCTATCTCTACAGTAGATTGCAACTCCGCCCTCTTTGGCAGTTCTATCTAGATGGAAAATGTTGTAGTTGGGAATGGACATTTCAGAATCTTTGGTGGCCTTCCTAAGCCAGGATTCAGACACTGCTCGAACATCAGGGTTGGCTGAGTGTGCTAACGCAGTGAATAACTCAAACTTAGGGAGGAGGCTTCTGATGTTAACATGCAAGAAACCAAGGCTTTTGTGATTACAGAAGTCAACAAATGATAGCGCCTGGGGAGCAGGAGTGATACTGGGGGCTACAGGGCCCAGAGGAACAGAGGAGGAGTAGAATAAGGATACGGCTAAAGGCTTTAAGAACTGGTCTTCTAGTGCGTTGGGTACAGAGAAAAAAAGGGGCAGATTTCCGGGCGTTGTAGAATAGATTCAGGGCATTATGTACAGACAAGGATATGGAAGTATGTGAGTACAATGGAGGTAAACCTAAGCGTTGGGTAAAGATGAAAGAGATAGCATCACTGGAGGCACCGATTGAGCCGGTCTCCACCTGTGTGGGGGGTGGGACAAAGGAGCTATCTGAGTTAGGTTGAGCAGGACTGGGGGCTCTACATTGAAAAAGTACAGTTAGAACTAAACGAAACAGCAATAGGCAAGGCATATTGACATGGGAGAGAGGCATAAAGCAGTCACAGGTGTTATTCGAGAGAGCTAAGACAACAGCTGGTAATGGCGACGAAAGTTTGAGCTGAGGCTAAACAGATAAACAGGATGGGGTACTGTATAAAGGAACAGTCCAGCAGGCATCAGCTGTGTAGCTGAGTGATCATAAGGTCCAGTGAACAGCAATAAGTAAGTCCGGGAGCAGTTCAGTGGCTGCTACGCTATAGGCGAGCTGGAGGCACGGCTGTTGATTGCGTGTGCTAGCAGGCCGGGGCTAGCAGATGGATCTTCGTGGTCGTCGCAACGGGAAGCCTGTTGAAACCACATCAGACGATTACGTCGGCAGACCAGTCGTGATGGATCGGCGGGGCTCCGTGTCAACACTAGGAGGTCCCGTCCGGTTGACAGAGAGGTAGATAGCCGGGAGATGGGCCTGGCTCGAGGCTAGCTCAAGGCTAACTGGGGTTAGCTTCAGGACAGTGGTGATTAGCCAACAACGACAACAGCCGGTGTTAAGGTCCATTTCCATCCACAGTTTTTATGCGAGTAATGTAATACCGTAAAAAAACAAATCATGACAGCTGTGATGGAAACAGGAAATTTCAGTACAATTTTATAAATGCGACTCATAATTTGTTAGTTCGACATGGTGGGATCTTGTGTCAGTAAAATTAATTATGCGAGAAATGGCAGTGGAAAAACCTTGATGCGCAAATATTGATATAATAACCATCATATCGAAGTAAACTTGGAGTCACGCGATGATATGGTGTGTGGTCCTCCCACTTCAACTCGTGAAACCATGCAGTTTAGTAGGCTACAGATTAAATAAGTTATGATGAACTTCACTGGGTGGTGAAAGTGTTATTCTGGTGACGAGGATCTTATTCTGGTGACATGATGATTGATGCTTGACTGCCGTTTGACAAATAAAAAATTATCCATAATAATCTCATGATGTAGATTAGCCTACCCCTACTTGTATCTGCGAGCTGTTGGCTAGAGCACACATGCCAAGACCAGAGTAGGCACATTTGTGCTTTTGAACGCAACAGTTTTTGTGTCAAAACTTTCGGTAGAGTTGAAAATGCGATGGAAACACATTGAAATTTAGACTTTTATTCGGTACATGAAAATGTAAGTGAAAAAGTAAATGTTTTGTTCACTACATCAACACGCACAGATTTCTTTATGTGGATTTTAGAATATTCGCATGAAAATCTGTCGCCAATTGGATGGAAACCTAGCTATTGTCTAAATTCCCTGGAGGCATTCTGGCAGTCAAAACAGGCTAACTTACTCATCACCCCTGGATTGGTAGAGACAGCTATCAGAACCCACGCGGATGCACTCAGGGAATCTGTCTACAGTCGGTCAGACATAATAGTGACACTGAGGAAAGGCTCCGATAACATTTACATTTAAGTCATTTAGCAGACGCTCTTATCCAGAGCGACTTAAATGTGTCAGTAAAACACATTTAAATGTAAATGTGAATACATCTTTTTTTTTTATACTGGCCCCCCGTGGGAATCGAACCCACAACCCTGGCGTTGCAAACGCAATGCTCTATCAACTGAGCTACATCCCTGCCGGCCATTCCCTCCCCTACCCTGGATGACGCTGGGCCAATTGTGCGCCGCCCATGAGTCTCCCGGTCGCGGCCGGCTGCGACAGAGCCTTGATTCGAACCAGGATCTCTAGTGGCACAGTTAGCACTGCGATGCAGTGCCTTAGACCACTGCGCCAGATGAGCTTCATTCTATCTGACAGTTCTGATAAAACATTCAAGTAAGACAGAGACACAAGCATGCACACACAGAGACAAAGACAGAGACACAAGCATTTAAACACAAACACACATTATTATCTCATCAGGCATCTTTAGGTCTTTTCAAAGAGTCTAATCTCCGATTTGAGGTTCTCATATAGTAATTGGTCCAAAGTTTTCTAAAAGTGAACTCTCTCCCTGCTTAATTAAAATATTAATTTCTGCTTAATCTCTCCTTCCCTCGTTCATTCTCTGGAAGGCTGAGCCAGGCTTTCTCTCCAGACTACTGGAGCCTGCTAAGGGGAGGACGGCTCATGATAATAGCTGGAATGAAGTGAATGGAATGGCATCAAACCATGTGTTTGACGCATTTGATACCAGTCCACCTATTCCGCTCCAGCCATTACCACGAGCCCGTCCTCCCCAATTAAGGTGCCACCAATCTCCTGTGCTCCAGACTCTCCAGGCCTCCCACTAGCTGCAATACACACATACATTCTGGATGAATTACTTCATCAAATAAAAAGCAGGGCTTCTTGTGATGAACTTCGGGGATACTCTTCATCTTTGATGAGGCCTATCTGATTAATAGTTTAATGAGGGGACTATAGCAGGGTTTGTTTAGTGTTGACAAAGACTTAAAAGAAGCAGGAAATCGCAGAATAGAGATTTATAATAATTTAGCGAATGCATTTTGTTTTTCATCAGTCTTTTTGTTTATCCTCCATCCAACCAACTCTGTTCATAAGCTGCACAGAGCAAGAGTATGTGGAGCAATTCTGTGTCGATCTCAGAATAGGAGTGCTGATGTAGGATCTGGGTCAGTATCTATAAACGCTCTCAGAGTAGGAGTGCTGATCTAGGATCCATTTAGCCTTTTAGATCATAATGTATAAGATTATATGGACAGGTGGCAACCTGATCCTAGATCAGCACTCCTACTCTGTGACAAGGGCCCAGGTCTCTCCTGTCCATATACTGTATACTTATTCATTATGATCAAAATGAAATACTGATCCTAGATCAGTACTCCTACTTTGACAAGCTTTATGAATACAGGCCCTGAACTCTCCAACTCCGTGGATGTCCTGGAGTTGCTTCTTCCTTTACACAGCTCGCATGTACCATCCTTGAAAGTAGGCCTACCAAATTCTCTAGAGGAGTAACCAGTAACCACAGACAGACAACTTCTGATCTTCTACAACTTTACAGCTGGTATATGTCTGTGTTCTCCACCTACTGGACTCGGTTCCCTGCTCTGGCACAATAGCGTCCCATTGGACGACACACCCAGTGCAGTCCCGCCAGCATTTTTATCATGACAGATATGTACTTAGCAGGCACTGCAGACAAGACATTTCTTGGGTTTGGAGCTGGCCCTTCTGTGATCCGATGCTGAGTGCGAAGCACTAGAGCGCTTTGACTGCTGCTGCAGCTGGATCCAAAGCATTTTTCAGTTTCCCACAGTGTTAGGTATCTATCTGTAAACCATTCTAGCCTAGACTGTGAGATATGCAGATCATAAGTGGTATGGATCGGTATGGACAGCAGCACTGGAAGCACATTTGCACAAAGTGCATGACCTTGATCTCATGCAAAAACAATGTTCACGAGATGATCCCAGTGTTGAGTTCCCAAAAGTAATAGTTGTTGCACTACATATGCATGCTGCCTATTGATTGTAACCTAATCACTCGGCTCTGATGATGTAGGTCAAGGTGGCTAAGGTCAAGTCTGTCTGTCTGTGCATAACCTAACGTAGCAGGCGTAAAATAAACACCTGAAACTAGATCCTCGCATACTTGACAAGAAGAAAAACAACTGGTCGGGGGAGGTTATCTTCTGCACTGTTCAACCAATCCAGTAAATGTGGAGGAGGAGTTAAGATGGAGTGTCACCTTGTTAACGTTCAAAAGCGGAAGTTGCGTCACAGGCTCTCTTTCCATTTCCCTTGAAATGTATGTGTATGTGTTTTGTTCAGCTGCTGTCTGAACACACTTCGGAAGCTAAACTTCCTGCGGTATCCTTGTAATTTCCCACTCGGAAGCGGAATAGATCGGAGGGGAAATGTTTATCTATAATGACAATCTCTAGCTCCATTTCCCTACATCACAGCTCTGGATCTCCTGCAGAGGAGAGGAGTGCTACAGAGATCTGATTGGGCAGATGTAAACAGCATCTGAGCTTCACCTAGTAGTCTTGGTAGTGAGCTGGGCTAGATTATTCCCAGCATGCCCTCCCCCTGCGATGCCGACTATGCTGCACCCCAGTGCCCATCTCTACCGGCTGGCAACGTCGCTCCAGAATCTGCCTTCAGCAGAGCGCTCTACCAGCGTTTAACCTCAGAGACATTGGCAAAGATACATGGCAGATCTATTGGTTCTTTCACTTTCTCTGCTCCTAATACTTCCCCTTTCGTTTTAAGGGAGGATTTGGGAGTGTGAAAAACAATCCAGCACTTTACTTAGAGGGTATCTATCTAGAGGTGGCTATGTCATCATTTAAATCACTACAGGGTGAACCGCAGAAAACAGCTGAAGGTGTGAAAACACATGGTAATTATTTCTGACTCAAAGTAAATATAATACCCAAGAGGGAAATAGCTATCTGATGTGATTTAAAAGCATAAAAGGCTGTCGTAGAGGAAATTAGTGTGATTCTGTTTGTATAGCTTTTACTGTCTGACAGAATCACGTTATGACTGTGTAATCAGGAATTGTTTGGCGGGTTATATCTTTTACAATATCAATGGCCATCTGTTGCTGGTTGTCTATTAGGCCAGAGGTACAGGTCCATGTCATAGTCATTCAAGCCCCAGAACTCTCACTTTCCTCTGTATGCTATTTTAGCAACCCAAAGCAATACATTTGCAAACATACACACATGTCCATAATAATTTCACTTCAGAACAGTGCGAAAGCTCATCATCTGTAAACTTGACCATAAAGTACATGTGGAGACACAAAGGTTGGCCTGGAGTCAAGGTTTAAATCAGCTCACAAGTCTTTTTGAGACGCCTTATCATAACTCTAATGACTTATCGTCCTAACTTCTCCCTGTCACTTTCATCTGTGCCTCTTGTTCTGCTCTGCCCATGAATAAGTCATCAGGGCCTTTGGCTTACTGCTCGTCGTCCCGCCGCCTCCGTGGCCCTGTAAAACCAACTGTAGTGTTTATGGGAGATAAGAGGCAATGAAGGTCGCACGCCCAATAACGGCTTTTATCACCCCACGTTCTGCAGTGAGAGACATTTTACTTGAGAGCCCATACTGAAGACGAATCCTTAATTAGAGAAGTTTCTGGACCCAACTTAAGAGGCATAACAGGGGACTAAAAAAAGGGCATTGAAAGGGCAGCATCTGCGGGATCTCGTTGGCTTGGTCTGGCGTTGTGTCTGCCAGCCTCCATGGAGAGATAGGAGCTCTGTAACCTCAAAGCAATATCTGTAAAAAAAATAAAAATAAACATTTTTGGAGAAGCATGGTAAGCTTTTCTGCAATGCTTGAATGTAATGGTTGTCTAGACTTCAGAATAGTCTCGGAATTATTTCAGTTAATTGATTTTCCTTAGCTTTATCTGCGCAAGTCATTCTACATGGTCTGTCAAATTAGTGCCAAAGGCATTCATTTAGTCTGCTCTCATTTCCTGTAAATCTAACACCACCCAGAAGAAAAGGCTTACCAATAGAAAGAAATGTACTGCATGTTCAATGTTACTCTTGACATGACCTTGTTGGTCATGGTGACCATACTGAGGACACAGATGAGATGACAACAAATCCCATGACTACTCAGATTTCTTGCACACAAACACATTTAGACTAGCCTTGGATCACCACCAACATAACAGCCAAGCCTAGGATTCCATAGAAAATGTCATCACCATACTTGGACCAGACAGACTCCAAAACATGTAGCACAAACATCCTCTACTTCTAGCCATGCTGCACCAAGTCGTCCCTCTTGACATCCTATAATACTTAACGTTTGACGATATTCAACAGCATATTAAAAGGTTGGAACCATAGGTTATTCTATTGCTACTCCATACAAATGTTACCGTTCAGACATCTGAATAGGAGTTAGTTGAAGTTATAATTAGCAAAGCACACGTTTCACCACACTCATATAATGACTGGCGCTCCTATTCCCAGTCGTCTGAATAATCACTGCCGAAAAAAATTGAATTAATTACTCACTCTCCCAGACTGAGGAAGAGCGATTGTGGCCTTGATTGCATAATTTACCAAACTCCATAATTATCTCCACTCCACAGTGAATATGTAGTAGTCAAGGGGACTCGCATATGGTTTGTGTTCGTCCCTTTGACTGTTCAAAGCATGATTATCATCTGTAGAAGACTTCATGACAAAAAACATGTTATATGAAGGATTAATTGGCTTTGATTTTAACACAACCACACCAATGTTGTTTTTGAACACCTATCTTAGTAAATCATCAAGTAGGCCTATGCCCCATATAACTGCCTAACATTCAAACTCAAACACAAGTTCAGATGCAGTACCACAGGTCTAAAATAATAGGAAAGACAATAATAGCCTGGTGGGAACTGGGGAAAGGGATTGACGCGGTTCTCTTCTTCCTGGACTCTCCTATAAACCCCAAATGAGCCATTCTGCAGTTACTTTAGGCTCGGAGGATTCTTCCTGGTTCGCCTGATTATATCTATCACGAACAGGCACCAAAGATTTATTGGTATTTAACAAAGATTAGCTTTAAATTGATGATTAACCTTTGTAATCCTGTGTGCACATAGAGAATAGCTCCGCTTGTCTTTTGCAAGAGCCACACTAAAGGAGCTGCACTATCGTTCTGGGAAAATTGAGGCTCAGCAAGCAAATGACGCAGCAGCGTTATCTGTAACTGCCGCTCCGGTGGATAATGAAGACGAATCTCCAGAATGGAGAGTCCTCTCATAATGAATCAGAACAGAATAGGTTTTTTTGTCTCACATTGTGCATCTTTTAATAAAACTTCTACTTCCACTACATCCCTTGACATAATTGCGTCCCTGATCTCACCAAGGAGGGAATTAACATTAGGGAATGAATTCCTGGCATTGTTTATATGGCTGTATCAAGGACTAAATCGGACATGAAATTAGTAATTTCTTAATATTTACTGTAACTCAGACTTGGGAGGCGATGGTTTAATTTGCCGGGCAATGAGTTTCCCCCTGTGGAGTTTACTTTGCATTCGATCACAGGCTGCTGCCTGCCACTGCTACAATCTGCTCCCTCTTGTATACAACTTACTGGACTACATGCTGTATACTGTACACTTCTCTCAACCACAGGACACAACATGTTGAAGTCTGCATCAACAAGGTACAGCCCTGGCACTGAATTTGCAATGATCAAATATAGCAGTGATGCAGGGAGCACAAGTGGTGGGGAGAGAAAGGTATAGCCCAAGTTTGAAGCCACAAAGCCTACAGTTAGATACTTTACAGGATACTTTCTCACCCTGTGCACCTCTATCAACAGGTATCTCTTTAGATGCTTCTGCCTTGGAAATATCCTGTTTACCCCTCAGGTACCCAGCCTACTAATCTAACACTCTCCATACAAGTTTTAATTTGAGGCCTTTATATACAGAAGGTTTGCCCAATATGGCTTCAGCAATGTCATTGTCCTGCTTTTTTCTGCCCCTATCCCAATGGCATTGTGTCACTGTCACTACCCCATACTGTGCTAAAATATGGACTTCAATGACAGGATGCACGCACACACACACTGAACTACAAGCCATTCATAAGAGCACTGCATGCATGTGGCCTGGATTGCCCTTTAGTTGACTGATGTTTTCACCTACATGAACCTCAATTAATGTCTAGAAATAGCAAGTTTCAGTCAAGATTCAGTCAAACTCAAATATTTCATTCAAATGTCAAATGCCGCTCGTGTGAACCAGTAGAAATGATTGACAACAGCTTGAGGCCCCAACCCAACAGTTGCTATGACTCAGTCTCACAAAATGCATAATATGTGCATAAAGTGACCCTTAAATGGAGTCCCTCCTTATCACCTTGTCAAGGCGCCAAGACAAATGAATGCACTCAACTTAAAATCTCCTTACAGTAAAAAATGCCTCTGTGCCGAGCGTATTTACATATTTAAATTAAAATATCTTCGCTAAATTATTTCTTAAAATATTCTGCTCTGAGGCAGAGAGACAGACAAAATAGGGGCATATTTTATAAACATGAGAACAGTCAGAGATCACTAAATAAAAAACATTATCTTACAGCCTCCAGCACAAGGGTAGAGTATATGTCTAGAATCTACTCTGTAACAACACACACACAATGACACAAACAGACGCACAAACAATGAGACACACACGAGAGACCCACACACACACCATACAGTTTATTAGGTACACCACCCCGTTCATGAAAATGGCTCGCTCCTACAGACAGTGAGAGTCAAGTGACCGTGGCTTGTATATAAAGCAAACAGACAGGCATCGAGGCATTCAGCTACTGTTCGATTGAACGTTAGAATGGGCAAAACTAGTGACCTATGTGACTTTGTGCGTGGTATGATTGTCGGTGCCAGG
Source organism: Coregonus clupeaformis (assembly GCF_020615455.1). Classification (NCBI taxonomy): domain Eukaryota; kingdom Metazoa; phylum Chordata; class Actinopteri; order Salmoniformes; family Salmonidae; genus Coregonus; species Coregonus clupeaformis. The sequence continues at coordinate 44,234,029 of NC_059192.1, read as the reverse complement.
CACGCCGGATCCAGTATCTCAGAAACGGCCGCCCTCCTTGGCTTTTCACGCACGACAGTGTTTAGGGTTTACAGAGAATGGTGGAACAAACAAAAAGCATCCAGTCCGCGGCAGTCCTGTGGGCGAAAACAGCTAGTTGATGAGAGAGGTCGAAGGGGAATGGCAAGAATCGTGCAAGCTAACAGGCGGGCCACAAACAGACAAATAACAGCGCAGTACAACAGTGGTGTACAGAACGGCATCTCGGAACGCACAAATCGTCAAACGTTGTCATGGATAGGCTATTGCAGCAGACGACCACACCGGCTTCCACTCCTTTCAGCTAAAAACACGATGAAGCGTCTCCAGTGGGCACTCGATCAATAACAATGGACAATTGGGGATTGGAAAAACATCGCCTGGAAAATGACAGTGAGTTCAGTTGACTTGAGTGGCCTTAGCAGTCCCCAGACCTGATGCGTGATGCCATCGCGTCAGCATGGACAAACATCCCTGTGGAACGTTTCCAACACCTTGTAGAATGCCCTGAAGAATTCAGGCTGTTGTGGAGGGAAAGGGGATCCAACCCGGTACTAGATGGGTGTACCTAATAAACTGGGCCATGAGAGCAGCCATTACAATTTTGAATTTTTCTTTAAAAAAAGAAGAGCAGCTGTCATCACCAAAACGCTTTCTCATGGATAATGGCATTTTATTTGATTATACATTCATACTATTGATTTAAAATATATTTTATATACAGTTGAAGTCGGAAGTTTACATACACCTTAGCCAAATACATTTCAACTCAGTTTTTCACAATTCCTAACATTTAATCCTATTAAAAATTCCCTGTCTTAGGTCAGTTAGGATCACCACTTTATTTTAAGAATGTGAAATGTCAGAATAATAGAATGATTTATTTCAGCTTTTATTTATTTCATCACATTCCCAGTGGGTCAGAAGTTTACATAGAGTCAATTAATATTTGGTAGCATTGCCTTTAAATTGTTTAACTTGGGTCAAACGTTTTGGGTAGCCTTCCAGAGCTTCCCACAATAAGTTGGGGGAATTTTGGCCCATTCGTCCTGACAGAGCCGGTGTAACTGAGTCAGGTTTGTAGGCCTCCTTGCTCGCACGCGCTTTTTCAGTTCGGCCCACAAATGCTCTATAGGGTTGAGGTCAGGGCTTTGTGATGGCCACTCCAATACCTTGACTTTGTTGTCCTTAAGCCATTTTGCCACAACTTTGGAAGTATGCTTGGGGTCATTGTTCATTTGGAAGACCCATTTGCGACCAAGCTTTAACTTCCTGACTGATGTCTTGAGATGTTGCTTCAATATATCCACATAATTTTCCTTCCTCATGATGCCATCTATTTTGTGAAGTGCACCAGTCCCACCTGCAGCAAAGCACCCCCACTGCATGATGCTGCCACCCCCGTTCTTCACGGTTGGGATGGTGTTCTTCAGCTTGCAAGCAACCCCCTTTTTCCTCCAAACATAACGATGGTCATTATGGCCAAACAGTTCTATTTTTGTTTCATCAGACCAGAGGACATTTCTCCAAAAAGTACGATCTTTGTCCCCATGTGCAGTTGCAAACCGTAGTCTGGCTTTTTTATGGCGGTTTTGGAGCAGTGGCTTCTTCCTTGCTTAGCGGCCTTTCAGGTTATGTCGATATAGGACTCGTTTTACTGTGGATATAGATACTTTTGTACCTGTTTCCTCCAGCATCTTCACAAGGTCCTTTGCTGTTGTTCTGGGATTGATTTGCACTTTCCGCACCAAAGTGCGTTCATCTCTAGGAGACAGAACGCGTCTCCGTCCTGAGCGGTATGACGGCTGCGTGGTCCCATGGTGTTTATACTTGCGTACTATTGTTTGTACAGATGAACGTGGTACCTTCAGGCATTTGGAAATTGCTCCCAAGGATGAACCAGACATGTGGAGGTCTACCATATATTTTTCTTAGGTCTTGGCTGAATTCTTTTGATTTTCCCATGATGTCAAGCAAAGAGGCACTGAGTTTGAAGGTAGGCCTTGAAATACATCCACAGGTACACCACCAATTGACTCAAATGATGTCAATTAGCCTATCAGAAGCTCCTAAAGCTATGACATCATTTTCTGGAATTTTCCAAGATGTTTAAAAGGCACAGTCAACTTAGTGTATGTAAACTTCTGACCCAACAATTGTTGGGAATATTACGTGTCATGCACAGAGTAGAAGTCCTAACCGACTTGCCAAAACTATAGTTTGTTAACAAGAAATTTGTGGAGTGGTTGAAAAACGATTTTTAATGACTCCAACCTAAGTATATGTAAACTTCCGACTTCAACAAAAAATACAGTGAGGGAAAAAAGTATTTGATCCCCTGCTGATTTTGTACGTTTGCCCACTGACAAAGACATGATCAGTCTATCATTTTAATGGTAGGTTTATTTGAACAGTGAGAGACAGAATAACAACAAAAAAATCCAGAAAAATGCATGTTAAAAATGTTATGAATTGATTTGCATTTTAATGAGGGAAATAAGTATTTGACCCCTCTGCAAAACATGACTTAGTACTTGGTGGCAAAATCCTTGTTGGCAATCACAGAGGTCAGACGTTTCTTGTAGTTGGCCACCAGGTTTGCAAACATCTCAGGATGGATTTTGTTCCACTCCTCTTTGCAGATCTTCTCCAAGTCATTAAGGTTTCGAGGCTGACATTTGGCAACTCGAACGTTCAGCTTCCTCCACAGATTTTCAAAGGGATTAAGGTCTGGAGACTGTCTAGGCAACTCCAGGACCTTAATGTGCTTCTTCTTGAGCCACTCCTTTGTTGCCTTGGCCGTGTGTTTTGGGTCATTGTCATACTGGAATGCCCATCCACTACCCATTTTCAATGCCCTGGCTGAGGGAAGGAGGTTCTCACACAAGATTTGACGGTACATGGCTCCGTCCATCGTCCCTTTGATGTGGTGAAGTTGTCCTGTCCCCTTAGCAGAAAAACACCCCCAAAGCATAATGTTTCCACCTCCATGTTTGACGGTGGGGATGGTGTTCTTGTGGTCATAGGCAGCATTCCTCCTCCTCCAAACACGGCGAGTTGAGTTGATGCCAAAGAGCTCGATTTTGGTCTCATCTGACCACAACACTTTCACCCAGTTCTCCTCTGAATCATTCAGATGTTCATTGGCAAACTTCAGACGGCCCTGTATATGTGCATTCTTGAGCAAGGGGTCCTTGCGGGCGCTGCAGGATTTCAGTCCTTCACGGCGTAGTGTGTTACCAATTGTTTTCTTGGTGACTATGGTCCCAGCTGCCTTGAGATCATTGACAAGATCCTCCCGTGTATTTCTGGGCTGATTCCTCACCGTTCTCATGATCATTGCAACTCCACTTGGTGAGATCTTGCATGGAGCCCCAGGCCGAGGGAGATTGACAGTTATTTTGTGTTTCTTCCATTTGCGAATAATCGCACCAACTGTTGTCACCTTCTCACCAAGCTGCTTGGCAATGGTCTTGTAGCCCATTCCAGCCTTGTGTAGGTCTACAATCTTGTCCCTGACATCCTTGGAGAGCTCTTTGGTCTTGGCCATGGTGGAGAGTTTGGAATCTGATTGATTGATTGCTTCTGTGGACAGGTGTCTTTTATACAGGTAACAAGCTGAGATTAGGGGCACTCCCTTTAAGAGTGTGCTCCTAATCTCAGCTCGTTAACTGTATAAAAGACCCCTGGGAGCCAGAAATCTTTCTGATTGAGAGGGGGTGAAATACTTATTTCCTTCATTAAAATGCAAATCAATTTATAAAATTTTTGACATGCGTTTTTCTGGATTTTTGTTTTGTTATTCTGTCTCTCACTGTTCAAATAAACCTACCATTAAAACTATAGACTGATCATTTCTTTGTCAGTGGGAAAACGTACAAAATCAGCAGGGGATCAAATACTTTTTATCCCTCACTGTACGTACGTACGTACGTACATACATACATACATACATACATACATACATACATACTTCTTTAAATTATATATTTGATCAATATATTTATATTTCATTCATTGAAATGTATTCCAATATATATTTTTTTCCTATTAGACACACACACACACACCACTACCACCACCCCAAACACACAAAGAAAATGCACATGAACAAATAACATTGAAACATAAGACCAGAACCCTGCTGAAATCCAAACAACCCCCTTCTCCACATGATAGGGCTAAGATCGCTCAAAACTTTTTCCTTCCTCTTAATGTGACAGAAATCACAAGGCATGGCTGCAGCATGAAAAGGCCTGTATGCTACACAATAACCAATAATGAGGGATCTGTTAACATGTGCCTACTCATCTGATGGAGGAAGGTAGGGAGGGAACAAAAGGTCATGAATAAAAAATCTACTTCATAACACATGGATATTATGGCGTCTGCCTCTCTCCTCTGAACCCCTGATTAAAAAATGCCCCATAAAATAGATTCTGAATTTGGTGTCAGAGCCTCTTCCTGTCTACTGCGCTCCCACCCACTCTCTCTATCCCATTATTCTAAAATGACAGCAAATTGAGCAGAACAAAGCTCATCGTCTGGTAGCATGGATGGTAGAATGTATCTAGGAAACCTCATCAAATTCCTGTGCCTTTAATAAGGCTTTGCTCAGGCAAGAGTTTAGACTCTGGGCTTTTGATGCAATAGCATCACGGCTTCAATACTGCTTTTTCATATAGTGTTTCCTGGTTACTGATGCGAAGGCAGGCAGGCAGAGTGGGATCAGCCAGCGAGATTTACAGTAGGCTAGGTAGCTTTATGCTCCACGCAGCCCTGCCATACTCATGAATAATGGAATTCTGTACAAATATGCAAATATGAAAAGCCTAGCTATGCCCCTGTAATGTAACTTACAGTGACTTATGTATTATGTATAAGCCCCCGATAGGAAGAAAGAAGGAAAGAAGGCCTGGCAGCTAACTTCATACAGTAGTCTCCACACAGTCACTACCTAACCCGCGTTATGAAAGGGGGCAGAATAAAAGGAGAGGTGGCTCTAAATTCTACGGCTACGCCGCACTAGATCGCTGAAGACGTGCAGAATTAGCATTGGGTTCCACCACCATGCTCAATTGCCAAGCTACTTAAAATAACAATGGTCAACGGTAGGATTTGGAAGCCTATAAGATAGCGGGAATGAGCATAAATCACTGCTATGCTCGCTTCGAGGCAAGCAACACTGAAGTATTCCGGATTACTATGTGATCACGCTCTCCGTAGCCGATGTGATTAAGACATTTAAGCAGGTCAACATTCATAAGGCCGCAGGGCCATACGGATTACCAGGACGTGCACTCCGAGCATGTGCTGACCAACTGGCAAGTGTCTTCACCGACGTTTTCAACATGTCCCTGACTGAGTCTGTAATACCAACATGTTTCAAGCAGACCACCATAGTCCCCGTGCCCAAGGACACTAAGATAACCTGCCTAAATGACTACCGACCCGTAGCACTAACGTCTGTATTTACATTTTACATTTTAGTCATTTAGCAGACGCTCTTATCCTGAGCGACTTACAGTTAGTGAGTGCATAGATTTTTTTATTTTTATTATTATTTTTTATACTGGGCCACATGGGAATCGAACCCACAACCCTGGCGTTGCAAGCGCCATGCTCTACCAACTAAGCTACACGGGTCTGTAGCCATGCAGTGCTTTGAAAGGCTGGTCATGACTCACATCAACACCATTATCCCAGAAACCCTAGACCCACTCCAATTTGCATACCGCCCCAACAGATCCACAGATGATGCAATCTCTATTGCAATCCACACTGCCCTTTCCCACCTGGACAAGAGGAAGACCTACGTGAGAACGCTATTCATTGACTACAGCTCAGCGTTCAACACCATAGTGCCCTCAAAGCTCATCACAAAGCTAAGGATCCTGGGACTAAACACCTCCCTCTGCAACTGGATCCTGGACTTCCTGACGGGCCGCCCCCAGGTGGTAAGGGTAGGTAACAACACATTTGCCACGCTGATCCTCAACACGGGGGCCCCTCAGGGGTGCGTGCTCAATCCCCTCCTGAACTCCCTGTTCACACATGACTGCATGGCCAGGCACGACTCCAACACCATCATTAAGTTTGCCGACGACACAACAGTGGTAGGCCTGATCACCGACAACGATGAGACAGCCTGTAGGGAGGAGGTCAGAGACCTGGCCGTGTGGTGCCAGGATAACAACCTCTCCCTCAACGTGACCAAAACAAAGGAGATGATTGTGGACTACAGGAAAAAAAAGAGGACTGAGCACGCACCCATTCTCATCGACTGGGCTGTAGAGGAACAGGTTGAGAGCTTCAAGTTCCTTGGTGTCCACATCACCAACAAACTATCATGGTCCAAACACACCAAGACAGTCGTGAAGAGGGCACGACAAAGCCTATTCCCCCTCAGGAGACTGAAAAGATTTGGCATGTGTCCTCAGATCCTCAAAAAGTTCTACAGCTGCACCATCGAGAGCATCCTGACTGGTTGCATCACCGCCTGGTATGGCAACTGCTTGGCCTCCGACCGCAAGGCACTACAGAGGGTAATGCTTACGGCCCAGTACATCATTGGGGCCAAGCTTCCTGCCATCCAGGACCTCTATACCAGGCGGTGTCAGAGGAAGGCCCACAAAATTGTCAAAGACTCCAGCCACCCTAGTCATAGACTGTTCTCTCTGCTACCGCACGGCAAGCGGTACCGGAGTGCCAAGTCTAGGTCCAAAAGGCTTCTCAACAGCTTCTACCCCCAAGCCATAAGACTCCTGAACAGCTAATCATGGCTACCCGGACTACTTTCACCCCCACCCCTTCTTTTTACGCTGCTGCTACTCTGTTAATTATTTATGCATAGTCACTCTACCCACATGTACATATTACCTCAACTACCTCAACTAACCGGTGCCCCCACACATTGACTCTGCACCGGTACCCCCCTGTATATAGCCTCCCTACTGTTATTTTATTTTACTTCTGCTCTTTTTTTCTCAACACTTTTTTGTTGTTGTTGTTTTATTTTACTTTTTTATTAAGAAATAAATGCATTGTTGGTTAAGGGCTGTAAGTAACCATTTCACGGTAATGTCTACACCTGTTGTATTCGGCGCATGTGGCAAATACAATTTGATTTGATATGATTTGAAGTAGTTGCTAACCCCCTGATTCTCCCCAAAGGCTGATATGAAGTGTTAGTGTGTTCATTAATCAGTCCACAGGGGACAGAAGGTTCTATAGGCATGCAGAAAATATGTATATGCACTGTATAAAACTACCATCCTAATGTAGGTCTATGATAAATGCTTCCTGTTGACTAATAGTCCTATAAAGACATGGTACAGTATATACTGTATGTAGAGCCACAATCAACACAAGGTCCCACCAGTAGTACAGGATGTTACTTGGTCTATGAGAGGTTGAAATCACAGGCCACATGAGGCTACTGCAATATGCAGCACAGGCCAAAAGCACAATGAATGGGTCACCATGGCCCTATTATAAGCAACACAATTATTAGCTTCAATCAATGTAAATGTGGAATACATTTACATGTTTAAAAATGTTCCCTCCGCTAGTACGCTTCTTCTTCTAATTGAGCAAACATAACCTCATCTAATATTAATAACATTATTGTGTTGTCTTTTATTGGTGTTGATGAAGAAAACTTGAAAAAGATACTGACAAGTCCACGTAAAGGTATTTCGTTGAGATTTTTCACATAAAACATATGCCAAAAACCCCCATTGATTTCAAAGTTTAACAAACCATACAACTCTATGCACAAGAACTACTTCTAACAGTTTACAGTGAAAACTGCACCACCACTCCTTAAATCCATAGTCAAGTTGTGTGCAAAATGTTTTTTTTTCCTGTTTGATACTCTGATCTTTAATGTGTATTGATTCCTACTAGCCAGCTTTGTAAGAGCTAGGTTTGTACTAGCTATGCTGATGATCATTACCATTTTTTCTCTGCATCAGGTCTCACTGAGACTGGATTTCCCAAGAGACATGCTATTCAGCTGCCCATGATTGCCTGATTTTATTTATAATAAGGTTACATGGAGAATATCGGACCTCTCTGAAATGAAAATGGATGGCCCTCCTTTCAGCAAAATATATTTTACCTAACCCCTCCCTGAAAGCTTGTTTAAAAAGTTGATAGAGAACGTGTCCACCTTTACCCTCACTTCTTGGACAGACTAGAGCCTTAGATATGCAGTTTTAGAAAAATGTTCTTCGTCCTGTAAGCATTACATGGCAACACAAGAATTTTGATAGCGCACAGGGCTGCGGGCCAGAAGGCTTTGGTGGACCACGGTGGACAAGAGTAGGGGTGAAAAGATCTCCTTTATAGTAAAAGCATTGTATGAGTTATCATCATTTTTGCAGGTCCAAGAAAAAATTGCCTTTTATAAACATGCAATTGTATGTCACTTTAAAAAAAGCACAATCATTTAATACCACACAAATTACCGAAGTTACAGGCTAGTCCTATGTTTTCATCTTATCAAATTTCTCCAATGCCAAATCAGTGCGTCTTGCAATGAAACTGTCCCCGTTTGCAAATAATAAAATTTGAGAATGGGCGTATAACGTGAATGTCTAGCAACCCAAAAGGTTGTGAGTTTAAATCTCATTCCGGACAACTTTAGCATTTTAGCAACTTTTCAACTACTTACTACTTTTTAGCAACTACTTAGCATGTTAGCTAACCCTTCCCCTAACCCTTTTAGCTAAAACTTCCCCTAACCCTTTAACCTAACTCCTATACTTAACCCTAACCTCTAGCCTAGCTAACGTTAGCTAGAATTTGTAACATATCATACGTTTCGCAAATTCGTTACATTTTGTACATTATGCTAATTCATAACATATAATACGAATTGTAATTCGTAACATATCATATGAAATGGATGATGACATCCACAAATTAATACATACCATACAGTATCATACTAAATGGAGTGTCTAAGATTTAAGTACATAATAATACTAAATGTTTTGAGACCAGGTTGCTCATACCCCCTCAATTCGAGTCTTGGTTTTAACTTAACAGCCCTTCACTGACACGGAGGTAGGCTATTTAAAGAGTGTATGGTGGGTAGAGGAATTGACCGACAAATCTAAGGATATCAAAGAACAGATTTTCTGCCGCATGTGCCAAATACTACAGGTGTAGATCTTACAGTGAAATGCTTACTTACAAGCCCTTAACACTTTTTTATTTTCTTAAAACTGCATTGTTGGTTAAGTAAAAAATAGCAGTAAAATAAAATAACAGTAGGGAGGCTATATACAGGGGGTACCGGTACAGAGTCAATGTGCGGGGGCACCGGTTAGTCGAGGTAATTGAGGTAATATGTACATGTGGGTAGAGTTAAAGTGACTATGCATACATAATAAACAGAGTAGCAGCAGCGTAAAAGAAGGGGTGGGGTGGGGTGGGGGTGGGAGGGACAATGCAAATATACTGGGTAGCCATGATTAGCTGTTCAGGAGTCTTATGGCTTGGGGGTAGAAGCTGTTAAGAAGCCTTTTGGACCTAGACTTGGCGCTCCGGTACCGCTTGCCGTGCGGTAGCAGAGAGAACAGTCTATGACTAGGGTGGCTGGAGTCTTTGACAATTTTGAGGGCCTTCCTCTGACACCGCCTGGTATAGAGGTCCTGGATGGCAGGAAGCTTGGCCCCAGTGATGTACTGGGCCGTAAGCACTACCCTCTGTAGTGACTTGCGGTCGGAGACCGGGCAGTTGCCATACCAGGCGGTGATGCAACCAGTCAGGATGCTCTCGATGGTGCAGCTGTATAACTTTTTGAGGATCTGAGGACCCATACCAAATCTTTTCAGTCTCCTGAGGGGGAATAGGCTTTATTGTGCCCTCTTCACGACTGTCTTGGTGTGTTTGGACCATGATAGTTTGTTGGTGATATGGACACCAAGGAACTTGAAGCTCTCAACCTGTTCCACTACAGCCCAGTCGATGAGAATGGGGGCATGCTCAGTCCTATTTTTTTCTGTGTAGTCCACAATCATCGCCTTTGTCTTAATCACGTTGAGGGAGAGGTTGTTATCCTGGCACCACACGGCCAGGTATCTGACCTCCTCCCTATAGGCTGTCTCATCGTAGTTGGTGATCAGGCCTACCACTGTTGTGTCATCGGCAAACTTAATGATGGTGTTGGAGTCGTGCCTGGCCATGCAGTCATGGGTGAACAGGGAGTACAGGAGGGGACTGAGCACGCACCCCTGAGGGGCCCTCGTGTTGAGGATCAGCGTAGCAGATGTGTTGTTACCTACCCTTACCACCAGGGAGCGGCCCATCAGTTCAGGATCCAGTTGCAGAGGGAGGTGTTTAGTCCCAGGGTCCTTAGCTTAGTGATGAGCTTTGAAGGCACTATGGTGTTGTACGCTGAGCTGTAGTCAATTAATAGCATTCTCACATAGGTGTTCCTCTTGACCAGGTGGGAAAGGGCTGTGTGGAGTGCAATAAAGATTGCATCATCTGTGGATCTGTTGGGGCAGTATGCAAATTGGAGTGTGTGCGCGGTTTCTGGGATAATGGTGTTGATGTGAGCCTTTCAAAGCACTTCATGGCTACAGACGTGAGTGCTACGGGTTGGTAGTCATTTAGGCAGGTTATCTTAGTGTTCTTGGTCACAGGGACTATGGTGGTCTGCTTGAAACATGTTGGTATTACAGACTCAGTCAGGGACATGTTGAAAATGTCAGTGAAGACACTTGCCAGTTGGTCAGCGCATGCTCAGAGTACACGTCCTGGTAATCCGTCTGGCCCTGCGGCCTTATGAATGTTGACCTGCTTAAATGTCTTACTCACATCGGCTACGGAGAGCGATCACATAGTCATCCGGAACAGCAGATGATCTCATGCATACTTCAGTGTTGCTTGCCTCGAAGCGAGCATAGAAGTGATTTAGCTCGACTGGTAGGCTCGTGTCACTGGGCAGCTTGTGGCTGTGATTCCCTTTGTATTCTGTAATAGTTTGCAAGCCCTGCCACATCCGACGAGCGTCGGAGCCGGTTTAGTAAGATTCAATCTTAGTCCTGTATTGACTATTTTCTTGTTTGATGGTTCGTCGGAGAGCATAGCGGGATGTCTTATAGATGTCCGGGCTAGAGTCCTGCTCTTTGAAAGCGGCAGCTCTACCCTTTAGCTCAGTGCGGATGTTGCCTGTAATCCATGGCTTCTGGTTGGGGTATGTACGTACGGTCACTGTGGGGACGACGTCATCGATGCACTTATTGTTGAAGCCAGTGACTGATGTGGTGTACTCCTCAATGCCATCGGAAGAATCCCGGAACATATTCCAGTATGTGCTAGCAAAACAGTCCTGTAGCTTAGCATCTGCGTCATCTGACCACTTCCTTATTAACTGAGTCACTGGTGCTTCCTGCTTTAGTTTTTGCTTATAAGCAGGAATCAGAAGGATAGAATTATGGTCAGATTTGCCAAATGGAGGGCGAAGGAGAGCTTTGTACCCGTCTCTGTGTGTGGAGTAAAGGTGGTCTAGATTTTTTTTTTCCCTCTGGTTGCACATTTAACATGCTGGTAGAAATTAGGTAGAACGGATTTAAGTTTCCCTGCATTAAAGTCCCCTGCCACTAGGAGCGCTGCCTCTTGATGAGCATTTTCCTGTTTGCTTATGGCCTTATACAGTTCCTTGAGTGCAATTTTATTGCCAGCATTGGTTTGTGGTGGTAAATAGAAAGCTACGAAAAATATAGAAGAAAACTCTCTTGGTAAATAGTGTGGTCTACAGCTTATCATGAGATACTCTACCTCAGGCAGGCAAAACCTAGAGACTTCCTTAGTATTAGATTTTATGCACTAGCTGTTGTTTACAAATATACACAGACCGCCACCCCTTGTCTTACTGGAGTCAGCTGTTCTATCCTGCCAATGTAGCGTATATCCCGCCAGCTGTATGTTATCCATGTCGTCGTTCAGCCACGACTCGGTGAAACATAAGATATTACAGTTAATGTCCCATTGGTAGTATATTCTTGTTCTTAGGTCGTCCATTTTGTTTTCAAATGATTGTACGTTGGCTAATAGGATTGATGGAAGAGGCAGCTTACTCACTCGCCGTCGGATCCCTACAAGGCACCCCGACCTACGTCCAAGATATCTCTGTCTCTTTCTCATGCGAATTACGGGGATTTGGGCCTTGTCGGGTGTCTGTAGAATATCCTTTGTGTCCGACTCGTTGAAGAAAAAATATTTGTCCAATACGAGGTGAGTAATCGAGAAAATCACATTGTATTATTTTTAAGTAATTAATTTGCATTTTATTGCATGACATAAGTATTTGATACATCAGAAAAGCAGAACTTAATATTTGGTACAGAAACCTTTGTTTGCAATTACAGAGATCATACGTTTCCTATAGGTCTTGACCAGGTTTGCACACACTGCAGTAGGGATTTTGGCCCACTCCTCCATACAGACCTTCTCCAGATCCTTCAGGTTTCGGGGCTGTCGCTGGGCAATACGGACTTTCAGCTCCCTCCAAAGATGTTCTATTGGGTTCATGTCTGGAGACTGGCTAGGCCACTCCAGGACCTTGAGATGCTTCTTACGGAGCCACTCCTTAGTTGCCCTGACTGTGTGTTTCGGGTCGTTGTCATGCTGAAAGACCCAGCCACGACCCATCTTCAATGCGCTTACTGAGGGAAGGAGGTTGTTGGCCAAGATCTCGCGATACATGGCCCCATCCATCCTCCCCTCAATACGGTGCAGTCGTCCTGTCCCCTTTGCAGAAAAGCATCCCCAAAAAATGATGTTTCCACCTCCATGCTTCACGGTTGGGATGGTGTTCTTGGGGTTGTACTCATCCTTCTTCTTCCTCCAAACACGGCGAGTGGAGTTTAGACCAAACAGCTCTATTTTTTGTCTCATCAGACCACATGACCTTCTCCCATTCCTCCTCTGGATCATCCAGATGGTCATTGGCAAACTTCAGATGGGCCTGGACATGCGCTGGCTTGAGCAGGGGGACCTTGCGTGCGCTGCAGGATTTTAATCCATGACGGCGTAGTGTGTTACTAATGGTTTTCTTTGAGACTGTGGTCCCAGCTCTCTTCAGGTCATTGACCAGGTCCTGCCGTGTAGTTCTGGGCTGATCCCTCACCTTCCTCATGATCATTGATGCCCCACGAGGTGAGATCTTGCATGGAGCCCCAGACCGAGGGTGATTGACCATCATCTTGAACTTCTTCCATTTTCTAATAATTGCGCCAAAAGTTGTTGCCTTCTCACCAAGCTGCTTGCCTATTGTCCTGTAGCCCATCCCAGCCTTGTGCAGGTCTACAATTTTATCCCTGATGTCCTTACACATCTCTCTGGTCTTGGCCATTGTGGAGAGGTTGGAGTCTGTTTGATTGGGTGTGTGGACAGGTGTCTTTTATACAGGTAACGAGTTCAAACAGGTGCAGTTAATTCAGGTAATGAGTGGAGAGAGGAGGGCTTCTTAAAGAAAAACTAACAGGTCTGTGAGAGCCGGAATTCTTACTGGTTGGTAGGTGATCAAATACTTATGTCATGCAATAAAATGCAAATTAATTACTTAAAAATCATACAATGTGATTTTCTGGATTTTTGTTTTAGATTCCATCTCTCACAGTTGAAGTGTACCTATGATAAAAATTACAGACCTCTACATGCTTTGTAAGTAGGAAAACCTGCAAAATCGGCAGTGTATCAAATACTTGTTATCCCCACTGTATATATATAAATTGCTCAATAATTATACATTTATGGATTTAAAGTATTGTTTTCTCTTTATTCAACCCACCCTTCATCCACAAAATATTTAATTACCCTAAGCCCGACCACCCCGCGGATATAACCGCAGGGACTGCAGGTTATGAGTCAACCCACGCATCACTAATGCACACACATTTATACTGACTCTACACACACACAAAATCATCATATACACTGCTGCTACTCTGTTTATCATATATCCTGATGCCTAGTCACCTTACCCCTATACACATCTACCTCACACTCCTGCACATTGTAAATATAGTATTGGAACTGACCCTGTATAGCCTATAGCTTCTTACTTTCTCGTGTTATTCTTATTTCTTATTTTTACTGTATTGTACTCTACTGTAATATAATGTACTGTGCTGTCCAAACTTGTTAAACATAGACGTCTATGTATTTGAGCATGGCCTTATTTATATTACAGCATATTGCATGACCGTCATTCATATTCCATTCACCCAGCCCAATGTAACATTAATAGGTTTAGGCTACTACATACTCAGATTTTCCCTATACCCATCATGAGGTTGCTACAATCTAGCCTATGAATGAAAGTTTACAACATAGGAGCACAGGATGAGAGAAAAATGTGCCTAATAAAGGTGACACACTCTTGCCTGCATCTAGCTTATCTAGGGTGTAATCAAAAAGTTGCAAAAAAAGTTTATATTGGACAAATTCAGGTATGTTTATCCCCATTTCATTCCGTTTGCTTCCGTTTAAGAAACATTTTTCAACAGAATCGGCAGAATGAATACACCATTCATCACACACAAACACAGTTCACTTTCATAGCAGCCACATACAAACAGCATGATCACTTTGCTTGTTGTATAATTCCTTCTCACATCTACGCGCTCTCCTCTTCTCACATTTTCCCTTCACTTGTGGACTTCAGTGCACAACACATCAGCTGTCTGTGACCAGACGAAAATCCTTTCCAAACCTTTATATCATAACCGCTACACACAGCCAAAATCGTCACCATATAAGCGAACGTCATAGTCAACATAGCTACTAGAACTAACACGTTAGTAAACCCGCTACAATCATGCAGTACAGTCAGCAAGCAGTTTAGCAGTTACACCGGCGGGCCCCGGTGGCAATAAATTAATAAAGTCTCTTTCTCATTTGTTCAAAACTGTTCAACTATTGTATTTCTCTCTCTTTGAGTCAACTATTCAGTGGTGGCAAAAGTACCCAATTGTCATACTTGAGTAAAGTAAAGATACCTTAATAGAAAATGACTCAAGTAAAAGTGAAAGTCACCCAGTAAAATACTACTTGAGTAAAAGTCCAAAAGCATTTGGTTATAAATATACTTAAGTATATTTTAGCAATTACATTTACTTTAATACAAAACTAAAGTATAAATCATTTCACATTCCTTATTTTTTTACGGATCGCCAGGGGCACACTCCAACATTATTTACAAATTAAGTGTGTTTAGTGAGTCCGCAAGATCAGAGGCAGTAGGGATGACCAGGGATGTTCTTTTGATAAGTGTGTGAATTGGACCATTTTCCTCTCCCGCTAAGCAGTCAATATGTAACGAGTACTTTTGGGTGTCAGGCAAAATGTATGTAGTAAAAAGTACATTATTTTCTTCAGGAATGTAGGAGTAAAAGTTGTAAAAAATATAAATAGTGACGTAAAGATACCCCAAAAAAC
This sequence comes from Coregonus clupeaformis, assembly GCF_020615455.1. Classification (NCBI taxonomy): domain Eukaryota; kingdom Metazoa; phylum Chordata; class Actinopteri; order Salmoniformes; family Salmonidae; genus Coregonus; species Coregonus clupeaformis. Next base: position 44,218,552 of record NC_059192.1, on the reverse strand, counting down.
TACTTAAGTAGTACTTCAAAGTATTTGTACACCACTTCAACTACTCAACACATTTTATGCACTGCAGTGTTATCTAGCTGTACCTTATGCTTTCGGTACTAGATTAATTCCCTTTGATTGGGAGGACAATGTCAGTTCATGCTGCAAGTGCTCTGATAGGTTGGAGGATGTCCTCCAGAAGTTGTCATAATTACTGTGCAAGTCTATGGAATGGGGTGAGAACCATGAGCCTCCTAGGTTTTGTATTGAAGTCAATGTACCCAGAGGAGGATGGAAACTAGCTGCCCTCTGGGTACAACATGGTCCTACCCTACAGAGTGCTGTTCAGGCTACAGTAGACCTTAATTGCAAAACAGCGTGTTTTAATCAATTATTTGGTGACATATTGTATAGTTTTAACAAAAAATGATCACTTGAATGTTTCACTTTTTTTATGAAATTCAATTTGGAGGATGGTCCTCTCCTTCCTCCTCTGAGGAGCCTCCACTGATCTTAAAAAATACACTACATTTCCAAAAGTATGTGGACACCTGCTCGTCGAACATCTCATTCCAAAATCATGGGCTTTAATATGGAGTTGGTCCCTCCTTTGCTGCTATAACAACCTCCACTCTTCTGGGAAAGCTTTCCACTAGATGTTGGAACATTGCTGCGGGGACTTGCTTCAATTCAACCACAAGAGCACTAGTAAGGTCAGGTACTGATGTTGGGCGATTAGGCCTGGAATCACGAACAGTGGCGACCCGTCATATTTTTGTTGTTGCCTGTTTTGCATGTTATTTTGGCATTAATTCATGTCATATATCAGTTTGCAAACAACGTAAAAACACATTTATTGAGTGAATAAAGCCGCATACAAACATCTCTTTCTAGCTTTCTTGAGTAAGGCAGCTCCAAAATGCAGGTGTTTCATCCTAGCTCAGTGCTTTCTGTGGTGGAGTGGCAGCCAACGGAAAATACAGAGCGTTGGGGTAATCTTCTCTAGTTGCGCCGTGATTGGCACACTACTTCACCGCAGAATCCACAGGGAGAGCTAGGCAGTTCATGCCCCCTTCTGCCATAGATTTACATTAGAAGTGCCCATCCAAAAAGTTCAAGGTCATTGGCCACAGATAAAATGACGCCAAAGCACGTTATATCTACCGTAGCTTTGATTGGACTGATCATGTCAACATCATAATTTCAAAATCTTAGCTAGCAAGCTAGACAAGCAGTCATCATCATGAATCACGTCGACAATCTACTGGCAAATCCTTTTCAATCCTTGTCATATGAAGAGAAATTATAAATAAAATGTATTGGTGCTCACCGGCCCATTGGACATAAACATTACACAACAAGTTGGAAATCGCAAATTCAACAATGAGTGGTTTGGAAGGAATCAGTGGCTAACTGCAAGCGTTGCAAAGCAATCACTATTTGGCTTCCCCCACCTGCTATTCGGTGGAAAGAGTGTGAAGTCTGGGTTTAAGGATTTAAAACATCTGTCTGAAAAGGTCTCTTTTCCAAGCTTAAAAGGATAAACATTCACACACACACACACACACACACACACACACACACACACACACACACACACACACACACACACACACACACAACACCATGGGCCATAAAAGGTTGAATACACTGGCTGCAAAGCTCCACAGCGGAGATAGGAGTATCTGTCCATAGGACCACTTTAAGCCGTACACTCCACAGAGCTGGGCTTTACAGAAGAGTGGCCAGAAAAAAGCCATTGCTTAAAGAAAAAAATAAGCAAACACGTTTTGTGTTCGCCAAAAGCCATGTGGGAGACTCCCCAAACATATGGAAGAAGGTACTGGCGCAAACCCAACACCTCTCATCACCCCAAGAACACCATCCACCATGTTTTTCATCGGCAGGGACTGGGAAACTGGTGTTGAAGGAATGATGGATAGCGCTAAATACAGGGAAATTCTTGAGGGAAACCTGTTTCAGTCTTCCAGAGATTTGAGACTGGGATGGAAGTTCACCTTCCAGCAGGACAATGACCCCAAGCATACTGCTAAAGCAACACTCGAGTGGTTTAAGGGGAAACATTTGAAATGTCTTGGAATGGCCTGGTCAAAGCCCAGACCTCAATCCAATTGAGAATATGTGGTATGACTTAAAGATTGCTGTACACCAGCGGAACCCATCCAACTTGAAGGAGCTGGAGCAGTTTTGCCTTGAAGAATGGGCAAAAATCCCAGTGGCTAGATGTGCCAAGCTTATAGAGACATACCCCAAGAGACTTGCAGCTGTAATTGCTGCAAAAGGTGGCTCTACAAAGTATTGACTTTGGGGGGGGTGAATAGTTATGCACGCTCAAGTTCTGTTTTTTTGTCTTATTTCTTGTTTGTTTCACAATAAAATATATTTTGCATTTTGAAAGTGGTAGGCATGTTGTGTAAATCAAATGATACAACCCCCCCCCAAAAAATAAATTTTTATTCCAGGTTGTAAGGCAACAAAATAGGAAAAATGCCAAGGGGGGTGAATACTTTCACAAGCCACTGTATAGCCTGTTTTAGAGAAATGTAATCATAGAATATTGTAAGAGCTTTCTTTGTCTGCTTATATGCCCCCTTTATTTATCCTATGGTTCTGACTTGGTTTATAGGGAGAATACTGTAAGAACAGCTTTATGTAGGCCCTAACAGTTTGGGGGCACCGTTTGTCACCGTTATAGTGCAATTAATGTATTGTTTAGTGTTGTGTAGTGGCTTTCCTGGCATGCATCCCAGAAAATGTGGGGAGTTTGCCCCACCAAGATTTACATGCTAAAATCGCCACTGGTTACGAAACACCAAAAACTGTAATGACATTCATCGAGTGTCATTAGGCACACTTGTAGTCTGAATTGATGTGTAAACTACTGTCTGCGCACGTCGGTCTCAGCCACTCATCTCTCTGGGAAAATGTCAGTGTTCTCATCGATCCACACCTCATTTTGGAGCGTATACCACCTGTTTTCAAGTCCATTCGCTCATTTTTCATGCGACTGACATGCAGTAATGATAAATAATAATGTAATAGCATACAGTTTTCTTGGCATTATCTTTTAAATATTGTGTTGGCTCATGTTTGAACTGGAATGGCGTACCCCACAATATTTATTTTGCCAGTACACAATACCGGACCAAGCTACTTTCACGGACCAGCATACCCTGCCACTAACCCTAACCCCTAGCTTAGCTAATGATAGCCACCTAGCTAACGTTAGCTACAACAAATTGGAATTCGTAACACATCCTACATATTGCCAATGTTTAACATATTATACGAATTGGAAATCGTAACATACACTACATGGCCGCACAGAAGCCTAAGATTACCATGCGCAATGCCAAGCGTCGGCTGGAGTGGTGTAAATCTCGCCACCATTGGACTCTGGAGCAGTGGAAACGTGTCCTCTGGAGTGATAAATCACGCTTCACCATCTGGCAGTCCGCCGGACGAATCTGGAATTGGCGGATGCCAGGAGAACGCTACCTGCCCGAATGCATAATGCCAACTGTAAAGTTTGGTGTAGAAGGAGTAATGGTCTGGGGCTGTTTTTCATGGTTTGGGCTAGGCCCCTTAGTTCCAGTGAAGGGAAATAACGCTACAGCATACAATGACATTCTAGATGATTCTGTGCTTCCAACTTTGTGGCAAAAATTTGGGGAAGGCCCTTTCCTGTTTCAGCATGACAATGCCACCGTGCACAAAGCAAGGTCCAAACAGAAATGGTTTGTTGAGATCGGTGTGGAAGAACTTCACTGGCCTGCACAGAGCCCTGACCTCATCGAACACCTTTGGGATGAATTGGAACGCTGACTGCGAGCCAGGCCTAATTGCCCAACATCAGTACCCGACCTCTAATGCTCTAGTGGCTGAATGGAAGCAACTCCCTGCAGCAATGTTCCAGCATCTAGTGGAGGTTGTTATAGGAGCAAAGGGGGGACCAACTCCATATTAATGCCCATGATTTTTGGAATGAGATGTTCGACAAGCAGTTGTCCACATACTTTTGGCCAGATAGTGTATCAAACGAATTTGAGGACGATTAATACATATCAAACGAAGCATAACATATCATAAACAATGGAGGGATACAAATGTCATTTTACCACTGAGCCCAGGTTGCAATTGAGAACCCAAGAGGACCCCCTCTTGGGGGAATGAGAATTACTACTGCCCCAGAAAGACTGCTGATTGATTTTTGTAAATCAAGCCTCAATCGCTGACACAGACATGGCTATTTACCACTTAATGCCCCATTATTGGTGTAAGCGCAAAATCAGCTGCAGTGCAAAATCAGATCTGGGGTCTTAAAAGTTTAACTCCATTGTTTTATAAGACACAAATAGTCTAAGGCCTCAGTTTACCTCAACATGTATTAAATCCTTTCTATGAAGCCAATATCCACTGTCTATGATTAAAGTTACGCTGTATCATAGGCTATGTGCACTCCAGAATGGCTGGGATTAAATAAATAAAATACAACAAATAGAGAATTAGGCATGGATATAAAATAGTTGATGTGCATGAATGATGTAGTGTATAGAGCTTACATATTAATATAATTAATATGTTAATATGGAATATTAAGTTTACAACCATGTTCTTATCTATGACCAGACAACATTTATCTGGTTTCAATTTAGCTTGGTAATGGATCGAAAGCCATTCGAATTGTCCAACGAGGAACAATGGTAGATTACCAGAACATGACTTTACATATTTCACAAATAACTTGGAAATACATTGAGCTGGAACTTCTCCTGGCTGATCCAAAAACAAGAAAGAACCCTATTTCAGAATGCGATCACAGAGCAATAAGCCTGCGTCCCTTTCCGTCGCAAATGAAGAGAGCGAGAGAGAGACAGAGAGAGCGAGAGAGAGAATTCGACTAGAATGTATGGAAAAGTACATGTCCTTGGAGACAAAATCTGGTTACCTTGCATGAGGTCGGTGATAGTGATGGAATCTCCGGGAGTCATCGGTCTGGCTTGAGTTCAGTCGCAGATGAACCGAAGGATCCCACTTTTAAACCCAGCAGCCGACTCGGTCTGTCACCCTTTCGCTCTCATTGAAGCGCACCCGGAGCATCAACCACTGTCATCACTAATTTATTTGAAGCCAAACATGGTGCAAACTGAGCCCTGATCTTTACAAAGAGCTTGAGTAGCACTTTGGAAGGAGGACTCTCGTCAGGTGACCAGATAAATCGCTGTTGTAGCCTACCAATTCAAAGTTGCTATCTTCCAGAGGAGGCTGGTGGGATGAGCTAGAGGAAAACGGGCTCATTGTAATGGCTGGAATGGAATACATGGAATGGAGTCAAACATGTGGTTTCCATATGTTTGATGTGTTTGATACTTCCATTTATTCTATTCCAGCCATTACAATGAGCCAGTCCTATAGCTCATTCCACCAGCCTCCTCTGCTATCTTCATAAACGTAAACCATTTAGTCTACTATTAGTAGCTCCGAATGTGAACTCATATATTATTGTAGGCTACTTAATAATGGGAATCTTTTAGGCTAAATTTTGCACTCTAGCCAAAGGCTAGCCCAATATGTACTCTTAAGGAGCCTAATGTTACCGTTACTCTTTAAGGTCCAAGGACCTTCTTTGTTATTTTCAGAGGTAGACTGGCGCTGGCAGCCAAAACAGCCAAATACTCCATCTAAACGTGAAACGATTCTCAATTATGATATGGTTCTAGAAACATAAAGCCCTTTACTTTCATATGACATCTATACTGAACAAAAATATAAGTGCAACATGCAACAATTTCTAAGATTTTACTGAGTTACAGTTCATATAAGGAAATCAGTCAATTGAATTAAATTAATTATACCCTAATCTATGGATTTCACATGACTGGGAATACAGATATGCATCTGTTGGTCACAGATACCTTAAAGAAAGGTAGGGGCGTGGATCAGAAAACCAGTCAGTATCTGGTGTGACCACAATTTGCCTAATGAAGCGCGACACATCTCCTTCGCATAGAGTTGATCAGGCAGTTGATTGTGGCCTGTGAAATGTTGTCCCACTCCTTTTCAATGGTTGTGCGAAGTTGCTGGATATTGGCGGGAACTGGAACAAACTGTCATACACATCGGTCCGGAGCATCCCAAACATGCTCAATAGGTGACATTCCTGGTGAGTATGCATCCATGGAAGAACTGGGACATTTTCAGCTTCCAGGAATTGTGTACAAATCCTTGTGACATGGGGCTGTGCATTATCATGCTGAAACATGAGGTGATGGCGGCGGATGAATGGCACGACAATGGGCCTCAGGAACTCGTCACAGTATCTCTTTGCATTCAAACGGACATAGATAAAATGCAATTGTGTTTGTTGTTCGTAGCTTATGCCTGCCCATACCATAACCCCACCGCCACCATGGGGCACTTTGTTCACAACGTTGACATCAGCAAACCGCTCGCCCATACGATGCCATACATGTGGTCTGCGGTTGTGAGGCCGGTTGGACATACTGGAAAATTCTCTAAAACGACGTTGGAGGCGGCATATGGTAGAGAATTTAACATTCAATTTGCTGGCAACAGCTCTGATGGACATTCCTTTAGTCAGCATGCCAATTGCACGCTCCCTCAAAACTTTAGACATCTGTGGTATTGTGCTGTGTGACAAAACTAGCCTTTTATTGTCCCCAGCACAAGGTGCACCTGTGTAATGATAATGTTGTTTAATCAGCTTCTTGATATGCCACACCTGTCAGATGGATGATTTATCTTGGCAAAGGAGAAATGCTCACTAACAGGAATGTAAACACATTTGAGAGAAATAAGCTTTTTGTGCATATGGAACATTTCTGGGATCTTTTATTTCAGCTCATGAAACATGGGACCAACACTTTACATGTTGCTTTTATATTTTTGCTCAGTGTAAATAATTTCACAAATGCAAAGTATGCACTTACTGTACACTGTTTTAACCGGCTTTGTCACAGTTGCAGCAGACAGTATTTTTCAGTGACAACACGTTTCTGGCGGTCTTCTTCCGTTAATCATAGGTGTTCGGAGCATGCTAGATAGCTAATTAGCACAGGTGGCCCCTCTGTCTTCCACATGCTGGAACATGGAGATATGGCCGTGTGGGAACTCTAACCCTATAAAGGTGTGTATCAATTTAACGTTTCGTTTTTTGAAAATTGTTTCTCGCTGATATGAAAGATAAGGTCCTTATGCTTCCAAAACCGTACCGCAAGTGATGCATGTTAATGTTCAGACCAAGCGTCAAGGCTCTTAACAAAACTCCCCCGTACAGAAGACGCCTTCGTCCAATAACTCTTATGTGTAACATAATGGAACTGAGAGTCATGATCAAGGGCTAGCCAAAGCCATGCTAGAAGCCGTTGACTTCCCAATTTAATTAATAATAATAAATAATAAATATATGCATATTGGATATTTTACAGTATACATTGCAGGCTAGTAGGCCTATGCCCGGAGCTTCATTGATAGAATTGCATCTCTGATAAACATATTTACACTATGGGCAAGATGTATGTAAGTTGTTAGTCATTTCAACTCTAATGTGATGCATCTGTTTCATTCAGAGTAGCCTATGATTATTGTGGCTTTCTTTTAAGTCATAATTTGCTGTCTATTAAAACAACCGGCAGTGACAGATGTTTTGGTCTGTCTTCCATTCATCTTAGGTGTTTGTTGTTAGAGACAAGTGTTTGTGCAAAACGTGATTCTGTGAAAATGTATGAATGAGTCATCAAGCATACATTCAAGTGCTGAGATGGTAAGGAAATGATTTATCCCTTCTCAGTTGATAGCGAAAGCGACCCCTTTGAAAACATCGGTAAGCTCTTTCAATAGAGTGAGTCAAACACGCCTGGAAGCTATCGCCTGCTGTTATGCTATCCTTTCCTCAAGTGTAACAATGACTTCCAGCTTGATGGCACATTCACCACAGACACGGCCTACTACATTCAAATTCAATAAAGGCCTACTAACTTGAACCTACTAAAAAAAGATGTGTCATAATACTTGGCTAGCCCTGCTGCCTCCTCTGAGAGACAAAGAGAGGGCAAACAGGGGGCACATCTATATTTCAGCAGCTCTGTGCCGGCAGAAGGAGAGAGAAAGAAAAAAACCATCCACATAAGTATTTGTTTCGTTAAAATTGCATGATGTTTGTAAAGCTTAAGACGGGAGCGCCAGACAGACTTCTCTCAGCTCTGACACTGGTTGATAGTGAGATCTGTAAGCTATGTGCAGACTCTGATAAAGACATCAAGTAAAATGTTATTTTGAGCAGTGGTGATTTGCACAGACACCTCTCTGGGTCCAGGGGATTCATTCAGCTGAAAATGTGGCTTCCCAAGCTACACTCTTAGAAAAAAGGGTTATTCGGCTGTCCCCATAGGATAACTCTTTTTAGTTCCAGGTAGAACCCTTTTTGGTTCCAGGTAGAACCATTTTGAGTTCCATGTAGAGCCCTCTGTAGAAAGGGTTGTACATGGAACCCAAAAGATTTCTACCTGGAACCAAAAGGGTTCTAGTTGCAACCAAAAAGGGTTATTCAAAGGGTTCTCCTATGGGGACAGCCAAAGAAACATTTAAGGTTCTAGATAGCACCTTTATTTCTAAGAGTGTATGATTTAAAGAGGTGACACTTTGAAAATATTTATTACAATGTTTCATCCCTGCTCAGTCCTATAGTGACATATTTCTAAGTGACCATCAAAGGAATAATATTGATTTCCAAAGATCATTTATAAATTCTCTAATATGTCAGTTTTGAGTGATTACCAAAATTGCACCAATAATGTATTGATATTAATAATTATATATTTGTTTGAGGAATCACTTGTAGTCATGGCATTTATCAAAGTTGGCTGTAGTCTAATCATTGTGTTATCTGATTGGATGAGGTTGTAAGTGTCTCTGTTGTGTGCTGGTGCTTCTGTAATCTCCTTCCCTAGCAGGGCGACAACAGGAGCATTGTCCTGGGCTGGTGAAGAATCCAGCTGATACATTTTTCAGTAAGCAAACAAAGTCAGGCAGAGTTTCAGAATACTTGTAGGAATACATACGCTTGTATTAATACGGTTACTCCGAAATACGGTATGAAAAGGTAAAGATGTCCTTACGGCTGAAGGAACCTCTTCAGGTCAGTGTTTAGGCTTTTAGGTGGACTCTGATTTCCTGAACAGTTGGTTGTGACATGGCTGTGTAACGCTACTGACACCATGGCAAATGTTACATTGTCACACATCTGTAAATGTCTACAAGTGGGTGTATGGTGATGAGGATTATCAGTTTCATAGCGATGGCTGTGAATTCATCTGGGTTCATTGACAGTCTGCAGACACACTACAACAACCTGACCACTGACCCCCTTGGATACTGTGAAATCTGAGAGCCCTATCATGTTTTCTAAATGTCTGTTTTTCAGTTTGTGAGCTGCCTATGAGCCTCTAATGGCATACTTTTATCACCATGTGCTTCATATTTAACGAAAAGCAAATACCATTTGGATATCAGAATTTACACAATTAGTCAGAGTTGAGCTAGTTTGATTTTCTCCCAGGTTTTAAGAAATCCAAAATCACAAATCACAAGAGAGGGACCCTTTTGTCATTGAGGGTTATCAGTTGAAAGTGAAAAGCAGAGCTGTTTTAATTATTCCATGTCTCCACACGTCATACTTCCAGGGGATCTCAAGACTCTGTACTGGCTCCTTACCCCTTATGGACAAATTGCAAGCAGGCCTACGTTTGAATCAGTCCAAAAAATATGTAATGACTGCTTAAACTTTAATTGGAGTACTGGTTAAATATTAATTAATGTTTTGAGAGATTACCCACTTGTGGGTGGTGTTGTCCAAAATAAATCCTTATCATGCTAACATTTGGATGTAGCTAGGCTGACTCATTTCTATCCAGTGCTGGCAGGTAATGAAATAACATTTGCAGTTGCGAAGTTTCATCATGAACATAAGAATGAGATGCTTTTCTTGAAGTTTAATGCTTGGATTCCAAATTTGTGAACTGTGAATACCAGGGGCGTAGCCAGAAATCTGTTGGTTTGGTGGGCCTGCAGAAAGATAAAGTTCTACGACTGGCCATCCAAGCCAAAAAGTCGGGAGTCGGCCCTTTGATGTAGGAGGGCCATAGGATCTACATCAACTCTGACATGAGCAGAGACCTCTATATGAAACGCAGAGAATTTGACCCCATAAATAAAAAGCTATGGGAAAAACTAATCCCGTTCTCTTTGGTGTACCCCGCACAACTACGGGTCAAATGGAAGGAAAGAGACATCACACTGAAATCAGCAAAAGAAGCTAACCTGGACAAGGAGAACAATGGAAATGGCAATGAATGAACTGTGTAGACTACGTGTCTTAACAAAAGACTCCACTATGCAAGTAACCGTTTCAATAGAATGTTCATGATGTCAATGAGACAACTGTTGATAGACATAGCTGGTAAATTCGCTCTGGCTATCTACTCCGATTTCAGAGCACTCTCGTCTGAGTGTGCCAGAGCGCAGAATAACTGACACATTTACGAACGCTCAACACCCGTTGAATATGGCCAGTGTCAGTAAAAGTTGGTAAAAAAAAGCGTAATTAAATTGTTGCCAGCAGCACAGTTGCAGTCACCAACACTCTGGATAACATAAAAACAGCCTAACCAGCTCTGCTAGGGTGAGTAAAATGGTCAGTGAGCTGTTCTCTCATTTGTGTCTGGAAGTAGGTAGCAACCTAGCCAATGTTAGCCAGTTAGCTTAGGTGCTTGACTGCTGTTGTAATGACAAAACGCTCGGATCAACCCTACTCCTCGGCCAGAGCGTCCAGTGTGCGCTCTGAACACTCTGAGAACGAATGGACAATCTGACAACGCTCTGAGTTTACGGGCGGGGCTACAGTGCCTTGCAAAAGTATTAATCACGCTTGGGGTTTTTCCTATTTTGTTGCATTACAACCTGAAATTTAAATGGGGTTTTATTTGGATTTCATGTAATGAACATACACAAAATAGTCCAAATTGGTGAAGTGGAATGAAAAAAATAACTTGTTTCAAAAAATTCTAAAAAATAAATAACCGAAAAGTGGTGCGTGCATATGTATTCACCCCCTTTGCTATGAAGCCCCTAAATAAGATCTAGTGCAACCAATTACCTTCAGAAGTCACATAATTAGTTAAATAAAGTCCACCTGTGTGCAATCTAAGTGTCACATGATCTGTCACATGATCTCAGTATATATAGTGGGGAGAACAAGTATTTGATACACTACCGATTTTGCAGGTTTTCCTACTTACAAAGCATGTAGAGGTCTGTACATTTTATCATAGGTACACTTCAACTGTGAGAGACGGAATCTAAAACAAATATCCAGAAAATCACATTGTATGATTTTTAAGTAATTAATTTGCATTTTATTGCATGACATAAGTATTTGATCACCTACCAACCAGTAAGAATTCCGGCTCTCACAGACCTGTTAGTTTTTCTTTAAGAAGCCCTCCTGTTCTCCACTCATTACCTGTATTAACTGCACCTGTTTGAATTCATTACCTGTATAAAAGACACCTGTCCACACACTCAATCAAACAGACTCCAACCTCTCCACAATGGCCAAGCCCAGAGAGATGTGTAAGGACATCAGGGATACAATTGTAGACCTGCACAAGGCTGGGATGGGCTACAGGACAATAGTCAAGCAGCTTGGTGAGAAGGCAACAACTGTTGGCGCAATTATTAGAAAATGGAAGAAGTTCAAGATGACGGTCAATCACCCTCGGTCTGGGGCTCCATGCAAGATCTCACCTTATGGGGCATCAATGATCATGAGGAAGGTGAGGGATCAGCCCAGAACTACATGGCAGGACCTGGTCAATGACCTGAAGAGAGCTGGGACCACAGTCTCAAAGAAAACCATTAGTAACACACTACGCCGTCATGGATTAAAATCCTGCAGCGCATGCAAGGTCCCCCTGCTCAAGCCAGCACATGTCCAGGCCCGTCTGAAGTTTGCCAATGACCATCTGGATGATCCAGAGGTGGAATGGGAGAAGGTCATGTGGTCTGATGAGACAAAAATATAGCTTTTTGGTCTAAACTCCACTCGCCGTGTTTGGAGGAAGAAGAAGGATGAGTACAACCCCAAGAACACCATCCCAACCGTGAAGCATGGAGGTGGAAACATCATTCTTTGGGGATGCTTTTCTGCAAAGGGGACAGGACGACTGCACCGTATTGAGGGGAGGATGGATGGGGCCATGTATCGCGAGATCTTGGCCAACAACCTCCTTCCCTCAGTAAGAGCATTGAAGATGGGTCGTGGCTGGGTCTTCCAGCATGACAACGGCCCAAAACACACAGCCAGGGCAACTAAGGAGTGGCTCCGTAAGAAGCATCTCAACGTCCTGGAGTGGCCTAGCCAGTCTCCAGACCTGAACCCAATAGAACATCTTTGGAGGGAGCTGAAAGTCCATATTGCCCAGCGACAGCCCCGAAACCTGAAGGATCTGGAGAAGGTTTGTATGGAGGAGTGGGCCAAAATCCCTGCTGCAGTGTGTGCAAACCTGGTCAAGACCTACAGGAAACGTATGATCTCTGTAAACAAAGGTTTCTGTACCAAATATTAAGTTCTGCTTTTCTGATGTATCAAATACTTATGTCATGCAATAAAATGCAAATTAATTACTTAAAAATCATACAATGTGATTTTCTGGATTTTTGTTTTAGATTCCATCTCTCACAGTTGAAGTGTACCTATGATAGAAATTACAGACCTCTACATGCTTTGTAAGTAGGAAAACCTGCAAAATCGGCAGTGTATCAAATACTTGTTCTCCCCACTGTATATATATATATATATACACCTGTTCTGAAAGGCCCCAGAGTCTGCAACACCACTAAGCAAGGGGCACCACCAAGCAAGTGACACCATGAAGACCAAGGAGCTCTCCAAACAGGTCAGGGACAAAGTTGTGGAGAAGTACAGATCAGGGTTGGGTTATAAAAAAATATCAGAAACTTTGAACATCCCACAGAGCACCATTAAATCCATTATTAAAAAATTGAAATAATATGGCATCACAACAAACCTGCCAAGAAAGGGCCGCCCACCAAAACTCGTGGACCAGGCAAGGAGGGCATTAATCAGAAAGGCAACAAAGACACCAAAGATAACCCTGAAGGAGCTGCAAAGCTCCACAGCGGAGATAGGAGTATCTGTCCATAGGACCACTTTAAGCCGTACACTCCACAGAGCTGGGCTTTACAGAAGAGTGGCCAGAAAAAAGCCATTGCTTAAAGAAAAAAATAAGCAAACACGTTTTGTGTTCGCCAAAAGCCATGTGGGAGACTCCCCAAACATATGGAAGAAGGTACTCTGGTCAGATGAGACAAAAATTGAGCTTTTTGGGCATTAAGGAAAACGTTATGTCTGGCGCAAACCCATCACCTCTCATCACCCCGAGAACAACATCCCCACAGTGAAGCATGGTGGTGGCAGCATCATGCTGTGGGGATGTTTTTCATCAGCAGGGACTGGGAAACTGGTCAGAATTGAAGGAATGATGGATGGCGCTAAATACAGGGAAATTCTTGAGGGAAACCTGTTTCAGTCTTCCAGAGATTTGAGACTGGGACGGAGGTTCACCTTCCAGCAGGACAATGACTCTAAGCATACTGCTAAAGTATGAAAAAAATTTATGCACTCACTAACTGTAAGTCGCTCTGGATAAGAGCGTCTGCTAAATGACTCAAATGTAAAAATTTAAAACAACACTCAAGTGGTTTAAGGGAAACATTTAAATGTCTTGGAATGGCCTAGACAAAGCCCAGACCTCAATCCAATTGAGAATCTGTGGTATGACTTAAAGATTGCTGTACACCAGCGGAACCCATCCAACTTGAAGGAGCTGGAGCAGTTTTGCCTTGAAGAATGGGCAAAAATCCCAGTGGCTAGATGTGCCAAGCTTATAGAGATATACCTCAAGAGACTTGCAGCTGTAATTGCTGCAAAAGGTGGCTCTACAAAGTATTGACTTTGGGGGCGTGAATAGTTATGCACGCTCAAGTTTTTTTGTCTAATTTCTTGTTTGTTTCAAAATAAAATAAAAATGCATCTTCAAAGTGGTATGCATGTTGTGTAAGTCAAATGATACAAACCTCCCAAAAAATCAATTTTAATTCCAGGTTGTAAGGCAAGCCACTGTATAGCTTAGGAGGGTGTGAACGATGCTGAATGGGTGTAGACAAAGACAAGCTCTACCGTGGGTGTACCAAAACATTAAAAGGCAATTTTCTCAAAAGTGAGGTTACAAGTTTATCAACTTTCAAAGCAGAATTACTTTCCCATTGTTCCTCAACTGTAGCGTATGATATCCAATTTTCTAGCTCTGATTTTCTACGTTTATCCAATGTAAAAAACACAATTTTGCTACATAAGACCGAATCGAGCCGGTCGGTCACATATAGACACGCCCTATGTGTTTTAATAAGACAAATGCCTCAAGAGAGGGACAGAGATCTAGATAACCAGAAGAAGAAAAAAACTTCACCTGACCCAACTATTGTCCTCCTGCTTCTGATGGCTTTTGCAGATTCTGCCATTACTCTCCTGAAGTTGCCGGTAATAGGCTACACAAGGAGTCGGCCACCTTTCTCACATGGAATGCCAATTTATCTCACCATTTCTACTGATCTGCATGCCTGTTATGGTTCTCATATGCACATTTTCATGAAACAGTTTCATTTCATTTATGTGGTCCTCTGTAGCTCAATTGGTAGAGCATGGCGCTTGTAACGCCAGGGTAGTGGGTTCGATCCCCGGGACCACCCATACGTAAAAATGTATGCGCACATGACTGTAAGTCGCTTTGGATAAAAGTGTCTGCTAAATGGCATATTATTATTATTATATTATAATAACGTCTTCATATCTCAAAATCATTGTCATGTGGTTAATCAAAATTCTATCCAAATCTAAACTAAAATGATACAAACCTAAAAAGTAACTTCTATTGCCATTGCCAACTATGTCAAAATAGCCTACATAAGGCCAACAAATAAAAACATTGCAGCCTGCAGGTAGAAAATATCCTGATAAAAATAAATATCCTATAAATCACATTGACTACACATTGCCTGTCTGCAACGAACTTGAAACATTGTATCAGCTATTACCTTGGGTCTGGCCCAAAGCTTGAGCTAGCGAACTTGCAACACTGTATAGAATATTCTGTGCCCTCAGAGTTTCCTGGGCTAGTGAGCTCGGGACAGACACAGCTGTAGGCCATTTGCACAAGGGATAAGAAGCAGTGCTTGACCTGGGCAGGAGCTCACCAGAGCTGAGTACCGGCGCCTCAAATATTCTACTGCTTGAGCTCCTGTTCCTCTTATAGAATATTAGCTCAAAAGTATTGTGGAGCTCCAGCACCTAAATATAAACAGTACCAGCACGCAAAATGAGAACCGGAACCTATTTCAATCCAAGTCAAGCACTGATAAGAAGTAATCAGGTAGGCCTATTTTATTACGTTTTCACTGGATCAGTGCATGACATTGTTCCCTTTCACACTGAGTGGTTATCGAAAGGGAGAGAGCTGGAAGGTTTTTAAAATACATTGAGGAACTATTGTAATTCTCAATCAATGTAAAAACAGACTTCGTTTGCTGTTTGGGGTGAAGAAAACATTACTTTGAGAAGCTCCACAGGTCATTAGTGGTGGTGGTTAAGTCAATCAGAAATATTATCAGATCCCCAAATGGCCGCATTTATATGTCTATATTTGCGCACAGGCCAGGTAGCCTATAGGCCTACTTCTATGAGTACGCGTCCTTACTCAACATTGACAGGAGCTCTCCAAACAAAAGACAATTACTAAATTGACAAAACTCGTAAATGGAATGAAATAAACATTTGTTTCTCACAAGTATAGCATATGTTGTGCACGCTGCAAACAATGTGTCCACTCCGACAATGACAACGGGAAGACTGGAATAATAATATTGAATGCATTAACAGAAGTTAACCAAAGTAACAAACATTGTAGATTAGAAATTATAGGAATTAACAGTAAATGTACTACTGGTGATATTTCTAATGGGGAATTGATATACTCTAACAATCAAACACAAACCATTCACACAATGAAGTTATGAAACAATGAATGTGCACAAATTGGCGGGAGAGAGCGCATTCTGGAGAGACAAGTGCATTGTGCATCTGGGCGCATGGTCAATCCGACATCTGCACCGGCCATGCAGCATTTACGGTGATACGGCCTCAGCAGAAGTCAGGGCATTCATACTTCTTGCACTTCGCGGAGCAGTGTAGAGTTGTTGTCAAGGAAGTGAGTTTGTGTTTTCTACAGGATGTACCGCCCCCACCTATCGTCAATCAATCATGTCAATGCGAAGCTATACCGAGCCATCCGCATTCTTAAAACATTTCTGAGGCGCATGGCGATGCGATATGGAGCTCGATTTGGCCTTTGCATGCCTCTGGAAGCTCTGATATTGCGTATACAGAAGATAGCCCTATTTGGTAAAATACCAAGTCCATATTATGGCAAGAACAGCTCAAATAAGCAAAGAGAAACGACAGTCCATCATTACTTTAAGACATGAAGGTCAGTCAATACGGAACATTTCAAGAACTTTGAAAGTTTCTTCAAGTGCAGTCGCAAAAACCATCAAGCACTATAATGAAACTGGCTCTCATGAGGACTGCCACAGGAATGGAAGACCCAGAGTTACCTCTGCTGTGGAGAATAAGTTCATTAGAGTTACCAGCCTCAGAAATTGCAGCCCAAATAAATGTTGCCGGAAACAGGTCATGTGACTCATGACTTGTTATTGTGCACTGCTAGCTCTGCTCCTTTGACAGCCAACAAGCGATAGCGAAATCCTCGAATTGTGGACAAATTCTTTGTTTTATTGAAAGCGTACTGCCGAATTAGCTATTTTTATCAAAAGTACTCTCGGTTTTGAGTCAGGATATATCGTAATTTTATATGGCCAACTGCAACAACAGCGGAGATGGGTAACAACTGTGCATGTGCGCTCTCGTGGGGCAAACTCTATGACGTACAGTGGGGAGAACAAGTATTTCATACACTGCCGATTTTGCAGGTTTTCCTACTTACAAAGCATGTAGAGGTCTCTAATTTTTATCATAGGTACACTTCAACTGTGAGAGACGGAATCTAAAACAAAAATCCAGAAAATCACATTGCAGCAGGGATTTTCGTCCACTCCTCCATACAGATCTTCTCCAGATCCTTCAGGTTTCGGGGCTGTCGCTGGGCAATACGGACTTTCAGCTCCCTCCAAAGATTTTCTATTGGGTTCAGGTCTGGAGACTGGCTAGGCCACTCCAGGACCTTGAGATGTTTCTTACGGAGCCACTCCTTAGTTGCCCTGGCAGTGTGTTTCGGGTCGTTGTCATGCTGGAAGACCCAGCCACCACCCATCTTCAATGCTCTTACTGAGGGAAGGAGGTTGTTGGCCAAGATCCCCTCAATACGGTGCAGTCGTCCTGTCCCCTTTGCAGAAAAGCATCCCCAAAGAATGATGTTTCCACCTCCATGCTTCACGGTTGGGATGGTGTTCTTGGGGTTGTACTCATCCTTCTTCTTCCTCCAAACACGGCGAGTGGAGTTTAGACCAAAAAGCTCTATTTTTGTCTCATCAGACCACATGACCTTCTCCCATTCCACCTCTGGATCATCCAGATGGTCATTGGCAAACTTCAGACGGGCCTGGACAGGCGCTGGCTTGAGCAGGGGGACCTTGAGTACGCTGCAGGATTTTAATCCATGACGGCGTAGTGTGTTACTAATGGTTTTCTTTGAGACTGTGATCCCAGCTCTCTTCAGGTCCTGCCGTATAGTTCTGGGCTGATCCCTCACCTTCCTCATGATCATTGATGCCCCACGAGGTGAGATCTTGCATGGAGCCCCAGACCGAGGGTGATTGAACGTCATCTTGAACTTCTTCCATTTTCTAATAATTGCGCCAACAGTTGTTGCCTTCTCACCAAGCTGCTTGACTATTGTCCTGTAGCCCATCCCAGCCTTGTGCAGGTGTACAATTGTATCCCTGATGTCCTTACACATCTCTCTGGTCTTGACCATTGTGGAGAGGTTGGAGTCTGTTTGATTGAGTGTGTGGACAGGTGTCTTTTATACAGGTAACAAATTCAAACAGGTGCAGTTAATACAGGTAATGAGTGGAGAACAGGAGGGCTTCTTAAAGAAAAACTTACAGGTCTGTGAGAGCCGGAATTCTTACTGGTTGGTTGGTGATCAAATACTTATGTCATGCAATAAAATGCAAATTAATTACTTAAAAATCATACAATGTGATTTTCTGGATTTTTGTTTTAGATTCCGTCTCTCACAGTTGAAGTGTACCTATGATAAAAATTACAGACATCTACATGCTTTGTAAGTAGGAAAACCTGCAAAATCGGCAGTGTATACTTGTTCTCCCCACTGTATATGCACTTATTTGGAGTTTGACGTGGAAAGACTTATCACTGGTAGCCTAAAGTTAGTTATGAAAAGTGGAAATCCGAAGAGATGGCAGCAAGAGAAAGCTGGTGTTCGGTCCCTGGCTGCACTTTATATAAGAAATCTAGGTCAGAAGGCACACAATGTCACTGTTTTCCGTTGAAAGATACAGAGAGATGCAGAAGATTGCTAGTAGCGATAAAAAACAGCAAATACGATGTAAACACTCCTACAGCCAATCTTGCAAATCTACTTCATAGATGATGAAGATTCTACTAAAGAGATATACAATCGGAAATGATGGGAACAAAACACAGACGACAACTCAAAGACACAGCTGTTCCTTCTGTATTCCCATGGACTGGATCTGGTGCCGTGTCAAAATACAGAGGCGCTTTTGAGAAGAGAAAGTGTCAAAGCGAGCGTGCGGAGGTATGTAGTCTAATTATTGCAGTTCGAGTTGATATTATTGTGTACCATTGCACCATATCATGTAGACATAGCCTAGGCACTCTACCGGTTACCATATGTGCCATGTCTTTATGACAAGGGGGTTGAGGAGAATAGACAGTAATTGAGTCACCTTACATTGTAATATACAGTAATTGTGCTATATTACTTTGCAGAATAGACAAAATAAAAATGAACAGTATTGTTGTATTTTTATTATTTAAGATTGGGTCTACTCGCTTTTTTTCATAATCATAATCTCCAATGTCTGATGTGTTGGCTAGCCATGGTTTATTTGCATGACAACAGTTCATGCTTTTAACAACTGTATAGCCTTGCGTGAAATACATGGCCCCAGGAACCACATGGGGTAGGCCTATTTGGTTGCATGTAGTCTGGTCTATTGTGTATTCGTAACCCCCACCTCCCCCTGTTGATAGTGGCCATGAGTATAATTTGACATTTGACATTTAGGTAATTTAGCAGACACTCTTATCCAGAGCGACTTACAGTTAGTGCATTCATCTTAAGATAGCTAGGTGGGACAACCATATATCACAGTCATAGTAAGTACATTTTTCCTCAATAAAGTATCTATCAGAAAAGTCAGAGCTACGGGGAAGAAAGAAAGTTCATCTTGGGGGTCGGGGTAAGAAGGGGGTTCGAGGGGGGTGCTGTGGGATCATTTAAGATACTCTTTGAAGAGATAGGGTTTCAGATGTTTTCGGAAGATGGGCAGGGACTCTGCTGTCCTAGTTTCAGGGGGAAGCTGGTTCCAACATTGGGGTGCCAGGAAAGAGAAGAGCTTGGAATGGGCTGAGCGGGAGCTGCCCACCGGTATGGGGTGGGAGGGCCAAGAGACCAGAGGTGACAGAACAGAGTGCTCGGGTTGGGGTGTAGGGTTTGTTCATAGCCTGAAGGTAGGGAGGGGATGTTCCTCTTGCTGCTCCGTAGGCAAGTACCCATGGTCTGTTAGTGGATGCGAACTTTGACTGGAAGCCAGTGGAGTGTGCGGAGGAGCGGGGCGACATGGGAGAACTTAGGAAGGTTGAACACCAGGTGGGCTGCAGCGTTCTGGATAAGTTGTAGGGGTTTGATGGCACAAGCGGGGAGCCCAGCCAACAGCGAGTTGCAGTAGTCCAGACGGGAGATGACAAGTGCCTGGATTAGGACCTGCGGCGCTTCCTGTGTGAGGTAGGGTCGTACTCTACGAATGTTGTAGAGCATGAACCTGCAGGAGCGAGTCACTGCTTTGATGTTTGCAGTGAATGACAGGGTGTTTTCCAGGGTCTCGCCAAGGTTCTCTGCACTCTGGAAGGGGGACACCGTGGAGTTGTCAACCGTGGAGGGAGGAGAAGGTGGAAAATAGTTTCCTTGGGTTAGAAGCAGAAGCTTGAAATTTAGAGTGATAGAAAGTGGCTTTAGCAGCGGATACAGAGGAAGAGAAGGCAGAGAGGAGGGAGTGGAAGGATGATAGGTCCTCATGAAGTTTAGTATTCCTCAATTTTTGCTCAGCTGCCCACAGCCCTGTTCTGTAAGCTCACAATGATTCATTCAGCCACAGAGCAGGAGGGGAGGGACTAGCCGTCCGGGAAGAAAGGGGACAGTGCGAGTCATAGGATGCGGAAAGGGAGGAGAGTAAGGTTGAAGAAGAGGTAGAATCAGGAGAGAGAAGGATTTAGCAGAATGGAGAGATGATAGGATAGAATAGAGTAATGGGAGAGAGAGAGCGAAGATTGCAATGGTGCATGACCATCTAGGTAGGGGCTGAGAGGGTTGGAGGAAAGGGAGACAGAAAAGGAAACAAAGTAGTGATCAGAGACCTGGAGGGGTTGCAATGAGATTAGTAGGCGAACAGCCCCTAGTAAAGATGAGGTCAAGCGTATTGCCTGCCTTGTGAGTGGAAGGGGACTGGGAAAGGGTGAGGTCAAATGAGACAAGGAGGGGAAAGAGAGAGTTGGAAAAAATATAATTGAAGGCAGACGTCGGGAGGTTGAAGTTGCCAAGTATGAAGTGCGGTGAGCCATCTTCAGGAAATTAGCTTATTAAGGTGTCAAGCTCATTGAGGAACTCTCTAAGGGCACATGAGGCAAGATGGCGCCGACAGACATGGCAGCTCTGCTTCTAGCTCCTAAGGAACTTTAAATTAGTATGTGTTATTTCTTATATTGTTAGCCCAGAATGTTTTTTTGTGTTACTACATACAGCCGGAAATAAATGTTGGATATCGGAGCGGCGGTAATGACTTTCCCGAATTAGATCCTTTGTACGTACCCCCCAAGGCAATTTAACTTCTAGTCCGACTCAGGAGGTGTGCACACCATCCACCGCTTCCTGTAGTACTTGTGCTTCAACAACTCTCGACCACTGTTACTCTCCCTTCTGGGATGGCTACAAAGTCCTCCTTTTGCCCTCCCTTTGGCAAATCAGATCACGACTCCATTCTGCTCCTCCCTTCCTATAGGCAGAAACTCAAACTGGTACCCATGCTAAGGACTATTCAACGCTGGTGTGATCAATCGGAATCCATGCTTCAAGATTGTTTTGATCACGTGGACTGGGATATGTTCCGGGTTGCCTCTGAGAATAACATTGACGTATACACTGACACGGTGACTGAGTTCATCAGGAAATGTATAGAGGATGTTGTTCCCACTGTGACTATTAAAACTTTCCCAAAACAAAAACTGTGGATAGATGGCAGCATACGCGTAAAACTGAAAGCGTGAACCACCGCATTTAACCACGGAAGGTGACTGGGAATATGGTTGAATACAAACAGTGCAGTTATGCCCTCCGTAAGGCAATCAAACAGGCAAAACATCAGTACAGAGACAAAGTGGAGTTGCAATTCAACGGTTCAGACACAAGATGTACTGTATGTGGCAGGGACTCCAGACAATCATGGATTACAAAGGGAAAACCAGCCACTTCGCCGACACACGACGTCTTCCTCCTGGACAAGCTAAACACCTTCTTCGCTCGCTTTGAGGATAACACAGTGCCACTGACACGGCCCGATCCCGAGGACTGTGGGCTCTCATTCTCCATGGCCGATGTGAGTAAGATGTTTAAGCGTGTTAACCCTCGCCAGGCTGCCGGCCCAGACGGCATCCCTAGCCGCGTCCTCAGAGCATGCGCAGACCAGCTGGCTAGAGTGTTTATGGACATATTCAATCTCTCCCTATCCCAGTCTGCTGTTCCCTCTTGCTTCAAGATGTCCACCATTGTTCCTGTACCCAAGAAAGCAAAGGTAACTGAACTAAATGACTATCGCCCCGTAGCACTCACTTCGGTCATCATGAAGTGCTTTGAGAGGATAGTTACGGATCATATCACCTCCAACTTACCTGACACACTAAACCCACTTCAATTTGCATACAGCCCCAATAGATCCACAGACTATGCAATCACCATCGCACTGCACACTGCCCTATCGCATCTGGACAAGAGGAATACCTATGTAAGAATTATTTTTATTGACTACAGCTCAGCCTTCAACATCATAGCAACCTCCAAGCTCATCATTAAGCTTGGGGCCCTGGGTCTGAACCCCGCCCTGTGCAACTGGGTCCTGGACTTCCTGATGGGCCGCCCCCCACCAGAGGGTGGTGCGGTCTGCCCAACGCATCACTGTGGGCACACTGCCTGCCCTCCAGGACACCTACAGCACCCGATGTCACAGGAAGGCCAAAAAGATCATCAAGGACATCAACCACCCGAGCCATGGCCTGTTCACCCCGCTATCATCCAGAAGGCGAGGTCAGTACAGGTGCATCAAAGGTGGGACCGAGAGACTGAAAAACTGCTTCTATCAAAAGGCCATCAGACTGTTAAATAGCCATCATTAGCCGGCTTCCACCCAGTACCCTGCCCTGAACTTAGTCACTAGCCGGCTACCAACCCTGCACCTTAGAGGCTGCTGCCCTATGTGCATAGACATGGAATCACTGGTCACTTAAATAATGGAACACTGGTCACTTTGATAATGTTTACATACTGTTTTACTCATTTCATATGTATATACTGTATTCTAGTCAATGCCACTCCGACATTGCTCATCCTAAAATGTATATATATCCTATTCCATTATTTTACTTTGAGATTTGTGTGTATTGTTGGGAATTGTTAGATACTACTGCACTGTTGGAGATAGGAACGCAAGCATTTCGCTACACCCGTAATAACATCTGCTAAATATGTGTATGTGTCACGATCGTCGTTAAGAGAGGAGGACCAAGGCACAGCGTGATGAACGAACATGTTTATTTATCTATAGTGATAAATACTGACAATGAACAAAACAACAAACGACTCGTAACGTCCTAGGTAACATAGACCAACACGGAACAAGAACCCACAACCACAAAGGGAAAACAGACAGTTTAAATATGGCTCCCAATCAGAGACAACCAGCCCCAGCTGACACTCGTTGCCTCTGATTGGGAGTCACTCTAGCCAACATAGAAATAAACACAACTAGAACTCCCAACATAGAAATATAACACATAGAAAGAACACACCCTGGCTCAACATATAGAGTCCCAGAGCCAGGGTGTTACAGTATGTGACCAATACAATTTAATTTGATTGGGCGATAGATGACAGCATGGAATTCAAATGAGGAGATGGACAGGTGAGAAAATAGAAAATGTCCACTTAGGAGAAATGAGTAGCGCTGTGCCACCACTGCGACGACCAGATGAAGAGAGAACAACTGGAGTAGCTGTGTTCTCGGTGTGATCCATGTCTCTGTCAGATACATGGTCATAATTTTTTTTTGCAGGTTATAAACATGGTATCACTTGACTTGTGTGTTAGGGTGGCAGTTTTTCTTTGTCAATACACATAACAATAATAATTTGGCATATAACCCATACTATATCAACTGTCAATACCTTTCACTTTTAGAATTGTGCCATTTGGGTCAATTTCTCCATCTCACTCGCAGGTTTTCCTCTGGCACCCATGTGAGTTGATGTTGTCTACTGGATATTTCCACACCTATTCCCAATATCTGATGTGTTGGCTAGCCGTGGCTTATTTGCATGATAACATTTGGAACTGCTGATCTGTGGTCAAGGACGCCAAGTTCATCTCAGCCTATTAATCTCAGAAATGCTTTGAAATGCTGGTTATGTCTCACATCAACACCATCTTTCCAGGCACCCTGGAACCACTCGAATTTGCATACCGCCCCAACAGATCCACAGATGACTCAATCTCTATTGCACTCCACACTGCCCTCACCCACCTGAACAAAAGGAATGTCTATGTAAGAATGCTGTTCATTGACTACAGCTCAGCATTCAATACCATAATCCCCTCCAAACTCACCACCAAGCTCGGAACCCTTGGACTGAACACCTCCCTGCACCTGGATCCGGGACTTCCTGACAGGCCTCCCCAGGTGGTGAGGGTAGGCAACAATACAACAGCCACGCTGACCATCAACACGGGGGCCCCTCTGGGTTGTGTGCTTAGACCCATCCTGTGCTCCCTGTTCACCCATGACTCCGTAGCCACGCACGACTCCAACACCATCATCAAGTTTGCTGACCACATGACGGTGGTAGGACTGATCACCGACGACGATGAGGCAGCCTATAGGGAGGATCTCAGAGACCTGGCAGTGTGGTGCCAGGACAACAGCCTCTCCCTCAACATCAGTAAGATAAAGGAGCTGATCGTAGATTACCAGAAATGGAGGGGAGAGCACGCCCCCACCACAACGATGGGATTGTAGTGGAGCGGGTCGAGAGCTTCAAGTTCCTCGGTGTCCATAATCACATCACATTCCTCGGTGGTCCACACACACCAACACAGTTGTAAAGAGGGCACGACAGCGCCTCTTCCCCCTCAGGAGGCTGAAAAGATTTGGCATTGGCCCTCAGATCCTCAAAAGGTTATACAGCTGCACCATTGAGAGCATCTAGACTGGCTGCATCACCGCTTGGTACGGCAACTGCAAGGCACCCGACCGCAAGGCGCTACAGAAGGTGGTGACTGCGGCCCAGTACATCACTTGGGCCGAGCTGCCTGCAATCCAGGACGTCTATAACAGGTGGTGTCAGAGGAAGGCCCACAAAATTGTCAAAGACTCCAGCCGCCCAAGCCATAGAATGTCTGGAACAAACAGGACCCTAAACAGCTTCTACCCCCGAACTGCTAAATAGCTAATAAAATGGCTACCCACTGCTGCTACTGTCTATTATCTATACTGGTACTCCCTGTATATAGCCATGTTATTTTTACTCATAATTGTTAATAGTAATTCACTGTGTATTTACAGTCATTCGGAAAGTATTCAGACCCCTTTACTTTTTCCACATTTCGTTACGTTACAGCCTGAATTTTTTTTCACAGTACCGCATAATGACAAAGCCAATTTTTGCAAATGTAATTTTTTAAATAGTTTTCAGACCCTTTGCTATGAGACTCGAAATTGAGCTCAGGTGCATCCTATTTCCATTGATCATCCTTGAGATATTTCTACAACTTGATTGGAATCCACCTGTGGTAAATTCAATTGATTGGGCATGATTTGGAAAGACACACCTGTCTATATAAGGTCCCACAGTTGACAGTGGATGTCAGAGCAAAAACCAAGCCATAAGTTCGAAGAAATTGTCCGTAGAGCTCCGAGACAGGATTGTGTCGAGGCACAGATCTGGGGAAGGGTACTAAAAAATGTCAGCAGCATTGAAGGACTCCAAGAACACAGTGGCCTCCATCATTCTTAAATGGAAGAAGTTTGGAACCACCAAGACTGTTACTAGAGCTGGCTGCCTGGCCAAACTGAGCAATCGGGAGAGAAGGGCCTTGGTCAGGGAGGTGACCAAGAACCCGATGGTCACACTGAAAGAGCTCCAGAGTTCCTCTATGGAGATGGGAGAATCTTCCAGAAGGACAACCATCTCTGCAGCACTCCACCAATCAGGCCTTTATGGTAGAGTGGCTAGACGGAAGCCACTCCTCAGTAAAAGGCACATGACAGCCCGCTTGGTGTTTGCCAAAAGGCACCAAAGACTCTCAGACCATGAGAAACAAGATTCTCTGGTCTGATGAAACCAAGATTGAACTCTTATGCCTGAATGCCAAGCGTCACGTCTGGAGGAAACCTGGCACCATCCCTTCGGTGAAGCATGGTGGTGGCAGCATTATCCTGTGGGGATGTTTTTACGCGGCAGGGACTGGGAGACTAGTCAGGATCGAGGGAAAGATGAACGGAGCAAAGTACAGAGAGATCCTTGAGGAAAACCTGCTCCAGAGCACTAAGGACCTCAGACTGGGACGAAGGTTCACCTTCCAACAGGGCAACAAACATAAGTAAACAGCCAAGACACCACAGGAGTGGCTTCGGGCCAAGTCTCTGAATGTCCTTGAGTGGCCCAGCCAGAGCCCCGACTTGAACCCGATCAAACATCTCTGGAGAGACCTGAAAATAGCTGTGCAGTGACGCTCCCCATCCAACCTGACAGAGCTTGAGAGGATCTGCAGAGAAGAATGGGAGAAACTCCCCAAATACAGATGTGCCAAGTTTGTAGCGTCATACCCAAGAAGACTCGAGGCTGTAATTGCTGCCAAAGGTGCTTCAACAAAGTACTGAGTAAAGGGTCTGAATACTTATGTAAATGTAATATTTCCATTTTTTATTTGTAATAAATGTGCTACAATTAATAAAACTAACTGTTTTTGCTTTGTCATTATGGGATATTGTGTGTAGACTGATGAGAAAAATAAGCAATTTAATATATTTTAGAATAAGGCTGTAACGTAACGAAATGTGAAAAAAGTCAAGGGGTCTGAATACTTTCCCAATGCACTTTAGATGTGGCTGGGGGGTGGTTATAGCATTTATTTCACATGACCCATCCATTTAGACAAGTGTGTCTGGGTAAGAATCACCTAATAATTATAAATATGAATACAATATTTATCTGGACACTTTCTATTTTTGATATTGCTACAATACAAATATGCAGGTATCCATTTCAATGTACCGTTTACACCTTCTGTATCCTGTGCATGTGACAAATAAACTTAGATTTTATTTGATATAGTGAGTGTTTACCAGAGACAGTAATGTGAAGAACAACATGACATGCACCAAAGTCAGATTAGGATATAGTCCAAGGACTAGATAAAGTGTATTTTTGCTACTACTGTCACCCCTTTTAGTCTTGAAATCTTTGGTTGTTTACTACACTACCTTAATCACTCTGTTTAGCACATGGCCTCACACGTGAATCCTTAAAGAGATGGGTGGGGCTTAAGAGGGTGTGGACAATGCTGAATGAGTGTAGACAAAGAAGAGCTCTCCAGAAGAAGTACCAAAACATACAAGGGCCATTTTCTCAAAAGTGGGGTTACAAGTTTATCAACTGTCAAAGCAGAATTACTTTCCCATTATTCCTCAAATGCAGTGTATGATATACCATTTTCTAGCTCTGAGTCTCTACTTTTATCCAATGTAAAAAACACAATTTCAAATTTTGCGACATAAGACCGAATCGAGCCGGTGGGTCACATATTTATCTTGGTAAAATTTATTTTATAACATACCGAAGTGAAATTTCATCACCCACTCATCACCCACTCTGGGCAGAGTGGGTGGAAACCCTGCAATACAGAAAGAAAAGTAGCTGATTTGTAGCAGTTTGTAACATTTGTTGGTGACTCTAGATAAGGCCAGCGCCATGTACAGCTCTGGAAAAAATTAAGAGACCACTGCAAAATTATCAGTTTCTCTGGTTTTACTATTTATAGGTAGAGTTGAAGTCGGAAGTTTACACACACCTTAGCCAAATACATTTAAACTCAGTTTTTCACAATTCCTGACATTTAATCCAAAAAAAAAAAAAAAAAACTATCCAGCCGTGACGCACACTGCCCATATGCGCATGGAACAAGAATAACCTAATGTGCTTTTGGTGCCTGTATACTTTTCTCATTTAGGTTTATTTGATTAAAAAACAAGTTTACACTCCTTAGGTCAGTTAGGATCACCACTTTATTTTAAGAATGTGAAATGTCTGAATAATAGTAGAGATAATTATTTATTTCAGCTTTTATTTATTTCATCACATTCCCAGTGGGTCAGAAGTTTACATACACTCAATTAGTATTTGGTAGCATTGCCTTTAAATTGTTTAACTTGGGTCTAAGGTTTCGGGTAGCCTTCCACAAGCTTCCCACAATAAGTTGGGTGAATTTTGGCCCATTCCTCCTGACAGAGCCGGTGTAACTGAGTCAGGTTTGTAGGCCTCCTTGCTCGCACACGCTTTTTCAGTTTTGCCCACAAATATTCTTTAGGATTGAGGTCAGGGCTTTGTGATGGCCACTCCAATACCTTGACTTTGTTGTCCTTAAGCCATTTTGCCACAACTTTGGAAGTATGCTTGGGGTCATTGTCCATTTGGAAGACCCATTTGCGACCAAGCTTTAACTTCCTGACTGATGTCTTGAGATGTTGCTTCAATATATCCACTTCATTTTCCTTTTTCACCCCCACAGCATGATGCTGCCACCCCCATGCTTCACGGTTGGGATGGTGTTCTTCGGCTTGCAAGCACCCCCTTTTTCCTCCAAACATAACGATGGTCATTATGGCCAAACAGTTCTATTTTTGTTTCATCAGACCAGAGGACATTTCTCCAAAAAGTACGATCTTTGTCCCCATGTGCCGTTGCAAACCGTAGTCTGGCTTTTTTATGGCGGTTTTGGAGCAGTGGCTTCTTCCTTGCTGAGCGGCCTTTCAGGTTATGTCGATATAGGACTCGTTTTACTGTGGATATAGATACTTTTGTACCTGTTTCCTCCAGCATCTTCATAAGGTCCTTTGCTGTTGTTCTGAGATTGATTTGCACTTTTCGCAGCAAAGTACGTTCATCTCTAGGAGACAGAACGCGTCTACTTCCTGAGCGGTATGACGGCTGCGTGGTCCCATGGTGTTTACACTTGCGTACTATTGTTTTTACAGATGAACGTGGTACCTTCAGGTGTTTGGAAATTTCTCCCAAGGTTGAACCAGACTTGTGGAGGTCTACAAAAAAAATTTCTGAGATCTTGGCTGATTTCTTTTGATTTTCCCATGATGTCAAGCAAAGAGGCACTGAGTTTGAAGGTAGGCCTTGAAATACATCCACAGGTACACCTCCAATTGACTCAAATTATGTCAATTAGCCTATCAGAAGCTTCTAAATCATGACATCATTTTCTGGAATTTTCCAAGCTGTTTAAAGGCACAGTCAACTTAGTGTATGTAAACTTCTGACCCACTGGAATTGTGATACAGTGAATTATAAGTGAAATAATCAGTCTGTAAACAATTGTTGGAAAAATTACTTGTGTCATGCACAAAGTAGATGTCCTAACCGACTTGCCAAAACGATAGTTTGTTAACAAGACATTTGTGGTAGTGGTTGACCCAACTACGTGTATGTAAACTTCCGACTTCAACTGTATGTGTTTGGGTAAAAATAAAATTTTTGTTTTATTCTATAAACTACTGACAACATTTCTCCCAAATAAAAATATTGTCGTTTAGAGTATTTACTTGCAGAAAATGACAACTGGTCAAAATAACAAAAAATATGCAAATAATGCAAAGAAAATAAGTTCATGTTCATTTTTAAACAACACAATACTAATGTTTCGAACCGTCCTCGCCGTGCACTTCACCCCAGCTGCCGTTTGCCATTCTTTTTGTAGGTCACTTGATGTCATCCTACAGTTGTTGAGTGACATTCGAATGAGTTGGCGGTCATCCTGGTCAGTAGAGAGTCGTTTTCGCCCTCTGCCGGTCTGTAGCTTTGTTGTCCCCAATGTCTGCTGCTTGACCTTGTTTTTATGAACTGCCGTCTTTGAGATTTTAAGGATGGAAGCAACCTGACGCTCACTGTATCCCTCTGCCAGTAAAGCCAGAATTGAACCCTTCGTTTCCTCACTCAAAACTTTCCTTTTCAACTCTTTTGGCATGGTCAATAGTTATTTTTTGATTAATATTACTTTTGAGGTACTATTAGCACTGTTTTTACCATCCAGCTGTTCCTATTGCAAGAGGATAGTGATGACCACAGCAGTGGTTTTTTTGAGAATAAAGGCACTAACATGGCAGCCATTCTAAAACCTGGCCGAACTCTTAATATAAACTCAGCAAAAAAAGAAATGTCCCTTTTTCAGGACCCTGTCTTTCAAAGATAATTCGTAAAAAATCCAAATAACTTCACAGATCTTCATTGTAAAGGGTTTAAACACTGTTTCCCATGCTTGTTCAATTAACCATAAACAATTAATGAACATGCACCTGTGGAACGGTTGTTAAGACACTAACAGCTTACAGACGGTAGGCAATTAAGGTCACAGTTATGAAAACGTAGGACACTAAAGAGGCCTTTCTACTGACTCTGAAAAACACCAAAAGAAAGATGCCCAGTGTCCCTGCTCATCTGCGTGAACGTGCCTTAGACATGCTGCAAGGAGGCATGAGGACTGCAGATGTGGCTAGGGCAATAAATTGCAATGTCCGTACTGTGAGACGCCTAAGACAGTGCTACAGGGAGACAGGATGGACAGCTGATCATCCTCGCAGTAGCAGACCACGTGTAACAACACCTGCACAGGATCGGTACATCCGAATATCACACCTACGGGACAGATACAGGATGGCAACAACAACTGCCCGAGTTACACCAGGAACGCACAATCCCTCCATCAGTGCTCAGACTGTCCGCAATAGGCTGAGAGAGGATGGACTGAGGGCTTGTAGGCCTGTTGTAAGGCAGGTCCTCACCTCACAATCTCAAGTATCACTGACAGCGCCGGAGAAGATGGCTGCCGTTTTACAGCCCTCTAACCAATTGTACTATTATGTGTGTTTTTCCGCGTTATTTGTAATTTATTTTGTACATAATGTTTATGCCATCGTCTCTTATAACCAAAAAGAGCTTCTGGATATCAGGACAGCGATTACTCACCTCGCATTGGACGGAAGACTTTTTCTTCAACGAGTCGGACGCTGAAGGATATTCTACAGACACCGGCAGGCCCAGATCCCCGTCATTCGCCTGAGGAAGAGACGGAGATATCGTGGGACGTGAGGTCGGGGGTGCCTTGTAAGGATCCGACGGCAGCGAGTAAACTGCCTCTCCCATCAATACTATTAGCCAACGTTCAATCTTTTGAGAATAAAATTGACGATTTAAGATTACGGTTATCCTACCAACGGGACATTAAAAACTGTAATATCTTATGTTTCACGGAGTCGTGGCTGAACGACAACAATGATACCATTCAGCTAGCAGGCTACACGCTACATCGGCAGGACAGAACGGCTGGCTCCGGTAAGACAAAGGGTGGCGGTCTCTGTATATTTGTAAACAACAGCTGGTGTACAAAATCAAATACTAAGGAAGTCTCGAGGTTTTGCTCGCCTGAGGTAGAGTATCTTATGATAAGCTGTAGACCACACTATTTACCAAGAGAGTTTTCAGCTATATTTTTCATAGCTGTCTATTTACCACCACAAACCAATGCTGGCATTAAGATTGCACTGAATGAGTTGTACAAGGCCATTAATCAACAGGAAAACGCTCATCCAGATGCAGCGCTCCTAGTGGCCGGGGACTTTAATGCAGGGAAACTTAAATCCGTTCTACCTAATTTCTACCAGCATGTCAAATGTGCAACCAGAGGAAAAAAACTCTAGACCACCTTTACTCCACACACAGAGACGCATACAAAGCTCTCCCTCGCCCTCCATTTGGCAAATCTGACCATAACTCTATCCTCCTGATTCCTGCTTATAAGCAAAAACTGAAGCAGGAAGCACCAGTGATTCGGTTAATAAAAAAGTGGTCAGATGACGCAGATGCCAAGCTACAGGACTGTTTTGCTAGCACAGACTGGAACATGTTCGGGATTCTTCAGACAGCATTGAGGAGTACACCACATCAGTCACTGGCTTCATCAATAAGTGCATCGATGATGTCGTCCCCACAGTGACCGTACGTACATACCCCAACCAGAAGCCATGGATTACAGGCAACATCCGCACTGAGCTAAAGGGTAGAGCTGCCGCTTTCAGAGGCACGGGACTCTAACCCGGAAGCTTATAAGAAATCCCGCTATGACCTCCGACGAACCATCAAACAGGCAAAGAGTCAATACAGGTCTAAGATTGAATCATACTACACTGGCTCTGGCGCTCGTCGGATGTGGCAGGGCTTGAAAACTATTACAGACTACAAAGGGAAGCACAGCCGCGAGCTGCCCAGTGACACAAGCCTACCAGACGAGCTAAACCACTTCTATGCTCGCTCGAGGCAAGCAACACTGAAGCATGCATGAGAGCACCAGCTGTTCCGGACGACTATGTGATCACGCTCTCCGTAGCCGATGTGAGTAAGACTTTTAAGCAAGTCAACATTCACAAGGCCGCTGGGCCAGACGGATTACCAGGGCGTGTACTCCGAGCATGTGCTGACCAACTGGCAAGTGTCTTCACTGACATTTTCAACATGTCCCTGACCGAGTCTGTAATACCAACATGTTTCCAAGCAGACCACCATAGTCCCCGTGCCCAAGAACTCTAAGATAACCTGCCTAAATGACTACCGACCCGTGGCACTGACGTCTGTAGCCATGAAGTGCTTTGAAAGACTGGTCATGGCTCACATCAACAGCATAATCCCAGAAACCCTAGACCCACTCCAATTTGCATACCGCCCCAACAGATCCACAGATGATGCAATCTCTATCGCACTCCACACTGCCCTTTCCCACCTGGACAAGAGGAACACCTACGTGAGAATGCTATTCATTGACTACAGCTCAGCATTCAACACCATAGTGCCCTCTAAGCTCATCACTAAGCTAAGGATCCTGGGACTAAACACCTCCCTCTGCAACTGGATCCTGGACTTCCTGACGGGCCGCCCCCAGGTGGTAAGGGTAGGTAACAACACATCTGCCACACTGATCCTCAACACGGGGGCCCCTCAGGGGGTGCGTGCTCAGTCCCCTCCTGTACTCTCTGTTCACCCATGACTGCATGGCCAGGCACCTCCAACACCATCATTAAGTTTGCCGACGACACAACAGTGGTAGGCCTGATCACCCGACAACGATGAGACAGCCTATAGGGAGGAGGTCAGAGATCTGGCCGTGTGGTGCCAGGACAACAACCTCTCCCTCAACGTGACCAAGACAAAGGAGATGATTGTGGACTACAGGAAAAAAAAGAGGACTGAGCACGCCCCCATTCTCATCGACGGGCTGTAGTGGAACAGGTTGAGAGCTTCAAGTTCCTTGGTGTCCACATCACCAACGAACTATCATGGTCCAAGCACACCAAGACAGTCGTGAAGAGGGCACGACAAAGCCTATTCCCCCTCAGGAGACTAAAAAGATTTGGCATGGGTCCTCAGATCCTCAAAAAATTCTACAGCTGCACCATCGAGAGCATCCTGACTGGTTGCATCACCGCCTGGTATGGCAACTGCTTGGCCTCTGACCGCAAGGCACTACAGAGGGTAGTGCGTGACGGCCCAGTACATCACTGGGGCAAAGCTCCCTGCCATCCAAGACCTCTATACCAGGCGGTGTCAGAGGAAGGCCCTCAAAATTGTCAAAGACTCCAGCCACCCTAGTCATAGACTGTTCTCTCTCTGCTACCGCACGGCAAGCGGTACCGGAGTGCCAAGTCTAGGTCCAAAAGACTTCTCAACAGCTTCTACCCACAAGCCATAAGACTCCTGAACAGCTAATCATGGCTACCCGGACTATTTGCACTGCCCCCCCACCCCATCCTTTTACGCTGCTGCTACTCTGTTAAGTATTTATGCATAGTCACTTTAACTCTACCCACATGTACATATTACCTCAACTACCTCAACTAGTCGGTGCCCCCCGCACATTGACTCTGCACCGTTACCCCCCTGTATATATAGCCTCCCTACTGTCACTTTATTTTACTTCTGCTCTTTGTTTTTCTCAACACTTTTTTTTGTTGTTGTTTTATTCTTACTTTTTTTGTTTAAAATAAACGCACTGTTGGTTAAGGGCTGTAAGTAAGCATTTCACTGTAATGTCTGCACTTGTTGTATTCGGCGCATGTGACCAATAAAATTTGATTTGATTTGACCAGACATTACCGGCAACAACGTCGCCTATGAGCACAAACCCACCATCTCTGGACCAGACAGGACTGGCAAAAAGTGCTCTTCACTGACGAGTCGCGGTTTTGTCTCACCAGGGGTGATGGTCGGATTTGCATTTATCGTCGAAGGAATGAGCATTACACCAAAACCTGTACTCTGGAGCGGGATCAATTTGGAGGTGGAGGGTCCGTCATGGTCTGGGGCGGTGTGTCACAGCATCATCGGACTGAGCTTGTTGTCATTGCAGGCAATCTCAACGCTGTGCTTTACAGGGAAGACATCCTCCTCCCTCATGTGGTACCCTTCCTGCAGGCTCATCTTGGCATGACCCTCCAGCATGACAATGCCACCAACCATACTGCTCGTTCTGTGTGTGATTTCCTGCAAGACAGGAATGTCAGTGTTCTGCCATGGCCAGCGAAGAGCCCGGCTCTCAATCCCATTGAGCACGTCTGGGACCTGTTGGATCGGAGGGTGAGGGCTAGGGCCATTCCCCCATAGAAATGTCCGGGAACTTGCAGGTGCCTTGGTGGAAGAGTGGGGTAACATCTCACAGCAAGAACTGGCAAATCTGGTGCAGTCCATGAGGAGGAGATGTACTGCAGTACTTAATGCAGCTGGTGGCCACACCAGATACTGACTGTTACTTTTGATTTTGACCCCCCCTTTGTTCAGGGACACATTATTCAATTTCTGTTAGTCACGTATCTATGGAACTTGTTCAGTTTATGTCTCAGTTGTTGAAGGTTGTTATGTTCATACAAATATTTACAAATGTTAAGTTTGCTGAAAATAAAAGCAGTTGACAGTGAGAGGATGTTTCTTTTTATATATATATGGTCAGATTGCCAAATGGAAACAGTGGGGCCTTTGTTTAAATGACAACACCAGAAGTAACAACTAGATGGCGTTATTTTAGAAAACATTGGGTCCATGACAAAAGTACATCACTGATTATAGGGTTACCATTCACTCTGCCCAGAGTGGCTGAAAACCCACTTTGGTGATGAAATTTCACTTCCTTATGTTATAAAATACATTTTACCAAGACAAATATGATTATTCATGTTCTGAATCGTTCAATGGGGTCTTTCTCTAACATTTCATTAACAGTATATCCAAAAAGTCGGATTTAGTAACCTAATACAATCGATACATCCGATAATAAGCACCAAGCTCTGTTGACAGAGCGGTGCAGCTTTCTCGCAGCAACTATCCAGCCGTGACGCACACTGCCCATATGCGCATGGAACAAGAATAACCTAATGTGCTTTTGGTGCCTGTATACTTTTCTCATTTAGTTTTATTTGATTAAAAAACAAGTTTACACTCCCCTACTCTCAATTAAGCATTTTTATTGTCTTCCCAATGCAATCACAAAGTAGTCAAGACTGTTGATAAAGGGTTTGGCTCCTGAGACCGCTTGGAAATACAATTTTTTAAAAATATAAACGCAAAATGTAATGTGTTGGTCCCATGTTTCATGAGCTGAAATAAAAGACACAAAAAGTTTCTTTCTCTCTAATTTTGTGCACAAATTTGTTTACATCCCTGTTAGTGAGCATTTCTCCTTTGCCAAGAAAAAACAGCATGATCAATACACAGGTGCACCTTGTGCTCCTAGTGGCCGGGGACTTTAACGCAGGCAAACTTAAATACATTTTGCCTCATTTCTACCAGCATGTCACATGTGCAACCAGAGGGGGAAAAACTCTAGACCACCTTTACTTCACACACAGAGACGCATACATAGCTCTCCCTCGCCCTCCATTTGGCAATCTGACCATAATTCTATCCTCCTGATTCCTGCTTACAAGCAAAAACTAAAGCAGGATGTACAAGTGACTCGCTCAATATGGAAGTGGTCAGATGATGTGAATGCTAAGCTACAGGACTGTTTTGTTAGCGCTGACTGGAATATGTTCCGGGATTCATCCAATGGCATTGAGGAGTATACGACCTCAGTCACCGGCTTCATCAATAAGTGCATCGACGACGTCGTCCCCACAGTGACCGTGAGTACATTTCCCAACCAGAAGCCATGGATTACAGGCAACATCCGCACCGAGCTAAAGGCTAGAGCTGCCGCTTTCAAGGAGAGGGACACTAATCCGGACGCTTATAAGAAATCCCGCTATGCCCTCAGACAAACAATCAAACAGGCAAAGCGCCAATACAGGACTAAGATTTAATCCTACTACACTGGCTCTGACGCTTGTCGGATGTGGCAGGGCTTGCAAACTATTACAGACTACAAAGGGAAACCCAGCCGCGAGCTTCCCAGTGACCCGAGCCTACCAGATGAGCTAAATGCCTTTTATGCTCGCTTCGAGGCAACCAACACTGAAGCATGCATGAGAGCACCAGCTGTTCCGGACGACTGTGTGATCACGCTCGCCATAGCCGATGTGAGGAAGACCTTTAACAGGTCAACATTCACAAGGCCGCGGGGCCATACGGATTACCAGGACGTGTACTCAGAGTACAATTTTTCTTAACTGTATTTCTTGAACTGCATTGTTGGTTAAGGGCTTGTAAGTAAGCATTTCACGGTAAGGTCTACACGTTGTATCCAGCGCATGTGACAAATAACATTTGATTTGATTTGATTTGCTGGGGATGATAAAAGGCCACAAATGTCTCAAGTTTTGAGGGAGCATGTAATTGGCATGCTGAATGCAGGAATGTCCACCAGAGCTGTTGCCAGATAATTTAATGTTAATTTATCTACCATAAGCCACCTCCAACGTCGTTTTAGAGAATTTGGCAGTAGGTCCAACCAGCCTCACAACCACAGATCACATGTATGGTGTCGTGTGGGCGAGCGGTTTGCTGATGTCAACGTTGTGAACAGAGTGCCCCATGGTGGCGGTGGGGTTATGGTATGGGTAGGCATAAGCTACGGACAACAAGCACAATTTTATCATTGGTACATTTTATCGATGGCAATTTGAATGCACAGAGATACTGTGACATTCATCCGCCGCAATCACCTCATGTTTCAGCGTGATAATGCACAGCTCCATGTCGCAAGGATCTGTACACAATTCCTGGAAGCTGAAAAGGTCCCAGTTCTTCCATGGCCTGCATACTCACCAGACATGTCACCCATTGAGCAGGTTTAGGATGCTCTGGATCGTTGTGTACGACAGCATTTTCCAGTTCCCGCCAATATCCAGAAACTTCTCACAGCTATTGAAAAGGAGTGGGTCAACATTCCACAGGCCACCATTTGTCCAGCCTGATCAACTCTATGCAAAGGAGCTGTGTTGCGCTGCATGAGGCAAATGGTGGTCACACCAGATACTAACTGGTTGTCTCATCCATGCCCCTTCCTTTTTCTTAAAGGTATCTGTGACCCACATATGCATACCTTTATTCACAGTCATGTGAAATCCATAGATTAGGGCCTAATGAATTCTTTCAATTGACTGATTTCCTTATATGAACTGTAACTCTGTAAAATCTTTGAAAATGTTGCATGTTGCGTTTATATTTTTCTTCAGTATACATCTTAATCACCAAAGCTTTATTTAAATATCAAGTTTAAGAACAGTAAAACAGTGAGCTGACATTCCCTTTTTATCTATGCATTGTAGGCAGGCCTACTTTATTTTAGCCATGCAGGTCCTGTTTTGGACATACATAAAACCCCCTCCATGATCTAGGCTATGTGTCCATGCCCATCATGAAACAAGCGATGAGAACCTCTGTGAATACCGGTGAACCTCGTATTTAGTAGTGATCTGTAACCTGTAAAAATGGCTTGTTTTCCGTTTCATATGTTCAAAACCCAAGCCCTCCCTTAGGCCTACTATAACGAAGGCTTGTTCAACAGCAATGCATTTTACATTGATTTATTGTTGTTGTCGTGAAAAAACAAGAACTGATTGCTTGTTTTTCGTTTAATTTTATTACAACCAAACTAATTACAATTGTACACAACCTGAAGCAACCACATATATCGCCATGGAGCACGTTCTGATTGGCCAGTTAGGGGCCAAGCCTCAACACACCCAGAACTTGTTTATTCATCAAAACCCAGGTGCCAATGACAGCAAGTGCGCAGATAGTGAAAATAGCAACAATATTTCTGACACAGCCCTGAACCTATAGCGCTAACGCCATTGCATTAGGTTTGTTAAAATAGAGCCCAACATGTCATATCTCAAAATTGTACCTCTATATTGTTTTATGTCCTGTGGATTCGAGAAGAAAGTTAAATGGGAAAGTGAGCCTGTCAGGTATTTATGCACAGCATCCAGTCTAGCTGAACCGATGGTGTGCAATTTTCCTTGTTTTTTACAACTTTCTTTCTCTGGCCTCCATTGATTTAGTCACCCTAATTTTGGCCATTCTACAAGGGTAAAAACTCCAATAACTTTTGAACGGATTATGATGGAGACATATGCGTTTTTGAATGGACACTACCGATTACTGGAATCTTCCACGAATAGAGTGCCTTTTATGTCCAGCAAACATTATGGGCTCTATTTTCGGCTGGCACTAAGGAGGCGCAAGTATCAAACGCACATTAGTTTACAATTCTGTCATTTGAAAACTGGTGCACTGGTATTTTCCAGGCCTAATGTCAGGTTTGGCAATTTGCCTGTCTAACATCAGCTCGCTTGCCCTGAGGTGGAAGGGTTGGCAATATTTGAGGTGTCGTTAAAAACAAGCGCAAAAATGACAATTTCATGTAGTGCTAATGGGAATTTTTAAGACCCACAAAAAGCAGTTCTTAACAGTAATGCAGTTGATAATGGCATGGATTTTTAGAACGGAAGCGCAGCCTATCCAGTCATGACGCACAGTGCCCATGGAAGAGACCTGCCCTTTGTGCCGGTGAATCTCGTATTTAGAAACATAAAAAAATGATTGGTTTCCCCCCATTTCGTTTAATTTGAATAAAAAATCAAGCATAGCCTACCCTCCTCTTAATCAAGGCTGGTTTAGCAGCATTGCATATGTACGTCTTTTTAACCTGGCCATTAGCCAGGGTTTTAAATAATTATATGAAGAGTGCCTTGGTCCTCCTTTCTTTTTGATGACCAATTTACCCCTTTTACCAAAGAGCACATTCTGTCTACCAAAACCTACTATTGTGTACCTTTAGCAGCGCTTCCCTTCCTTCTTTTTTTCCCTACAAGTTCTACTGAGAGTGCTTTGAAATATTTGAGGTTTTCGCCCTCATGCTTTTTCATTATTCACAATTATCATACCTGCATACTTCATTTCGCTTGTTCAAGTCAGCTATCCATCCCCATTTTCAAAAAGTGACCTTCATCTGATTACCAAAAACATGCTCCAAACTATTCAGACCTCCTATAATGCCATATCAACAGCAGATTGTTTTGAGAATCTGCATTGCACAGATGTTCATTGCACACATGTTCACGAGCAAACACTGGAGGTTTTTTTTGGGACCAGGATGAGAAGATTCCCTGCCCCCAGCCGAATTGGAGTTAATGGCAATGCAAAAAACATCAATAACCTACAGAACTTGAGACAAATGCATGCAGTATTAAGCCATGGAAAATTTTGATTGGCAGTGACTGGCCAAGCCCTCATCACACCTACAACTTGTTTATTAATCAAAATCCAGCCCTTTCGCGCACCACCGGCTATAGCGCTCATAATTCCGACTGTGAAAATAGCTAAAATATTTCAAACACACCCCTGGACCTAGAGCACTACCACCAGTACTTAGATGTACCATTGTGTTAGGTTTGCTAAAATAGAGCCACAAATAGAACAATGAGCCAGATATTTTACCAGATGTATAAATGTGAAGCATCCGGTTGGCGTTTCCACTTACTACCAAATATGGTGATGAGAGGGAAGCCCAGTGGCCGGCAGTGGGAGAAGATGGAGCGAGATGGATTTTGGCCAACATTCTGCTAATTTACTCATCGATGAAACATCTGATCTCCATACAGTTTACTTTTCCCAAAACTAGAATCTGAAACAAACAGTGGACTGTGTTTTGTAGACTTTACCCTTTGCCAAAACATCAAAAAATAGCATTCTTTTGAAGGAGTGCAGTGATTAATGTAGATATTGCGCACTTCACAGAGTAGGCGTTCCCTAACGAAAATATGATAAAAATGCTAGAATGTGCCAATAGAATCTCACTACCTCGTGCTTGGCTCTGCCCACCTCCTTGCTTGTTCTGCCCACTAGGATTAATTTGCGCCCATTGGAAACGACAGGCTCTGGTCTATATTGGGTTACAGTGAGGGAAAAAAGTATTTGATCCCCTGCTGATTTTGTAAGTTTGACCACTGACAAAGACATGATCAGTCTATCATTTTTTAATGGTAGGTTTATTTGAACAGTGAGAGACAGAATAACAAAAAAAAATCCAGAAAAACGCATGTCAATAATGTTTTCAATTGATTTGCATTTTAATGAGGGAAATAAGTATTTGACCCCTCTGCAAAACATGACTTAGTACTTGGTGGCAAAACCCTTGTTGGCAATCACAGAGGTCAGATGTTTCTGGTAGTTGGCCACCAGGTTTGCACACATCTCAGGAGGGATTTTGTCCAACTCCTCTTTGCAGATCTTCTCCAAGTCATTAAGGTTTCGAGGCTGACATTTGGCAACTCGAACCTTCAGCTCCCTCCACAGATTTTCTATGGGATTAAGGTCTGGAGACTGGCTAGGCCACTCCAGGACCTTAATGTGCTTCTTCTTGAGCCACTCCGTTGTTGCCTTGGCCGTGTTTTTTGGGTCATTGTCATGCTGGAATACCCATCCACGACCCATTTTCAATGCCCTGGCTGAGGGAAGGAGGTTCTCACCCAAGATTTGACGGTACATGGCCCGTCCATCGTCCCTTTGATGCGGTGAAGTTGTCCTGTCCCCTTAGCAGAAAAACACCCCCAAAGCATAATGTTTCCACCTCCATGTTTGACGGTGGGGATGGTGTTCTTGGGGTCATAGGCAGCATTCCTCCTCCTCCAAACACGGCAAGTTGAGTTGATGCCAAAGAGCTCAATTTTGGTCTCATCTGACCACAAGACTTTCACCCAGTTCTCCTCTGAATCATTCAGATGTTCATTGGCAAACTTCAGACGGGCATGTCTATGTGCTTTCTTGAGCAGGGGGACCTTGCGGGAGCTGTAGGATTTCAGTCCTTCACGGCGTAGTGTGTTACCAATTGTCTTCTTGGTGACTATGGTCCCAGCTGCATTGAGATCATTGACAAGATCCTCCCGTGTAGTTCTGGGCTGATTCCTCACCGTTCTCATGATCATTGCAACTCCACTTGGTGAGATCTTGCATGGAGTCCCAGGCCGAGGGAGATTGACAGTTCTTTTGTGTTTCTTCCATTTGCGAATAATCGCACCAACTGATGTCACCTTCTCACCAAGCTGCTTGGCGATGGTCTTGTAGCCCATTCCAGCCTTGTGTAGGTCTATAATCTTGTCCTTGACATCCTTGGAGAGCTGTTTGGTCTTGGCCATGGTGGAGAGTTTGGAATCTGATTGATTGATTGCTTCTGTGGACAGGTGTCTTTTATACAGGTAACAAGCTGAGATTAGGAGCACTCCCTTTAAGAGTGTGCTCCTAATGTCAGCTCATTAATAATAATAATAATAATAATAAGCCATTTAGCAGACGCTTTTATCCAAAGCGACTTACAGTCATGTGCGCATACATTTTTACGTATGGGTGGTCCCGGGGATCAAACCCACTACCCTGGCGTTACAAGCGCCATGCTCTACCAATTGAGCTACAGAGGACCACAATACATTACCTGTATAAAAGACACCTGGGAGCCAGAAATCTTTCTGATTGAGAGGGGATCAAATACTTATTTCCCTCATTAAAATGCAAATCAATGAATAACATTTTTGACATGCGTTTTTCTGGATTTTTTTGTTGTTATTCTGTCTCTCACTGTTCAAATAAACCTACCATTAAAATTATAGACTGATCATTTCTTTGTCAACGGGCAAACGTACAAAATCAGCAGGGGATCAAATACTTTTTTCCCTCACTGTAGTTATAAAAATCTTTGATAGAGCCCTATGTGTGTACATTTTGATAAAACCCTCAATTTAAAAGTAGGATCACATACAGTGGAGTCCAAAAGTATTCAGACCCTTGATTAAGATGAGCAATAATGACTGCATAAAATAAATACTGAGCTATATTGTATGCTACATTCTTTTGGGAAATGCTATTATTTTATACTAATACACTGAACAAAGATATAAACGCAACATGCAACAATTTCAAAGATTTTACTGAGTTACAGTTCAGGTAATCAGTCAATTCAAATAAATAAATTAGGTTCTAATCTATGGATTTCACATGACTGGGAATAGCTTATCAAGCTTGACGCCTTGATAAGTTCATTTTCTGAGGATGGCTCAACCCCTCACAGTTCTGGGTGACTTTAACCTCCCTACGTCTGCCTTTGACTCATCTCTCTCTGCCTCCTTCTTTCCACTCCTTTCCTCTTTTGACCTCACCCTCTCACTGTCCCCCCCTACTCACAAGGCAGGCAATACGCTTGACCTCATCTTTACTAGATGCTGTTCTTCTACTAATCTCACTGCAACTCCCCTCCAAGTCTCCGACCACTACTTTGTATCCTTTTCTCTCTCGCTCTCCTCCAACACTACTCACTCTGCCCATACTCAGATGGTAAAGTGCCGTCGCAACCTTCGCTCTCTCTCTCCCGCTACTCTCTCCTCCCTTTCTGCATCTTTTGAGTCTCTATGTCCCCTATCCTCCCGGCCGGCTCGGTCCTCCCCTCCTGCTCCGTGGCTTGACGACTCATTGCGAGCTCACAGAAGAGGGCTCCGGGCGGCCGAGCGGAAATGGAGAAGAACTAGACTCCCTGCGGACCTGTCATCTTTTCACTCCCTCCTCTCTACATTCTCTTCCTCTGTTTCCGCTGCTAAAGCCACTTTCTACCACTCTACATTTCAAGCCTCTGCCTCTAACCCTAAGAAGCTCTTTGCCACCTTCTCCTCCCTGCTGAATCCTCCTCCTCCTCCCCCTCCCTCCTCCCTCTCTGTGGATGACTTTGTCAACCATTTTGAAAAGAAGGTTGACGACATCCGATCCTCATTTATTAAGTCAAATGACACCGCTGGTCCTGCTCACACTGACCTGCCCTATGCTTTGACTTCTTTCTCCCCTCTCTCTCCAGATGAAGTCTTGCGACTTGTGACGGCCGGCCGCCCAACAACCTGCCCGCTTGACCCTATCCCCTCCTCTCTTCTTCCGTCTTCAAGAGAGCGAGAGTTGCACCCCCCTCAAAAAACCTACACTCGATCCCTCCGATGTCAACAACTACAGACCAGTATCCCTTCTTTCTTTTCTCTCCAAAACTCTTGAGCGTGCCGTCTCTAGCCAACTCTCCTGCTATCTCTCTCAGAATGACCTTCTTGATCCAAACCAGTCAGGTTTCAAGACTGGTCATTCAACTGAGACTGCTCTTCTCTGTGTCACGGAGGCTCTCCGCATAGCTAAAGCTAACTCTCTCTCCTCTGCTCTTATCCTTCTAGACCTATCCGCTGCCTTTGATACTGTGAACCATCAGATCCTCCTCTCCACCCTCTCCGAGTTGGACATCTCCGGCGCTGCTCACTCTTCAATTGCGTCCTACCTGACAGGTCGCTCCTACCAGATGGCGTGGCGAGAATCTGTCTCCGCACCACGTGCTCTCACCACTGGTGTCCCCCAGGGCTCAGTTCTAGGCCCTCTCCTATTCTCTCTATACACCAAGTCACTTGGCTCTGTCATATCCTCACATGGTCTCTCCTATCATTGCTATGCAGACGACACACAATTAATTTTCTCCTTTCCCCCTTCTGATAACCAGGTGGCGAATTGCATCTCTGCATGTCTGGCAGACATATCAGTGTGGATGTCGGATCACCACCTCAAGCTGAACCTCGGCAAGACGGAGCTGCTCTTCCTCCCTGGGAAGGACTGCCCGCTCCATGATCTCGCCATCACGGTTGACAACTCCATTGTGTCCTCCTCCCAGAGTACAAAGAGCCTTGGCGTGACCCTGGACAACACCCTGTCGTTCTCTGAGTACGACGCTACCTTACACAGAAAGCGGCACAGGTCCTAATCCAGGCACTTGTCATCTCCCGTCTGGATTACTGCAACTCGCTGTTGGCTGAGCTCCCTGCCTGTGCCATTAAACCCCTACAACTTATCCAGAACGGCGCAGCCCGTCTGGTGTTCGACCTTCCCAAGTTCTCTCATGTCACCCCGCTCCTCCGCACACTCCACTAGCTTCCAGTTGAGGCTCGCATCTACTACAAGACCATGGTGCTTGCCTACGGAGCTGTGAGGGGAACAGCACCTCCTTACCTTCAGGCTCTGATCAGACCCTACACCCAAACGAGGGCACTACGTTCATCCACCTCTGGCCTGCTAGCTCCCCTACCTCTACAGAAGCACAGTTCCCGCTCAGCCCAGTCAAAGCTATTTGCTGCTCTGGCACCCCAATGGTGGAACAAGCTCCCCCACGACACCAGGACAGCGGAGTCACTGACCACCTTCCGGAGACACTTGAAACCCTACCTCTTTAAGGAATACCTGGAATTGTATAAAGCAATCCTTCTACCCCCCCTCCCCCACCCCCCCCATAAAAAAAAAGAAGAAGAAAAGTGGTTGTCCCACTTGCTATCATAAGTTGAATGCACCTATTTGTAAGTCGCTCTGGATAAGAGCGTCTGCTAAAATATGTAAATGTAAATGTAAATACAGATATGCATCTGTTGGTCACAGATACCTTAAAAAAAAAGTAGGAGCGTGGATCAGAAAACCAGTCAGTATCTGGTGTG
This sequence comes from Coregonus clupeaformis, assembly GCF_020615455.1. Taxonomy (NCBI): domain Eukaryota; kingdom Metazoa; phylum Chordata; class Actinopteri; order Salmoniformes; family Salmonidae; genus Coregonus; species Coregonus clupeaformis. Next base: position 44,173,591 of record NC_059192.1, on the reverse strand, counting down.
ACTACCATTTGCCTCATGCAGCGTGACACATCTCCTTCGCATTGAGTTAATCAGGCTGTTGATTGTGGCCTGTGGAATGTTTTCCCACTGCTCTTCAATGGCTGTACGAGTTGCTGGATATTGGCGGGAACTGGAACACGCTGTCGTACACGTCGATCCAGAGCATCCCAAACATGCTCAATGGGTGACATGTCTGGTGAGTATGCAGGCCATGGAAGAACTGGGACATTTTCAGCTTCCAGGAATTGTGTACAGATCCTTGCGACATGGGGCTGTGCATTATCATGCCAAAACATGAAGTGATTGCGGCGGATGAATGGCACAACAATGGGCCTCAGGATCTCATAACGGTATCTCTGTGCATTCAAATTGCCATAGATAAAGTGCAGTTGTGTTTGTTGTCCGTAGCTTATGCCTGCCCATACCATAACCTCACTGCCACCATGGGGCACTCTGTTCACAACGTTGACATCAGCAAACCACTCGCCCACAAGATGCAATACACGCTGTCTGCCATCTGCCCAGCACAGTTGAAACCAGGATTCATCCGTGAAGAGCACATTTCTCCAGCGTGCCAGTAGCCATCGAAGGTGAGCATTTTCCCACTGAAGTCAGTTACGACGCCGAACTACAGTCAGGTCAAGACCCTGGTGAGGACGACGAGCATGCAGATGAGCATCCATGAGACGGTTTCTGACAGATTGTGCAGAAAGTCTTCGGTTGTGCAAACCCACAATTTCTTCAGCTGTCTGGGAGGCTGGTCTCAGATGATCCCGCAGGTGAAGAAGCCGGATTTGGAGGTCCTGGGCTGACGTGGTTACACGTGGTCTACGGCTGTGAGGCCGGTTGGACGTACTGCCAAATTCTCTAAAATGACGTTGGAGGCGGCTTATGGTAGAGAAATGAAATGAACATTCAGTTATCTGGCAGCAGTTCTGGTGGACATTCCTGCAGTCCTGTTATGGTTAACACTTTCACTTTTATAGTCACTTTTGTAGTAATTGTTCTTAATTTAACCTATTGAGATTGGGAAACATGCTTGTTATGAAGTTGAACATGTGCTCTTCATGACAGAATGTTTAGTTTAGGTGAAATAAATAGTTGTTTTTTACCAAACCACACTACCTAAAAGGCACTCTATTCTTAGAATGACCCTACTTGCCTACTGTTTTACCGTGGCCAATTAGCACTTTTTTCTATCTCTGTTTTCACCTCTCTGCCACTTTAAGCTAATTGGCAATTAATTCACACATGTTTTCTGGTTAATCTGTTAATTCTTACAAACTCCCAAACAATCTTATCATTAGTTAAAAGTAAGCTGATGCCTGTCTCAACCCTTGGTTTTACAGCACACAGTTTTATGCAAATACTCCAATAAGTGAAGACATTTAAGCAGCGCAAGAACAAGTTCATAGATCAAAACAGAACCGTGAAATAAAAATGATTCAGCAAATAAGAACAAAACTTAAAGCCTTCAAACTGTATTTCACCTGAACTTGCTCTAAATACTCCTAGCTATATTTGAACTGAAGTGGATGCAATGTGAAGCTGTTATTACACTCTGACATCACACTTCAGTTAGCATCAGTTTCATTTACATTGTCTTGGTGTACTGTTACTTACAGAATAATTTTTATTCAACCTTAGGATACTTGTAAAATAGCATTCCATTTCCCTGCTTCACATATTAATGTGACTTCATCTGCAGAGTGCACACAGCCCCATCTCTCTCCTTTAGCCAGAGCCACACACTTGCATGTGTGTGCGCATGCACACACATAATATACCACCTCATGGTAGAATTATGGGTGCAGAGGCGTCATGCTCATAGGGGGCACAGGGGCACGTGCCCCCTCAGATTTGTCCTGTTTAAAATAAATTAAAATAAAATAAAATAATAATACAATAAAAAATGTGTTAACTTTTTGTTTTTTTGTTTCTCTGTAATACTACTAGACACCTAGCAATTTTATGAAGTTGGCTTTAGCTAGGCCAGATAGGTTCACAACCACAAAACTGGCTACCAAGAAGCCATTTTAGGCTATGAATGAAGTTAGAGTAGCATTCGAACCAGAACTGTAAATTAAGTTGTGTGTGCTTCTAATTCAATATTATATTGCTTAACTGAGTTCAGAATTTATGTTATGTTAGTAATTATATTATTTAGAAATATGAAAGCATAAAGATGTGTGCACTAGCATCTGAACATAAACATACGTACATGGTATACCTATCCTCCTACCCACACACTCACATAGATGCTTCTGCAACACAATAGGCTACACATTGGTTATTGGGTCAAATGCACATTAAAAACATCAAAATATATGGTAAACAATATAGTACTTTATACAGAAGATTAATGTGGAAAACACTTTGCTGAATAATCATAATACATAATCATACAATGTCATAAAAATACATGAATAAAGTTAAGCTAATATGTCTTAGAATTCCCTCTGTCTATTGGGAAGGTGGTAAAGCTCAGCTACAGCTTACTTTAATCTACCACAAATAAAGCACAGGTTAGAAGGAAGCATTTGATGGACATAGAGTCAGAGGCAATGCAGAAAAGCGCGAACAAACTTTATTCACTGGTGGTCATTTTTGATTAAATATACGGTAGTTCCACTGTTGTAAAACAAGATATTCTGTTACTTTGAGGAAGTCTCCCATCAGCGCCACATTAAGATTCACACATTGAATATACTTCCAAGAAAACGTGTTAAACCATAAAACATATCTATCACATCAACCGTTGTAATGGAAGCTGCCCTAGCGGTGGCGGTTTCAGTGAGCAGGCAGACACTTCAATACGGTACAAACTCAGGATTACAGCGGTGAGGTGAAGCTGGAATGAGATCAGTATGGTTGATAGTTCTGATGATATGAGTCGGAGGATGACAGTCAAGGACCTGAATGGTCTGAAGTGGAAAGTAATTGGAAAAAGAGAGACCATGCTACTGAAAGCAGTGGCGCTTCTAGTGCAGAGAGCGTAAAGAGGGTGAAGGTAGGGAACCAGAGTGATGATGTGTCGGAGTGGAAAGTTGTGATGGAGTTCGATGTGACCACAGGGCCGTATCTACACACTATCCGATCAACCAATGACGTAAAGAAATAGATAGGTGAAGTAAAACTAGCCTGGTTCATTGGAAATGGTAGAGTGCTAATATTCTGTGCTAGCCATGCTCAGCAGGGGAACATTCTTCAAATGCAAACTCTCTATGGGAAGAAGTTCAAAAGCCATGTCCCTGGAGGTTATGCTAAGTTGAGGGAAGTCATTTCTGGGGTCCCACTATCTATGTCCATACATTATTATCCAATTTGTAAGTCGCTCTGGATAAGAGCGTCTGCTAAATGATGTAAATGTAAATTATATTAAAGAAAATTTGAAGGGAGGCATAGTGATTGAGGCAAAAAGGTTGATCAGTAGGAAAGAGTGTCAAAGTAATTAAAGCTTATCAGTGCTACTGAGGTTTGAGAAGGTTTTGCCTGAAAAAGTACAGATAGGATTCCTTAGTTTCAATGTCCGATAATTTGTCCCATCCCCATTGATGGAGCTACCATGGCTGCTCCCGTATTAAGTGGACATACTGTCAGAACTGGTGCTCCTACTAGTCCTGACATGGTTTCGAGGCCTGTTCAGAAATCTTGCTCCCATAAATGTGCTGTGTCAAAGGACACTTTGATAGTAAATAAGATTGACTTCATAGCATTCATTGGAAAGAGTATCAACACTACTCAGATTGTGGAAAGCAGAAATGCCAGGTTGAAGATGATTGTGGATAAGGCAAAAGAGTAATTAGGGGTAACAGATGTTACTGTCCACATGAATTTTGAAATGCTGAATAATCCCAAGGATGGATTGTCTCAGCATGATAGCGATAAGGTTTGAAGAGGTTGGATGGGGTTGGGAGGGTTTTGGGGAGGGGGAGGGTTTGTTAGAACTTAGTAGTACAGAATTAGGCAAACCATGATTGATCGTACACTCCAGTACAGTAGGTGGTGGCATGCACCTTGAACAATTGTTTGCAGACCACCATTATACCATAAAAGAAGAAGAAGAAGAAGTAGAAGAAGAAGAAGAACGAGAAGCTCTGTTTGACACATAGAGACTGATAGAGGCCTCTAGTGGCCAAAATGCCACACATTTACATTTACGTCATTTAGCAGACACTCTTATCCAGAGCGACTTACAAATTGGTGCATTCACCTTATAGCCAGTGGGATAACCACTTTACATTATGTTTTTTTTTTTTGGGGGGGGGGGGGGATAAGGGGGCGTAGAAGGATTACTTTATCCTATCCCAGGTATTCCTTAAAGAGGTGGGGTTTCAAGTGTCTCCGGAAAGTGGTGAGTGACTCCGCTGTCCTGGCGTCGTGAGGGAGCTTGTTCCACCATTGGGGTGCCAGAGCAGAGAACAGTTTTGACTGGGCTGAGCGGGAACTGTGCTTCCGCAGAGGTAGGGGGGCCAGCAGGCCAGAGGTGGATGAACGCAATGCCCTCGTTTGGGTGTAGGGACTGATCAGAGCCTAAAGGTACGGAGGTGCCGTTCCCCTCACAGCTCCGTAGGCAAGCACCATGGTCTTGTAGCAGATGCGAGCTTCAACTGGAAGCCAGTGGAGTGTGCGGAGGATCGGGGTGACGTGAGAGAACTTGGGAAGGTTGAACAACAGACGGGCTACGGCATTCTGGATGAGTTGTAGGGGTTTAATGGCACAGGCAGGGAGCCCAGCCAACAGCGAGTTGCAGTAATCCAGACGGGAGATGACAAGTGCCTGGATTAGGACCTGTGCCGCTTCCTGTGTAAGGCAGGGTCGTACTCTCCAAATGTTGTAGAGCATGAACCTACAGGATCGGGTCACCGCCTTGATGTTAGCGGAGAACGACAGGGTGTTGTCCAGGGTCACGCCAAGGCTCTTCACACTCTGGGAGGAGGACACAACAGAGTTGTCAACCGTGATGGCGAGATCATGGAACGGGCAGTCCTTCCCCGGGAGGAGGAGCAGCTCCGTCTTGCCGAGGTTCAGCTTGAGGTGGTGATCCGTCATCCACACTGATATGTCTGCCAGACATGCAGAGATGCGATTCGCCACCTGGTTATCAGAAGGGGGAAAGGAGAAGATGAGTTGTGTGTCGTCTGCGTAGCAATGATAGAAGAGGCCATGTGAGGATATGACAGAGCCAAGTGACTTGGTGTATAGGGAGAGTAGGAGAGGGCCTAGAACTGAGCCCTGGGGGACACCAGTGGTGAGAGCACATGGTGCGAGCACATGGTGCGGAGACAGATTCTCGCCACGCTACTTGGTAGGAGCGACCGGTCAGGTAGGACGCAATCCAAGAGTGAGCCGCGCCGGAGATGCCCAACTCGGAGAGGGTGGAGAGGAGGATCTGATGGTTCACAGTATCAAAGGCAGCAGATAGGTCTAGAAGGACAAGAGCAGAGGAGAGATAGTTAGCTTTAGCAGTGCGGAGAGCCTCCGTGACACAGAGAAGAGCAGTCTCAGTTGAATGACCAGTCTTGAAACCTTACTGGTTTGGATCAAGAAGGTCATTCTGAGAGAGATAGCAAGAGAGTTGGCTAAAGACGGCACGCTCAAGAGTTTTGGAGAGAAAAGAAGGAAGGGATACTGGTCTGCAGTTGTTGACATCAGAGGGATCGAGTGTTGGTTTATTGAGAAGGGGTGCAACTCTCGCTCTCTTGAAGACGGAAGGGACATAGCCAGCGGTCAAGGATGAGTTGATGAGCGAGGTGAGGTAAGGGAGAAGGTCACCGGAGATGGTCTGGAAAAGAGAGGAGGGGATAGGGTCAAGCTGGCAGGTTGTTGGGCGGCCGGCCGTCACAAGTCGCAAGATTTTATCTGGAGAGAGAGGGGAGAAAGAAGTCAAAGCATAGGGTAGGGCAATGTGAGCAGGACCAGCAGTGTCATTTGACTTAACAAACGAGGATCGGATGTCGTCAACCTTCTTTTCAAAATGGTTGACGAAGCCATCCACAGAGAGGGAGGAGTGTGTGGGGGATTCAGCAGGGAGGAGAAGGTGGCAAAGAGCTTCCTAGGGTTAGAGGCAGATGCTTGGAATTTAGAGTGGTAGAAAGTGGCTTTAGCAGCAGAAACAGATGAAGAAAATGTAGAGAGGAGGGAGTGAAAAGATGCCAGGTCCGCAGGGAGTCTAGTTTTCCTCCACTTCCGCTCGGCTGCCCGGAGCCCTGTTCTGTGAGCTCGCAATGAGTCATCAAGCCACAGAGCAGGAGGGGAGGACCGAGCCGGCCGGGAGGATAGGGGACATAGAGAGTCAAAGGATGCAGAAAGGGAGGAGAGGAGGGTTGAGGAGGCAGAATCAGGAGATTGGAGGGAGAAGGATTGAGCAGAGGGAAGAGATGATAGGATGGAAGAGGAGAGAGTAGTGGGAGAGAGAGAGCGAAGGTTGCGGCGGCGCGTTACCATCTGTGTAGGGGCAGAGTGAGTAGTGTTGGAGGAGAGCAAAAGAGAAAAGGATACAAAGTAGTGGTCGGAGACATGGAAGGGAGTTGCAGTGAGATTAGTAGAAGAACAGCATCTAGTAAAGATGAGGTCAAGCGTATTGCCTGCCTGAGTAGAGAGATGGTGAGAGGGTGAGGTCAAAAGAGGAGAGGAGTGGAAAGAAGGAGGCAGAGAGAAATGAGTCAAAGGTAGACGTAGGGAGGTTGAAGTCACCCAGAACTGTAAGGGGTGAGCCATCCTCAGGAAAGGAACTATCAAGGCGTCAAGCTCATTGATGAACTCTCCAAGGGAACCTGGAGGGCGATAAATGACAAGGATGTTAAGCTTGAATGGGCCATATTAGCATGGGCAGCGCCATTAAGGGCTTCCACCATGCTTCCGACATTTTCAAAGTAGTCAACTGGGTGGGGATTCCTATGGGTTGTAGCCTCAATGGCGCTGCCCATGCTGCCACAGACGCTATCACGACACAGATATAAAGATAAGTCCTCTATCTATCTCTATGGTTTGACCCACCTCCACAGCAGGAGCATGACAGAGGATCAAACAATTCACCTCTTAAAATATGAGGATTACAGGTAGGCTATGTTTGCATTTCTCTCTTTACAGGCTACATCGGCAGCACTGAAAGACAAGACATCATACATTATATTCAATAAAGGAATGTGGAAATACATAAACCCGTTTCCATGTCTGGTTGTTTAATATGTAAAGTCAGAAATACAAGGCACGGACTGATACCAGCTCTGTGACAACCATATTCATTATTTTAAACAAAACGAACTAACACCCTTGCCCTTCTTGAACTAAGACTTGTCCTTGTCTTTTCTTACTAGCACTGACTTTGCTGATAGTGGCTTTATTGAGAAAAAGTTTCCCTTACTGTACTATGTCTGTGATTTGTGGTTGTCTTACCTAGCTACCTTAAGATGAATGCTCTGGATAAGAGCATCTGATAAATGACTCAAATGTAAATGTAAATTGTAATGCTAATACTCAAGTGTGGGTGTGTGTGTGTGTTTATATTGCTATACTGTAGGCACCATCATACGATTTTTATTCAAAGCACTATTAAATATTTAATAAGATGTAAGGTGTTTTGATATGCTAAGTATGCATAGTTTCAACTTTTAGTTGCTTGAAGGGCCGGCTCCAGCCGCTAGGGAGCCCTGACCCCAAACAAACAAAAAATATTCTTATTTTTTTTTTTGGGGGGGGACTCATTTGGGGTCTCAACTTACTGTTGAGAGGTAGACTAGTAGAATACACAAGGTGCAAGTTAAAAATGTGTTTGTGCATCAGCAGTTTTTTATTCGGTTAATCACTCTCACTCAGATATCATTAAAATAGCATAAGTCATGGCAAAATGTGTAGAACTGCAGGAAATTCGCTTTAAAACTGCAAACATGTAGCTCTGACCCATGGCAAATGGTGTAGACCTGCAGAAAACTTGCTTTAAAACTGCAACATTCTCTACACCCCATGGCAAAATATGTCAAATTTAAAACATACATTTTTCTCTCCGCCGTCAAGAGGGGGACAAATAAAAAAAATGTGCCGCTTGGTGGGGAGGCTCCCCAACCAAATCTTGCTGAGGTTCCCCAAAAGGGGTTGCTTTCAGTTGTCTTAACAAAATAACATTGCTGGGTCACTATAGATAAATAAAACGTAATTATGCAAGAGTATAGAGAATGTAAATAGCCTCATAAGCTTATTGTTATTGTAGTCAGCCCATAAGTCACAACTTACATACCACCAATGCTCTGTGCAAATTACACATATTTGAGAGACTTGTATTTGCTTGATATGGATTTGTTATTATCTACATACTACTTTCTATGCTACTTCCCAGTTATCCTGTTGTACAGCAACGTCTGCCTAAACACACAAAGCCATGGCACCATATTGATAATACATTGCAAATTGCTGCTGGTATGCAAAACAATTCTCGCAAACATATCTCTGCGTAGGTGATTAAAGACTATAGCTTTAATCACCTACGCAGTCATAATCACTGATGCAACGCCACCAAAGTGATGCCTTCCCAAATAAAACAAAAGAGCCCCAACATTCCTTTTTCTGCTCTGCCCTCAAACTATTTTCCCACCTCTTTTTTGCCACCTTTATTTCCAGAGACCTTTGATATTATTTGTGTCCTGAGACGAACAAAAAGTACTGAGTGTTTTGGCTTTTTATTCACTGTTAGATTTTGTTTGGTTTACTTTCTCCTACAAGTTTTTCAGCAGTGCAGCACATTTTAGGCTGAGGGCAGAGCCTCAGGGAGCTAGGCTACGGTAGTGTCTCTGTGTGCAAACCACTTAAGAGGCTCAGGTTTTAGTGGTGCATATCAAAATGTAATATCCTCCAAGTTGATGAAACGGAATAAGACCCATGCAAAACATATTTTGCTTGCTTCAAAGCTGCATTTCAACGAAAGTCACTTGTAGAAAAGCTCCTTATACTGTATAGTGGCCAACATGCTGTGGATTCTTGTTCTTACTGTTATTATAGCATAGCTCCTCTGATGAGTGCACATTGGTAGTGAATTAAGTTATGGAGCCTGGAACAGTATTCTAGTTACGAAGCATGATGTAGTACTTGGGAACGTATACTGTATGAGTAAGTAGAATGCATATTTTTTACAAGATGCCATGATAATCTCAAATCAGATCACATTTTATTTGTCACATGCTTCGTAAACAACAGGTGTAGACTAACAGTGAAATGTGTACTTATGGGCCATTCCCAACAATGCAGAGAGAAAAAAATTAGAAATAATAGAAAAATAATAACACAAGGAATAAATACAGAATGAGTAATGATAACTTGGCTATATACACAGGGTACCAGTACCGAGTCGATGTGTAAGGTAATTGAGGTAGATACACTACATGACCAAAAGTATGTGGACACCTGCTCGTCGAAGATTCCAAAATCATTGGTTGGTCCCCCCTTTGCTGCTATAACAGCCTCCACTCTTCTGGGAAGGCTTCCACTATATGTTGGAACATTGCTGCAGGGACTTGCTTCCATTCAGCTACAAGAGCATTAGTGAAGACGGGCACTGATGTTGGGCGATTAGGCCTGGCTCGCAGTCAGCGTTCCAATTCATCCCAAAGGTGTTCGATGGGGTTGAGGTCAGGGATCTGTGCAGGCCAGTCAAGTTCTTCCACACCGATTTCGACAAACCATTTCTGTATGGACCTCGCTTTGTGCATAGGGGCATTGTCATGCTGGAACAGGAAAGGGCCTTCCCCAAACTGTTGCCACAAAGTTGGAAGCACAGAATCGTCTAGAATGTCATTGTATGCTGTAGTGTTAAGATTTCCCTTCACTGGAACTAAGGGGCCTAGCCCGAACCATGAAAAACAGCCCAAGACCATTATTCCTCCTCCACCTAACTTTACAGTTGGCACTATGCATTGGGGCATGTAGCGTTCTCCTGGCATCCGCCAAACCCAGATTTGTCCGTCGGACTGCCAGATGGTGAAGTGTGATTCATCACTCCAAAAACGCATTTCCACTGCTCCAGAGTCCAATGGCGTCGAGCTTTACACCACTCCAGCGGACACTTGGCATTGTACATGGTGATCTAAGGCTTGTGTGTGGCTGCTCCCAAAGAACAGTTATTGTGCTGACATTGCTTCCAGAGGCAGTTTGGAACTCGGTAGTGAGTGTTGCAACCGAGGACAGACAATTTTACGCGCTACGGGCTTCAGCAATTGTTGCTCCTAGATGTTTCCACTTCACAATAATAGCACTTCCAGTTGACCGGGGTAGCTCTAGCAGGGCAGAAATCTGACGAACTGAGTTGTTGGAAAGGTGGCATCCTATGACGGTGCCACGTTGAAAGTCACTGAGCTCTTCAGTAAGGCCATTCTACTGCCAAAGTTTGTCTGTGGAGATTGCATGGCTGTGAGCTCGATTTTATACACCTGTCAGCAACGGGTGTGGCTGAAATAGCCGAATCCACTCATTTGAAGGGGTGTCCACATACTTTTGTATATATATTGTATGTACATATAGGTAGGTATAAAGTGATTAGGCAACAGCATAGATAATAAACAGTAGCAGCAGCGTATGTGTTGAGACAAAATAGTTATTGCAAAAAGGGTCAATGCAGATAGTTAAGCAATAGCTACCCAGACTAACTATTGAGCAGTCTTATGGCTTGGGGTAGAAGCTGTTCAGGGTCCTGTTGGTTCCAGACTTAGTGCATCGGTACCGCTTGCCGTGTGGTAGAAGAGAGAACAAACAATTTATGACTTGGGTGGCTGGTGTCTTTGACAATTTTTAGGGCCTTCCTCTGACACCGCCTGAAATAGAGGTCCTGGATGGCAGGAAGCTCGGCCTCAGTGATGTATTGGGCTGTACACACTACCCTCTGTAGCGCCTTGCGGTCGGATGCCAAGCAGTTGCCATACCAGGCGGTGATGCAACCAGTCAGGATGCTCTCGATGGTGCAGCTGTAGAGTAAAGGATTGGACCAAGGTGCAGTGTGGTATGCGTACGTTTAATGTTAATAATAAACACTCGACAAAATAACAAAGCAACTGAATGTGAAGTTCTTAAGGCTATACATCAAACAAGCCAAACACACAGAAACAAGATCCCACAACTAAAGGTAGGCAAACTGGCTACCTAAGTATGATCCCCAATCAGAGACAACGATCGACAGCTGCCTCTGATTGGGAACCACACCCGGCCAACATAGAAATACATAACATAGAATTCACACCCTGACCAAACCAACTAGAGAAAACCGGGCTCTCAAGGTCAGGGCGCGACAGTACCCCCCTCCCAAAGGTGCGTACTCCAGCCGCACCAACCTGACTCATTAGGGGGGTCCGGGTGGGCATCCAGCCTCGGTGGCGGCTCCGGCCTCGGGCGCAACGTAGGTATTAACCTCTTCTTTTCTGGCTCCCCGTTGCACACCTGGTCCGGTCTGGACCTCGGCGCGATGCTTCCCCTCTCAGTCCTCCCACGATGCACCAAGTCCTGTCTGGACCCTGGTGTGGGAGAGTAGACGACCGGACCCGGACTAGGCACCGGTGGAGCGGACTGCTCTGGCACTGGAGTGGAGCAGCTGACCGGAGCTGGACTAGGCACCGGTGGAGCAGACTGCTCTGGCACTGGAGTGGAGCAGCTGACCGGAGCTAGACTAGGCACCGGTGGAGTGGACTGCTCTAGCACCAGCCGTACCGGGCTGGGGACACGCACCACTGGTCTGGTGCGAGGAACAGGCACGGGCCGCACCGGGCTGGGAACTCGCACCACTGGTCTGGTGCGAGGAGCAGGCACAGGCCGTGCCGGACTGGGGACACGCACCACGGGTCTGTGAAGGCGCCTTGGCGGCACAGTGCGCAACGCCGGCACATAGACTGATGCCTGCACGGTTACACGCTCCTCAAAGCGAGTGCGGAGAGTTGGCTCTGCTCTGCAACCTGGCTTCGCCAGCCTCTGCTCTAAGTACTGAGCTCTCTGCTGCTGAAGGGTTAACTCCTCTCTCAGCTCCTCCTGTTGCCTGGTCAACTCCTCTCTCAGTGCATCCACTGACTCCTTCTCCCTGTGAGCCTCCTGTAGCGCCTCCCTCTGAAGGGAGAACTCCTGCTCCCTCTGAGCTAACTGTCCCCGCAATGTGGTGGTCTCCTCTCTCAGACTGCTGAGCTGCAGGTCTTGGAGGGCCTCTACTATAGCGGCCTCCTCTTCCTCCACAGTCAGCCTTTTCACGGCCTCCTGCTGCCTCGTCGACCACCCTGTGTGCCCCCCCCCATTTTTTTTATTGGGGTTGCCTCTCGGGCCTCATTCATCGTCGGCACCTTCGGCGTCGCCGTTGATTCTCCCTCGCTGTCTCCGTCTGCTCCCAAGGAAGGCGATCCATACCTGCCTGGATCTCTTCCCAAGTCCAGGGTCCCTTACCGTCCAAAATATCCTCCCATGTCCATGTTGTCTGCTCTTCCTGTTCACGCTGCTTGGTCCGTTGGTGGTGGGATCTTCTGTCACGTTCGTTGAGTAAAAGATTGGACCAAGGTGCAGCGTGGTATGTGTACATGTTTAATGTTAATAATAAACACTCGACAAAATAACAAAGCAACTGAACGTGAAGTTCTAAAGGCTATACATCAAACAAGCCAAACACACAGAAACAAGATCCCACAGCTAAAGGTAGGCAAAATGGCTACCTAAGTATGATCCCCAATCAGAGACAATGATCGACAGCTGCCTCTGATTGGGAACCACACCCGGCCAACATAGAAATACATAACATAGAATTCACACCCTGACCAAACCAACTAGAGAAAACCGGGCTCTCAAGGTCAGGGCGTGACACATACCAAACTGTGATGCAGCCAGTCAAGATGCTATCAATGGTGCAGCTGTCGAACTTCTTGAGGATCTGAGGGCCAATGTCGAATCTTTTCAGTCTCCTGAGAGGGAAGAGGTCAGGGTTCGATTGGTGCAGGCAGAACAGCAGAAACTGGGTCAGCAGCACGACCAGGTGGACTAGGGATGGGGACAGCCTGGAGTCATCAGGCCAGGTAGTCTTGTGGCATGGTCCTAGGGTTAAGGTCCTCTGGGAGGGGAGAGAGAGAGAGATGGGAGAATTAGAAGGAGCATATCTAAGATCACACATTCCACCTCCTCAACCATGGGCCAGACTACACTCAATCACAAGACCTACCGAAGAGATGAGTCTTCAGTAAAGGTTGAGACCGAGTCTGCATCTCTCACATGGATCGGCAGACCACTCCATAAAAATGTAGCTCTACAGGAGAAAGCCCTGCCTCCAGCTGTTTGCTTAGACATTCTAGGAACAATAACGAGGCCTGTGTCTTGTGACCGTAACGCACGTGTAGGTATGTACGGCAGAACCAAATCGGCGAGATAGGTAGGAGCAAGTCCATGTAATGCTTTGTAGGTTAGCAGTTAAATCTTGAAAACAGCCCTAGCCTTAACAGGAAGCCAGTGTAGGGAGTGTAGCAGTGGGGTAATATGATAAATGTTTTTGGGTTCTAGTCAAGATTCTAGCAGCCGAGTTTAGCACTAGCTGTTTATTTAGTGCCTTATCCGGTTAGCCGGAGAGTAGAGCATTGCAGTAGTCTAATCTTGAAGTGAAAAGAAAACATGGGGATTAGATTTTCTTCATCGAATTTGGATACAAAATTTAAGATTTTTTGCAATGTTACGAAGATAAAAAAAAATGCTCTTGAAATATTCTTTATATGTTCGTTGAATGAGAGATCAGGGTCCAGAGTAACGCCGAAGTTCTTTACAGTTTTATTTGAGACGACTGTACAACCATAGAGATTCATTTTCAGATCTGACAGCAAATCTCTTTGTTTCTTGTGACATAGAACTAGCATTTCTGTTTTGACATTGTGTTTCCGAATGACATCACCAAGAGATAGCATATACAGTCGTGGTCAAATGTTTTGAGAATGACACAAGTATTGGTCTTCACAAAGTTTGCTGCTTCAGTGTTATGAGATATTTTTGTCAGATGTTACTATGGTATACTGAAGTACACTGCTCAAAAAAAATAAAGGGAACACTTAAACAACACAATGTAACTCCAAGTCAATCACACTTCTGTGAAATCAAACTCTCCACTTAGGAAGCAACACTGATTGACAATACATTTCACATGCTGTTGTGCAAATGGAATAGACAACAGGTGGAAATTATAGGCAATTAGCAAGACACCCCCAATAAAGAAGTGGTTATGCAGGTGGTGACCACAGACCACTTCTCAGTTCCTATGCTTCCTGGCTGATGTTTTGGTCACTTTTGAATGCTGCCGGTGCTTTCAATCTAGTGGCAGCATGAGACGGAGTCTACAACCCACACAAGTGGCTCAGGTAGTGCAGCTCATCCAGGATGGCACATCAATGCGAGCTGTAGCAAGAAGGTTTGCTGTGTCTGTCAGCGTAGTGTCCAGAGCATGGAGGCGCTACCAGGAGACAGGCCAGTACATCAGGAGACGTGGAGGAGGCCATAGGAGGGCAACAACCCAGCAGCAGGACTGCTACCTCCGCCTTTGTGGAAGGAGGAGCAGGAGGAGCACTGCCAGAGCCCTGCAAAATGACCTCCAGCAGGCCACAAATGTGCATGTGTCTGCTCAAACGGTCAGAAACAGACTCCATGAGGGTGGTATGAGGGCCCGACGTCCACAGGTGGGGGTTGTGCTTACAGCCCAACACCGTGCAGGATGTTTGGCATTTGCCAGAGAACACAGATGAAAGCAGGTTCACACTGAGCACGTGACAGACGTGACAGAGTCTGGAGACGCCGTGGAGAACATTCTGCTGCCTGCAACATCCTCCAGCATGACCGGTTTGGCGGTGGGTCAGTCATGGTGTGGGGTGGCATTTCTTTGGGGGCCGCACAGCCCTCCATGTGCTCGCCAGAGGTAGCCTGACTGCCATTAGGTACCGAGATGAGATCCTCAGACCCCTTGTGAGACCACATGCTGGTGCGGTTGGCCCTGGGTTCCTCCTAATGCAAGACAATGCTAGACCTCATGTGGCTGGAGTGTGTCAGCAGTTCCTGCAAGAGGAAGGCATTGATGCTATGGACTGGCCCGCCCGGTCCCCAGACCTGAATCCAATTGAGCACATCTGGGACATCATGTCTCGCTCCATCCACCAACGCCACGTTGCACCACAGACTGTCCAGGAGTTGGCGGATGCTTTAGTCCAGGTCTGGGAGGAGATCCCTCAGGAGACCATCCGCCACCTCATCAGGAGCATGCCCAGGCGTTGTAGGGAGGTCATACAGGCACGTGGAGGCCACACACACTACTGGGCCTCATGTTGACTTGTTTTAAGGACATTACATCAAAGTTGGATCAGCCTGTAGTGTGGTTTTCCACTTTAATTTTGAGGGTGACTCCAAATCCAGACCTCCATGGGTTGATAAATTTGATTTCCATTGATCATTTTTGTGTGATTTTGTTGTCAGCACATTCAACTACGTAAAGAAAAAAGTATTTAATAAGATTATTTCATTCATTCAGATCTAGGATGTGTTGTTTAAGTGTTCCCTTACTTTTTTTGAGCAGTGTATAAATACTTGCATTCCAGAAGTGTCAAAGGCTTTTATTGATAATTACATTAAGTTTATGCAAAGAGTCAATATTTGCAGTGTTGACCCTTCTTTTTCAAGACCTCTGTAATCCGCCCTGGCATGCTGTCAATTAACTTCTGGGCCACATCCTGACTGATGGCAGCCCATTCTTGCATAATCAATGCTTGGAGTTCGTCAGAATTTGTGGGTTTTTGTTTGTCCACCCGCCTCTTGAGGATTGACCACAAGTTCTCAATGGGATTAAGGTCTGGGGAGTTTCCTGGCCATGGACCCAAAATGTCGATGTTTTGTTCCCCTAGCCACTTAGTTATCACTTTTGTTGATACATCATGCTGGAAAAGGCATTGTTTTTCACCAAACTTTTCTTGGATGGTTGGGAGAAATTGCTCTCGGAGGATGTGTTGGTACCATTCTTTATTCATGGCTGTGTTCTTAGACAAAATTGTGAGTGAGCCCACTCCCTTGGCTGAGAAGCAACCCCACACATTAATGGTCTCAGGATGCTTTACTGTTGGCATGACACAGGACTGATGGTAGCGCTCACCTTGTCTTCTCCGGACAAGCTTTTTTCCGGATGCCCCAAACATTTCATCAGAGAAAATGACTTTAACCCAGTCCTCAGCAGTCCAGTCCCTGTACCTTTTGCAGAATATCAGTCTGTCCCTGATGTTTTTCCTGGAGAGAAGTGGCTTCCTCGCTGCCCTCCTTGACACCAGGCCATCCTCCAAAAGTCTTTGCCTCACTCTGCGTGCAGATGCACTCACACCTGCTTGCTGCCAATCCTGAGCAAGCTCTGCACTGGTGGTGCCCGATCCCGCAGCTGAATCAACTTTAAGAGACGGTCCTGGCGCTTGCTGGACTTTCTTGGGCACCCTGAAGCCTTCATCACAACAATTGAACCTCTCTCCTTGAAGTTCTTGGTGATCCGATAAACGGTTGATTTAGGTGCAATCTTACTAGCAGCAATATCCTTGCCTGTGAAGCCCTTTTTGTGCAAAGCAATGATGATGGCACATTTCCTTGCAGGTAACCATGGTTAACAGAGGAAGAACAATGATTTCAAGCACCACCCTCCTTTTAAAGCTTCCAGTCTGTTATTCTAACTCAATCAGCATGACAGAGTGATCTCCAGCCTTGTCCTCGTCAACACTCTCACCTGTGTTAACGAGAGAATCACTGACATGATGGCAGCTGGTCCTTTTGTGGCAGGGCTGAAATGCAGTGGAAATGTTTTTGGGGGATTAAGTTCATTTTCATGGCAAAGAGGGACTTTGCAATTAATTGCAATTCATCTGATCACTCTTCATGACATTCTGGAGTATATGCAAATTGCCATCATCAAAACTGAGGCAGCAGACTTTGTGAAAATGTGTATTTGTGTCATTCTCAAAACTTTTGACCACGACTGTATAGTGAAAACAATAGTGGTCCTAGAATGGAACCTTGAGGAACACCCAAAAGTACAATTGATTTGTCAGAAGACAAACCATCCACAGAGACTAATTGATACCATTCCAACAGATAGGATCTAAACCAGTCAATAACTTATCCACGTAGACCAATTACCATTTCCAATCTTTCCTAAATAATGTGGTGATCGATGGTGTCGAAAGCGGCACTAAGGTCTAGAAGCACGAGGATAGACGCATAGACTTGGTCTAACACCATTAAAAGGTAATTTACCACCTTTGTGAGTGCGGTCTCAGTACTATGATGGGGTCTAAAATCCTAAATTGAATGCACCAATTTGTAAGTCGCTCTGGATAAGAGCGTCTGCTAAATTACTTAAATGTACAACCAGACTAGAGTGTTTTGTTTACATTATTTGTCTTCAGGAAGGCAGTGAGTTACTAAGAAAGAGCTTTTCTAAACATTTTGAGAGGAATGGGAGATTTGATATAGGCTGATCGTTTTTCAAATGTTCTGGGTCAAGGTTTGACTTTTTCAGGAGAGGCTTTATTACTGCCACTTTTAGTGAGTTAGGTACACATCCGGAGGATAGGGAGCCATTTATTATGTTCAACATAGAAGGGCCAAGCACAGTAAGTAGCTCTTTCAGTAGTTTAGTTGGAATAGGTTCCAGTAGACAGCTGGAAGGTTTAGAGGCCATTACTATTTTTGTGAATATTTAGAGAGATACAAGATTACAAGCGTTTCAATTGATACGAGGTCCTGGCAGTTCTGTGCAGACTCAGGAAAACAGAGTTTAGGAGAAATAGCCATATTCAAGGAGGAGTCCGTAATTTGTTTTCTAATGATCATGAATTCATCAAGTGAAGGCCAACCTCACATGGGGAATGTTGCTTTTAAGTTAGCTTTGCGACAGTATCAAAAATACATTTTCGATTGTTTTTATTCTCCTCAATCAGGTTGGAAAAATAGGCTGATCGGGCAGCAGTGAGGGCTTTTCGATATTGCACAGTACTGTCTTTCCAAGCTAGTCGGAAGACTTCCAATTTGGTGGAGTGCCATTTCCGTTCCAATTTTCCGTTCCAAGCTTGCTTCAGGGCTCAGTATTTTCTGTATACCAGGGAGCTAGTTTCTTGACACAATTTTTGGGGGGTTTTAGCAGTGCGACTGCATCTAGGGTATTACGCAAGGATAAGTTTAGATCCTTGCTTAGATGGTTAACTGATTGTTTTACTCCGACGTCCTTGGGTAGGTGGAGGGTGTTTGGAAGGGCATCAAGGAATCTTTAGGTTGTCCGAGAATTTATATCGTAGCTGTTGATAATCTTTGGTTGGGATCTAAGCAAATTATTTGTTATGATTGCAAACGTAATAAGAAGGCGGTCCAGAATTATGAGGAAAAACATTTAGAGCCACAATATCTGTTCCACTGGACAAAACTAGCTCCAGGGTATGATTGTGGCAATGCGTAGGTCCCGAGACATGTTGGATAAAACCCATTGAGTCGATGATGGCTCCGAAAGCCTTTTGGAGTGGGTCTGTGGACTTCGCCATGTGAATATTGAAGTCACCCAAAATGTGAATATTATCTGCCATGACTACAAGGTCCGATAGGAATTCAGGGAACTCAGTGAGGAATGCTGTAAACGGCCCAGGAGGCCTGTAAACAGTAGCTATAAAAAGGGATTTCATGACTTGAACCTCAGAAGAAATTTGATGTAAAAACAATTAGCAACACCTCCGCCTTTGCAGGATGTGCGGGGATATGGTCACTAGTGTAACCAGGAGGAGAGGCCTTATTTAACTCTGTAAATTCATCATGCTTAAGCCATGTTTCAGTCAGGTCAATCACATCAAGTTCATGATCAGTGATTAGTTCATTGACTATGACTGCCTTGAAAGTGAAGGATCTAACATTAAGTAGTCCTATTTTGAGTTGTGAGGTATCACCGTCTCTTTAAAAAATGACAGGGATGGAGGAGGTCTTTATTCCAGTGAGATTGCTAAGGCAAACACTGCCATGTTTAAATTTCACCGACCTAGATCGAGGCACAGACACGGTCTCAATGGGGAAAACTAAGCTGACTACACTGACTGTGCTAGTGGCAGACTCCACTAAGCTGGAAGGCTGGCTAACAGCCTGCTGCCTGGCCTGCACCCTATCTCATTGTGGAGCTAGAAAAGTTAGAGCCGTGTCTATGTTGATAGATAAGATGAGAGCACCCCTCCAGCTAGGATGGAGTCCGTTACTACTTAGCAGGCTTGGTCCTGTTTGTGGGTGAGTCCCAGAAAGAGGGCCAATTATCAACAAATTAAATATGTTGGAAGGGGCAGAAAACAGTTTTCAACCAGCAATTGAATTGTGAGATTCTGCTGTAGAGCTCATCACTCCCCCTAACTGGGAGGGGGACAATCACTCGATGCCGACACATCTTTCTGGCTAATTTACACGCTGAAGCTTTGTTGCGCTTGGTGACCTCTGACTGTTTCATCCTAACATCGTTGGTACCGACATGGATAACAATATCCCTATACTCTCTACACTCGCCAGTTTTAGTCTCAGCCAGCACCAGCTTCAGATTAGCCTTTACGTCAGTAGCCTGTCCCCTGGTAAACAGTGTAAGATTGCTGGATGATTATTTTAAAGTCTAATATTGCTGGTAAATGAGTCGCCAATGACTATGGTTTTCAATTTGTCAGAGCTGATGGTGGGAGGCTTCGGCGGCTCAGCCCCCGGAACGAGTGATGGAGAGACCTCAGAAAGCTCAGGCTCTGACTCCGACTCGTTGCTTAGTGGGGAAAACCGGTTGAAAGTTTATGTCAGCTGAATGAGCGGCTGCGGGGACTGTGCGGGGATATTAATACTACTATCTGTACTTACTGGTGACACAGAAGCTGTTTCATCCTTTCCTACACTTAAATTACCCTTGCCTAACGATTGCGTCTGAAGCTGGGCTTGCAACTCGGCTATCCTCACCATACGGCGATAGTTTTCCTGCATATTATGAGTACAGCGACTGCAATTAGAGGGCATAACGTTAATGTTACTACTTAGCTTTTCCAGCTGGTGGAGGTCCTGTAGAACCATGTCCAGATAAAGCGTCAGGGGTGAAAAAGTTGAATGAAAGAAGTCGAGCGAGGACGGAACTAAGACGTTGGTAAATTTGTTAAATATAGAGTTTGATTAACACTGAGGAACGTGAAGCTCTCAACCCACTCCACCACAGCCAACATAGTCCCTGTTCCCAAGAACGCCAATGTAACCTGTCTAAATGACTATGTGGGGCCAGGGTGTCTGATGGTGTTGATGTGAGCCATGACCAGCCTTTCAAAGCATTTCATGGCTACAGATATCAGTGCTACGGAACGATAGTCATTTAGACAGGTTACCTTGGCATTCTTGGGCACAGAGACTATGGTGGTCTGCTTGAAACATGTAGGTATTACAGACTGGGTCAGGGAGAGGTTGAAAATGTCATTGAATACACTTGCCAGCTGGTCAGCACATGCTCTGAATACACGTCCTGGTAATCCTTCTGGCCCCACGGCTTAAAGGTTTTAAATCAGCTACGGAGAGCGAGATCACTCAGTCATCCGGAACAGCTGGGGCTGTCATGCATGGTTAAGTTTTGCTTGCCTCGAAGCGAGCATAGAACTAATTTAACTAATATGAAAGGCTTGCGTCGCTGGGCAGCTCGCGGCTGGGTTTCCCTTTGTAATCTGTGATAGTTTGCAAGCCCTGCCACATCCGATGAGCATCAGAGCCGGCGTAGTAGGATTCAATCTTAGTCCTGTATTGACGTTTTGAATGTTTGATGGCTCATTGGAGGTCATAGCGGGATTTCTTATAAGCGTTCAGATTAGTGGCCCGCTTCTGGTTGGGATATGTACTTATGGTCACTGTGGGGACAACATTGTCGATGCACTTGTTAATGAAGCCGGTGACTGATGTGGTAAAGTCCTCAATGTTATCGGATGAATCCCGGAACATATTCCAGTCTGTGCTAGCGAAACAGTCCTGTAGCTTAGCATCCGCTTCATCGGACCACTTCCGGATTGAGCTTGTCACTGGTACTTCCTGTTTGAGTTTTTGCTTGTTAGCAGGAATCAGGAGGATAGTGTTATGGTCAGATTTACCAAATGGAGTGCGAGGGAGAACTTTGTATGTGTTTCTGTGTGTGGAGTAAAGGTGATCTAGAGTTTTTTCACCTCTAGTTGCACAGGTGACATGCAGGTAAAGATGAGGTAAGACAGATTTCAGTTGTCCTGCATTAAAATCACCGGCTACTAGGAGTGCCACCACTTGATGTGCATTTTCTTGTTTGCTTATGAGTGTGGTGTTAGTGCCAGCATCGGTTTGTGATGGCAAATAGACATCAACGAAAAATATAGGTATAAACTGTTTTGGTAAATAGTATGATCTGCAGTTGATCATGAGGTATTCTAACTCAGGTGAGCAAAACCATGAGACTTCCTTAAAATTAGAGATCTCGCATCAGCTGTTGTTAACAAAGACACACACCTCTCCCCTTAACCTTACCTGAAGCTTCCGTTCGATCTCGACAATGCATAGGAAAACCAGCTAGATGTATATTATCAATGTCCTTGTTCAGCCAAGACGCAGAGAAACATAGGATATTACAGTTCTTCAGGTCCCGTTGATAGGCTAGTCTCGAACGGAGCTTGTCCAGCTTGTTCGCTAGTGATTGTATGTTTGCCAATAGAACGGAGGGAAGAGGCAGTTTATTTACTCATCGTGTCACGCCCTGGCTCTGGGGACTCTTAAATGTTGAGCCAGGGTGTGGATTTTTCTATGTTTAGTTTTCTATGTTTTTTGTTCTAGATCGTTTAGATCTATGTTGGCCAGGGTGGTTCCCAATCAGAGGCAGCTGTAGCTCGTTGTCTCTGATTGGGAGCCATACTTAGGCAGCATGTTGGCACCAGTTAGTTGGTGGGATCTTGTTCCGTAAAGGTTTGTGTTGTTGTAACCTCAGGACTTCACGTATCGTTCGTTTTGTTGTTTTGTTCGTGTGTTGTGTACTAAATAAAATGTACGCTTATCACGCTGCGCCTTGGTTCCACGAGTCATCAGTCAATGTTCGTGACAGAAGATCCCACCTAAAGAGGACCAAGCAGCGTGTCCAGGAACAGACAGCCTGGACTTGGGAGGAGATCCTGGACGGGAAGGGATCCAGGGGGATTAGGTCCTTGTCCGGGATGAGCAGTATATCCACAGCTGCTGACTCGTTAAAGTAGAAAACTTCATCCAAATCGAAGTTAGTGATCGCTGGTATAAACTAGATATTTTTCTGAGGATATTTGTACTTTCTTGAAAACTATCTGTGCTCTGCTTTGAGTGAGCCATGCCTGTAATGACCCTGAAGTATGGCAGTTAGCCTGCATCAACACAATCAATTGACATGTGACCTCTGTAATCAAAAGTGGTTGTATGTCATTGATTGGTACAATGGAACTTGCTGTTATATAGCTCTTTCCTATGGCATCTAAACTCTAATGGATTCAACAAGGCCACATATTTGATAGTATTCCAATGCAATTTTAAGAAATTAGCTGAAACAGATAGAATATCGACAGAAACTGGGTTCATCCCAGTGCACAATATGCAACAAGAGAAAGGAGAGTGCTAGTGTGATTAAAGATGGCTTCCTTTCTGTGTTTTAGAAGGTAATTTAACATGATCAACCATGGTAAACCACAATCTCTGCATTTCTCTGCATCCCCAGATGGTTCATGAAAATGTCACAAAGTACGATAGCAAACAACACGTATGCATATGTACGCTTGGGTTATGAACTCTCCATGACACCAATATGTGAATGTGCTCGGCAACATACAGCCTGAATAGTTTGTGGGCTGGCAGCTGATTCAGGGTAAATGCTCTTATAGCCCTTCAGTAGGGTGGCCCTAAAAGCCAATACAAGCTTCAAGCAACACATCTAAATGCAACATAATGCAGCACGTGAGTGTCGTCTTTCAGCCTTGTAGTATGCACTGACTCCACCCAAGCGCACGCACACGCGTACAACTATGTATGTTTAGTTTGTATCGGCCCAAAGCAGCAAAGTAGCTTTCAGAGCTGCTTCCTGATAGGCTCAGAAGAAATAGCCCGCTGGGCACACTACATAATTTCAACGTGGATAACTGGGTAATATTTGTTTGAGATGTTGATCAATGAGATTACAGCCTATGTTCACCCACTCAAAAAGACTGCCAAAAGTTAATTGAATTTACAATGTGTTATCAGTATGCTTTCAACCACCTAAAAGCAAAACCAAATTCCAATGGAAAAACAATGTCTGATTTTTGGTTTAGTTACCCAAATGTCTATCACTGTGCTTTCAACCATTTAAAAGTAAAGCAAAAGTCAAACAGGAATGCAATGTCAGATATTTTGTTTATTTATACAACAGATTAATGTTATCACTGTGCTTCATCTAATAGCATAAACAAATGACCTGGATTGCAATTGAGATTACATGGTGCAAGTTCGAGATTATTACAGCAATTGTAAAGATCTCCACAAACCTGTGACGACCTATGCATGCCATGCTATTTTGAACATGCACGCTTTATATGATTACATAAGAAGACATTTATAGTTACAGTAACCTCAAAATGTGGCGATAGATGTGTTACTCATTTTAAGGTTTAATATTACATTAGTTCGTAAAATAGCCTGAATTTAAAGCTACTGTACTTACTGTATTACAAAAGTAATATTGAATTGTGTTTGGTTGACAATGCAACCAAATATCAAAATCTAAAGGAGATGTATCTAATGCTTGGATAGTTCCATCTGAGCCACTGGCTAAATCCCATTCTTTGACTTTTATTTTCAGTTGAGTTGGAGACGTGAATTCAACATATCTTTTGTTAACTTGTCGACAAGTTAAATGGCTATATTTCTTGTATTTCAAAAGTTATATTGAATTGTGTTTGGTTGTCAATGCAACCAAATATTAACATTTGAAGGAAATGTATCTTCTGCTTGGATAGTTCCATCTCTGTGCCACTGACTTAGTCTGGCTTTAATTCCAGTTTGTCTACAAATGAATCCTTGATATGTTGGATTCACGTCTCCATCTCAACCAAAAATCTAAGTTAAAGATTAGGAGTAAATCAAAGAAAACTTTAAATGCACTTTAAATAAAGTTTGATTTGATTTAGTTATATTCTCTAACTTAGATTTTTGGTTGAGATGGAGACGTGAATCCAACATATCAATTATTAATTTGTAGACAAACTGGAATTAAAGCCAGACTAAGTCAGTGGCCCAGATGGAACTATCCAAGCATAAGATACATCTCCTTCAAATGTTTATATTCGGTTGCGTTGATAACCAAAGACAATTCAATATCACTAAATAGCATTACATTTGCTTGAAACCTTAGGCCTATATGTATTGTCTATTTTTAGTTGAATCCTGGGTTGAATTGAAACAATATATGTTGATGAATTTGCAAATGCTATATGCCTAAATAGCATCATTGATGATATATGATTCAGGGGTGTCAATTGGGTATGGCATACCCTAGCTCAGGGGCAAACCTTTTGGCTCAAGTGCCCCATTGAGTTTTTGAAACCAAGTGAAGGGCCACATACTATATGCGTGTGTGACGAGTACTGATATACGAAGAGGCAGGACGCAGACACAGGAATTAAGGTCAAGGTCAAGGTTTACTTAATAATGAGAAAAAGAATAACAAAGAGAGAGTAAACGACACGACGCTTAACAATCATACACAACACAATACAGAACAGTCCAGGGATAAATAGGGGTGGTGATGATATGAGGTGCAGGTGCGCTGGAGGTGATTAGGGTGCGTTGGGTTTCCATTCCGGTGTTGCCGAGGTGGTGCACTCAGAACGGTGTCTCAGCACACTGGCGAATCAGAGCAATGGGAGGAGGGTCCAGAATGTCCCCAGCCGGAACCCAGCTCCTCTCCTCGGGACCATACCCCTCCCAGTCCACCAGGTAATGGAGCCGTCCCCCACGGAACCTGGAGTCCAGCAGGTCCCTCACTGCATACGCCGGACTCCCGTCAATGTCCAGGGGCAGAGGGGGCGTACCCTGGGGGACGGCATCCGCCAGAGGACCAGGAACCACCGGCCTGAGGAGAGACACATGAAAAGTGGGTGAGACACGGTAGTGAGGGGGAAGGAGCAGCCGGTATGATACCTCATTTATCCGCCGGAGGACCTTAAACGGCCCCACAAACCGGGGGCTCAGTTTCTTGCAGGGCAGGCGGAGATTTTTTGTGGAGAGCCAGACACGGTCACCAAGCTGGAATACAGGGACCTCACTGGGGTGGCGGTCGGCTTGGTCCTTCTGCCGACGAATGGCCCTCTGGAGATGGACATGGACGGCATCCCAGACCTGTCCGGCCCTGTGGAACCTCTCGTCGACAGCGGGCACATCGGTCTGGCTGGGTGTCCAAGGGGCCAGGGCCGGCTGGTACCCCAGGACGCACTGGAGGTAGTGAGCCATATTTACAGTTATCCAATCACCTCAGCCCAAATCTGACTGATTAGTTATTACCTGTATCCAAGTGCATTGCTGGATAATTCTCACTGCATAACTGTCACCATGAAAAAGCATAATCCTTGCCTACCCCAGTCACGGTTATTTTAGTCTTAATGTGAACAATGGGTCTGGTCACCTCTCTTGGCAAGGGCATCAATATCTGGTGTCATCTTTGATGTAGAGATTCTCAGAACAGCTGACAAGTGGTAATTTGTTAAATTTGACCTGTGACGGGATTTGTTGTAATTCATGACTGAGAATGTTTGTTCACACACATATGTGGACCTGAATAAAACAAGCATCCTTTGGGCGTGCTTTTTAATGTTTGGAAACTTTGTTTCATTCAGTGAGCCATAGAACTGGTCTATTGTTGCTATTTTGTACTTCTCCTTCAAAACACTGTCACATTGGATGTCGATGAGCTCCAATTGTGTGTCTGGTGGTGCTTTCTCAATGTCGAAAGACAGGGGGCATGATACAAGCTCCAGCTCAGTCTCAATCTTGGTGAAGTCTGAAAAGCGGCGGGAAAACTCAGCATGCAGGTCGATCAAAGTACTACTGTATGTTTCAGTGCGGCACTACGATGTGGGCACGTTCAGTGCGGCTAGTGTCGGAAAATCAGCGAGAGAGCGGCTGCTCATTTGTCTGGCCAACAACATAAGTTTGGCCTTGAATGCTTTCACGTTGGAGTACAGATCATGAACAAAAACAC
The DNA here is from genome assembly GCF_020615455.1 of Coregonus clupeaformis. Classification (NCBI taxonomy): domain Eukaryota; kingdom Metazoa; phylum Chordata; class Actinopteri; order Salmoniformes; family Salmonidae; genus Coregonus; species Coregonus clupeaformis. Next base: position 44,147,355 of record NC_059192.1, on the reverse strand, counting down.
AATTTCCCTGCAGTTTCACATTAAGATCGTTCAGATGACCCAATATGTCCACACCGAAAGCAAAGTTGCCCAGCCAGTGTGTATCTTTCAACTCTGAGAAGTCGTCAGCTTTACCAACTGTATCAAGGAACATACCTATCTCCCCTCTCAGTTCCCACACACGGCGAAATACTTACGCCAGGCTTAGCCAGCGAACATTTGAATGGTACAACAAGTCCTGGTGCTCTGCCTCTGTGTCATTGAGCAGCTGAATGAACTGACGATTGAGATTATAATTCCTTAAAAACGGCAACACTTTCTTGGCATATCAGACATACTGCCTTATGTCCAATATTAGTAAAAAACTATTTTGCTGTCCATTCTTCTTTAAACACACGACATTCAGAGTCCACTTTTCTCATTTTTGCAGCACTCATTTTCACATCAAAAGTCGTCAAGCAATGAAGTGGCTATTATGACTGAGCGCATTCTGAATCTGACTGTAGGCCCAAATACAGAGCGCGCTGCCAGGCTACAGCGCCATCTATTGGAGGTTGTTTGTATATCATGGAATTAGTAATTTTAGACGAAAAATTGTAACTCAAATATAATAATATTTAATACATTAAAAAAATGTCTCGCGGGCGGATTGAAGTGCCCGGCCATTCCATGATATACAAACAACATGGGCCGTACACCAACAATTTAAAATAGGCTACTAAAATCACTCCAGTTCCAATTAAAAGGCAAATGCAGTTTAGCAGTATAAAGCGGTATTAAAGGCTGACTTTTGGATCATGCCGACACCTGGGAGTGGGAGGGAAGGCTGTTTGTATGTCTGGCTGGCTTTATTGACGAGATGCTCATGTCTCCGCCCTAACAATGGGAGTCATTGTCCTAAAGGTGGGAAGCAGGCGACAAGTTTAAGGTACAAAATAAACCCATAAAAATCTTTGGGCTTATTTTAGACAGATTGTGGCGAGAGTGAAACTTCTCGCTTCGCCTCTTCCTCTCTGTGGAGAGTGCATGGACGCAGCTGCAGGGAACAGCGGGACTTTTTCTCAACACATTGCAGAAGTAAAGATGTCTGTAGTAGATGGTTTTGGCGAGGTAACTGTTGTTTGACTCAACATGAAACTAAACTAGAGTTTTAATGCCGGTGCTAAACTAGTGTGTAGCGGGCTGGTAATTCTTGTATTCTTGTAGAATGTTAAAGTGGAACTGACAGTGTTTTAACTACTTTGCAGATATGAAACAAACAGACAATCAAATATCAGTAAAAAATTTAAAATTCCCAGTTTATGCTACAAAACCAACTTTATAAGAAGTTTAAAAAATAGGTTCTATTTGACTCAAAATTCCATGACGTACATTAAGGCATTGATGGCAGAATAGATGGATGCAGTTCAATGCATGATTAATATAATTCACCAATATATTTCTTGGTAGTCCAGAAAATATTGCTATCAGGTTGTAAATCACAGCTGGCCTGGTACATTGTTTGTTGCCTCCACCCACTTGGATGCACTGTTTTAGTTTCAATGACTCAATATTTTGGACAAAAACAGATGAATGAAAATAAGGCTGGGAATGTCAATACAATTATCACAAGACAGTCATAACGTGGCTAATAGGCTAGCATATCTATTTATGCAACTATTTATTTAGCAAGCTAAAAACACAGAGCCTAACGTTAGATAGCTAGCTGCTGGGAGAATGTCATGTCATTGGAGCAGTGGGTGTGACCTTTTTTCCCTCATCGTTTTTTGGTGGCTACAGCTAGAGATGCAGGTGTCATTTGGTTAGCTAGCAAGAAATATGAATTGCTTTGCTAGCTAGTTAGCTAGCTAGCTATGCTGAACTTGAACAATTGTTATCTAGGATGCGTTCGTAAATCCACTCTGTCTATCTACTCTGATTTCAGAGCACTCTTGTCTGAGTGTGCCAGAGCGCAGAATACCTGAGGAATTTACAAACATGCAACACCCACTGAATATGACTGGTGTCAGGAAACGTCCACAAAAAAAGTAATTAAATTGTTGCCAGCAGCACAGTTAATCACTAACACTCTAGCTAACATGTAAACAGCCTAACCTGCTCTGCTAGGGCAAGTACAATGGCCAGAGTGAGGTGTCTCATTTGTGTCTGGAAGTAGCTAGCAAGCTAGCCAACTTTAGCCAGTTAGCTTGGGTGCTTGACTGCGGTTGTGAGGAACGCTCGGATCAACCCTACTCCTCCGCCACAGCATCAATAGTGCAGTGTGCGCTCTGAATTTATAAACATGAATTTAGGAATGACCCAGTGCGCACTCTGACACACTGGAAGCAATTTACGACCGCATCCTTAGTTGTCAATCAAATGTATTTTTGGCATCAATCAAATGGGCGGGGAGGCAGGGAAGTTCCCATTCAGTTGTCAAAACGTGGGATGGGACAAGCATGCACTGGCAGGCAAGCTGCAGAAGGACGAGCAGGCTACTATTCCCCATTGAACTTTCAGTGCGATTTGACAGCCAACTAGCTGAAGAAATTTGAGAGGGTTTATCTAATGTTCCCTCATTAGATTTTTTGCTCATCTCGTTCTGGCTAGCATTAGTTGTTGATCTAGTTGCATAACTGAGGGACAGAGAGCCTACCTTTTCATGGTTGTTTGATCAATAGGACCGTGAAATTCCCAAATGTAAGAGGACTCCCATGGTATTTACAGAAATCCATTCAGGTGTATTTTGGCAAATGCGTTCTAAGGAGTGCTGTTGCCTGTAAACACACAGTCCAGTTCAAAGTGAATGATGGTAGGCCCATGTGGCAAATGGCTTATTTGCATATACATTTTAGTCATTTAGCAGACGCTCTTATCCAGAGCGACTTACAGTTAGTGAGTGCATACATTTATTTTTTATTTTTTCATACTGGCCCCCCGTGGGAATCAAACCCACAACCCTGGCATTGCAAACGGCATGCTCTACCAACTGAGCTACATCCCTGCCGGCCATTCCCTCCCCTACCCTGGACGACGCTAGGCCAATTGTGCGCCGCCCCATGGGTCTCCCGGTCAAGGCCGGCTACGACAGAGCCTGGATGCGAACCAGGATCTCTAGTGGCACAGCTAGCACTGCTATGCAGTGCCTTAGACCACTGCGCCACTCGGGAGTTATATAGGCCTACTGTAGCTCTGATTGACTATGGCGCACCGTTCTGTGTAGACTCCGGTCCTGTACAAGACAGATTTTTTTATTAGGTTTTGTTTATTGCAGTGTATTCTACTTCTCCAAACGCACAGTCACTTTCCCACTCTACTGTATATTGTTATAGAATTTTCTTGTTATAAAATTCCTTACTATACATAATTCCCAAACATTCTATGAATTTATGAAAACATGAAAATGACCATATCTAAGTGCTGGCTTGTCAGATAATGAAAATAAAAAAAGTGTCATATTCTTCCTGGTGGTGTATATGAACATTTTTATAACATTTCATGTTGTTACAATGCTGTCAGTTCCACTTTAAGTCCCCTATTGACCGAGGTGAATGAAGATACAGCAACAAGGTGATAATGACTGGAGTCAATTTTGCTTGTTTTTGCTGTTCTCCAAATTGCATTTAAGAGTTTTTAAACTGTGTAGAAATGCAGTAAATGAGCTTCAATTTAAAAATAAATCCTTGGAAGATTGTCACTTTGCCATACCCTCGGTTTAGCTGAAATGACGCCCCTGATATGAGCGATAAAGTATGGTCACAGTTCATTTGCTCTGTTAAACCTACTCGTTGGAATGACTTCGATAGTAATAGTGAATATATTTAGTTCTTAAGTGGAGACCTTTCAACAAGCATTCTCACACGATAGCACATTGGTAATAGTCACTGACAAATATCAAAGCTAAGTAGGGCTGGGCTTGTTTAAAACCCTGGATGGGAGACCAAAGGGAATCTGTAGATAGATAAATTATTCAGTAGGTGGGGCTTCCCAGCCTATTGTTTTTTTTTTTCTTCTAATAGTGGATATAACGTTGAAGATCGGACGTTGTTCTAAAGGTACAAATTCAGCATATTTTATACAAGGTTTGTCTATGTTGACATTTTATTACCTTGATAACATAATCCTGTGGTTGAAGTTTCACCCTCAAAACAAAAAGTTTATGACTTTTTTTCATATCCAATGTATGTTTCACATAGATTCCACATGACAATACATTGACAAATTACGTTGAAACAATGTTGATTAAACCAGTTTGTGCCCAGTGGGAGGGTGAATTTCAACACCACATCTGGGCTTCCATGATTAAACCAAAGCAGGGTAAAAAAGATATACATACATATACAACATGTATTTAAATGTATAATCAATAAATCATATGCTTCTCTGAGGACATTTTCTGAACCATATAGCTCAACCCACTGTTCCTGGCATAGATTTACATTCTGGCTGGCTGAGGGTAATCAACTTTTTACATTCCTGTTTCACTATGCAAATTGTGCCCATCATCACAATGTGACAGATACTGACCAAGGAGCAGAGTTGGAAATGGACAAAGCATAATGTAGGCAGACTTTTGAAAGGATGATTTTACTGATTCAAGTTCCTCAATAGTTCCCGCTGTCACGTTTTATTTCACTAAGACAAAAAGCTCTGTGCTGATATACTTTGTGAATTGTAACACATTAATCCAATGGAGTTGCTATTGCGGTATAGGCAGTGGGCCATGGATGACAGAGTGGGAACAATGGGGATATGAATTAGAGCAGAAAGCCTCGCCCACCTTTTTCCCTCTATACTCCATACACTCCAACACATGGGCCCCGTTAACAGTAGAGTGCTGCTCTGCCACCGTCATCCCCAACGAGAGATCTTCAAATGATTAAAATCGAAAAGGAAAGACTGGCTTCACACCCCATTTAGCACAATGCAAAGATAAATCACATCGGAATAAACTCACATTTCCAGGCCGGAAGCTTTAGAATTGTTCTTCAACTCAATGCATCCTCTCACTTTCCTTTCCCATATGTGCTTTTATTCTGGGAATTATTCTCTTTCTTCATAATTGCTAGTGTTCTCATTTTTAGAAACACATTTTCTCGGCTGGTCTGTACATTTTTAGTCTAAAACGTTGTGATTGCTACATGTGGCTGCCAATCATCGATTTAACAATGAGGGTGAAACATGGTGGAGACGTTAGTGTACAATGTTAATTACTGCCCTAAGCACTCTCTCCACTTTCTCTCTGCAAAGTACTGGGAAATTACATGTTATTATAACCAGTGGTGTAGTGGAAGGTAAGTGCACGTAAATGCCATTTATGTTGTGGAAAAATGCATCAAAAGTGAGTTAACTAATTTGGCTCTTAATTAGCACCTTTTGGCTGAGCCTCCATCTCCCCCTGCACCCCAGAAGTCAGATCCAACATTTGATGTATTTATTCCTCCCTGTCCACTGCACCCTCACCCAGCATTGAATATACTGTACACACTGAACACTCTTTTTTAATATAGTGAAGCTATTCCTTTAAAAATATTTAACAAAAAGAAACATTGAACATCTAATAATTAAATCATAGTGTAAAAGCAGGTGAGCTGGCCATTTCCTGGTGTTTTGTGGATGAAAACTGATTTCATTTGGGAACATACATTTTTTGGTTGCAGGGAGGTTCTGAATTTTTTTTACTGTGGTTCCATGAAAGGTTTCGTGGGAGGTTTTTATTAACATTCTGAGAATGGAAATTATAGGCTAAAAACATTGGAAGTCTTTGGATAACTACCTTAAAACTGCCACTGATATTTTAATAACACTGCTGTCTTAGTTTGGGTTAACTGTTTTGAACTCCAAGCACACATGGACATTCATTTGCTTACGCATTAATCATGCAAACACATACATTTTTTATTGTGTCAGTGAGATTCAAACCTATGATATTCTGTTCTCTATACATGGAATTAGTCCACTGCGCCACCAGGATGGAACCAGAATGCTAGCGGGGATTCCCCCTGTTACGATAGGATTAATGGCCGATTTAATATGAAATTGTCAACCCTGTTACTATCAACCCTGTTACTTTATTTGGCACTTTTTTGCCAAATAATAATTATTTTTTTCATGGGAAAACTTGTTTTTTATTAAACTGAACCTAAAACATAGGTGAAATCAATAGTTACTTTTTTTGGTCAAGTTACACTTCTCAAAAGGCACTGAATTGGTGGAACGACCCAGTTATTTAATTTTTTTGTGACACAGCATCAGTGAGATTTGAACCTATGATCTTCTGTTCTCTACCCAGGAATTCATGCTGCATTTGTAACCAAGTGGGAGGTGGGAATTTACCAGTTGGATGCATTCATGTCTTAAAACCCAGTTGGATGCATTCATGTGCTTTGAACTTGTTGAGAAACTCAGATTGACTAATGACCAACAAGCTGTGTAAACCATAAACTAAAAGAACAGATATCATGCTTAAAAACGAATTATAGTGTTCAAAAATCATATTAATAGATTGCTTTTGTAAATTATGGTTTGTTGCATTTAACTGCTGAAAAGGTAATTTCCTTAGTAGGCGACTCAGCAGTGGCAGTCAGTGCCATTCAAGATGAAGGAGGACGATTTTTGTTTCTATTACAGCATATTGGATGACTGTCTTTCATATTCCATTCATCCAGTTCTATGTAACATTGATAGGTTTAGGCTACTACATGATACTAAAATTTTCCCTATACCCATCATGAGGTTGCTACAACCTAGCCTATGAATTACAGATTACAACGTAGGTGCACACAGGTCGAGAGAAAATGTTGAGGTGACACATGGACAGACAGCGACACATTCAATACCGCCTTGCACACTCTTGCCTGCATCTAGCTGATCTAGGGTGTAATCATTAGTCCAACAGTTGCAAACGAGAGTTTCTGTTATGATGAGTTTCTCGGGTATCAAGTAATTCATGATGCAAGAAGATATTTAACACTTAGATGGAGAGTTCATTTAAATATTGAATAGTTACCATGGTTTGTGCTAACAAAAGGACAGTGCTTTGCCTCTTGCCATTCGAACTAACTGAACAAAGAAAACCTCTCAGTTATATACCTCTTGTGACACGTTTCTTGAACAACATCTTTAACCATCATTTGGCACTCCCTTCTTTGATGGTATTACTCTGTACCCAAGTCAGTATATCATGTCCATCAATCATTCTAAGATAAACCACCAGTAAGCTCCCTTGATATAATGGAATCCTTGTTATTCAGACTGTGCGGCACCTAAAATCACTTATCTACTAACTTCAACATTGTTCACACAACACTATGAAATGACATCATAACAGTTTCTATTGGACACATTCAGGTATGTTTATCCCCGTTTCGTTCTGTTTGCTTCCATTTAAGAAACGTTTTTCAACAGAATCGGCTAAATGAATACACCCCTGGTCACGTGTAAACACAGTTCACATTTATAGCAGCCACGTTGCATTCCTTCTCGCATCTATGTGCTCTCTACCTCTCACCTTTTCCCTTCGTTTGTGGACTTCAATGCACAACACATCAGCTGTATGTGACAAGGCGAAAAAACCTTTCCAAGCCAAACCATATCATAACTGCTTGTTATAATGACTTGTGATACAAGATTCATTAATGTATGTAAAACTCATAAGATGTATGTGAGGGAGAGAGGACAAGGACACGCCATGTGTTATAGAGGTCACTGGTAAGTCTCCCGAGTGGTGCAGTGGTCTAAGGCACTGCATCGCAGTGCTAGCTGTGCCACTAGAGATCCTGGTTCGAATCCAGGCTCTGTCGTAGCCGGGCGCGAACGGGAGACCCAAGGGGCGGCGCACAATTGGCCCAGCGTCGTCCAGGGTAGGGGAGGGAATGGCCGGCAGGGATGTAGCTCAATTGGTAGAGCATGGCGTTTGCAACGCCAGGGTTGTGGGTTCGATTCCCACGGGGGGCCAGTATGAAAAAATAATAATGTATGCACTCACTAACTGTAAGTCGCTCTGGATAAGAGCGTCTGCTAAATGACTAAAAATGTAAATGTAAAAATGGTGAGGGACAGAAGGTCTGCGTGCCAAGATAGATTGGGGGCCACTTGTGCTAATCTTAGAAGGTGTATGTGATGGAATGCCCTGGCTAGAGTGACACAATACCAAGTATGGGGATGCTATTGTGGTAGATGAGTGACACTCAATGATGGTTGGCAGATGATATCAAGAAGCAGCTCGGAGAGCATTATATAAACTGAGAGATTTTGTATGGAAGTCATTTAGATGGCAGGAGGCTGTCATTGAATCCATTATTGTAACCATTAAATAATGACTGAATCAACTCTCCATCTGTGTCCCATACTCTCTTGCATCATGAACTTCTCGATACCAGAAACTCATCATAACACTGCTACACACAGCCTCCATGTTGTCACTATATTAGCTAAAGTAACGTCATAGTCAACATAGCTAATAACACTAAGGCGTTAGTAAACCTGCTACAATCATGCAGTAACTTAAGTGTGTAGCCATTATGGATTTTTTCTCTCTTGCTTCTCCATAACTTTTGAATAAATTAATTTGTTCAAAACTATTGTCTTTCTCTCTCTTTAAGTCAACTACTCACCACATTTTATGCACTGCAGTGCTAGCTAGCTGTAGCTTATGCTTTCAGTACTAGATTCATTCTCTGATCCTTTGATTGGGTGGACATCATGTCAGTTCATGCTGCAAGAGCTCTGATAGGTTGGAGGACATCCTCCGGAAGTTGTTATAACTACTGTGTAAGTCTATGGAAGGGGGTGAGAACCATGAGCCTCCTAGGTTTTGTATTGAAGTCAATGTACCCACAGGAGGACAGAAGCTAGCTGTCCTCCGGCTACACCATGGTGCTACCCTACAGAGTGCTGTTGAGGCTACTGTAGACCTTCATTGCAAAACAGTGTGTTTTAATCAATTATTTGTGACGTGAATATATTTAGTATATTTTTTTCTAAAAAGGATAACTTTTTTAATTCTTTAACAATTTTATTTTTATTAAATTCACTGAGGAGGATTGTCCTCCCTTTCCTCCTCTGAGTAGCCTCCACTGGTCGGGCTGCATCACAGCCTGGTACGACAACTCCACCGCCGCGGCTCACAAGGCGCTACAGAGAGTGGTACGCTCAGCCGAACGCATCATTGGGTGCATGCCCTCCAGGACACCTTAGGGCTGAGCGATTAGTGCTTTTTGAGGTCGGTTTGGTTTCGGTTCGATGATAAAATAATTAATCACTGTTTCGACTTTGGTTTCAATTAAATATATTTTTTACATTAAATGCACTATGCATTATGTGGGTTGAATGCTGTAACACAGAATAAAACAAGTAATAAAAGTCCCATGATGGTAGTGATTGCCCATTACTGCTTATCACTTATTAACCATCATTTATTCACATTACTTTGTTTTATTTGATGACTTTATTATTTCATTCCAAGTCATCATCTCTATAGAGCTGCTGCCTATGCAGTCTGACAAAATTACTATTTTATTAATAGTTATTCAAAGTAAATAAGGCATACTTTTTTGACTGCTGAATACCAACTATCAATCACTTAGAACATGTATTTTCAGGCTCACGAAGAAACTGCTTTCTATCCCTCTCGATCACGTGTTCTCTCTTCTCTCAGTCTCCGTGTCTGCTCCACACAGACCGGACAAGTTTAAACGGGCACGTTTATGGTCATTGTAATTAAATACTAGGTTTTCTTTGCTAAACTATGTAGAATACAGGCTTGATCTGATTTATCTCTACAGAAACTGCACATTGAGCTCACAGAAAAAAAAGGAACGAAATGGAATTCAAATAATCTAACCGAAATGTCGGTTGATTGCTCAACACTAGGACATCTACAACGCCAGGTGTTGCAGGAAGGCCAAGAAGATCATCAGGGACCCCAGCCACCCAAGCCATGGACTGTTCTCCCCATTTCCATCACTCAGAAGTGGGAAGTATGAGCGCATCATGGCAAAAACTGTAAGACTCGCCAATAGCTTCTACCCCCAGACCATCAGGCTGCTGAATAGCCACCACCAGTCAGCTACCTGCTCTCCGTGTCCCCCTCTTACCTGCAGGACGACGCCGACCAGAGGGATGGTCCCGAGGACCAGGGGCGGAACAGTCGCTTCTCCTGAGACCCGGGACCGAGTCGCTTCTGCTGAGGCGTGGAACCTGTAGAGCCAGCTGAGGCATGGGAACCTGTCAAGACAACTGAGGCATGGGAACCTGTCGAGTCAGCTGAGGTTCTTTGAGGGCCGTCGTGGTATTGGCTTGAGGGGGGATATACACGGCCGTGACTATAACCGAAGAAAATTCTCTTGGGAGATAATACGGTCGACATTTGATTGTGATGTATTCTAGGTTGGGTGAACAAAAGGGCTTGAGTTCCTGTATGTTAATACAATTACACCATGAGTCGTTAATCATGAAACACACACCTCCGCCCTTCTGCTTCCCGGAGAGATATTTATTTCTGTCTGCGCAGTGAACTGAGAACCCATCTGGTTGGACCGATTTCGACAGAATATCCCCAGAGAGCCATGTTTCCGTGAAACAAAGTATGTTACAGGCCCTGATGTCTCTCTGGAAAGAAATCCTTGCCCTGAGCTCGTCGACTTTGTTATCCAAAGACTGAACATTAGCAAGTAGTATACTTGGAAGCGGTGGGTGGTGTGCGCGCCTCCTAAGTCGAACCAGCAGGCCGCTCCGAGTACCTCTCCTCCACCGGCAATGTTTTGGGTCAGCCGCTGGAATCAGTTAAATTGCCCTGGGGAGAGCAAACAAAGGATCTGCTTCTGGAAAGTTGTATTCCTGGTCGTAATGCTGGTGAGTTACCGCCGCTCTGATATCCAATAGTTTTTCCCGGCTGTATGTAATGATACAAAACATGATAATAATGTAAATAATAATACTTTTTTTTTTAAATACCGCAAAGTTTCCTAAGAGCTAGTCGCCATCTTCGTCAGTGCCAGGGAATATTCTTTATGCTGGTAACTGTCTTCTCTTGCCTAATTATCACCATCACATTTTAAGTTAACTTAAACTAAACTGACTCTGAGTATAGATGTCCTAACAAAATGGGTGTTTATTTTCACTTAGTGTTACAATATTTACAATTGTTGTTTGATTGTTTTTATTTTAGTGTGTCTTGGCACAAGTGTCTCTACTTCAGATCCGTGGAACACAGGCAGAACAGAGAGAAAGGGTCCAAAGAGAATCTCAGCCAATCATACATGATGGAAGAATGACCTGTGGAAAGAGGTTGAGCCTGATGCAGAATCCACATACTGTATGTCAGGAAGCATACTACTCATAGGACACATCATGGACATTGTTGGCCTGCGAGAAACTACCAGAGCATTGCTGATTCAGACACTCACATGCTCTGATAAACATTATGCACTTACTCACAGACACAGTTGTGTAGCCTAAATGCACCTTTGTAAATGCCTTGCTGGTCCGACATGCTAATGGCTCGATTTTCACATGAATCAACTCTAAAACTGCTCTGAACTGGAGACATAGTCAAATTGTGGTCTTGCCCCCAAGGTTCACAGCGAAGGTGTTTACCATGGTGTGAAACGAGGTGATGTCTAAAAATATAGCAGGTCAACAGGGGGGTTTGGAAGGGGTTAAACGATTGGCCCTCTATTCAAAGAGCGAAAAAATTAGCATCTCTGCCTAATTACCATCTCCAGAAGGCGGTGGGCCTATCAGGACATTTGTAGGGGCGCAGCTGCCAGACCAGACAGTGGGCTGAGAGGGAGGGTAGAGAATGGGGGTTGAAGACAGCTTGAGGATGGGCAAGAAGGTCACCACAGCCCCTCCTTTACACACAGCAGAAGGTGGAGGGTAGCAAGGTGACGTGATGGAGCAGATGGCATATCTCCTCCTTTCTTGCTCCTTTTTTCTTTCCATCTCTCCTCATTCTCTCCTCTTCCACCTGTGGAGGTGGACACCTCCTGAGGCTCGGCCCACCCACCCCAGGAACCAGAATGCAGGTAATTTATCACTGAACACACTGTACAGTAGCTCCATGCCACACTTTACTCCACAGCACGCTCAGTATCATTGTCAAGTCAAGCAGTCCGGAGAAAAGACGAGAGGAAAAAGTTGGAGTTAGAGTAGAAATCAGATTGATCAATTTTTTTTACCCATGAAAAACCATCCTGCAGGGCCAAGAGCAGGTCCCTCTAAACGCCTGTCATTCTTTGTGAGGGTGACTCCATTGTCTCCGAGTTGTGAAGCCAAGCAATCTGAGTATTTGCCCCCTCTCGCCTTTCTTTTTTTCACATAGACTGCAGACATGTATCGGTTTCACTTCTCTCCAGGTGAGTTGACGGCCTGACAGGACTTGAGAGGCAACGATACACAGTGTCCTTATTCTGTCACCCTCCTCCATTGGCTTTAACTGGCCCAGACACGATGCATTCTAGCACATCCAATAAATCACTGTCCTCTAATACAATACCGAAGAGTTTACTCAAGGAGCTATAAAATTACTAGCCTTCAACCTGATCTATTTCTGTCTCCTCTCCTCTTTTGGTTTAGGTGATAGCTGAGTAGAAAGAAAACTTTTGTCAGTAAGTAAAGCAGCACAGTGATATTGTGACAGTGTTGCTGCATGGACAGTAATGTGTCACATTGTGTTGGGAGTGAAAGCCCATACAGTTATTGTGAGAGCTATTCTCTAGGCTATAATATGATGCAAACCTATATGATCTTGGGAAGTGTACTGTAATATACAAACACAAACATATACACAAACACACTTACAGTATGCCCATACTCTTTACAAAGGATTTCAAACATAGCACACAAAAGCGTCCATGAATGCCAAGTACATTTTCAGCCGTAAAAGTGTAGTGTCCCTTTTGGGGGTCTGTCATGCCAAATAGTGTCCCCCAGCCAAATAGTGTCCCCCTCTGCATCACAATGGGATTCGATGAGTTCTAGCTTCTGTTGCTAGGGCTGTTGCTAGAACTTATAAAATTCTCACCGGATTACATAACGAACCAAAGCGTCCGTTGCTATGCTGGTTGCTTGGCTCTATTTTACCTGGTAGCGGTCGAGAAGGAAGGAGGACGCCGGCAGTTCTTGTTCTATTTCACCTCAGAAGTGCTCGCTCAGGCCTCACAAAATTATTACCTCAGATTTGCTCTCCAAGGACAGTGTTTTTGACGGTGACAACCTGCTGACTACCTGCTGCTTCAAAGGACCGAAAAGACTGCAAAGAGAACACTTTTTTTAACGATATATTTGTCTTTATATAAGAAAATATTGTTAAATAGGAATAAATAATTTAGGTTTTTTTTAGATTGATTTTATATTGACATTGCTAGCTAATTATTTACCTCAGCTAGCCAGACAGTTTTATTTAGCTAATGTTATCTAGCTAGCTAACTGTTATTGTAACTGCTTTCTGTTTGTATGTAGCTTGCACTTTAATGGCATCCCTCGAGGAGATTCTATTTTATCTTTCCACACCAGGCAAAGTACTATGAAGGCACCACTGATCGCGACAAGAGGCGCAACATTCGTAGGGGGGCAGAGAAATTCACAATTCAGGGTAACGTTAAGCAGTTAATTTCTATTACTGTTACTGTTAGATAAATCCTTCCAGTTATGTACAACCATTTAACAACCATTTTCCATCTAGCTAACGTTAGTTGGTCATCTACATGTCGCTAGCTATACATTTAGTTATATGTCTGTCACATTGAGGTATCTAGCTATAAGTTAACCCTGATCAATCAAATGGATAGGTGTAAGCAATTATGGTAACTCCAACTGCCCTTAACTAGGTGTCTTCGGTAGACAGAGAGAGACCCATACAGAAAGAGAGAGAGGAAGAAATTGAGAAAGAAAGTGACAGAGGGAGAGAGAGAGGTGGGAAGAGAGTGAAAGTCAGAGAGAGATGGAGAGCGAGAGAAACAGAAAGAGAAAGACAGCAGTGCAAATTTTCCAACTTGTTAGGCAATCACATGTACCTACAGGGGAAGGATGGCCAGCCACACAGGAGGGTGATTTTTACTAAGGAGGAAAAGGAGGCCGTGCTGACAGAGATGCATGCCGGACATTTAAGCGCATGGTTGCCAAAATCAACCTACGCTTCTTCTGGCGTGGGATTGTCAAGGATGTGGACAGCTGGGCAAGTGAAATAACATTTTGTTTATCAATCACATGCTATTATATCTGAAATTATTATGATTTCAATGAATGTCATATCAGAGCGCACACAGTGTTTCAATTTGTCACTTTGTGCTTATAGGTCAGTACCTGTCTAGCCTGCCAGAAGTTTGAGATGGTGAAGACTGTGGAGCCGGAGTTGAAGCACATCAAAGTTGTTTCACCATGGCACATGATCGGTAAGTGTGTCACAATTCAAATTTTGCATTGATAAGTAGTTTTTTAATGGTTGCTCTATTTGACCACAGCAGAGTTCAATATTATTTTATGTTTGTGTCAGTATCCTTACAAATATGAAAACTGCATACTGTATGACACAGATACAGGTAAGAATAAAATAATCTTCTCTCTAACACTTTAAATGTTAGGGGTGATCCTCATTGGACCCTTCACGAAATCCAGGAATGGCAACCGCTGGTGTCTGACGGCGACCGATTACTTCACCAAGTGGGTGGAGGCAATACCCATTAAGGTCAGTAAAGGAAGAGAATGTGCTTAACTCTTCATTCCCTTCTGTAACCCATTAAAAAGGGTGCTTGGAACCAAAAAAAGCCTCCAAGGCGATGATGGACATCTTCAACACCCACGGTGCTCCTGAGGTCATCTTGAGTGACCGAGATCGTGAACTCTGGAACATAATAATATTATAGGCTATAGTCTGTCACCAACTATATAAATAGGCAAGTTTATTTACTGATGTGCGATTTTCTTTAGACCAACAAAGCCTTGTTCGAGGACTGGGGGGGTGAAGCACCGGGTCTCCGCTGCATATCATCCACAGACCAAAGTTTTGTTTTAGTTTTTTACAATACGTTTTTATTGTTTTTCCATGGTATATAATCAGACAGATTTCAATATCTTATATTGTCAATAGATATCCCTTTCCTACCCCTTCCTCCAGGTTTGGATGAACGGACCAGCCAGACCCTCAAGACTGCCATGGGAAAGTCCCTTGACGGGTACCAGGAACGGTTGGAGGACAACCTGAAGGTAATTCTCTTTGCACACAACAGCAGTTTCCAGGCCTCAACCAAGTACTCGCCCTATCGCCTGCTGTACGGACGGGAGCCGCAGCTGTTGACTGAGGTAAACAATGCAATTGTATATACAATTATATCACATTATTACATATACTGCAGTCATTACAATTTGTGATTGACTTAATGTGTTATTGTTTGTCTATTGCTATTTTTGAATAACATACTTTCAGATCACTGAACTCCACCAGATGTGGTGGAAGTTGTCGAACCAGATCAGAATGCCTTCGAGGACCACGTTCAGGCACGGGTTGAGAAGGACATGGAGTTTTTTGACCAGGTAAATATTATTGTCTGCTGTTAATTAATTTTCTGGCTGTCCAAGAGATATGTAAGAGATGTATTTTATTTCTATTATCAATCAAGGTGAGACTGAACATCGACAAGGCGCAGGATAAGCAGAAGGAGAGCTACCGGAGGAAAATCAAGAAGGGGACCAAGTGCTTCGATATCCGAGCGAATGACTTGGTTTGGAAGAAGGACGAAAGGAAGGCGAGACCTGGGAAACCTCATTGTTCTTTCGCTCCTAGCTGGGGTCATCATTCGTTAAGGTGAATATAATAAATCTCAGATAATAACTATTTGAATTTGCACACAAAATAACCGGAAGCTAGTTTTAGTTTTCATAACACTGACATTTTTCTCTTTATGTCTTCATAAGGGTTACCTCGGTGGAAGCCAACCATCTTCTCCAGTTGGAGCAGTTGGACGGTCAACCACTGAAAGCAATGATGCCCTACACTTCGGTGAAGCCCACGAGACAAAGTATGTTAAGCTTTGGTTGACATCTGAGAAAGCAAGAAATGGTAGTTATGCTGAGCTCATAAAAATGTACCTCTTCAATTTACCTCTCCAAATGACTTTAGGACCATCAACTGTCTGAGCCACCCAGGAGGTATCCCATCCACCAGAGCCAGTGAGTTCGGATAAGTCCGATTCTCTGTGCTCTGAGTCGGAAGGGGACCAGCTTGAGGTAGGCTATACTTTCAAAAACGGTTGGAAAGTACATATCTCCCCTTCATAACACTGCACTAATCCATCAAATGTTCTCACAGGTGGCTTGAGTCAGACTGGAGGAACAGAGGCAGGTAAGTCCAGTCACTGGACTAAAAGACACTAGTGAGGTTCTCATCACTAGTGTCCAACAGGGGCAGGTAAGGCCAGCTGTTCTCTGTGGCCGGATGGAGGACCTTCGGGGGGTCATTCTTCCATCACACTCCTGGTTTGACAATTTGACAATTGATCATGCTCAAGCGCTTTTGCAGGTGCAGCATCCAGAAGTAGGAGAACGATCGTGGTGGGCGGCATCGACATGCTGTCAGCAGTACCAACACTGGCCCAGGGGTTTGTCCAGGTAGTCAAGCTCAAGGCTAACCACTGGGTCACGGTAAGTAACCTTCACTGCCAGGTAGGTACTGTTAAGGTGTATGACTCCAGTGGTCATGACACCACCTCAGAGTTTCTCTCACAACTCACCTCTCTCTTATCCAGGGACCTCTGTGACTGTGGAGTGGCCGGCAGTCCAGCAGCAGAAAGGGGGTACAGATTGTGAGATGTCTGCTATTTCAAACAAACAGTCTTACTCTCTGCAGAGATGAGGAACCCTCCATGGCACGATACCATCAGAAATCCATGAGAAAACATATTTTCTCTTGTTTTCAGGCTGGGCGCCTGGCACCATTTCCCAGTCCCGATTCCAGTCCCCGTCCTGGGTCCAGGCCTCCCAAGCTGTCCACACCCTACACAACAGAGGTCAGCATCCACGGCTTCTGTTGGAAATACGTGAGAGAAGGTAAGGAGGTGGCCCAATGCAGGAGTTGCGACAAGCATTTTCATGTGTCTTGTTAGTCTCATGTTGTCAATGTGCGTGATTTTGTCTGTCCATCGTGTCCATCGTCCGTCATCTGTTTTGTGTGATGTTTTCCCCACCCGTGTTTTCACTGCTTGGCCGGCTCCCCCCCCTCAGGACGGTAGGTATTTTACTACATTGCATCTTGTTATAAATTTAATGTTATTGTAAATAACCTTAATAACCTGTTGTAATATTGTTTTTAATTTGTATAAAGATGTGTTTTCTTGCAGACGTTGGCTGTGAAGTTGGTAAGTTGGTTGGTACGTACAGTGGGGAGAACAAGTATTTGATACACTGCCGATTTTGCAGGTTTTCCTACTTACAAAACATGTAGAGGTCTGTAATTTTTATCATAGGTACACTTCAACTGTGAGAGATGGAATCTAAAACAAAAATCCAGAAAATCACATTGTATGATTTTTAAGTAATTAATTTGCATTTTATTGCATGACATAAGTATTTGATCACCTACCAACCAGTAAGAATTCTGGCTCTCACAGACCTGTTAGTTTTCCTTTAAGAAGCCCTCCTGTTCTCCACTCATTACCTGTATTAACTGCACCTGTTTGAACTCGTTACCTGAATAAAAGACACCTGTCCACACACTCAATCAAACAGACTCCGACCTCTCCACAATGGCCAAGACCAGAGAGCTGCGTAAGGACATCAGGGATAAAATTGTAGACCTGCACAAGGCTGGGATGGGCTACAGGACAATAGGCAAGCAGCTTGGTGAGAAGGCAACAACTGTTGGCGCAATTATTAGAAAATGGAAGAAGTTCAAGATGACGGTCAATCACCCTCGGTCTGGGGCTCCATGCAAGATCTCACCTCGTGGGGCATCAATGATCATGAGGAAGGTGAGGGATCAGCCCAGAACTACACGGCAGGACCTGGTCAATGAGCTGAAGAGAGCTGGGACCACAGTCTCAAAGAAAACCATTAGTAACACATTACGCCGTCATGGATTAAAATCCTGCAGCGCACGCAAGGTCCCCCTGCTCAAGCCAGCGCATGTCCAGGCCCATCTGAAGTTTGCCAATCACCATCTGGATGATCCAGAGGAGGAATGGGAGAAGGTCATGTGGTCTGATGAGACAAAAATAGAGCTTTTTGGTCTAAACTCCACTCGCCCTGTTTGGAGGAAGAAGAAGGATGAGTACAACCCCAAGAACACCATCCCAACCGTGAAGCATGGAGGTGGAAACATCATTCTTTGGGGATGCTTTTCTGCAAAGGGGGCAGGACGACTGCACTGTATTGAGGGGAGGATGGATGGGGCCATGTATCGCGAGATCTTGGCCAACAACCTCCTTCCCTCAGTAAGAGCATTGAAGATGGGTCGTGGCTGGGTCTTCCAGCATGACAACGACCCGAAACACACAGCCAGGGCAACTAAGGAGTGGCTCCGTAAGAAGCATCTCAAGGTCCTTGTATGTAGGTATCTCAAGGTCCCTGTGGGTTGTTGTATGTAATTATTGTAGGTTAGTATTGTATTTGGCGGTGCCCGGTGTAGCACGAAGCTAGCTAGCTAACCCACCACCTGGACTAGCTGGCGAGTAGCTATTAGCAACGGTATAGTTGTTTCACGCCTGAGAGTGCCTGTAATTACGCCAGCTGGCTGCCTACAATAATTACATACAATAATTGCCTACCATTCAGCTGTTTTCTAACCTCATTGTCTGAACCGTTAACGTTAGGTAGCAAGTGGCTACTGTGCTTGAAATTTAGCTAGCTTGTTGCTACCTGGATAGCTACTAGTAAACAATAGCTGGAACGACCGAGCGAACAGACGCGAACTGGCTGAGTCAATTCAGTGGCTAGCTTTGCACCTGGCTAGCTAACAGTAGCTGCTAGGGGTAAGTCATAACCTACATTTGTGTTTTGTTTTTTACATATTGATAGCCCGAGTCGTTCAAGGAATTCGGGACATGGGTGACTAGTTAACGTTAGTTTGGCTCTCTCTGTGTGTTCGTGCCGTGAAAGGAGGGGTTATTCTTTGTCTGAAAGCAATGGCTAGCTAGTTTGCTAACTATTCTAGCTAACTAACTGGCTGAATAAGTTGACGACGGACTCGCTCAAGCTGTCGGGACTAACCCACAACGTTAGACACGGACACGATCGATCTGCTTGCGTGTTGATTCACTGGTGGTTTGTTGTGGTCGAGTATTGGCGCTAAACCGTGTTGTTGGAGTCCGGCATGCTAGCTGCCCGGACGATTTTCACGGAATAATACTGCACCTAGTTAGCTAGCTGAACAAACTAAGTTAGTCTATTCCTAGAAAACATTGAACCGCTGTAGTTTACAACAATTATAGTTTCTGAGGTGGAAGTTGGGAGAGTTATATTTGGGAGTCGTGGTGAGGGAGGCCCCGCTCTCTCCTTTCCCAGATGTTTAGTTCATTTCATTCCGATCTCCTCTGCATTATTGTAGCCATCTGCTGCAGCCTGTCAACTATGCCTCTGCCTATCCCTGTTCTCTCCTCTCCGCACAGGCTACACAAACGCCTCACACCGCGTGGCTGCTGCCTCTCTAACCTGGTGGTCCCTGCACGCACCACCCACGTGGAGTTCCAGGTCTCAGGCAGCCTCTGGAACTGCCGTTCTGCTGCCAACAAGGCAGAGTTCATCTCAGCCTATGCTACCCTCCAGTCCCTCGACTTCTTGGCGCTGACGGAAACATGGATTTCCAATGAAAACACTGCTACTCCTACTGCTCTCTCCTCGTCTGACCATGTGTTCTCGCATACCCCGAGAGCATCTGGTCAGCGGGGTGGTGGCACAGGAATCCTCATCTCTCCCAAGTGGACATTCTCAATTTTTCCCCTGACCCATCTGTCTATCTCCTCATTTGAATTCCATGCTGTCACAGTCACTAGCCCATTTAAGCTTAATATCCTTGTCATCTATCGCCCTCCAGGTTCCCTTGGAGAGTTCATCAATGAGCTTGACGCCTTGATAAGTTCCTTTCCTGAGGATGGCTCATCCCTCACAGTTCTGGGGGATTTCAACCTCCCTACGTCTACATTTGACTCATTTCTCTCTGCCTCCTTCTTTCCACTCCTCTCCTCTTTTGACCTCACCCTCTCACCGTCCCCCCCTACTCACAAGGCAGGCAATACGCTTGACCTCATCTTTGCTAGATGCTGTTCTTCTACTAATCTCACTGCAACTCCCCTCCATGTCTCCGACCACTACTTTGTATCCTTTTCTCTCTCACTCTCCTCCAACACTACTCACTCTGCCCCTACACAGATGGTAATGCGCCGTCGCAACCTTCGCTCTCTCTCTCCCGCTACTCTCTCCTCTTCCATCCTATCATCTCTTCCCTCTGCTCAATCCTTCTCCCTCCAATCTCCTGATTCTGCCTCCTCAACCCTCCTCTCCTCCCTTTCTGCATCCTTTGACTCTCTATGTCCCCTATCCTCCCGGCCGGCTCGGTCCTCCCCTTCAGCTCCGTGGCTTGATGACTCATTGCGAGCTCACAGAACAGAGCTCCGGGCAGCTGAGCGGAAATGGAAGAAAACTAGACTCCCTGCGGACCTGGCATCTTTTCACTCCCTCCTCTCTACATTTTCTTCATCTGTTTCTGCTGCAAGGCCACTTTCTACCACTCTAAATTCCAAGCATCTGTCTCTAACCCTAGGAAGCTCTTTGCAACATTCTCCTCCCTGCTGAATCCTCCTACCCCCCCCTCCTCCCTCTCTGTGGATGACTTCGTCAACCATTTTGAAAAGAAGGTTGACGACATCCGATCCTCGTTTGTTAAGTCAAATGACACTGCTGGTCCTGCTCACACTGCCCTACCCTATGCTTTGACTTCTTTCTCCCCTCTCTCTCCAGATAAAATCTTGCGACTTGTGACGGCAGGCCGCCCAACAACCTGCCCGCTTGACCCTATCCCCTCCTCTCTTCTCCAGACCATCTCCGGTGACCTTCTCCCTTACCTCACCTCGCTGATCAACTCATCCTTGACCGCTGGCTATGTCCCTTCCGTCTTCAAGAGAGCGAGAGTTGCACCCCTTCTCAAAAAACCAACACTCGATCCCTCTGATGTCAACAACTACAGACCAGTATCCCTTCTTTCTTTTCTCTCCAAAACTATTGAGCGTGCCGTCTTTAGCCAACTCTCTTGCTATCTCTCTCAGAATGACCTTCTTGATCCAAACCAGTCAGGTTTCAAGACTGGTCATTCAACTGAGACTGCTCTTCTCTGTGTCACGGAGGCTCTCCGCACTGCTAAAGCTAACTCTCTCTCCTCTGCTCTTGTCCTTCTAGACCTGTCTGCTGCCTTTGATACTGTGAACCATCAGATCCTCCTCTCCACCCTCTCCGAGCTGGGCATCTCCAACGCGGCTCACTCTTGGATTGCGTCCTACCTGACCGGTCGCTCCTACCAAGTGGCGTGGCGAGAGGCTGTCTCCGCACCACGTGCTCTCACCACTGGTGTCCCCCAGGGCTCAGTTCTAGGCCCTCTCCTATTCTCCCTCTACACCAAGTCACTTGGCTCTGTCATATCCTCACATGGCCTCTCCTATCATTGCTACGCTGACAACACACAACTAATCTTCTCCTTTCCCCCTTCTGATAACCAGGTGGCGAATCGCATCTCTGCATGTCTGGCAGACATATCAGTATGATGACGGATCACCACCTCAAGCTGAACCTTGGCAAGACGGAGCTGCTCTTCCTCCCGGGGAAGGACTGCCTGTTCCATGATCTCGCCATCACGGTTGACAACTCCGTTGTGTCCTCCTCCCAGAGAGCGAAGAGCCTTGGCGTGACCCTGGACAACACCCTGTCATTCTCCGCTAACATCAAGGCGGTGACCCGATCCTGTAGGTTCATGCTCTACAACATTCGGAGAGTACGACCCTGCCTTACACAGGAAGCGGCACAGGTCCTAATCCAGGCACTTGTCATCTCCCGTCTGGATTACTGCAACTCGCTGTTGGCTGGGCTCCCTGCCTGTTCCATTAAACCCCTACAACTCATCCAGAATACCGCAGCCCGTCTGGTGTTCAACCTTCCCAAGTTCTCTCACGTCACCCCGCTCCTCCGCACACTCCACTGGCTTCCAGTTGAAGCTCGCATCTGCTACAAGACCATGGTGCTTGCCTACGGAGCTGTGAGGGGAACGGCACCTCCGTACCTTCAGGCTCTGATCAGTCCCTACACCCAAACGAGGGCATTGCGTTCATCCACCTCTGGCCTGTTGGCTCCCCTACCTCTGCGGAAGCATAGTTCCCGCTCAGCCCAGTCAAAACTGTTCGCTGCTCTGGCACCCCAATGGTGGAACAAGCTCCCTCACGATGCCAGGACAGCGGAGTCACTCACCACCTTCCGGAGACATTTGAAACCCCACCTCTTTAAGGAATACCTGGGATAGGATAAAGTAATCCTTCTACCCCCCTTACCCCAACCCAAACCCCAACCCCCCAAAAAATTAATAAAATAAAATAAATATAAAAAACATTGTGAAGTGGTGATCCCACTAGCTATAAGGTGAATGCACCTATTTGTAAGTCGCTCTGAATAAGAGCGTCTGCTAAATGACGTAAATGTAAAATGTAAATGTCCTGGAGTGGCCTAGCCAGTCTCCAGACCTGAACCCAATAGAAACATTTTTGAGGGAGCTGAAAGTCCGTATTGCCCAGCGAGAGCCCCGAAACCTGAAGGATCTGGAGAAGGTCTGTAAGGAGGAGTGGGCCAAAATCCCTGCTGCAGTGTGTGCAAACCTGGTCAAGACCTACAGGAAACGTATGATCTCTGTAATTGCAAACAAAGGTTTCTGTACCACATATTAAGTTCTACTTTTCTGATGTATCAAACACTTATGTCATGCAATAAAATGGAAATTAATTACTTAAAAATCATACAATGTGATTTTCTAGATTTTTGTTTTAGATACCGTCTCTCACTGTTGAAGTGTAGCTATGATAAAAATTACAGACCTCTACATGCTTTGTATGTAGGAAAACCTGCAAAATCGGCAGTGTATCAAATACTTCTTCTCCCCACTGTATATAGCACATGTATCTGTCTTGTATTGCAGGTAACGTTTACAAGCATGTAAATATTTGTATATTTTTCCATTTGTTTGCTGGTAAATATTTGAAACTGGCTCGAATTGGCTGTACATTTTAACATTTGCATATTAAATATATTCATTGCAAGTAACATTTTCAATTGACTAAAATTGTCACGACCGTCTTCAAAAGGAGCAGACCAAAGCGCAGCGCGTTGAGTGAACATGACTTTATTAGAGTAAAGACACGAACGACAAAACAATAAACAAAGACGGCTAGTGAAGTCCACAGTTACAAATACTGAATACGGAACAAAAACCCACAACACCCACAGGAAAACATACAGATAAATATGGCTCCCAATCAGAGATAACGAGCCGACAGCTGACACTCGTTACCTCCGATTGGGAGTCATTGAACCCAACAAAGAAATACAACACATAGAACCACCCAACCAAACAAAACACCACGAAACGAACACACCCTGGCTCAACACACAAAGTCCCGGAGCCAGAGCGTGACAGTACCCCCCCCTAAAGGCGCGGACTGCGACCGCGCCTCAATAAGGCTAAACAAGGGAGGGCTGGGTGGGCATACCTCTTCGGCGGTGGTTCTGGCTCTGGCCGTGGTCCCCACCCCACCAAAGTCACTACCCGCTTACGTAGCCTCCTCCACATGACCACCCCCCAACTAAACCCCACTGGATTAAGGGGCGGCACCGGACTAACGGGCAGCACCGGACTAAGGGGCAGCACCGGACTAAGGGGCAGCACCGGACTAAGGGGCAGTACCGGACTAAGGGGCAGCACCAGGATAAGGGGCAGCACCGGGCTAAGGGACAGCACCGGACTCAATGGCGGATCCTGGCTGGCTGGCTCTGGCGGATCCTGGCTGGACGGCTCATGGCTGGCTGAAGGATCTGGCTGCTCATGGCTGGCTGACGGATCTGGCTGCTCGTGGCTGGCTGACGGATCTGGCTGCTCGTGGCTGGCCGACGGATCTGGCTGCTCATGGCTGGCCGACGGATCTGGCTGCTCATGGCTGGCTGACGGATCTGGCTGCTCATGGCCGGCTGACGGATCTGGCTGCTCATGGCTGGCGGAAGGCTCTGGCTGATCCTGTCTGGCGGAAGGCTCTGGCTGATCCTGTCTGGCGGAAGGCTCTGGCTGATCCTGTCTGGCGGAAGGCTCTAGCGGCTCCCGGGTCTGGCGGACGGCTCTGAAGGCTCATGGCAGACGGGCGGCTTTGCAGGCTCCGTACAGACGGGCAGTTCATGCAGCGCTTGGCAGACGGACAGTTCAGACGGCGTTGGGCAGACAGGCAGTTCAGGCGCCGTTGGGCAGACGGGCAGTTCAAGCGCCGTTGGGCAGACGGGCAGTTCAGGCGCCGTTGGGCAGACGGCAGACTCTGGCCGTCTGAGGCGCACCGTAGGCCTGGTGCGTGGTGCCGGAACTGGAGGTACCGGGCTGAGGACACGCATCTCAGGGCTAGTGCGGGGAGAAGGAACAGGCCGGACCGGGCTGGCGACGCGCACCGTAGGTTTGGTGCGAGTGGCAGGAACAGGCCGGGTCGGGCTGGCGACGCGCACCGTAGACTTGGTGCGGGTGGCAGGAACAGGCCGGACCGGGCTGGCGACGCGCACCGTAGGTTTGGTGCGAGTGGCAGGAACAGGCCGGGTCGGGCTGGCGACGCGCACCGTAGGTTTGGTGCGAGTGGCAGGAACAGGCCGGGCTGGGCTGGCGACGCACACCGTAGGTTCTGTGCGTGGAGCAGGAACAGGCCGGGCTGGGCTGGCGACGCACACCGTAGGTTCTGTGCGTGGAGCAGGAACAGGCCGGGCTGGGCTGGCGACGCACACCGTGGTTCTGTGCGTGGAGCAGGAACAGGCCGGGCTGGGCTGGCGACGCACACCTTAGGTTCTGTGCGTGGAGCAGGAACAGGCCGGGCTGGGCTGGCGACGCACACCGTAGGTTCTGTGCGTGGAGCAGGAACAGGCCGGGCTGGGCTGGCGACGCACACCGTAAGTTCTGTGCGTGGAGCAGGAACAGGCCGGGCTGGGCTGGCGACGCACACCGTAGGTTCTGTGCGTGGAGCAGGAACAGGCCGGGCTGGGCTGGCGACGCACACCGTAGGTTCTGTGCGTGGAGCAGGAACAGGCCGGGCTGGACTGGCGACGCACACCGTGGGCTTGATGCGTGGAGTAGGAACAGGCCGGTCCGTACTGGGTACACACACCACTGGCTTTAACTGGGGATCAGGAACGGGCCGGACCGGACTGGTAACACACATCAGTCTCTCACGCCGTGCCGCAACAACTTCCCTTCCTCTACTCGCCAATGGCTCCCGATTGTTAACAGCGCCGGAAGAAGATGGCTGCCGTTTTACAGCCCTCTAACCAATTGTACTATTATGTGTGTTTTTCCGCGTTATTTGTAATTTATTTTGTACATAATGTTTCTGCCATCGTCTCTTATAACCAAAGAGAGCTTCTGGATATCAGGACAGCGATTACTCACCTCGCGTTGACGAACACTTTTTCTTCAACGAGGCGTTCGCGAAGGATATTCTACAGACTCCCGACAAGGCCCAGATCCCCGTCATTCGCGTGAGGAAGAGACGGAGATATCGTGGGACGTAGGTCGGGGGTGCCTTGTAAGGATCCGACGGGCGAACGAGTAAACTGCCTCTCCCATCAATCCTATTAGCCAACGTTCAAGCTTTGGAGAATAAAATGGACGATTTAAGATTACGGTTATCCTACCAACGGGACATTAAAAACTGTAATATCTTATGTTTCACGGAGTCATGGCTGAACGACGACAATGATAACATTCAGCTAGCAGGCTATACGCTACATCGGCAGGACAGAACGGCAGACTCGGGTAAGACGAGGGGTGGCGGTCTCTGTATATTTGTAAACAACAGCTGGTGCACCAAATCAAATACTAAGGAAGTCTCAAGGTTTTGCTCGCCTGAGGTAGAGTATCTTATGATAAGCTGCAGACCACACTATTTACCAAGAGAGTTTTCATCTATATTTTTCATAGCTGTCTATTTACCACCACAAACCAATGCTGGCATTAAGATTGCACTGAATGAGTTGTACAAGGCCATTAATCAACAGGAAAACGCTCATCCAGATGCAGCGCTCCTAGTAGCAGGGGACTTTAATGCAGGGAAACTTAAATCCGTTCTACCTAATTTCTACCAGCATGTTAAATGTGCAACCAGAGGGGAAAAAACTCTAGACCACCTTTACTCCACACACAGAGACGCATACAAAGCTCTCCCTCGCCCTCCATTTGGCAAATCTGACCATAACTCTATCCTCCTGATTCCTGCTTATAAGCAAAAACTGAAGCAGGAAGCACCAGTGATTCGGCTAATAAAAAAGTGGTCAGATGACGCAGATGCTAAGCTACAGGACTGTTTTGCTAGCACAGACTGGAACATGTTCCGGGATTCTTCAGACAGCATTGAGGAGTACACCACATCAGTCACTGGCTTCATCAATAAGTGCATCGATGATGTCGTCCCCACAGTGACCGTACGTACATACCCCAACCAGAAGCCATGGATTACAGGAAACATCCGCACTGAGCTAAAGGGTAGAGCTGCCGCTTTCAAGGAACGGGACTCTAACCCGGACGCTTATAAGAAATCCCGCTATGACCTCCGACGAACCATCAAACAGGCAAAGAGTCAATACAGGTCTAAGATTGAATCATACTACACTGGCTCTGACGCTCGTCGGATGTGGCAGGGCTTGAAAACTATTACAGACTACAAAGGGAAGCACAGCCGCGAGCTGCCCAGTGACACAAGCCTACCAGACGAGCTAAACCACTTCTATGCTCGCTTCGAGGCAAGCAACACTGAAGCATGCATGAGAGCACCAGCTGTTCCGGACGACTATGTGATCACGCTCTCCGTAGCTGATGTGAGTAAGACTTTTAAGCAGGTCAACATTCACAAGGCCGCAGGGCCAGACGGATTACCAGGACGTGTACTCCGAGCATGTGCTGACCAACTGGCAAGTGTCTTCACTGACATTTTCAACATGTCCCTGACTGAGTCTGTAATACCAACATGTTTCAAGCAGACCACCATAGTCCCCGTGCCCAAGAACTCTAAGATAACCTGCCTAAATGACTACCGACCCGTGGCACTGACGTCTGTAGCCATGAAGTGCTTTGAAAGACTGGTCATGGCTCACATCAACAGCATAATCCCAGAAACCCTAGACCCACTCCAATTTGCATACCGCCCCAACAGATCCACAGATGATGCAATCTCTATCGCACTCCACACTGCCCTTTCCCACCTGGACAAGAGGAACACCTACGTGAGAATGCTATTCATTGACTACAGCTCAGCATTCAACACCATAGTGCCCTCAAAGCTCATCACTAAGCTAAGGATCCTGGGACTAAACACCTCCCTCTGCAACTGGATCCTGGACTTCCTGACGGGCCGCCCCAGGTGGTAAGGGTAGGTAACAACACATCTGCCACACTGATCCTCAACACGGGGGCCCCCTCAGGGGTGCGTGCTCAGTCCCCTCCTGTACTCTCTGTTCACCCATGACTGCATGGCCAGGCACGACTCCAACACCATCATTAAGTTTGCCGACGACACAACAGTGGTAGGCCTGATCACCGACAACGATGAGACAGCCTATAGGGGAGGAGGTCAGAGATCTGGCCGTGTGGTGCCAGGACAACAACCTCTCCCTCAACGTGACCAAGACAAAGGAGATGATTGTGGACTACAGGAAAAAAAAGAGGACTGAGCACGCCCCCATTCTCATCGACGGGGCTGTAGTGGAACAGGTTGAGAGCTTCAAGTTCCTTGGTGTCCACATCACCAACGAACTATCATGGTCCAAACACACCAAGACAGTCGTGAAGAGGGCACGACAAAGCCTATTCCCCCTCAGGAGACTAAAAAGATTTGGCATGGGTCCTCAGATCCTCAAAAAATTCTACAGCTGCACCATCGAGAGCATCCTGACTGGTTGCATCACCGCCTGGTATGGCAACTGCTTGGCCTCTGACCGCAAGGCACTACAGAGGGTAGTGCGTACGGCCCAGTACATCACAGGGGCAAAGCTCCCTGCCATCCAGGACCTCTATACCAGGCGGTGTCAGAGGAAGGCACTCAAAATTGTCAAAGACTCCAGTCACCCTAGTCATAGACTGTTCTCTCTGCTACCGCACGGCAAGCGGTACCGGAGTGCCAAGTCTAGGTCCAAAAGACTTCTCAACAGCTTCTACCCCCAAGCCATAAGACTCCTGAACAGCTAATCATGGCTACCCGGACTATTTGCACTGCCCCCCACCCCATACTTTTTAAGCTGCTGCTACTCTGTTAAGTATTTATGCATAGTCACTTTAACTCTACCCACATGTACATATTACCTCAACTACCTCAACTAGCCGGTGCCCCCCGCACATTGACTATGCAACGGTACCCCCCTGTATATATAGCCTCCCTACTGTCACTTTATTCTATTGTATATATAGCCTCCCTACTGTCACTTTATTTTTACTTCTGCTCTTTTTTCTCAACACTTTTTTGTTGTTGTTTTATTCTTACTTTTTTTGTTTAAAATAAATGCACTGTTGGTTAAGGGCTGTAAGTAAGCATTTCACTGTAATGTCTGCACCTGTTGTATTCGGCGCATGTGACCAATAAAATTTGATTTGATTTGATTTGATTTGATTTAATCCGATAGCCTTCTCTCCACGTCTCCCTGTGGCAGCCTCCTGCTGCCCAGCCGCCCAAGCCATGTGCCCCCCCCCAAAAACTTTTTGGGGTTGCCTCTCGTCCTTCCAACGATGACCCTGCTGACGCCGTTGCTCCTCTCTCGCCAGGGCCTTGATCTTCCCCCAAGGTCCCTTGCCCCCGAGCATGTCCTCCCAGGACCACGATTTGCCCACCTGGGCCATCGCCAGCCTCTCGATCTCCTTACCAGGCGCCTCCTCCCATGTCCAGTCTCTTTGCTCCTGGACACGCTGATTGGTCCTTTTATGGTGGGTTTTTCTGTCACGACCGTCTTCAAAAGGAGCAGACCAAAGCGCAGCGCGTTGAGTGAACATGACTTTATTAGAGTAAAGACACGAACAACAAAACAATAAACAAAGACGGCTAGTGAAGTCCACAGTTACAAATACTGAATACGGAACAAAAACCCACAACACCCACAGGAAAACATACAGATAAATATGGCTCCCAATCAGAGATAACGAGCCGACAGCTGACACTCGTTACCTCCGATTGGGAGTCATTGAACCCAACAAAGAAATACAACACATAGAACCACCCAACCAAACAAAACACCACGAAACGAACACACCCTGGCTCAACACACAAAGTCCCGGAGCCAGAGCGTGACAAAAATTGACTGTTGAGTTGCCCAGTTCCTTACTGGTCCTTAACCCCATCTCGCTAGCCATTAATATTTTGTGTCCAATTCCAAATCAAATTTTAGGTTGGTATGGAATTGGACATTGGTTTGTAGTTAGTGTTTGCATATCTGGAGGTTCTAGATTTGTGTACGTAATATGGCAGAAGTGTCCCGGAGTCCATTACACAGCAGGGTTGAGTCATCACCATATTGGTACACCTATCCAAGCCCCATCAGGTCAAACACCAAAAATATAGAGTAGGGGGTTGAAGGCCTTAATTAAACAGGGTAAAAAAATATATATATTAAAAACCAGGCCCATGTTATTGAAAAGGAAGTATCCTTTATGTTTGCTTTTCCATCCCACCAACCCTGACTGAGACTGGTTGCCTGTCAAGGACAAGTGACAGGAAGAACTAGCCGCAGCACCTGTCCTTTGATTCTGCTTCTTTTCTCTCTTCTCATCCTTTAACTCTTTCTCTCCTCTCCCTCCAGACGAAACTCTGTACTTATGAAAAAAAAAAAATCATAATAGAGGACTACTGAAATTAAATTATTTCAGTGTAGATAAGGGCAGGTTCAAAACATGACAGCCAGACAAGCCAGTGTATGAATCAACCAGATTTGCATATGAATGGAGTGGAAATTAGCTGACTTCGTGATCTGTAAGGTAAATAACTTTAACGTGTCAAGCAGATCACACGTCTTCTTCGCCGTTTCTGAAACGTAGCAACGTTTAAGACATGGATTTCATGTTGTAACGTTAACAAGGTACCCAAAAGTAGTTTGAAGTAATGTTTTCATTTTATTAGCTAAACAAAACTTGTTTAAACAGCGAAATTGTTGCGGAAATCAGCCTTGTTTGCATAGTGATGATGAAAATAACGTAATTTAGGCTGTAATGATATAAACAATTCAAATCATTAGGTCATCACACCGTTGATATAGCAACGGACGCTAATAGTTTATCGAATCCCTTTGTGACGCAGAGGGGGACACTATTTGGCTGGCGGACATTATTTGTCATGACATGCCCTCAGTGAGATTTGGTTGGGTGGGCCCCCACCTCGAGACAAAACATTTTAGTGCCCCCCCACAGGTGACGGTGGAGAGAAAATGTTTAGTTTTAAAGCAAGTTTTCTGCAATTCTACACATTTTGCCATGGGCCGTAGAGATTTTTTTTGCTGTTTTCCAGCTTTTTTCCTGCAATTCTACACATTTTGCCATGGAATGGAGAGACAATTTAGCAGTTTTAAAACAGATTTCCTGCAATTCTACACATTTTGTAATGATTTATGCCATGTTAAAATTATATCTGATTGAGAATGACTAAGAAAATCAAAGAGGGCCCCCTGGAGGTCAGGGCCCCTGTGTGTCCGGTCGGTATTCGTACATGATTACTACACATTTATATAACTGACTAGACTAACTACCAATCAAAAAATTCTTAGCTGACAAGGCTAATTGCTGTCAGTGACTGGCATAACAAGAGAAAAGCTGATGCACAACCATATTTCTAAATGGCATCTGGTGTATTTTACTAGTATTTCTCTTAATAGTAAGTTGACACCCAGAATAAGTAAAAAAAAATAATACATATGTAAACAGTGCATTCGACCAATTGACTTTTTTTTACATTACAGCCTTATTCTAAAATTGATTAAATAAAACATGTTCCTCATTAATCTACACACAATACCCCATACTGACAAAGTGAAAACAGGGTTTTACAAATTTTAGCAAATGTATTAAAAATAAAAAACAGAAACAAAAAACACCAAGACTCTTCCTAGAGCTGGCCGCCCGGCCAAACTGAGCAATCGGGGGAGAAGGGCCTTGGTCAGGGAGATCAACAAGAACCCGATGGCCACTCTGACAGAGCTCTAGAGTTCCTCTATGGAGATGGGAGAACCTTCCAGAAGGCCAACCATCTCTGCAACACTCCACCAATCAGTCCTATATGGTAGAGTGGCCAGAGGGAAGCCCCTCCTCAGTAAAATGCACATGACAACCTGCTTGGAGTTTGCCAAAAGGCACCTAAAGGACTCTCAGACCATGAGAAACAAGATTCTCTGGTCTGATGAAACCAAGATTGAACTCTTTGGCCTGAATGACAAGTGTCACGTCTGGAGAAACCTGGCACCATCCCTACGGGGAAGCATGGTGGTGGCATAGTCATGCTGTGGGGATGTTTTTAAGCAGCAGGGACTGGGAGACTAGCAGGATCGAGGAAAAGATGAAAGGAGCAAAGTACAGAAAGATCCTTGATGAAAACCTGCTCCAGAGCGCTCAGGACCTCAGACTGGGGCGAAGGTTCCCCTTCCAACAGGACAACGACCCTAAGCACACAGCCAAGACAATGCATGAGTGGCTTCGGGACAAGTCTCTGAATGTCCTTGAGTGGCCCAGCCAGAGTCCAGACTTGAACCCGATCAAACATCTCTGGAGAGACCTGAAAATAACTGTGCGGCAACGCTCCACATCCAACCTGACAGAGATGGAGAACATCTGCAGAGAAGAATGGGACAAACTCCCCAAATACAGGTGTGCCAAGCTTGTAGTTTCATACCCAAGAAGACTCGAGGCTGTAATCGCTGCCAAAGGTGCTTCAACAAAGTACTGAGTAAAGGGTCTGAATACTTATGTAAATCTGATATTTCTGTTTTTTGGAAGGAAATGCTGCAAATATTTCTATAAACCAGTTTTTGCTTTGTCATTATGAGGTATTGTGTGTAGATTGATGAGGGGGAAAAACTATTTAATCCATTTTAGAATAAGGCTGTAACATGACAAAATTTGGAAAAAGTCAAGGGGTCTGAATACTTTCCGAATGCACTGTATATATACATTTTGTTACGTTACAGCCTTATTCTAAAATTGATTACATAATTTTTTCCTCATCAATCTACACCCAATTCCCCATAATGACAAAGCAAAAACAGGTTTTTAGAAATATTTTAAAATGTTTTGTCTCGAGGTGGGGGCCCACCCAACCAAATCTCACTGAGGGCATGTCATGACAAATAATGTCCGCCAGCCAAATATTGTCCCCCTCTGCGTCACAAAGGGATTCGATAAACTATTAGCGTCCGTTGCTATATCAACGGTGTGATGACCTAATGATTTGAATTGTTTATATCATTACAGCCTAAATTACGTTATTTTCATCATCACTATGCAAACAAGGCTGATTTCCGCAACAATTTCGCTGTTTAAACAAGTTTTGTTTAGCTAATAAAATGAAAACATTACTTCAAACTACTTTTGGGTACCTTGTTAACGTTACAACATGAAATCCATGTCTTAAACGTTGCTACGTTTCAGAAACGGCGAAGAAGACGTGTGATCTGCTTGACACGTTAAAGTTATTTACCTTACAGATCACGAAGTCAGCTAATTTCCACTCCATTCATATGCAAATCTGGTTGATTCATACACTGGCTTGTCTGGCTGTCATGTTTTGAACCTGCCCTTATCTACACTGAAATAATTTAATTTCAGTAGTCCTCTATTATGATTTTTTTTTTTTCATAAGTACAGAGTTTCGTCTGGAGGGAGAGGAGAGAAAGAGTTAAAGGATGAGAAGAGAGAAAAGAAGCAGAATCAAAGGACAGGTGCTGCGGCTAGTTCTTCCTGTCACTTGTCCTTGACAGGCAACCAGTCTCAGTCAGGGTTGGTGGGATGGAAAAGCAAACATAAAGGATACTTCCTTTTCAATAACATGGGCCTGGTTTTTAATATATATATTTTTTTACCCTGTTTAATTAAGGCCTTCAACCCCCTACTCTATATTTTTGGTGTTTGACCTGATGGGGCTTGGATAGGTGTACCAATATGGTGATGACTCAACCCTGCTGTGTAATGGACTCCGGGACACTTCTGCCATATTACGTACACAAATCTAGAACCTCCAGATATGCAAACACTAACTACAAACCAATGTCCAATTCCATACCAACCTAAAATTTGATTTGGAATTGGACACAAAATATTAATGGCTAGCGAGATGGGGTTATAAAAAAATCAAAAACAGAAATACCTTATTTAGTATTCAGACCCTTTGCTATGATACTTGAAATTTAGCTTAGGTGCATCCTGTTTCCATTCCAGGTGACTACCTCATGAAGCTGGATGAGAGAATGCCAAGAGTGTGCAAAGCTGTCATCAAGGCAAAGGGTGGCTATTTGAAGAATCTCAAATATAAAATATATTTTGATTTGCTTAACACTTTTTTGGTTACTACATGATTCCATATGTGTTACTTAATAGTTTTGATGTCTTCAATATAGAAAATAGTAAAAATAAAGACAAACCCTTGAATGAGTAGGTGTGTCCAACATTTTGACTGGCACTGTATACAGTATATATACACTACCGTTCAAAAGTTTAGGGTCAGTTAGAAATGGCAACTCCGGTATGCTGACCTTCTAGACAGAGTTGCAAAGAAAAAGTCATATCTCAGACTGCCCATCACAGTTTTCTGCTGTGCTAACATAATTGCAAAAGGGTTTTCTAATGATCAATTAGCCTTTTAAAATGATAAACTTGGATTACCAAACACAACGTGCCATTGGAACACAGGACTGATGGTTGCTGATAATGGGCCTCTGTACGCCTATGTAGATATTCCATTAAAAATATGCCGTTTTCAGCTACAATAGCCATTTACAACATTAACAATGTCTACACTGTATTTCTGATCAATTTGATGTTATTTTAATGGACAAAACAAGGACATTTCTAAGTGACCCCAAACTTTTGAACGGTAGTGTGTGTATATATATATGTCTGCTGGTATGGTCGGGAACTCCACCCCTCTATGGCCAATCTTCCCACGCAGCTGAAACAAATGAGGAGCTGATGAGCTGAAGGTTTGGGAAGGGAAGAGACACAGTCTCCAACCTGGGCTCTCTGGAGGACAAGAGTGCTGCACGTCCACTTCCATGAGGAATCTAAGGATTTGGAGATACTTACCTTTGGGAAATACTCACCTTTGGATATATGCACCTGTGGAAATACGTGAGAGACATTTGGAAGGACTTTTTGCTGGGTTGGCCACTAGCTGCAACGTGGACTACAGTAAGGCTGGGGGAAAGTTATCTGGGCGAGTGAGAATTATGATTTTGGATGTGGAAGAGACATCCCTGAACTGTTAACCCTTAAAGAGCCACAAGAGAACAGAATTTTGTTATATTTTCGTTAATTTCCCAAGACCTATAATAAAATCCTTGTTTTGTTTGAACCTTGTCTCCTTGCACTACTTGAGCAATCCCGCTGAAAGCTGTGTAGCCTCTCGTGACGTCACAGATGGTGGAGAATACGGGCACGCCAAGCGTTAATAGTGCATGTCAGAGGAGGATACCGAAGGTTTGATCACCCAGTTTTCCAAGTTGGCCGTAGGCTCCCGCCGACTGAAATGGAGGACATATTGAAAGCCCTTGTTGCTGGCCAGCAAGCCCAGATGCAAGCAAACGTGGCTCTCTTGGAGGAGCAAAAGAAAGCCAACCTTCTGAAGGCAGAGGAATTGCAGTTGCAGAGACAGAGGGTGGTCCAAAATACCCGCCCAATAAAGGCAAGTGACTTTATATCTAAGATGGGAGCTACCGATGACATTGAGGCATACCTGCATGCATTTGAGGCCACGGCCACTAGGGAAGCCTGGCCCAAGCAACAGTGGGTTGGTCTGTTAGCCCCCTTTTCTAACCGGGGAATCGCTGAATGCTGTCCGGGACCTGGGCCCTGACCAGGTTACTGACTATGATGCCCTGAAGTCTGAGATCCTCAGCAGATATGGACTCACAAAGTTTGGTATGGCCCAGCGCTTTCACAGCTGGACCTTCCAACCAGACCAACCTCCTCGGGCGCAGATGCATGAACTTGTCCGAATCGCAAGGAAATGGCTGATCCGCAGAGGAATACAGCAGCGGCGGTGGTGGAGGCCGTTGTGGTGGATCGTTACTCACGCGCCCTGCCTTATGAGGCAAAACGGTTCATCAGTCAACAGGCCTTGACCACGGCTGATCTGACCGTGGAAGCTGTGGAAAAGTACCAGGCCACAGCGGAGATGCTGAATGCTTCCCGAAAAGACCCCAGGAGTGCGGCCCCACCACAAATGGGAAGAACCCGTCCAAAGGACCCCAAGGTCTCGAACCCAGCCACGTCAGGACTTATCCCGGCTCCAGGGGGAGCCAGAAACCAGGCGGGTCCAAGAAGAGTACACCAGGAGGGGGGAAACTCGACAGTGTTACCGGTGTGGGGAGATGGGACATATCTCCTGGCAGTGTGGGAAACCAGCCGATGAACCTATGCCCACTGCGGAGTCCTCCAGCTCAGCACCCACACACCGTGTTGCCTCGCTCTTGGGAGTCCTAGATGGCGGCCCAGATCGACCCCCCCACCTGCCCGGTAACTGTGAATCACCATGATGTGGAGGCCTTACTGGATTCTGGAGCCGGGCCACCCTGGTGCGAGATTTGGTGGGCCCAACGTGTCTGACCCCGGGAAAGTCCTCCCAGTTTCCTGTGTCCATGGGGACACCAGAGAATACCCCATTACTGAACTTACAATGACCAGCACACGGGGAACCATACACACGACGGCGGGGGTGGTTGATTCCCTCCCCGTCCCTGTCCTAATTGGACGACTGCCCAGCCTTTTACCCACTCTGGAGAGAGTCTCAGGAGAGGATAACCCGAGTACCTCGGAAACGGAGAGGCAAGACTCATCCTGGGAAGGCTCCGGTGCAATCCTCCGAGTTACTTTCACTCCCGCCCGGGCTCTGATAGGGATGGCAGGTGCCCAGACCGACACAGAGACGGAGCTACAGAATCTGGACAAAGAACTGTCTGGTCTGAAGGGGACCGCTGAGAGGTATCGTTTGTTAAAGCAACAGTTAGACATGAAGACAGAAGAGTTAGATATCCTCCAGGCTAAACTCCAACAGAGCTCCCTTCCCAAGCAACAGGAGGAGCTGGAGAGGCTGCGTAGGACCATCGAGGAGTGTGAGGAGACCCTGCGCAGGAGTAAGGAGGTCCAGAAGAAGGCAGAGGAGAAGTACAAGGTGGTGGAGAACAAGATGAAGAATGCGGAGGCAGAGAGAGAGAAGGAACTGAAAGCTGCTCAACAGAAGCTAAACTCTGCTAAAACCAAGGCTGATGCTTCAGTAAGAAACTCAAGGAGAGACAACAGGAGGCTGAGTCCCGGGTCCTAGAGTTGGAGGAGTTGAAGAGAGAGCAGTCTGGCAAGCACCACGGCAATGCGGACGCCCTCTCCCGGCGTGATGCCTTCTTCGCTGCCTTTACCCGACGAGGACGTCGGTCCCGAGGAGGGGGATGTGTGATGTCACGAGAGGCTGTGTCCTGGAGGGACGTTACATCCCCTGAGGTGGCTGCAAACCCAGACAGCTATGGCTCCATCTGCTGGTATGGTCGGGAACTCCACCCCTCTATGGCCAATCTTCCCACGCAGATTTTTCGGCATATACAGTTGAAGTCGGAAGTTTACATACACCTTAGCCAAATACATTTAAACTCAGTTTTTCACAATTCCTGACATTTAATCCTAGTATAAATTCCCTGTCTTAGGTCAGTTAGGATCACCAGTTTTTTTAAGAATGTGAAATGTCAAAATAATAGTAGAGAGAATGATTTATTTCAGCTTTTATTTATTTCATCACATTCCCAGTGGGTCAGAAGTTTACATACACTCAATTAGTATTTGGTAGCATTGCCTTTAAATTGTTTAACTTGGGTCAAACATTTCTGGTAGCCTTCCACAAGCCTCCCACAATAAGTTGGGTGAATTTTGGCCCATTCCTCCTGACAGAGCTGGTGTAACTGAGTCAGATTTGTAGGCCTCCTTGCTAACACCTGCTTTTTCAGTTCTGCCCACAAATGTTCTATAGGATTGAGGTCAGGGCTTTGTGATGGCCACTCCAATACCTTGACTTTGTTGTCCTTAAGCTATTTTGCCACAACTTTGGAAGTATGCTTGGGGTCATTGTCCATTTGGAAGACCCATTTGCGACCAAGCTTTAACTTCCTGACTGATGTCTTGAGATGTTGCTTCAATATATCCACATACTTTTCCTTCCTCATGATGCCATCTATTTCGTGAAGTGCACCAGTCCCTCCTGCAGCAAAGCACCCCCACAGCATGATGCTGCCATCCCCGTGATTCACGGTTGGGATGGTGTTCTTCGGCTTGCAAGCACCCCTTTTTTTCTCCAAACATAACGATGGTCATTATGGCCAAATAGTTCTATTTTTGTTTCATCAGACCAGAGGACATTTCTCCAAAAAGTATGATCTTTGTCCCCATGTGCAGTTGCAAACTGTAGTCTGGCTTTTATATGGCAGTTTTGGAGCAGTGGCTTCTTCCTTGCTGAGCGGCCTTTCAAGTTATGTCGATATAGGGCTCGTTCTACTGTGGATATAGATTTTGTACCTGTTTCCTCCAGCATCTTCACAAGGTCCTTTGCTGTTGTTCTGGGATTGATTTGCACTTCTCGCACCAAAGTACATTCATCTCTAGGAGACAGAACGCGTCTCCTTACTGAGCGGTATGACGGCTGCGTTGTCCCATGGTGTTTATACTTGTGTACTTGTGTATGACGGCTGCGTGGTCCTCTGTAGCTCAGCTAGTAGAGCACGGCACTTGTAACGCCAGGGTAGTGGGTTCGATCCCCGGGACCACCCATACACAAAAATGTATGCACGCATGACTGTAAGTCGCTTTGGATAAAAGCATCTGCTAAATGGCATATTATATTATTATTATTATTACTATTGTTTGTACAGATGAACGTGGTACCTTCAGGCGTTTGGAAATTGCTCCCAAGGATGAACCAGACTTGTGGAGGTCTACCATTTTTTTTTCTGAGGTCTTGGCTGATTTATTTTGATTTTCCCATGATGTCAAGCAAAGAGGCACTTAGTTTGAAGGTAGGCCTTGAAATACATCCGCAGGTACACCTCCAATTGACTAAAATTATGTCAATTAGCCTATCAGAAGCTTCTAAAGTCAATTTTCCAAGCTGTTTAAAGGCACAGTCAACTTAGTGTATGTACACTTCTGACCCACTGGAATTGTGATACAGTGAATTATAAGTGAAATAATCTGTCTGTAAACAATTGTTGGAAAAATGACTTGTGTCATGCACAAATTAGATGTCCTAACCGACTTGACAAAACTATAGTTTGTTAACAAGACATTTGTGTATGTAAACTTCCGACTTCAACTGTATGTAAGATTATTATTATGTGTATTGCTGCATTCACATGCAAAGACCACCCGGTTGCTATTTTAATTAGTTGAATCCAGGCTTACTGAATCAGTTTATTTAAGAGATGTTACTCTACCTTTTGTATATCGACCATAACCTTACTTTGGTGAAGTCAACCAAGTGTTGTAAGAAGTTGGATACTGAGTTTATTACATTTATCTCTGTTGTCCCCAATTATTGTTTCTGTCTTCTGGACAACATGCATTTTCAGAATTGGATAATAGGTTTATGCTCCCTTGTTATTTAGTTTATTGAGGTTTTAGACATACTATAATAAAAGTTAATAGTGCATTTCAATGGTGGTAGAACTGAGAGGCTGTTGAACGGTCTGTTGATTCAATGCAAAGCAGAGCAAACAAAAACAACAATGTATGAATGAAATAGCCAGTAATACACTTTCCTATACAGTGGTATCTGTCACAGTTTCTCATCTTACATCACAGAATACACACTGTAAAATGTGTGTGATAGGTGGGAGCACTCGTCTTTAATTAATAAGGCAAACAGGAGCATTTCAGATAACTTTAATGGTAAGATTGTGAAACTGATTAAGACTTAGGAAATGTATGCCTTTCCTGAGTATTTTGATTTAACCCTTTAGACCCCAATAGAGTTCTAGAATGCTGCTGTAGATTACTGAGAATTTTCTCACACATTTCAAACAAACAGACATAGAACAAAGAACAAATTACAATTACAAGTTAACTTAGTTTTAAAGAGCACAATATGTTATTTAACATGGCACCACATTCATGTCAATAGGAATAGCACTCATTTTGTCTTCCATTGTGTAGACACTCACTATCAAAAAACTATTAACACTCGACAAAACAAAAAACCCTAGAGTATTTAAATTGTAGTAAATTTGACTAAATGACTCTCTCAAAATGTACCAAGTATAATATATTATACTTATAAATATAAATAAAGTATCCAAAATGTGACCAGAGGACAATATTCAGATAGTATTTATTTCAAAACCCACACAAAGTAGGCTATTTGATTGACAACGATTCTTACTTCTGTATCAATGTAAAAATGCAAACAACTATTCAGAGACTATTTCAAAATGTAGGTAACCTCTCTCAATAAGATTTAGTACAGACCAGGCCTGACACAAAATGTAGAAATAGTAGCCTACCTTGACAATAATTCAGTGAATGCAACAAGTATTAGATAGAGACAGATAAAGAGAGAAGAAACAAAACACAACTGTTCAGAGACAATAAAACATTTGTAGGACAAATTCATACTTCACACTGTCACTTTAGTGTTTGCATTTAACCTTCAACTTGTCATGGAACTTCCGGAAGCACAGCCCCATCCTGCAAAGTGGCACAGAACACGTAGAGCACCCAAAGTTTGTTTCTACACATTTCCCACTCTTTGCCTTGCGTCCACTCCGGATGCACACCACACAGCCTCTCTTGCGCCCTTCAAACTTCACCTGCTTTCAAATGAGCTACAACTCGGTCCACATGCCCTGGTGCCACACTCTGGGCTCCCCTCTTCCTGCCACTGTAGCCATATCACAAAGTGAATGCACAAGCTGCATTTTGAATGCCTTCAGGGAACCCCACACTATGTACGCATTTATGATGGAAATGTTGAGCGTCCCCCAAAACACATACTTCCTAAATGTTCTGCCTGTGCGTCCAACATTGTAATAGCTCCTCAGTTCGTCAAGATGGTCAACCCTGCACATTTTCTTGTTGTAATCCATTACAAGCACTGGAACATATATAAATTCCTACAGAAAACAACTCCAAAACCCCTGCCACTGTCACTTTAGGCCAAGGCTGTGTGCTACAAGGGTGAATGGTGGGACTTGGGGCAGACGCATGCCATGGAAATGTAGGCTACCCTCTCGGGTGTGCTCTCCCTCCTGTTTCCATATGAATTACATCGGTAGAAACAAGACAAAAAAAACAACTAGTTAGCTGATTATATACAGCTAAACACTGCAACTATTTCTATGAGACCGAGAGCAATCATTCGAGCTCCACCGCTGATGTGCTTGCCTGTACCAACCAAGATATCATAATATGACAGGATATGCTAATCTGTGAGCTATTCCTCAAGTTTCACAGCATCAAACAACGACAACACCAAACATATATCTATTTACTTATGTCTCTCGACATCATCACTTTTGAAAGTGCAAGGATGTGTGCGAATCCGTATCACTAACCAACAAAGATAAAGCCTCTTTCACAGTGAAAAGTCGTGTCTGCTTCGGCGCCGTCATTTTGAGTAATTACGTTTTTTTTAGTTATTTTTTTTTGTGAAATGACAGCATGCCCTGTTTCCGGTTTCTGTTTGATGACAACAGCCACGCGAATACGACAACAGGTTGTTAGCAAATTCATTTTGCAATATTGACACAGATATTGTTCATTAAAAAAACAAGGCAGTTCACTGCCGCTATAGTAATTTAAAGGAAGGCCGTCGACGGCCTCTGTGGGTTCTAATTAAGCACTCAGTATTTAATATTCAGAGTTACCTTACTCTGGTGCGCACCGAGTTCTTTGGGAGTGGCTCCCTTATGCGCACTGAATACATTTTATTCAACCGCTGCAAACCCTCCCACTTGCTGGCCAACAGATTTTCTTATGGAGTTTTCATTCAATGGGGGTTTCAGTACATTTATCTAAAGCCATCCCTTTAAATACAGTGTACCTTTAATTTGAATTTTCTCTACAGAGAACGGGTTCGGAATATTAGGGATCAATTAAAGAAAGACATCAAAATACAGGCCTATGAATATCTCAGTTTCAGCACCGATTGGTAGATTAAAAATATCTCTGATCTTGTAGATTATTTAGGGTTAGGAATATATTTAGGAATCTACCTACTTCATAAAAAAACTGGTTTGGAGAGCCTTTACACCAAAATATATTGGTGAGTCAAAAATACAGTGGTTTGATTTATTCTGAAAGTTGCCATTCAGTTGTTTGATCCATTAAATATTGGAAGGGGAGAAAACTGTGACAATAAGAGTTGCTCAATAGTCCTATAAATCTACCCTAATCCTCACTGATTATGGAACTGATATGACAACGGTCCTGTCATCGTAAACCATGCCCCAGGCTCCAGGTTTAAATTGCCAGGCTTGGTCTGCATTCCATGATGATTCCATGATGATTTCATAAAGTAGGCTACATGTCCCAAATTATTGAACAACTTGTAATATGTTAAATATTTTCCACTATAATTACTAGCGACCCTCGGGATCAACCACACGGACATGACAGAGGAAATAAAGGGAAACGAACATTGGAATGGAATGATGCCAAATGTAGGCTACAAATTGAAGGGAACTAACACTAAAGTGATAGTTATAAATGTGTGTGGGTATTACTGACGGTGGCTACCGATAGTGGCTAATATATAACATTTTATAAATTGTTTAAAAAAAACCTGAGAACAGTCCGGGCTGAGATTAAAACATTCTGGAGCGCACAAAGATTAAATTTGGCCCGACTGTCACTCTGTACGGATTTGGCTTGTCATCTCATTTCTTCAAGATTAATCCCTGCAAGTTATAAGGACATTCAATTACATTTCTGCATAATGGCACAGCATTTTATATACTTCTCTGTGGGAAAGGGGCACACATAGCCTACCTGTCATGTTGATATGCTTCAGTTTGCTGCCATATGACTGGTTTCACATTTGTCTCCAGCATTCATAAGGTAAAATAGATCTAAATCAATTGTCATTTATATTTACAATCCCCTTATCCAAAATGATTACTCATTTACCTAGCTCTTATCAATCAATCAAATGTATTTATAAAGCCCTTTTTACATCAGCAGTTGTCACAAGCCTAAATTCCCAATCAATAGCTCTCACCAATTTGTAAATTACAGTGCATGGAGAATGGTGTTATTTATATCAGGAAAAAATGTATATGATGTTTTTCCAGTTGGAACCAACAGGTTGCTTGACCTTATTCATCGTATCCTTATTCAAACGTGTACCTTGCTGGCACTGGCTTTTTCCCATGCGTAAGTTCAAGGTCAGAATACGGGTAGAGAGAAAAGTGCATAAGGTTCCATTTACGCACGGGTAACTCGGGTCTGAATTCCCCCCATAGTAATTACTGAAGACATCACAGCTAAAAAGTATTTGTCCATGCAGTATTAGATAAGCTGCCTCAGTGAAAAGTTAATTACCATTGTTTGATTGTTACACAACCCAATGACCCAGGCCTCCAGAGAAAGCCAGATAGAGCTCCAGTTTCAACACCACTGTGTAGACCTATCTCAGAATGCAGTTAGTGTGGCTCTCTGTTTGACCGGCCAGCCTGGATAGGGGAGAGAGGGAGGAGAGAGTGAGAACTAGGCC
Organism: Coregonus clupeaformis; assembly: GCF_020615455.1. Lineage (NCBI taxonomy): Eukaryota > Metazoa > Chordata > Actinopteri > Salmoniformes > Salmonidae > Coregonus > Coregonus clupeaformis. The sequence goes on along the minus strand of NC_059192.1, from coordinate 44,104,219 downwards.
CTGAGGTCGAGTCCTCAAAGTGCCTGGTATGCTCTACTTAAAGATCTTTAAATAGGGTGATTCACTAGGATGTGATAGCCCCAGTGATCTTTCGGCGGTATCATGGGATGTGCTTGATCTGAGCATCATGGGAAACTGGGCTAGGTTGTGGACAGGACAGCAGCTGGAGGACCGTGCTCTTTATATCTTCAGCAGATGAATCTGTATGACCCAGCACAGCTACCGTAAGAAGAAGAATACCATGCTTCCTAATAAGAGGCCCTTAAAACAGCAACACTTACTACAGATGTAGGATCTTAATTGTATTATTCCTTTGTTGCTGAGAATTGTCCTGCACATCAGGAAATGCCAACTTGTATTGTATTTAAGTTTTAAAAGGCTTGTAAAGTTGGTCATTTCCAACTTTACATTTCTGACTTGATTTGCCCTAACAAAAAATGTATCAACCCCTACAAAAATGTCCATGAATTATAATCGACATAATAAAGCACATTTCCTGTTGCTGCAGGACTATTTTCCTGCTGTCGCAAACTGGCTCAAATTAAGCACAATTCATTCCCGTACCCAGGGAAGGGATTCATTGTGACACAGCAGACTGAGTGGAGGAGGCTGTAGCAGTAGCGAGCTACAGTAAATGACCTACAGTGGATGTGGAGGCTCTAACGGAGGCTAAACGGGGATGCTGAATGCGCCTCTATTTGCAGCTCATTACCCTCCTCTCCACTCCCAGGCTTGGCTCCGGTTCACGCCTTGCATTCTCCTGCCAGGATGATTATAACCATTTTACTCGACAAGGGTCTTTCTCTCTCTCGCCAACGCTTATACCCCTCTCCTCTCTCCCTTTTTACCTCGTAGCCACCACAGGCAATTCATTTGTTGATTTATATAGCTTTGTATCAATCACATATGATAAGAATGCTCCGTGAAAAACAGGTTTTGAATGACAGAGCAGAATTTTTATTTGCTAAGATGCTAACAGAAAACAGCCAGGCACGATGAAAATAATAGAATCATGAATCATACATCAGCATGTAGTCTGACAACAGAACACAACTATAGAAATCAACCCAGATTAGGGTCTTTGAAATGAGATTGCAGTAGTGTGTAGCCGAGTGGGGAGACAGATGGGAATTATGTACTGCAGTGGTTCCCAAACTGTGGGGGACACGAGGGGTTGGCAGGGGTAGCGCGGAGTTCCCCAAAACATATTTTTTTAAGGAACTCAGTCAGGCTTTCAACTTACTCTTGAAAGTTGCAATTTCGAAATTTGGTTGTGCATCAGCAGTTTTTCCTTTTGTCATGTCAGTCATTAGAGAGCTACTTATATCTTGTCAGAAATGTCCAGATCAACTAGCCCATGTCAGCTAATGTTTTTTAGCTAGGTTGTGTAGCCAATTGATTTTGTTGTAATGATTAAATCACTCAGATATTGAATAAAACATGCCAAAATGTGTAGAACTGCAGGAAATTAGCTTTAATAAAACGGCAGAATCTTCTCTCCACCTCATGGCAAAATGTGTTCCCCAATGATGGAGTTTGGGAACCCTTGATGTACTGTATGTATAAAGTTGGTATTGTATCGGTGTCTGTGAGGGGAAGATGCTTATGCATTTCTCTGCCAAGGCTCCACATACTCCAAACCCAGATGGGCAAAGATGTCCTCCTCAGTAGTCGCCGGTAGGAATAGTTTCTGGAGAAAGAACAAAGACAAAATTGATGGTTGGATTCATAAATATGGTAGACATAAGAGATATGTGAAGTTGGGATTTGCAACATTACAAACACATAAATAGAGACTGTGAGAGTTGACATGGCTTGATGGCAAGATGCCACGCACGCACTGAAAACATCTCAAGTTGCAAACCATAGAAGCCCAAGTATGAGCAGATCAGAGATCAGATCAGAGATCATGTTGGTCTCAGATGAACACAAAGATAACCTCACTACATCCATGGGTCAACAAATACTTTTCTCTTCTGCCTCACAACAGTACCCCTTGAACCAAGCATGCGCAGTTGCTATGATTTTATGAAAATCAAACCTATCAATTAAGTCATAAATCTTTTGGTACAGTAAATGTGCCAACACTGACCATAGTGTGAGCACCCAGATTTATATCCAGCTGTCTGCGTCCTCCTCACAGTCATAAACACTCTGACCTTGCTCTAAGTAACGCCACTCTTGAAGAGACAATAATTTTCACTGACAAATCACGGAAGGGATTTTAATGGTTTGGCATACACAAACATCATATGATAAGTTATGTCTATATTGCTACGTTGGGGTGGCGAGCCTGACTCACCTCGTGAGCGTGAGATGCCCGGTGAAAAGCTGTAATCCTTGAAGTGCTAAACTAGACCTGACACACAGAAATTAGAAGAGAGGGGAAACGGGTACGTGTTGGGCCCCTCTGCCAGCTAATGGCAGATGATAAACAATCATAACTGGTAGGAGAGAGGGAAAAGCACTTCTAGGCATGTATCCTGCCATTCTAGACCGTTATTTACAATGCAAATGACAAGGGGGACATTACATTTTACATTTTAGCCATATAGCAGATGCTCTTATCCAGAGCGACTTACAGTTAGTGAGTGCATACATTTTTTTTCACATTACAGGCCCTGAGTGCATGCTGGGTAAAAGCAGTCAAGCCAGCCCAGGTCCAGTCTGTGTAAATATCACTCCCTCAGTCTTCATTTGACTTATGTCTCTGTTGATAAAATCAATCTTCCTAACAGTCAAGCCTTAAATCTTGATAAACCTAAATTTGATTATGACCTGACACTCAGCAAACACAGTCATACCCGCATGGCTGGCAGGGGCACACACACACACACTTCGAGTCTCTCCACCAGCTAAGTGGATGATTGTTTCTCTGCAGGTCACCCTCGCTCACTCTCACATACAGTAAGCTCTAGAGAAAACCCCCCCATGGTTACAGCACATTAAAACCTTTCCACAGAGATGGGTGCCATTTGCTCTATTCTTCACAACATCTCCCTAGTACCAGAGCAGACCACCAGATCATTTTTTCCTCTCAGGAAGTAAATAAGTCAACATCCACACAGTGACTGGGAAACTGGTGAAGTAGTTACATATAAGAGCTTTGGACAGTCAGATCTGAAGGTGATTTAGCTCATAGAGCATCATGTTCAGGCATACTTAACAAGATGCATGCTTACTGTTCAAAAGGCTCTACGAAAAGCTATGGTAAGTTCTAAGGTCCAACTAACAAAGGAAACAGTACAGAAAAGGATCAGCTCCAACAAATGACCAATTTAGCCATTGTCCTGGATCAGGACTAAGCCTGGTCTGTCAAAATGTGAACTCAGTCCAATCCCTCCAATCCCCTCTGGGGATAACTTTCCTTTAATTACTGACCACAGCAAACTTTCTGAAAGCTTTGACCAAGAAGATGTTGTTGCTCTTCTGAGCCTTACCTTACTTGCCTAAAACCCTTTTACTCCGTAAGGAGCATATGTCATTCACACATAAGCCTACCTACCATGTACTACAATAAGTACTTTATTATTCAGACAGAACACAACTATGGTAAGCACTCAATTTCCGACAGAGTAAGTGCAGCAATACCAGCTCAGGCCAAAGTGCAGAGGAGCTGGAGTGTGTGTTACTGCATGTCAATGTCCTTGCCTTAATGACCAACTAATCAGCGGTGTATTTCTTCTGCCCGCTGTATAATTACAGCTCTCATGGATGTGAACACAGACATCAGGCCCTCTAAACATCTGCCCTCTGTCACTGCCTCCCTGCCATGACACACAGGCTGATGCATGGGTCTGATGGAAATGATTGGCTGCCACTCAAAGAGTCATGCACATCCATACAAACACACAAATTAATGCACACGAACATGCACACACACAAATTCAAACATTTGTTTTACTATATTTGTGGGGACCAAACAATTGATTCCCTTTCAAAAACCCTAACTCCTAACCCTAATCCTTGAGCCTATACTAGTATTTTTCCTTGTGGGGAAATGTCCACATTTTCCTTGTTTTACTATCCTTGTGAGTCACCACAAGGATAGTAAAACCAAACACACACACACACACACACACACACACACACACACCACACACTGGAACAGACTTGCTGGATTGCGTGTCCTCAGACACAGTGATATGCAAACACAGTTTAATAATATGCAAATCCACACTAAATAAACAACTCATAGGAACATGTAAATACAAATGTTACACAAAAACACTACAAACACACACAACAGGTGGCCTGTCAGAGAGTACTTTCTTTTGATTGTACTCAGTGATGATATTCATAATAGCTAATACACTAGCAGTATGTCTGAAGGACATGGCAATTCAGGACTGTTGTGTTTGTTTTCTTCTGTTGGACAGCAAGCAATGAGTGTAAATTATTCAAAGGAAAATAAGTATTTAGAAATAGTTTCCTTTGAAACATTTCCCATTTACATTTGAGCCCAACTTTGACACCTCTGAAAAATTCCCCAGGGCTAAAGAACACATTTTTTCTGTAAGAGAGAAACATATACAGTACATTCACCTATAGTGTACTGTATCATATTTCTACTGTATCCATAGCGTACTATTCCTGTGGGTCTCTCCATTAGAAATCAATAGATATCAAACCTCATCAGGACTATTACATAAGGCATACCAGCGTGGGCCACAGCCTTCCTCCCTCTCTTTGTTTAGATATTTTTCTCCTTACCGTCACCACCTGGAAACACGTTGTTATTGCCAAGAGAGTGATGAATCGAACAATCTTTTGATTGTCTCTAAATTAATCTATCTTTATTGCAGCTCACAGGAAAGGGCTGACAGTGGCGAAAAAGTGGGAGTCGATCAGGGCCTCTGCTGTCCTATTGAAACGATCCACCCACAATCAGCACGCACACACACACACACACAGCCTTCTTCAGGCACCCTGGGACAGCAGAATAGAACCAGGGAGAGAAAGGAGACGACTCAGACACCTCACTAATCAAACCAGCAATTAGTGTTAGCATCATGAACCACTCAGAACCATAAAAAGGCTATTGAGCTGAATGTGGTTTACATTGCCTAGCTCTCTCAGCCTGCTAATCAGCCAAATACACTGGGCAGTAAGGGGAAACAGTGCCAGATAATCAACCTTTTAATCATACACACAGAATTAGTTTATTTGGCCACCAGGGTTTTACATCTTTGTTTAATTTGTGTTTATGCAGCCACATAAACATTAGTAAAAAAACGTTTTTTGTTGATAAGAGTTTCCAAATGTAATGAGCAAAGGAAGACAAAGTCATTAGGCCAGTGTAATATGTCCTCACTACATCTCATTGTCTATTAAGCAGAATGCTCTATTTCTTTCCTCTAACACTTTCCTTCAACCCTACTTCATATGGCCTACATAACACGTCACTGTCATACAACTAACATAAGCCCAAATCACACGGAGGGACGTCCGTCAGCGATGTGAATTTGAGTATGCGTGAGTAGCAAGAGTTAACTCACAAAGATAGTGTAGTGTTCGCCAGCAGAATTGTCATGAAAAGCCATTGTAAACAGTTGTATTCTCTCTTGAAATCGGAGTTACCTCATTCCTCAAGTTTTCCAGCTGTAGCCTTGGCTATAATATGCCTATGATCGAAATCAACACAGGTAGGCTGCCATTGTTTTCAAATAGGTAACCTATTTGTCAGAAAAACCATAGCCTATACATCCCAATAAACGTTTTAACCATAAAACTTTACTTAGCAAAGTAGAGAAGATCAAAACAATTCCTCTAATTCTCTAGACCAGACTTGAATAATTTGAACCAAGGCACTCAATAGCCATGCACTTTGTTTTAACTTTATCAATCAAATTGTCTGTAAGCAAAAATGGCAAAACTGTAAGAATTTACATTGACAACGTGATATACAGTGCCATCAGAAAGTATTCACACCCCTTGACTTTTTCCACATTTTGTTGTGTTTACAGCCTGCATTTAAAATTGATTAAATTGAGATTTTATGTCACTGGCCTACACACAATGTCCCACAATGTCAACGTGGAATTATGTTTTTAGAAATGTTTACAAATTCATTACAAATGAAAAGCTGAAATGTGTTGAGTCAATAAGTATTCAACCCCTTTGTTATGGAAAGCCTAAATAAGTTCAGGAGTAAAGATGTGCTTAACAAGTCATATAAAAAGTTACATGGACTCACTCTGTGTGCAATAATAGTGTTTAACATTATTTTTGAATGACTACCTCATTTCTGTACCCCACACATACAATTATCTGTAAGGTCCCTCAGTCGAGCAGTGAATTTCAAACAGATTCAACCACAAAAACCAGGGAGGGTTTTCAATGCCTCGCAAAGAAGGGCACCTATTGGTAGATAAAAACAACAACAACAACAACAACAACAACAAAAACAGATATTGAATATCCCTTTGAGCATGGTGAAGTTATTAATTACACTTTAGATGGTGTATCAATACACCCAGTCACTACAAAGATGTAGGCGTTCTTCCTATCTCAGTTGCTGGAGAGGAAGGAAACTGCTCAGGGATTTCAACATGAGGCCAATGGGGTTTAAAACAGTTACATAGTTTAATGGCTGTGATAGGAGAAAACTGCGGATGGATCAACAACATTGTAGTTAATCCACAATACTAACTAAATGACAGAATGAAAAGAAGGAAGCCTGTACAGAATACAAATATTCCAAAACATGCATCCTGTTTGCAATAAGGCACTAAAGTTAAACTGCAAAAAATGTGTCAAAGAAATTAACTTTATGTCCTTTATACAAACCATTGTGTTTGGGGTAAATCCAACACAACACATCAGTGATGTACCACTCTTCATATTATCAAGCATGGTGGTGGCTGCATCATGTTATGGGTATTGTCATTGGCAAGGACTAGGGAGTTTTGTTGATATAAAGAAACAGAATAGGTCTAAGCACAGGCTAAATCCTTGAGGAAAAACCTGGTTCAGTCTGCTTTCCAACAGACACTGGGAGACAAATTCACCTTTCAGCAGGACAATAACCTAAAACACAAGGCCACATATACACTGGAGTTGCTCACCAAGATGACATTGAATGTTCCAATGTGACCTAGTTAGAGTTTTGACTTAAATCGGCATGAAAATCTATGGCAAGACTTGAAAATGGCTGTCTAGCAATGATCAACAATCAACTTGACAGAGTTTGAAGATTTTTTAAAATGAATAATGTGCTAATATTACAATGCAAAGCTCTTAGAGACTTACCCAGAAAGACTCACAGCTGTAATCACTGCCAAAAGTGATTATAACATGTATTGACTCAGGGGTGTGAATACTTATGTAAATGAGATATCTGTATTTCATTTGAAATACATGTTTTCACTTTGTCATTATGGGGTACTGTGTGTAGAAGGCTGAGAAAAATATATATATATTGAATTCAGGCTGTAACACATTTTTTTTGAATAAGTCAAAGGGTATGAATACTTTCTGAAGGCACTGTATTCTTTCGAAACACAACCCAGTTGATAAATGTAGAATGTCGTTGCATTCATGCATTGGTGCCACATTATTATTAAAGCACTAGCCTATACATAATATTGGCTTGCAGTTAAACATATCACTAAATAGAAACTTTCTAACAATACTGTCACGACTTCCGCCAAGGCTGCCTCCCCTCCTTGTTCGGGCAGGTTTCGGCGTTCGTCGTCACCGGCTTACTAGCTACTGCCGATCCCATTCTCATCACTCCACTTGTCATGTCTCGTCTTGTCAATCACACACACCTGGTGCTCATTCCCCTAATCCGTATGTGTATAAGTGTTCCCTCTGTTCCCCTTGTCTTTGTGAGTGATTGTTTCATTGTGAGAGCGAGTAGCTCGGTTGAGCTACTTCCATTTGTTATTGCCAAGGTGGAATATTTCCCTTGTGATAGTTTCGTTTTGACGCTGGGTGCGTTTTATTTATGTAAACGGAATAAACTCTGGACTTCGGTGTTTTACCTCCTGCGCCTGACTCCTTCATTCACACCTCGTCACACATACATTTCACAATTCCACCGGATCCAGCCACCTACACCCCAGCCCCTGGAGGGATCCAGATATCTCGGCCACTGGCGTTTGATGGGACGGCAGCGCGATGTAAGGGATTTCTGCTCCAACTAGAGTTGTATTTCTCCAGCATCAGGCCGGCGCCACTGGAGCGGGAGAAGGTATCCGTCCTCGTTTCCTGCCTTTGTGGGAGAGCGCTGGAGTGGGCCAACGCGGTGTGGAACGAGGGAGGTGCCGCGTTGGAGGACTACGGGGAGTTTGCTCGCCTCTTTCGGGCCGTTTTCGATCACCTGCCTGAGGGTCGAGAGGCGGGCGAACGACTGGTCCATCTGAGGCAGGGGACGAGGACCGCACAGGACTACGCACTGGAGTTCTGGATGCTGGCAGCGGGGTCCGGGTGCAACGAGCAGGCCCTGATCGACCATTTCCGGTGCCACCTAAGGGAGGACGTCCGACGGGAGCTAGCCTGCCGTGATGCCATGCTATCGTTCTCCCAACTGGTGGACATGGCCATCCGGCTGGACAATCTGCTAGCAGCCAGAGGACGTCCTGGTAGGTGTCTGCCCGTTCCCACTCCGGACGACTCTGACCCCGAGCAGATGGAGCTGAGGGGAGCCGCCGGTCGAGAGAGCGCAGGAGGACAGCGACAGTGCCACTCTGGTGGCACGAAGGGACAATCCACCTCACGTCGCAGTCAACGTTCCTTTGGGTCTGGAGGCGGTAGGCAGGGTATTCACGCATCACCCCAGGTAACGAACACCCAAACGTTCAGAGCCCTTTGCGGCGCACTGTACCTTATCTATCTCCTTTCCCAATCACCTGGTAGTTTCCCAGTGTAAGGCGCTAGTCGATTCAGGCGCATCTGGGAACTTTATGGACAAGGCATTTGCACGCCGTCAAGGCATTTCATTGGTTCCCCTATCCATTCCACTCCCCATCAGAGCACTGGATAGTCGACCATTAGGGTCCGGGTTGGTTAAGGAGGTTACTGTACCAGTCACCATGATTACACAGGAGACGCATGTTGAGCAGATCACTTTTTTGATTATTAAGTCTCCTGCTTACCCTGTAGTCTTAGGTATTCTGTGGTTTGCCCTTCACAACCCCAATTTTTCAGAGGGTTCTTATGGGGTGGTCGCGTGAGTGTCCGGGTAGGTGTCTAGGTGTTTTCCGTTGGTGCGACCACGGTGGAAAGTCCAGACGGTACCCCCATCGTGTGCATTCCCCACGAATACCATGATCTGGCGCTCGCGTTTTCCAAGACTCAAGCGACTAAATTACCACCTCATCGGGAAGGGGATTGCACGATAAACCTTCGGGTAGACGCTGTACCTCCCAGGAGTCATGTGTATCCCCTGTCGCAGGCTGAAACGGAGGCTATGGAAACATACGTCACCAAGTCCCTGCGCCAGGGGTATATACGTCCCTCCACTTCACCTGCTTCCTCGAGTTTCTTCTTTGTGAAGAAGAAAGATGGCGGTTTATGCCCGTGCATTGATTATCGACCACTGAATAAGGTGACGGTACGATTTAGTTATCCTCTTCCCCTCATTCCTTCAGCGATTGAGTCAATGCATGGGGCCAGTTTTTTCCCCAAATTAGACCTCAGGAGTGCCTACAACCTGGTGCGTATTCGGGAAGGGGATGAGTGGAAAACAGCATTCAGCACAACCTCAGGGCATTATGAATACCTGGTGATGCCCTACAGTTTGATGAATGCTCCATCCGTTTTCCAGTTCTTTGTGAACAAGGTGTTTCGGGACATGCTTAGTCACGGTGTGGTGGTCTACATCGATGACATCCTGGTGTATTCCGCTACGCGCGCTGAGCATGTGTCCCGGGTTCGCAAGGTACAGGCAGAGAATTGTGAGTTTTTCCAGCAGTCAATCTCCTTCCTCGGATACCGCATTACTACCACAGGTGTGGAGATGGAGGGAGATCGCATTTCAGCCGTGCGTAATTGGCCAACTCCAACCACGGTGAAGGAGGTGCAGCGCTTCCTTGGCTTTGCCAACTACTATCTGAGGTTTATTCTGGGCTTTGGCAAGGTCGCAGCTCCCATTACCTCCTTGTTGAAGGGTGGGCCGTCCTGGCTCTGCTGGTCTGCTGAGGCTGATTTGGACTTCAGTAGATTGCAGGGTCTGTTCACCTCAACCCCGGTACTGGCTAACCCCTATTCATCACTACCGTTTGTAGTGGAGGTGGATGCGTCTGAGGTAGGGATAGGCACTGTCTTATCCCAACCCTCGGGCACGCCACCCAAGTTCCGCCCCTGTGCCTTCTTTTCGAAGAAGCTCAGCTCGGCCGAGCAGAACTACGGCGTTGGTGATCGGGAGCTGCTGGCTGTTGACCAAGCTTTGACAGTGTGGAGGCATTGGCTCGAAGGGGCGAAACACTCTTTCCTTATCTGGACAGACCACCGTAACCTGGAGTACATTTGGGCAGCGAGGAGGCTGAATCCTCGCCAGGCCAGCTGGGCCCTCTTCTTCACCCGGTTTGATTTCACACTCTCATACATTCCGGGTACGAAGAACGTGAAGGCAGACGCACTCGGCTGTATGACACAGAGGAGAGGCCCAGAGACAACACCCCCATACTCCCGGCCTCAAGCATTGTGGCGCCAGTAGTATGGGCGATGGACGCGGATATAGCGCAGGCATTATGCACAGATCTATCTCCACCGCAGTGTCCAGCTGGGCTGCAGTACGTGCCTGCGCTAATCCGTGATCGTCTGATCTTCTGGGCACACACGTCACCCTCCTCTGGTCATCCAGGTATTGGTCGTACAATGCGCTGCCTGCCCGAGAAGTACTGGTGGCCTACCTTGGCTAAGGACGTGAGGGTGTATGTTTCCTCCTGCTCAGTGTGCGCCCAGAGTAAGGCACCTAGGCACCTCCCAGCGGGTAAGCTACAACCGTTACCAGTTCCACAATGACCATGGTCTCACCTTAGTATTGATTTTCTTACTGATCTTCCCCTCTCCCAAGGTAACACCACTATCCTGGTCGTTGTGGATCGCTTTTCGAAGTCCTGCCGCCTCCTTCCTCTGCCCGGTCTCCCCACGGCCCTACAAACAGCGGAGGCTCTGTTTACTCACGTCTTCCGGCACTACGGGGTACCAGAGGATATAGTGTCTGACCAAGGTCCCCAGTTCATGTCTAGAGTCTGGAAGTCGTTCATGGAACGTCTGGGGGTCTTGGTCAGCCTGACCTCTGGATTTCACCCCGAGAGTAATGGGCAGGTGGAAAGGGTGAAACAAGATGTGGGTTGGTTCCTGCGGACCTACTGTCAGGACCAGCCGGGGGAGTGGTCGGTGTTCCTGCCATGGGCAGAATACGCTCAGAACTCTCTCCGCCACTCCTCCACTAACCTAACACCCTTCCAATGTGTTTTGGGTTACCAACCGGTCCTGGCACTGTGGCACCAGAGTTAGACCGAGGCTCCTGCGGTGGATGACTGGTTTTGGCACGCAGAGGAGACTTGGGACGCTGCCCACGTTCGCCTCCAGTGCGCTGTGCGTCGTCAGAAGGCGAACGCTGACCGCCACCGCAGGGAGGCCCCGGTTTTCGTACCAGGAGATTGGGTCTGGCTCTCGACCCGGAATCTACCCCTCTGCCTGCCCTGCCGGAAGCTGAGCCCGCGGTTTGTGGGGCCGTTTAAAGTCCTGAGGAGGATAAACAAGGTTACATACAGGTTGTTACTCCCCCCTGATTACCGTATTAACCCCTCTTTTCATGTGTCTCTCCTCAGGCTGGTGGTAGCTGGTCTGCTCCAGGAGTCTGAGGTGCGGGAGGTTCCTCCACCTCCTCTGGACATCGAGGGGGCCCCGGCTTACTCGGTCCGTTCCATACTGGAATCGAGGTGTCGGGTGGGGGGCCTTCAGTATCTCATGGAGTGGGAGGGGTACGATCCGGAAGAACGGTGCTGGGTCCCAAGGAAGGATATCCTCGATCCCTCCCTGTTGAGGGATTTCCACCGTCGCCATCCGACTCGCCCTGCTCCGCGTCCTCCTGGCCGTCCCCGAGGCCAGGGTCAGCGCACTGCTGGAGCAGCACGTCAAGGTGGGGGTACTGTCGTGACTTCCGGCTGCCTCCCCTCCTTGTTCGGGCAGGTTTCGGCGTTCGTCGTCACCGGCTTACTAGCTACTGCCGATCCCATTCTCATCACTCCACTTGTCATGTCTTGTCTTGTCAATCACACACACCTGGTGCTCATTCCCCTAATTAGTATGTGTATAAGTGTTCCCTCTGTTCCCCTTGTCTTTGTGAGTGATTGTTTCATTGTGAGAGCGAGTAGCTCGGTTGAGCTACTCTTCCATTTGTTATTCCCAAGGTGGAATATTTCCCTTGTGATAGTTTCGTTTTGACGCTGGGTGCATTTTATTTATGTAAACGGAATAAACTCTGGACTTCGGTGTTTTACCTTCTGCGCCTGACTCCTTCATTCACACCTCGTCACACATACATTTCACAATTCCAGAGGTAACAATGCACAACCAAAGTGCCAATTTCAGTATGCGCTGGTAGGGACATTTAAGACCAACTGAAAGCTGGTCTTAGCAGTAACGCAGTTGGTTATGTTAGGGTTTCGCAAACTCGGTCCAGGGCCCCCCCCAGGTGCACATTTAGTTTTTTGCCCTAGCACTACACAGCTGATTCAAATCATCAAAGCTTGATGATGAGTTGGTTATTTGAATCAGCTGTGTAGTGTTATGGCAAAAAAACAAAACATGCACCCAGGCGGGGCCCCAGGACCGAGTTTTGGAAACCCTGGGTTATGACATGGATTTTGACAAATGAAGCGCAGCCTCTCCAGCCGTGACACAGTGCCCATATGCACATTGAACAAGAGAGTGCTTTTTGTGCCCGTAAACCTTTTATTTAGAAACATAAACTAATGATTTTGCTTAATTTGATTAAAAACCAAGCATAGCCTCCCCTCCTCTAAATGAAGGCTGTTTTTTTTGTCATGCCCAATGCATTCGCCAAGTAGTCAAGACTATCGATAAAGGGTTTGGCTCGTGACACCGCTTTGAAATAAATGTTTATTAACAAAGCTTTATTAAAAGATCAAGTTTGGCAGCAGCAAAACAGTGAGCGGATATCCCATTATTATCTATAAATATATGTAGGCTATTACATTATTTTTGCCAGCTCCTGTTATTATTTTGGATGTGTAAAAACCCCTCCATGTAGGCTATATGCCTAGCTAATTTTCCCCAAACATCGGACACCCCCTAACCTCGGACACTGTCTAGCGGTTGGAGGACTAAATCACCTTGAGCTCAACATTTAAATGGACTGGAAAATAATGGTCAGTTTTGCGACTAACGACACCCTTCTAGCTTGCTGACCTCCAATTTTCAGTGCAATTTATGTAAGTTAAGTTAGGTTTTGAGCGTTTTCAAAAAAGTTATATATGTACACATTTTGTGGAACACGCTGCATATTGTAAAATTGGACTGCGTGACAGACTACACATCATTTAATATTCAACTTTTTACCTCTGAAATATAGCTAACGGATTTTCTAATGTTGCTAGCTTAGTTTCTAAATGTTGATACATCCTCTGACTGAGGCGTCCTCTGACTGAGTCCTCTGACTGAGGCGTTTTGCACAATCTGCAAAAATGTATGTGGAACTTTGAACCATGAACTTTTTGACACCTATCACTGTTGGCTATGTTTCAATCAATCAATCAATCAATTTTATTTTATATAGCCCTTCTTACATCAGCTAATATCTCGAAGTGCTGTACAGAAACCCAGCCTAAAACCCCAAACAGCTAGTAATGCAGGTGTAGAAGCACGGTGGCTAGGAAAAACTCCCTAGAAAGGCGAAAGCCTAGGAAGAAACCTAGAGAGGAACCAGGCTATGAGGGGTGGCCAGTCCTCTTCTGGCTGTGCCGGGTGGAGATTATAACAGAACCATGCCAAGATGTTCAAAAATGTTCATAAGTGACAAGCATGGTCAAATAATAATCAGGAATAAATCTCAGTTGGCTTTTCATAGCCGATCATTAAGAGTTGAAAACAGCAGGTCTGGGACAGGTAGGGGTTCCATAACCGCAGGCAGAACAGTTGAAACTGGAATAGCAGCAAGGCCAGGCGGACTGGGGACAGCAAGGAGTCACCACGGCCGGTAGTCCCGACGTATGGTCCTAGGGCTCAGGTCTCTCAGTTGGCTTTTCATAGCCGATCATTAAAGAGTTGAAAACAGCAGGTCTGGGACAGGTAGGGGGTTTCGTAGCCGCAGGCAGAACAGTTGAAACTGGAATAGCAGCAAGGCCAGGCGGACTGGGGACAGCAAGGTGTCATCATGCCCGGTAGTCCTGACGTATGGTCCTAGGGCTCAGGTTCTCAGAGAGAAAGAGAGAACGAGAGAATTAGAGAGAGCATACTTAAATTCACACAGGACACTGGATAAGACAGGAGAAGTACTCCAGGTATAACCAACTAACCCCAGCCCCCGACACATAAACTACTGCAGCATAAATACTGGAGGCTGAGACAGGAGCGGTCCGGAGACACTGTGGCCCCATCCGAAGAAACCCCGGACAGGGCCAAACAGGAAGGATATAACCCCACCCACTCCGCCAAAGCACAGCCCCCGCACCACTAGAGGGATATCCCCAACCACCAACTTACAATCCTGAGACAAGGCCAGTATAGCCCACAGAGGTCTCCACCACAGCACAAACCAAGGGGGGCGCCAACCCAGACAGGAAGATCACGTCAGTAACTCAACCCACTCAAGTGATGCACCCCTCCCAGGGACGGCATGAAAGAGCACCAGCAAGCCAGTGACTCAGCCCCTGCAACAGGGTTAGAGGCAGAGAACCCCAGTGGAGAGGGGAACCGGCCCGGCAGAGACAGCAAGGGCTGTTCGTTGCTCCAGCCTTTCCGTTCACCTTCACACTCCTGGGCCAGACTACACTCAATCATATGACCTACTGAAGAGATAAGTCTTCAGTAAAGACTTAAAGGTTGAGACCGAGTCTGCGTCTCTCACATGGGTAGGCAGACTGTTCCATAAAAATGGAGATCTATAGGAGAAAGCCCTGCCTCCCGCTGTTTGCTTAGAAATTCTAGGGACAATTAGGAGGCCTGCGTCTTGTGACCGTAGCGTACGTATTGGTATGTACGGCAGGACCAACTCGGAAAGATAGGTAGGAGCAAGCCCATGTAACGCTTTATAGGTTAACAGTAAAACCTTGAAATCAGCCCTTGCCTTAACAGGAAGCCAGTGTAGGGAAGCTAGCACTGGAGTAATATGATCAAATTTCTTGGTTCTAGTCAGGATTCTAGCAGCCGTATTTAGCACTAACTGAAGTTTATTTAGTGCTTTATCCGGGTAGCCGGAAAATAGAGCATTGCAGTAGTCTAACCTAGAAGTAACAAATGCATGGATTAATTTTTCTGCATCATTTTTGGACAGAACATTTCTGATTTTTGCAATGTTACGTAGATGGAAAAAAGCTGTCCTTGAAACAGTCTTGATATGTTCGTCAAAAGAGAGATCAGGGTCAAGAGTAACACCGAGGTCCTTCACAGTTTTATTTGAGACGACTTTACAACCATCTAGATGAATTGTCAGATTTAACAGAAGATCTCTTTGTTTCTTGGGACCTAGAACAAGCATCTCTGTTTTGTCCGAGTTTAAAAGTAAAAAGTTTTCAGCCATCCACTTCCTTATGTCTGAAACACAGGCTTCTAGCGAGGGCAATTTTGGGGCTTCACCATGTTTCATTGAAATGTACAGCTGTGTGTCATCCGCATAGCAGTGAAAGTTAACATTATGTTTTCGAATAACATCCCCAAGAGGTAAAATATATAGTGAAAACAATAGTGGTCCTAAAACGGAACCTTGAGGAACACCGAAATGTACAGTTGATTTGTCGGAGGACAGACCATTCACAGAGACAAACTGATATCTTTCCGACAGGTAGGATCTAAACCAGGCCAGAACTTGTCCGTGTAGACCAATTTGGGTTTCCAGTCTCTCCAAAAGAATGTGGTGATCGATGGTGTCAAAGGCAGCACTAAGGTCTAGTAGCACGAGGACAGATGCAGAGCCTCGGTCTGACGCCATTAAAAGGTCATTTACCACCTTCACAAGTTCAGTCTCAGTGCTATGATGGGGTCTAAAACCAGACTGAAGCATTTCGTATACATTGTTTGTCTTCAGAAAGGCAGTGAGTTGCTGCGCAACAGCTTTTTCTAAAATTTTTGAGAGGAATGGAAGATTTCATCTTACAACAGCTACATAGAGCCAGTATTTAGTCAAATGGTAGAATGTATGCATCAATATTACACTAATTGGGACACTAATTTTCATTACAGATAACATCAAACAAAAAACGTGGGTACACTTTCAGTTATTGTGAAAACTTTCATCACCTTTCAATGCCTTAGCTTTGAAATGTAAATGTTTATACATATTCAGATTGAGTTATCTTTCTAAAATGTGTATAGTATGCCAAGTTATTTAGCTACATGTATTAACACCACAGCATGGAGAAAGTCAAGAGGAAGCAGTGGAGTGAGGTGGACATGTTCCATGCCATGGAGGACTGCGGGGCAGGGATGGCTATCCGCCAGGCTGCCAAGGTTAGGCATCTTTTGTTTTTAGGAGATCACCATGTGTATGTGAATTTTATCTGCTAGTAACAGTTTTATTTTCTTATCTACCAAGGTGCATGGTGTACCTCGGCAGACCCTGGCGGACAGGCTGAGCGGCCGGGTGACCCATGGTTGTCGCAGTGGACCACCCACATTGCTTGAAAATTATCTGGTGCAGTACTGTATCTACTGCGCCAGCCATGGGTTCCCCTTCACCAGACAGAGGCTGATGAAATACGCCAACAAAATACGCAGGTATTTGGTGTTCTATGTGTTTATGTATGTAGATTGCTGGACTGACTGTTCTCAATGTGTGTGATGTAAATATGGATGTGTATGGTGATGCCAAAACAAACATTTTCATCCTGGATGGACAATTATATATTCTATTCTATTGTAGGTTTCGGCACCCAGGGGAAATAATCCCACCACTGGGGAAGAGGTGGTGGGAAATGTTCAGGAGGAGGCACAAGAACCTAAGCATGAGGAGGCCGGACACCCTGGACAGGGGGAGAGCTGAGTGTGCCACACGTCCGACGATGGACACCTTCTTCACTTCTAATGAGAAGCACTTGGAGGAGAATGGGTTGAGGGAGAAACAAATCTATAATTGCGATGAGTCTGGATTTCGTAGCGACCAGAGCAGGCACAAAGTGCTGGCTCCCCGGGGCGCAAAACACGTGTACCAGCAGGCTCCGGGGACCATGGAGCACATCACAGTGCTGGCCTGCTTCAACGCAGCTGGGGAGGACGTCCCCCCGTTTATCATCTACCCCAAGTGTTTCCCCGGTGGCCACTACACACTGGGAGGCCCCCCCCCAAGCCTTATATGGGCGGTCAAGCAGTGGCTACATTGACGGGGACCTGTTCAGGAAGTGGTTTCAGCACTTCATTAAGCATGCAGTGAAAGAGCGCCCTCTCCTTCTCCTCTTCGATGGGCACGAGAGCCACATGGATCCAGAGGTGCTCGCGGCGGCACTAAGGGAAGGGGTTATACTTCTTTGTCTTCCACCACACTGCACCCATGTCCTGCAGCCGCTGGACGTGGCTAATTTGGCCCTTTAAATGCGATGCAAGGACATGTGCTATGTGGTGGAAGGGTTTAAGAAGTGTGGCCCTTTCCCGTTTAATGCCGTCTCGGACCCTACCGGGTCCCACCACGGCCTCTCCTGGAATCAGCAGCACTGTGCCGTCCATCAGCACCTCCTCCCCAGTGACCATAGGAGGACGCTCAGCCCCTGCTCCAGTCCCAGCCGCTGCTCCAGTCCCAGCCCTAGTTCTAGAAGAGCACCCCCTAATAGAGGGGGGGCTGATAGTGAAGGACCTGGGGCACATCCTTACTGTCCTGAAGTATAGGCTGGACCGATACAGAAGACTCCCTGTGGTCGCCACATGCCTCACCGGGGAGGAATACACGCGCCAGTGGCAGGAGAGGGGTGAGAATGAGAGGGCTGAGGCAGAGGAGAAAGAGCGTCGGGCAGCCCTCAGAACACAGAGGGCACATGAGAGGGCTGCCATGGATGAGACCATTGACGCCATCGCCTCTGCTGGACCCCTGCTGTAACCACTCCTGACAGCTGCATCACCACTGCCAGTGCCTCCCAGTGTGCAACACCTGTAGGAGCCGCCGGAGTCCCCAGCTGCAGAAGAAGGCCACGTGCCTACCCTCCCGGCCACACCATCGTCGGCCCCTCAACCCCACTATTACAAATACCAGCTCCTCCAAGCCATCGTCGGCGGTTTTGTCCACCACCACCCCAATGCACACCACCCCCCATGTCTGTCACCACCAACACGGCTTCCTCTGGACCAACTGCCTCCTCCGTCTCCCCTGGTCACACCACCATAGCAGCCTCGTCTGGTGTCCCTGCCCCCTGCAATTTGAATACTACCACCTCCACAGGTAAACACATGTTAAATTACGAAAAAATGACTGTTTGTTATCTGTTTAATAAAACAGCAATGTAAAATATATATATATATATATATATATATATATATACAGTGGGGAAAAAAAGTATTTAGTCAGCCACCAATTGTGCAAGTTCTCCCACTTAAAAAGATGAGAGAGGCCTGTAATTTTCATCATAGGTACACGTCAACTATGACAGACAAAATGAGAAATACAATTCCAGAAAATCACATTGTAGGATTTTTAATGAATTTATTTGCAAATTATGGTGGAAAATAAGTATTTGGTCAATAACAAAAGTTTCTCAATACTTTGTTATATACCCTTTGTTGGCAATGACACAGGTCAAACGTTTTCTGTAAGTCTTCACAAGGTTTTCACACACTGTTGCTGGTATTTTGGCTCATTCCTCCATGCAGATCTCCTCTAGAGCAGTGATGTTTTGGGGCTGTCGCTGGGCAACACAGACTTTCAACTCCCTCCAAAGATTTTCTATGGGGTTGAGATCTGGAGACTGGCTAGGCCACTCCAGGACCTTGAAATGCTTCTTACGAAGCCACTCCTTCGTTGCCCGGGCGGTGTGTTTGGGATCATTGTCATGCTGAAAGTCCCAGCCACGTTTCATCTTCAATGCCCTTGCTGATGGAAGGAGGTTTTCACTCCAAATCTCACGATACATGGCCCCATTCATTCTTTCCTTTACACGGATCAGTCGTCCTGGTCCCTTTGCAGAAAAACAGCCCCAAAGCATGATGTTTCCAACCCCATGCTTCACAGTAGGTATGGTGCAACTCAGCATTCTTTGTCCTCCAAACACGACGAGTTGAGTTTTTACCTAAAAGTTCTATTTTGGTTTCATCTGACCATATGACATTCTCCCAATCCTCTTCTGGATCATCCAAATGCACTCTAGCAAACTTCAGACGGGCCTGGACATGTACTGGCTTAAGCAGGGGGACACGTCTTGCACTGCAGGATTTGAGTCCCTGGCGGCATAGTGTGTTACTGATGGTAGGCTTTGTTACTTTGGTCCCAGCTCTCTGCAGGTCATTCACTAGGTCCCCCCGTGTGGTTCTGGGATTTTTGCTCACCATTCTTGTGATCATTTTGACCCCACGGGGTGAGAACTTGCGTGGAGCCCCAGATCGAGGGAGATTATCAGTGGTCTTGTATGTCTTCCATTTCCTAATAATTGCTCCCACAGTTGATTTCTTCAAACCAAGCTGCTTACCTATTGCAGATTCAGTCTTCCCAGCCTGGTGCAGGTCTACAATTTTGTTTCTGGTGTCCTTTGACAGCTCTTTGGTCTTGGTCATAGTGGATTTTGGAGTGTGACTGTTTGAGGTTGTGGACAGGTGTCTTTTATACTGATAACAAGTTCAAACAGGTGCCATTAATACAGGTAACGAGTGGAGGACAGAGGAGCCTCTTAAAAAAGAAGTTACAGGTCTGTGAGAGCCAGAAATCTTGCTTGTTTGTAAGTGACCAAATACTTATTTCCCACCATCATTTGCAAATAAATTCATTAAAAATCCTACAATGTGATTTTCTGGAATTTTTTTTCTCAATTTGTCTGTCATAGTTGACGTGTACCTATGATGAAAATTACAGGCCTCTCTCATCTTTTTAAGTGGGAGAACTTGCACAATTGGTGGCTGACTAAATACTTTTTTTCCCCACTGTATATATATATCTCTTTACATATCTACAGTACATAGCACCAGCCCTCAAGTCATCTCCACCTCCTCCAAAACCTCTGCAGCTTCCTCCAGAGGTATTGATGTAAAAAAGTTGAAAAGGGTTTTCATGCAACATGCTCTGTCTAACACTACTTTTTCTCAAACTGCAGCACAGAAAAGGAAGAGAAAAGCTACACCGGTCACATCTGTCACGCCACCCATGGCACCACTCTCAGGTACTTCATCATCTGTTTTCTCTCTCTCTCTCAGTTGTATCAATTACTATTGTTGTTGAAGAACTTCTACATTTTGCAAAACCATATTAATCAATTTGTATTATTATTTTATTTTTTATAAAAGAAGACACCACCTGCTGTGCTCGCTGCGGGGAGCGTGATCCGCCTGCAAGCTCCCCTCAGGAGTATAGATCCGAGGTGCCATGGGTGTGCTGTGACTTCTGCCAGCACTGGTTCCACTGCAGGTGTGTGCAGTGGGATCAAAAGGTAGCGGTAGAGCTTGATTTTTATTGTGATTTTTGTGACAATATAGGGATGGAGGTCGAGATTTAATTGTTTGTTTTGTTTATGTTCATATGAAATTATTTATTTGTACAAAAAAATAAATGTCTAAAATATAATATATATATTTATTGAACCCATCTTGTGTATTTCTTCCTTTACTTTCCAAGTGCACCTCTGCAACACAAACTCCAACAGTGTTTTCATTGTTTATGTTAATGCACATAACTAAATTTTAAGTGTATTTGATGTAAATTATTAATACTCATATTTTATTTGGTTACAACACTGAATATGTTGGTGAAGAACCATTTTTTAAGAGTCCACAGGAGGGCGCACCGGGCTACGCAATGAAAAGTTGACAGGCAAGTCATTATTTTTTACCGGAAGGCTAGCCAACTAGTCAACTATCTAGTAAACACTTCGGGTACGTGGTTGGTGTCTCTTTTTTCAACAAAATTAAACGGATATATCTTGTAATTGAACAAAATAGTAAGGTGGCCAATAACTGGGGGCCGTATGCCGATAATACGGGACATATTTTTTTTGCTAAACCACTTATCAAAAAGCTGATAATAGTAGTATTTCCAATGAAATGTCAAACTTGCTAATTGCTAACCCGTTAGCTAACATTTTTACGACACCAATAATAACTCAACATTGAAGGCTTGATCACAAGATAACACTGTTGAAGGTAATATATTTCTTAAACGCTGTTCAATATGCCGATAATATGGGATTTTATGCTATATCTTGAAACGAGAGATGAGCCCTTGATATTTAATAAACTGTAGTATCAATCCAGAATTGTTGCATTCCTCAGCAAGAAAACCAAATAATGTCGCTCAAACAGAAGGAGGAACGAACAAAGAGTCACTGACAACAACCAAAACGTAACAGGTGGGGTTTTAGGAGGGGTTCTGAAAGACACACATGGGGGTGTCCACTGAAAGTTGACTAGCAACAACAACTGGAACCTTAAAGACACCCACCATGAGCGCCCACTAAATTTGCCCAAGAACAGGCAAACAAAAATAAAACCCACACCAAACTTAAAGACAGGAAGTAAACCAAAAAGTGGAGCAAAATGTAAACAAGCAAGATCAGATAAATTAAGGATTGTTTTTCTAGAAATCAAATAGGGAGAGACAACTAAAGTAGTTAACCCTCTACATCTCTCAAGACAACTGGAGTACTGGGCCATCATATGTATTAAATGTTGTTCACATGTTATCACCACCTTTTCACATGTGAGGAGAATAACATGTTTTCACCTCACGTGAATGGCAGTTTCACATGTGAAATTTGCAGTTTCATATGTTAAAAACTTTCATATGTGAAAATCACATTTACCGTTTCACATGTATTTTTTTTTTTGAAAATCTCACTTTCACATGTGGAAATGCATTTTCACGTGGAAAAAATTCACATATGAGAATCACATTTGCCATTTCTAAGCTTGGACGGTATACCGTATATACAGTGAGGGAAAAAAGTATTTGATCCCCTGCTGATTTTGTACGTTTGCCCACTGACAAAGAAATGATCAGTCTATAATTTTAATGGTAGGTTTATTTGAACAGTGAGAGACAGAATAACAACAAAAATATCCCGAAAAACGCATGTCAAAAATGTTATAAATTGATTTGCATTTTAATGAGGGAAATAAGTATTTGACCCCCTCTCAATCAGAAAGATTTCTGGCTCCCAGATGTCTTTTATAAAGGTAACGAGCTGAGATTAGGAGCACACTCTTAAAGGGAGTGCTCCTAATCTCAGTTTGTTACCTGTATAAAAGACACCTGTCCACAGACGCAATCAATCAATCAGATTCCAAACTCTCCACCATGGCCAAGACCAAAGAGCTCTCCAAGGATGTCAGGGACAAGATTGTAGACCTACACAAGGCTGGAATGGGCTACAAGACCATCGCCAAGCAGCTTGGTGAGAAGGTGACAACAGTTGGTGCGATTATTCGCAAATGGAAGAAACACAAAATAACTGTCAATCTCCCTCGGCCTGGGGCTCCATGCAAGATCTCACCTTGTGGAGTTGCAATGATCATGAGAACGGTGAGGAATCAGCCCAGAACTACATGGGAGAATCTTGTCAATTCAGCAGGGACCATAGTCACCAAAGAAAACAATTGGTAACACACTACACCGTGAAGGACTGAAATCCTGCAGCGCCCGCAAGGTCCCCCTGCTCAAGAAAGCACATATACATGCCCGTCTGAAGTTTGCCAATGAACATCTAAATGTTTCAGAGGAGAACTGGGTGAAAGTGTTGTGGTCAGATGAGACCAAAATCGAGCTCTTTGGCATCAACTCAACTCGCCGTGTTTGGAGGAGGAGGAATGCTGCCTATGACCCCAAGAACACCATCCCCACCGTCAAACATCGAGGTGGAAACATTATGCTTTGGGGTGTTTTTCTGCTAAGGGGACAGGACAACTTCACCGCATCAAAGGGACGATGGACGGGGCCATGTACTGTCAAATCTTGGGTGAGAACCTCCTTCCCTCAGCCAGGGCATTGAAAAGGGGTCGTGGATGGGTATTCCAGCATGACAATGACCCAAAACACACGGCCATGGCAACAAAGGAGTGGCTCAAGAAGAAGCACATTAAGGTCCTGGAGTGGCCTAGCCTGTCTCCAGACCTTAATCCCATAGAAAATCTGTGGAGGGAGCTGAAGGTTCGAGTTGCCAAACGTCAGCCTCAAAACCTTAATGACTTGGAGAAGATCTGCAAAGAGGAGTGGGACAAAATCCCTCCTGAGATGTGTGCAAACCTGGTGGCCAACTACAAGAAACGTCTGACCTCTGTGATTGCCAACAAGGGTTTTGCCACCAAGTACTAAGTCATGTTTTGCAGAGGGGTCAAATACTTATTTCCCTCATTAAAATGCAAAATCAATGTATAACATTTTTGACATGCGTTTTTCTGGATTTTGTTGTTGTTATTCTGTCTCTCACTGTTCAAATAAACCTACCATTAAAATGATAGACTGATCATGTCTTTGTCAGTGGGCAAACGTACAAAATCAGCAGGGGATCAAATACTTTTTTCCCTCACTGTACCGTATACTGGGATATTTCTAAATAGTAAAGGGATGGTTTTTGAATACCGTTGAAACTATTTCTTTAAAGTTTTTTAATACATTTGAATATTTGTAGCTACTTTTAAGTAAATACCGGCAGTCAACTTAGGCGATGAAGCAGATCGCATTCTTCATTTCACCTGTCACATTATTATTCATTATGAAGCTTACCGGTAGTCCCCAGCCACATGGTATTTGTTTACACGCACACAACGACAAGTGAACGACAAGCCTTGTGAATCACTTACTGTTGTGCAGCACGCGCCAGGTGATCTAATTACAGTATGGAATTCACAACTAAATGTTTCCCAGCTAGATATCTTTTAACTATTAAGTTAACTGTCTAAAATGTGCTAAATGCTCTGCATAAACTGTGGCGGGGAGAACAGAGCAATAATGTTTCAATTAGACTGATGCTTTAAACACCTTTAATAGAGTAATATTATATGGTGCAAATATTATATAGTGTTATTATATGGTGCAATCCTCTTGTGAGTGAGTTACTTTTGTGCCGTTAATATCAATCAAAACTCCTGCAGTCGAGAACAAAATTCTTAGTATTGCAAACAAAAATTATGATATTGAAAGCAAAACATGAACCCAAAAGTATTTATAGCCAAATAAAATATTGCAAGGGCTATCATTTTTAAATGCGAGAGCAAATGAATTGTAAATGGATGCAAAAAAATTGTTTTCAGTGAATATTGTTTTATCATAACGCAATTAATTAAAATGCCTCCCTCTTTCCTGTAATTTTCCCTGTCTTTGGTTACGTTAACCTGGCCTTTGCTTTCGCTGCCTTTTTTCCATTTGCAAGTTTTGGCACATTTATTCCAGCAACATAGCACCCTGCATCCCACTGCTGGCTTGCCTCGGAAGTTAAGCAGGGTTGGTCCTGGTATGTCACTGAATGGGAGACCAGATAATAATGAGTAACAAAACATGACAAATGTACATGTGAAACTTCACGTGTCTGAATCGTGAAAATGCATGTTTTTTATGTAAGGGCTAACACACACACACACAGTCATTGGTGCCTCTAGTTTTTCACTATAGTAACATAACACATAGATCATGTCATGGTCATGTCATGGGTACAGGACTGCACACAAAAGCAGGAGGTTCCGTCTGTTACATGCCGCAGGACTTTTCAATGTATGTTCCGTGGAGTGTCCTGTGAATTATTCATGGTCCAAAGTGAAATTGGATCTATGGATGGATGGGTGCCTGTGCCACCCACCGCAAGGACCATGTCAATTAATGTTACATGACAGGCAGACAGACCTAACATTGGAGACAGAGTGAAAACCTCTGCCATTCACTTTCATCAATAATGCAGCAGGATCCGTCTCTAGAGTTAGCCCGACTGACGACACCCCACTCCTATCCGCTCCCCCCATCTCTCTCATCCTCCCCCTCATATTCTCTTCTGACTTCCTCTGAGTTCAGAACTATTTATTTCTCTTTATAATTCCATAAAAATAGAATACAACAATAGTTGTGTATTCAGGAATAATAGCTTGAGATTTCATTCCATTTTTGACACAAAAACATTTGTGCGGAATAGGATCTATAAATACCACGACTTTTCTCTCCAAGGATAGAGTGATAATGGGCCTTGTGTGGGAGGATGGGAAGGAGGGGGGAAAGGTGAGGGGGGGGCAAAGAAAGAGGATGTGAGAGGACTTTTCAGTGTGGTATTTTTCACCCTGGTGGGGGGACTGTTCTAATCAATGTGTTTCTCCCCATATCTGTCTCTCCCTCTGTCTCAGTCTCTAAGTCTCTGTTCTCTCATAAGGTTTATTGATCTCTCCATCCATATCTCAATCTCAGTTTCATTGCTACCCTCAGAAAGGCTAGCCTCGTATGAACCATCCTGATCTTGCGAGATTACATTCTGTTTCGCTACACGAATACACAGGGGCACAACTGTGGAATTAGTAGTGGGGGGGACATATATTTTTAAAGTATTTATTTTTTAAATCCAGTTGAATAAACACTCCAAACAGCCTACCCGACTGCTCGGAGGCGTCCGCATGGTCCTAAAGAACCATGTTGCATAGTTTTGCATCACATTCCATTGATAATACTGGTGGGGACAAAAATGCAATTTCCCTACTGGACAAAAGGAACACCTACATGAGAATGCTGTTCATTGACTGCAGTTCAGCGTTCAACACCATAGTGCCCTCAAAGCTCATCACTAAGCTAAGGACCCTGGGACTAAACACTTCCCTCTGCAACTGGATCCTGGACATCCTGAAGGGCTGCCCCCAGGTGGTAAGGGTAGGCAACAACACATCTGCCACACTGATCCTCAACACGGGGGCCACTCAGGGGTGCGTGCTTAGTCCCCTCCTGTACTCCCTGTACACCCATGACTGCGTGGCCAAGCACGATTCAAACACCATCATTAAGTTTGCCGACGACACAACGGTGGTAGGCCTGATCACCGACAACGATGAGACAGCCTATAGGGAGGAGGTCAGAGACCTGGCAGTGTGGGGCCAGGACAACAACCTCTCCCTCAACGTGATCAAGACAAAGGAGATGATCGTGGACTACAGGAAAAGGAGGGCCGAGCACACCCCCAGTCTCATCGATGGGGCTGTAGTGGAGCAGGTCGAGAGCTTCAAATTCCTTGTTGTCCACATCAACAACAAATCACCATGGTCCAAACACACCAAGACAGTCGTAAAGAGGGCACAACAACGCCTATTCCCCCTCAGGAGACTGAAAAGATTTGGCATGGGTCCTCAGATCCTCAAAAAGTTATACCGCTGCACCATTGAGACCATCCTGACTGGTTGCATCAACGCCTGGTATGGCAACTGCTCGGCCTCCGTCCGCAAGGCACTACAGAGGGTAGTGCGTACGGCCCAGTACATCCCTGGGGCCAAGCTTCCTGCCATCCAGGACTTCTATACCAGGCAGTGTCAGAGGAAGGCCCTACAAATTGTCTAGACTCCAGCCACCCTAGTCATAGACTGTTCTCTCTGCTACCGCACAGAAAGCGGTACCGGAGCGCGAAGTCTAGGTCCAAAAGGCTTCTTAACAGCTTCTACCCCCAAGCCATAAGACTGCTGAACAGCTAATCAAATGGCTACCCGGACTATTTTGATTGACTCCCCCCCTTTTGTACGCTGCTGCTACTCACTGTTTATTATCTATGCATTGTCACTTTACCCCTACCTACATATACATTTTACCTCAATTACCTCGACTAACCTGTACCCCGCACATTGACTCGGTACCTGTACCCCCTGTATATAGCCTCGTTATTGTTATTTATTGTTGCTCTTTAGTTTTTTACTTTAGTTTATTTAGTAAATATTTTTCTTAACTCTTATTTTTCTTAAAACTGCATTGTTGGTTAAGGGCGTGTAAGTAAGCGTTTCACAGTAAGGTCTACACCTGTTGTATTCGGCGCATGTGACAAATCCATTTTAATTTGATTTGATTTGAAAATATACATCTCCTTCAAATGTTGATATTTGGTTGTGTTGACAACCAAACACAATTAAATATCACTTTGGCAATACAGTAAATAGCCTATTAAAAACAAGTTATCAAATGATTTGTTGGATTCACGTCGCCAATTAAACCAAAAATAAAAGTTAAAGAATAGGATTAAGCCAGTGGCTCAGATGAAACTATCCAAGCATTAGATATCCTTTAAATGTTGATATTCGGTTGTGTTGACAATCAAACACAATTTAATATGACTTTTGTAGTACAGTAAAATAGCTTAATGTTAGCGCTATCTTACAAACTAACATAAAAGTATTTATTCAACCTTAAAATGAGTAACACATCCATGGACACATTTTGAGGTTAGCCTACTGTAACTATACATGTCTTGTTATGTAAACATATAAAGCGTTCATGTAAAAAACAAACATGCAAAGGTCGCAGGTCTGTGGAGATCTTCACAATTGCTTTAATAATATGTGCATAATGTAATCTCAACTGCAATCCAGTTCATTTGGTTGTGTTATTAGATGAAGCACAGTGATAACACATTTAGATAATACTAAACCAAAAATCTGACATTGTTTTTGGTATTTGGTTGTGCTTTTAGATCAAATCAAATCACATCAAATTGTATTTGTCACATACACATGTTTAGCAGATGTTATTGCGGGTGTAGCGAAATGCTTGTGCTTCTAGCTCCGACAGTGCAGTAATATCTAACAAGTAATATCTAACCATTTCACAACATATACCCAATATACACAAATCTAGTAAAGAATGGAATTTAAGAATATATACATATATGGACAAGCAATGACAGAGCGGCATGGACTAAGTTACAGTAGAATATTATAGAATAGAATACAGTATATACATATGAGATGAGTAGTGCAAGATATGTAAACATTATTAAAGTGACTAGTGTTCCATTTCTTAAAGTGGCCAGTGATTTCAATAGGCAGCAGCAGCCTCTAATGTGCTAGTGATGGCTATTTAACAGTCTGATGGCCTTGAGATAGAAGCTGTTTTTCATTCTCTCGGTCCCAGCTTTGATGCACCTATACTGACCTCGCCTTCTGGTTAATAGCGGGGTGAACAGGCAGTGGCTCGGGTGGTTGATGTCCTTGATGATCTTTTTGGCCTTCCTGTGACATTGTGTGCTGTAGGTGTCTTGGAGGGCGGGTAGTTTGCCCCCAGTAATGCGTTCGGCATACCACACCACCCCCTGGAGAGAGTTGCAGGCGGTGCAGTTGCCGTACCAGGCAGTGATACAGCCCGACAGGATGCTCTCAATTGTGCATCTGTAAAAGTTTGTGAGTGTTTTAGGTGCCAAGTCAAATGTCTTCAGCCTCCTGAGGTTGAAGAGGCTCTGTTGCGCCTTCTTCACCACACTGTCTGCGTGGGTGGACCATTTCAGTTTGTCAGTGATGTGTACGCCAAGGAACTTGAAGCTTTCCACCTTCTCCACTGCGGTCCCGTCGATGTGGATAGGGGGGTGCACCCTCTGCTGTTTCCTGAAGTCCACGATCATCTCCTTTGTTTTGTTGACGTTGAGTGAGAGGTTATTTTCCTGGCACCACACTCCCGGAGCCCTCACCTTCTCCCTGTAGGCGGTCTCGTCATTGTTGGTAATCAAGCCTACTACTGTTGTGTCGTCTGCAAACTTGATGATTGAGTTGGAGGCGTGCTTGGCCACGCAGTCATGGGTGAACAGGGAGTACAGGAGGGGGCTGAGCACGCACCCTTGTGGGGCCCCAGTGTTGAGGATCAGCGAAGTGGAGATGTTGTTTCCTACCTTCACCACCTGGGGGTGGCCCGTCAGGAAGTCCAGGACCCAGATGCACAGGACGGGATTCAGACCCAGGGCCTCGAGCCTAATGATGAGCTTGGAGGGTACTATGGCGTTGAATGCTGAGCTATAGTCAATGAACAGCATTCTTACATAGGTATTCCTCTTGTCCAGATGGGATAGGGCAGTGTGCAGTGTGATGGCGATTGCATCGTCTGTGGATGTATTGGGGCGGTAAGCAAATTGAAGTGGGTCTAGGGTGACAGGTAAGGTAGAGGTGATATGATCCTTGACTAGTCTCTCAAAGCACTTCATGATGACAGAGGTGAGTGCTATGGGACGATAGTCATTTAGTTCAGTTACCTTTGCTTTCTTGGGAACAGGAACAATGGTGGCCATCTTGAAGCATGTGGGAACAGCAGACTGGGAAAGGGAGAGATTGAATATGTCCGTAAACACACCAGCCAGCTGGTCTGCGCATGCTCTGAGGACATGGCTAGGGATGCCGTCTGGGCTGGCAGCCTTGCGGGGGGTTGACATGCTTCAATGTCCTACTCACGTCGGCCATGGAGAAGGAGAGGCCACATTCCTTGGTAGTGGTCCTTGTCAGTGGCACTGTGTTATCCTCAAAGCGGGCGAAGAAGGTGTTTAGCGTGTCTGAAAGCGAGACGTCGGTGTCGGCGATGTGGCTGGTTTTTCTTTTGTAGTCCGTGATTGTCTGTAGACCCTGCCACATACGTCTTGTGTCTGACCGTTGAATTGCGACTCCACTTTGTCTCAATACTGATGTTTTGCCAGTTTAATTGCCTTGTGGAGTGAGTAGCTACACTGTTTGTATTCTGCCATATTCTCAGTCACCTTGCCATGGTTAAATGCAGTGGTTCGCGCTTTCAGTTTTGCGCGAATGCTGCCATCTATCCACGGTTTCTGGTTAGGGTAGGTTTTAATAGTCACAGTTGGCACAACATCAACTATACACTTCCTGATAAACTCAGTCACCGTATCCGTCGATGGAAAGCATAGTGATAACACATTGGGAATTCAACAAACTTCTGGCAGATTGTTTGCGTGGGTGAATAAAGATTGAAATCTCATTGATCAACGTCTCTATCAAATATTATTCAAATTCCTGCGTTGAAATGACGGGGTGTGCCCAGTGGTATAGTTATTTTGTCATGTCTATTGCATTAATTTCACTTTTGATATGTTTTTATCATTGTTATTATTACACTTTTTTCAATTTTGTCTCAACAGATGTCCCAGACTGTTGCATTCCTGACCACGTGAGTAGTGATTCACCTGATATGAAGATGAGCTGGCTACATGCCTCTGTGTCACAAATCGTGGACAGATTCATCATGTTTGGTGACATCACTGACATTGCAACCAGTGTCAGAAATACCTCCAGGGGCCAACCTCTACAGAGAAAGCATCCCCTTGCCATATGCCAGGTTGCAGAAATGTCTACACAGACAGCAAAGCAAGGGAGAACCATGAAAAAAACATAATGACTTGGTAATAGATTCAGTGCCAGTGCCAGATGCAACCAGGTCTAGTAAGGTGGACCACAAACAACAACATACTGAGGTAAGACTCAGCTTTGGCTTCTTCCTGTCCAGCAAGCAGGATGCAGTGAAAGAGGGAGGTGGGGAGAGGTTGTTGAGGTTATACACTGTACCTCTGTTGTTCTACAAGACCTATGGTCATAGCGTACAGTATCCTTCTACTGACCTTGCAAGTCAATGCCACTCTTCCCTTCGGATGGCACACAGTCTTACCTGGAACAGGTTTTGGAATTGGAAGGGAAAGAATATCCCCATTGACTTACACCTAGACCACCTCAACAACTTTTTGAAGTCATGTTTAAGGGGCTGGGTCCAAACATGACTGAGCAAGCAGCAGACAGCATTAGCAAATCCATTGGTGCCCTCAAGTACTTGATGGACATCACAGACACTGAGTTATAGGTATCTAAGTCTAGTGGCATCCATCATGCTGCTCACCAGACCGAGGACATTCTAGCCCTTGTGAAGGTTATCAAGGAGGCAGAGCTGTTCAAAACCCAACCAGGCAGAGAGTTCACAGCATTCCCTGGTTTTAACAGAAACTGTCTCTCAAAAGTGAAGTACAGTGAGTTGTGGGGGTGGATGAGGTCCAAATTGAAGGAGTGGAGAAATGTTCCAATTTGATTTGAAACAACTTATGTGCCAGGCTAGCAGGGGATATGGGCTGCTTAGTCTGACCATCGAACCCTGTCCAAGCGGTAGATAGTGATTGGGAGTTAAGGAGCAGGAGCAGGCTAAGTCAACTAATGTTGTCACTGTTAATATTTCGTATTGATCTGTATTTATCAGTACAACTTTCCATGCATCATTGTTCTGTTGTATACTGTAACAATCAAACTTTGATTTATACTTGATTAATTTATCATCATTTGAAAAAACAGTTGAAATACCTCCGACAGTTTTGAGCAACAGTTATGACAGTTTTTGGACAAGTAACAACATTTCTGAGCAGTTGTTCAACTAACTCTTGTTCAACTAAGTCTATATAGAACAATGTCCAGTCCCCCCCCCCCATAAAATGACAGTTGTGTTATAACAGTTTGGTTCTAGTGGCCTACTGCTGACCAGTGGTGCCACTTTTGTTTAAGTGTCTCTTTTTTATTTATCTGTCTGCGTCAAAGCTGCTATGTTGTGTTTCCATCTCAAAGTCCTCATCTTCCTCATCAAATTAACCCATGTAATCAACATCCGGCTCAGTAAAGCTATCCTGATGGAAAGTAGGCTCTACGCCGTCAATGTCACCAAAAACTTCACTGATGAGGTGCTGAATTTCTCTTGCATGTTGATGCTGTGAGTACCAACACTGGTGTACCTGAAAGACAAATACATCCACCAATGCATCAGTAATAATAGCCATTATAATAGCCTAAAATGCAGGAAAGTTCTCAAAGGAAAACCTGTGTCTTATCGGATGTTTTTGAAAATATTATAGACACTGGTGTGTTTCCAGATATACAGTATATATTGTTTTAACAGGGGTGTATGTGTGAAGTGTTATGCCTCGTGGGTTTCATAACCACGTCTTAATAACAATTCAATTATGATAAGACAGGAATCAGTTCAACCATTTATCTGGAACGTGACATCTTAACACATACAACTCCTACGATGCTCTGCGGTACAACACCAATACATAACAACTCCTCCCCTCCTACATGAACTGTCTACCAAGTGCCTAGGTGCCAGCCTATCTCTTGTAGGGTAATGACGGTCAACCTGACTCAACAAAAATGTCTGTGGACTGTGGCGTTGTCACAGGTGTAGGCATGTGAGGAGCCTGTGTCACAGTCTCGACACACACTTGTGTGGTGCGGCTGGGTCAGTGTCCTGAGTTACGTGACTGTGAGCTCCTAGGTGACGACTGCTGGGTCAGGGTGTCACCCAGTAACAGTTCTGGAACATTCACGACTAGTGGTTCTGTCGGTGTTGCGGTGTTGCTTTACTCAACAGTAACTGATCTGTGTGCCTTTTCTAGATGGTGTCCTCTGCAGTCTGGACAGTGTAGGACACAGGACCAGTCTGAGCAATGACTTTAGCAGGAACCCACTTTGGTCCTTTGAGGTAGTTCCTATCTAAGACAGTTTCTCCAGGATTGAAAGCTCTGTCCTTCGACCTCAGTTCACAAGGTTTTACTTGACGCTTCTGTTGACGTTGCACTGTCTCCTTTGCGTTCTGAGATTTGAGTAAGTTGAAGCTTGTGCGTAGCGCTCTCTTTATGAGTAGTGATGCAGTTGACACCTTGGTGGTTGCGTGAGGCGTGTTCCTGTAGGACAGCAGGAAGCTGTTCAAGCATTAGTGTAGTGTCACTTGACCCTGAGATGCTTTTAAGGCATGTTTCATGGTCTATACAAACCTCTCCGCCAGCCCGTTGGTGGATGGATGATACGGTGCCAACCTGATGTGCTGTACTCAATTCACCTGTAAAAACGTGGACATTTCCTGGGACACTAGCTGCGGTCCGTTGTTGCTAACGAGTTGAAGTGGCAATCCAAACCGACGAAACACTTCTCCATGGTTCTTGATGCTCTTCTATGCATAGTAGACCTCATGATGGCAACCTCTGGTCACTTACTATGAGCATCCAAGACCACAAGAAACCTTCTGTCTTCGAATGGACCTGCGAAGTTGACGTGTATGCGTTGCCACGCCTCCTCCGGAAAATCCCACAGATGAAGAGGTGCAAGTTGAGGTTTGTTGCAAACCTTCTGACATGAGGAAAATGTTTTCGCTTTCTCTTCAATGCTTCCATCCAGTCCAGGCCACCAGAAGTAGCGTTGTGCGATTTCCTTCATGCAAACCATTCCACAATGAACTGAGTGTAGCTGTTGCAACACTGATTTCCTCAGCGAAGGCGGAATGATAACTCTCCTCCCTCACAGCAGACAACCGGACTGTACCGACAGCTCAGTTCTCCTCTAAAGGTAAGGTTTCAGTCCTGGAGCATCTCCTGCAACTCTACCTTTGATGATGATGTCCATCACTTCAGATAACACTGGGTCGTTTCTGGTGATTCTCCGCACTTGTGTTGAAGTGATGGTGCATTTTCCACTTGTCTGAAGTAGACTTGGTGTGATTCTGGTTTGATCACAGGCAGTGGCAACCTGGAAAGTCCATCGGCGTTGCAGTGCAGTTCTGACTTGCGGTACTTGGGGCCCTATTCAATCTGTAAAGCTGAAGCGTTACAGATTATGTGCTAAAAATGTAAAGGTAATTTCCGATTGAGCTGACAAGTGCGGAGAATCACCAGAAACGACCCAGTGTTATCTGAAGTGATGGACATCATCATCAAAGGTAGAATGCAGTCTCCCCTAAAGCGGGCCCATTGCCTTTAAATTTCAATCATCGAGCCCTAGATATCATATGTGTTTGCTGACAACAAAGTTCACCTTTGCATTCTGCTTGCAGCAAGTGACGGAACTCCAGTATGTGGTCCAAAGATAGGGTGAATTTCCTCCTGTACAGATACTGGTGAAACTTACGCACTCCAAAAACGATGCCTAGGGCTTCTGTACATAGTTACTTTCTGCTTTGTTCAATGTCCTTGATGGGAAAGCGATCGGCTTCTCTTCACCGGAAGGCAGATATGGGCCATGACTGCTCCCACACAATATGGACTAGCATCACAAGCTAGTTGGATGGACAATGATAGGTCAAAGTGCGTCAATGCCACAGATTTCTCACACTGTTCTGTCCATTTCCATGTTTTGTCCTGACAAAGCAACTGATGCAGCTTCGTTGCTAAGCTCGAAATAAAGCGTCAGTAGTAATTGAATAACCCCAAGAAATAACATATTTGGCTCCCGTTCTGAGGAATTGGAGTGTCCAAGATAGCCTTGACTTTGGACGGAGCCTTGTGAATGCCAGTAGTGTTGATGACGTGACCAAGGTATTCAACCAATGATTGGAAGAATGCACATTTGTCCTTATGAACAGTCCGTAGACCTTCAATCTCTGTAAGGTTGCATCCAAGTTACGAAGATGGTCCTCTTCGTCCTTTCCAGTAACAAGGATGTCATCCAGGTAGCATTTTACTCCTGGCAATCCACACAAGATCTGGTTCATCGCCCTCTGGAACAGTACTTCCGCACTTATTCCAAACGGTAGATGACAGTACCTAAAGAGCTCCTTGTGTGTCACAATGGTCAGCAGCTCCATTGACTTTTCATCCATGTGCATCTGCAAGAAGGCTTGGCAGAGGTCGATTTTGCTGTGCTTTTGACCCCCAGCTAAACCTGCAAAAAGGTTGCCGATGTGTGGTACCGTATACTGCTCAGCCAACAACCCAAAGTTAACTGTGACTTTAAGGTCTCCACATATACTGATTCCACCATGCTTCTTAAGGACTGGTACTTTTGGTCAGAGGTACGGGTCGTGCTTTCAGAAACTTTTGTTTGCTGTCTGGCTTAATGGTAAGCTTCACTGTATGTCTTTCATACTACCCAGGTCTCAATTAAAGACTTCTCCATGTTTCTTTAAGATGGCGGGTAGGCCTGTGTCTCCATGTGTCATTGTACACACTAATGTCCAGGGTGATTTTCTCTAGCCATAAATATCCCAGTCGTGATGGATAGTCTCATTGCACGAAGTGGCAGCGTTTCAGTTTGTCTGTTTAACTGAACTGTGACATCAGTGATACCTCTCACGGTGACTGATTCACCTGTGCAAGTCTTTAACACGGTGTGTGCTGGCTGAAGTTGAAGGAGTTTCATTGTCTTTTTGTAGACTGCATCTGACACAAGATATAGCTGCCACTGTGTCGATTTCCATACACACCAGCTGCCCCTCTAGTAAGGGAGAGACATACAGTGACTTGTAAAAGTATTCACCCCCTTGGCATTTTTCCTATTTTGTTGCCTTAAAACCTGGAATTAAAATGGATTTTTTGGGGGGTTGTATCATTTGATTTACACAACATGCCTACCACTTTGAAGATGCAAAATATTTTCTTTTGTGAAACAAACAAGAAATAAGACAAAAAAAAACAGAACTTGAGCGTGCAGAATTATTTACCCCCTCAAAGTCAATACTTTGTAGAGCCACCAGCAATTACAGCTGCAAGTCTCTTGGGGTATGTCTCTATAAGCTTGGCACATCTAGCCACTGGGATTTTGGTCCATTCTTCAAGGCAAAACTGCTCCAGCTCCTTCAAGTTGGATGGGTTCCGCTGGTGTACAGCAATCATTAAGTCATACCACAGATTCTCAATTGGATTGAGGTCTGGGCTTTGACTAGGCCATTCCAAGACATTTAAATGTTTCCCCTTAAGCCACTCGAGTGTTGCTTTAGTAGTATGCTTAGGGTCATTGTCCTGCTGGAAGGTGAACCTCCGTCCCAGTCTCAAATCTCTGGAAGACTGAAACAGGTTTCTCTCAAGAATTTCCCTGCATTTAGCTCTATCCATCATTCCTCAATTCTGACCAGCTTCCCAGTCCCTGCTGATGAAAAACATCCACACAGCATGATGCTGCCACCACGATGCTTCACTGTGGGGATGGTGTTCTCGGGGTGATGAGAGGTGCTGGGTTTGCGCCAGACAAAGCATTTTCCTTGATGGCCAAAAAGCTCAATTTTAGTCTCATCTGACCAGAGTACCTTCTTCCATATGTTTGGGGACTCTCGCACATGGCTTTTGGCGAACACCAAATGTGTTTGCTTATTTTTTTATTTAAGCAATGGCTTTTTTCTGACCACTCTTCCATAAAGCCCAGCTCTGTGGAGTGTACGGCTTAAAGTGGTCCTATGGACAGATACTCCAATCTCCACTGTGGAGCTTTGCAGCTCCTTCAGGGTTATCTTTGGTTTCTTTGTTGCCTCTCTGATTAATGCCCTCCTTGCCTGGTCCGTGAGTTTTGGTGGGCGGCCCTCTCTTGGCAGGTCTTTTGTGCCATATTCTTTCCATTTTTATATAATGTATTTAATGGTGCTCCGTGGGATGTTCAAAGTTTCAGATATTTATTTATAACCCAACCCTGATCTGTACTTCTCCACAACTTTGTCCCTGACCTGTTTGGAGAGCTCCTTGGTCTTCATGGTGCCGCTTGCTTGGTGGTGCCCCTTGCTTAGTGGTGTTGCAAACTCTGGGGCCTTTCAGAACAGGTGTATATATAATGAGATCATGTGACAGATCATGTGACACTTAGATTGCACACAGGTGGACTTTATTTAACTAATTATGTGACTTCTGAAGGTAATTGGTTGCACCAGATCTTATTTTAGGGGCTTCATAGCAAAGGGGGTGAATACATATGCACACACCACTTTTCTGTTATTAATTTTTTAGAATTTTTTGAAACAAGTTATTTTTTTCATTTCACTTCACCAATTTGGACTATTTTGTATGTCCATTACATTAAATCTATTCTGTATGTCCATTAAATTAAATTAAAATGACAGGTTGTAATGCAACAAAATAGGAAAAACGCCAAAGGGGATGAATACTTTTGCAAGGCACTGTAGTAGCCGTGCGGCCTCCGAGCAACAGTCAGTATATTCAGTGTGACTTCCTCGTCTGACGAGTCACTCACCTCTGTGTTCTTCTGCTAAACAGCGTGAACATGTCTCCTTTTCTTTCGTTGGAATGTCTCTTGTTTTCAGTCTTCGATATTTTCTCTGAGCTCTTTTTGTTTCTGCAGGCTCGTTTGATGTGGCCTTTTTTACAACAGGCTCGGCAATCCATGTCTTTACACCAGCATGTAAACGTCTGATGGCCCACTTTGCCACAGTGGAAGCATGTGCCTTGATTTCCCTGTCTCTGATTTTCAGTTGCAACTCTGTGCACTTTTCCTGATGAACTCAACTGCTGAGCCTCTTTAGCAGCTACAGTAGTTCCATGGACACACTGATTTCAATGGCCTTTGCCAAGGTCAGATTACTTTCAGTCAATAGTCTCTTTTGTGTAGCTTCACTCTGTGGCCCACATACTAGTCTCTCTCTAATGGTGTCATTTAGAACATCATTAATCTCACAGTGCTCTGATAGTTTCTTTAAAGCAGCAGCAAACATTGTAACTGATTCCCCTCTTCCTGATATCTTCTGTGGAACCTAAACCTTTCACCAAGAACTAGTGGTTTTGGTGAAAAGTGTCCTTTCAGCATTTCCCAATATCCCCATACGTCTTATTACCTGGCCTGTCTGGCTGTTGCAGGCTACTTAGTAAATTAAATATTTTTGGCCCCATTACACTCAACAGTTTTGCCCCCATCAATGTAATTTGCCAGGATAAAATATTCAAACTGTTCTGTATATGAGCTCCACTGTTCAATACTTTCATCAAACTGTCCAATGTTTCCAACAAGTCCAGCCATTTTTCGTTTCTCAATAGGCTCCAGATTGTCACTCACTTCAATATTGTCCTTAACCACGGAAATATTTTCCTCATTACGTGATCTTCATTCACTTCACTCACTGACATTTCTTCCTCAAGTTCGCTCATCTAGCAGTTTTTAATTCCAAAGTCAGTCTTCACAGTTCAATAAATGTCCTTTCCTTTACTCACTGTATATTTCTCCCTTTTTTATCATTAAGTTTTACCGCTCCGACATCCGTCTCAAATCCTTTTCTGCCGTCCATGACGATGCTAATTCTCTCTCTTAGCCAGCTCAACTATTGCCTCTGCTAGCAATACACTGTGCTAACATTATCCTAGACTGTACCACGGAAAATAGTGTTATATTAAAAAATATATGTATACACTACTGGTCAAAAGTTTAAGAACACCTACTCATTCAAGGGTTTTTCTTTATTTTTACTATTTTCTACATTGTAGAATAATAGTGAAGACATCAAAACTATGAAATAACACATATGGAATCATGTAGTAACCAAAAATGTGTTAAACAAATCAAAATACATTTTATATTTGAGATTCTTCAATTAGCCACCCTTTGCCTTGATGACAGCTTTGCACACTCTTGGCATCTCATGAGCTGGCACTGGTTTTATTTGGTGACAAAGTTTACTCACCCTCTTTGGCAATGGATCGAAGTTCTCCCAGCTTTGTAAAGCTCTCTCTAAAGGCTGCCCTTTTGCACCCCTCCCCCGGTTGAAAGAAAATAAGATCTAACATTAGAGTTTAGATCAGAAAGTATAATAATAACATACATAGTTAAGGACTTGCAAAAATAAGTCATCATACTGTCCATTACTATCGGTAACATTGTAACGTGAGGTTAGAGCAAGTCTAAAGTTAGCTAGCTACAGTAGCTTATTGTCTTTAAGAAAGTCTGTTACTTATGCACTAGCTAGCTAGCTGCTAGCTAGGAATCCAATGAATGTTTAACATAGCGTGGACTTGTTTGATATAAAAAGATGTAGTTATATTTACCATTTGTATGTGAAATGAACCTCATCCACAAAAATCCCCATGAGGTTCTCGATACAACCAGGCAACGTCCATGGAGGATGTCCGCTTCGTTATTTACACCGAGCTGCATAGCAGTGATCCCCAGCCTTGCACCCTCCCTCATCTGGTCCTTCATGAGGGTGACCAACGGCGACAAAACAATGAAAATTGGGTCCTTTATCCGTCTCTTGACTAGCAGCAGAGCTAGCTGGTAAATCAAGCTCTTGCCGAACCCAGTCGGGAGAAGAGCGAAAACATCTTTCCCCCTAGAAAAGCCTTCAATACAGTTATTTTCTGTTCTTTCAATGAAGTTATGCCCTTCAGTTTTGATATAACTGATGCTATAGCAGCATCAACACCAACCTCCTGAAGAGCAACTATTGTTGTGATTTTCGACTTCCGCTTCCAATACAGGCGCTTCTCGTTGTCATCATCAACTAAACCACCCCCACAGATTATCAGAAGACACTGATTGGCGGGAAGGGAGGGGCTCAAATGGCTCAAATGATTTGAATCTGGTCATGACCAATCTGTATTCGTGTAGTGAAACAGAATGTAAGCTTGTGAGATCCGGATGCTTGGTACGAAGCTACAGAGAGGCACTGACCTTCAGAATAATTCATTGTGAATAAAGGTCCCTTAATAGAATATGATCAGACAACACAGACATTGCTTAGCATGGCCTTACCAGGAACAGTCTGTACAGATCTGGAAGTAAAAAGTAAATTTCAATGTAATATTGTTACAACAGTATTTAAATGGACACTATACACCTGTGGCTTCTGATCTTTAAGTAGCATCCATTCAAAAGTAAAAGTAAAATCTCAACCCAGAAAAAACGTACAAGCAACACACACGCACGCAGACACAGGCAACTTTTTGATTACTCAAAGCCACCATCACCACCGGCAGCGTTCAGCACTTTGCCCACATGTAGACTCAAAGCCAATTTATGGTCAATCCGCATCTGCATTTTCGGTGATGCGGCCTCAGAAGAAGTCAGGGCATTCATACTTCTTGCGCTTCGCGGAGCAGAGCTGAGCTGTTGTGAAGGAAGTTGTCAAGGACGCCTACCGTCAACCAATCAACCACCTACCGTCAACCAATCATGTCAATGAAGAGCTATACAGTCCTACAGTTGAAGTCGGAAGTTTACATACACTTAGGTTGGAGTCATTAAAACTC
Organism: Coregonus clupeaformis; assembly: GCF_020615455.1. NCBI lineage: Eukaryota > Metazoa > Chordata > Actinopteri > Salmoniformes > Salmonidae > Coregonus > Coregonus clupeaformis. Next base: position 44,063,999 of record NC_059192.1, on the reverse strand, counting down.
ATTTTTCAACCACTCCACAAATTTCTTGTTAACAAACTATAGTTTTGGCAAGTCGGTTAGGACATCTACTTTGTGCATGACACAAGTAATTTGTCCAACAATTGTTTACAGACAGATTATTTCACTTATAATTCACTGTATCACAATTCCAGTGGGTCAAAAGTTTACATACACTAAGTTGACTGTGCCTTTAAACAGCTTGGAAAATTCCAGAAAATGATGTCTTGGCTTTAGAAGCTTCTGATAGGCTAATTGACATCATTTGAGTCAATTGGAGGTGTCCCTGTGGATGTATTTCAAGGCCTACCTTCAAACTCAGTGCCTCTTTGCTTGACATCATGGGAAAATCAAAAGAAATCAGCCAAGACGCTCAGCAAGGAAGAAGCCACTGCTCCAAAACCGCCATAAAAAAGCCAGACTACGGTTTGCAACTGCACATGGGGACAAAGATCATGCTGTGGGGGTGCTTTGATGCAGGAGGGACTGGTGCACCTCACAAAATAGATGTCATCATGAGGAAGGAAAATTATGTGGATATATTGAAGCAATATCTCAAGACATCAGTCAGGAAGTTAAAGCTTGGTCGCAAATGGTTCTTCCAAATGGACAATGACCCCAAGCATACTTCCAAAGTTGTGGCAAAATGGCTTAAGGACAACAAAGGCCATCACAAAGCCCTGACCTCAATCCTATAGAAAATGTGTGGGCAGAACTGAAAAGGCGTGTGCGAGCAAGGAGGCCTACAAACCTGGGCTAAAATTCACCCAATTTATTGTGGGAAGCTTGTGGAAGGCTACCCGAAACTTCTGACCCACTGGGAATGTGATGAAAGAAATAAAAGCTGAAATACATCATTCTCTCTACTATTATTCTGACATTTCACATTCTTAAAATAAAGTGGTGATCCTAATTGACCTAAGACAGGGAATTTTTACTAGGATTAAATGTCAGGAATTGTGAAAAACTGAGTTTAAATGTATTTGGCTAAAGTGTATGTAAACTTCCGACTTAAACTGTATAAGGAGCCCTCCGCATTGATCCAAAATTTGGGAGGCTCACAGCATCGACGTACAGAGCTTGATTTGGCCTATGCAATCCTGGGGAGGCTCCGCAATTGTGCATACCCTCCATACAAAGCCTCTGACCGCATAGCCTGATCAAGCATAAATCAGCTTTCAGTAGTCTCAGTACTGTACCACCACAGGCCAGCAGTTTAACACCCTGCTCCTGTCACTCTCTCATTGCACACCATCAATTTCACTGTAGCCCTCTCTCCCTGACTCTCCCCTATCATTCCTATTACACCAGCCTTAATTGTCTCTCTGACCTCCATGGAAAATGACCCAATCACAAAGCAATTGTAGCCTGAAATGAGAGTCCATATTTGCATTGTTCCCCTGTCAATGGGGGTGTGATTTCTTTGGTGGATGGAGAAAAAATGCTCCATGTTCAAGGAGAGGGAGAGTGAGAGGCATTGTGAAGGGTTGGCTTTGAAGAGATATCTGTATGAAAAGCATGACAATCTCCTCACAATGGAAATTGGCAGACTATACAGTGCATTCGAAAGTATTCAGACCCCTTGACTTTTTCCACATACACTACCGTTCAAAAGTTTGGGGTCACTTAGAAATGTCCTTGTTTTCGAAAGAAAAGCTATTTTTTGTCCATTAAAATAACATCAAATTGATCAGAAATACAGTGTAGACATTGTTAATGTTGTAAATGGCTATTGTAGCTGGAAACGGCTGATTTATAATGGAATATCTACATAGGCATACAGAGGCCCATTATCAGCAACCTTCAGTCCTGTGTTCCAATGGCACGTTGTGTTTGCTAATCCAAGTTTATCATTTTAAAAGGCTAATTGATCATTAGAAAACACTTTTGCAATTATGTTAGCACAGCTGAAAACTGTTGTGCTGATTAAAGAAGCAATAAAATTGGCCTTCTTGAGACTAGTTGAGTATCTGGAGCACCAGTCTCAACGTCAACAGTAAAGAGGCGACTCCGGGATACTGACCTTCTAGGCAGAGTTGCAAAGAAAAAGCCATATCTCAGACTGGCCAATAAAAAGAAAAGATTAAGATGGGCAAAATAACACTGCCACTGGACTTTCTTTGCAACTCTGCCTAGAAGGTCAGCATCCCGGAGTCGCCTCTTCACTGCTGACGTTGAGACTGGTGTTTTGCGGGTACTATTTAATGAAGCCGCCAGTTGAGGACCTGTGAGGCGTCTGTTTCACAAACTAGACACTCTAATGCATTTGTCCTCTATCTCAGTTTTGCACCGGGGCCTCCCACTCCTCTTTCTATTCTGGTTAGAGACAATTTGCGCTGTTCTGTGAAGGGAGTAGTACACAGCGTTGTACGAGATCTTCAGTTTCTTGGCAATTTCTCGCATGGAATAGCCTTCATTTATCAGAACAAGAATAGACTGATGAGTTTCAGAAGAAAGTTATTTGTTTCTGGCCATTTTGAGCCTGTAATCGAACTCACAATTGCTGATGCTCCAGATACTCAACTAGTCTCAAGAAGGACAGTTTTATTGCTTCTTTCATCAGCACAACAGTTTTCAGCTGTGCTAACATAATTGCAAAAGGGTTTTCTAATGATCAATTAGACTTTTAAAATGATAAACTTGGATTAGCAAACACAACGTGCCATTGGAACACAGGACTGATGGTTGCTGATAATGGGCCTCTGTACGCTTATGTAGATATTCCATAAAAAATCAGCCGTTTCCAGCTACAATGGCCATTTACAACATTAACAATGTCTACACTGTATTTCTGATCAATTTGATGTTATTTTAATGGACAGAAAAATAGCTTTTCTTTCGAAAACAAGGACATTTCTAAGTGACCCCAAACTTTTGAACGGTAGTGTATTGTTACGTTACATTTTAGTCATTTAGCAGACGCTCTTATCCAGAGCGACTTACAGTTAGTGAGTGCATACATTTTTCATACTGGCCCCCCGTGGGAATCGAACCCACAACCCTGGCGTTGCAAGCGCCATGCTCTACCAACTGAGCTACAGGAGGGCCGTTACAGCCTTATTCTAAAATTGATTCAATTGTTTTTTTCCCTCATCAATCTATACACAATACCCCACAATGACAGAGAAAAAACTGGTTTTTAGACATTTCTGCAAATAACAAATAAAATTTAAAAAGTAAGTATTCAGACCCTTTACTCAGTACTTTGTTGAAACACCTTTGGCAGCAATTACAGCCTCAAGTCTTCTTGGCTATGACGCTACAAGCTTGGCACACCTGTATTTCAAGATGGCGTAGAAGTTCGGTTGTGTACTCTGAAGTGTGTCCGTGTAAATAGCCAGTTTTTTAGTTTTTTAGTCTCTTTTGTATATATTTCTCAATCACACTTTTTATCCTTCAACTAAATATACTTTCCTGCAACCCACCTCACCCATGTCACACCCTGGCTCTGGGACTCTATTTGTTGAGCCAAGGTGTGTTTATTCTATGTGTTTATTTCTATGTTGGGGGTTCTAGTTTGTTGATTTCTATGTTTGCCTGAGTGACTCCCAATCAGAGGCAACGAGTGTCAGCTGTTGGCTGGTTGTCTCTGATTGGGAGCCATATTTAAACTGTCTGTTTTCCCTTTGTGTTTGTGGGTTTTTGTTCCGTGTTCGGTCATTGATACCGTGGACTTCAAGAGTCGTTTCTTGTTTTGTATCATGTTTAAACTTTAACTAATTAAAGTATGTTTGTTCATCACGCTGCGCCTTGGTCTGTTCCATATGACGATCGTGACAGAAAAACCCACCATGCAACGACCAAGCAGCGTGTCCAGGGGCAGCTCTTGGGCTGGACATGGGAGGAGGCGCCGGGAGAAGAGACGGTGGAGGCGCGCCGTAGAGAGGAGCAACGGCGTGATCAGGGTCGTCGTCGGGCGGTCGAGAGGCAACCCCAGAAAATTTTTAGGGGGGGGCACACGGCATGGACGACGGGGCTGACGGAGGCAAAAAAGGGGCGGATTCTGGAGGCCACCAGGTTACGGATACACCGCCCTGTACGTCCTGTGCGGATGCCTCACACAGAGTGTGTGAGGGTAGGCATTCAGCCAGGACGGGTTGTGGCCGCTCTTCACTCCAGGGCTCCTATCCGTCTCCACAGCCCGGTTCGGCCTGTCCCTGCTCCACGCACCAAGCCTACGGTGTGCGTCGCCAGCCCAGTCCGGCCAGTCCCTGCTCCACGCACCAAGCCTACGGTGTGCGTCGCCAGCCCAGTCCGGCCAGTCCCTGCTCCATGCACCAAGCCTACGGTGTGCGTCGACAGCCCAGCCCGGCCTGTCCCTGCTCCACGCACCAAGCCTACGGTGTGCGTCGCCAGCCCGGTCCGGCCTGTCCCTGCTCCACGCACCAAGCCTACGGTGTGCGTCGCCAGCCCAGTCCGGCCTGTCCCTGCTCCACGCACCAAGTCTACGGTGCGCGTCGCCAGCCCGGCCCGGCCTGTTCCTGCCACTCGCACCAAGTATACGGTGCGCGTCGCCAGCCCGGCCCGGCCTGTTCCTGCCACTCGCACCAAGTCTACGGTGCGCGTTCGCCAGCCCGGCCCGGCCTGTTCCTGCCACTCGCACCAAGTATACGGTGCGCGTCGCCAGCCCGGCCCGGCCTGTTCCTGCCACTCGCACCAAGTATACGGTGCGCGTCGCCAGCCCGGCCCGGCCTGTTCCTGCCACTCGCACCAAGCCAGGGGTGTGAGTCGTCAGCCTGGTAAGGCCCGTCCCTCCTCCACGCACCAAGCCAGGGGTGCGAGTCGTCAGCCTGGTAAGGCCCGTCCCTCCTCCACGCACCAAGCCAGGGGTGCGCGTCGTCAGCCTGGTAAGGCCCGTTCCTCCTCCACGCACCAAGCCAGGGGTGCGCGTCGTCAGTCCAGCACAACCCGTGCCTGGGTCACCGGTGCCTGGTAAGGTACCGGTCAACTGCTCCACTATGGAGCTGAAGCTAACCGCTCCTGCTAAGTCCAGTTCGGCTCCAGCCGGCGGGGCCAGACTGGACCAGGGGCGCTATGGGGGGTGTATTGGAGGGTGGTGGTCAAGGCCGGAGCCAGAACCGCCGCCGAGGAGGTATGCCCGCCCAGCCCTCCCCTGTTTTGTTTAGTTGAGGCGCGGTCGCAGTCCGCGCCTTTAGGGGGGGGTACTGTCACACCCTGGCTCTGGGACTCTATTTGTTGAGCCAAGGTGTGTTTATTCTATGTGTTTATTTCTATGTTGGGGGTTCTAGTTTGTTGATTTCTATGTTTGCCTGAGTGACTCCCAATCAGAGGCAACGAGTGTCAGCTGTTGGCTGGTTGTCTCTGATTGGGAGCCATATTTAAACTGGTTTTTGTTCCGTGTTCGGTCATTGATACTGTGGACTTCACGAGTCGTTTCTTGTTTTGTATCATGTTTAAACTTTAACTAATTAAAGTATGTTTGTTCATCACGCTGCGCCTTGGTCTGTTCCATATGACGATCGTGACAACCCAATGTGGAACGGATTCTATTATTTATTTTACCTTTTTATCGAGAACCTCCAGTTGAAACTAGCCAGCTAGCCAGCTAGCCAGCTAACTAGCTAACTAGCTACTTGCTATTAGCCACCGTTTGCAGTTTTCACCATTGTCCGTGGCCTGCACTACCTACCAGCCAGCTCTAGCCTGGACTATTATCGGTGCAACTTGCCCATGCCCCCGCATGCCCCCCCTGCTTCTCCTTCACCCAAATTCAGATAGCTGATGTTCTGAAAGAGCTGCAAAATCTGGACCCCTACAAATCAGCTGGGCTAGACAATCTGGACCCTTTCTTTCTAAAATTAGCCGCCGAAATTGTAGCAACCCCACTAGCCTGTACAACCTCTCTTTCGTATCATCTGAGATCCCCAGAGATTGGAAAGTTGCCGCGGTCATCCCCCTCTTCAAAGGGGGTGATACTCTAGATCCAAACTGTTACAGACCTATATCCATTCTGCCCTGCCTTTCGAAAGTATTTGAAAGCCAAGTTAACAAACAGATCACCGTCCATTTCGAATCCCACCGTACCTTCTCTGCTATGCAATCTGGTTTCCGAGCTGGTCATGGGTGCACCTCAGCCACGCTAAAGGTCCTAAACTATATTATAACCGCAATCGATAAAAGACAGTACTGTCTTCATCGACCTGGCCAAGGCTTTCGACTCTGTCAATCATCGCATTCTTATTGGCAGATTAATACCCTTGGTTTCTCAAATGACTGCCTCACCTGGTTCACCAAATACCTCTCAGATAGAGTTCAATGTGTCAAATTGGAGGGCCTGTTGTCTGGACCTCTGGCAGTCTCTATGGGGGTGCCACAGGGTTCAATTCTCAGGCCGACTCTATTCTCTGTGTATATAAATGATGTCGCTCTTGCTGCTGGTGACTCTCAGATCCACCTCTATGCAGACGACACCATTTTGTATACATCTGGCCCTTCATTGGATACTGTGTTAACAAACCTCCAAACGAGCTTCAATGCCGTACAACACTCCAAGCCAGCAGAGTAGGCCCTGGTTACAGCAGCTGCACTCAGATTGGATTCAGGAGGCAGCAAATGAGGATCAATCAGTGCTGAGGACGAGGGGGCCTAAGTGGACTATTAAGCGTTGTTCACACTGCAGGCCCTTATGCTCAAATCAGTTTTTCAAATCCGTTGTGGAATACTGACTGTCCAAACAGCAAGTTACAAGTGACCAAATCAAATTTGTGTGTGTTCGGACAGCAGTCATTTGCTGACATGGCTATGGTATTTGTCATAGTAATGTCGGGTGTGTGTGCAGTGGTATCCAGGCTCTGCTGTAGCCGGCCGCAACCGGGAGACCAATGGGGCGGCGCACAATTGGCCCAGCGTCGTCCAGGGTAGGGGAGGGAATGGCAAGCAGGGAGGTAGCTCAGTTGATAGAGCATGGCGTTTGCAACGCCAGGGTTGTGGGTTCGTTTCCCACGGGGGGCCAGTATGAAAATAATAATGTATGCACTAACTGTAAGTCGCTCTGAATAAGAGCGTCAGCTAAATGATGTAAATGTAAATGTAATGTCAGAATACACTAACCCAGCATGTTAGAATACAGTAACCCAGCCATGTTAGAATACAGTAACCCAGCCATGTCAGAATACAGTAACCCAGCCATGTCAGAATACAGTAACCCAGCCATGTCAGAATGCAGTAACCCAGCCATGTCAGAATGCAGTAACCCAGCCATGTCAGAATACAGTAACCCAGCCATGTCAGAATACAGTAACCCAGCCATGTCAGAATGTAGATGTGCCATAGTCTAATAATGTCAAACTACGCCAGTCTACTCATGTCACGTTGTTTGCCATAGACCCACACACACACTTTAAACAAGACTGTCTAAATCACTTTTGGCAGTCCTTTACTAGAGATGGTATAATGCAGTCCTTCAGGAAGTTGTCATTGACAGAGTATAATGCAGTCCTTCAGGAAGTTGTCATTGACAGAGTATAATGCAGTCCTTCAGGAAGTTGTCATTGATAGAGTATAATGCAGTCCTTCAGGAAGTTGTCATTGATAGTCTAATGCAGTCCTTCAGGAAGTTGTCATTGACAGAGTATAATGCAGTCCTTCAGGAAGTTGTCATTGACAGAGTATACTGCAGTCCTTCAGGAAGTTGTCATTGACAGAGTATAATGCAGTCCTTCAGGAAGTTGTCATTGACAGAGTATAATGCAGTCCTTCAGGAAGTTGTCATTGACAGAGTATAATGCAGTCCTTCAGGAAGTTGTCATTGACAGAGTATAATGCAGTCCTTCAGGAAGTTGTCATTGATAGAGTCTAATGCAGTCCTTCAGGAAGTTGTCATTGACAGAGTATAATGCAGTCCTTCAGGAAGTTGTCATTGACAGAGTATAATGCAGTCCTTCAGGAAGTTGTCATTGACAGAGTATAATGCAGTCCTTCAGGAAGTTGTCATTGATAGAGTCTAATGCAGTCCTTCAGGAAGTTGTCATTGACAGAGTATAATGCAGTCCTTCAGGAAGTTGTCATTGACAGAGTATAATGCAGTCCTTCAGGAAGTTGTCATTGACAGAGTATAATGCAGTCCTTCAGGAAGTTGTCATTGATAGAGTATAATGCAGTCCTTCAGGAAGTTGTCATTGACAGAGTATAATGCAGTCCTTCAGGAAGTTGTCATTGACAGAGTATAATGCAGTCCTTCAGGAAGTTGTCATTGATAGAATATAATGCAGTCCTTCAGGAAGTTGTCATTGACAGAGTATAATGCAGTCCTTCAGGAAGTTGTCATTGATAGAGTATAATGCAGTCACACATGTCATGATGCTTATAATAATGGCAGCAGGAGAAGACTTAGAGAATGACCCACTGATGGACGACCACAGATACTACTTGTTTTGAGGCATAATATCTACTACAGTGCCAACAGTTAGATCAAACACATTTGGGATTTTATTCGAAGTCAAATAAAAAATAGAAAAACATGAATACTCAGATCGACTTATGTCCATTCCTGAAACAGGTTTGTTTTGAATGCGACACAGAAAGACATAGGAAGAGGAACGTTGTAGAAGGGTTTTCAGTCAATCAGAATGTGTGTTAACAGGGAGTAGATTTACTATATGGATGTGTCTCAAGTGGCACCCTATTCCCTACGTAGTGCACTACTTTTGACCAGGGCCCTTGGTCGGGGGTGGTGCGCTGCGTGGGGAATGAATGGGGTGCCATTTGAGATGCATACTTAGACTGTGGTCAAGGGAGTTATTGAGTTATATGTTTGTCCTAAGTGGCGCAGTGGTCTAAGGCACTGCATCGCAGTGCTAACTGTGCCACTAGAGATCCTGGTTTGAATCCAGGCTCTGTCGCAGCCGGCCGCGACCGGGAGACTCATGGGCGGCGCACAATTCGTCCAGGGTAGGGGAGGGAATGGCCGGCAGGGATGTAGCTCAGTTGATAGAGCATGGCGTTTGCAACGCCAGGGTTGTGGGTTTGATTCCCACGGGGGGCCAGTATAAAATAATATGTATTCACTAACTGTAAGTTGCTCTGGATAAGAGCGTCTGCTAAATGACTAAAATGTAAATGGTATAGGCTCATTGAGGCACCACCTGTATATGGCCATAAGCAAACAACTCAGGGAAAGTTAAATCCATTTTTACCAGCATGTCACGTGCAACTAGAGGCGACAAAACTCTTGATCACCTTTACTCCACATACAGAAATGCATACAAGGCTCTCCCTCGCCCTGGCAAATCTGATCATAACTCTATCCTCCTGACTCCTGCTTACAATCCAAAACTCAAACAGGATGTACCAGTGACACGCTCATACGGAAGTGATCCGATGAAGCGGATGCTAGGCTACAGAACTGTTTTGCTAGCAAAGAATTAAATATATTCAAAGATTCATAACATTGAGAAGTTTACCACATCTGTCACCGGCTCCATTAATAAGTTAATTCGACGACAGGCTAGAGCTGCCGCTTTCAAGGAGCAGGACACTAATCCGGACCCTTATAAAAAATTCCGCTACAACCTCCGACGGGCCATCAAATAGGCAAAGCGTCAATACAGGACTAAGATTGAATTCTACTATGGCAGCTCTGACGCTCATCGGATGTGGCAGGGCTTGCAACTATCACGGATTACAAAGGGAAACCCAGCTACGAGCTGCCCAGTGGCGCGAGCCTACCAGATGAGATAAATGCCTTTTATGCTCGCAAGCAACACTGAACCATGCATGAGAGCACCAGCTGTGATCTCGCTCTCCGTAGCCAATGTGAGTAAGACCTTTAAACAGGTTAACATTTACAAGGCAGCGGGGCCAGATGGATTACCAGGATGCCTACTCAGAGCATGCGCTGATCAGCTGGCAAGTGTCTACACTGACATTTTCAACATCTCCCTGACCCTGTCTATAATACCTACATGTTTCAAGCAGACTACCATAGTTCCTGTGCCCAAGATCGCCAAGGTAACCTGTCTAAATGACTATCACCCTGTAGCACTCAGATCTGTGGCCATGAAATGCTTTGAAAGGCTGGTCACGGCTCACATTAACATCATCATCCCAGACACCCTGGACCCACTCCAATTTGCATACGGCTCCAACAGATCCACAGGTGGTCCTCTGTAGCTCAATTGGTAGAGCATGGCGCTTGTAACGCCAGGGTAGTGGGTTCGATCCCCGGGACCACCCATACGTAAAAATTTATGCACACATGACTGTAAGTCGCTTTGGATAAAAGCGTCTGCTAAATGGCATATTATTATTAGATGACACAATCTCTATTGCACTCCACACTGCCCTCTCCCACCTCGATAAGAGGAACACCTATGTGAGAATGTTGTTCATTGACTACAGCTCAGCGTTCAACACCATAGTTCCCTCCATGCTCAGGACCCTGGGACTGATCACCTCCCTCTGCAACTGGATCCTGGACTTCCTGACAGACCGCCCCCAGGTGGTGAGGGTAGGCAACAACACATCCGCTACGCTGACCCTCAACACGGGGGCCCCACAGGGGTGCATGTATAGTCCCCTCCTGTACTCCCTGTTCACCACGACTGCATTGCCACACACGACTCCAACACCATCAGTAGCCCTTTCCTGCAGTCAAATGACCTAGTGGCCTCATGGGTGGGATTATATTAATATATGTATTTTTACGCCGAAAATCCGATGTTTCTATGTCGAAAGGTTTTGTTATATTTCAGTCTTCTGTGATGTATATAAAGTGTAATATTGGGATGCAAACTCCAAATTGAATCTATATCTGACATGGTACAGGTGTCTTCCTTTTTTAAAGCCCATTACCATGTATTTGAGGTGTTTACTTTTGTTTCAAAGTAGATTTGTTTAAGAAACACTCTGTGTGACCCTGATTTAGCCCAATGCATTAAAAGGTTAAGTTTGTCGATGACACAACGGTGGTAGGCCTGATCACTGACAACGATGTGTAGGTCAGTGACCTGGTAGTGTGGTGCCAGGACAACAACCTTTCCCTCAATGACATCAAGACAAAGGAGGTGATCGTGACTACAGGAAATGGAGGGTCAAGCACGCCCCCATCCACATCGACGGGCTATAGTGGAGCGGGTTGAAAGCTTCAAGTTCCTCGATGTCCACATCACTAAGGAATTAACATAGTCCAGCACAGTTGTGAAGAAGGCACGACAACGCCTCTTCCACTTCCGGAGGCTGAAAAGATTTGGCATGGGCCCTCAGATCCTCAAAAAGTTCTACAACTGCACCATTGAGAGCATATTGACTGGCTGCATCCCCGATTGGTATGTCAACTGCTTGGCATCCGACCGCAAGGCGCTACATCACTGGGGCCGAGCTCCCTGCTATCCAGGACCTCTATACCAGGCGCTGTCAGACGAAGGCCCTAAAAATGTTCAAAGACTCCAGCCACCTAAGTCATAGACTATTCTCTCTGCTACCGCATGGCAAGCGGTACCGATGCACCAAGTTTGGAACCAACATGACCCTGAACAGCTTCTACCCCCAAGCAATAAAACGGCTAAATAGTTAACCAAATAGCTACCCGGACTAATCTGCATTGACCCCCTTTTGCATTAACTCTTTTGACTCATCACATACACTGATGCTACTGCTTATTATCTATCCTGTTGCCTAGTCACTTTACAGCGACCTACTGTATACTGTATGTACATATCTACCTCAATTGCCTGGTACCCTTGCACATCGTCTCTGTACTGGTACCCCGTGCATATAGCCAAGTTATCGTTACTCATTGTGTATTTATTCCTCGTTATTATCTTTCTATTATTTTTCTATTTTTCTCTCTGCATTGTTGGGAAGGGCCCGAAATTCTACACCTGTTGTTTACAAACCATGTGACAAATACCATTTTATTTGATTGGTCATGGTGCTTGTGCTTCCTATCACGCAGAAGTTATGTAGCACGCTAAGGTGACAACAATGCCTGCCATGGACATTTCCCAGTTTCTTTGTATGTTCAAAATCATAGAGTAAGAACTTTTAAAGCCTCAAACGATAAGATTATCCAACTTTCAAAGCAAGTCCTTTATGGTTAGCCACAGCATTCAACTAGTTAGCTAGGTAGCTGTTTATCTTTTTTTAGCACATTCACAAATTTGTTTGTAAACAATTAACGAGCTGGTTAGCTACCCCATGTTCTTGTCAAACTGTCAACAGAGTAGCTAGCAAGCAACCAGATATGCCAAATACTGTATCCGTCTAAAAAACACTTGAGTGCAAATAAATCAGATTTGACCTTTCAGACACAAGTCACATGGCCAGGAATCAGAATTGTATCTGATTTCAAACCACCTACGAAGGTGTTTTAAAATCTGCCTTGAAATATCCGATTCCATGTACTTTTTGGCTGTTCAGACAGCAGGAAAAATAACAGATTTGAATCGGATATGCAATTTCTTTTGGATTTTAGTCACTTCAAACTGCCAATGTGAACAAGACTTTAGAGGACCCAGACGAGAATTTCTATGTCGCTGTCATTGCCAACAGAAATTGTATTTGAATTGCATAATTTTGAATTTGTATTAGGATATTGAATTTGTATTTTAATATTTTTGAATTTGTAATGCACAAATTTAATAATTGAATTAATAAATTCAAGTTGTATTTCATGATTTGAAACTTAATTGAATGAATCTTGCATTCAGTTTCAAAATTTGAATTAAATGTAATATTCAAATTCAAAATTCACAGTGTACAAAACATTAGAAACACCTTCCTAATATTGAGTTGCTCCCCCTTTTACCCCCAGAACAGCCTCAATTCGTCGGGGCATGGACTACAATGTGTCAGAAATGTTCCACAGGGATGCTGGCCCATGTTGACTCCAATGCTTCCCCAAATTTGTGTCAAGTTGGCTGGATGTCCTTAGGGTGGTGGACCATTCTTGATACACACAGAAAACTGTTAAGCATGAAAAACCCAGAAGCATTGCAGTTCTTGACACACTCAAACCAGTGCGCCTGGCAACTACTACCATAACTTGTTCAAAGGAACTTAAATATTTTGTCTTGCCTATTCACCCTCTGAAGAGCACACCTACACAATCCATTTCTCAGTTGTCTCAAGGCTTAAAATTATTTAACCTGTCTCCTCCCCTTCATCTACACTAATTGAAGTGGATTTAACAGGTGACATGAATAAGGGATCATAGCTTTCAACTGGATTCACCTAGTCAGTCTATGTCATGGAAAGAACAGGTGTTCCTAATGTTTTGTACACTCAGTGTATATATTAAATTTCAATATGGTAGATATTGCATTCATTGTCTATGTATCAAGTTTAAAAACTATAATTAGTTTATCAACATTTAAATATATTAAATTTCTCAGATGCATTCAGATTCAGTTTCTATCCCTTCTAAGGATACCCTTTCCACTCCCTAGTTAATCTTGCTCTTGCGACTGACTGGGTTCGAACCAGGGCCCCTGCATGTCACATAACTGTGTTAGCCAACTTAGCTAAAGCCTATAGGAATAAGTTCAGGAGGTTCATGTAAATGATGACACACTGCTTGCTTAACGAGTACTGCGTCTTCCTGATTCAGCACATTCGGAGACTCAAACTCAGGACCTCTGTTTCGCAAACATACGTGTTCCAATCCACCACACTATTGAAAAAGGCCTTCTTCAATTGTGCAAATCGCGACACTTCAAGCTGATGATTGAGTTTCACAGATCTCCACCTACAACATTCACCCCCCAAACTCACTCCACAGCGACCCCAGTGGTTGATCAGAGTCCAGTGACACTATTGTAAAGGACGTCACACTGCATGCTTAGCGAGTACCGCTACCCCCCCTGATTCAGCTCATACAGAGACTCAAACTCAGGACTTCTGCCTCGAAAATACACATGACCATCCTCCTGAAGCATTCCAACCCATCGTGCTATTGCGCAAGGGGCAACACTTCAGGCTAAGGGTTGAGTATCACACATCCACATCTGCTACACTAATACAAGTCTCCAAGATCCAGCAATGTTACTCATCAAAATAGCGTAGTTTGGTGATCCATGCATATTTGATCAGCAACCTGAAAATAGGGCCATTAAACTCTGTAACTGTTTTAAAGTCACCATTGGCCTCATGATGAAAATCCCGGAGCGGTTTCCTTCCTCTCCGGGCAACTGAGATAAGATGGATGCCTGTATCTTTTTAGTGACTGGGTGTTTTGATACACCATCCAAAGTGTAATTAAAAACTTCACCATGCTCAAAGGGATAGTCAATGTCTGCTTAATTTTTTTCTACCAATAGGTGCCCTTCTTTGTGAGGCACTGGAAAACCTCCCTGGTCTTTGTGGTTGAATCTGTGTTTGAAATTTACTGCTCGACTGAGGGACCTTACAGATAATTGTGTGGGTGGGGTAAAGAGATGAGATAGCAAAAATCATGTTAAAAACTATAATTGCACACAGAGTCCATGCAACTTATTATATAATATAATAATATGCCATTTAGCAGACGCTTTTATCCAAAGCGACTTACAGTCATGTGTGCATACATTTTTACGTATAGGTGGTCCCGGGGTTCAAACCCACTACCCTGGTGTTACAAGCACCATGCTCTACCAATTGAGCTACAGAGGACCACGTGACTTATTAAGCACATTTTTACTCCTGAACTTGTTTAGGCTTGACATTACAAAGGGGTTAAATACTTATTGACTCAAGATATTTCAACTTTTCATTTCTAATTAATATGTAACAAAAAAAAGATGTAAAAACATAATTCCACTTTGACATTATGGGGTATTGTGTGTAGGCCAGTGACAAACAAATCTATGTTTAATTAATTTTAAATTCAGGTTGTCAAGGGTGTGAATACTTTATGAAGGCACTGTAAATATACAGTGGGGGAAAAAAGTATTTAGTCAGCCACCAATTGTGCAAGTTCTCCCACTTAAAAAGATGAGAGAGGCCTGTCATTTTCATCATAGGTACACGTCAACTATGACAGACAAATTGAGAAAAAAAAATCCAGAAAATCACATTGTAGGATTTTTTATGAATTTATTTGCAAATTATGGTGGAAAATAAGTATTTGGTCACCTACAAACAAGCAAGATTTCTGGCTCTCATAGACCTGTAACTTCTTCTATAAGAGGCTCCTCTGTCTTCCACTCATTACCTGTATTAATGGCACCTGTTTGAACTTGTTATCAGTATAAAAGACACCTGTCCACAACCTCAAACAGTCACACTCCAAACTCCACTATGGTCAAGACCAAAGAGCTGTCAAAGGACACCAGAAACAAAATTGTAGACCTGCACCAGGCTGGGAAGACTGAATCTGCAATAGGTAAGCAGCTTGGTTTGAAGAAATCAACTGTGGGAGCAATTATTAGGAAATGGAAGACATACAAGACCACTGATAATCTCCCTCGATCTGGGGCTCCACGCAAGATCTCACCCCCGTGGGGTCAAAATGATCACAAGAACGGTGAGCAAAAATCCCAGAACCACACGGGGGACCTAGTGAATGACCTGCAGAGAGCTGGGACCAAAGTAACAAAGCCTACCATCAGTAACACACTACTCCGCCAGGGACTCAAATCCTGCATTGCCAGACGTGTCCCCCTGCTTAAGCCAGTACATGTCCAGGCCCGTCTGAAGTTTGCTAGAGTGCATTTGGATGATCCAGAAGAGGATTGGGAGAATGTCATATGGTCAGATGAAACCAAAATATTACTTTTTGGTAAAAACTCAACTCATCGTGTTTGGAGGACAAAGAATGCTGAGTTGCATCCAAAGAACACCATACCTACTGTGAAGCATGGGGGTGGAAACTTCATGCTTTGGGGCTGTTTTTCTGCAAAGGGACCAGGACGACTGATCCGTGTAAAGGAAAGAATGAATGGGGCCATGTATCGTGAGATTTTGAGTGAAAACCTCCTTCCATCAGCAAGGGCATTGAAGATGAAACGTGGCTGGGTCTTTTAGCATGACAATGATCCCAAACACACCTCCCCGGGCAACGAAGGAGTGGCTTCGTAAGAAGCATTTCAAGGTCCTGGAGTGGCCTAGCCAGTCTCCAGATCTCAACCCCATAGAAAATATTTGGAGGGAGTTGAAAGTCCGTGTTGCCCAGCGACAGCCCCAAAACATCACTGCTCTAGAGGAGATCTGCATGGAGGAATGGGCCAAAATACCAGCAACAGTGTGTGAAAACCTTGTGAAGACTTACAGAAAACGTTTGACCTGTGTCATTGCCAACAAGGGGTATATAACAAAGTATTGAGAAACTTTTGTTATTGACCAAATACTTATTTTCCACCATAATTTGCAAATAAATTCATAAAAAATCCTACAATGTGATTTTCTGGAAAAAAAATTCTCATTTTGTCTGTCATAGTTGACATGTACCTATGATGAAAATTACAGGCCTCTCTCATCTTTTTAAGTGGGAGAACTTGCACAATTGGTGGCTGACTAAATACTTTTTTCCCCCACTGTATACAGTTGAAGTTGGAAGTTTACATACACTTAGGTTGGAGTCATTAAAAGTCATTTTTCAACCACTCCACAAATTTCTTGTTAACAAACTATAATTTTGGCAAGTCGGTTAGGACATCTACTTTGTGCATGACACAAGTAATTTGTCCAACAATTGTTTACAGACAGATTATTTCACTGTATCACAATTCCAGTGGGTCAGAAGATTACATACACTTTGAATGTGCCTTTAAACAGCTTGGAAAATTCCAGAAAATGATGTCATGGCTTTAGAAGCTTCTTGCTAATTGACATCATTTGAGTCAATTGGAGGTGTACCTGTGGATGTATTTCAAGGCCTACCTTCAAACTCAGTGCCTCTTTGCTTGACATCATGGGAAAATCAAAAGAAATCCGCCAAGACCTTACAAACTTTTTTGGGGACCTCCACAAGCCTGGTTCATCCTTGGGAGCAATTTCCAAACGCCTGAAGGTACCACGTTCATCTGTACAAACAATAGTACGCAAGTATAAACAGCATGGGACCATGCAGCCGTCATACCACTCAGGAAGGAGACACGTTCTGTCTCCTAGAGATGAACGTACTTTGGTGCGAAAAGTGCAAATCAATCCCAGAACAACAGCAAAGGACCTTGTGAAGATGCTGGAGGAAACAGGTACAAAAGTATCTATATCCACAGTAAAACGAGTCCTATATCGACATAACCTGAAAGGCCGCTCAGCAAGGAAGAAGCCACTGCTCCAAAACCGCCATAAAAAAGCCAGACTACGGTTTGCAACTGCACATGGGGACAAAGATTGTACTTTTTGGAGAAATGTCCTCTGGTCTGATGAAACAAAAATAGAACTATTTGGCCATAATGACCATTGTTATGTTTGGAGGAAAAAGGGGAATGCTTCCAAGCTGAAGAACACCATCCCAACTGTGAAGAACTGGGGTGGCAGCATCATGCTGTGGGGGTGCTTTGCTGCAAGAGGGACTCGTGCACTTCACAAAATAGATGGCATCATGAGGAAGGAAAATTATGTGGATATATTGAAGCAACATCTCAAGACATCAGTCAGGAAGTTAAAGATTGGTCGCAAATGGGTCTTACAAATGGACAATGACACCCAAGCATACTTCCAAAGTTGTGGCAAAATGGCTTAAGGACAACAAAGTCAAGGTATTGGAGTGGCCATCACAAAGCCCTGACCTCAACCCTATAGAACATTTGTGGGCAGAACTGAAAAAGCGTGTGCGAGCAAGGAGGCCTACAAACCTGACTCAGTTACACCAGCTCTGTCAGAAGGAATAGTCCAAAATTCACCCAACTTATTGTGGGAAGCTTGTGGAAGGCTACTCAAAAGGTTTGACCCAAGTTAAACAATTTAAAGGCAATGCTACCAAATACCAATTGAGTGTATGTAAACTTCTGACCCACTGGGAATGTGATGAAAGAAATAAAAGCTGAAATAAATCATTCTCTCTACTATTATTCTGACATTTCACATTCTTAAAATGAAGTGGTGATCCTAACTGACGAAAGACAGGGAATCTTTACTAGGATTAAATGTCAGGAATTGTGAAAAACTGAGTTTAAATGTATTTGGCTAAACTGTATATATATACAGTGAGGGAAAAAAGTATTTGATCCCCTGCTGATTTTGTACGTTTGCCCACTGACAAAGAAATGATCAGTCTATAATTTTAATGGTAGGTTTATTTGAACAGTGAGAGACAGAATAACAACAAAAAAACCTGGATAGCTATTAGTAAACAATAGCTGGGACAACCTAGCGAACAAACGCGAACTGGCTGAGTCAATTCAGTGGCTAGCTTTGCACTTGGCTTGTTAACAGTAACTGCTAGGGGTAAGTTATAACCTACATTTGTGTTTTGTTTTTACATACTGTTAGCCAGAGTCGTTCAAGGGAATTCGGGACATTGGTGACTAGTTAACGTTAGCTTGGCTCTCTCTGTGTGTTCGTGCCGTGGGAGGACGGGTTTCTTCTTTGTCTGAAAGCAATGGCTAGCTAGTATGTTAACTATTCTAGCTAACTAACTGGCTGAATAAGTTGACGAAGGACTCGCTCAAGCTGTCGGGACTAACCCACAACGTTAGACACGGACACGAATGATCTGCTTGGCGTGTTGACACACTGGTGGTTTGTTGTGGTCGAGTATTGGTGCTAAACCGTGTTGTTGGAGTCCGGCATGCTAGTTGGCTGTGGCGTCATATGACTAGGTGCCCTGGACGATTTTCACGGAAGAATACTGTACCAAGTTAGCTAGCTGAATAAACTAAGTTAGTCTATTCCTAGAAAACATTGAACCGCTGTAGTTTACAACAATGATAGTTTCTGAGGTGGAAGTTGGGAGAGTTATATTTGGGTGTTTCAGTGAAACGTAAGTGAGGGAGGCCCCGCTCTCTCCTTTCCCAGATGTTTAGTTCATTTCATTCCGATCTCCTTTGCATTATTGTAGCCATTTTCTGTAGCCTGTCAACTATGCCTCTGTCTATCCCTGTTCTCTCCTCTCTGCACAGGCTATACAAACGCCTCACACCGCGTGGCTGCAGCCTCTCTAACCTGGTGGTCCCTGCATGCACCACCCACATGGAGTTCCAGGTCTCAGGCAGCCTCTGGAACTGCCGTTCTGCTGCCAACAAGGCAGAGTTCGTCTCAGCCTATGCTACCCTCCAGTCCCTCGACTTCTTGGCGCTGACGGAAACATGGATTACCACTGAAAACACTGCTACTCCTACTGCTCTCTCCTCGTCTGACCATGTGTTCTTGCATACCCCGAGAGCATCTGGTCAGCGGGGTGGTGGCACAGGAATCTTCATCTCTCCCAAGTGGACATTCTCTCTTTTTCCCCTGACCCATCTGTCTATCTCCTCATTTGAATTCCATGCTGTCACAGTCACTAGCCCATTCAAGCTTAACCTCCTTGTCATTTATTGCCCTCCAGGTTCCCTTGGAAAGTTCATCAATGAGCTTGACGCCTTGATAAGTTCCTTCCCTGAGGATGGCTCACCCCTCACAGCTCTGGGTGACTTCAACCTCCCTACGTCTACCTTTGACTCATTTCTCTCTGCCTCCTTCTTTCCACTCCTCTCCTCTTTTGACCTCACCCTCTCACCATCCCCCCCCTACTCACAAGGCAGGCAATATGCTTGACCTCATCTTTACTAGATGCTGTTCTTCTACTAATCTCACTGCAACTCCCCTCCGTGTCTCCGACCACTACTTTATATCCTTTTCTCTCTCGCTCTCCTCCAACACTACTCACTCTGCCCCTACTCAGATGGTAATGCGCCATTGCAACCTTCGCTCTCTCTCTCCCGCTACTCTCTCCTCTTCCATCCTATCATCTCTTCCCTCTGCTAAATCCTTCTCCCTCCAATCTCCTGATTCTGCCTCCTCAACCCTCCTCTCCTCCCTTTCTGCATCCTTTGACTCTCTATGTCCACTATCCTCCCGGCCGGCTTACAGTCATGCGTGCATACATTTTTTTTGTGTATGGGTGGTCCCGGGGATCGAACCCACTACCTTGGCGTTTCAAGCGCCGTGCTCTACCAGCTGAGTTTCCATGGTAATGTAGAATGTTCATTCAAATTATGTTAACTGATGTGGTTCATGCAATGGAATATATTTTTTGTAATGTCAGTTGAGTTCAATCAACAAATCACAACACATATTGATGGGTAGACTTCCCGCTTTTACTTCCTGCTGAGCTCCTATTGGTACACTTGCGATGGCCGCTAGTCCACCTATTATGCCATCATTGACTTGAATGGGGACACCCATTCTATTCATTCTATTTCTATGGCAGCATATGCAGTCAGGGGCAGAGGAAACGAGAAAATGTGTACAAAATAATTTGCTATTCAAACGGTTATTACAGAGACCACGGTCATTTGGCTGGCCAATTACCATCATCAAAAAAAATTGCCATATTACAACCTATGTGTTGTGATAATTGCGTTGTTTGCTCTATAACCTGTTAGTTCATATGCCTTGCCACCGTGATATATAGGCTTGAGGCCGAGACAATAAGAAGACACAGTGGCAGAATAAATTCAACCACACCTTTGTTTCATCACAAAACCGGAGAGCAACCTATGTCCGGTGAAGTCCACAAAGCACATTGTGTGTAACAAAGTTACATGACCTACAACATGCATGGTCAAGCAAGTTAATGTTTTCCGATATTTTCAGACTACTAAACAACTATTGATTTAGAACCACAGAGAGTTACCGCAAGTTGCAAAGAAAACAGGAGCTGCCTACACTATTCCAGCACCATTTCAACTTCAACATTTCAACATCATCAAATTACCTATGCTTAGTCTGATACAGTGACAACTAAAAGATACCAAAAACAATTTAGTCCAATCAACGTAAGCTAAATATGATGTGGCTGTCCATGGTTCTGATTTCTGTGTATGTGTGCGTGTGTGTGTCTGCGTGCGTGCGTGCATGCGTGCAAGTAGAAAAAACACGCTGACGCACCCTACTTGTAGAGAAACCAATGCCATCCTCCTCTCTTTAATGTTGACGTAACAGTCTCTGACACTGACACGCTTTTACATTTTGTTGTCTTAGCCTACCTGGCTAAAATGCTTGCTCGCTAGCCTAACTTCCTTTCATGGGCAATGATGAGCCAGCAGGTTAACATTAGCCTACCACATCTAGCTACATATTGAACATCCATCCTCTCAGGCCTGGGGCACAATGTATGAATTTATGTTTGGATCAGAATCGCTGTTATAATCATTGGCCAGTACATTCATCCATGGCTAATTTACAAAAGGGCCAATTTTAGCTAACTAGCTTCCATGACCATCACAGTCTTAACTGAAGACGTGTTAGTTTGACGTGTTAGTTTGTGTTAGACATGTGTTCGTTTCAAGTCTCCGGCAAGGGTAATCATTATAAGGGTAACTGAAAACTGAACGCAATATTCATTCAATTACATTTCAAATCATGAAACAAGTTTAATTTTTGAATTCAATTATTTAATTTGTGCATTACAAATTCTAAAATATTACATTCAAATTCAATGTCCTCATACAAATTCTAAATTGTGAAATTAAAATACAATGTCTCTTGGCACTGAAAACGCTACATAAAGTTCCCTGTGTGTGTGTGTGTGTGTGTGTGTGTGTGTGTGTGTTACCACTTTAAACGTATTCTTCTTAAATGCAATATTTTCCAAAACTCTATCTCCAACATTATGGTCGCTATAAGCCAATGAGCTCACATATTCCACAGGTTAGCTAGACTCACATCCCTTAGCATGTGTGCCAAATTCCATGACTGACTCAAACAGATCAAGATATACAGTATATGAGAGTTCAGCGCACGTAACCGGGTTGACCTTTATCACCTGATTTACTTAACAAAAGGCACATCTCAATAGGTGGTCTCAATAAGCTTTATTTTTTCCTCTTTGGGGGACCTCTTACATTAAAAATAGCACTGTAGAACTGACTAAATAGGTGTAATTTAGCCATCTCAGGGACCGGCCAGCAACATCCCATGGAGGTTAAGAAACAGCCCAGCAAACATGGCCCCATTGGCCCAATGTGGATATTCAGTCGGCAAGGTGGGCACGATCTGGCACACACCAGCCCAGCATGGGCTAGCCCACAACAAAGCCCACACCAGCCTGACACGGGCTGGCCATCATCAGCCCAACACAGGCTAGCCCACACCAATCCCATACTAGCCCGACATGGGCCAGCCCACACCAAGCCCAACACATCATGCTTATTTGCAAATTACTGTAGGATTTAACATACTGTCACCAGCCTCCCTGGTACACACCTTATTCTGGTTACACAACAATGACCCATGTGAACATACTTTCCCATGAGAAGTTTCGTCAACCACTGCTTTTTCTCTTAACTAATCATCACCTACCAACTACAGGCACATCCACCAATACTCCTGGTGGGAACATATTTACCCTTAGCCAATTTAGAGCCGTGTTTCTCACCTCCACTCACTTAATATAGGGTCAAGAGTCAAGATGTCAAGCTGTATTACACCATCATGCTTCATAGCGTGTTCTAATTTACATCTTAGTTAAGATAATTTTTACTCTCTCTTCAGTGCGGCTGGGTAGTGGAGAGAAATAACATACTACCTAAACTACAAAGGCTTTAGGAAACCCATCCACAGATTATTGGGCTGGAATAAAAATGTGAATCACTGACATAGAGAATCACCACACTCTTTATAAGCTAATCATCAGCCATTAACTAGCCTGGTTGCCAGGTCTGTTGATGCCTTAGCCAAGGTCTGTTGGAAACATTGGGTTAGCTAAAGCACAAAAAGCTTCAAACAGTGTCTAGAGAATGATGACAAGAACATGAAACAGAACCAAGACTTTGAGACAGAGGTAGATGTTCTAGTGGCTTCTAGAACTAAATTTCTTTGCTACAAACTGCAGGTGTGCAAGTTCACATGTCACAGCAACTGCTTTCTCCCTAACAAGGATGACATCAAAGGTTCTGCCATGATGGATGAGGATGGCACCTGTATTATGTGTCCAGGAATCTGCTCTTACCTTGACCACGACAGGGAAAAAGGACACATGAAACCAAGAAAGAGAAAAAGACCATTCAAAAACTGAAGGCCAACTTCATGAAGGTGCAGGGCAAGTTCATGAACAACAAGCAGATGCTGGAGAATATTGAAGAATTGAATTGAAGAAGTATGCTGTGATGGAGGACAACGTGATCTTGGATTTATAACGTTCTATCTGTGAAAAATCTAGATCTGAGATAATAACAATTGTAATAATAATAAAAAAATATGACTACAGAGTAGTAAGCTACTGCGTGCGCTTTTTTCTTGTTTTCCGCACTGTGTTTGTGCGTAATTGTGCGCGCCGCCCGGTTGGGTTGGCGACTCTTTACCTGATTTTGGATTTACTAAAGTCTGTTGAAGTCATCCTGGTTCCTGCGCTTGATTCCCTACACTCATCCACACACAGCACTCTGACAGAATCACGCATCATTCCATGGAATCAGCAGGAGCGACCGCGCCAACAGCAGGTATGGAGGAACGTCTTTGTGGGCAGGAGGATCAGATTAACCAGGTCTGTCATGCCCTGGAGGGGGTGATGAACACTCTCCACCGATGGGAAACCAGCGGGGTACCCACGACCCCACCTACCGAACCATCCCCATCGGTCAGTCCTCCTGTCCCATCTCCGGAACCCAGTGGGATTCGGCTCTCGCTCCCGAGGGCGTACGACGGCTCCACTGCCGGGTGTCAAGGGTTCCTGCTGCAAGTGGAGCTCTACCTCGCCACCGTACACCCGGCGCCCTCGGGACACGAGAGCGTCTCAGCCCTCATCTCCTGTCTCACCGGCAAGGCGTTGGAGTGGGCCAACGCCGAATGGAGGAGAATGGACGCCGCTACCACTACCTATGCGGAGTTCTCCCGCCGCTTCCGTGCTGTGTTTGACCATCCACCAGAGGGGAAGGCGGCGGGGAGCGTCTGTTCTACCTCCGACAGGGGATGAGGAGCGCCCAGGACTTTGCCTTGGAATTCCGGACTCTAGCGGCCGATGCAGGGTGGAATGAGCGGGCCCATATAGACCACTTCCGTTGCAGCCTCCGGGAGGACGTCCAGCGAGAGTTGGCGTGCAGGGACACCTCGTTGACCTTTGACCAACTTGTCGACATGGCCATTCGGCTGGATACCCTGCTCGCCACCGGTGGACGTCCCCGGGTGGGGTTCGCCCATTCCACTCTCCAGCACCTCCGAGCTGAGCCCTATGGAGCTCGGGGTGCTGGCGCTAGAGAACGGAGGAGTAGGAACCCGAGGGGGCCGTTCCCTGCACTAACTGTGGCCGTGGAGGGCACACCGCGGCTAGGTGTTGGGGAGGGTCCCCCGGTGGAGGAGAAGGCAGGTCACGCATTGGGGGTCCCCCAGGTGAGTAGGCCCCCTACTTACCCAGAGCTTTCTGTCGTGCACCTAACCTTGCCTGTTTGTTTTCCACAGGTTGCACCTCGTTCCCAGCATAAGGCGCTGGTAGATTCAGGCGCAGCTGGGAATTTTGTAGATCGCCAGTTTTGTATAGAGTTAGGGATTCCCCTCCTTCCAGTTGATAAGCCTTTCCCTGTTCATGCCCTAGATAGCCGTCCGTTAGGGTCTGGGTTGATTAGGGAGGTCACAGCGCCCCTTCAAATGATGGCGCAGGAGGGTCATGAGGAGACGATTCAGCTCTATCTGATTGACTCTCCTGCGTATCCGGTAGTGCTGGGCCTTCCCTGGTTGATGACCCATGACCCTACTATTATGTGGCGAGAGAAAGCTCTTAAAGGGTGGTCTGCCCAGTGTGAGGGGCGGTGTCTGGGTGTTTCCATAGGGGCGACCTCGGTGGAAAGTCCGAATCTAATGACAGCACTGCATATTCCCCCGAGTATGAGGATTTGAAACTGGTGTTTAGTAAGACTAGGGCTGGCGCAGCTGCCGCCTCATAGACGGGGGATTGTGCGATAGATCTCCAGTCAGGAGCAGCTCTCCCGCGGAGCCATGTGTATCCCTTGTCTCAAGAGGAGAGGAAGGCAATGGAGACGTACATCGCTGAGTCTCTGAGACAGGGATACATACGGGCCTCCACTTCACCCGCTTCCTCGAGTTTCTTTTTGTGAAGAAAAAGGATGGAGGTCTGCGCCCCGTGTATTGATTTCCGCGGTCTCAATCAGATTACGGTGAAGTACAGCTATCCACTTCCTCTGATTGCGACTATGACGGAGTCACTGCACGGTGCGCAGTTCTTTACAAAATTGGATCTCAGGAGCGCATATAACTTGGTGCGCATTAGAGAGGGCGATGAATGGAAGACAGCGTTTAGCACGACTTCCGGACACTACGAGTATCTAGTCATGCCATATGGGTTAATGAATGCTCCCTCAGTCTTCCAATCCTTCGTCGATGAGATTTTCCGGGACATGCAGGGACAGGGAGTAGTCGTGTACATCGACGACATTCTGGTGTACAGTCCTACCCGAGCAGAGCATGTAGCCCTGGTGCGCCGAGTATTGAGGAGGCTGTTGGAGCATGACCTATATGTCAAGGCAGAGAAATGTCTGTTTTTTCAGAAGTCGGTCTCCTTTCTGGGTTACCAGTTGTCTGCGTCAGGGGTGAAGATGGAGGTAGACCGGGTGTCAGCTGTGCGTAATTGGCAGACCCCAACCACTGTGAAGGAGGTGCAACAGTTCTTGGGTTTTGCGAATTATTACCGGAGGTTTATCCGGGGTTTTGGACAGGTGGCAGCTCCCATATGTAACGATTCCGGCAGTCTGAGTCGGGTCCTGTCTGTGGACTAGTTTTTCGGCTCGTGATCTCCAGTTTCCCGAGGGTTCTGGAACGCTCCGGGGAGCTCTCTTGATTTCCGCACCTGCATCCCATCAGCAATCTGCACACCTGGTCCTGATCATCACCCTTCTTAGGCTCTGGCCTAACATCCATTCCCTGCCGGATCGTTAGCCATGAACAGTAGGTTTACCAGAGTATCAGTCTTAGAGCTTCTAGCGTTAGTTTTGTTGTTTTGCACCTTGTTGGTTTGTTGTTTACTTACCTCCGTTTTGTTCCATCTGCAGTCACTCGTCCGGAACCTTCATCCAACCTCTGCCTGGTGGTCGGCGGCTGCCGAGCCATGATTGGATCAACCACTGCACCCCCAACAACTAATCAACGCCGCTCGCTCTGTCCCCTGGATTATTCAGCATCACTCTTGAATTTGTAAATAAACACTCACCTTCGTTTCAACTTACCTTGTCCTGGTCTGCTTCTGGGTTCTGGCTTTGTAACTCGTGACAGAACGATCCGGCCAGTAATGAACCCAGCGGACCTGGACTCTGTTCGCCATGCCATTACCCATCAGGAGAAGATGTTGGGCCATCATAGCACGGAGCTACAGGAGATCGCTTGGCAGTTCGGAACCTTTCTACCGGTCTGACGGAGGTCCAGAACCAGCGCAAGTTTCCGGTGGAGGATCCACTACCGGTTTCACCCATCTCGCCTGCCGCGTCTGGAGCTGTGTCCTTCCGTGAGCCCAAGGTTCCGACGCCGGATAAATATGAGGGGGAGCTGGGAAGATGCCGTTCTTTCCTTATGCAGTGTGGGTTAGTGTTCGATCTACAGCCCTACTCTTATGCCACAGACAAGGCTAGGATAGCCTTTGTGATTGAGTTGCTGCGTGGTCGAGCGCTGGAGTGGGCTTCAGCCGTTTGGGAACGACAAGACCCCTGCA
This sequence comes from Coregonus clupeaformis, assembly GCF_020615455.1. Lineage (NCBI taxonomy): Eukaryota > Metazoa > Chordata > Actinopteri > Salmoniformes > Salmonidae > Coregonus > Coregonus clupeaformis. Next base: position 44,037,268 of record NC_059192.1, on the reverse strand, counting down.
TGGCTTCATACCAGGGGTTCACGGCCGAGATGAGGAAGCTCTTCGACCATTCCGTCCGAGGGAGGGACGCAGCTAGGCGCCTGTTTTCGCTTCACCAAGGAACTCGCAGCGTGGCCGACTTCGTGATCGAGTTCAAGACGTTGGCTGTGGAGAGTGGGTGGAATGAGGAGTCTCTGCAAGCGGCCTTTTACCAGGGTCTGTCGGAGCAGCTCAAGGATGAGTTGATCTCCTATCCGGAGCCTAGTGACCTGGACAGCTTGGTAGCCTTGTCTATTCGGGTGGATAATCGAGTCCGAGAGCGAAGGAGGGAGAAGCAATGGGGTCCGTCCCAATCGATCAGCTTCTCAGGTTCCAGTCGGGTCGGGGATTGGACCAGAATACGTCGATCATCGTCCACCACACAGGATTAGTGGAGAGGTCCTGTCTCCCGATTCTGAACCAATGCAAGTAGGGCGGCACGGGTTAACCAAGGAGGAACGCCAACTCAGACGTAGGACTAACTGTTGCCTCTACTGTGGTGGTTCGGGACATTACCTCGCCACCTGTTCCCGGCGGTCGTCAAACTGCGCGGCTCGCTAAAGTTGGGAGGACTTTTAGCGAGCCAGTTTCGACCTCTCAATACCTCTGTCAGACCCCGTTTCCCGGCTACCCTTGTGAACAGGAATCAGAGCTTAGCGATTAACGCTTTTATCGATTCAGGTGCCGATGGAAGCTTTCTTGATGCCGAGTTGGTGGAACAGCTGGGGCTTTCCAAGGAGCAATTGCCGGAAGCCATTGAAGCGACCACTCTGAACGGCAGTAGTCTGGCACGTATCACGATGAGGACTGAACCGGTTAAGCTGCTGTTGTCGGGGAACCATTCGAGATGATTTCATTCTTCATTCTGCCGTCTTCCCATGTTCCTCTGGTCCTTGGATACCCCTGGCTGAAGGAACACAATCCCACGTTCGATTGGGTGACGGGCAAGGTAACGAGTTGGAGCCTTGATTGTCATGCTAACTGTCTCAAGACTGCCTGTCCCCATTCGGTTCCCAGTCAGGTGATTGAGGCTAAACCCCCAGATTTGTCCCTGGTTCCCGAGACATATCACGATTTGGGGGAAGTGTTCAGTAAGCAGAAGGCTCTGTCACTCCCTCCCCACCGACCATATGATTGTGCCATCAACCTGTTCCCTGGAGCTGTCTACCCCAAGGGAAGGTTATACAGTATCTCCCGCCCTGAACGTGAGGCTTTGGAGACCTACATCAAGGAGTCCCTAGCTGCTGGTCTCGTTCGTCCCTCGTCATCACCCCTGGGGGCAGGATTCTTCTTTGTGGGTAAGAAGGATGGCTCTCTTCGACCGTGTATTGATTATCGGGGGTTGAATGACATCACGGTCAAGAACAAGTATCCCCTGCCCTTGATGAGTTCTGCCTTCGACTCCTTACAGGGTGCTACGGTGTTCACCAAGCTAGACCTACGCAATGCGTATCACATGGTCCGGATCAGAGAGGGAGACGAGTGGTTGACGGGTTTCAATACACCGATGGGTCACTTCGAGTATCAGGTGATGCCGTTTGGACTGACCAATGCTCCAGCGGTATTCCAGAGTATGGTGAACGACGTCCTGAGAGATATGATCGGTCTCTTTGTGTTTGTTTACCTGGATGACATTCTGATCTTCTCGAAGGAACCTTCCGACCACGTCCAGCATGTCCGGCAGGTTCTGCAGCGATTGTTGGAGAATCGCCTGTTCGTGAAGGCCGAGAAGTGCGAGTTTCACGCCCACACGACATCCTTTCTCGGGTACATCATCTCCAGGGGAGAGATTAGGATGGACCAGGAGAAGGTTAGAGCGGTTCTGGAATGGGCCCAGCCCGGTACGAGATTGCAGCTCCAGAGATTTTTGGGGTTTGCGAATTTCTACCGCAGATTCATCCAGGATTACAGCCGTGTGGCCGCTCCGTTAACTGCCTTGACTTCCAGTATCAGGAGCTTCAAGTGGAATCCGGAGGCGGATCGAGCGTTTCTGGATTTGAAGAGGCGATTCACCAACGCACCGATTCTCTCTCAACCGGACACGGCCCGTCAGTTCGTCGTTGAAGTGGACGCGTCTGATGTGGGAGTTGGCGCCATCCTGTCGCAGCGATGCTCCACGGACAGTAAACTCCATCCCTGCGCCTACTACTCGTCGCCTTTCGCCTGCGGAGAGGAATTACGATGTGGGTAACCGGGAGCTTCTCGCGGTGAAACTTGCCTTGGAGGAGTGGCGCCACTGGTTGGAGGGGGCGGAGCAACCGTTTATTGTCTGGACTGACCACAAGAATCTTGCTTACGTGCAATCGGCTAGACGTCTCAACTCCCGCCAGGCCAGGTGGTCGTTGTTTTTCGGACGATTCAATTTTTTCCCTGACGTTCCGACCTGGATCTAAGAACGGCAAGGCGGACGCCTTGTCTCGGATGTTCTCCAAGACGGAGGAGAGTGGGTCCAAGACCGAGACAATTCTCCCCCGGAACTGCGTCGTGGGGAGCTGTTAGGTGGAAGATTGAGGAGGAGGTGATGGCGGCCCTTCGGACGCAGCCCGGTCCCGGTAACGGTCCACCCGGTCGGTTGTTTGTGCCTGAGTCGGTTCGTCCTGCGGTCCTCAAATGGTCCCACGCCAGCAAGATGGCTTGTCACCCTGGCGTGGCTCGGACGATGGCGTTTCTTCGCAGACGCTTTTTGGTGGCCTGCCATGGCCGAGGATACTCGGGGTTATGTTGCTGCCTGTCCAGTGTGTGCGCAGAATAAGAGTACCAATCGGCCCAGCTCTGGACTACTTCACCCCCTTCCTATTCCCCGGCGACCATGGTCGCATCTGGCCCTGGACTTTGTCACTGGGTTGCACGCTTCTGAGGGGAACACGGTCGTTCTGACTATCGTGGACAGATTCAGCAAGTTCGCCCACTTTGTGCCAATTGCCAAGCTTCCCTCTGCCTCGGAGACGTCCGAGATCCTGGTTAGGGAGGTTTTCAGGGTCCACGGTTTGCCCAGTGATATCGTTTCCGACCGTGGTCCTCAGTTTACCTCTGCTGTCTGGAAGTCCTTCTGTTTGGCCATTGGAGCTACAGTCAGTCTCACATCTGGTTTTCACCCCCAATCTAATGGTCAGGCGGAGAGAGCCAACCAGAAGATGGAATCCACGCTACGCTGCCTGGCCTCTTCCAACCCCACCTCCTGGGTCTCTCAGTTGCCTTGGGTTGAGTATGCCCACAATACTCTCCCTACATCTGCCACTGGGATGTCTCCCTTCCAGTGCCTGTATGGCTACCAACCTCCCTTGTTCCCTTCTCAGGAGAAGGAGCTCTCAGTGCCTTCTGTTCAGGCCCATATTCGTCGTTGCCACCGGACCTGGCATCGGGCCAGAAAGGCACTCCTTAGAGTTTCGGACCGTATCAGCTCCAGGCGAATCGTCGCCGGATCCCCGCTCCCACCTATACCATCGGAGATAGGGTCTGGTTGGCCACACGGGATCTTCCTTTACGGACTGAGTCTAGGAAGTTGTTACCGAGTTCATTGGTCCGTTTGTGGTGGAGAAGGTGATCAATCCGGTGGCAGTTCGACTCAAACTCCCGAGGACGCTCAGAGTCCATCCCACCTTTCATGTCTCCTGCCTCAAGCCTGTTTTCCTCAGTCCTCTGTTGCCTCCTCCGCCTCCTCCTCCTCCTCCTCGGATGATCGGAGGTGGTCCTGCCTACACGGTGCGACGCATCATGGATTCCAGACGGCGGGGCCGGGGTTTCCAGTATCTCGTGGACTGGGAGGGTATGGTCCTGAGGAGAGGAGTTGGATTCCGCGGCGACAGATCCTAGATGCTGACCTCATTCGTGACTTCTACCGCCTCCATCCTGGCGCTCCGGGGAGTCCGCCCGGTGGCGTTCGTCGGAGGGGGGTACTGTAACGATTCCGGCAGTCTGAGTCGGGTCCTGTCTGTGGACTAGTTTTTTCGGCTCGTGATCTCCAGTTTCCCGAGGGTTCTGGAACGCTCCGGGGAGCTCTCTTGATTTCCGCACCTGCATCCCATCAGCAATCTGCACACCTGGTCCTGATCATCACCCTTCTTAGGCTCTGGCCTAACATCCATTCCCTGCCGGATCGTTAGCCATGAACAGTAGGTTTACCAGAGTATCAGTCTTAGAGCTTCTAGCGTTAGTTTTGTTGTTTTGCACCTTGTTGGTTTGTTGTTTACTTACCTCCGTTTTGTTCCATCTGCAGTCACTCGTCCGGAACCTTCATCCAACCTCTGCCTGGTGGTCGGCGGCTGCCGAGCCATGATTGGATCAACCACTGCACCCCCAACAACTAATCAACGCCGCCCGCTCTGTCCCCTGGATTATTCAGCATCACTCTTGAATTTGTAAATAAACACTCACCTTCGTTTCAACTTACCTTGTCCTGGTCTGCTTCTGGGTTCTGGCTTTGTAACTCGTGACACCATAACGTCTCTGTTAAAGGGGGGTCCGGTGCGCTTGCGGTGGTCAGCTGAGGCGGACAGGGCTTTTGGGAGACTGAAGGACCTGTTTACCTCGGCGCCGGTGTTGGCGCATCCGGATCCCTCTTTACCGTTCCAGGTAGAGGTGGACGCGTCAGAGGCCGGTATAGGGGCCGTTCTTTCCCAACGTTCTGGCACTCCACCTAAACTCCGTCCCTGTGCGTTTTATTCTAAAAAGCTCAGTCCGGCGGAGCGGAATTATGACGTAGGACACAGGGAGCTGTTAGCCGTGGTACAGGCCCTAAAGGTGTGGCGGCATTGGCTCGAGGGAGCTCAACACCCTTTCCTCATTCTAACTGACCATCGTAACCTGGAGTACATCCGGGCAGCTAGGAGACTGAATCCTCGCCAGGCCCGCTGGACTATGTTTCTAGCCCGGTTTGTGTTTAAAATCACATACATCCCTGGGTCCCAGAACGGGAAGGCAGATGCTCTGTCTCGGCGGTATGACGCGGAGGAGAGGTCCGTTGAGCCCACGCCCATACTACCAGAGTCTTGTCTGGTTGCACCGGTGGTGTGGGAGGTTGATGGCGAGATCGAGCGGGCGTTACGCACCGACCCAAGTCCTCCACAGTGTCCAGTGGGTCGGACGTACGTTCCGCTCGAGGCACGCGATCGCCTCATTTGTTGGGCTCATACGTCCCCCTCCTCTGGCCATCCGGGTATCGGCCGGACAGTGCACTGCCTTAGCACGAAGTACTGGTGGCCAACGTTAGCTAGGGATGTGAGGATTTATGTCTCCTCCTGTTCGGTGTGTGCCCAGTGTAAGGCGCCCAGACATTTGCCCAGGGGTAAGCTACAACCCCTGCCTATTCCACAACGACCTGGTCCCACCTCTCGGTGGATTTTGTTACCGACCTTCCCCCTCACAGGGGAATACTACCATCCTGGTCGTTGTGGATCGGTTCTCGAAGGCCTGTCGTCTCCTTCCCATGCCGGGTCTACCCACTGCCCTACAGACCGCTGAGGCTCTGTTTACCCATGTCTTCCGGCATTACGGGGTACCCGAGGATATAGTGTCTGACCGAGGCCCCCCAGTTCACCTCCAGAGTGTGGAGAGCGTTTATGGAACGGTTGGGGGTTTCGGCAAGCCTTACCTCGGGTTACCACCCGGAGAGTAATGGGCAGGTTGAACGTGTTAACCAGGAGGTGGGTAGGTTTCTGAGGTCTTATTGCCAGGGCCGGCCGGAAGAGTGGGCGAGATACGTTCCGTGGGCCGGAAATGGCACAGAACTCTCTCCGCCACTCCTCCACCCAACTAACCCCTTTCCAGTGTGTGTTAGGGTACCAGCCGGTTCTGGCACCTTGGCACGAGAGCCAGATCGAGGCCCCTGCGGTGGATGAATGGGTACGGCGCTCGGAGGAAACATGGAACGCTGCCCACGTACATCTGCAGCGGGCCATCCGTCGGCAGAAAACGAGCGCCGATCTCCACCGCAGTGAGGGGCCTGTGTACGCACCTGGAGATCGAGTCTGGCTCTCGACCAGAAACCTGCCCCTCCGCCTGCCCTGCCGGGAAGCTGGGTCGGCGGTTTGTGGGGGCCATTCAAAGTCCTGAGGAGGTTGAACGAGGTGTGTTACAGGTTAGAACTGCCTATTGACTATAGGAATATTAACCCCTCGTTCCATGTGTCTCTCCTCAGGCCGGTGGTAGCTGGTCCACTCCAGGAGTATGAGATAGAGGAGACTCCTCCGCCCCCGTTGGACATCGAGGGGCTCCGGCGTACACAGTGAGGTCCATCCTTGATTCGAGACGCCGGATGGGGGTCTTCAATATCTCGTGGAGTGGGAGGGGTACAGCCCGGAGGAGCGGTGCTGGGTGCCAAGGAGGGACATATTGGACCAGTCCCTGCTGACCGAGTTCCATCGGGGTCATCCTGCGCGCCCTGCTCCGCGTCGTCCGGGTCGTCCCCCGAGCCCCGGGTCGGCGCACGGCTGGAGCCGCGCGTCAAGGGGGGTACTGTCACGGTTTCGGCCGAGGCTGCTCCTCTTCCTTGTTCGGGCAGGCTTCGGCGGTCGTCGTCTCCGGAGTACTAGCTGCCACCGTTCTATGTTTCATGTTCGTTTGGTTTTGTCTCTTTGTAACACCTGTCCCTTGTTTGTGTTTGATTATGTTCCCTATTTAGTTTCGTTTGTTTGGGTCAGGTGTTATGCGTGATTGTATTTTGTCAGCTTGCCACAGAGGAGTTTGTTCTCTCTCGTTTGTTGTCATTTTTCGAGAGTTCGCACTGCGTGCGCTTTTTTCTTGTTTTCCGCACTGTGTTTGTGCGTAATTGTGCGCGCCGCCCGGTTGGGTTGGCGACTCTTTACCTGATTTTGGATTTACTAAAGTCTGTTGAAGTCATCCTGGTTCCTGCGCTTGATTCCCTACACTCATCCACACACAGCACTCTGACACTCTTCAAACATTTTCCAATGCTGCACAGGTTTAAACTTCATATGGCCTGCGTATGGTCTACGTGAAAGAAACCCTGAATTAATGTAATAATTAACTGATAATAAACTGAATTATCATAAACAAATACCGGCATACACTTTTGCAGGCTGTACCCATGTACTAGGTTGTTGTCCTCCTTGTCCACAATGACTCCCAAATCCAACCGGGGATTTCACTTGCACAGCACCTGTTTCCATGACGGTGTATTCCACCATTATAACCTTTATTTTTATTTATCCTGTTACATTAGCCATTTTCGCTTGAACTAGGAGTCAGGGAAAATACATTTGTCAACATATTGGCAGGTGGCGGAACTGAATTTTTCTGGAGCGATGGTCAGGGGGCCGGAACATAATTACAAAAAAATGGTATACTGCAAAGTGACCGCAAATATATAATATTTGACTAAAACATAATAATTTCAAACCTTGCTTCTATTTGTATACTATCACATATACAGTATCTCTCTATTACGCGTGGGAATCCTTTGGAACAGTTTTCCAAAATTAAAATGACTTGGAGCTGATTTGCTGGTGTTTTTACAGTCTTTTATGTCCAACAATTAACATAATAAATTGCTCAGAAAACTTGAAGGGCCAGTTGGGGAACCTTGGCCTAGGCCAGGGTTCTTCAATTCCGGTCCTGGAGGGCTGAAACACTTCTGTTTTTTATTTCTACCTGGTAATTAATTGCACTCACCTGGTGTCCCAGGTCTGAATTAGCCCCTGATTAGAAGGAGAGGATGAAAAACAGAGGTGTTTCGGCCCTCCAGGACCGGAATTGAAGAACCCTGGCCTAGGCTATGTCTGCCTCACCACTTGTATAATGGAATTCAACAAAAGCTCCTGGGTTTGTACAAAATATTTCATCTTGGTTTAAAACATTTCCCACCCGCAATATAATTGTTCTGAACTGCGAGCCAACTTGCGGGTTGAAATAATGTTCTCATTGCACCCACCAGCTGACTTTTTCCCTGGTCAAGTGCGCGGGGAACCGTGGGTATCCGACCCGATGCAGGACTCTAGTTGGTAGTCTGGTTTGGTCAACTGTGCACATGGATTTCCAAGACAATGTAGGCATAAACCTGTATGATCATTTGAGTTGCTTGAGGCATCCTGTCATAAGAAAGGCAGATTTACAATACATTGAACAGTCAAGCCTCTAGTGTTTTAGATAAGATAATTACTTCATTGTGAGTGTGTGTGTACTGTAAAAACTATTCAGGCAATTCCTGAACTCATCTGTGAATTTCATTTATTGTGGGTCTATGGTATAGAGTAAAGACTTAGCATAAGGTTACCAATTATGCAAAAAAATTATTCCGTTTTACAGGGCAAAAATGTCATCAACAACAACAACTTCCATCAAAACTTTGATTGCTGCTCTAGGACTTGTGTGCTCAGTCATATTATGTGTTATTTACTTGGAAACAACATCTACAGTCTGTCCATCCAGATTGGGAGACACCATCTTTGGCACAGAAAACGGAAGAAAACATCTTCAACCTAATGCTTAGCTACAGACATGATGCCAACGTCATAGTGCGAAACAAATTGACAACCATGAAGTCTGAGGCATATTTCATGCTGCCCAAGAAAGATAAATGAGCATCATTAACCCTTACACAGGGACGTTAGTCCGAGAAAATTATTATCAGGAGCTGAACAAATACGGTTAGAGCGTTTGGACCGTAACTGAAAGGTTGCTGGTTCAAATGCCCAAGCCGACAAGGTGAAGTAACTGAAAGGTTGCTGGTTCGAATACCCGAGCCAACAAGGTGAAAAATCTGTCGATGTGCACTTGAGCAAGGCACATAACCCTAATTAGCTCCAGGGACGCCGTACTACTATGGCTGATCCTGTAAAACAGTGGTCACCAACCAGTCGATCTCCAAGGCATTCCTAGTCGATCACCAAACATTTCTGTAAAAGTCAAAATGATAAAGCTTTGCGTTCCTATTTTTTAAATTCATTTTGCGCTGTTGGCGGTAGGTGCACTTGATTCAGCAGCTCTAGCGCCGGGAAGGCAAAGTGTTCTCATTTTGAACCATTTCATATGTCTGAAGGTAGAACTTTGCCTACCCAGCAGGTCCAGAGAACAAATCAAGTGCACCTATAGGCCTACCACTAGACAATCAGATAGCTCAGATCACCGTGTGCACAGTTTCCTGGAGCCATAGACTGTAAAAAGAAGCCTTGAACGCACAGCAAAGTTGATACTGTGAGATTTCAAAACGTGTAAAACCATGACTAGAGAAACTCAACGAATAAAGCAAACTGAGCAATCAGTTTTTCAGCGGCAGGGACTGGGAGACTAGTCAGGATCGAGGCAAAGATTAACGGAGCAAAGTACAGAGACATCCTTGATGAAAACCTGCTCCAGAGCGCTCAGGACCTCAGACTGGGGTGAAGGTTCACCTTCCAACAGGACAACGACCCTAAGCACACAGCCAAGACAATGCAGGAGTGGCTTCGGGACAAGTCTCTGAATGTCCTTGAGTGGCCCAGCCAGAGCCCGGACTTGAACCCGATCTCTGGAGAATATAGCTGTGAAAATAGCTGTGCAGCAACACTCATCATCCAACCTGACAGAGCTTGAGAGGATCTGCAGAGAAGAATGGGAGAAACTCCACAAATACATGTGTGCCAAGCTTGTAGCTTCATACCCAAGAAGACTCAAGGCTGTAATCGCTGCCAAAGGTGCTTCAAGTACTGAGTAAAGGGTCTGAATACTTATGTAAATGTGATATTTACATTTTTTTTTTTATATATATAGATTTGTCAAAATTTCTAAATTCCAGTTTTTGCTTTGTCATTATGGGGTATTTTGTGTAGATTGATGAGGGAAAAAAACAATTTAATCAATTTTAGAATAAGGCTGTAACCTAACAAAATGTGGAAAAAGTCAAGGGGTCTGAATAGTTTCCAAAGGCACTGTTGGTCATTTAAGTGGAGATTGTAAGTTACAGTCACGAGTCACGACCAAAATTATTGTTATCCTTGATAAAGATGAGCAAAAAAGACTCTATAAAATAAATAATACAAATACTGAGCAATATTGTATGCTCAAATAAATTTAAAAGTATATCATTTGATACCCATGTCACCCCGCTCCTCTGCGCATTCCACTGGCTTCCAGTCAAAGCTCGCATTCATTACAAGACCATGGTCCTTGCCTACGTGGCAGCAAGGGGAACTGCCCCTCCCTACCGTCAGGATATGCTCAAACCCTACACCTGAACCCGAGCACTCCGTTCTGCCATCTCTGGTCTCTGGGCAGTCCCACCCGTACGGGGGGTCAGCTTCTTGTCAGCCCAGTCAAAGCTCTTCTCTGTCCTGGCACTCCAATGGTGGAACAAGATTCCCCCTGAAGCTAGGACAGCAGAGTCCCTGCCCATCTTCCGAAAACAACTGAAACCCTACCTACCTTATCCCCCCCATAAAGAAATTGTGTACTTGTCTTTTCGTACTAGCACTGACTTTGCTGATAACTTCTGTATTGAGGAAAAATGTACTTACGACTGTGATATGTGGTTGTCTCACCTAGCTATCTTAAGATGAACACACTTACTGTAAGTCGCTTTGGATAAAAGTGCATGCTGCATGACTAAAATGTAAATGTGAAATGTATACTAATACTATTTTTGCCCACAACCTGGTTGCCATGTCTGAAAGTGAATATTCCAGTAAGAAAATAACCACAAGCACACATCAAATCCCCCCCCCCCCTCAAAAAATGGACCACGAAATAATATAAAAACATTTACGCTCCAAATCTCAAACTGCCACTCATGATGCGTAAAGGCATTCCACCCTCCTTGGTCCTTTCACCTGTCTGTCTGTCTGTGTGTCTGTCTGTCTGTCTGTCTGTCACACCTCAGAGGTGTATATGTGACGCTCTGAAGGCCGCTGTGACATGAGCCGCACAATTACACCCAGAGCCTTTCCTTCCCATCCTCTCCTGCCTTTACTCTCCTTTCTGTGAAGGGCTTTCCTGTCTTTCCAGGCAGTTTCCATCCTGTCTGTAAACAGTGCTTTTAAGCACCAGCTGGGGAGCATAAAAAAATGCCGCTCCCCAAAGCCCAGTGCAATTGCTCCGGGTTTTGTCTACTCATCCGCTGCTCTGAGAATGGAGTTTGGAATGGAGGGATAGAGGGAGAGAGGAGGGAGGGGGAGGGGGAGGAAGATGAGTTGTGAATACTCCACATGCTACGACTGAAATAGGACAGGCAGTTCTATACACAACTCACTGTAGACTAGTGTTTCTGAAGGAAATATGTGATACTGAATGTTACAACTGTAACAGATGTGACCTCAACAGAGAGGGAGTGAGACTGGATTGTGGTGCTGAGAATTTCCTCTAAATGTGTGACGTATTGAGGGAATTTAGGTCACAAAATATTTTATTTTCACAGTGTGCGAAGTTCATTAAATGTGTAAATTGTAAATTCAAACACTAGCTTTGGCAAAATGTAGTGATGTGTTTTAGAAATACCTCTAACCTTGCATGCAGTACACCAGGTTTTGAGCTCAGAAACAGCCCTGCTTTACTTTTGAAAACATTGAGTGTTTCATAGTGTTCAATTATTAGGATATACAGTAGCCTAAATAAGAGGAAATGTATCTGTCAATCAATTTACATGACATTTAGGTGAGAGAATATTAATTTCCCCTCTCATATCACAACACTGTTACAGCTAGAGCCAGGACATCAGACTCAAAAACCTCCTGACCGCCACGCCATTAATCACACTGTTACACTTGGCTTTTGAGTAATTACCCTCTGTGAGATACTGCTTCACACACACACACATATAGTATGACCGTACACACACCCACACCCACACGTTTAGGCACACACACACAACACATACACACACACACACACACACACCCACACACACACACACACACACATATAGTATGATCGTACACACACCCACACCCACACGTTCAGGCACACACACACACACACACACACACACACACACAACATGTACACACACACACTGTATGACCACACAAACACACATATACACACACACACATATACAGTATATAACCACACTTTATGCACATACATTACTTATGCAGCACACATTCATACTTCCACACTAGCACATACAGTAGAGAATACATTTGCATACACATTTGTATCAGACAAATACTCACATACTGTTCTTTACACATACGTGACTCGTTTCAGGAAACTAGGCGTATGTCACACGTCACTACTTCAGAGGAGCGCCATTTGAACGTAAACCTTTTTTTAAATCAAAATGCGTTTTTTTGCCGAAATACCTTCTGGAACATGTGAACTTACATGTGCCTTAATAACAAACTTGTTTGCCATCTGTAAATAAATTAAGAGCCTAGTTGGTTTATCCATGGAACAAGACAGCAACCTTCCCGCTAGCCATGATTGGCTGAGATAATGAGTGGGCTGGACATGCCGAGAGATTAGTTTGGATTGGTCTGCCATGTAGCACGCTTCTGTCCATAACATGAGCTGGTCAGTATGTGTAGGTAATCCTTTCTAACAAGTCTTTTTTTAATGATATCACGTAGTAGAACTACATAAGTGTTGCTCTCCACTTTCTGGAGGACCGAGTTTTGAAATCAGTGGAATTAGAGTATGATAGCTAAGGAGATGTAGAAAATTCTGGCATTTGATTGCGAATATGCAGATGGGGTCGAAAAGAGAACACACAGAAGGCTGTTGGATAAAACACCTGGCTCCGGATTACGTCTTCAAACTAAGGGCAACCATGGCATCCGTGACAGAGAGGGAGAAGCGTCCATCCATGTATATGGGTAAGATAGTCTAGCTAGCTACATTTTCAGATATTACACGTTTCAAATTTAGTCAGAAAGTCGTTTTCATTTCAAGTTAAAGTGTACTGTTAGCTAGCTAGCTAACGTTAGCTGGCTGGCTAGCTAGCTAACGTTACGTGTATGATCTGTGTAGTAATATTATTCGTATCTCAGAGCCATTTGTATTGCTAGTTATAGCCTAATGTTAGCTAGCTAACATTGAACCTGACTGGTTAGCTACCTGCAGATTCATGCAGGGTAGTAACGTTATGAGTTGGGATTATGGTTCATTGTTTAGCTATCTAGCTACATATCTAAACAAAAGACTCCACTATGCAAGTAACTATTTCAATAGAATTTTGATGATGTCACTGTGACAACTGTCGATAGACATAGCTGGTAAATTTGCTCTGGCTATCTACTCCGATTTCAGAGCACTCTCGTCTGAGTGTGTAAGAGAATAACTGAAGAATTTACGAATGCTCAACACCCGTTGAATATGGCCGGTTTTGGCAAAAAAACATAATTAAATTGTTGCCAGCAACACAGTTGCAGTCACCAACACTCTGGATAACATAAAAACAGCCTAACCAGCTCTGCTAGGGCGAGTAAAGTGGTCAGAGTGAGCTGTTCTCTCATTTGTGTCTGGAAGTAGCTAGCCAACGTTAGCCAGTTAGCTTGGGTGCTTGACTGCTGTTGTTAGGTCAGAATGCTCGGCTCAACCCTACTCCTCGGCCAGAGCGTCCAGTGTGCGGTCTGAATGCTCCGAGACCGAAACGCTCAGAATTTACGAATGGACAATTTGACAATGCTCTGAGTTTACGAACGCCCAGAGCACACTCTGGCACTCCACTCCATTAAATGTATGAACACATCCGTAGTATAAACCAGCCTTTAGTCTTGAAATCTTTGGTTGTTTAGTACATAGCCTCACATGTGAATCCTTAAAGGGATGGGTGGGGCTAAAGCTTAAGGCGGTGTGGACGATGCTGAATGGGTGTAGAAAAAGAAGAGCTCTCCAGTAGGTACCAAAACATTCAAGGGCCATTTTCTCAAAAGGGAGGTTACAAGTTTATCAACTTTCTAAGCAGAATTACTTTCCCATTGTTCCTCAACTGTAGTGTATGATATACCATTTTCTAGCTCTGAGTCTCTACTTTTATCCAATGTCAAAAACACAATTTCAAATTTTGCTACATAATACTGAATCGAGCCGGTCGGTCACATATGCACTTCCTCACACACACATACTCCCACATGCAGGGAATTTTAAGGGTACACCGTGCAATAGAGGGCTGTGTTTAGGAGGTGTTGGACAAGTAACAGAGCCCTCCTGATCGGGGAGGGAGTCAGTCTGTCTGGGGCTGATGAAATCCTCCACTTGTTCTCATTCATCAAGCCCACAACACATATTCATTATCCCACACCTTCAGCCTAACAGCAGAGGACAGACGCTCACCCCAACTCCCTGCTCCCTGCTCCCATAGAACACAGGCCCTCACATCCCACTTCACTCGCAGACTAGGCTAATGTACACTTTAAATACAGCTGCAGTAGTACTATATTGATCTAAGGCCTTGGGACTCTCTGCTGTCATAATATGGACAACATACAGAGTACTCCAACGCTGTGATGTTTGTGTAGTGAGTCCAACTGTCCGCCAGGACATTCACTCCCTCTCTCTGGAAGCTGTTGCATTTCTTTCTCAAGGCTATTCCCCTGGGCTTGTCCTTCCTTAATTGGGATAATTAGTTTGAGTTTAGCCATAATGTTTTTAAGCTATTCCATATTACAGTGAGACAGAGCGCATCGTCATGTGCATCCATCTAGCGAAAGCTCTTTAAAGCAAATTACAAGATGGAAGTCCTCTAAATGACCGTGTTTGGTCTTCAATGGTCGGGTGGCGACGAGTAACCCCCCTCTCTCTGAAACCCCCCTCCCTCCCAATCAGCCCATTCCCATATCTCCCCGGTTTGTCCTGATACCAGTCAGACGCAGAGCACCGACTCTCTGGGGGGAAAAGATTGGTCAATTATCACGGCTAAAAGTTAAAAGTGCCATTATCTGAGTGGTGGCGGCCATACGTTCATCCAATTAATGAGGGCTTTGCAGCAGTGACGAGGACCAGACAGAGAGGGACCACTCCTCCCTGCCTAGATCGAACAGAAGAACAGAAGGAATAGTCAAAGATCTGTGGAGTCGGAGGCAGCCCGGCGACTTAGACACTTAATTGATCTTCATTACCTTAATTATGGCTGTAATGTCGAGCTGACAGCTGAAAAACGGGTCACACTGTTGAATGAAAAAACGGGTCACACTGTTGAATGTCAGAACGTACCCTTTTAAGTAATCTGCTGACCTTGAAACTAGTAGTGAAACTGCACGCTGTGCCAAAGTGAGTCTGAGTGAGTGAGGTTTGTGTGTGTGTGTGTGTTAATCTCAATTAATCAAAAAGTTCCCGACTACTTTCCTCGTCAAACTCGAAAACTCAACCATACACTCATCCGACCTGACCCCAGATCTAATTTTGAGTGTAAGTGTACGTGATCCGATCATCCTGTCCCCGCCAGCACCCAGATCGCTGCACAGCCAGTGTGCTTCCCTCTGCCCTTGTGTTTGAATAAACAACCTCTGAGATGGCCGCGTCTGTATAATATGTGTCATAAAGCTGCCACCCTGCTCTCTCTATGTCCTGACCCCCGTTCCTCAGGGAGGGAGTAATGGGGACGTTGTGGTGACAATGTGTATCACTGTCGGTCAGTCGGGTGACATGCCTGGTGCCCTTGTCCTGCTCCGCTCACTCCTCAAGATGCTTGTCCTCATGCTCCCCCTGCCCTGTACATGTAAATGAGCCAAGATGCATTGTTGCAGGATCCCATGCTCTTAGCAAGGCTAAGTGTATGCATAACCTCAGCACTGACTGTCATCTGGGACTGTAATAAACATATTTATGTTTTTCATGTGACATTCTCTTACACTATGTAATATTTGTTCAGAGGGATTTTAGCATAAACTTGAAGATGCTCCTTAAGTGGTCAAAAAATGAAGCACTCTTACTCAAAACATATCTACCCCCAACTTCACGCCATAGTCTTTAGCATGTAGTGCAGTAGTAACATAGTGATAGTAGCAACCCTTTGTGAGAAAAAAACACATTACATCATGTATCTAAACAAAGGGGAATTTGTCATGAATTAAAACCTCTTAGATGTTAAGTCCTCTATACAGTATATGGGACTTTGAGCAGTTCTGGACCAGTTCCGACCGATAATTCTGTTTACAACGTGCTCTGTAAATGGTGCAACATCAATTGCCTTACACTCCCTAAAAGCACTGGTTGTTCTGATTCATATGTGCTATTGCAAGCTCAGCTGTGAGCTTCACAGACACAGGAAAATGATTATTTGCATAGGGAGCGACACGTCAAATTTTCTGGCCTATCCAGACAAAGTAACGATTTTCTGTGCCTGTGAAACTCACAACTGCGCTTGCAATAGTGTATATTGCATATAGCGGATGCAACAATAGTACTGTGATGTTCTCAGATGGATTCATAGCTGTCAACAGGGAAAAATACAAAATAATATAATTAACTTTAATCAAGACCACTTTCTCTTGGCTTACAGCTGAAGTTGTAACGCAGCCAGTGTGGCTCAGCATAAGACCATGTAGAACCTGTGTCAAACTCATTCCATGGAGGGCCTAGTGTCTGCCGGTTTTCACTCCTCCCTTGTAATTGATTGATGAATTAAAGTCACTAATTAGTAAAGAACTCCCCTCACCTTGTTGTCTAGGTCTTAATTGAAAGGAAAAACCAAAAACCCTCAGACACTAGGCCCTCCATGGAATGAGTTTGACACCCCTGTTGTAACGAGTCTGCACACATTTGAATGGTGTCTCAGCACCGCTCAGAGGATGATTGGAAGAAAAGTCTCTGTCGTCAGTTATATGAAATGGTACCAATATTGTACGTCACTAAGTATGATCATATTTATTTTACAGTTATAAGAAAGGTTACATTTTAAAGTAAGATGTTTATAATTTGATTGTTACTAAGCATTTCAATCATTTGAAGCCCTATTGCACCACTTTGGTTGAATAGGAAAAAAATAATGTAATATTTTTCATATTTTTATATTTTCATAATACTTATACTGCGCTTGTGTACTCAAAGGTGTACACAAGACCTCAGCAATCTATGAAAATAAAACAAAAGTTGAGTTCCAGACCTTTCTAAAACTATGCAGCATTACCAGTTATTGTTTACGACCATCTCAAAAAAAAAAAATACTTTTGGATATGTCTATTTATGCAGAAATCTACATTTTCCCCTATCATTCAAGATGTATTAAACTGAATGTAATTAGGTCTTGCTGTGTGGGCAAGTGAGGGATAATGTGATTTGAATTATAATGGGATGTACATTGATATAATAGCCTTTTATCATATTAGTTTCTCAATCAATCAATTGGCTGAAACTGAGATGCAAATGTAATTCATTTGGAAATGAACCTTGTGCTTCGCAGTACAATTAATGTCACCTTAACAAGCCTCTACCTCATATATTGAAACCAATAGATGGATTTGATTCACTTATAACTTAAAGCTGATGTTAACTTTAGAGTGTGTGTGTGTGTGTGTGTGTGTGTGTGTGTGTGTGTGTGTGTGTGTGTGTGTGTGTGTGTGTGTGTGTGTGTGTGTGTGTGTGTGTGGACGTGTTTAACTATACTTGTGAGGACCAGAAGTCCCCACAAGAATAGTAAACAAATTACATATTGACCAACTGGTGGCATTTTGTTAGTCCCTACAAGGTCAAATGCTATTTCTAGAGGTTTATGGTTAAGGTTAGAATTAGTGTTAGGGTTAGAATTAGGTTTAGGGTTAGCGTTAGGACCTAGGGTTAGTTTTAGGGCTAGGGTTAGGAGCTAGGGTTATGTTTAGGGTTAGGGTTAAGGTTAGGTTTTGGGGTTAAGGTTAGGGTTAAGGTTACGTTAGGGAAAATAAGATTTTGAATGGGACTGAATTGTGTGTCCCCACACGGTTAGTTATGCAGGACTGTGTGTGTATGTGTGTACATGCATGTATGTGTGTATGTGCGTTTGTGTGTGTGTTGCTTACGTGCGTGTATGCATCTGCCGGTGTGTATGTGGGCGTGCATGTGTGTGTGTTTGTCTGTTTGTGTATGCGTGCCTCCTTATGTCTGTGCGCATGTGTGTGTGGGGTGCATCATGCCTCCTCAGAGCAAGCAGAGCTGTAATTAAAAATGTTGCCCTCACGTCAATATCTAGTTTCTGCTCACTCAGAGGAGGCACATATTGTTATAAAATAACTCAAGATAATGTGTCTGTGTATTCCCAGCCTAGGCATTCTAACACCCAAGCCTAATCCCTCCAATAACGTTCGAGGACAAGGGCTGTAATTCACCACCCAGATTCATAAACACGCACTCTGGAGGCTAGACTTTGGAGCGAGAGAGAGAGAGAGAGCCAATACGACAACTAAACATTTGTACTAGTACAGCATGATACTGTAGGTGACAAAAAAAATTGCCTCTGTGGTAAAGATATATTGAGCATCACCACCATTGGGACAAGACCGGTCTAAAACAAATGGTTGAGCCTTGTATTATCAGTTGCACTGTATATGAGGGAACACACAGTACCTTCGTTTTGTCATACAGGGCATGGTTGTCAAGAAGCATCTGCCTCTCCTTTCGGGCAAATGTCCTCAGATCTCTCCCAAACTGCTGTGGAAGAACAGAATTGATAATCATATCTCTTGTTATCCTTTTTTATTTCATTTATCCCCCTTTCCTCCACCCTCCTGCCACCTTACAACCCTTGTTGTATTCCCCAACAGTAACTCTGCTGAAAACAAAAAATGCATAGACCAGCCTTCATTGTGTTTTCGCTGGTGACCAGCCTTCGTTGTAAATTCACAGGTGACCAGCCTTCATTGCGTTTTCGCTGGTGACCAGCCTTCGTTGCCTTTTCACTGGTGACCAGCCTTCATTTTGTTTTATCTAGTGACCAGCCTTCGTTGCGTTTACACTGGTGACTAGCCTTCGTTGCATTTACGCTGGTGACCAGCCTTCGCTGTATTTTTGCTGGTGACCAGCCTTCACTGTGTTTTTGCTGGTGACCAGCCTTCACTCTGTTTTTGCTGGTGACCAGCCTTCACTGTGTTTTTGCTGGCGACCAGCCTTCGTTGTGTTTTGGACACAGCTGACCAACTTAGTTACCCGCAAAAACAGCATCAAATCACATTATGCAGTCTTGCAAAGTGATGTCTAATTCCTATTGGAATCCAGCCTGAGTGGGTACATCCAACAATTCGGATATCGCCACTCTGTTGAGGGCAGCCCACACTTTGCCTGAAATAAGCCCATCTTTTCCCAGCAAACATGCGGGCTAAAATGTACAGTATCTGCATGTTCAGCCCTTATATTTAGCCTCACAATGATGTGTTTTACCATTTTCTTTTCTGGACATCCAGGGCTACAAGTAGAACACAACACAATTTGACATGAACAGTTGCATTCATGAGTTTTATTGACAAATGTCAATAAAACAAATAAGGTCTGCCAAAGCAAAAACCTGATAAAAATGAATTTATATGAATGCTGTAAGTACAGAAATTGTTTGGTCAGAGGGACATTAATAGCCAACTAATCAGTGACAACTGTGTGGAGTTTGGAGTTTGTGACAGCAACTTATTACAGTATTATAGACACAATGTCCTGGTATTTCCTATGATCTTCTATGTAGAAGAACCCCTTACCTTCTAACTACTCTTTAATAGCTTTTTTTGTAAAAAGATCTGCCCTTGTCTCACTAACACTGCTCCTGTAAGTCACTCTGGATAAGAGTGTCTGCTAAATGACTAAAATGTAAATGAAATTAAACATCACTTTGCAAGCCAGCATGATGTGACTTGATGCTGGTTTTGCTTTGGCTTATGCTGGTCACCAGTGTCCAAAACACAGCGAAGGTTGGTCACCGGCAAAAATACAACGAAGGCTGGTTACCAGCGAAAACACAATAAAGGCTGGTCTCCAGCAAAAACATAACTAAGGCCAGTCACCAGCGAAAACACAATGAAGGCCAGCTTGGCCAGCTATCTTTCCTGTTAGTGTTTAGCTATTCATTTCTCATCATCAATGTTTTATTTTTGGTTATTGACTGCTCTGTCAAGCGCTATCATCATGTGAATTGGATCATTTGTTTTTTGCAGATTAAATGTTTCCTAATTCAAACTCAGCTGCCTTTAGAACAAGATTGAATAAGGATTTTAGTCAATGTATCTTTGTTTGTCTTGGCATCCACATTCATTTCACAATAATTTGATCCATGCCTACCTTGGAGCCGGTCCAGCCCAGGAGGGCAAAGGCGTAGCGGTCAACAGGTGGGGCCACCAGGTCCACCCGTACGGCCCTCCAGCCCCTGCTGTCCCCTGGGTCCCTCTGCAGCCCTCTCTCCCCCTCCACCTGGCCCTCCTCCAGCCTCAGGATCAGGAAGCACTTCTGGAAGTGGTCCATGTCCTCAAACCTGCAACTAGGCAGCTTGCTCACGTCAAACGTGGAGCCCTGGTGATCACAGTACAGCAGAATGCCCTTGTGGGGAGAGAATATGAATCAATGTGGACATTGTCACTGTCACCACTAATAAAATAGATATTGACATTATAAATATAATATAGATATTGACTTTGTAATGGGATTGGTTTATGCTGCTACCTTACTTCAGTGCCTGATGGATGTTATTATGAAAATGTACAGTGAAGGAAAAAAGTATTTGATCCCCTCCTCATTAAAATGCAAATCAATTTATAACATTTTTGACATGCATTTTTCTGGATTTTTTTGTTGTTATTCTGTCTCTCACTGTTCAAATAAACATACCATTAAAATGATAGACTGATCATGTCTTTGTCAGTGGGCAAACGTACAAAATCAGCAGGGGATCAAATACTTTTTTCCCTCACTGTACCGTATACTGGGATATTTCTAAATATTAAAGGGATGGTTTTTGAATACCGTTGAAACTATTTCTTTAAAGTTTTTTAATACATTTGAATATTTGTAGCTACTTTTAAGTAAATACCGGCAGTCAACTTAGGCGATGAAGCAGATCGCATTCTTCATTTCACCACACTTTTTTCCCTCACTGTAGTTGCGCATTTGCACATGCTGTCATCTAGAGCCTGCAATGGTTTGTAGGATTTCTATACAGACTCGCAGTAGAAGCATAGAATTCTGCAAATAACAAAATCAAAATATCCTGAAGATCAACCATGTTTAATCAGAGGGTTGTTAGGCAAGCCAAGTAACATAAAACATCTGGAACTGTTAGAAATAGATGTTTACAATTGTCACCAGTTTGCTAAAGGTTGGGTAAAAACAGTGTGTCTGCCACTGAGTGTAATATGCCAACTGTGAGATTGCAACTAAATTACAACCTTCAAGACTCCGAACAATGGGGAGGCCAGTCGGACTCAATGGCACACGGTTTCACGCCACGGAAAATCACTCCCAAGTAAGACATTACTTTTTAGCAGAAAGATAGGAACGGAGAGAGAGAGAGAGAGAGAGAGAGAGAGAGAGAGAGAGAGAGAGAGAGAGAGAGAGAGAGAGAGAGAGAGAGAGAGAGAGAGAGAGAGAGAGAGAGAGAGAGAGAGAGAGTTGGGGAGGACAACAGAAAATAAAGAGATATATAGGGAGAGAATCATTGAGGATACGGCTGGATAAGACAAAGGGAAAGAGGGAGAGGAGTAGATGAGGAGATCAGAGAGGGGGGTAGATAGTGGAGAGTAGGCAGTAGCAGGAAGAAAAAGAGGATTGATTTCCTCTGGGCTTTGGCCTGGCTGATTATGCAGCTCCCCCAGTCCAGGAAGCTAAGGTGATTAACAATACAAATTGTCAATTTAATTCCAGCACCCACAGTAATTGTTGGGATACTGTGTTCCTCTTACTGCCCATTAATCTGCCAGGCTCTCCTTAAAGAGCAATAATTGAAGGAGGAAGTGCAGCTCTAACCGCTCCTCCTGTCCAACCAAGACACTGAGGTCAATCAAGAGACATTAAACACTACTGAGCCAGTACTGCCTGGTCTTGTTTGACCGCGTTTCTCCACTTCATTAGAAGAGACAGCGTTTCCCAGAGGGCATCGGGAGAGGAGGAGAGGAGGTGATGATTGAGTCATTAACTGATTACATTGGAGGGACTGAGTGAGTGACGTGGGGAATGCACTAAGAGTTGTTGTCCTCGTCCCTCTTCCACTGCCCCTTGTCCCTTACACCTCAGCTCCTCTAATTAGCTTCAGGCACCGATCAGCTTGTTGTCAGAACTGAGAGAAAAAACCCCTGATGTCACCCGTTGAACCCCAGAAACCCTCTCTATCTGCATTTACTGTACAGGTAACCGTTCACTTCCCACTAGGATAGGAACAGATAGAAAGCTTCCAACTCCCTCATTCATACTACATACATTCTCACTATCTACATTTCCACATACCGTAGATTATGAAGCCAAAGCAGCTGTGAAATTACTTAAATACTTAATAACGCAATCTTACATAGTCCGCAGACACTGAGACACGATAGTCCGGCGTTCCACGATAGTCCGACCACCATCTGCAGCCCGAATGTGCACCTCCCCACAATTACCAACGAACGCGTCTCCGGTATGCCTCCTCTATTCATTTTAATGTGTTGAAAGTTATAGAAATTGCTTGAGCTGTGCTGACAATTTGAAAGGTATTGTAGCTGCTGCAGCCTATTAGAGGATCTGGAGGTGTGGCTTGTTGAAGGCGTGGCCTTGAGTTAGCTCTTTTGGGACAACCGTGATTTAAAGTGTCATGCCAGGTTTATAGTCTGTTAATAAAGATTAAGCTTATTTTCTGCCAGTTCTGCAGTCTTAATAAGACTGATGGAAGTGCATGTGAAACCAAAGAACCTACTAGAGTGCCATTGCTAAGATAGCCACCATTTTGTTACATTGGTGTCAGAAGTGGGATAGCTATACACCAAAGCCTTGACAACATGGATGACACTGTGAAGCAGCTGGCGAAGAAGAGGAGGAGCTTGGCACTATGCTCCAGGAGCTGAGCACAGTGGCCCCACACACTCCTCTCACATGGACGTGGGGGAAGGACTATGAGCGGCGCCTGGGAGGAACAGGCAAGTCGGCCATGGATCCTGCACCGGAGGGTTCATACCAGGACAGCCCACTCCAAGCCAGTGGAGGTTCCCTGCTTCGCCATGCCACCTGTAGGACGACGAGGCGCAGGATGTCATCTGGAGAGAGATGGGAGTAAGAGGTCAAGGCGTAGGGTAGTTCTGTGTGAGTGAGACCAGTGGACTCAATAGGCTGAGTGAAAGAGTAGAGGATGTCGTCAACCTTTTTTTCAAAGTGGTTGACAAAGTCGTCCGCAGAGAGGGAGGAGGGAGGTGGCGGAGGATTAAGGAGGGAGGAGAAGGTGGAAAATAGTTTCCTAGGGTTAAAGGCAGAAGCTTGAAATGTAGAGTGTTAGAAAGTGGCTTTAGCAGCGGATACAGAGGAAGAGAAGGTAGAGAGGAGGGAGTGAAAGGATGATAGTTTAGTTTTCCTCTATTTTCGCACTGTTCTGTTAGCTCGCAATGAGTCACTCAGACATGGCGGAGAAGGGGAGGCCCGAGCCTGCCGAGAAGAAAGGGGACAGTGCGAGTCATAGGATGCGGAAAGGGAGGAGAGTAGGGTCGAAGAGACAGAATCAGGAGACATGATGGAGAAGGATTTAGCAGAAGAGAGAGATGATAGGATAGAGAGGAGAGAGTAGTGGGAGAGAGAGAGTGAAGATTGCGACGGCGCATGACCATCTGGGTAGGGCTGAGTGGTTAGGGTTGGAGGAAAGGGAGACAGAAAAGCAAACAAAGTAGTGATCAGAGACCTGGAGGGGGGTTGCAGTGAGATTAGTAGGCGAGCAGCCTCTAGTAAAGATGAGATCAAGCATATTGCCTGCCTTGTGAGTTGGAGGGGATTGGGAAAGGGTGTGGTCAAAAGAGTCAAGGAGGGGAAAGAGAATTGGAAAGAAATGAATCGAAGGCAGACATCAGGAGGTTGAAGTCGCCAAGTACGAAGAGCGGTGAGCCATCGTCAGGAAATGAGTTTATCAAGGTGTCAAACTCATTGAGGAATTCTCCAAGGGCACCTCGTGGGCGATAGATGACAATAATGTTAAGCTTGAGTGGACAAGTGACAGTGACAGCATGGAATTCAAATGAGGAGATGGACAGGTGAGAGAGGGAGAAAATAGAAAATCTTCACTTGGGAGAAATGAGTAGACCTGTGCCACCACCACGACGACCAGATGCTCTCGGACTATGAGAGAAAACACAGTCAGATGAAGAAAGAGCAGCAGGAGTAGCAGTGTTCTCTGGGGTTATCCATGTCTCCGTCAGGGCAAAAAAGTCAAGGAACTGAAGGGCAGCATAGGCTGAGATGAACTCTGCGTTCTTGACCGCAGATCTGCAGTTCCAAACACTGCCGGAATTCCATATGTGTTGTGCATGCAGGGTACACTAAATGAGAAGGTTTGCAGCTAAAGGGTGGGGAGCGTCTGTAACGCCTACAGGGAGAAGAAAGGCAGCACTTAAAGTAGATAGCCCTAGCTAGCAAAAATACAGTATTAGACCACAACAGATAAAGACAAAAAAAAAAACGTATCACTCCTGGAGATATCTGGCATCCTCTAGCTATAGAATGCCTTCCTCCGGGCCTTGACACCAGAGAGGCTGGCCGCCCCTGCCCCCTGTCTAAGGCCCTGGAAGAAGTTGAAAGAGTGGAAAACATATTGGGCCCAGGGAGTCGGGTTACCCCAAGGACACGGTGGGTAGAAACGGAGGTGGAGATCAAGAGTGACTCAGATGAGGTGGTCTGTCATGCCAAGGTGGAACACCGGCAGTGGACTCCATAATGGTCCACTTTGTGAGGTCAACGCCAGCCTGAGATAATCTTTCTCCTGTGGCCAGAAAGGCCACATCGCTCGCCACTGTGAAGCCCTCAGCCTTCCCCTGAGTCGACTGGAAATGCCAGGGGATGATGAAGTGAGGGGAACATCATCCCAGACACCTGACCCGCTCGTTGAGCCGGAAAATCAATTTGGTCGCTTGGGCCAGACGCAGGGCCTCTACCTTCGATGCAGCATCAGCGGTGAGGCCTGCCATGCGTTGATTGACACTGGTTCCATGATATCCCTTGTTCGGGCAGGTGTTCTTCCAGACACAGTGGGCCCTTCCCCTCTGGGTTGGACCCCTACCTTGGTATGTCTTTGCACTGTGACAGGGTAGCTCGCGGACATGAAGTGCCGGAGGTCTTTATCGGTGAGAGTCGGCAATGTCTCGTTGGAGCACGAGTTCTGGTTGGCCGATATCCAAGATGACTGCATCCTAGGGTTGGATTCCCTCAGTCAAGTGGGAGCATGCCTAGATGTTGGAATGCAAAAACTCCAGATGAAAGACTCCGTGATGGGACTTCGGAGCAGTGGAAGAAGACACCGGCAGCTGCAGGTGACTCGGCAAGAATTGGTGACAGACAGCCCCACAAAGATCCTTCCCCCAGATGAGAAGGAGCAGCTAAAGCCCCCCAAAGATGTGAGTGTTCCCCAGCAGGTGACCAGTGGCACAGTGGACATACCTTTGGAAGCTACCTGGCAAGCTGTGCGTGAACTAGGGCAGATGTGTTCGGAAGGCCTGAGCCTGAGCAGCGGGATATGTTGGAAGCACAGCTTGCAGAGTTTGTGGATGTCTTTGCAGCACGAGACGAAGACTGCCAGAGAGCCAGTCTGGTCCAGCACTCTATCGATACTGGCAACGCAGTACCTATCCGTTTGTGGCCCCATCGCTTGCCGGTGGCAAAGAGAGAGATAGCAGAGCAGAAGATCTGGGAGATGGCAGAGACAGGGTTCATCGAGCCATCCAACAGCCCTTGGGAGGCCCCCGTAGTCCTTGTCAAGAAGAAGGACTGCTCATAGCACTTCTGTGCAGACTACAGGCAGCTGAACTATGTGAACAGGAAGACTTCCTATTCCATCCCGCGAATAGATGATGCACTGGACTACATCACAGGGTCATGATGGTTCAGTTCCCTTGACCTCCGCAGCGGTTATGGCAAGTGGAGCTTGCCCCCTGAAGCCAGGCCAAGGTGGCAGGTCACCTGATGCCTTTCGGGCTCTGCAACGCTCCGCCAACCTTCGAGTGTCTTATGGAGCAAGTGTTGGACACGATCCCCCGCAAGAAGTGTGTGGTCTACCTGGACGACTTCCTTGTGCATGCAATATACTTGCATGGATCTCTGGCAAATCTTTGTGAGGTTCTACTTGCCATCCGGTAGGCAGGACTCATGTTCCTTCCCAAGAGGTGTCACCTACTGCAGCGGGAGGTCAAGTTCCTAGGCCATTTCATCGGGGCAGATGGAGTTGTAACTGATCCAGCCAAGGTGGTAGCGGTTCAGCACTGGGTGACCTCCAATGACCTCTCTGAGTTGAGAAGTTTCGTTGGCCTAGCTTCTTACTACTGGAGGTTCATCAAGGACTTTGCAACAGTAGCCAGCCCTCTATGCCACCTTACAAACAAGGACCAGCGGTTCGACTGGGATGATGACTGCACGGCAGCATTCGCTGAACTGCATCAGTCCCTAATCAAGGCTCCAGTCCTGGCATACCCCAACCCCCAGCACCCATTCATTGTGGACACAGATGCCAGCAATGTGGGCATTGGGGCCGTTCTTTCGCAGGAGGGGCCGGATGGGGAATGGGTGGTGGCCTTCTACTGTCAGAGCCTCAACCGTGACGAGCGCAACTACTGTGTCACCCCGGGAGAGTTGTTGGCTGTGGTCGATGCGCTCCATCATTTTCAACTCTACTTCTATGGGACCCAGTTCCTTCTCCGTACTGACCATGTCTCACTCACCTGGCTCCTCAACTTCCGAGAATCAGGTGGCTCACTGGATAGAAGAGTTACAGGAGTACGACTACCAGATGCAGCACCGGGCTGGCCGTCTCCACACAAATGCTGATGCGTTGTCTCGCCAGCCATGTGAAGAGGAAGACTGCAAGCACTGCCCACGCTTGGAACAAAAGGAGGGTCTCCTGCCCACAGTGGCGGCAATTCAGACAGCAGACAGGAGCTCAGCACCCTTTGAGAGCTGGAATGACCAAGACCTGAAGAGGGAGCAGGAAGGTGACCCGGTGTTGGCAACTGGGACCGACATCTGGTCTTGTGGGCCTATCTGTCAGCAGTGCAGGAGCCCACTGGCTGCACCCCAGCAGCGCTGATGTTTGGCAGAGAACTACGCACTCCAATGGACTTGTCCTTTGGAAGACCTCCGGAGCCTGAGGTTCCTGGAGCCGCACGCTTGGAGTACCTCCACCACCTTCATCAGCGCCTGGACACAGCCCACGACTTTGCTTGGCATCGCTTGATGGAAGCAGGGGTAAAGCAGAAGTGGGCATACGACACCCGCTGTCGAGGTCAGCCTTTCCAGCCTGGCCAAAAAGTGTGGGTGTACAGTCCCCGGCACAAGCGGGGTCTGAGCCCGAAACTAATGAGTCACTGGGAAGGCCCATGCACGGTTTTGGAACGACTTTCTGACGTGGTGTACCGCATCCAGCTTCGGACTCGTGGATGAGTTGTGGTCCTCCATCAAGATCGGCTGGCGCCTTACCAACCTCATACACCTCGTGAAGTGGAAAGAGAGGATGAGGTGGTTACTCCTCCTCAGAGTCCTGGATCATCGGACAACACAGCGGTTTCTTCACCTGAGGGGAAAGGTCATAATGGGACTCCCCGCGGCCACCAGGGCACCGCCGCCGCAGGCTCCCATCTCGAGGTCAGGATGGCACCCCTCGACAGCAATCACGACTCCACCGCTGAAGACCCCCATCCAGGTTTCAGGACTTTGTGTTGGATTTTGGGGTTGTCGGGAACGACTGGCCTATTAGAGGAACTGGAGGTGTGGCTTGTTGGAGGCGTGGCCTTGGGTTAGCTCTGTTGGAACAACTGTGGGTGAAAGTGTCATGTCAGTTCATATATTATGTTGTACTCTTAATAAAGGATAAGCTTGTACATCGCCAGTTCTGTAGTCATAATGAGACTGACATAAGTGCATATAATACCAAGGAGCCTAGTAGAGTTCCATTGTTAAGATAGTCACCATTTTGTTACAGTTTGAAAGCCAATATTCTAGAACACTGCTGTGCGTATGTGTACTTTAGGCAATCTCCTGTCACAAGTTGGTTGATGAAGAAAACTTGCATATTTTAAAAGGCTTTAATTTAGGTAACTTATTTATATACTGCTGGATATTGCTGTCCCTTTCTGGCTGTACATTTATTTTCTAGCCTTGAATCACTAAGGATGCCTTGAGCCAAAGGATAAATGAGTTAGCGGCAGTTTTACAGACCATAAGTGTCTAAACATGGGTGCCCTTCATTTGATGAAGCCTCCGGCCCCACGCCCACAAATCCACCATAAAAAAGGGACGTCTTAAAGTTTCTGTCTCAGAGGGCTGTTTTGCGCAACGCCACGCTGTAATCTTCTCCTACGCAGCAGGTAATGTCAGCGAGCCTCCCATGGTAAGATTATTTCACCAGAACAATTTACAGAGGAATTACTGAGGCGGATGTGTTGCAGGGAGTTCATCTTTGAAGTTAAGCTTTGCCTTTAAGACAAAAAATCTACACAAACGCAAGTGATGTGATTCTGTAGCTTGCCAAATGTGATCTAAAATGTCAGATTTTTTTCTTATTTGACTATAATGTTTGTTTTATTATTTTCAAGTGTGTGACAAACAGCTGACAAGCAGGCTGCCACCATGGCCACCTTCCCCAGAGGACCAAGAGCGGTGGCAGGGACACGGGCCGCTGTGATCTAATGTGAATCAGAGCAAAATATTTCAAACCCTCCCTTCATGTCGCAGATTAGCGTGTGTTAGCAGGCTGTGTTTGAACTATGTTTTCATTCGATTTTGAGCTTTGCCAGAACAGTCCGGTCTGATTACTAAAATTAAAGTGGAGCATTTTGAAACGTGTGTCTGTGTGTTTGTGTGTGGGGGAGGGGTGTGTGTGTGTGTGTGTACTGTGTAGACGTGATTAACTATACTTGTGGGGATCAGAAGTCCCCACAAGAATAGTAAACAAACACAAATTTGACCAACTGGGGACATTTTGTTAGTCCCCACAAGGTCAAATGCTATTTCTAGGGGGTTTAGGGTTAAGGTTAGGGTGTTAGGGATAGAATTAGGTATAGGGTTGGGGTTAGGGTTAGGGTTAGGAGCTAGGGTTAGGTTTAGGGTTAGGGTTAGGAGCTAGGGTTAGGGTTAGGTTTTTGGGTTAAGGTTAGGATTAAGGTTAGGGTTAGGGTTAGGGTAAGGGTTAGGGTTAGGGAAAATAGGGTTTTGAATGGGACTGGATTGTGTGTCCCCACAAGGTTAGTTATTCAAGACTGTGTGTGTCTGTCTGTCTGTCTGTCTGTCTGTCTGTCTGTCTGTCTGTGTGTCTGTCTGTGTGTTTGTCTGTGTGTCTGTGTGTGAGCAAGCATCCTTGTGTTTGTGTTTATCCAATGTCAGTGAAAGTACAAAAATCAACTTCAGTTCTCTTTTAGACAACGCAACCTCCAAAGCAAAAGTAGACGTTTGTCATAACTGCATGCAACAGAGATATGGAGTGTCTTGCTGTTTTTATTACGTCTTGTTTTGCAGTCAAACTGCGTAAAAGTGAAACCGAAACTTACATTTAGGCATACAGTGGCTTGCGAAAGTATTCACCCCCCTTGGCATTTTTCCTATTTTGTTGCCCCCCCCCTCAAAGACATTTAAATGTTTCCCCTTAAACCACTCGAGTGTTGCTTTAGCAGTATGCTTAGGGTCATTGTCCTGCTGGAAGGTGACCCTCCGTCCCAGTCTCAAATCTCTGGAAGACTGAAACAGGCTTCCCTCAATAATTTCCCTGTATTTAGCGCCATCCATCATTCCTTCAATTCTGACCAGTTTCCCAGTCCCTGCTGATGAAAAACATCCCCACAGCATGATGCTGCCACCACCATGCTTCACTTCTGACCAGAGTACCTTCTTCCATATGTTTGGGGAGTCTCCCACATGCCTTTTGGCGAACACCAAACGTGTTTGCTTATTTTTCTGTTTAAGCAATGGCTTTTTTTCTGGCCACTCTTCCGTAAAGCCCAGCTCTGTGGAGTGTACGGCTTAAATTAATATTATTAATTAATTAATAATTAATATGCCATTTAGCAGACGCTTTTATCCAAAGCGACTTACAGTCATGAGTGCATACATTTTTGTGTATGGGTGGTCCCGGGGATCGAACCCACTACCTTGGCGTTACAAGCGCCGTGCTCTACCAGCTATGAAGTGGTTCTATGGACAGATACTCCAAATCTCCGCTGTGGAGCTTTGCAGCTCCTTCAGGGTTATCTTTGGTCTCTTTGTTACCTCTCTGATTAATGCCCTCCTTTCCTGGTCCATGAGATTTGGTGGGGGGCCTCTCTTGGCAGGTTTGTTGTGGTGCCATATTCTTTCAATTTTTTAATAATGGATTTAATGGTGCTCCGTGGGATGTTCAAAGTTTCAGATATTTTTTTATACCCCAACCCTGATCTGTACTTCTCCACAACTTTGTCCCTGACCTGTTTGGAGAGCTCCTTGGTCTTCATGGTGCCGCTTGCTTGGTGGTGCCCCTTGCTTAGTGGTGTTGCAGACTCTGGGGCCTTTCAGAACAGGTGTATATATACTGAGATCATGAGACAGATCATGTGACACTTAGATTGCACACAGGTGGACTTTATTTAACTAATTATGTGACTTCTGAAGGTAATTGGTTGCACCAGATCTTATTTAGGTGCTTCATAGCAAAGGGGGTGAATACATATGCACGCACCACTTTTACGTTATTTATTTTTTAGAATTTTATTAAATAAGTTATTGTTTTCATTTCATTTCACTTCACCGATTTTGACTATTTTGTGTATGTCCATTACATGAAATCCCCCCCCAAATAAATTTTAATTACAGGTTGTAATGTAACAAAATAGGAAAAACGCGAAGGGGGCTGAATACTTTTGCAAGGCAATGTAAATTCTGACTGGTTAGGGTTAATGTTCGGGATAGGGTTAAAACAGAAAAATAAAATTACAAAGCAAGTGCCTAGCTCTGGGATTGAACATGCAACGCTTGAAGCCGTAGCGCTTGGTTTAAGCCCATTCTCAACCCCATCCCCAATGCCCTAGCTCGTCCCGAGCCGACTAGATGGTAACAGGGAATCGCATTGCCCTTAGTGGATGGTTGGAAACTGTCATGTAAATACAATTCTACGCCATGCCATAATTTCACCATTCTAAATATGGCGGGACAGTGTATAATCCACTGGAGTTTGGGGTGCTTTTAGTGTGTTTTGATTATGATTTGATTAAACCAAATAATTGTCTCTGACTTTTAAATAACCCCAATTTTACTGTGTTGGTGATCGGCCATAAACTCTCATAAATGTCTTTACATACATGTCCTAACCTCACAGCCTACAGTTTATGGGTCTCAAACCTCATAACATATCTAATTAATGTGGCCTCTGGCTACTATTGTTGCTTTGAAAGTACTACGGCCAACATATCCATAATCATATAACATCATTACTTCAGTACTTGATCTACACAGTGCACTACAATGGCAATTAATCTACCACCACCACCCGGACAGTGAGAGCAGATGATTGGTGTATGGTGGTGACACGTTCGTTGTGTAAAGGATCGGACCAAGGCGCAGCGTGGTATGCGTACATGTTTAATTTATTCAATAAACACTTGACAAAATAACAAAAGCAACTGAACGTGAAGTTCTAAAGGCTAACAGCAACAAGCCGAAACAGAAACAGAAACAAGATCCCACAACATAGGTAGGCAAAATGGCTGCCTAAGTATGATCCCCAATCAGAGACAACGATCGACAGCTGCCTCTGATTGGGAACCACACCCGGCCAACATAGAAATAGATACACTAGAATGTATCCAAATCACACCCTGACCTAACCAAACCGAGAATACAGGTGATCTCTAAGGTCAGAATGGTGGATGAGGCATCGCCCTCTCACGTTCTCCGTTGCTATTACCAGGGCAAATAGCTGCATCTCATCTGTCTACCATCGAAATGTCTGGCTGACCTTTGCTCGTGCCCTGAAGTTATGCTTTCATATCCATCAGAAAAAATTATGAAGCCCATTTTCACAAGGACATTTCCAGATAGATATATTTTTACCTCCACCCCAGGGCTAAAGGGGAAAAGTCTGCTATGATATTCAGCCTAGGCGAAGAGTTGAAGACGTGGCCCCCGGGGGACCAGATTGCAGATGACAAAGTTACACGACTTAGAGTCAACCTCTGCTTCCTCCATTTTATCACGGTCTCTTGTGCTCCCTTTCCTATGGACTTGTCACATTCCTCCCCCATGTCAGGGACCCCATCTGGGGAAGTTCCTTCCTTCCCACCCTCCCCTCCCCTCTTCCAGCAGTAACCAGCGTGTGTGTGTGTGCATGTTAGCATAGGAGGTTTTTATCAGCAGATTGGCCCTTTGAAGCAAAGTAAGGCTGGGGGTGGAGGGAAAGGGAAAGATTTTTAAACCCAGGCAGCGATGACAAAAAGAGGGCTGCAGCTAGACACCACATCCCTGCTCTTCATCAAACACTCCTCTCTTTTCAGCCCCTCCAACGCGAAATCCATCAACTGTCTCAGAGGCGAGGAGGATGGTGGTACCAAACCCCATCTCTTTCTCCCTCCCTCCCTCCCTCCCTCCCTCCCTCCCTCCCCTCCTTCTCCCTCTCTCCTTTCTCTCTCTCAAAGCCAGGTTAACTGTATTAACCACATTTAAATAATAATTTCCTGGGCCAAGGCCCTCTATTGTTGTGACCATCTTTGTATTGCCTCCTTATGTGCCAACTCATATGCATTTGGCTCTGTAATCATCCTCTCCTCCAATCACTTCATCCCTCCACACTGTAGGGCACTAACCCAATTCCCCTTGTCCCTCTCCTCTTTTCCTCTGTTCATATCTCTCTCAACTCTACAAACAGGTGACAGACTTACATTTCTTTATTTTTTTCTCTACTGCATTCTGAGAACATTCTTTCTCGACTTTTTTCTGAGGTGTGGAAAGATAGTGGTGCTGGGTGAGAAAGTCGGGAGGGTTAGGCACATCCTACTCAGTCTTTGCGGTAGTGTATGTGCACTAGGACAAAGGTGGGAGGAGTCACAAGTTCCATACCTTGAGGAGACAAAATATTTGTTCTTGTAAGCTGCTAATCAAGGGTTTTACTCTCTTTTCAACTTTTTGTTTGATGTCTTGGCATATTTCAAGGATGCAAGGAAGTAGAATTTACCTTTATAATAAAACAAACCTTTACCAAAACTCCACACTCCAACCTTTACTGAAGTGAAACTCCAAACTCCACTTGATGTTGCCATAATCCAAACATCCCTTAGTGCTGTGCTTTTCTACTATTAATCTTGGTAAATGGTAACTAACCACCCTGGAACCTTCTATCTCTGAGGGGACTGATATGTTTTTTTACTGTATATCCTGTATAACTGCTATACTGTTCGATCACAGTCATTGAGCTTTTTCTATATGCAATAATACATTAACTTACCTGGTCCCTCAGTCTGTCAATCACATGAAGCAGTAGCCCCTCCTCTTTCCCCATCTCAGGCACAGTCAAGAGGAAGTCCACATCGTGCCCATACTCCTTCCCCCTGGGGACAGAAAGTGACTTAAGATTATTGTCACCAGTCAGCGCAAGCAAGAAATAATGAAATGAGAGTATATTTAGTCACACTGGATAACTGTTACACAGTAAGATGGCAGCCTGGCCATTAGGAGCAAGGAGTATATTAATGGAATTTGACTTTTTTTGTTATTCAAACAAGCAATTTGTCCTGTGTCATTAAGTTCAAAAGCTCCTTTTTGTTGCCTCAGCTGTCACCAGAGCCTTCCCTTTTAGAGAATCATCATTTTCTACATGGATTACTGTAATAAAGAACACTCGTACTGAGCATGGCTGCTCACACAATATATAGTCTCTCAATGTCAGCAGTAATGTTGGCAGTA
Source organism: Coregonus clupeaformis (assembly GCF_020615455.1). NCBI lineage: Eukaryota > Metazoa > Chordata > Actinopteri > Salmoniformes > Salmonidae > Coregonus > Coregonus clupeaformis. The sequence continues at coordinate 44,003,368 of NC_059192.1, read as the reverse complement.
AACAGATAGACAGACATAAGTGAATAGAACAAATAAAAAATGTAGGGCTATGTAATAGATGAATGGGTATATGTGTCGTGCTTCACTGACATGTACTGAAGCTTTGAGACGTATCAACCACAGATGTGCCATGGCCCTTGAATGTCAGATGAGCGGAGTGAAATGTGCTGATTCCTAGTAGGGCAACCTCAGAAAACTGTTTTTAGACCTAAAGGCCTGAAGACCTTATTCAACCAACCTATCAAATAAGAGATCTGGAGGTCTCAATTTTTCTGCAACGAATCTAATTGGAACCTGCTGCCCTGAGAGGATGATCCAAAGAGCGTATTAAGTGGAAAATGTCCAAATCATGGAAACCCACCCCCTCTACTAGTCTCTGGCTCAGATGGCATCAACAGCGAGTTGAACAAAGAGTACACTGATACAAAGAACCTAAGCTTTGCCTGTGACTGTTGGAGTTGGCCCTCAAAGGCTTATAGCGAAGTTATGCCTGATTGTCATCCTGTAGGTAGTGTATAGAGGAGCAGCATGCCCCCTCAGAACCTGGGCCTAGGTGGCTCTAGATAACCCTGCTGGTGTCAGCCCAGGGCACTGAGGCAAACCACAAGTTTCTTTAATTTCCTGATCGCCCCTCTTTGATCAACAAGCGCCCACAATTATACAGTCATAAGCGCCTATCTCATGGTTAACAACACATCAAAACAAGAACAAATTGGCCCCTGTGTCTTAAAGCGCCGGTCGCAGCATTTAGTTTGATCTCGTCCACCACCGCCATCGCCGCCATCTGAATGTTGGGAATGACAGAGCAGCAGGACATTGAAAAAAGAAAAAGGACAAACAGACTGTCTGAGGGAGAAGTCTGCAGCAAAAGGTCATTGTGTCTAATTCAGTGGGCAAGGAATGAGACAACAGCTATTTACAGCTCAACAAGGCATGCTAATGCCTCTCTAGCTCAGTTGTAGCACAGCAGGGAGGTCTACCTCGCAGACATAGACAGTATAGTATAGTATAGACACATGTTTAGTCTGAAGATAAGGTCACAGCTTTATTGTGATAGATTCAGGGCATTTTATGCTTTCAAAGCACTATGGCCAGTCTGATGCACAATTACACAATCACGGACAATATGTTGCGGAAGCCGATTGAAAAGCACTTCCATCTAACCACCAAGCAATATTATGATTTAAAACTAAGTCATCATGTGCCAAATTGTAAAGTTGGAGTAATTTGATGTGAATTGCCAAGGACTGAGACCTATCATTCTGAGTTCCACATTCTGATTCAATGAGAGACAGAAGCTGTGAGGTGAGAGAGCTAGTTAAGATTTGTAACCTTTTTGGAAACACACACATGTGCTGAATGGACACTACTTTCATGCAAATATGCCACAACACACTTCTGCCTAATACCAAGGCAGTGTGGTTAAGTAAATATCTGAGGTAGCCTCTGCTGTGCTAGCAAAATGCACTTGATTGCACCACATAAGTGTGTGTCTGTCACGCTCTGGCTCTGGGGACTCGTATATGTTGAGCCAGGGTGTGGATTTTCTATGTGTTATTTTCTATGTTTTGTTCTAGTTCGTGTATTTCTATGTTGGCCAGGGTGGTTCCCAATCAGAGGCAGCTGTAGCTTGTTGTCTCTGATTGGGGACCATACTTACGCAGCCTGTTTGGCACTGTTTATTGTGGGATCTTGTTCCGGAAGGTTTGTGTTCAACCCAGGACTTCACGTATCGTTTGTTTTGTTGTTTTTGTTTGTGTGTGTACTAGAAATAAAGAATGTACGCATATCACGCTGCGCCTTGGTCCGCTTCATCTAACAACGATCGTGACAGTGTCCTGAATAGCAAAACTGGAGGCCGGGGGAAAATCATCAGCATAAATTCAGTTTACCTCCAATCAAGTCTCAAACACCAAGGTTTTATCGAAGTGTGTACTCCAGAAGCTCATTTCAGCCTGGTCTCATAGACTAGTCGTAACATCGTAAACGTAAATCTATGACACTCAAATTAGTTTGATATGTTACGTTTGGTATGGTTACAGAAAACAGAAGGTTACTTAGGGCAAAAACAAAAGGAGGGTGTATAGGTGGGCATAAAACACATAGGTCTAGCAACCCAAAGGTTGTGTGTTTGAATCTCATCACGAACAACCTCAGCATTTTAGCTAATTTTTTTTTTTGGGGGGGGGGTAGATCAGCTTAATATTGCAGATATATTGTAACTTCCATCAATGTAATTGTCTGCATCACTTCCAATCCCCCATGTTTTTTATATATATATACTCCCCTTTATTACTTTTCAACCCCGCCATCCTTTCCCTACTTGGAGTAAATTAGTGAACAACAATGCCCAGGCCTCTACTTCCGGTCTATACTTACTATCTATACCTTATGGACACAGTTAATTTTACAATAATTATATTATATATATATATATATTTTTTTTTTTTTTGCTCCTGAACTTCTTCTACTCTCAACCTTCTACATCATTTTCATGATGTCCATCCGGTTTGCTTCTATATGCCATATCTTTCTAACTGTGCTCTTATCCAAAAGCTCCCAACATACAACCTATATACTTATTATGGACACAGTATGCTTACATTATTAGTTATCTTGTTATTATTTGTTATTTGTTATTAGTCCCATCCTTCAACTCCATTCAATACCTCCCATCTATCTCTTAACTCCATCCATATAGGATTTCTATTTGCCATATATATTTCAACCGTACTGTGATGTTTTACAAAAGTTCTGAACCTTTCTATTCTCATTGCTTCTACAGATTGTGAATTAAAAATAAACATTTTTGCTAAAAGTATTATTATATTATTGATCGATTGACTATGACTTTTCAGATCACCCAGTAATGCTATCTGCAAGGTTAGGTCCAGGTAAATATTGCAATCCTTTAGCCATTCCTGGACCTGTGTCCAAAAACAAGCTACAAATGGACAGTACCAAAACAAATGATCTAATGATTCTGTCTCTTCACAGCAAAATCTGCAGAACTGGGAAGATTGTATCCCCCATATAAATAACATTCTATTGGTAGTAAGAATTTTATATAATAATTTAAATTGAAAGATTAAAATGTATGAATCCGGTGTTGTTTTGCGTGTCAGTTCATAAACACTATGCCATGGGATCGGTACGGCAAAAATCTCTTCCCAACTATTTTGCAATCTATATGGGACGGCTGTCAATCCTTTGGTCCTTAAGTGAAACTGATATACTTTTTTATTTATCACAGTTTTCCTTAACCAATTATGTTCTTTAATGCAAGGCCGACAGACAAGTTCCTTACTTTCTCCCCCTTCCACTTTCCTCTTCCACTTTTGCGGTAAGGTTGCAATTATTTGGTTGTAATTTTGGGTAGCATTTTAGCTAATTACCAACTTTGAAACTACTTACTACTTTTTGTAGCTACTTTGCAACTAGTAACACTTCCCCTAACCCTAATCTTAAAACCCCTTGAACTAACTCCTAACCCTAACCTTAACCCTAACCTTAGCCCTAACTGTAAGCTCGGCCCTAATGTACGGTATGTGCTCTCTGTCACCTCCGGCCAAATGGCAAATGGCCCAAAACAATGCCTAAGGGTCAGTACACCCTTCCCCCCTCTGAGGGGCCAAAAAGTATCTCTCTCTGTACAGTATCCAGAGAACTGACTATTGAATGTGTAATAGAATAATATTATAGTATCCATGTCTGGTATCTATCTATCTGAAACATGTCCTCTGAGTAGAACTCTGATGCCATCTACACTGAGTATAACAAACATTAGGAACACCTTCCTAATATTGAGTTGCACTCCCCCTTTTGTCCTCAGTACAGCCTCAATTTCATCGGGGTATGGACTCTACAAGGTGTCAAAATGGTTCCACAGGGATGCTGGCCCATGTTAACTCCAATGCTTCCCACAGTTGTGTTAAGTCGACGGGATGTCCTTTGGGTAGTGGACCATTCTTGATACACACGGTAAACTGTTGAGTGTGAAAACAGCATTGCAGTTCTTCACACAAACTGGTGCGCCTGGCACCTACTACCATACCCTTTTCAAAGGCACTTAAATATTCTGTCTTGCCCATTCACCCTCTGAATTGCACACATATACAATTCATGTCTCAATTGTCTCAAAGCTTAACAATCCTTCTTTAGCCCATCTCCTCCCCTTCATCTACACTGATTGAAGTGGATTTAACAAGTGACATCAATAAGGGATCATAGCTTTCACATGTATTCACCTGGTCAGTCTATGTCATGGAAAGAGCAGGTGTCCTTAATGTTTTGTATACTCAGTGTATATGGATGTATGATCTCTGTGGTAACTTCTATCTGTGAATATGACATTAAAAAAGGGCTTTTAATTGTCCTATCCTGAATTATTTACATTGGTCTCATCCCTCACACGAGAAAAAAGTGGCAATAGTACTGTTTGTCCATCTTGAGGCGCCATAGACAGTATTGTGGAGTAACTACAATGTTGTTGATCCATCCTCAGTTTTCTTCTATCACAGCCATTAAACTCTGCAACTGTTTAAAGTCACTGTTGGCCTCATGGTGAAATCCCTGAGCAGAGTCCTTCCTCTCTGGCAACTGAGTTAGGAAGGACACCTGTCTCTTTGTAGTGACTGGGTGTATTGATACACCAGTGTAATTAATAACTTCACCATGCTCAAAGGGATATTCAATGTCTGCTTTATTTGTACCCATCTACCAATAGGTGCCCTTCTTTGCAATGGCATTGGAAAACCTCCCTGGTCTTTGTGGTTGAATCTGTGTCTGAAATTCACTGCTGGACTGAGGGTCCTTACAGATAATTGTATATGTGGGGTACAGAGATTAGGTAATTAAAAATAATGTTAAACACTATTATTATACACAGAGTGAGTCCATGCAACGTATTATGTGACTTGTTAAGCACATTTTTACTCCTGATCTTATTTAGGCTTGCCTTAACAAAGGGATACTTTGAATACTTTTTGACTCAAGACATTTCAGCTTTCACTTTTTATGAAAAAAATCAAAAACATAATTGCACTTTGACATTCAGGGGTGTAGTGTGTTGGCCACTGACCAAAAATCTAAATTTATCAATTTTAAATTCAGACTGTAACACAACAAAATGTGGGAAAAGTCAAGAGGTGTGAAGCGTTCCTTGTTAACATGAATAGCAAGTTTTAACTGACAACGAGATCATTGGAGTTTTAACCGACAACGAGATCATTGGAGTTTTAACCGACAACGAGATCTTTGGACAAACCGTAGTGTTTTTTGTAAATGTGGGTGTTTATTATGCTGTGGTTGTCTTGGTTGCGCATAGGACAGGTTTAAACTTTAGCGATTACAATGTATAAACATCCTCTCTATGCATGGTGTGAGCGGGTAATTAAAAAATCATCCCGCAAACCCTTTGATAAATATTTTTTATATTTAGTTCAAGCATCTACTCCAACTCAATGGTACGGCTCTAAAAGTATGCTTATATGACTTCTTGAAAATAAAGACTAATGGACGTATTAAAGGCTGTACCCAGAAACCATGGCTGTGTTCAAGTTCTCAACAGTTGCTGAGACAGCTACATCTACTACTGTGGGCTGTATACCTGATGTGTAGTTACATACAGCTTATAACACTAATGCATTAGGAAAAACTGTAAATTATTGATAATTTCTGTGCAGAACATATAAAATATACATGGATATTTACAAGTAGATGAATAATAGAGTTGTCGGCTGTTTTGCTGTTTTAAAAAAATAAGTTAGCTATAGTATGGCAGCTAGAGAACCTACAGCTGTTTCCTGATTATTTTAATGTGTTGTTTCTTGATTCTTTTAATGTCATTAACAGCTCCTATATTCTTGAGAATCTTGGGGAACAGTTTTGTTGGCTAAGATGATACACCTGAACATAGTGGGTGAGTCCACATACTTTCACTACCCTTAAGGGTAGGCATAATTGCATCTAGCAATACGTTATTTCCCAAAATTCATCACAAAATCGGCAAAGGATTTAAGTTATGACTTATCATCAAAAACGTTCTTAGGATGCCAGAGAGAACTCTACAAAACACTATAAATAATTCAAATACTTCCTATACGATTCCACAATTCAGAGAAAGTTGCAGTTCAATGGAGCAAGTTCAGCTAATGCATTTTTTAAGTGAAAATGTCATGGCTGTGATAACATCACTGCAAATAAAAACAGCACCTTATTGACACCTCAGTCTGTTCACACTCTGAAGTGGCAGAGACATCTTTTCTCGATCTATTTTTAATCCTCCCAACAAACCGCTTTAAGCCTTGTTACCCGCCTTCCACAGCTGTCCTCTCCATAAGGCGAACGTCACAAGCATCAAATCACTAACATCAACAAATCCTCACACACTTCTCCAACTGAAGTGGCAGGAAGGCTATGAGCTATAGAGTGTGCAGGAACGCAGGGCCTCAGAAAGTTTGAATGGCAAATTATTATTCTCCATGCTTAGTGGAGATTTTCTTTTAGGCAGAGGCTGCGTTTCCGAAGGTAACCGCCCCCGTTCCACCCCCGTCACGCCCCCTGGAAGCCTCTTCCCCAGAACAAAAAAAATCGGTATCATATTCTGTGCATGTATTTCTTTACCTCTACTTAACGCACACATTTGTGACTTGTTTCAGGAAACTAGGCATATGTCGCACGTTACTACTTCACAGGAGTGCCATTTGAAAGTAAACCTTTATTTTTTATTAAAATGGTTTTTTTGGCAGAAATGCCTTCTGGAACATATGAACTTTCATGTGCCTTAATAACAAACTTGTATTCCATCCATAAATACAAATACAATTGTTAAATTACGAGTTGGTTTAGCCACGGAAAAAGACAGGAAACTTCCCGCTAGCAATGATTGGCTGAAATAATGGATGGGCTGGACATGCCGGGAGATGAGTCTGGATTGGTCTGCCATGTAGCATTACTATCCCATTGTTCGTCAACTGCAATGTATGATATACCATTTTCTAGCTCGGAGTCCCTACTTTTATCCTATGTAAAAAACACAATTTCAAATGTTTTTTTGTTTTTTTTGGGGGGAGGTTAGGGGGGTAGATCAGCTTAATATTGCAGATAGATTGTAACTTTCATCAATGTAATTGTCTGCATCACTTCCAATCCCCATGTTTTATATATATATATATATATATATATATATATTTTCACATACACATATATATATATATATATATATATATATATATATATATATATATATACATATACATATACACAAACACATATACACACATACACATACATACATACATACATACATACTTACATACATACATACATACATATATATACATATCCTTTAAAAATATATATATATATATTCCCCTTTATTACTTTCCAACCCCACCACCTTAAAGTAAACTAGTGAACAACAATGCACAGGCCTCTACTTCCATCTTATACCTACTATCTACATTTTATGGACACAGTCAATTTTACAATAATTATATTTTGTTTGTTTTTTCTCCTGAACTTCCTCTACTCTCAACCTCTCCGATCATTTTCATGATGTCCATCCGGTTTGCTTCTATATGCCATATCTTTCTAACTGTGCTCTTTCCCAAAAGCTCCCAACATACAACCTATATACTTATTATGGACACAGTATGCTTACATTATTAGTTATCTTGTTATTATTTGTTGTTAGTTGTTATTAGTCCCATCCATCAATTCCATTCAACACCTCCCATCTATCTTTTAACACCATCCATATAGGATTTCTATTTGCCATATATATTTTAACTGTACTGTGATGTCTTACAAAAGTTCTGAACCTTTCTATTCTCATTGTTTCTACAGATTGTGAATTGAAAATATTTTTCTTTGCTAAAAGTATTATTATGTTATTGATCGATTGACTATGACTTTTCAGATCACCCAGTAATGCTATCTGCAAGGTTAGCTCCAGGTAAATATTGCAATCCTTTATCCATTCCTGGACCTGTATCCAAAAACAAGCTACAAATGGACAGTACCAAAACAAATGATCTAATGATTCTGTCTCTTCGCCGCAAAATCTGCAGAGCTGAGAAGATTGTATCCCCCATATAAATAACATTCTATTGGTAGCAAGATTTTTATATAACAATTTAAATTGAAAGATTCTACATTTTGAATCCGGTGTCGTTTTGCGTATCAGTTCATAAGCACTATGCCATGGGATCGGTACGTCAAAAATCTCTTCCCAACTATTTTGCAATCAATATGGGACGGCTGTCAATCCTTTGGTCCTTAAATGAAACTGATATACTTTTTTATTTATCACAGTTTTCCTTAACCAATTATGTTCTTTAATGCAAGGCCGACAGACAAGTTCCTTACTTTCTCCCCCTTCCACTTTCCTCTTCCATTTTTGCGGTAAGTCTGCAATTATTTGGTTATAATTTTGGGTAGAGCAGACATTTCCATATGTTTTTGTTAGCTGCTGTCACGTTCGTTTAATGACGGGTCAGACCAAGGTGCAGCGTGATATATGTACATGTTTATTAACTTATAAACACAACGACAAAACAACAACCGAAACGAAACGTGAAGTCCAAGGTAGAACACACAATCATACCTTACCAGGAACAAGATCCCACAACTCAACAGTGCCAATAGGCTGCCTAAGTATGATCCCCAATCAGAGACAACGAGCGACAGCTGCCTCTGATTGGGAACCACACCGGCCAACATAGAACTATACATACTAGATCAAAACATAGAAAACACAAAAATATACACACCCTGACTCAACATATGCGAGTTCCACTGGCTTGGTGCGAGAAGCAGGAACAGGCCGGGACGGTCTGTGGAGGCGGACTGGAGGTCTGGAGCAGAGAGCTGGCACCACCCGTCCTGGCTGAATGCCTACTTCCGCACAGTATGTGTGAGGCATCAGCACAGGACGCACTGGGCAGTGCACGCACACTGGCGATACAGTTCGTAGAACTGGCGCAGGATATGCGGGACCGAGGAGGCGTACTGGAGACCAGGAGCGTTGAGCCGGCACACCCCGTCCTGGCTGGATGCCCATCTTCGCACGGCACGTGCGTGGTGCAAGCACAGGACGTACAGGACTGTGCCGGCGCACTGGCGACACAGTACGTAGCTCCGCATAACACAGAGCCTGCCCAGTCATACGCTTCCTCGCGTGAGTACGGGGAGTTGGCTCTGCTCTAACACTAGGCTCCGCCAACCACCCCGTGTTCCCCCCCAAAAAAAATTATTGGGACTGCTTCTCTGGCTTCCTCCTCGACCGGCCTCCGACGTGTTGCCGTTGCACCTCTCCTGCCTGGGCATCTACCTTAGCCCATGGTCCTCTCCCCGCAAATATCTCTTCCCATGACCACAAATTGCCCACCTGTGACATGGCTATTCGCTCCGCCTGGGCACACTGCTTGGTCCTCGTTTGGTGGGATCTTCTGTCACGTTCGTTTAATGACGGGTCAGACCAAGGCGCAGCGTGATATACGTACATGTTTATTAACTTATAAACACAATGACAAAACAATAACCGAAACGAAACGTGAAGTCCAAGGTAGAACACACAATCATACCTTACCAGGAACAAGATCCCACAACTCAACAGTGCCAATAGGCTGCCTAAGTATGAACCCCAATTAGAGACAACGAGCGACAGCTGCCTCTGATTGGGAACCACACAGGCCAACATAGAACTATACATACTAGATCAAAACATAGAAAACACAAAGAATATACACACCCTGACTCAACATATACGAGTCCCCTGAGTCAGGGCGTGACAGCTGCATGTGCGACATAACTCCACCAGTCCTGCCGATGATATCATTTACAAAGATTATACCTTTTTTAAACATTTTGTCAAAAAAAAAAGTTTTGTCAATTAGAATATTTGAGTTTAACCACAATATTTGTTGCATTATTGATTCTGTTGTTTCTGGAGGATTAAATTGAAATTGCAACCAACTTTCTATGGCTTGTTTTAGAAATAGTGATATTTGGGAGATTATTTCCTTTTCAAATAACTGAAAGTGAGTGGTTGTAATCTGAATAAAGGGAAAAAGGCCATTCTTAAACATTGGGTGAGACAATCTTTCTAATTTGCTAGAGAACCAGTTTGGATTTAAGTATAACTTTTGTATGACTGAAGCTTTTAGTGATAGGTCTAATGCTTTAATATTTAATAATTTCTGTCCTCCGAATTCCTATTAATTATATAAATAGGCCTATTTAATTTTGTCTGGCTTGCCGTTCCAAATAAAATAGAATATTTTTTTCTCAATAATTTAAAACACGCTAGGCGTAGGCAAGACCATAAGCAAATAGGTAAACTGGGATAATACTAAAGAGTTGATCAGGGTGATTTTTCCACAAATTGACAGGTATTTACCTTTCCATGGTAGCAAGATCTTATCTATTTTTGCTAACTTTCTATTCAAATGTATTGAAGTGAGATCATTTATTTCCTTTGGGATATGTATTCCGAGTATATCCACATCACCATCAGACCATTTTATTGGTAAACTACATGGTAATGTAAAATTGTATTTTTTAGTACATTTGTCACTATTTGGTTGTAATCCAGAGAGGTTAGAAAATGTATCTAGATCCTCTATGAGGCTGTGCAGGGATTCTAGTTGTGGATTTAAAAGAAAACATGAATCATCAGCGTACAATGACACCTTTGTTTTTAAGCCCTGGATTTCTAATCCCCTGATATTATTGTTGGATCGGATTTCAATAGCTAACATATCAATGGCCATAATAAATAGATATGCCGAAAGTGGACAACTGTCACGGTCGTTGAAGGACGGGTCAGACCAAGGCGCAGCGTGAAATGCATCCATGTTTATTAAAACGAATAAACATACAAAACAACAACAGGTAACGGAACAAGACGTCGGAAGGCTATACACACACAAGCCAAACTCACCGAGCACAAAACAAGATCCCACAACAAAGGCAGGAAAACTGGCTGCCTAAGTATGATCCCCAATCAGAGACAACGAGCGACAGCTGCCTCTGATTGGGAACCACACCCGGCCAAACATAGAAATACAAACATAGAATCAACACACACATGATATTCACACCCTGACCAAACTAACTAGAGTTCTATAGGTCAGGGCGTGACAACAATCTTGTTTTACTCCTCTTGACAGTTTAATAATTTCAGAGAAGTAGTCATTATTTACTATTTTACACCTAGGGTTACTATACATAATATGAACCCATTTTATAAGAGATTCTCCAAAATTGAAATGCTCCAGGCATTTATATATAAAGCCCAGTCGTACTTTATCAAATGCCTTTTCGAAGTCTGCTATGAATAGCAGGCCTGGTTTCCCAGATTTTCCATAGTGTTCTATTGTTTCCAATACTTGCCTTATATTATCTCCAATGTATCTTCCATGTAAAAAACCTGTCTGATTAGAATGAAAAATATTCGACAATACCTTTTTATTTCTATGAGCTATACATTTTGCTAGAATTTTTGCATTACAACACTGAAGTGTAAGGGGCCTCCAATTTTTTTTATGGACTGGATCTTTATATTTTCCACTTGTATCCTGTTTCAGTAATAATGAGATCAAACCTTCTTCTTGAGTGTCAGATAATCTACCATTTACATAGGAGTGGTTAAAACATGCTAATAACGGTCCTCTTAGTATATCAAAAAAGGTTTGGTATACCTCGACTGGTATGCCATCCAACCCAGGAGTTTTCCCGGACTTAAAGTCTTTAATTGCATCCAGAAGTTCCTCCTCTGTAATTTCACCTTCACATGAGTCTTTCTGTTTGGCTGTTAATTTTACATTATCAATAGAATAAAATCTCTACAATTAGCTTCAGTTAGAGGAGATGGAGGCGACTGAAACGAAAACACATGCTTAAAGTACTTTGTTTCCTCCTTAAAAATATCATTTGGTGAATCATGGGTTACTCCGTCAATTGTAACCAGTGTCATTAAATTATTTTTTGGTAGCATTCCTATGTTGAAGATTAAAAAAGAATTTGGTGCATTTTTCCCCAAATTCCATCCAGTTTGCTTTATTTTTATAATATATTACACTTGATCTTTCTTGAATAAGTTTCTCCATTTCTTTTTGCTTTTCCTCTAATTTATTCTGAGCCTCTATGTTACAGTTTTTATTGCCATCTATCTGTTCCATTAGACTTTCTATTTCCTTTGTTAGTATAAACTCTTTTGACCTAAATTGCTTTTGTTTACGAGATGAGTACTGAATTGCATGGCCTCTAAAGGCACATTTAAAGGTGTCCCATACAATAAGGGGATTTGCGGTACCTATGTTATGTCAGAAAAAGTCAGTTATAAATTCCTTTGTCCTAGTTAAAAATGAATTATCATCCAATAGGCTTTGATTAGATTTCCAATATCGTCGCCCACGTGGAAATTCAGTCAGAGTAATGTACAGTGGGGAAAAAAAGTATTTAGTCAGCCACCAATTGTGCAAGTTCTCCCACTTAAAAAGATGAGAGAGGCCTGTAATTTTCATCATAGGTACACGTCAACTATGACAGACAAATTGAGAAAAGAAAATCCAGAAAATCACATTGTAGGATTTTTAATGAATTTATTTGCAAATTATGGTGGAAAATAAGTATTTGGTCACCTACAAACAAGCAAGATTTCTGGCTCTCACAGACCTGTAACTTCTTCTTTGAGAGGCTCCTCTGTCCTCCACTCGTTACCTGTATTAATGGCACCTGTTTGAACTTGTTATCAGTATAAAAGACACCTGTCCACAACCTCAAACAGTCACACTCCAAACTCCACTATGGCCAAGACCAAAGAGCTGTCAAAGGACACCAGAAACAAAATTGTAGACCTGCACCAGGCTGGGAAGACTGAATCTGCAATAGGTAAGCAGCTTGGTTTGAAGAAATCAACTGTGGGAGCAATTATTAGGAAATGGAAGACATACAAGACCACTGATAATCTCCCTCGATCTGGGGCTCCACGCAAGATCTCACCCCGTGGGGTCAAAATGATAACAAGAACGGTGAGCAAAAATCCCAGAACCACACAGGGGGACCTAGTGAATGACCTGCAGAGAGCTGGGACCAAAGTAACAAAGCCTACCATCAGTAACACACTACGCCGCCAGGGACTCAAATCCTGCAGTGCTAGACGTGTCCCCCCTGCTTAAGCCAGTACATGTCCAGGCCCGTCTGAAGTTTGCTAGAGTGCATCCAGAAGAGGATTGGGAGAATGTCATATGGTCAGATGAAACCAAATAGAACTTTTTGGTAAAAACTCAACTCGTCGTGTTTGGAGGACAAAGAATGCTGAGTTGCATCCAAAGAACACCATACCTACTGTGAAGCATGGGAGTGAAAACATCATACTTTGGGGCTGTTTATCTGCAAAGGGACCAGGACGACTGATCCGTGTAAAGGAAAGAATGAATGGGGCCATGTATCGTGAGATTTTGAGTGAAAACCTCCTTCCATCAGCAAGGGCATTGAAGATGAAACGTGGCTGGGTCTTTCAGCATGACAATGATCCCAAACACACCGCCCGGGCAACGAAGGAGTGGCTTCGTAAGAAGCATTTCAAGGTCCTGAGTCTCCAGATCTCAACCCCATAGAAAATCTTTGGAGGGAGTTGAAAGTCCGTGTTGCCCAGCGACAGCCCCAAAACATCACTGCTCTAGAGGAGATCTGCATGGAGGAATGGGCCAAAATACCAGCAACAGTGTGTGAAAACATTGTGAAGACTTACAGAAAACGTTTGACCTGTGTCATTGCCAACAAAGGGTATATAACAAAGTACTGAGAAACTTTTATTATTGACCAAATACTTATTTTCCACCATAATTTGAAAATAAATTCATTAAAAATCCTACAATGTGATTTTCTGGATTTTTTTTCTCTCATTTTGTCTGTCATAGTTGACGTGTACCTATGATGAAAATTACAGGCCTCTCTCATCTTTTTAAGTGGGAGAACTTGCACAATTGGTGGCTGACTAAATACTTTTTTTCCCCACTGTATATGCCAATTATATGATGGTCCGACCGCATTCTGTCCCCTATCAACACTATTGTAACTTTTGGTACCAACGAGAATGAGATAAGAAAGAAGTCAAGACGACTAGCTTGATTGAGTCTCCGCCATGTATATCTCACTAGATCAGGATATTTAAGCCTCCATATATCTACTAGTTCTAATGTATCCATGACATTCACAATTTCCTTAAGAGCATGTGGGTGATTGTTTGTGGTGTGATTTATTTTACGGTCCATTGAGCTATTTAAAAGAGTATTATAATCCCCCACCAAAATAATATTGTCTTGAATTGCTTGCAGGGTTGATAATTTATTATATATATTGTCAAAGAAGTGTGGATCATCATTATTTGGTCCGTAAAGGTTAATGAGCCATATCTGTTTATGGTCCAATAACATATTTAAAATAATCCATCTACCTTCCGTATCTATTTGGACAATTTGCACATTCGGATCGAAATTACTATTAATTAATATCATCACCCCTTTTGAATTTCTTTGCCCATGGGAGAAGTATATTTCGCCCCCCCCATTCCTTTTTCCACGCAACTTCATCTAGAATTGTTGAATGAGTTTCCTGTAAACAATAGATATTGTATTCCTTCTCTTTGAGCCATGTAAATATTGTTCTTCTTTTGTTATTATCAGCTAAGCCATTACAATTATAACTGGCTATACTTATTTCACCATACACCATAATGAGATACAAGTTTCAAGTCTATTTATCATTATATATGTTTGTAAATTTACCAATAAAAAATACCGTATTGATTGAGTGTCCATATAGCTGTACCGTGATATTTGCATTGCTACTAAGTAACCCTTCAATTGTTCTCCACTAATTCCCCCTTTAAAGCCCCTCCCCATCCCAAGTTGAGACGTCATCTCAGTGATCGGCATCCCACCCACGTCCCTCCGGATCCCTAGGGCCCCGAGAGGCCAGGACCCATCCATCGACAACAGGACACAGTGCCACCCACAAAACAGAAGCAGATTAAACGCCAAAAGCATTTCCAATGCTGTCACCTCTCTCTCTCTCTATATATAACTATTAAAAAATATATATCTATTCAAATATCCTTCATATCTTATTTTCCATAATTATCGATTAATATGCCTAACAATGTCGGCAGTTCATGCGCAGGATCTCAACATACAACCCGGATTGCCATTATATTACATTTAATTTATTGACAAGCAATTATTATCCTAGCAAATAATTACCGCGGTCCATCCCCCCCCCCTAACCCTAACCCTAACCCTAACCCCCCCCCAACATCCAATTTCAAATGTTGCTACATAAGACCGAATTAAGAACAAGTTAGACGTTAAGTTCAAGAAGAAGAAGAAAGTTATTACTTTAAGTAAATAGTCATGAACGTAATACAGTTAAGTTTTCTAAACTTGGTAAATTCCGAGGCAAACTAAATAGATACACTTTGAGTACACATCAGTAGAGAATAATTGTGTTATTGACCGAGTGTGACAGAAGTGTGACAGAATGTATTGTCGACATAGAAGTCTTCTGTAATAGATGTTACTACAATTTATGTAATTAAAGATATTATAGTGCGTTAAGTGAGGTGGAATGGTAGATTTCCATGTGACTTAATGGACTTGGGGGGCCCACCAATGTACCTACAGTTAAGACAATACACCTCTTATGCAGGAATGTTGTATAATACTATGTATCCTGTGTGAATGCTGTTGTAGTCCGAAAAGAGATGTGGAAGTACTCTTGTGTAATGTAACTGTATGCTTGTCAGTATTTGCTACTTACCGGATTGTTTGTTAATCTTCAGATTGTTATTCTGGGACTGAAGCTTAAAAATATGTTTTGCCAACATTGTATTTTTTTAGTGGGGGAAACTAATGTAAAGACATTTGTTATTATAAGAAGCTAAAATGTTGAGTCAAATTCCTGTAAAATTAATCTATTGGAATATTCTGTTAATTAATTTTGAAAGCACTGTTTCCTGTTGAGATGAATTGCATTGGAAATTATACACTGTCTCTTTAAAAAAAGAACATCAAATTGAGAATGACCTCATGCAAGAGGTCAATCAGTTCCATGATTGCTATCATAGAAAACCTACACTACTAAATATATTTTTTTTGTAATTGAACCAAGCCTTATATAAATTTGCCAAAACGAAGATGGACTGGAGTTAACAGTCATTTCAAGGGTGCAACATTTACATAGCAGGTTATGATCATTAACGTGGCTGGTTAGGAGAACCAACGCAGCAGGTTAGGTGTATTAATGTAGGAGGTTAAGAAAATTAGGTTAAGGTTAGGGAAATTGTTAGGGTTAGGCTTAGCGCCAATGATACAGTTGTCAACAACTGTTGTCCCCAACGTGACTACTAGATAGAGCTGTTGTAGGCCTAGCTACTCCCTCTAGCCACAATGGTAGAAAGATAAACAAACCATCTGGCAACAAATCATCAGTAACGTTATCATAACACCTGTACGGGCAACTTGTATCAACAATTCACTATCAGAAAATGGTTTGTGTGGTAATCATTTATTTATTTATTTATTGTTTTATTCACATGTTTTCAAGCACTGGTGACAAATCATGCATTCCGATTCTTGCATAGATTGTAATGGCACATATGATGTGTGTAAAATACTTTTTTTAAGGTTGTACGGATAATGATGAGGTAATGCTAAGCTATTTTCCGGCTATGTGTGGAGCCATGTTTGTTGACATCATTCAATGCATTCTGGGTGTCACGTAAACGTCTGTCAGACCAAAGATGTTATAGAAAAAAAAGTGAAGGGATGGTTCACTCGTCTTTTGCGTAAACTTCCGGAAGTGAATGATGAGAAGTGAATGATGGTAGACGACACACCCACTTCGACTTTAACATGCATACTGCAAACAGACCCAACTCATCTTGTCACCTCTTCTTATCTTTGGTTGACACAGAAAAAAAAACATGGTGGCGCGCACAAACTCTATCCACTGTGGGATTACTTTAGACTTTTAGAAAGTGTTTTACTCAGTTACTTGAGTAATGAATTGTAAATAGTAATTGCTATTAGCTAATTCATATTATGGTTTCTATCAGCTGAGAGTTGGCTAAATATGACCAGTGGTGGAAAAAGTACCCAATTGTCATACTTGAGTAAACGTAAAGATACCTTAATAGAAAATGACTCAAGTAAAAGGGAAGTCTCCCAGTAAAATCCTACTTCAGTAAAAGTGTAAAAGTATTTGGTTTTAAATATACTTAAGTATCAAAAGTAAATGTAATTGATAATACATACTTAAGTATCAAAGTAAAAGTAAAAGTAGAAATCATTTCCAATTTCTTATATTAAGCAACCCAGACGGCACCATTTTCTTGTTTTTAAAATGTACGGATAGCCAGGGGCATGCTCCAACACTCACACTGTTTAGATCAGAGGCAGTAGGGATGACCAGGGATGTTCTCTTGATAAGTGTGTGAATTAGACAATTTTCCTGTCCTGCTAAGCATTCAAAATGTAACGAGTACTTTTGGCTGTCAGGTAAAATGTATGGAGTAAAAAGTACACTATTTTCTTTAGGAATGTAGTGAAGTAAAAGTAAAAGTTGTCAAAAATATAAATGGTAAGGTAAAGTACAGATACCCCAGAAAACTACTTAAGTAGGACTTTCAGGTATTTTTACTTACGTACTTTACACCACTGAATATGACCGCTTGTGTTAGCTCACTATTTACTCAGTTGGCGCTAGGACTAATGTAGCCTACATTTTCCGATTTGGATGAGAATTATAATAATATAATAATAATAATATAATATGCCATTTAGCAGACGCTTTTATCCAAAGCGACTTACAGTCATGCGTGCATACATTTTTTGTGTATGGGTGGTCCCGGGGATCAAACCCACTACCTTGGCTCTACCAGCTGAGCTACAGAGGACCACAATTATGTTATGCTGTTGCTACTTCTGTGAATGTCTGAACGTTGCATCCAAAAATAAATTGCTCACATTGAGGACATAACCTTGTAAATACTGTATGTTGAACATTTTTCTATGAATAAATTGTCGCCAGCTCAAAAGCTGACTGTTGCGTCAATCGTAACTAGATGTTCTAATGAAGTGTTCTAATCACACCGGTTTGAGCGTACACAGCAGGGACCACTGTAGAATGATCACACCTGTGTGTTCATACGCGTTAAAAGGTCTAGACAAAACCTCCAGGGGACCATAACACAACGGCCCAAGAACGTTCAGGTGACCATGGCACAACATCCCAAGAACATCCTAAAAACGTCCCCAAGTCATACCGGGAACTAAAAATAGGTCCCCCAGAGAATGTTTCCTTGGGACCATCATGCGACGTCCTAAGGACTAGTAAAATGAAAGTCCTGAGAACATCCTAAAAAGGTCCTGACATGGTCCTCAGTGATGTCCTGGGAACTTACAGGGAACTAGACAAATGTCCCCCAGAGAATTTTCCCTTGGGACCATCACACAATGTTCTTAGAACGTTTCCAGAAGATCAACCACACTGAAGTGGAGAGGTTCTTGGCACACAGGCCTTTCTGTGACTAAAATGTTAATCGATTCAGTATGCTTGTGTGGCTGCCCAGAGCGTTACAAATAACTATACTTCCACAATTTACTTTTGAGGGAAGGTTCCACAGTAAGATGACTGGAATCTTTTCAGAAATGACCTAGGGGAGTGGGGAGTGTGACTTTCCTAAAAAGTAGAAAAATTAAGAAATCAAAGAAAGATTTAAATAAAAAAAGAAATCACCAAGTGTGTCTCTCTTTCCACCGATTTTAACTACAGTGTATGTAGGACATACTGTATTTGAGCGTCCGAGAGAGAGAAAGGGAGAGAGAGAGAGAGTGGGAGATAGAGAGAGAAAGAGAGAGATGGTTGGGGGATGACGACAGAGAACAAGGAAATATAAGTGTTACAGACTGTTGGCTAAGCAGCAGCAGGCCTGTCATTCCCATAGAGAAGAGAAGCGCACGTCCTTGCGGCAGACTGCTCTTGCATTATTTAACCACACACCGGTTACGGCAATTTTTTACACCACCATAGAGACCAGTGCTCCGAGCTCACTGAAGCACACTGTGCCACACATAAATGGAGAACAAAGGAAACTGACATAGAGAGCCCCTCTTTGTAGCCGCCTAGACAGCCTTTTAAGTGAATGTAGCCTTTCTTTATGAACGCTGTAATGTCATGTGAGTGTACATGTGAGTGTAATTACTGTAGGCTACCATATATGCTTGATGCTTCTGTACACCCTCTTGCGTGGCAGGAACTAAATAACCATGTCTGTCATACAGTATGTAGAATGAACTAATTGTGCATAGCAGATATTGGAGTTGTAAATCAAGGCAGATTGGACTGTCCAATTTAATCTCTATTACTTTTTCACAAGCACATGCATACACATGCATCCTAGACTCTAGGGAATCCCCACTCTGTAATGTGTGTGTGTGTGTGTGTGCATGCATGCGAGCTTGTGAAAAAGTGAGAGACAATAAATTGAACAAATAGAGGGTCATGGGCACACTCATGGTTTGTGTTATTCTTAAAAAATTAAAATGGGCTAAATAATATTACAAATAAAGTGAATTAATATTCCAAGTGTAATTTGATTCCGGCAATCGTGGGGTTATATTCATCAAGCAACAAGAAACTAAGAAGACTATTGCATACTGTACAGACAGTGTTGTATTTCAAATTCTACAAACACTAAAATACATCTACACTGACAAGCTGAGACAAGAGTTGTACTGTACCTGCGAAAGCCACCTGTCAGAGCCAGTACAGCATCGGGTGCGATCCAGTGGACCGTCTCTTCGATGATGCATCCAAGAGCTTCGGCCTCGGCTTTACTGACAGCCTTGGAGATGTCACTATAATACAGGAAACCTGAGGGGAAAATATAAAAATCGGTCTGTCTGAAGTGGGAAATAGCTGCAATAGAATTGTGGAGTATGTACAGTATATTAATTTACCTGTAATTTTGGAAACATTCAAGAATTTTGTGCATTTTCATGACATGTAAAATATGTAATAAAATAATAATAATAAATATGAACTAGAATCACAAAGCTGTTAAATATTCTCCTGGGTATAACCCATCAACTTAGTGAATACTGTTGCTGTTTAATATTAAGTTATCAGCATTTAATATATTTTATGTTTTAAACGTGCTGACGTAAAGCTACATGAAACTTATCATGCTGCATGACACACTAATGTGCAAATTAAATGTTTCATACATGGGGAATGCATTTAGCACTACACACCTAAGTGCTAAAGCTCTCTAAACCCTACAAAGATTGAGAATATAACCTAATTGATGTTCAAGGACTAAAAGGTATCACTCTAAATTCATGTGACAATAACAAATATGGTATTTTCTCTCACCTGACTTGCCCTCGCCTTCTCTACTCGCCTACCCTTTCCTCTCTACCTTTCTCCTCCACTCTCGCGAGTTGACAATCGAGGATGTTTCATAATATATACAGTGGGGAGAACAAGTATTTGATACACTGCCGATTTTGCAGGTTTTCCTACTTACAAAGCATGTAGAGGTCTGTCATTTTTATCATAGGTACACTTCAACTGTGAGAGACGGAATCTAAAACTGTCAGTAGGTGCTGTAGGTGGGTGTGGTGTGGAATCAGGCGCAGGACGCAGAAGATAAGTCCAACAAAGACTTTTAGTAGAGCACACACAAAAACACAATCCAACAGCCCGGAGGCGAGAAAATGCGCACACAGGCGTAAACAAAAAGGACGCACTAAACATGTGCGAAAATCCTCTCCTAAATACAAAGGAGGCAAGCTACAAATAGCGCACCGAAAAGGGTAGCGCACCAACACGACATAGGAAACACTCACACACAACACCTGACAAACACAACGAGAACTTATAGGACACTAATGACACTAAACGACAACAGGTGTACAATTCCAGACAAGACCAAACGAACATAGAAACATACAACGGTGGCAGCTAGTATTCCGGAGACGACGAACGCCGAAGCCTGCCCGAGCAAGGAAGAGAGGCAGCCTCGGCCGAAACCGTGACAGTACCCCCCCCTTGACGCGCGGCTCCAGACGTGCGCCGACTCCGGCCTCGGGGACGACCAGGAGGACGCGGAGCAGGGCGCGTCGGGTGACTACGATGGAATTCCGTCAGGAGAGACGGGTCCAAAATGTCTCCCCTCGGCACCCAGCACCGTTCCTCCGGGCCGTACCCCTCCCACTCCACCAGATATTGGAGACCCCCCATCCGACGTCTCGAATCCAAGACTGGACCAAGCAGCAAGTCCAGGAGCCAGCGCCTGAGAGATCTCTAGCGGATCTCCTTCGCCTCCTCGACTGGGTCAAGCCATGTGAGGAAGAGAGGGGCCTGACGTGGAGGCAGAAGGGCGAAAGGCTGGCGAGAAGCATGGAGACCTGATCCACGGGTAGGAGTGAAGCCCATAAAATTTTTAGGGGGGGGCTAACGCCGTGGACGACGGGGCAGCAGGAGGCCGCCAGGTTACGGGAGTCACTGGTCACCAGGGGGAAGGAGGATGTAGAGGCACGGCGAGAGGTACTGGCGTGTGTTGCCAGTCCGGTCCGGCCTGTTCCTGATCCCCACGTAGGGCCAGTGGTGTGTGTTCCCAGTACGGTCCGGCCTGTTCCTGCCACTCGCACCAAGTCTACGGTGCGTGTCGCCAGCTCGGCACGGCCTGTTCCTGCTCCCCGCACCAAGTCAGTGGTGCGTTTCGTCAGCCCTGTCCGGCCCGTTCCTGCTCCCCGCACCAAGTCAGTGGTGCGCGTCGTCAGCCCGGTCCGGCCCATTCCTGCTCCCCGCACCAAGTCAGTGGTGCGTTTCGTCAGCCCAGCTCGGCCCGTTCCTGCTCCCGCACCAAGTCGGTGGTGCGCCCGTCAACCGGCACTGCCCGTTCCCTGCTCCCCGCACCAAGTCAGTGGTGCGCTTCGTCAGCCCGGTCCGGCCCGCTCCTGCTCCCCGCACCAAGTCAGTGGTGCGTTTCGTCAGCCCGGCTCGGCCCGCTCCTGCTCCCCACACCAAGCCAGTGGTGTGCATCGTCAGTCCGGCACGGCCCGTGCCTGTTCCACCGGTGGCTGGTCCGGCACCGGTCAGATGCTTCACGCCGGAGCTAGAGCAATCCGCTCCACCAGTGTGCAGTCCAGCTCCGGCCAGCGGGGCCAGACCGGACCAGGGGTACTTTGGGGGGTTGGAGAGGGAGCGGGGATCAGGCCCGAGCCGGATCCGCCGCCTAAGCGGAGTGCCCACCCGGTCCCTCCCCTGTGGTATTTGGTGGGCGCGGTCGGAGTCCGCGCCTTTAGGGGGGGGTACTGTCACGCCCTGGCTCTGGGGACTCTAATATGTTGAGCCAGGGTGTGTAAAGTCTATGTGTTTTGTTCTAGGTTTCACTTTCTAGTATTGTTGTTCTATGTTGGCCAGTGTGGTTCTCAATCAGAGGCAACGTGATTCAGCTGTTGCTTGTTGTCTCTGATTGAGAACCATACTTTAGCAGCCTGTTTCCCCACAGAGTTTGTGGGATCTTGTTTCTAGTCTGTTGTGTTAGACCGTGAACTGTCACGTTTTCGTTTTGTTGGTTTTGATCGTGTCTCTAATAAAGAGTATGTTTGCCTGCAACGCTGCGCCTTGGTCCTCATCTCTGTTCGACGATCGTGACAAAAACAAAAATCCAGAAAATTGCATTGTATGATTTTTAAGTAATTAATTTGCATTTTATTGCATGACATAAGTATTTGATAAATCAGAAAAGCAGAACTTAATATTTGGTACAGAAACCTTTGTTTGCAATTACAGTGATCATATGTTTCCTGTAGGTCTTGACCAGGTTTGCACACACTGCAGCAGGGATTTTGGCCCACTCCTCCATACAGACCTTCTCCAGATCCTTCAGGTTTCGGGGCTGTCGCTGGGCAGTACGGACATTTAGCTCCCTCCAAAGATGTTCTATTGAGTTCAGGTCTGGAGACTGGCTAGGCCACTCCAGGACCTTGAGATGCTTCTTACGGAGCCACTCCTTAGTTGCCCTGGCTGTGTGTTTCAGGTCAATGCCATGATGGAAGACCCAGCCACGACCCATCTTCAATGCTCTTACTGAGGGAAGGAGGTTGTTGGCCAAGATCTCGCGACACATGGCCCCATCCATCCTCCCCTCAATACGGTGCAGTCGTCCTGTCCCCTTTGCAGAAAAGCATCCCCAAAGAATGATGTTTCCACCTGCATGCTTCACGATTGGGATGGTGTTCTTGGGGTTGTACTCATCCTTCTTCTTCCTCCAAACACGGCGAGTGGAGTTTAGATCAAAAAGCTCTATTTTTGTCTCATCAGACCACATGACCTTCTCTCATTCCTCCTCTGGATCATCCAGATGGTCATTGGCAAACTTCAGACGGGCCTGGACATGCGCTGGCTTGAGCAGGGGGACCTTGCGTGCGCTGCAGGATTTTAATCCATGACGGCATAGTGTGTTACTAATGGTTTTCTTTGAGACTGTGGTCCCAGCTCTCTTCAGGTCATTGACCAGGTCCTGCTGTGTAGTTCTGGGCTGATCCCTCACCTTCCTCATGATCATTGATCATGATCTTGCATGGAGCCCCAGACCGAGGGTGATTGACCGTCATCTTGAACTTCTTCCATTTTCTAATAATTGCGCCAACAGTTGTTGCCTTCTCACCAAGCTGCTTGCCTATTGTCCTGTAGCCCATCCCAGCCTTGTGCAGGTCTACAATTTTATCCCTGATGTCCTTACACAGCTCTCTGGTCTTGGCCATTGTGGAGAGGTTGGAGTCTGTTTGAGTGTGTGGACAGGTGTCTTTTATACAGGTATCGAGTTCAAACAGGTGCAGTTAATACAGGTAATGAGTGGAGAACAGGAGGGCTTCTTAAAGAAAAACTAACAGGTCTGTGAGAGTCGGAATTCTTACTGGTTGGTAGGTGATCAAATACTTATGTCATGCAATAAAATGCAAATTAATTTCTTTAAAATCATACAATGTGATTTTCTGGATTTTTGTTTTAGATTCCGTCTCTCACAGTTGAAGTGTACCTATGATAAAAATGACAGACCTCTACATGCTTTGTAAGTAGGTAAACCTGCAAAAACGGCAGTGTATCAAATACTTGTTCTCCCCACTGTATATATATAGTTGAAGTCGGAAGTTTACATAAACTTAGGTTGGAGTCATTTAAACGTGTTTTTCAACCACTCCACAAATTTCTTGTTAACAATTTATAGTTTTGGCAAGTCGGTTAGGACATCTACTTTGTGCATGACACAAGTAATTTTTCCAACAATTGTTTACAGACAGATTATTTCACTTATAATTCACTGTATCACAATTCCATTGGGTCAGACGTTTACATACATTCCAGAAAATGATGTCATGGCTTTAGAAACTTCTGATAGGCTAATTGACATGATTTGAGTCAATTTGAGGTGTACCTGTGGATGTATTTCAAGGCCTACCTTCAAACTCAGTGCCTCTTTGCTTGACATCATGGGAAAATCAAAAGAAATCAGCCAAGACCTCAGAAAAAAATGGTAGACCTCCACAGGTCTGGTTCATCCTTGGGAGCAATTTCCAAACGCCTGAAGGTACCACGTTCATCTGTACAAACAATAGTACGCAAGTATAAACACCATGGGACCACACAGCCATCATACCGCTCAGGAAGGAGACGCGTTCTGTCTCCTAGAGATGAACGTGCTATGGTGCGAAAAGTGCAAATCAATTCCAGAACAACAGCAAAGGACCTTGTGAAGATGCTGGAGGAAACAGGTACAAAAGTATCTATATCCACTGTAAAACAAGTCCTATATCGACATAACCTGAAAGGCCGCTCAGCAAGGAAGAAGCCACTGCTCCAAAACCGCCATAAAAAAGCAAGACTATGGTTTCCAACTGCACAAGGGGAAAATATCGTACTTTTTGGAGAAATGTCCTCTGGTCTGATGAAACAAAAATAGAACTGTTTGGCCATAATGACCATCGTTATGTTCGGAGGAAAAAGGGGAATGCTTGCAAGCCGAAGAACACCATCCCAACCGTGAAGCACAGGGGTGGCAGCATCATGCTGTGGGGGTGCTTTGCTGCAGGTGGGACTGGTGCACTTCACAAAATAGATGGCATCATGAGGAAGGAAAATTATGTGGATATATTGAAGCAACATCTCAAGACATCAGTCAGGAAGTTAAAGCTTGGTTGCAAATGGGTCTTCCAAATGGACAATGACCCCAAGCATACTTCCAAATGTGGCAAAATGGCTTAAGGACAACAAAGTCAAGGTATTGCAGTGGCCATCACAAAGCCCTGACCTCAACCCTATAGAACATTTGCAGGCAGAACTGAAAAAGCGTGTGTGAGCAAGGAGGCCTACAAACCTGACTCAGTTACACCAGCTCTGTGTGGTCCTCTGTAGCTCAGCTGGTAGCGCACGGCGCTTGTAACGCCAAGGTAGTGGGTTCGATCCCCGGGACCACCCATACACAAAATGTATGCACGCATGACTGTAAGTCGCTTTGGATAAAAGCGTCTGCTAAATGGCATATTATTATTATTATCAGGAGGAATGGGCCAAAATTCACCCAACTTATTGTGGGAAGCTTGTGGAAGGCTACCCAAAACTTTTGACCCAAGTTAAACAAATTACAGACAATGCCACCAAATACTAATTGAGTGTATGTAAACTTCTGACCCACTGGGAATGTGATGAAAGAAATAAAAGCTTAAATAAATCATTCTTTCTACTATTATTCTGACATTTCACATTCTTAAAATAAAGTGGTGATCCTAACTGACCAAAGACAGTGAATTTTTACTAGGATTAAATGTCAGGAATTGTGAAAAACTGAGTTTAAATGTATTTGGCTAAGGTGTATGTAAACTTCCGACTTCAACTGTATATATACAGCACCAGTCAAAAGTTTGGACACACCTACTCATTCAAGGGTTTTTCTTTATTTTTTACTATTTTCTACATTGTAGAATAATAGTGAAGACATCAAAACTATGAAATAACACAT
Organism: Coregonus clupeaformis; assembly: GCF_020615455.1. Taxonomy (NCBI): domain Eukaryota; kingdom Metazoa; phylum Chordata; class Actinopteri; order Salmoniformes; family Salmonidae; genus Coregonus; species Coregonus clupeaformis. The sequence goes on along the minus strand of NC_059192.1, from coordinate 43,977,273 downwards.
ATGGAATCATGTAGTAACCCAAAGGGTGTTAAACAAATCAAAATATATTTTATATTTGAGATTCTTCAAATAGCCACCCTTTGCCTTGATGACAGCTTTGCACACTCTTGGCATTCTCTCAACAAGCTTCAACTGGAAGGTGTTTCCAACAGTCTTGAAGGAGTTCCCACATATGCTGAGCACTTGTTGGCTGCTTTTCCTTCACTCTGCCGTCCGACTCATCCCAAACCATCTCAATTGGGTTGAGGTCAGGGGATTGGGGAGGCCATGTCATCTGATGCAGCACTCCATCACTCTGCTTCTTGGTCACATAGCCCTTACACAGCCTGGAGGTGTGTTGGGTCATTGTCCAGTTGAAAAACAAATGATATTCCCACTAAGCCCAAAACAGATAAGATGGCATATCGCTGCAGAATTCTATGGTAGCCATGCTGGTTAAGTGTGCCTTGAATTCTAAATGAATCACAGACAGTGTCACCAGCAAAGCACCCTCACACCATAACACCTCCTCCTCCATGCTTTACGGTGGGAAATACACATGCAGAGATCATCCGTTCACCCACACCACGTCTCACAAAGACACTGCGTTTGGAACCAAAAATCTCTCATTTGGACTCCAGACCAAAGGACACATTTTCACCGGTCTAATGTCCATTGCTCGTGTTTCTTGGCCCAAGCAGGTTTCTTCTTCTTATTGGTGTCCTTTAGTAGTGGTTTCTTTGCAGCAATTCGAATATGAAGGCTTGATTCACACAGTCCCCTCTGAACAGTTGATGTTGAGATGTGTCTGTGATTGAACTGTGAAGCATTTATTTGGGCTGCAATTTCTGGGTGGTAACTCTAATGAACTTCCTCTGCAGCAGAGCTAAATCTGGGTCTTCCATTCCTGTGGCGGTCCTCATGAGAGCCCGTTTCATCATAGTGCTTGATGGTTTTTGAGACTGCGCTTGAAGGAACTTTCAAAAATCTTGAAATGTTTCGTATTGAATGACCTTCATGCTTTAAAGTAATGATGGACTGTTGTTTCTCTTTGCTTATTTGAGCTGTTCTTGCAATAATATGGACTTGGTCTTTTAACAAATAAGGCTATATTCTACATTGAGGGAAAAAAGTATTTGATCCCCTGCTGATTCTGTACGTTTGCCCACTGACAAATAAATGACCAGTCTATAATTTTAATGGTAGGTCTATTTGAACAGTGAGAGACAGAATAACAACAACAAAATCCAGAAAAACGCATGTCAAACATGTTATAAATTGATTTGCATTTTAATGAGGGAAATAAGTATTTGACCCCTCTGCAAAACATGACCTAGTACTTGGTGGCAAAACCCTTGTTGGCAATCACAGAGGTCAAATGTTTCTTGTAGTTGGCCACCAGGTTTGCACACATCTCAGGAGGGATTTTGTCCCACTCCTCTTTGCAGATCTTCTCCAAGTCATTAAGGTTTCGAGGCTGACGTTTGGCAACTCGAACCTTCAGCTCCCTCCATAGATTTTCTATTGGATTAAGGTCTGGACACTAGCTAGGCCACTCCAGGACCTTAATGTGCTTCTTCTTGAGCCACTCCTTTGTTGCCTTGGCCATGTGTTTTGGGTCATTGTCATGCTGGAATACCCATCCACGACCCATTTTCAATGCCCTGGCTGATGGAAGGAGGTTGTCACCCAAGATTTGACGGTACATGGCCCCGTCCATCGTCCCTTTGATGCGGTGAAGTTGTCCTGTCCCCTTAGCAGAAAAACACCCCCAAAGCATAATGTTTCCACCTCCATGTTTGACGGTGGGGATGGTGTTCTTGGGGTCATAGGCAGCATTCCTCCTCCTCCAAACACGGCGAGTTGAGTTGATCCCAAAGAGCTCCATTTTGGTCTCATCTGACCACAACACTTTCACCCAGTTCTCCTCTGAATCATTCAGATGTTCATTGGCAAACTTCAAATGGGCATGTATATGTGCTTTCTTGAGCAGGGGGACCTTGCGGGCGCTGCAGGATTTCAGTCCTTCACGGCGTAGTGTTACTAATTGTTTTCTTGGTGACTATGGTCCCAGCTGCCTTGAGATCATTGACAAGATCCTCCCATGTAGTTCTGGGCTGATTCTTCACCGCTCTCAACTCCACGAGGTGAGATCTTGCATGGAGCCCCAGGTGGAGGGAGATTGACAGTTCTTTTGTGTTTCTTCCAATTGCGAATAATCACACCAACTGTTGTCACCTTCTCACCAAGCTGCTTGGCGATGGTCTTGTAGACCATTCCAGCCTTGTGTAGGTCTACAATCTTGTCCCTGACATCCTTGGAGAGCTCTTTGGTCTTGGCCATGGTGGAGAGTTTGGAATCTGATTGATTGATTGCTTCTGTGGACAGATATATTTTATACAGGTAACAAGCTGAGATTAGGAGCACTCCCTTTAAGAGCACTCCCCTCAGCTCGTTACCTGTATAAAAGACACCTGGGAGCCAGAAATCTTTCTGAATGAGAGGGGGTCAAATACTTATTTCCCTCATTAAAATGCAAATCAATTTCTAACATTTTTGACATGCGTTTTTCTGGATTTTTGTTGTTGTTATTCTGTCTCTCACTGTTCAAATAAACCTACCATTAAAATTATAGACTGATCATTTCATTGTCAGTGGGCAAACATACAAAATCAGCAGGGGATCAAATACTTTTTTCCCTCACTGTATATACCCCCCTCCCCCCTACCTTGTCACAACACAACTGATTAGCACAAACGCATTAAGAAGGAAATAAATTCCACAAATTAACTTTTAACAAGGCACATCTGTTAATTGAAATGTATTCCAGGTGACTACCTCATGAAGCTGGTTGAGAGAATGCCAAGAGTGTGCAAAGCTGTCATCAAGGGAAATGGTGGCTATTTGAAGAATCTCAAATATAAAATATATTTTGATTTGTTTAACACTTTTTTGGTTACTACATGATTCCATATGTGTTATTTCATAGTTTTGATGTCTTAACTTATTATACAATGTAAAAAATTAATAAAAATAAAAAACCCTTGAATGAGTAGCTGTGTCCAAACTTTTGACTGGTAGTGTTCATATATAACATACTTAAACATAACATATAGTGTATGTTTCAGATTAATATAAGAACTTTGTACTCTTGCTAAGAAAAAAAAAGTTCCAAATCTGGGTTGCTCTTTCACATAAAACTACTCAAAAGTGATAGAGAATGCTAAAACTCTCTAACTTCTGCTTAGTTACTGGAAATTTCACCCGCTTCCAAAAGACTTATCTGAGTAGAAATTGAATCGAGTAAAACATTATTATACATTGTAGAACAGATAATAAAAGAGTGGTTTATGAAGACTTTGCCAAGCCAATGATAAAATAACCTTAAAACTTCAATTAATCACCTGGGTGTTTATTTGCTTAATCGCCTAGGTGTTAGTTCCACCTAAGGTCTCAGCTTCTCTCTGTGAAGTGCTAATTTGCTGGGGGTCTACTGCTACTAGTAGCACCTACGATAAAGAACCTACTCTAGGACATTACATTAACATGTCAGTAGTACTGATCTAGGATCCTCTCTGTTCATATAATATACAGTCGTGGTCAAAAGTTTTGAGAATGACACAAATAATAATTTCACAAAGTCTGCTGCCTCAGTTTTTATGATGGCAATTTGCATATACTCCAGAATGTTATGAAGAAAGATCAGATGAATTGCAATTAATTGCAAAGTCCCTCTTTGCCATGAAAATGAACTTATTCCCCAAAAAACATTTCCACTGGATTTCAGCCCTGCCACAAAAGGACCAGCTGACATCATGTCAGTGATTCTCTCATTAACACAGGTGAGAGTGTTGACGAGGACAAGGCTGGAGATCACTCTGTCATGCTGATTAAGTTAGAATAACAGACTGGAACCTTTAAAAGGAGGGTGGTGCTTGAAATCATTGTTCTTCCTCTGTTAACCATGGTTACCTGCAAGGAAACACTTGCCGTCATCATTGCTTTGCATGAAAAGGGCTTCACAGGCAAGGATATTGCTGCTAGTAAGATTGCACCTAAATCAACCATTTATCAGATCATCAAGAACTTCAAGGAGAGAGGTTAAATTGTTGTGAAGAAGGCTTCAGGGCGCCCAAGAAAGTCCAGCAAGCGCCAGGACCGTCTCCTAAAGTTGATTCAGCTACGGGATCGGGGCACCACCAGTGCAGAGCTTGCTCAGGAATGGCAGCAGGCAGGTGTGAGTGCATCTGCACGCACAGTGAGGCGAAGACTTTTGGAGGATGGCCTGGTGTCAAGAAGGGCAGCAAAGAAGCCACATCAGGGACAGACTGACATTCTGCAAAAGGTACAGGGATTGGACTGCTGAGGACTGGGGTAAAGTCATTTTCTCTGATGAATCCCCCTTCCGATTGTTTGGGGCATCCAGAAAAAAGCTTGTCCGGAGAAGACAAGGTGAGCACTACCATCAGTCCTGTGTCATGCCAACAGTAAAGCATCCTGAGACCATTCATGTGTGGGGTTGCTTCTCAGCCAAGGGAGTGGGCTCACTCACAATTTTGCCTAAGAACACAGCCATGAATAAAGAATGGTACCAACACATTGAGAGCAACTTCTCCCAACCATCCAAGAACAGTTTGGTGATGAACAATGCTTTTTCCAGCTTGATGGAGCACCTTGCCATAAGGCAAAAGTGATAACTAAGTGGCTCGGGGAACAAAACATCGAAATTTTGGGTCCATGGCCAGGAAACTCCCCAGACCTTATTCCCATTGAGAACTTGTGGTCAATCCTCAAGAGGCGGGTGGACAAACAAAAACCCACAAATTCGGACAAACTCCAAGCATTGATTATGCAAGAATGGGCTGCCATCAGTCAGAATGTGGCCCAGAAGTTAATTGACAGCGTGCCAGGGCGGATTGCAGAGGTCTTGAAAAAGAAGGGTCAACACTGCAAATATTGACTCTTTGCATAAACTTAATGTAATTGTCAATAAAAGCCTTTGACACTTATGGAATGCTTGTAATTATACTTCAGTATACCATAGTAACATCTGACAAAAATATCTAAAAACACTGAAGCAGCAAACTTGGTGGAGACCAATACATGTGTCATTCTCAAAACTTTTGACCACGACTGTACATTATGATCTAAAAGGCAAAACTGATCCTAGATCAGCACTCCTACTCTGAGACATTTTGTGAATACGATCCCAAAGATAGAGATACCAGTGGAGTTCACTATAGTAATACTGTCTGCAGTTTGGTCAATATGAAAAGTAAGATCCTTGAGTGCAGCTGGACATTTATGTTGTGATATCAAAAGATAGAGAAGAGGTTGTGTGCCACTCCTGTTTATACCAGCTCTCTGCATCCTGTTCAACTGGATGTTGGGCTCGGTCAAAATCTCCTTGAGTGAGCGTAGCCCTCTGCGGTACCACTTCTCAGCTGTTTTGGGTCCAACCCCGAACACACTGGTGAACAGCTGGCAGGGAAGCACAGATGTACTCAAGAGAACATATTGTCAGATTGAATTACTGGTACAGGTCCTATTAAAATACTTGCTGGCAGCATTTCAATGGTGTATAAAATGATAATTTGGTGGAAATCTACAGTAAATAAAAGCTATGGTATTTCTATGACTTCAAAAGAAGTTCCTTTTGAGCTACTTACCTTAAGCGCTTGATATCGTTCATCACACCGTATCTCTTCCACTTTAAAAGAGCGGCCAAATGTAAGAATCTCCTGTGGAAAATCAAGTAGACTACATTACTATCTTGATGTTACCTGCCAAACTGCTGGTAAGTTCTTTGTAATTTCTCTAAAAACACTTCTATAGCTTGAGTAATGGCTTTTCATTTTAGAACAGATTATACTTAAATCAAGTACCCCTTTGATGCTCATTTACATTCCTATTCTAGAAATTATATCTTTGGTAAAGCATCGGATTAATTCCATAATAGCTGTAATGAAAAGCTCAGGGGGTTATTTTCCACAGCAACAACTGTCTGTTTTGAACAGGCTTTGTTCCTGAGTCTAATAGTGTTCTCCTCTCTGGGGAGCACAACTAATTTGCTGGTCACATTTTAAGTCTCTATATCACATATCAAAGGGTGTAGGACAGGGATCATCACCTAGATTCAGCCGATTCATGCTGATTTTTGTCTTGAGCGGATGTTCAGGGGGCCGGAACATAATTACAAATGATTACGTGTCTCCCGAGTGGCGCAGTGGTCTAAGGCACTGCATCGCAGTGCTAGCTGTGCCACTAGAGATCTTGGTTTGAATCCAGGCTCTGTCGTAGGCGACCGGGAGACCCATGGGGCGGCGCACAATTGGCCCAGGGTAGGGGAGGGAATGGCTAGCACTGCTCAGTTGGTAGAGCATGGCGTTTGCAACGCCAGGCTTGTGGGTTCAATTCCCACGGGGGGCCAGTATGATTTATTTTAATTTTTTTTATGTATGCACTCACTAACTGTAAGTCGCTCTGGATAAGAGCGTCTGCTAAATGACTAAAATGTAAATGTAAAAAAAATTACAGACAGCAAATTCACCACAATAAGCCCAAACAGATAGAATATTTGACTAAAACATAATAATTTCAAGCCTTGCTTACATTTGCAAACGATCACATACCGTATATCTCTCTATTATGCGTTAGAATACTTTGAAACAGATTTCCAAAATTAAAATCACTTTATGTCCAACATAAAAAAGAATAATAAAAAATTATTATTATATTTTTCTCCGAAAACATGGGGGGCCAAATCACCCGCGGGCCAATTTTGTCCCGCAGTCCACCCATTGGGGGACCCTGGTGTAGGATAAACACTCCAAACATCATCACAAATATCTAATAGAACCATAATTGGTCATCTCAGAGGACACAACTAGTGGTGAAGCATTTTTTTAAAACAAGTTTGATGTTGTTCTGTTGTAATTTGCTGTCATCTGTTTGAACCCTGTTTCAACTGTGTGAGTGTGCGCATGTGTGTGTATTCTGGTTTGACCTTGGGTATACGATACTTGACAAGATATTGTAACAATTAACAGCAGCTAAGACCTGAAAGTAGAATAGACTTTCTGCCTTGACTTCACTGCTCAATGCTGGTAATCACCCCTCAAGCCAAGGCCAACCCTCCTCAAGCGCAGGGATATTGCTCTGACACACGTTCTCATTGGAATACACACACACACACACACACACACACACACACAGTTCAGTACTACTACTGCCTCAGTGCTCACTACTAACTTTCGTCTCATTGGGTTTTTAGCTTTTTCCCCTCTGATGTTCACTCAACAATACTCGACTCAGTGGGTGCTTACTGAGTGTCACTCCAATGTCCACGGACGTGAAACATTTGGCATTTACTTTTTTAAGTTTCACTTTGTTTTGTATCATGTCACTGGTTTTGGTTTTTTGGTTGTGTTCTGTAAGGAGCCACTATGAGAAGTAGGTTAGGTGATGACGGACTCTCAGAGAGCACCTAAATCAGACAAAATGACAGTATGAGTGGGAATCTTCAGACAGTTTTCTTTCTTAACGAATTCCAAATATTTTGGATAAAGACTGTCTGAGCTTTGAGAGATTAGCTGTCAGTGCTCTCTTCTTTCTCACCATGCATTTCATTTTGAGACGTTCCCTGAATTTCAGACCTGCATGGATTTGCCCATAGAGCTGTCTATTTGGATGCTTACTGTGGCTTAGCATTCTATTCAAATAGACATTCTCTGACACTCCACAGCCTGCAATGATTTCTGCCCTGAAGGTGTTTGCGAACATGTGTTTAGGGAGGGTGGGGGGGATTGACCCGATGTGACAGGACAGTGTTCTCTGAAGTGTGTGTGTGTGTGTGTGTGTGTGTGTGCGTGTGTGTGTGTGTGTGCGTCTGCATTTATGTGACTGCGTGTGTGACTGCACGTACAGTGAGGGAAAAAAGTACATGATCCCCTGCTGATTTTGTACGTTTGCCCACTGACAAAGACATGATCAGTCTATAATTTTAATGGTAGGTTTATTTGAACAGTGAGAGACAGAATAACAACAAATAAATCCAGAAAAACGCATGTCAAAAAATGTTATAAATTGATTTCCATTTTAAAGAGGGAAATAAGTATTTGACCCCTCTGCAAAACATGACTTAGTACTTGGTGGCAAAACCCTTGTTGGCAATCACAGAGGTCAGACGTTTCTTGTAGTTGGCCACCAGGTTTGCACACATCTCAGGAGGGATTTTGTCCCACTCCTCTTTGCAGATCTTCTCCAAGTCATTAAGGTTTCGAGGCTGATGTTTGGCAACTCAAACCTTCAGCTCCCTCCACAGATCTTCTATGGGATTAAGGTCTGGAGACTGGCTAGGTGTCACGATCGTCGGGAACAGAGGACCAAGGCGCAGCGTTGCAGGCAAACATACTCTTTAATTAGAGACACGATCAAAACAACAAACGATACGTGACAGTTCACGGTCTAACATAAACAGACTTGAAACAAGATCCCACAAACACAAATGGGAAACAGACAGTTTAAATATGGCTCCCAATCAGAGACAACCAACGACAGCTGACACTCGTTGCCTCTGATTGGGAGCCACTCAGGCCAACATAGAAATACCCATACTAGATAACCAAATGAAATGCACACCCTGGCTCAACATACAAGTGTCCCCAGAGCCAGGGCATGACACTAGGCCACTCCAGGACCTTAATGTGCCTCTTCTTGAGCCACTCCTTTGTTGCCTTGGCCGTGTGTTTTGGGTCATTGCCATGCTGGAACGAACCATGTTCAATGCCCTGGCTGAGGGAAGGAGTTTCTCACCCAAGATTTGACGGTACATGGCCCCGTCCATCGTCCCTTTGATGCGGTGAAGTTGTCCTGTCCCCTTAGTAGAAAAACACCCCCAAAGCATAATGTTTCCACCTCCATGTTTGACGGTGGGGATGGTGTTCTTGGGGTCATAGGCAGCATTCCTCCTCCTCCATACACGGCGAGTTGAGTTGATGCCAAAGAGCTCGATTTTGGTCTCATCTGACCACAACACTTTCACCCAGTTCTCCTCTGAAACATTTAGATGTTCATTGGCAAACTTCAGACGGGCCTGTATATGTGCTTTCTTGAGCAGGGGGACCTTGCGGGCGCTGCAGGATTTCAGTCCTTCACAGCGTAGTGTGTTACCAATTGTTTTCTTGGTGACTATGGTCCCAGCTGCCTTGAGATCATTGACAAGATCCTCCCGTGTAGTTCTGGGCTGATTCCTCACCGGTCTCATGATCATTGCAACTCCACGAGGTGAGATCTTGCATGGAGCCCCAGGCCGAGGGAGATTGACAGTTCTTTTGTGTTTCTTCCATTTGCGAATAATCGCACCAACTGTTGTCACCTTCTCACCAAGCTGCTTGGCGATGGTCTTGTAGCCCATTCCAGCCTTGTGTAGGTCTATAATCTTGTCCCTGACATCCTTGGAGAGCTCTTTGGTCTTGGCCATGGTGGAGAGTTTGGAATCTGATTGATTGATTGCTTCTGTGGACAGGTGTCTTTTATACAGGTAACAAACTGAGATTCGGAGCACGCCCTTTAAGTGTGTGCTCCTAATCTCAGCTCGTTACCTGTATAAAAGACACCTGGGAGCCAGAAATCTTTCTGATTGAGAGGGGGTCAAATACTTATTTCCCTCATTAAAATGCAAATCAATTTATAACATTTTTGACATGCGTTTTTCTGGATTTTTTTGTTGTTATTCTGTCTCTCACTGTTCAAATAAACCTACCATTAAAATTATAGACTGATCATTTCTTTGTCAGTGGGCAAACGTACAAAATCAGCAGGGGATCAAATACTTTTTTCCCTCACTGTACGTTACATGGACTGCAGCTGAAGTCTGAAATGTCAATGTGCATGCACAAGTGCATATGGGGGATTCTTCAGAAGTGGTGCAAATTGTAGTCCTGCCCTAAAACAAAGTCATTGTTTATACACCAATTTCTATTGAGGGGTGGCTGTCCCAAACCTGACTCCTAAACTACATGTTTGAAAATAAAGCAATTCATGATTTTTTTATTTAACACTATTAATTCAATAGAACATATTGAGTTGTTTTATTATTACATTAAAATATACTGATCTAATTAGTAGGTTTCTTTATTTATAAACATCTTTCTGGGGGAACCTCCTGTCGGGCAATTTAAGAAGACACATTTAAGAGCAGCTCCCAATTAAACTTTTATTTTAAACATTTTACACGCCAAACACGCCTAGTTTTCCTATTGATGTATTGTTTGGTTATATTCTTCAAAACACTTTTTGTGGTGCCATGGTCAAAATCCACCCGAGGAGAACTGCTACGACCAACGCATCCATGAAGGTTTTTGAGCGTTTGAGCACTGAAAATGGCTGCCACGGAGACTTTGTCTATGACCACACTTGTAGCTGAGCTAGCTAAAGAGCAAAGTAGCCTAAAAGGTCTCACTACAATGGAAGGTTCCACCACCAACAACTCTGAGTGGATTGTCGAACTGGAAAAGGCTGTCACCCGTCTGAAAACAGACAGCACAGCTCTACTTTCAAAGCTAGATTCTTGGAGAATTATATCAGGAGGGAAATTTGTCTCCGACATGCTGATGGAAGTGATATGCAATGATGTCTTTGATAAGCCGTCAGACCTCGACCAAGTGCACAGATCCCTCACTCCCAAATCCAAACCAAGGGAGCGGCCTAGGGAGTTTCATCCCTGCTAAGACAAGGAACGTGCCATGCACTGGGCGAGAGAGCATCAACCAAAATTCAGTGGGCAAGATTTCTACCTGACGTTTCTACCTGACCGGAGTGCCAACCTCGTGAAGAAGGACATGAAAGCATGTCTCTACAAAAAGGGGATCAAGTTTCAGCTCCTACACCCTGCCCGTCTTCAGGTATTTTACAAGGGAAATACCCTTACCTTCGACAGACTGGCCGAAGCTTGGAGTAAAGTTGATTGAGGAATGCTAACAGCCTGGCTGGCTAACCATGGCAGATGGATTAGCTAACGTTACTTTGTTAGCATTTACTGGCTGGCTAGCCACTCACTGACTATCTCCTAGCTGGCTGGCTAGCTAGTGTGGGAAATTATTCTCTTATATTTTAGATGTGCTGTTAGCTTAATAAGAAAGCATTAATGATTAAACATAATAGGTTTGTACTGTAGTGATATAGATTGTTTAATATAACAAGCTGTGATTAATGTGGGGAACTGTTAGGGGGTAGGATGAGATAAGACTTGTGTCTCACATACACACATACAGCCTCTTTGTTAGACCGCTCAAGGACATGTGTACTGCAAAAGTGCTGACTCTCTGGATAAGTTGCAAAACAACTAACACCTGGCAACAGTGAAGCGCCAAGGGGCTGGGACCAGCCTGAGCGCCAACGATAGGCTGGGGAAGTTTAAACCACGCCCAGCCTCTACTCTGATAGGCCTGCTTGGAGCAGGAACTATCTCTGTCAGAGTATTTAAAGAAGAACTTATAACAATGGCTCAGTTCTCTGACTGCCCTGCGTGGTTTTTCAGTGGGCCCGTATATACGAACATCATATTTACCAATTCAAGTGTTTGCATTAATTAAAATACTAGTCTATTTTAGAAGACGTGTATTGACCTCTTTTTGTTCCTATACCAGATTTGAATTGACACAACTTAACACTAGCTAGCGTGACACTGACATTCGCATTAAAGCAATGCTATTATTTCATTCCAGGAGCACCAGCTAGCTGAGATTTCAGACATCAACATTAACTGGTACATCACATTCCCACTGGCTGGCTAACTGGCTAACAACCGGGATGTGGCTAGCTAGCTGGTCTCAGACATTGGACATTTGGCTGGCTTGCTAGCATGTCTAGATGGATGGCTAGCTGCACACAATAACCAGAATCCTCAATCATTAAAAGGACTTTGAATAAGGCTGGGGAGTTAAACCACTTCATAATTTCAAGCTGCTAGCTGGCTTCATTATTGTTGGATATTTGGACAACTAACTAGTTAGCTACACCTGGAATCGACTGACTGATTACCTGTGTCCATGTAAGTAAATTAGCTGGCGCTAGCAACACAATGTTTTCTGTATGAGCTTGAGCTCTCTAAAGACTACTTAATCCTACAATCTCAGGGTAGGACTTGGGGTGATTTCATAAACTTTTATGCTTTTGAATGTTTAATTCAGTGGGTGTTTAGATACAGCATATAGCTCAAATCGAATCAAATCAAATGTTATTTGTCACACGCTTTTTAAACAACAGATGTAGACTAACAGTGAAATGCTTACTTATGGGCCCTTCCCAACAATGCAGAGAGAACAAATAGAAAAATAATAACACAAGGAATAAATACACAAAGAGTAATGATAACTTGGCTATATACACGGGGTACCAGTACTGAGTCGGTGTGTAGGAGTACGAGGTATTTGAGGTAGATATGTAGATATAGGTGTACATATAGGTAAAGTGACTAGGTAACGGGATATTTAATAGTAGTATATGATGAGTCAAAAGAGTTGCAAAAAATTATAAATGCAGATAGTCTGGGTAGCTATTTGGCTTGGGGGTAGAAGCTGTTCAGGGTCCTGTTGGTCCCATACTAGGTGCATCGTTACTAATTACTAACAGTCTATGACTTGGGTGGCTGGAGGCTTTTACATTTTTAAGGCCTTCCTCTGACACCGCCTGGTATAGAGGTCCTGGATGGCAGGGAGCTCGGCCCAAGTGATGTACTGGGACGTACGCAGTACCCTCTAGCGCCTTGCGGTTGGATGTCAAGTATTTGCCATACCAAGCGGTGATGCAGCCGGTCAAGATGCTCTCAATGGTGCAGCCAAATCTTTGCAGCCTCCTGAGGGGAAAGAGGTGTTGTTGTGCCTTCTTCACGACTGTGTTAGTGTGTGTGGACCATGTTAATTCCTTAGTAGGGGTGTTACGGTTCACCAAACCCAAAGTTCAGTACATACTGCGGTTTTGGGTTTACTGTTCGGTTCGGTTTCGGTACAGCAAGAAATTGAAATGCCAATAGTTACTGTAGTAAATGTTGGTTTATTTAAGAAAATACAAAGTGTTGGTATTCCTGATTCCATATATGATCATGAGTCATATAATGACTGGTGAGAGTACAAATCAGGAATACCAACACTTTGTATTTTCTTAAATGAAAACACACGATTACTCATCAACAACACTAAAATAAAGTGCAATATGCGTGTGAAATCAATATGAAAACATGGCTCAGACATTGTATAGGCCTGTGCTATAATGTTTTCTTACGAAGAGAAAAATATGCGCGCTTGTGTGACTCTTATAAAAGGGGCGTGTCTGTAACACATACTTCTCATTTTCCACTCTGGAGTAATGTGATGGGCTGTCACTGTTAAGTAGCTCTCTGTAGCCCTGGAGGTCCATCCATCTGTAGTAAGTGCAACACGGGGTGCATTGGCCAATTCATTGACAACTTCAGCTTTAGCTTGCTTATATAGAGCGGGTACTACCTGTTTACTGAAATGGGTGCGAGAGGGCGAAGTTCGTAACATGGCTTGAGCACTTTGACGAGGTGCTGAAACCCCCTATTCTTCTCAAACACCGATAATGGGCGCATATCCACGTCTATAAAGATACCTTGTAATTTATTTGGCCCGGTCAGAATCAGCTGGGAAGTGCTGCTTGAATGCAGAGGGGAGACAAAGTTGTGTTGTTGTTTTTTGTGTTTCTGTCTTGCTCCGGTAGTAGGAATACTGGGGTGATGTCGGCATAAATGTGTCAACATGTTTGAGGTGTTGGCAGCTGCATAGGCTATTCTCGTTGAGCAGTGGTAACATACTCTCTTTGTCCATCATGGTTGTAATCTACTGGGAAACCAAAATGTTTAAACGATGATGGAGAATCCTCCTGGTTTATCGACCCCACCATTCGTAACCTCCCGAGTGGTGCAGTGGTTTAAGGCACTGCATCGCAGTGCTAGCTGTGCCACTAGAGATCCTGGTTCGAATCCAGGCTCTGTCGTAGCTGGCCGTGACCGGGAGACCCATGGGGCGGCGCACAATTGGCCCAGCGTTGTCTAGGGTAGGGGAGGGAATGGCCGGCATGGATGTAGCTCAGTTGGTAGAGCATGGCATTTGCAACGCCAGGGTTGTGGGTTCGATTCCCACGGGGGTATGAAAAAAAATAATGTATGCACTCACTAACTGTAAGTCGCTCTGGATAAGAGCGTCTGCTAAATGACTAAAAATGTAAAGAACTAGTTTCCGGCTGCGCCTCACAAAAGGACAGTTTGAAATGCAGCAATTAATTAAATAGGGTCTAGTTGTTTTAACGGAAAAGCCTCAGATTTACTCAAGAGGCATACAACGCAGCGTAGGCATAGCCTATAGTGTTTTTATTTTTTACATACATTTTTTATGTATTCATTCGGGTTCACAGTGCGGATTGATCCGAGATCCCTGTACCGAACGGTTCAGTACGAATACGTGTGCCGTTACACCCTGTCACGCCCTGACTCAGGGGACTCGTATATGTTGAGTCAGGGTGTGTAGTTTCTATGTTGTGTATTTCTATGTTGTAGTTCTAGTATGTCTAGATCTATGTTGGCCGGTGTGGTTCCCAATCAGAGGCAGCTGTCGCTCGTTGTCTCTGATTGGGGACCATACTTAGGCAGCCTATTGGCACTAGTGGGTTGTGGGATCTTGTTCCGTGTAAGGTATGTTGTGTTGTGCTGCCTTGGACTTCACGTTTCGTTTGTTTATTGTTTTGTCGGTTGTTTATTCATTTAAATAAACATGTACGTATATCACGCTGTGCCTTGGTCTGACCCGTTCATGAACGAATGTGACACACCCCTAATCCTTTGTGATGTGGACACCGAGGAACTTGAAGCTATCGTCCCGCTCCACTACAGTCCCGTCGATGTGGATGGGGGCGTGTTCGGCCATTCGTTTCCTGTAGTCCATGATCAGCTCATTTTGTCTTGCTGACGTTGAGGGAGAGATTCTCACTGACATCCTCACTATAGGCTGTCTCATCGTCGCTGGTTTCAGGCCTACCACCGTTGTGTTGTCAGCAAACTTAATTATGGTGTTTGAGTCGTGTGCGGCCGCACAGTCGTAGGTGAACAGGGAGTATAGGAGGGGACTAAGCACACACACCCTGAGGAGCCCCCGTGTTGAGGGTCAGCGTGGCGGATGTGTTGTTGCCTATCCTTACCACCTGGGGGCGGCCAGTCAGGAAGTTCAGGATCCAGTTGCAGAGGGAGGTGTTCAGTCCCAGGGTCCTAAAGTTAGTGATGAGCTTGGAGGACATTATGGTGTTGAACGCTGAGCTGTAGTCAATGAACAGCATTCTCACATTGGCATTTCTCTTGTCCATGTGGGAGAGGGCGGTGTGGTGCAATAGAGATTGCGTCATCTGTGGATCTGTTGGGGTATTATGTGAATTGGAGTGGGTCCAGGGTGTCTGGGATGATGGTATTGATGTGAACCATGTCTTTCAAAGCATTTCATGGCTACAGATGTGAGTGCTACTGGGCAATTGTCATTTAGACAGGGTACCTAGGTGTTCTTGGGCACAGGGACT
Organism: Coregonus clupeaformis; assembly: GCF_020615455.1. NCBI lineage: Eukaryota > Metazoa > Chordata > Actinopteri > Salmoniformes > Salmonidae > Coregonus > Coregonus clupeaformis. Next base: position 43,961,715 of record NC_059192.1, on the reverse strand, counting down.
ATGGTGGTCTGCTTGAAACATGTCGTATTACAGACTGAGTCAGGGAGAGGTTGAAAATGTCAGTGTAGACACTTGCCAGCTGGTAAGCGCATGCTTTGAGTACGCGTCCTGGTAATCCGGCTGAATGTTAATCTGTTTAAAGGTCTTACTCACATCGGCTACGGAGAGTGAGCCGGCGTAGTAGGATTTGATCTAGTCCTGTATTCACACTTGCCTGTTTGATGGCTCGTCGGAGGTTGTAGCGGGATTTCTTATAAGCATCCGGATTTGTGTCCCACTCCTTGAAAGTGGCAGCTCTAGCCTTTAGCTCAGTGCAGATGTTTCCTGTAATCCATGGCTTCTGGTTGGGATATGTACGCATGGTCACTGTGGGAACAACGTCATTGATGCACTTATTAATGAAGCCGGTGACAGATGTGGTAAACTCCTCAATGGTATCGGATGAATCCCGGAACATATTCTAGTCTGTGCTAGCGAAACAGTTCTGTAGCTTAGCATTAAGGCCGGTATAATACCAGTATCGTGATCCTCGTTAGTATTGTGGCAAGGAAACAAAACACGAGGCGGATTTAACTTCTTTAGGAAAACAGCCCTAATGTTGGAAACAGCCCTAATGTTGGAAACAGCCCTAATGTTGGAAACAGCCCCAATGTTGTTTTTTTCCCAAGCAGTAACTACGTTTCCATCCACAGTTTTTATGCAACTAAAAATCACGACAGCTGTGATGGAAACAAGACGTTTCCGTACAATTTTATGAATGTTGACAGATCATTTGTTCGTTTCTACATGGTGGGATCTTTTTGTGTCGTTAAAATTATGCGAGAAATGGCGGTGGAAGTGTCTTTATGTGCAAATATTGATATAACAACCATCATATCGAAGTAACGTGATGACATAGTGTGTGGTCCTCCCACTACGACTCGGGAAACCATGCACGCATGACTGTAAGTCGCTTTGGATAAAAGCGTCTGCTAAATGGCATATTATTATTATTATTATTATTATTATTATTATTAAATAAGTTATGATTAACTTCACAGGGTGGTGAAAGTGCACAATGATCTTGACGCTCCTTTCCAATAAATATTGAGGGTCTTATTCTGGTGACATGATGATCGATGCTTGACTGCCTTTTGACAAATAAAAATATTCTCGCTCTTATCCATAATAATGTAATCATGTAGACTGCCCACACAGCTTACCCATACTGTATCTGCGAGCTGTTGGCTAGAGCGCAGGTGCCAAGACCAGAGTAGGCTATTTAGTTAAAAATGCGATTGAAACACTGATTTTTTATCTACAACAAATCAGTTTGGTAGAAACACACCACTGGTGGGAAAGTGCTCATATTTTCTTTATGCAGATTTGAGAATATTTGCATGAAAATCTGTCACCAATTGGATGGAAACCTAGCATATAGCACACAATATGTTACATTTTACATACAGCAGGTTTTTAAAGGACCAAAGAGTTTAGCCTGCTTTGTGTTTTCATTTCTGCAATGGAAATAATATACTGGTATAGTCACATCCCTACTTAGCATCTCCGTCATCGGACCACTTCCATATTGAGCTTGTCACTGATACTTCCTGTTTGAGTTTTTGCTTGTAAGCAGGAATCAGGAGGATATATTTATGGTTAGGGTGAGGGAGATCCTTGTATGCGTTTCTGTGTGTGGAGTAAAGGTGATCTAGAGTTTTGTCGCCTCATGTTGCACAGGTGACCTGATGGTAAAAATGAGTTTAAATGGATTTCAGTTACCCTGCATTAAAATCACCGGCCACGAGAAGTGTCATCTTTGGATGTGACTTTTCTTGTTTGCTTATGGCCCTATAAAACTTGATGAGTGTGGTCTTATTGCCAACTACGAAAAATGTAGATGAAAACTCTCTTGATAAATAGTATGGTCTTACCATCAGGCGAGTAAAAACTTGAGACTTCCTTAACATTAGTGATCGCGCACAATCTATTGTTAACAAAGAGACACACCCCTCCCTCCTTCGTCTTACCGAGGCTGCCGACCGGTCTTGACGATGCATGGAAAAAGCAGCGAGATGTACACTAACGGTCAAAAGTTTTAGAACGCCTACTCATTCAAGGGTTTTTCTTTATTTTTACTATTTCTACATTGTAGAATAATAGTGAAGACATCAAAACTATGAAATAACACATATGGAATCATGTAGTAACCAAAAAAGTGTTAAACAAATCAAAATATATTTTATATTTGAGACTCTTCAATTAGCCACCCTTTGCCTTTGACAGCTTCGCACACTCGTCATTCTCTCAACCAGCTTCATGAGGTAGTCACCTGGAATGCATTTCAATTAACAGGTGTGCCTTGTTAAAAGTTAATTTGTGGAATTTCTTTCCTTCTTAATGAGTTTGAGCCAATCAGTTGTGTTGTGACAAGGTAGGGGGGGGTATACAGAAGATAGCCCTATTTGGTAAAAGACCAAGTCCATATTATGGCAAGAACAGCTCAAATAAGCAAAGAGAAATGACAGTCCATCTTTACTTTAAGACATGAAGGTCAGTCAATACGGAACATTTCAAGATCTTTTAAAGTTTCTTCAAGAGCAGTCTCAAAATCCATCAAGCGCTATGATGAAACTGGCTCTCATGAGTTCAGATAGAGTTCAGTGTGTCAAATCGGAGGGCCTGTTGTCTGGGCCTATGGCAGTCTCTATGGGGGTGCCACAGGGTTCAATTCTTGGGCCGACACTTTTCTCCGTGTATATCAATGATGTCGCTTTTGCTGCTGGTGACTCTCAGATCCACCTCTATGCAGACGACACCATTTTGTATACATCTGGCCCTTCATTGGACACTGTGTTAACAAACCTCCAAACGAGCTTCAATGCCATACAACAATCCTTCAGTAGCCTTCAACTGCTCTTAAACACTAGTAAAACTAAATGCATGCTTTTCAATCGAACGCTGCTGGCACCCGCCCACCCGACTAGAATCACCACTCTCGACGGGTCTGACCTAGAGTATGTGGACAACTACAAATACCTAGGTGTCTGGTTAGACTGTAAACTAAACTTCCAGACTCACATAAAGAATCTCCAATCCAAAGTTAAATCTAGAATCGGCTTCCTATTTCGCAACAAAGCCTCCTTCACTCATGCTGCCAAACATGCCCTCGTAAAACTGACTATCCTACCGATCCTTGACTTCGGCGATGTCATTTACAAAATAGCCTCCAACACTCTACTCAGCAAATTGGATGTAGTCTATCACAGTGCCATCCGTTTTGTCTCCAAAGCCCCATACACTACCCACCACTGTGACCTGTACGCTCTTGTTGGCTGGTCCTCACTACATGTTCGTCGTCAAACCCACTGGCTCCAGGCCATCTATAAATCACTGCTAGGCAAATCCCCGCCTTATCTTAGCTCATTGGTCACCATAGCAGCACCCACCCGTAGTCTGCGCTCCAGCAGGTATATCTCACTGGTCATTCCCAAAGCCAACACCTCCTTTGGCCGCCATTCCTTCCAGTTCTCTGCTGCCAATGACTGGAACGAATTGCAAAAATCTCTGAAGCTGGAGACTCTTATCTCCCTCAATAACTTTAAGCATCAGTTGTCAGAGCACCTTACCGATCACTGCACCTGTACACAGCCCATCTGAAATTAGCCCACCCAACTACCTCATCCCTATATTGTTATTTATTTTGCTCTTTTGCACCCCAGTATCTCTATTTGCACATAATCTCTTGCACATCTAGCATTCCAGTGTTAATACTATTGTAATTATTCTGCACTACAGCCTATTTATTGCCTTACCTCCATAACTTGCTACATTTGCACACACTGTATATATATTTTCTGTTGTATTTCTGACTTTATGTTTTTTACCCCATATGTAACTCTGTGTTGTTTTTATTGCACTACTTTGCTTTATCTTGGCCAGGTCGCAGTTGTAAATGAGAACCTGTTCTCAACTGGCTTACCTGGTTAAATAAAGGTGAAATAAATAAATAAATAAAAAATGAGGACCGCCACAGGAATGGAAGACCCAGAGTTACCTCTGCTGCAGAGGATTAGAGTTACCAGCCTCAGAAATTGCAGGCCAAAAAAATGCTTCACAGAATTCAAGTAACAGACACATCTCAACATCAACTGTTCAAAGGAGACTGTGTGAATCAGGCCTTCATGGTCAAATTGCTGCAAAGCAACCACTACTAAAGGACACCAATAAGAAAAAGAGATTTGCTTTGGCCAAGAAACACGAGCAATGGAAATTTGTCCTTTGGTCTGGAGTCCAAATTGGAGATTTTTGATTCAAACCGCCGTGTCTTTGTGAGACGCGGTATGGGTGAACGGATTATCTCTGCATGTGTTTTTCCTACCGTAAAGCATGGAGGAGGAGGTGTTATTGTGTGGGGGTGCTTTGCTGGTGACACTGTCTGTGATTCATTTAGAATTCAAGGCACACTTAACCAGCATGGATACCACAGCATTCTGCAGCGATACGCCATCCCATCTGGTTTGGGCTTAGTGGGACTATCATTTGTTTTTCAACAGGACACTGACCCAACACACCTCCAGGCTGTGTAAGGGCTATTTTACCAAGAAGGAGAGTGATGGAATGCTGCATCAGATGACCTGGCCTCCACAATCCCCCGACCCCTACCAAATTGAGATGGATTGGGATGAGTCGGACCGCAGAGTGAAGGAAAAGCAGCCAACAAGTACTCGGCATATGTGGGAACTCCTTCAAGACTGTTGGAAAAGCATTCCAGGTGAAGCTGGTTAAGAGAATGCCAAGAGTGTGCAAAGCTGTCATCAAGGCAAAGGGTGGCTATTTGAAGAATCTCAAATTTAAAATATATTTTGATTTGTGTAATACTTTTTTGGTTACTATATGATTCCATATGTGTTATTTCACAGTTTTGATGTCTTCACTATTATTCTACAATGTAGAAAATAGTTTTAAAAAATTAAGAAAAACCCTTGAATGAGTAGGTGTTCTAAAACTTTTGACCGGTAGTGTATATTATCCATGTCCTTGTTCAGCCACAACTCTGAGAAACATGGAATATTACAGTTCTTCGGGTTACGTTGATAGGATAGTCTATGATAGCTAGCTACTTTGCTTCATGCTTAGTTATGGTTTGCCAATGTTGGGTTATTCTGGTTTCGTGTTTGCGGGGTGCGTTCCCTGCTATCTTTGTTTAGGTTGTGCTGCACTTGAGTTTCGGATTTCACTCCCTGTAATTATGATTGTAAATGCATGGACATCACATGGAACGCGTCCCTAATACAAATCATGAGCCAGAGTTGCGACGAACAGAAATGTTTTATTTTACCATTAGCGTTAGGTAGATCTAATAGAGGATGCAACTGATTGATTATTGACAGTGACACCGTTATATGATTATGGGGGGGTTTGCCTTCATAAATCATTTGATCATTACATATTCTACTTCAACTTTACATGGCCTAACTTTTCCGCACATACTCTATCACAGGATATGATTGCTGATCATATACAGGGTTTTCATTTCTATTCCCGACCCAATTTAGTAATCTAAAGTTTTAATGACTGACACTTCAGATAATAGGGTAGGAGTTGGGGGGTAAGCTGCTAGGTCTACATGCTGGAATGTCAAGTCAAGGATCAGCCCGGTTAAACAGGCTAGAGTATTTTCTCATCTTCAGAATTTAAAGACAGATATAGCATTCTTACAAGAAACACATCTGAGTACAGCAGATCATGGTAGACCCCATAATGCTTGGCTAGGCCTATCTTGAACAGCTCCAAACATTTATTGCAGATTCATTCTCTTGACCTCACCCCCACCTCTTGAGGGAAATGCTATATGTTTATAGGATCACCTAATCATGTGAAAATGTTAGGCTTGTATGTTTGCTTTTTATTATATTGATATATGGTGTGTACTTTTCTGTTAATTTGTATACAGTGGGGAGAACAAGTATTTGATACACTGCCGATTTTGCAGGTTTTCCTACTTACAAAGCATGTAGAGGTCTGTAATTTTTATCATAGGCACACTTCAACTGTGAGAGACGGAATCTAAAACAAAAATCCAGAAAATCACATTGTATGATTTTTAAGTAATTAATTTGCATTTTATTGCATGACATAAGTATTTGATCACCTACCAACCAGTAAGAATTCCGGGCTCTCACAGACCTGTTAGTTTTTGTTTAAGAAGCCCTCCTGTTCTCCACTCATTACCTGTATTAACTGCACCTGTTTGAACTCGTTACCTGTATTAAAGACACCTGTCCACACACTCAATCAAAGAGACTCCAACCTATCCACAATGGCCAAGACCAGAGAGCTGTGTAAGGACATCAGGGATAAAATTGTAGACCTGCACAAGGCTGGGATGGGCTACAGGACAATAGGCAAGCAGCTTGGTGAGAAGGCAACAACTGTTGGCGCAATTATTAGAAAATGGAAGAAGTTCAAGATGACGGTCAATCACCCTCGGTCTGGGGCTCCATGCAAGATCTCACCTCGTGGGGCATCAATGATCATGAGGAAGGTGAGGGATCAGCCCAGAACTACACGGCAGGACCTGGTCAATGACCTGAAGAGAGCTGGGACCACAGTCTCAAAGAAAACCATTAGTAACACACTACGCCGTCATGGATTAAAATCCTGCAGCGCACGCAAGGTCCCCCTGCTCAAGCCAGCGCATGTCCAGGCCCGTCTGAAGTTTGCCAATGACCATCTGGATGATCCAGAGGAGGAATGGGAGAAGGTTATGTGGTCTGATGAGAGAAAAATAGAGCCTTTTGGTCTAAACTCCACTCACCGTGTTTGAAGGAAGAAGAAGGATGAGTTCAACCCCAGAACACCATCCCAACCGTGAAGCATGGAGGTGGAAACATCATTCTTTGGGGATGCTTTTTTGCAAAGGGGACAGGACGACTGCACCGTATTGAGGGGAGGATGGATGGGGCCATGTGTCGCGAGATCTTGGCCAACAACCTCCTTCCCTCAGTAAGAGCATTGAAGATGGGTCGTGGCTGGGTCTTCCAGCATGACAACGACCCGAAACACACAGCCAGGGCAACTAAGGAGTGGCGCCGTAAGAAGCATCTCAAGGTCCTGGAGTGGCCTAGCCAATCTCCAGATCTGAATGCAATAGAAAATCTTTGGAGGGAGCTGAAAGTCCGTATTGCCCAGCGACAGCCCCGAAACCTGATTGATCTGGAGAAGGTCTGTATGGAGGAGTGGGCCAAAATCCCTGCTGCAGTGTGTGCAAACCTGGTCAAGACCTACAGGAAACGTATGATCTCTGTAATTGCAAACAAAGGTTTCTGTACCAAATACTAAGTTCTGCTTTTCTGATGTATCAAATACTTATGTCATGCAATAAAATGCAAATTAATTACTTAAAAATCATACATTGTGATTTTCTGGATTTTTGTTTTAGATTCTGTCTCTCACAGTTGAAGTGTACCTATGATAAAAATTACAGACCTCTACATGCTTTGTAAGTAGGAAAACCTGCAAAATCGGCAGTGTATCAAATACTTGTTCTTCCCACTGTATGTAACCTAATGTCTTTCCTTTTATTTTAAATGTGTTTGAAGGCACTCTGTGTTGTGAATAAATTGGAAGTATATCAGGAAAGGGGGTTGATGGGGGAAGGGGGACATTTAAAAAATATATATTTTTTGAATATCCTGTCTTTTTTGTGTGAATAAAAATATATTATAAAATATATACAGTGGGGAGAACAAGTATTTGATACACTGCCGATTTTGCAGGTTTTCCTACTTACAAAGCATGTAGAGGTCTGTAATTTTTTATCATAGTTACACTTCAACTGTGAGAGACAGAATCTAAAACAAAAATCCAGAAAATCACATTGTATGTATTTTCTATTGGGTTCAGGTCTGGAGACTGGCTAGGCCACTCCAGGACCTTGAGATGCTTTTTACGGAGCCACTCCTTAGTTGCCCTGGCTGTGTGTTTCGGGTCGTTGTCATGCTGGATGATCCAGTCACGACCCATCTTCAATGCTCTTACTGATGGAAGGAGGTTGTTGGCCAAGATCTCGCAATACATGGCCCCATCCATCCTCCCCTCATGCTGGCTGATCACTCCCAACCCATAGGAATCCCCACCCGGTTGATTGCCATTGAGGGCTTCCACCATTTAAAAGTAATGTCTATACTAAAACAAGTTACATCCATCTAGAGTCCTCCATTTACTGTATCACTTGACACCGAAACGCCTGTTATTTTTTCCAAAATAAAGATAGGATCATTTAAACATTTAACATAATGAATTAGATGCATAAGTAATTCAATCAATCAGAAAGTTTCAGATTCATACAATCAAGACTGAACATTTTACAGAGAACAATATGTCTCTAAATTAAATTTAAAAGTCAGGTAAAAAATTATGATGTTACTATTTAGTTAATTTGGTATGCAGTGGAGCTGATGTTACCTCCATGACAGCTTTGGTGTGTTCCCCCAGCCAGGGGAGGCCCTGGATGGCCCCCAGACAGCGCACTGCTGACGGCAGACTCTTCAGGACTGAGGCTGCTTGCCGGAATGCCAGGCATGGACCCTTACTTTCATTGAACTCAGAACTCTCAGCCAGCTCCTCCATCACATCCTACAGAGAAGAGGGGACAGAGAAAGAGAAAGAGAAAGAGAGAGAGAGAGGTACAATGAAAGGAGAGGGAAGAGAGGAGAGGGATGTGAGAAATATGGAGATGAGAAACCATAAAGATGAAAAAAGGAAACCCACAAGAATTGTGATATGAGGTCAGAGAAGAGGGAAGGGAGAGGACAGGGAGAAAAACAAAGGGAGAGATAGTGTGGGGAAAGAGAGAGAGATATGTCAGGTGTGCACTCACACGTCAGATGCACTGACCCATGGTGGCAGCCAGACAGGGATCGGAGCACATAGTCCCCCTCTCCCTCTCTCCTTCCCCTCTCCCTCTTTACCCCCATCCATCTCTCTTCCCACAGCAGTAGGCCCCGGTGCACAGGCCTCTTCTATATGACTGCACAGCGATATTTTGATCGGTGTGCACCGGAGAGGAACGTGTCATTTTCCACTTGTTGACAAAAGGTTCCCCAGGGGCCTGCGAAACTCTTTCCTCTCTGAAGCAACATGGTGGTTCAACGAAAGTAAAGAACATCTGTCAGGAGTTTTCCCTTTTGTTATTTTCAATAGAAGGATTTGGCCGGGGGTGGGGGAGTGAGGGTTTTATGCATGAGCAGTCCCAGAGGACACCATGTTCCAGGGAAGAGTAGCTTCCTTACTCAATACCTATTGCTCTGCATTGATATACAGTACAGAACAGTACAGTACAGTACAGACTCATGGTAAATGTAGGGATGTACAGTCAGGTCCATAATTATTGGCACCCTTGATAAAGACGAGCATAAAATACTGTATAAAATAATAATACAAATACTGAGCTATATTGCATGCAAAAATTTTTTGGGGAAATTAGATTTTTTATACTAATAAAATTGCTCAGAGAAAGAGATTTTGCTTAACAAGCAATCAAAAATGAATAGGGGTCAAAATTCTTGACTCCCCTGTTTTCAGTATCCAGCACCCTACCCTTGCGAGGATAATGACACTGTGACATTTTCTCTTATGTTTTATGAGATTGGAGAACACATTGAAAGGGATCTTAAACCATTCCTCCTTACATAATCTTTCCAGTGCCTTGATATCCTTTGTCTGCGCTTATGGACTGCCCTCTTCAAATCAAACCACAGGTTTTCAATGTGGTTCAAGTCCAGAGACTGTGGCAGAGGCAGCCAGGTTTTTGGCCGCAAGTGGATCTTCCATCAAGACAATAACCCCAAGCACATATCCAAATCTACAAAGAAATTGTTAATTGGCCACAACATTTTACAATGACAATCTCCCAATGTCTGTTGGAAAGCAGACTGAACTCTAGGATTTTGCCTGTGGTTAGCTCCAACCCGTTTATTTTTATCCTAAAAAAACTCCCTAGTCCTTGCCGATGACAAGCTTGAAAATATGAAGAGTGGTACTCAGTGATGTGGTATTGGATTTGCCCCACACATAACACTTTGTATTCAGGACATCAAGTTCATTTCTTTGCCACATATTTTGCAGTTTAACTTTAGTGCCTTATTGCAAACAGGATGCATGTTTTGGAATAGTTTTATTCTGAACAAGCTTCCTTCTTTTCACTCTGTCATTTAGGTTAGTATTGTGGAGTAACTACAATGTTGTTGATCCATCCTCAGTTTCTCCTATCACAGCCATTCAACTCTGTAACTGTTTTAAAGTCACCATTGGCCTACTAGTGAAATCCCTAAGCGGTTTCCTTCCTCCACGGCATCTGAGTTAGGAAGGACGCCTGTATCTTTGAAGTGACTGGGTGTATTGATACACCATCCAAAGTGTAATTAGTAATTACACCATGCTCAAAAAGGGATATTCAATGTCTGTTTTTTTTTTTTTTACCCATCTGCCAATAGATGCCCTTCTTTGTGAGGCATTGGAAAACCTCCCTGGTCCTTGTGGTTGAATATGTGTTTGAAATTCACTGCTTGACTGAGGGACCTTACAGATAATTGTATGTGTAGGGTACAGAGATAAGGTAGTTAAGGTAGTGTGGAAGGACCACCAGCCCGGCATGATAGTAGCCCAGCCAAGCATATGAGTAGAGGGGATCAGAGGCAGTTAAGCACACCTGGCGGCACTAATCACCTATTCTCTTCCTCCTACATAAGATATGGAGAACCAGTAATGGGGGGGGAGCTCAGTGGAAAAAGGATGTGCTGATTCTCCAAACGGATTACTTACCTGACAAACGACAGAAGAAAGGAACGGACTACCTGTTGGGAATGGCAAACACTGATTCTCACCACCACCAGAAATGAGCTCTCCACGAACGTATAGTTAAGACGGTGACACACCCGTAATTTATGTTATAGTTAAAAGTTACTCACCTTGTTGTCCTTATTCCTGTAAAGAAGAAGATTTGTGTTATCCTTTTGAGATCATCCTTGGTTGTGTGGGCATGTTTGAAAAGAAAAGATACCTCAATAGAGAACTTTGTTCTATGTCAAAAACCTGCTCCTGACTCGTTTATTCCACCTTTACGCTTTAGAGCGGACAGCCCCTGCAATATGGAACTTTTCAGGGAAGTCAGGAACCAATATACACAATCAGTTAGGAAAGCAAAGGCTAACTTTTTCTAAAAGAAATGTGCATCCTGTAGCACTAACTCCAAAAAGTTTTGGGACACTGTAAAGTCCATGGAGAATAAGAGCACCTCCTCCCAGCTGCCCACTGCACTGAGGCTAGGAAACACTGTCACTACCGATAAATCTACAATAATTGAAAAATTCAACAAGCATTTTGCTACGGCTGGCCATGCTTTCCACCTGGCTACCCCTACCCCGGCCATCAGCTCTGCACCCTCCGCTGCAACTTGCCCATGCCCCCCCCCCCCCCCCCCCCCCTCCCCCCGCTTCTCCTTCACCCAAATTCAGATAGCTGATGTTCTGAAAGAGCTGAAAAATCTGGACCCCTACAAATCATCTGGGCTAGACAATCTGGACCCTTTCTTTCTAAAATTAGCCGCCGAAATTGTCGCAAACCCTATTACCAGCCTGTTCAACCTCTCTTTCGTAACGTCTGAGATCCCCAGAGATTGGAAAGCTGCCGCGGTCATTCCCCTCTTCAAAGGGGGTGGCACTCTAGATCCAAACTGTTACAGACCTACATCCATCCTGCCCTGCCTTTCGAAAATATTATATCTGGTTTCCGAGCTGGTCATGGGTGTACCTCAGCCACGCTCAAGGTCCTATACAATATAATAACCGCGATCGATAAAAGACAGTACTGTGCAGCCGTCTTCATTGACCTGGCCAAGGCTTTTGACTCTGTCAATTACCGCATTCTTATTAGAAGACTAAATAGCCTTGGTTTCTCAAATGACTGCCTCGCCTGGTTCACCAACTACTTCTCAGATAGAGTACAATGTGTCAAATCGGAGGGCCTGTTGTCTGGACCTATGGCAGTCTCTATGGGGGTGCCACAGGGTTCAATTCTCGGGTCGACTCTATTCTCTGTGTATATCAATGATGTTGCTCTTGCTGCTGGTGACTTTCAGATCCACCTCTACGCAGACGACACCATTTTCTATACATCTGGCCCTTCATTGGACACTGTGTTAACAAACCTCCAAACGAGCTTCAATGCCATACAACACTCCTTCCGTGGCCTGCTCTTAAACGCTAGTAAAACAAATGCATGCTCTTCAATTGAACGCTGCTTACACCCGCCTGCCCGACTAGAATCACTACTCTCGGCGGGTCTGACTTAGAATATGTGGACAACTACAAATACCTAGGTGTCTGGTTAGACCGTAAACTCTCCTTCCAGACTCACATTAAGCATCTCCAATCCAAAGTTAAATCTAGAATTGGCTTCCTATTTCGCAACAAAGCCTCCTTCACTCATGATGCTAAACATGCCCTCGTAAAACTGACTATCCTACCGATCCTTGACATCGGCGATGTCATTTACAAAATAGCTTCCAACACTCTACTCAGCAAATTGGATGTAGTCTATCACAGTGCCATCCGTTTTGTCACCAAAGCCCCATATACTACCCACCATTGTGACCTGTACGCTCTCGTTGGCTGGCCCTCACTACATATTCGTCGCCAAACCCACTGGCTCCAGGTCAACTATAAATCACTTCTAGGCAAATCCCCGCCTTATCTTAGCTCATTGGTCACCATAGCAACACCCACCCGTAGTATGCGTTCCAGCAGGTATATCTCACTGGTCATCCCCAAAGCCAACACCTCCTTTGGTCACCATTCCTTCCAGTTCTCTGCTGCAAATGACTGGAACGAACTGCAAAAATCTCTGAAGCTGGAGACACTTATCTCCCTCACTCTCTTTAAGCATCAGTTGTCAGAGCAGCTTACCGATCACTGCACCTGTACACAGCCCATCTGTAATTAGCCCACCCAACTACCTCATCCCCATATTGTTATTTACATTGTCATTTATTTTGCTAATTTGCACCCCAGTATCTCTATTTGCACATCATCTTCTGCACATATATCACTCCAGTGTTAATAAAACATTATAATTGTAATTATTTTGCACTATGGCCTATTTATTGCCTTACCTCCATAACTTACTACATTTGCACACACTGTATATAGCTTTTGTATTGTGTTATTGACTGTATGTTTTGTTTATTCCATATGTAACTCTGTGTTGTTGTTGTTTTTACCGCACTGCTTTGCTTTATCTTGGCCAGGTCGCAGTTGTAAATGAGAACTTGTTCTCAACTGGCTTACCTGGTTAAATAAAGGTGAAATAAAAAATAAAAATAAAGAGCAACCGACAGAATACTTGGTCCGCTCACAGTAGTCATCGAAAAATCATGTTAAACTCTATAATTGCACACAGAGTAAGTCCATGCAACTTATTATGTGACTTGTTAAGCACAATTTTACTCCTGAACTTATTTAGGCTTTCCATAATAAAGGGGTTGAATACTTATTGACTCAAGACATTTCAGCTTTTCATTTAGTATCAATTTGTTAAAATGTCTAACAACATAATTCCACTTTCACATTATGGGGTATTGTGTGTAGGCCTGTGACACAAAATCTCAATGTAATCATTTTAAATTCAGGTTGTAACACAACAAAATGTGGAAAAAGTCAAGGGGTGTGAATACTTTCTGAAGGCACTGTACATATACCACCAAAACAAAAATACACATATCCCACTCAGTACAGATGTCAATTCAACTTCTATTCCATGTTGGTTCAATGTAATTTCATTGAAATGACGTGGAAACAATGTTGATTCAACCAGTGTGTGCCCAGTGGGATGTAGGCAATGAATTACTCGAGGTACAGAATATAATGTTTAAAAAAAATTAAAACATGAGATCAGGACATTTCGCCAGAGGGTGAAATATTGACAGCTTTACTATAGAGACTTGCCCAACCTTTAAAACAGTGTTTCTCTTCAGTAGATCATAATAGTATGGCAAAGTTTGCGGGGTTTTTCTCTCCTGGTCTGGTTGAGTAGTGAGCTAGATCAGTGCAGTCACCAACAGTGTGGCCGGGCCATGGGTTATCTGTCCAGACATGGTGCCTTGGGTAAGCAGGCAAGACCTGAGCCCAGCCTGGCAGGAGACTCCACTGACCCATTCACAACATGCGGCGAAAGGATGACCTCAAACACCCCAACAAGCACGCACATACACACACAGGAAGTTCACACGCATGCATGCACACTCACACAACACACTCCCACGCTTGCACAGCTGGGCTCCCTTCACAGCATGAGATAATGAGAGGATTGAGGCCTTAATTGAGATGGGTTAAAGGGCAGGCTCCTGCTGTGCTGGGATACTCTGTCTGCACTGTGGTTCTGCCTGGAGTAGCTAGCTTGCTAGCTACTGTAGCAGAGGGAGCCTTAGACATAATTCAACTAGAACCACTGTACAGAATGGGGCAGCATTCCACTGATTATGGGGAAAGATATCTTAGCTCCGTTTGTCTAGCACAGGCATCGGTTGTCTAGTACAGTCATCAGCAACGTATGGCACCGGTGCCAAGGCTGACATGTGAGGGTTTCCCTCAGCACGCCAAACAATTGTATAAAATTGACTAAATAACTGAAATTGCATTTGTTTTGAAATTGCATTGATTTTCCTTCAATGGGTACTGCTTTGGACCAGGTTTGTGAGAGTATTTCTTATGTGTGAAGAAAATGTGTAGCGAAGATGCACCTGAAATGCTTTTCCAACAGTCTTGAAAGAGTTCCCACATACAGTGAGGGAAAAAAGTATTTGATCCCCTGCTGATTTTGTACGTTTGCCCACTGACAAAGACATGATCAGTCTATAATTTTAATGGTACGTTTATTTGAACAGTGAGAGACAGAATAACAACAAAAAGATCCAGAAAAACGTATGTCAAAAATGTTATAAATTGATTTGCATTTTAATGAGGGAAATAAGTATTTGACCCCCTCTCAGTCAGAAAGATTTCTGGCTCCCAGGTGTCTTTTATAAAGGTAACGAGCTGAGATTAGGAGCACACTCTTAAAGGGAGTGCTCCTAATCTCAGTTTGTTACCTGTATAAAAGACACCTGTCCACAGAAGCAATCAATCAATCAGATTCCAAACTCTCCACCATGGCCAAGACCAAAGAGCTCTCCAAGGATGTCAGATTGTAGACCTACACAAGGCTGGAATGGGCTACAAGACCATCACCAAGCAGCTTGGTGAGAAGGTGACAACAGTTGGTGCGATTATTCGCAAATGGAAAAAACACAAAAGAACTGTCAATCTCCCTCGGCCTGGGGCTCCATGCAAGATCTCACTTCGTGGAGTTGCAATGATCATGAGAACGGTGAGGAATCAGCCCAGAACTACACGGGAGGATCTTGTCAATGATCTCAAGGCAGCTGGGACCATAGTCACCAAGAAAACAATTGGTAACACACTACGCCGTGAAGGACTGAAATCCTGCAGCGCCCGCAAGGTCCCCCTGCTCAAGAAAGCACATATACAGGCCCGTCTGAAGTTTGCCAATGAACATCTGAATGGTTCAGAGGAGAACTGGGTGAAAGTGTTGTGGTCAGATGAGACCAAAATCGAGCTCTTTGGCATCAACTCAACTCGCCGTGTTTGGAGGAGGAGGAATGCTGCCTATGACCCCAAGAACACCATCCCGACCGTCAAACATGGAGGAGGAAACATTATGCTTTGGGGGTGTTTTTCTGCTAAGGGGACAGGACAACTTCACCGCATCAAAGGGACGCTGGACGGGGCCATGTACCGTCAAATCTTGGGTGAGAACCTCCTTCCCTCAGCCAGGGCATTGAAAATGGGTCATGGATGGGTATCCCAGCATGACAATGACCCAAAACACACGGCCAAGGCAACAAAGGTGTGGCTCAAGAAGAAGCACGTTAAGGTCCTGGAGTGGCCTAGCCAGTCTCCAGACCTTAATCCCATAGAAAATCTGTGGAGGGAGCTGAAGGTTCGAGTTGCCAAACGTCAGCCTCAAAACCTTAATGACTTGGAGAAGATCTGCAAAGAGGAGTGGGACAAAATCCCTCCTGAGATGTGTGCAAACCTGGTGGCCAACTACAAGAAACGTCTGACCTCTGTGATTGCCAACAAGGGTTTTGCCACCAAGTACTAAGTCATGTTTTACAGAGGGGTCAAATACTTATTTCCCTCATTAAAATGCAAATCAATGTCTAAAAATTTTTACATGCGTTTTTCTGGATTTTGTTGTTGTTATTCTGTCTCTCACTGTTCAAATAAACCTACCATTAAAATTATAGACTGATCATGTCTTTGTCAGTGGGCAAACGTACAAAATCAGCAGGGGATCAAATACTTTTTTCCTTCACTGTATTCTGAGCACTTGTTGGCTGCTTTTCCTTCACTCTGCGGTCCGACTCATCCCAAACCATCTCAAGTGGGTTGAGGTCGGGGGATTGTGGAGGCCAGGTCATCTGATGCAGCATTCCATCACTCTCCTTCTTGGTAAAATAGCCCTTACACAGCCTGGAGGTGTGTTGGGTCATTGGCCTATTGAAAAACAAATGATAGTCCTACTAAGCCCAAACCAAATGGGATGGCGTATCGTTATAAAATGCTGTGGTAGCCATGCTGGTTAAGAGTGCCTTGAATTCTAAATAAATCACAGACAGTGTCACCAGCAAAGCACCCCCACACCATAACACCTCCTCCTCCATGCTTAATGGTGGGATATACACATGCGGAGATCATCTGTTCACCCACACCACGTCTCACAAAGACACAATGGTTTGAACCATAAATCTCCAATTCGAACTCAATGGACAAATTTCCATTGCTCGTGTTTCTTGGCCCAAGCAAGTCTCTTCTTCTTATTGGTGTCCTTTAGTAGTGGTTTCTTTGCAGCAATTCGACCATGAAGGCCTGATTCACACAGTCCCCTCCGAACAGTTGATGTTGAGATGTGTCTGTTACTTGAACTCTGTGAAGCATTTATTTGGGCTGCAATTTCTTAGGCTGGTAACTCTAATGAACTTATCCTCTGCAGCAGAGGTAACTCTGGGTCTTCCATTCCTGTGGCGGTCCTCATGAGAACCAGTTTCATCATAGCGCTTTATGTTTTTTGCGACTGCACTTGGAGAAACGTTCAAAGTTCTTGAAATGTTCTGTATTGACTGACCTGCATGTCTTAAAGTAATGATGGACTGTCGTTTCTCTTTGCTTATTTGAGCTGTTCTTGCCATAATATTGACTTCGTCTTTCACCAAATAGGGCTATCTTCTGTATACCTCCCCTACCTTGTCACAACACAACTGATTGGCTCAAACGCATTAAGAAGGAAAGAAATTCCACAAATTAACTTTTAAGAAGGCACACCTGTTAATTGAAACGCATTCCAGGGGACTACCTCATGAAGCTGGTTGAGAGAATGCCAAGAGTGTGCAAAGCTGTCATCAAGGCAAAGGGTGGCTATTTGAAGAATATCAAATATCAAATATATTTTGATTTGTTTAACACTTCTTTGGTTTCTACATGATTCCCTATGTGTTATTTCATAGTTTGATGTCTTCACTATTATTCAACAATGTAGAAAATAGTAAAAATAAAGAAAAACCCTGGAATGAGTAGGTGTGTCCAAACTTTTGACGGGTACTGTATATATTTCCAACAATCTCCCCCTCGATAACCACCGACCCTCGGTGTGAAACAGCAAAATGTCATGCTCGGATCCCATATATCCAGTGGAAACATAATACAATACCTGAACACTTCTCCCTTGTGCAAGTACAGCTGGGTCGTTCCAAGAAAAATTGTGCCTTTTGGGTAGTGTAATCCTGTAAAAATAAGTTTCATTTCACCTTATTTTAGTATTCTGACATAAAGACCACATGTTCCACTTCATAAAAATCATGTTTTCCCATCTGAATAGGTCAAATTAACCTCTACGGGATCGGTGTCCGTATACGGGATGGTTAAGCTAACGTGCGCTAATGTGATTAGCATGACTGCATGATTCCATATGTGTTATGTCATAGTTTTGATGTCTTCATTATTATTCTACAATATAGAAAATTGTAAAAATAAGTAACGCTGCAGAAATGTTTTGGTACCCTGACAAAGGTCTGTGCTTTGACACAATCCTGTCTCAGAGCTCTACAGACAACCTTCAACCACATGGCTTGGTTTTTGCTCTGACATGCACTGTCAACTGTTGGACAGGTGTGTGCCTTTCCAAATCATGTCAAATCAACTGAATTTACCACAGGTGGACTCCAATCAAGTTGTAGATCCATCTCAAGGATGATCAATGGAAACAGGATGCATCTGAGCTCAATTTCAAGTCTCATAGCAAAGGGTCTGAATACTTATGTAAATAAGGTATTCCTGTTTTAAAATGTTTATACATTTGCAAAAATTTATAAAAACCTGTTTTCACTTTGTCATTGTGGGGTATTGTGTGTAGATTGATCAGGATGTTTTATTTATTTAATCAATTTTGTTGTGCTGAATAAGGCTGTAACGTAACAAAATGTGGAAAAACTCAAGGGGTCTGAATACTTTCCGAAGGCACTGTATACAAAAGTATGTATGTGGACACCCCTTCAAATCAGTGTATTCAGCTATTTCAGCCACACCCATTGCTGACATGTGTATCAAATCGATCACACAGCCATGCAATCTCCATAGACAAAGATTGGCAGTAGAATGGCTTTACTGAACAGCTCAATGACTTTCAATGTGGCACTGTCATAGGATGCCACCTTTTCAACAAGTCAGTTCATCACATTTCTACCCTGCTAGAGCTGTCCCGGTCAACCGTAAGTGCTGTTATTGTGAAGTGGAAATGTCTAGGAGCAACAACGGCTTAGCCGTGAGGTGGTAGGCCACACAAGCTCACAGTACGGGAGCACCGAGTGCTGGAGCGGATAAAAATAATTGTCTGTCCTCGGTTTCAACACTCACTACCGAGTTCCAAACTGCCTCTGGGAGCAACGTCAGCACAACAACTGTTTGTTGGGAGCTTCATGAAATGTGTTTCTATGGCCGAGCAGCTGTACACAAGTATAAGATCACCATTCGCAATGCCAAGCGTCGGCTGGAGTGGTGTAAAGCTCGCCGCCATTGGACTCTGAAGCAGTGGAAAGGTGTTCTCTGGAGTGATGATTCACGCTTTACCATCTGGCAGTCTGACGGACGAATCTGGGTTTGGCGGATGCCAGGAGAACGCTACATGCCCCAATGCATAGTGGAATAATGATCTGGGGCTGTTTTTCAAGGTTCGGGCTAAGCCCCTTAGTTCCAGTGAAGGGAACTCTTAAATGTACAGCATACAATGACATTCTAGACAATTCTATGATTCCAACATTGTGGCAACAGTTTGGGGAAGGCCCTTTCCTGTTTCAGCATGAAAATGCCCCCGTGCACAAAGCAAGGGTCCATACAGAAATTGTTTGTCGAGATCGGTGTGGAAGAACTTGACTGGCCTGCACAGAGCCCTGACCTCAACCCCATTGAACACCTTTAGGATGAATTTGAACGCCAACTGCGAGCCAGGCCTAACCGCCCAACATCAGTGCCCAACCTCACTAATTCGCTTGTGGATGAACGGAAGCAAGTCCCAAAAGCAATATTCCAACATCTAGCTGATAGCCTTCCCAGAAGATTGGAGGCTGTTATAGCAGCAAAGGGGGGACCAACTCCATATTAATGCCCATGATTTTGAAATGAGATGTTCGACAAGTAGGTGTCCACATACTTTTGGTAATGTAGTGTATATGTAATTATTGTCATAAATAATTGTATTTTAAAGGCTAATAAGGCTGTTGGAACCATTCATTGATGTTTCTCGGAAGAACCCTCGAAAGATTAAACGGTTCTCGGCAGAACCCGTCATAGATTGTTCTAGGCAGAATCCTTCATATACGGTTCTAGGTATAAACAGGTACAGGGGATTCTATGAAGAACCCTACATATAGGGTTCTAGGTAGAACCCTTTGCAAAGGCTTCTAACTAGCACCAAAAGGGTTCCCCTATGGGGACAAACCGAAGAACCCAGCCGCGAGCTGCCCAGTAATGCGACCCTACCAGAGGAGCTAAATGCCTTTTATGCTCGCTTCAAGGCAAGCAACACTAAAGCATGCATGAGAGCACCAGCTGTTCCGGATGACTGTGTGATCACGCTCTCCGTAGCTGATGTGAGCAAGACCTTTAAACAGGTCAACATTCACAAGGCCGCGGGCCAGATGGATTACCAGGGTGTGTACTCAGAGCATGCTCGGAGCAACTGGCAAGTGTCTTCACTGACATTTAGAACCTCTACCTGACAGAGTCTGTAATACCCACATGTTTCAAGCAGACCACCATAGTCCCTGTGCCCAAGAAAGTGAAGGTAACCTGCCTAAATGACTACCGCCCCGTAGCACTCACGTCGGTAGCCATGAAGTGCTTTGAAAGGCTGGTCATGGCTCACATCAACACCATCATCCCGGAAACCCTAGACCCACTCCAATTCGCATACCGCCCCAACAGATCCACAGATGACGCAATCGCACTCCACACGGCCCTTTCACAACTGGACAAAAGGAACACCTATGTGAGAATGCTATTCATTGACTACAGCTCAGCGTTCAACACCATAGTGCCTACAAAGCTCATCACTAAGCTAAGGACCCTGGGACTAAACGCCTCCCTCTGCAACTGGAACCTGGACTTCCTGGCGGGCCGCCCCCTGGTGGTAAGGGTAGGCAACAACACAGCTGCCATTCTGATCCTCAACACGGGGGCCCCTCAGGGGTGCGTGCTTAGTCCCCTCCTGTACTCCCTGTTCACCCACGACTGCGTGGCCAAGTACGACTGCAACACCATCATTACATTTTCTGACGACACAACAGTGGTATGTCAACTGCCTGGCATCCGACCGTAAGGCGCTAAAGAGGGTAGTGCGTACGGCCCAGTACATCAAGCTCCCTGCCATCCAGGACCTATATACTAGGCGGTGTCAGAGGAAGGACCAAAAAATGGTCAAAGACTCCAGTCACCCAAGTCATAGTCTGTTCTCTCTGCTACCGCACGGCAAGCGGTAACAGAGCACCAAGTCTAGGTCCAAAAGGCTCCTTAACAGCTTCTACCCCCAAGCAATAAGACTGCTGAACAATTAATCAAATGGCCACCCAGACTATTTACATTGACACCCCCCCCCCCCACTGGTGCTACTCGCTGTTTATTATCTATGTCACTTTACCCCTACCTACAGTGCCTTGCAAAAGTATTCATCCCCCTTGGCGTTTTTCCTATTTTGTTGCATTACAATTTGTAATCTGTGGTATGACTTAAAGATTGTTGTACACCAGCGGAACACATCCAACTTGAAGGAGCTGGAGCAGTTTTGCCTTGAAGAATGGGTAAAAATTCCAGTGGCTAGATGTGCAAAGCTTATAGAGACATACCCCAAGATACTTGCAGCTGTAATTGCTGCAAAAGGTGGCTCTACAAAGTATTGACTTTGGGGGGTGAATAGTTATGCACACTCAAGTTTTCTGTTTTTTTGTCTTATTTCTTGTTCGTTTCACCCCAAAAATATATTTTGCATCTTCAAAGTGGTAGGCATGTTGTGTAAATCAAATGATACAAACCACCCAAAAATCTATTTTAATTCCAGGTTGTAAGGCAACAAAATAGGAAAAATGCCAAGGGGAGTGAATACTTTCGCAAGCCACTGTACATGTGCAAATCACCTCGACTAACCTGTAACCCCGCACATTGACTCGGTACCGGTACCCCCTGTATATAGCCTCGTTATTGTTATTTTATTGTGTTACCTTTTATTTTATTTTTTACTTTATTTTATTTTATTTAGTAAATATTTTCGTAACTTTATTTCTTGAACTGCATTGTTGGTTAAGGGCTCGTAAGTAAGCATTTCACGGTAAGGTCTGCACCTGTTGTATTCGGCGCATGTGACAAATAACATTTCATTTTATTATATTTTATTCATATGGTTCTATTTAGCACCTTTGGGTTGACAGAGACCAGGAGCATAAGGCTGAAATCCAACTGATTGGAATTTAACATAGCAAGACACTCCCACAATACAAAATCAGAGTTTTGTCTTCTTTCATTGGAGAGGGGAACTGCAGACAAAACTTTGATCAGGGACATCTTAGAGGAGTAAAGGAGCCATTTGGACACAGAACATATTTACACTAGAAAGGCAACCTGTACTGGATTTAGCACTGAACTACTTGAGGCAGTTGTAAAACACAGCACATAAATATTTGACTTGGCCTATGTTGTCAACAACCTTCCGGTATTCAGATTACAACATGTTGACGTTGAGGGCGTAGAGCCTACTTCACACCAGGATTGCTTCACTGAGCTAGATGTTGATTACATGGGTTAAGTTGATGAGGAAGATTACAGATTTTGAGATGGAAACACAACTTCGACACATAAATAAAAGGGACACTTACACAAACATGGCACCACTGGTCAACAGTAGGCCACTAGAAGTAAGCTGTTATAACACAACTGTTGTTCTACAGTATATAGTATTTCTGTATGTTGTTACTTGTCCAAATGCCACTGATTAAAACTGTCATAACTGTTGCTCCAAACTGTCAGTGGTATTGTTTAATTCCAACTGTTAACATTATGGCTTTTTTCAAATGATGAATTAATCAAAAAGCATAAATCAAAGTTAGATTTTTACTTTGTTACAGTAGACAACAAAACAATTATGCATGGAAAGTTATACAGATACAAAATTGTACTGATAAATACAAAACATAAATAAATACAAATACAGCTCAATACAAAATATTTTCAGTGACAACATTAGTTGACTTAGCCTACTCCTGCTCCTTAACTCCCAATCACTGTCTACCTCTTAGTCAGTCTTGGTCAGACTAAGCCAACCACATCCCCAGCTAGCCTGGCACCCAAGTTGTTTCAAATCAAACTGGAACATTTCTGTGGACTTGCTAATCCTGTTTGCTGCTTGCTCAGTCATGTTTGGACCCAGGCCTTACAAAAATGTCTTCAAGAAGTTGTTGAGGTGTTTCAGGGGTATGTCAAGGGGGATATTCTTTCCCTTCCCATTCCAGAACCTGTTCCAAGTAAGGCTGTGTGCCAACCGAGAGGAAAGAGTGGCATTGACTTGCAAGTTCAGCAGAAGGGTACAGTAAGCATATTGGCTATGACCATAGGCCTTGTAGAACAACAGAGCTATTGTGTAACTTCATTCTATAGCTAGAGGACTCATATTGTTTTGTCTTTATCTGTTGTGGTCTAGTACTGTCTTTTTGCTAGCTAGGGCCATCTACTTTAAGTGCCACCTGTCTTCCCAGTGGCCTACTTGGTGTGTGAACTGTTGACTGCTCATCATTTGCAGATATTGTTGACATATGAACCAGGATCAAGGGGCAGGGCAATTTGTGACTTGTTTTGGTAATCAGTGGCTTTATTGGAGGGGGAGTGGTTTCACCTCTCCTAGGCAATCAGCAATTAGTTCAGGGAGGTGTGCTCTCCACCTCTGCTAGGAAATTAGCAATTAGTGTTAGTTTTCAGTATCTCCTGGTTTCTCTGCGGCAGCTGTAAGTGGCAGTCGTGTCAGTTTTGTCGCTAAACTAAGACAGTCGCCGAAACAAAGACAGTTCTGCCGAGTTGTTCGAGGAAGGAAAGAGAGGAAAGCTCCACACCACCCTCTCACTTGAGTATCTTACCTAGTTATTTACAGATTATCTCATTTTGCTCTTTTGTAGCTTTGTCAACTATGTGTATGTTTTCTATACATGTTCACACCTCTCCCTGTAGGCTTTACAGATGCTCCCCACCCCTTGGCTGCAACCCTTATAATTTAGTGTACCCTGCTCTCACAACAATGTGGAATTCCGGGTCTCTGGCAGCGTTTGGAACTGCTGATCTGCGGTCAAGAACGCAGAGTTCAACTCAGCCTATGCTGCCCTTCAGTTCCTTTACTTTTTGGCCCTGACGGAGACATGGATCACCCCAGAGAACACTGCTACTCCAGCTGCTCTTTCTTCATCTGACAATGTTTTCTCTCATAGTCCAAGAGCATCGTGTCATTGCGGTGGTGGCACTGGTCTACTAATTTCTCCTAAGTGGAGATTTTGTATTTTCTCCCTCTCACCTGTCCATCTCATTTGAATTCCATGCTGTCACTGTCACTTGTCCACTCAAGCTTCACATTATTGTAATCTATTGGCCATCAGGGGCCCTTGGAGAGTTCCTCAATAAGCTAATTTGCTGACAATGGCTCACCACTCTTTGTACTTGGTGACTTCAACCTCCCGACATCTGCCTTGGATTAATTTATTTCCAACTCTCTTTCCCCTCCTTGCCTTTTTCAACCTCACCCTTTCCCAATACCCTCCAACTCACAAAGCAGGCAATACGCTTGACCTCATCTTTACTAGAGGCTGCTCGCTTACTAATCTCACTGCAACCCCCCTCCAGGTCTCTGATCACTACTTTGTTTCCTTTTCTGTCTCCCTTTCCTCCAACCCTAACCCCTCAGACCCTACCCAGATGGTCATGCGCCGTCGCAATCTTCGCCCTCTCTCTCCCACTACTCTCTCCTCTTCTATCCTATCATCTCTCCATTCTTCTAAATCCTTCTCCTTCCTGTCTCATTCTGCCTCTTCTTCAACCTTACTCTCCTCCCTTTCCGCATCCTATGACTCGCACTGTCCCCTTTCCTCCCAGCCGGATCAGCCCTCCTCTCCTGCTCCGTGGCTAAGTGACTCTTTGCGAGCATACAGAACGGCTGCGGGCAGCTGAGTGAAAATGGAGGAAAACTAAACTTCCAGAGGACCTATCATCCTTTCACTCCCCCCTCGCTACCTTTTCTTCCTCTGTATCTGCTGCTAAAAAGCCACTTTCTACCATTCAAAATTTCAAGCTTCTACCTCTAACCCTAGGAAACTCTTTTCCACCTTCTCCTCCCTCCTTAATACTCCACGCCTCCTCCCTCTCTGCAGACGACTTTGTCAACCACTTTGAAAAAAAGGTTGACAAC
Organism: Coregonus clupeaformis; assembly: GCF_020615455.1. Taxonomy (NCBI): domain Eukaryota; kingdom Metazoa; phylum Chordata; class Actinopteri; order Salmoniformes; family Salmonidae; genus Coregonus; species Coregonus clupeaformis. The sequence continues at coordinate 43,936,632 of NC_059192.1, read as the reverse complement.
ATCCGCTACTCATTCACTAAGCCTATTGAGTCAGCTGGTGTCACTCACACAGAACTACCCTACGCCTTGACCACTTTCTCCCCTCTCTCTCCGATGACATCCTGCGACTAGTGAGGTCTGGCCAACTGACAACCTGCCCGCTCAACCCCATCCCCTCCTCCCTTCTCCAGACCATCTCTGGAGACCTTCTCCCATTCCTCACTTTCCTCATCAACTCATCCCTGACCACTGGCTGCGTCCCCTCTGACCTCAAAATGGCCTGAGTTGCTCTCCTCCTCAAGAAACCAACACTCAACTCATTTGACGTCAAAAACTATAGACCTGTATCCCTTTCTTTATTTTCTTTCCAAAACACTTGAGTGTGCTGTCTTTGATCAGCTTTCTCGTTATCTCTCTCAGAGCGATCTTCTTGACCCTAACCAGTCCAGCTTCAAGACGGGTCACTCAACTGAGACTGCTCTTCTCTGTGTCACGGAGGCTCTCCGCACTGCCAAAGCTGACTCTCTCTCCTCTGTTCTCATCCTCATAGATCTATCCACTGCCTTCGACACCGTGATCCATCAGATCCTCCTCTCCACCCACTCAGGGCTGGGTGTCTCAGGCTCTACACACTCTTGGATTGCATCCCACCTGGTAGGCCGCTCCTACCAGGTGACGTGGAGAGGATCTGTGTCTGAGCCACATACTCTCACTACTGGGGTCCCCCAGGGCTCGGTTCTAGGCCCTCTCCCCTTCTCTCTATACACCAAGTCACTCGGCTCCGTCATATACTCACATGGTTTCTCCTATCATTGCTCCTTCCCCCCTTCTGACACCCAGGTGCCGACACGCATCTCTGCGTGCCTGGTAGATATCTCAACTTGGATGTCGGCCCACCACCGACAAGACGTAACTGCTCTTCCTCCCAGGGAAGGCCTGCCGCTTAAAGAGCGCTCCATCCTGGTTGACAACTCCACTGTTGCCCTCCCAGAGTGCAAAAACCTTGGTGTGACCCTGGACAACACCCCGTCGTTCTCTGCAAACATCAAAGCAGTGACCCGCTCCTGAAAGTTCATGCTCTACAACATCCGTAGAGTACAACCCTACCTCACACAGGAAGTGGGGTCCTAATCCAGGCACTTGTACTCTCCCATCTGGACTACCGCAACTCGCTGTTGGCTGGGCTCCCCGCTTGTGCCATCAAACCCTGTAACTTATCCAAAACGCTGCAGCCCGCCTGGTTTTCAACCTTCCCAAGTTCTCTCATGTCACCCCACTCCTCCGCACACTCCAGTGGCTTCCAGTCGAGGCTCGCATCCATTACAAGACCATGGTGCTTACCTACTGAACAGCAAGAGGAACTGCCCCTCCCCCTACCTTCAGGCTATGCTCAAACCCTACACCCCAACCCAAGCACTCCGTTCTGCCTCCTCAGGTCTTTTGGCCCTCCCAACCCTACGGGAGGGCAGCTCCCGCTCAGTCCAGTCCAAGCTCTTCTCTGTCGTGGCACCCCAATGGTGGAACCAGCTTCCCCTTGATGCTAGGACAGCAGAGACCCTACCCATCTTCGGAAAACATCTGAAACAATACCTCTTCAAACAGTGTCTTAAATAATCCTCCTCCTCGCCCCCTAGCTATTTTAAGATGAATGCACTAACTGTAAGTCACTCTGGATAAGAACATATGCTAAATGAATAATGTAAATAAAATCTAATGTAACCTCAACAACTTCATGTGCATCCTGCATGTTGGACAGGAAGAAGCTAAAGCGGAGTATTGCCTCAGTATGTTTTTTTTTTTTTTTTTTTGTGGTCCCCCTCACTAGACCTGGTTGCATCTGGCACTGAATCTACTACCAAGTCATTGTTTTTTTCTCATGGTTCTCCCTTGCTTTACTGTCTGTGTAGACATTTCTGCAACCTGGCATATGGCAGGGGAGATGCTTCCTCTGTAGAGGTTGGCCCCTGGAGGTATTTCTGAAGCCAGTTGTGATGTCATCAAACATGACATCTGTCCACGATTTGTGACAGAGGCATGCAACCAGCTCCTCTTCATATCAGTTGAACTGCTACTGACGTGGTCGGGAATTAAACAGCCTGGACACGCGTATGCGCCATCGCGCGCATGTTGATTTTGTCCATCCACACGACACGTGATCAGGACACACAGGTTGAAATATCAAAACGAACTCTGAACCAACTATATTAATTTGGGGACACAGAAAACATTTAGCTTGCTGTTGCTAGCTAACTTGTCCTTGGATATAAACATTGGTTTGTTATTTTATCTGAAATATACAAGGCCCTTTTTTTTCCTGGATCTTTGTAGAATTTTGACCCATTTTGAGTCACACAAAATCGTGTGTTCTCTACTCCGACAATTAATCCACAGATAAAAGGGGAAACGTTGTTCGTTTCTAGTGATCTCTCCTAGGGCTGTTGCTGTGACCATATTACCGCCACACCGGCGGTCATGAGTCACGGTAATTAGGCTTCTCCAAGCTCTGATGCTGCTGATGGTCATTAGTAGCCTACCAAACTTGCTAACTGCCTGGTACTCAGCACTCTATTGTCCCTCTAATCACTCTGACATCAATGCAAATGTTTTAAAAAATCTAATCAAACACTTCATGAGAGCCCATGAGCTCATGTTGCGCAACATTTCTACAGGCTATGTAATTGCATGAGAAAACAGAGTGATGGCCTCTACTAAAAAGGGGAAGATCAGCTTTCTATAGGCTAGGCCTACTATATTTATTTCTCAACTGTCCTAATATTAAACACATTGCTTGTATTTACAACAGGAGTACAGCCTACCTGGATGGCATGAAAGTTAACCACGGGAAAATCGTCCTCCATTTGCTATTTAAGTGCATAGATGACATATTTTTCCCACCCTGTTTCGAGACGTGCATGATAATGGTCCATTCTAAATCAAAACAAATTTCACACATATATTATTTAGTATATGTAAAGACAAGATTAAATCAAGAATAGTATGATGAGTGACAATATTAGCCTATCACTTGTAAATTATGATGCCCAGTGTAAGGCAAACAATGCCTTTATTTTTATTTTTTATCATAGTCGCACACCTCATGTAGCCTAGCCCATAGGCCTATATGTTTTGATAAGGTTTGTATCACAACTAAAGTGGCCAAATAACTTCTTAAAATGTAAGCACAGTAATCTGCTTTACAAGGGGTGTAGAGCCTAACTGGCATACACAAGCAGCGCGTGAGTTTCAAGTTTGGGGAAGATCATTTTCACCATAAAAATGCACCTTTTATAATAAAAGCATTACATGCATAATAGCATTTGCGGTCACTTTTGATAATGGTGTTTTCCCCACTAATGGAACATTTGCGCTTATAGCCTACTGCCGTATGCACATTGCTGCGCATTTAATGTGAAGAAATAGCCTAATAGTTTATCAACATTTTAAGCTAAACGTTCTGATCTGTTGTGGCAGCCGTGGCAGCCTCATTGAGTAAAACAAGTTTTGGGGATGCTAGTGGTTAATTTGGGATCTGTCGCATCCCCCAACTGTCCCAGACTATGTTTGGAATATTTATTTCTCGCACAGAATAGAATAGGTCAACTTTTGTACTATGGGGGATAGTAGATTGACATAGGCTAGTGCTTTTGCTGTTCATTAGACCTACTTGTCTTGTTGGCTGATAAAGTAAATGTGGACTGTTCTTCCAATATCTTCAATATGACCTCAGAATTGGATAAGGACGCGCCTGTCTTCACTTGTAGCCTGTGAGAAGGACCCGATCACGTGACGGAGAGCCATGTGAGTGAGAGGTGCTACGGAGCACGCAGCACTCAGGGAGAAGGGAATTATAATGATTATATTTATCCCAAGGGCACAACGGCCACTGGCCACAAAAGGCATGGATTATTTTAGGGTGCATTACGGCCAAAGGGGATGCTGCTGGGAAATTCTAGGCATTATCAAGTACTTGTCAAATTGGGAATGAAAGACTAATGAGGTGTGTACAGCCTGCGCAAAAAAACAAAGCAGAGCTCAAGCCTTTTCAAGTAACTTTTTTCAAATCATCATGCAGCCTTACAATGTATTAAAGATCTAAATATATAGCCCAACGTTGTAGAATAACTAAAGTTACATTAATAACTCTAAATAAAGCATATAGGAGTATCTATTTCTTTGTTAAACGCTAAACACAGAATAGCCGCATGTGCGCACTCCTTCAAATAGTTTGGAGAAAATATCCTTTCTATTTTATTCAGCTTTGTTCAATTGTATTCTTCATACTATAAAATAATATAAAAGAATGCCACGGAATTCTAAGCAAATCTTGGCTGCTAAATGAACTAGTGTAGCCCACAGCCATTTGGCATAGCCAGATCAAGACAATTCCGAGTATGCTATTCTGTTCTTATGAAATAGACTACATTTTCTTCATAACCTGTTTCTTTAGAACTGTCTAAAATAAATAATGGATTTATTGTGAAGGTGTAGGCTAAATTACATGTATTTATTAGACTTTTTTAAATGTAGATGTTCCATTGTAAGCTATGTGTGGAAGTCAGAAGATGCTAAATGTGTTTATGTTAATTAAGGGTAAATTACCGTGAGACCGACCAGTTATTTGCTTGACAATCACCGGCTGAAATTTCGTGACCACCACAGCCCTAATCGCTCCTCCTTCAGTCTTCTTCTTCTGTGGACTTTATATGGCAGTTGGCAACCAACTTTAAGGTGCATTACCACCACCAACTGGACTGGAGTGTGGACCTCAGTTAAGCTTTCAATCACCCACGTGGGTATATGCTCCTAAAAACCAAGTTCTATTATAGTGCCTCGGTACGCAGACGCTCGCAAGCAGTTTGGATGAAATAATTGAATAACATGTATGCTTAGACTCTTCCTAGATCTGGCCGCCCGGCCAAACTGAACAATCGGGGGAGAAGGGCCTTGGTCAGGGAGGTGACCAAGAACCCAATGGTCACTCTGATAGAGCTACAGTGTTCCTCTGTGGAGATGAGAGAACCTTCCAGAAGGACAAACATTTCTGCAGCCCTCCACCAATTAGGCCTTTATTGTAGAGTGGACAGACGGAAGCCACTCTTCAGTAAATTGCACATGACAGCCTGCTTGGAGTTTGCCAAAAGCCACCTAAAGACTGTTAGACCATGAGAAACCAGATTCTCTGGTCTGATGAAACCAAGATTGAACTATTTTGCCTGAATGCCAAGTGTCACGTCTGGAGGAAACCTGGCACCATCCCTACGGTGAAGCATGGTGGTGTCAGCATCATGCTGTGGGGATGTTTTTCAGCGGCAGGGACTGGGAGACTAGTCAGGATCAAAGGAAAGAGGAATGGAGCAAAGTACAGAGAGATCCTTGATGAAAACCTGCCCCAGAGCGCTCAGGACCTCCGACTGGGGTGAAGGTTCACCTTCCAACAGGACAATGACCGTGAGCACACAGCCAAGACAACGCAGGAGTGGCTTCGGGACAAGTCTCTGAATGTCCTTGAGTGGCCCAGCCAGAGTCCGGACATGAACCCGATGGAACATCTCTGGAGAGACCTGAAAATAGCTGTACAGCGACGCTCCCCATCCAACCTGAGAGAACTTGAGGAGATCTGCAGAGAAGAATGGGAAAAACTCCCCAAATACAGGTGTGCCAAGCTTGTAGCGTCATACCCAATAAGACTTGAGGCTGTAAACGCTGCCAAAGGTGCTTCAACAAAGTAGTGATTAAAGGGTCTGAATACTTATGTAAATATGATATTTCAATATTTTATTCATAATACATTTGCTAAAATTTCTAAAAACCTGTTTTTGCTTCGTCATTATGGGGTATTGTGTGTAGATTGAGGGGAAAAGAAACATTTAATCCATTTTAGAATAAGGCTGTAACGTAACAAAATGTGGAAAAAGTCAAGGGGTCTGAATACTTTCTGAATGCACTGTATATACTATATATACACTACCGTTCAAAAGTTTGGGGTCACTTAGAAATGTCCTTGTTTTCGAAAGAAAAGCAATTTTTTTGTCAATTAAAATAACATCAAATTGATCAGAAATATAGTGTAGACATTGTTAATGTTGTAAATGGCTATTGTAGCTGGAAACTGCTGATTTTATTATGGAATATCTACATAGGCTTACAGAGGCCCATTATCAGGAACCATCAGTCCTGTCTTCCAATGGCACGTGGTGTTTGCTAATCCCTGTTTATCATTTTAAAAGGCTAATTGATCATTAGAAAACACTTTTGCAATTATGTTAGCACAGCTAAAAACTGTTGTGATGATTTAAAGAAGCAATAAAAGTTGCTCCCACTCCTCTTTCTATCATGGTTAGAGACAGTTCTGTGAAGGGAGTAGTACACAGCATTGTACGAGATCTTCAGTTCCTTTTATTTTTATTTTATTTTATTTATTTCACCTTTATTTATCCAGGTAAGCCAGTTGAGAACAAGTTCTCATTTACAACTGTGACCTGGCCAAGATAAAGCAAAGCAGTGCGATAAAAACAACACAGAGTTACATATGGGGTAAAAAAACATAAAGTCAAAAATACAACAGAAAATATATATACAGTGTGTGCAAATGTAGCAAGTTATGGAGGTAAGGCAATAAATAGGCTATAGTGCAAAATAATTACAATAGTATTAACACTGGAATGCTAGATGTGCAAGAGATTATGTGCAAATAGAGATACTGGGGTGCAAAAGAGCAAAATAAATAACAATATAGGGATGAGGTAGTTGGGTGGGCTAATTTCAGATGGGCTGTGTACAGGTGCAGTGATCGGTAAGGTGCTCTGACAACTGATGCTTAAAGTTAGTGAGGGAGGTAAGAGTCTCCAGCTTCAGAGATTTTTGCAATTCGTTCCAGTCATTGGCAGCAGATAACTGGAAGGAATGGCGGCCAAAGGAGGTGTTGGCTTTTGGAATGACCAGTGAGATATACCTGCTGGAGCGCAGACTACGGGTGGGTGCTGCTATGGTGACCAATGAGCTAAGATAATGCGGGGATTTGCCTAGCAGTGATTTATAGATGGCCTGGAGCCAGTGGGTTTGACGACGAACATGTAGTGAGGACCAGCCAACAAGAGCGTACAGGTCACAGTGGTGGGTAGCGTATGGGGCTTTGGAGACAAAACGGATGGCACTGTGATAGACTACATCCAATTTGCTGAGTAGAGTGTTGGAGGCTATTTTGTAAATGACATTGCCGAAGTCAAGGATCGGTAGGATAGTCAGTTTTACGAGGGCATGTTTGGCAGCATGAGTGAAGGAGGCTTTGTTGCGAAATAGGAAGCCGATTCTAGATTTAACTTTGGATTGGAGATTCTTTATGTGAGTCTGGAAGGAGAGTGTACAGTCTAACCAGACACCTAGGTATTTGTAGTTGTCCACATACTCTATGTCAGACCCGTCAAGAGTGGTGATTCTAGTCGGGTGGGCGGGTGCCAGCAGCGTTCGATTGAAAAGCATGCATTTAGTTTTACTAGTGTTTAAGAGCAGTTGGAGGCTACTGAAGGAGTGTTGTATGGCATTGAAGCTCGTTTGGAGGTTTGTTAACACAGTGTCCAATGAAGGGCCAGATGTATACAAAATGGTGTCGTCTGCGTAGAGGTGGATCTGAGAGGCACCAGCAGCAAGAGCGACATCATTGATATACACGGAGAAAAGTGTCGGCCCAAGAATTGAACCCTGTGGCACCCCCATAGAGACTGCCATAGGTCCAGACAACAGGCCCTCCGATTTGACACACTGAACTCTATCTGAGAAGTAGTTGGTGAACCAGGCGAGGCAGTCATTTGAGAAACCAAGGCTATTTAGTCTGCCAATAAGAATGCGGTGGTTGACAGAGTCGAAAGCCTTGGCCAGGTCGATGAAGACGGCTGCACAGTACTGTCTATTATCAATCGCGGTTATAATATCGTTTAGGACCTTGAGCGTGGCTGAAGTGCACCCATGACCAGCTCGAAACCGGATTGCATAGCGGAGAAGGTACGGTGGTATTCGAAATGGTCGGTGATCTGTTTGTTAACTTGGCTTTCAAATACTTTCGAAAGGCAGGGCAGGATGGATATAGGTCTGTAGCAGTTTGGATCTAGAGTGTCACCCCCTTTGAAGAGGGGGATGACCGCGGCAGCTTTCCAATCTCTGGGGGATCTCAGACGTTATGAAAGAGAGGTTGAACAGACTAGTAATAGGGGTTGCGACAATTTCGCGGCTAGTTTTAGAAAGAAAGGGTCCTGATTGTCTAGCCCAGCTGATTTGTAGGGGTCCAGATTTTGCAGCTCTTTCAAAACGTCAGCTGTCTGAATTTGTGTGAAGGAGAAGCGGGGGGGCATGGGCAAGTTTCAGCGGAGGGTGCAGAGTTGGTGGCCGGGGTAGTGGTAGCCAGATGGAAAGCATGGCCAGCTGTAGCAAAATGCTTGTTGAAATTCTCGATTATTGTATATTTATCGGTGGTGATAGTGTTTCCTAGCCTCAGTGCAGTGGGCAACTGGGAGGAAGTGCTCTTATTCTCCATGGACTTTACAGTGTCCCAAAACTTTTTGGAGTTAGTGCTACAGGATGCAAATTTCTGTTTGAAAAAGTTTGCCTTTGCTTTCCTGACTGCTTGTGTATATTGGTTCCTAACTTCCCTGAAAAGTTGCATATCGCGGGGGCTATTTGATGCTAATGCAGTACGCCACAGGATGTTTTTGTGCTGGTCAAGGGCAGTCAAGTCTGAGGAGAACCAGGGGCTATATCGGTTCTTAGTTCTGTATTTTTTGAATGGGGCATGTTTATTTAAGATTGAGAGGAAATTACTTTTAAGGAACAACCAGGCATCCTCTACTGACGGAATGAGATCTATATCCATCCAGGATACCTGGGCCAGGTCAATTAGGAAGGCCTGCTCGCTAAAGTGTTTTAGGGAGCGTTTGACAGTGATGAGATGTGGTCGTTTGACCGCGGACCCGTTCTTGGCAATTTCTCGCATGGAATAGCCTTCATTTCTCATAACAAGAATAGACTGATGAGTTTCAGAAGAAAGTTATTTGTTTCTGGACATTTTGAGCCTGTAACCGAACCCACAATTGCTGATGCTCCAGATACTCAACTACTCTCAAGAAGGGCAGTTGCATTGCTTCTTTAATCAGCACACAGTTTTCAGCTGTTCTAACATAATTGCATAAGTGTTTTCTAATGATCAATTAGCCTTTTAAAATGATAAACTTGGATTAGCAAACACAACGTGCCATTGGAACACAGGACTGATGGTTGCTGATAATGGGCCTCTGTACACCTATGTAGATATTCCATTAAAAATCAGCCGTTTCCAGCTACAATAGCCATTTACAACATAAAGAATGTCTACACTATTTCTGATCAATTTGATGTTCTTTTAATGGACAAAAAAATTGCTTTTCTTTCGAAAACAAGGACATTTCTAAGTGACCCCAAACTTTTGAACAGTAGTGTGTGTGTGTGTGTGTATACAGCGGTGGAAAAAATTAAGAGACCACTGCAAATTGTTCTTAAATCAGCATCTCTACATGTATGACAGCCATTCCATTCCAGTGTCTGTTGAATTCCAACACAGGCACACCTCATTCTACTGAATTAGGTACTGATTAGGTGATCGCCTGAACCAAATCTTATTTAAAGAGGAAAAGTATAAGAACCACTGCTGTGGTCATTCCTATCCTCTTGCAATAGGACCAGCTGGATGGCAAAAACAGTGCTAATGGAATCAAGCCATGTACAAGGTTGTCCTGAAAGAAAACTTGCTTCCTTTTGCTCTGACATTGTTCCCCAACTCTGAGGATTGGTTTTTCCAGCAGGACAATGCGCCATGCCACACAGCCATGTCAATCAAGGTGTGGATGGAGGACCACCAGATCAAAACCCTGTCATGGCTAGCCCAATCTTCAGACCTGAACCCCATTGAAAACTTCTGGAATGTGATCAAGAGGAAGACGGATGGTCACAAGCCATCAAACAAAGCCGAGCTGCTTGAATTTTTGCGCCAGGAGTGGCATAAAGTCACCCAACATCAATGTGAAAGACTGGTGGAGAGCATGCCAAGACGCATGAAAGCTGTGATTGAAAATCAGGGTTATTCCACCAAATATTGATTTCTGAACTCTTCCTAAGTTAAAACATTAGTATTTTGTTGTTTAAAAATGAACATGAACTTATTTTCTTTGCATAATTTTTTGTTATTTTGACCAGTTGTCATTTTCTGCAAATAAATGCTCTAAATGACAATATTTTTATTTGGAATCTGGGAGAAATGTTGTCAGTAGTTTATAGAATAAAACAAAAATGTTATTTTTACCCAAACACATACCTATAAATAGTAAAACCAGAGAAACTGATAATTTTGCAGTGGTCTCTTAATTTTTTCCACAGCTGTATATATGCATGTGTAGTTCCCACCGTAATTAGCCCACCCAACTACCTCATCCCTATATTGTTATTTATTTTGCTCTTTTGCACCCCAGTATCTCTATTTGCACATAATCTCTTGAACATATAGCATTCCACTGTTAATACTAATTGTAATTATTTTGCACTATAGCCTATTTATTGCCTTACCTCCATAACTTGCTACATTTGCACACACTGTATATATATTTTCTGTTGTATTTTTTGACTTTATGTTTTTTTTACCCCATATGTAACTCTGTGTTGTTGTTTTTATCGCACTGCTATGCTTTATCTTGGCCAGGTCGCAGTTGTAAATGAGAACTTGTTCTCAACTGGCTTACCTGGTTAAATAAAGGTGAAATAAATAAATAATAAATAAAAAAGTAAAGCATGGAGGAGGAGGTGTTGTGGTGTGGGGGTGCTTTGCTGGAGACACTGTCTGTGATTTATTTAGAATTCAAGGCACACTTAACCAGTATGGCTACCACAGCATTCTGCAGCGATACGCCATCTCATCTGGTTTGGGCTTAGTGGGACTATCATTTGTTTTTCAACAAGACAATGACCCAACACCTCCAGGCTGTGTAAGGGCTATTTTACCAAGAAGGAGAGTGATTGAGTGCTGCATCAGATGACTTGGCTGTCTTGCAATCATCAACAACAAACTTGACAGAGCTTGAATAATTTTAAAAAGTATAATGTGCAAATACAGTTGAAGTTGGAAGTTTACATACACTTAGGTTGGAGTCATTAAAACTCATTTTTTTAACCACTCCACACATTTATTGTTAACAAACTATAGTTTTGGCAAGTCGGTTAGGACATCTACTTTGTGCATGACACCAGTAATTCTTCCAACAATTGTTTGCAAACAGATTATTTCACTTATAATTCACTGTATCACAATTCCAGTGGGTCAGAAGTTTACATACACTAAGTTGACTGTGCCTTTAAACAGCTTGGGAAATTCCAGAAAATGATGTCATGGCTTTAGAAGCTTCTGAAAGGCTAATTGACATCATTTGAGTCAATTGGAGGTGTACCTGTGGATGTATTTCAAGGCTTACCTTAAAACTCAGTGCCTCTTTGCTTGACATCATGGGAAAATCAAAAGACATTGTGGACCTCCACAAATCTGGTTCATCTTTGGAAGCAATTTCCAAATGCCTGAAGGTACCAAGTTCATCTGTACAAACAATAGTATGCAAGTATAAACATCATGGGACCACTCAGCCGTCATACCGCTCAGGAAGGAGACGCGTTCTGCAAAGCTCTTAGGGACTTACCCAGAAAGAGTCACAGCTGTAATCGCTGCCAAAGGTGATTCTAACATGTAACTTATGTGTGAATACTTATTTGAATTAGATATTTCTGTATTTCATTTTCAATAAATTTGCTACAAAATCTAATAATATGTTTTCCCGTTGCCATTATGGGGTAATGTGAGAAGAGTTCAGGCAGTAACACAACAAAATGTGGAATAAGTCAAGGGGTATGAATACTTTCTGAAGGCACTGTATGTGAATTTGGTCGGGTCGCTCAAAGAGTAACATATTGCAACTTTAAGAGTTTACACAAATCAACTTCCCAGTCAGCCTATTGTGAGTATTGCGTTTTTGAATTGCACTGTACAGCCTAACCTATGGACTATGCACACATGAAATGGGGTATCAGCCTACTCAGTGACACCTACAGAAAACAATTCTGACATGTCATACTCTTTTTGTCCAGACACCATCAGATACATGGGCGCTGTTTCTCTCGCTTGGATGTTTTATCTGAGATTAATGCGTCTTTCTGTTGGTGTGCATCTCAGTCAAATACATTATCAATAAATATAAAATATTTTATTTGGATGGGCAAGGAGGTACGGTAGGGAGGGCCAGGCCCCCTAAGGCCCACCCATAACACCGGCCTGACTGGCATGCAGATCGGTAGAAATGGTAGGATACATTTTAATTGGCACTCCACAAGAACCAACTCAGTGGCCTTGTGGTTAGAGTATCAACCCTGAGATTGGAAGGTTGAAAGTTCGATCCCAGGCCGAGTCATATCAAAGACTATAAAAATGGGACCTGATGCGTCTATGCTTGGCACTCAGCATTAAGGACATAGATTGGGGGTAAGTCCCTGCGATAGACTAGTGTTCTGTGTACTTGTACATCAAGCTGCCTCACCCTACAGAAACAGGAGATCTGCTTCTGTGAGCTTCCTGCTGAAAAACCAGCATTTGCTGGTGACCAGCCTTCATTGTGTTTTGGACACTTTGATGCTGGTATGCTGATGACCAGCAAAGCCAGCATCAAAGTGCTTACCGTATTTTCCACACTATAAGGCGCACTTAAAAGCCTTTAATTTTCAAAAAAAATGACAGTGCGCCTTATAATCCGGAGCGCCTTATATATGGATTAATTGGTTAATTGGTTGATCCATACTGGTTGTACACAGCGCTCAAGGCGCTCTGTCAAAATGTTTCAGTATGAAAAACCAATAAAAACAATTTAATAATAATGAAATGTTTCAGTACGACTGGTAAACTACAAAGCCACACCGCTTGCAGCATTACGGCTACCGTAGTCAGTAAACACCGGTACTGTGCTTACTCACATTCCCACACCACTTGTGTGTGTATAAAGACCCCAAAATGGCACCTTTCAAGAGACACGCTTACGACGCAGAGTTCAAGCTCAAGGCTGTCGGTCACGCAGTAGAATATGGGAATAGAGCAGCAGCGAGAGAATTCAACATTAATGAATCAATGGTACGGAAGTGGAGGAAGCAAGAAGATGACCTGCGCCAAGTAAAGAAGACTAAACAGAGTTTCCGAGGGAACAAAGCGAGATGGCCACAGTTAGAGGACAAACTCGAACAGTGGGTTGTTGAACAGAGAGCAGCAAGTAGAAGTGTCTCTACAGTCACTATTCGAATGAAGGCAACAGCGCTAGCACGGGACATGATCATCGATGAATTTCGAGGCGGTCCTTCTTGGTGCTTTCGTTTTATGAAAATACGTAATCTCTCCATCCGCACACGACCTACCGTCTCGCAGCAACTGCCAAAAGATTACCAACAAAAGCTAGTCACTTTCCGCGCATACTGCAAAAAGAAGATCACTGAAAAGAAGATCCGGCCAGAGCACATCACCAACATGGACGAGGTTCCACTCACCTTTGATATTCCCGTGAACCGCACTGTGGAGAAAACGGGGACCAGTACGGTGTCTGTACGCACCACAGGGAATGAGAAGTCATCCTTTACTGTAGTTCTCGCCTGCCAGGCTAATGGCCAGAAACTTCCACCCATGGTTATTTTCAAGAGGAAGACCTTGCCAAAAGAAAACTTTCCAGCCGGCGTCGTCATCAAAGCTAGCCCGAAGGGATGGATGGATGAGGAAAAGATGAGTGAGTGGCTGAGAGAAATTTACGTCAAGAGACCGGGTGGCTTTTTCCACACAGCTCCGTCCCTATTGATCTACGACTCCATGCGCGCCCATATCACCGATGCTGTCAAAAAACAAGTGAAGCAAACTAATTCGGAGCTTGCCGTAATTCCGGATGGATTAACTAAAGAACTCCAGCCGCTAGATATTGGTGTCAACAGGGCGTTCAAAGCTAGACTGCGAGCTGCGTGGGAGCAGTGGATGACAGAAGGCGAACACACGTTCACCAAGACGGGGAGACAGCGCCGGGCGACTTACGCCACTATCTGCCAATGGATCGTGGATGCCTGGGCTGATATATCAGTCTCAACTGTGGTCCAAGCTTTCACGAAGGCAGGAATAATCTCTGAACTGCCAGGCAACAGCAGCGACACTGACTCAGATAATGATGAGAGGGAGCCGGGCAGGTTGGATGCCGTAGTCGCCCAACTGTTCAATTCGGACACTGAAGAAGAAGAATTCGAGGGATTCGTGGACGGGGAATGAACTGAAAAAGTGAGCTTTACGTGTTATACGTAACTGAACAATGTTGAGTTATGCACTAACGCTTTGATTTAGTGGTATCAGACTGTTTCTTTTACTACGTGTTTACTGAATCAGGGAAAAGTTCCCCTCCACGTTTGGGAGAAGAGTGAGCAAGGCTGGGAGATATTGTTAATATGCACATTAACGTTTGAACAACGTTACCATGGGAGTGAACGGAGTTGTCAGAACGCTTAATAAAGTTTGACTTTATCTGACTGTTTTGTTGACATTCCCTTTAGCACAGCTCCATCTAGTGGATGCATAACGCAACCCCAGTCAAACGTTTGACTGCAGTATCTTCTATTCTATGCGCCTTATAATCCGGTGCGCCCTATATATGAAAACAGTTCTAAAATAGGCCATTCATTGAAGGTGCGCCTTATAATCCGGTGCGCCTTATAGTGCGGAAAATACGGTAATTTAAAACAATGACCCACATGGTCCTGCTTTAAATTACGTTTAGCTTATAAAAGCTTCATAAAGCCTTCATAATGCCTTCGTAAGCACTACATACATGTATTATAAAGCATCTATAACCGTATGTCATGCTTTATAAAGGGTTCATAAATGTGGCATAACTGTGTGACATAATCACCAATGTCAAATGTGACATAACCCACTATGTCGAATATGATATAAACATGCACTTTATAAAGGGTGACATGTTGTGCTGAAGAATGGCATACGCTCTAAAGTGAGTCACATTATAACTAATCTCGTTCCCAGACACTTCCGCCCAAATGCACGGAAGGTCTGGGGGACCAATGCATCAAACTTGGCCTTCATTAGTTAGGGTTAAGTTTCAAATCAAATTTTAAGAAGATAAATACTTATTGTAACAGGTTGTAATCAAGCCCTGGTTTCCAGCATGGGAACAGAAGAGGTATACCTGGTGCGGTAGTCTCAGGTTGGACTACTCCAAATCATCTTGGTTCTGACACACACACGCAAGCTTTGCAGGTCCATCAATCCATTTAAATACCTCTCAGACCCTACAGTAGCCTGTGGATCATGAGAGAACCTTCATCAATCAGCAGAATGTTAATAGCCTATATATTGACACTTTATGTAGTGTCCTGTATTACTTAGTGAAGTGAGACACCTTTGATTATTCATAACATTTTCATAAAGACTATATCGCAAGACGCTGTGCTTAATTTAAAGTCAGACCCCTTTGGTAATTTATAGCACATACATAAATGCCTTGTATCATATGACACTGTACTTACTATAAAGTCAGACACCTTTGGTCATTCATAACACAAACATAGAGGCAATAAAATACAATACACAAATGTATTAACACTTAGGGAATTATCACAGCTAAAACAAATAACCATTAGTGGTATGTTTAAAACATACATTTCCTTTATAAGCGCTTATAAATGCCCCCAATGCGAATCACTGTATATGGAATACATATTGGCTTAAAGCAATAACTATTCTGGTTGCCGCAGTAAAAGCACTGTAGGGAATACTCAGTAGGTTTTAAGTTTTAATTTTCACAAAGTCTGCTGCCTCAGTTTTGATGATGGCAATTTGCATATACTCCAGAATGTCATGAAGCGTGATCAGATGAATTGCAATTAATTGCAAAGTCCCTCTTTGCCATGAAAATGAACTTAATCCCCCAAAAAACATTTCCACTGTATTTCAGCCCTGCCACAAAAGGACCAGCTGACATCATGTCAGTGATTCTCTCGTTAACACAGGTGAGAGTGTTGACGAGGACAAGGCTGGAGATCACTCTGTCAAGCTGATTGAGTAAGAATAACAGACTGGAAGCTTTAAAAGGAGGGTGGTGCTTGAAATCATTGTTCTTCCTCTGTTAACCATGGTTACCTGCAAGGAAACACGTGCCGTCATCATTGCTTTGCACAAAAAGGGCTTCACAGGCAAGGATATTGCTGCTAGTAAGATTGCACCTAAATCAACCATTTATCAGATCATCAAGAACTTCAAGGAGAGAGGTTCAATTGTTGTGAAGAAGGCTTCAGGGCGCCCAAGAATGTCCAGCAAGCGCCAGGACCGTCTCCTAAAGTAGATTCAGCTGCGGGATCGGGGCACCACCAGTGCAGAGCTTGCTCAGGAATGGCAGCAGGCAGGTGTGAGTGCATCTGCACGCACAGTGAGGCGAAGACTTTTGGAGGATGGCCTGGTGTCAAGAAGGGCAGCAAAGAAGCCACATCAGGGACAGACTGATATTCTGCAAAAGGTACAGGGATTGGACTGCTGAGGACTGGGGTAAAGTCATTTTCTCTGATGAATCCCCTTTCCGATTGTTTGGGGCATCCGGAAAACACCTTGTCCGGAGAAGACAAGGTGAGCGCTACCATCAGTCCTGTGTCATGCCAGCAGTAAAGCATACTGAGACCATTCATGTGTGGGGTTGCTTCTCAGCCAAGGGAGTGGGCTCACTCACAATTTTGCCTAAGAACACAGCCATGAATAAAGAATGGTACCAACACATCCTCCGAGAGCAACTTCTCCCAACCATCCAAGAACAGTATGGGAACGACCAATGCCTTTTCCAGCATGATGGAGCACCTTGCCATAAGGCAAAAGTGATAAAGTGGCTCGGGGAACAAAACATCAAAACTTTGGGTCCATGGCCAGGATACTCCCCAGACCTTAATCCCATTGAGAACTTGTGTTTGATCCTCAAGAGGCGGGTGGATAAACAAAACCCCACAAATTCTGACAAACTCCAAGCATTGATTATGCAAGAATGGGCTGCCATCAGTCAGGATGTGGCGCAGAAGTTAATTGACAGCATGCCAGGGCGGATTGCAGAGGTCTTGAAAAAGAAGGGTCAACACTGCAAATATTGACTCTTTGCATTAATGTAATTGTCAATAAAAGCCTTTGACACTTATGGAATGCTTGTAATTATACTTCAGTATATCATAGTAACATCTGACAAAAATATCTCATAACACTGAAGCAGCGAACTTTGTTAAGACCAATGCTGGTGTCATTCTCAAAACTTTTGACCACGACTGTACAGTATATATGGTGTCATTTCATGGGGCTCTGAATAATACGCAGTGTTGGTGGCCTTTTACTCCACCCATTCCATTGGTGGCCAAATCACATCACATGTGCGCTTACTGCACTACAGAAAACACGCTAACCAAACAACAGTGCAGGGCATGCTCACTGAATTAAAGGGCAACTACACAAAAAAAAGTTTCTTAGATTTTTCTCAGACCTCAAAAGTCATCCCCTGAGGTGGTTTAAGCATTGTTGTGAACACAGAAAATCAAATTTTGTGTGGAAACTTTGATAAACCAGAAAAAACATGGGGGGAAAAAATCTGAAACCTGGAAAAACAAAACCAAGAATTTTGGAGAAAAAAACTGAAGTATTAGGCAAAAAATTTCAACATATTTTAAATTGCCCTACCAATGTTTTTTGCTGTGCATGACAGCACTTAAGAGTGTGTGTCATCCTGCAGCACAGCATATTGAGGGAAGTTGAGGTCAGGTCCAATAAACAAATTGTCACTGAATCAAAAAAATAAATAATGTTTTATTATTTGGTCCAAAAACAAAGTAATACAAAACAGATTATATAGGCATCTATATTGATAATATACGTACCTGATGATCATGCCTGTACAACCCGCTTTCTTGATGTTCTGATTGATGATGAATTGTCATGGAAACCACACAAAAGACAATAACCTCGAAGATTGCCAAACATACGGTGATACTTGGCAAAATTAGATATCTCCTAAACAGCAGCACTGCTCTCAGTCTCTATTACACAATGATCTTCCCATTCATCAGTTACTGTAACATTATATGGGCCAGCACACACCATACCAAACTACTATCAATCTATCGCCTGCAGAAACGCTCTGTAAGAATAATATAATTTGCCGGTTTTAGAGACCATTCTGCACCACTGTAAAAAAGAAAATTGGACTCCTGAATATTTTTCAAATTAATTATTTTTAAAGTAGCTCAATTTTTATGTCACTTTAAATCACTTACAGTGAGGGAAAAAAGTATTTGATCCCCTGCTGATTTTGTTCGTTTGACCACTGACAAAGAAATGATCAGTCTATAATTTTAATGGTAGGGTTATTTGAACAGTGAGAGACAGAATAACAACAAAAAAATCCAGAAAAACGCATTTCAAAAATGTTATAAATTGATTTTCATTTTAATGAGGGAAATAAGTATTTGACCCCCTCTCTATCAGAAAGATTTCTGGCTCCCAGGTGTCTTTTATACAGGTAACGAGCTGAGATTAGGAGCACACTCTTAAAGGGAGTGCTCCTAATCTCAGTTTGTTACCTGTATAAAAGACACCTGTCCACAGAAGCAAGCAATCAATCAGATTCCAAACTCTCCACCATGGCCAAGACCAAAGAGCTCTCCAAGGATGTCAGGGACAAGTTTGTAGACCTACACAAGGCTGGAATGGGCTACAAGACCATCGCCAAGCAGCTTGGTGAGAAGGTGACAACAGTTGGTGCAATTATTCGCAAATGGAAGAAACACAAAATAACTGTCAATCTCCCTCGGCCTGGGGCTCCATGCAGGATCTCACCTCGTGGAGTTGCAATGATCATGAGAACAGTGAGGAATCAGCCCAGAACTACACGGGAGGATCTTGTCAATGATCTCAAGGCAGCTGGGACCATAGTCACCAAGAAAACAATTGGCAACACACTACGCCGTGAAGGACTGAAATCCTGCAGCGCCCGCAAGGTCCCCCTGCTCAAGAAAGCACATATACAGGGCCGTCTGAAGTTTGCCAATGAACATCTGACTGATTCAGAGGAGAACTGGGTGAAAGTCTTGTGGTCAGAAGAGACCAAAATGGAGCTCTTTGGCATCAACTCAACTCGCCGTGTTTGGAGGAGGAGGAATGCTGCCTATGACCCCAAGAACACCATCCCCACCGTCAAACATGGAGGTGGAAACATTATGCTTTGGGGTTTTTTTTTCCTGCTAAGGGGACAGGACAACTTCACCGCATCAAAGGGATGATGGACGGGGCCATGTACCGTTAAATCTTGGGTGAAAAGCTCCTTCCCTCAGCCAGGGCATTAAAAATGGGTTGTGGATGGGTATTCCAGCATGACAATGACCCAAAACACACGGCCAAGGCAACAAAGGAGTGGCTCAAGAAGAAGCACATTAAGGTCCTGGAGTGGCCTAGTCAGTCTCCAGACCTTAATCCCATAGAAAATCTGTGGAGGGAGCTGAAGGTTCGAGTTGCCAAACATCAGCCTCGAAACCTTAATGATTTGGAAAAGATCTGCAAAGAGTGGAACAAAATCCCTCCTGAGATGTGTGCAAACCTGGTGGCCAACTACAAGAAACGTCTGACCTCTGTGATTGCCAACAAGGGTTTTTCCACCAAGTACTAAGTCATGTTTTGCAGAGGGGTCAAATACTTATTTCCCTCATTAAAATGCTAATCAATTTATAACATTTTTGACATGCGTTTTTCTGGATTTTTGTTGTTGTTATTCTGTCACTCACTGTTCAAATAAACCTACCATTAAAATTATAGACTGATCATGTCTTTGTCAGTGGGCAAACGTTCAAAATCAGCAGGGGATCAAATACTTTTTTCCCCTCACTGTATTACCCTATTTCTTCAAAAAGCTATTTTACAGCCACATACAGTATGAATTCCATAATTATTCAACAAGAAACAGCTACGTCAACCATATTCAAGAACAACCAATTTTCAATTTTCAATTACCTATAGAGGCCCTATGATCCCACCTGATTTTGCCAAGCTATCCCTGTCGTTGTTTGATTTTTTTTTAAAGAGGCACCTACTGTCCATCACAGTTCTACAACCACAGTAGCTTGACTTTCTGTTTAGATTTTCTATTCCTTTTCTATTTCTCTATTTTGCATCTGGTTTTTATTTAATAGTTTGTTTGTTTGTCCACAATGGTGAATCTGTGTGATTTATGACCATGAAGGGGGGGTTACTTGACAAGCCCTTTTGGCCTTTTTTCCCCTCCTGCACATGCTGTTTTTCTATTTGTACAAATAAACTAAACTAAATTAATCATTCAATGTACATGTAAAAACACTGATATTGAAACAAACTACTCTAAAAATCATACTGCAATAGAGCATGCTGGGAAATATGATAATGATGGGCGTGGTTTTTACAGTTACACCATGCTGGTCAGACCAGCTTGACCAGCTAGACCATGCTGAACCAGCATAGACCAGCATGTACCAGCTTGGTCACCAGCATACCAGCTTCACCAGCAAACCAGCATGAGCTGGTCACCAGCATACCAGTTTCACCAGCAAACCAGCATGAGCTGGTCACCAGCATCACCAGCTTGACCAGGAAGTCAGACAGCCTAACCAGCTAGACTGTGCTGGTCAACACACTCAACAACTACAGACCAGTATCCCTTCTTTCTTTTCTCTCCAAAACTCTTGAGCGTGCCGTCTTTAGCCAACTCTCTTGCTATCTCTCTCAGAATGACCTTCTTGATCCAAACCAGTCAGGTTTCAAGACTGGTCATTCAACTGAGACTGCTCTTCTCTGTGTCACGGAGGCTCTCCGCACTGCTAAAGCTAACTCTCTCTCCTCTGCTCTTGTCCTTCTAGACCTGTCTGCTGCCTTTGATACTGTGAACCATCAGATCCTCCTCTCCACCCTCTACGAGCTGGGCATCTCCGGCGCGGCTCACTCTTGGATTGCGTCCTACCTGACCGGTCGCTCCTACCAAGTGGCGTGGCGAGAATCTGTCTCTGCACCACGTGCTCTCACCACTGGTGTCCCCCAGGGCTCAGTTCTAGGCCCTCAACCTATTCTCTCTATACACAAAGTCACTTGGCTCTGTCATATCCTCACATGGCCTCTCCTATCATTGCTACGCAGACGACACACAATTCATCTTCTCCTTTCCCCCTTCTGATAACCAGGTGGCGAATCGCAGCTCTGCATGTCTGGCAGACATATCAGTGTGGATGACGGATCACCACCTCAAGCTGAACCTCTCGGGGAAGGACTGCCCGCTCCATGATCTCGCCATCACGGTTGACAACTCCGTTGTGTCCTCCTCCCAGAGTGCAAAGAACCTTGGCGTGACCCTGGACAACACCCTGTCGTTTTCCGGCTAACATCAAAGCGGTGACCTGATCCTGTAGGTTCATGCTCTACAACATTCGCAGAGTATGACCCTACCTTACACAGGAAGCGGCACAGGTCCTAATCCAGGCACTTGTCATCTCCCATCTGGATTACTGCAACTTGCTGTTGGCTGGGCTCCCTGCCTGTGCCATTAAACCCCTACAACTGATCCAGAATGCTGCAGCCCGTCTGGTGTTCAACCTTCCCAAGTTCTCTCACATCACCCCGCTCCTCCGCACACTCCACTGGCTTCCAGTTGAAGCCCGCATCTGCTACAAGACCATGGTGCTTGCCAACGGAGCTGTGAGGGGAACGGCACCTCCATACCTTCAGGCTCTGATCAGTCCCTACACCCAAACGAGGGCATTGCGTTCATCCACCTCTGGCCTGCTGGCCCCCCTACCTCTACAGAAGCACAGTTCCCGCTCAGCCCAGTCAAAACTGTTCGCTGCTCTGGCACCCCAATGGTGGAACAAGCTCCCTCACGACGCCAGGACAGCGGAGTCACTGACCACCTTCCGGAGACACTTGAAACCCCACCTCTTTAAGGAATACCTGGGATAGGATAAAAGTAATCCTTCTACCCTCCCCCCCCCCCCCCCCCAAAAAAAAATAAATATAACATGTTTTGTATATATATATTGTAAAGTGGTTGTCCCACTGGCTATCATAAGGTGAATGCACCAATTTGTAAGTCGCTAAATGACGAAAATGTAAATGTAAATGTATGCAGTCTTTTTCAGCATGCAAGGCTCGTGCAAGGCTACTTACTTACTCCACATGAAAAAGGTTGCCGACTCCTGGTCTAGTAGAATCACTTACAGGAATGTAGGCCAACAGAGCGGCTTTCCCACCGGCTCATGCATGTTTGTCTACGTGACCCACCAGCAACTACTCTAATATTGGCACCATTATCACTCACGTAGGTTTTAACGACCTTTGCTTTAGGCAATCTGAGGAACTGAGGGAGGAATACAAAATTATTTTAAACACTCTCGTTAACACAGGGAAGAAAATAATTATCTCTGGCCCCCTCCCATGCTATCGAAGGGGTTCGAATGTTTCAGCCGCCTCATTGCCCTAAACAGGTACCTAAAGGAACTTTGAAGCAACAAGAAGGTCTCCTTTTGCGACAATTTTGACTTGCTGCTGGGAGCAACCAGCAATCTTTAAAAGAGATGGGATTCACCCTATTTTCAGCAACTGTGAACTGTTTTAGACACTGACGGTCTTGGTCTGGTAGTGATCGAGACCTCCCTGTCATAATTAGCAACAGAGGACATGGAAAGCATATTATGTCCCGTAGTGCGGTTAATGTAATTAACCTAATTTATATTCCTCTAACTCCCCTGAATACCATGTCAAGATCGGTTTCTTAAACGTAAGATCTCTAAATTATAAGTTGTTCATATGCAATGATTCTATTACATTAATATTTTCATTCTAACTGAAACCTAAGAAATGTGGAGTAGGTTATGTACATCGGTAGGAAAAAATCCAAAGTAATCAATTTTTAGATTCCATTTTAAGGCAACAAAATGTGAAAACTGTCTCTTGGCACCCTCCTCTTCATTGACATTCAAGGCACTAGAAGCTCATTGGTTTAAGTCTTAATAATGCTAAATATATGCTAATTTATGCATAGTCAATTATTGATATAAAAAATTTAATTATCGATTTCAAAAATGTGTTTCTCTATTGAATCTTATGGGGAATAATTGATATAAAAAGTTATAACTATTGATCATTAACATTTTATATCAACATTTTGAATTTTTTATATCAGTATTTGCTATAAAAATGTGGATTACTGATATTGAAAATTGCATTATTGATAGGAAACTTTTTTTTAAATGATATAAACAATTCAATTAATGTACCTGTATGTTAAAACGGTTTTCCATACTCTACTAGACTACTAAAAGAGGTTATGTCTACTGTTGGCCCCAACATACTGTCTATTGTAAATAGCTGATTGACCTCTGGCTCCTTTCCAGCCTATTTTAAAACTGCTCTGGTCCAACCTCTTCTTAAAATGCACAATCTTGACCCCTCTTCAGTGAGCAATTATAGACCTCTCTCTAAACTTCCTTTTTTTATCCAAGATTTTAGAAACAGTTGTTTTCAAACAATTGGTGGCTTATTTGAGTATGAACAACTTATTTGAAAAATTCCAATCAGGCTTCCGCTCACTTCACACAACGGAAACTGCTTTATTGAAAGTCAGTAATGATCTTGTGGTTGCTGAGGATGCCGGTGAATGCTCTATTCTAGTTGTGGTCCTTTGTAGCTCAGCGGCGCTTGTAACGCCAAGGTAGTGGGTTCGATCCCCGGGACCACCCATACACAAAAAATGTATGCACGCATGACTGTAAGTCGCTTTGGATAAAAGCGTCTGCTAAATGGCATATTATATATATTATTATAGTTATTTTGGATCTCAGTGCCGCTTTTGATACTATTGATCATAATATCTTTGTTGACCGGCTGGAGAGGGGGGTGGGAATCTCAGGAGTTGCCCTCGACTGGTTCAGATCATATCTATGTGGCAGATTTTCTCATTGAGCATGGGTGGTTCAGTATCGTCCCCAGCACCTATTCACTATCCCTTTTGTCATCTAAGAAATAGAGTCAAATATTTTATTTCAGTCACTGATCTGGAAAAAGGTATACATGCTTTTATTTCCTCATGCCTAGATTGCTGTAACTCTTTGTATTCATGTCTCAGTCAGAAATCCCTCCATCATCTACAGTTAATTCCAAATGCTGCAGCTTGGCTTTTTTAGCTTCTTTACACTGGCTACCAGTCACTTTTAGAATAGATTTTAAAAAATGATTAATCACGTTTAAGACTAGGCTTGGTTTAGCCCCATCCTATATCTCTGATATTTTATCTCCCTACAAGCCAAGAAGCAGCCTGAGATCCTCTGGCATGGCACTGTTGACCATTCCAAAGTCTAGGTTGAAAATGAAAGGAGACAGGTCATTTGCCATTAGGGCCCCTAGACTTTGGAATGGTCTGCCAGAGGAGATCAGGCTTGCAGATTCAGTGGCTCTTTTTAAATCTTTGCTGAAGACACACTTTTATAAAGATACTTTTAATGTATGATTTCAATGTATGATTTCAATTAGCTATCTTTTTTCATTATTCTTCTGCATCATGAACTTTACCCAGTACCAGGATATTTTAGCCAAAAACCTGTTTTTCTATGCCAGTAGGCTGAAACTTGGCCGCTGGTGGATTTTCCAGCAAGACAATAACCCCAAGCACACATCAAAATCCACAAAGACATTGTTAATTGAACACAAAATCAACATTTTGCAATGGCCATATCAGTCTCCGGATTTAAAACCCATTGAAAACCTTTGGTTTGAATTGAAGAGGGCAGTCCATAAGCGCAGACGAAGGATATCACGGATCTGGAAGGATTATGTATAGAGGAATGGTCTAAGATCCCTCCCAATGTGATCTCCAACTCATTCAAGATTTTAGAAAAAGGCTCAGTGCCGTTATTGTCACAACTTCCGCCGAGGCTGCCTCCCCTCCTTGTTCGGGCAGGCTTCGGCGTTCGTCGTCACCGGCTTACTAGCCACTGCCACTCCATATATGATCATTCCATTTGTCTTGTCTTGTCAATTACACACACCTGGTTCTTATCCCCTCATTAGTCTGTGTATAAGTGTTCCCTCTGCCCCCCTTGTCCTTGTGGGTGATTGTTATTTGTGAGAGTAGTGTAGCTCGGGGGAGCTACTCTCCCTTTGTGTTGCCGGGGTAGATATTTCCCCTGTGCCTGTATATTGTTGGAGATTCCCGTACCGTGTATTGCCAGGGTAGATAGTTTCCCATGTGCCTGTTTTCGTGTGTCGCTATCCAGCGCATTTGTGTACGACGGAATAAACTCTGTATTCTGTGATTTACCCTCCTGTGCCTGACTCCTTCTATCACACTCAACACAGTTATCCTCGCAAAATGAGGTATTGAAAGGTATTGAAAACAGGGGTGTCAATAATTTTGACCCCTACCTTTTTGTTTCAGTATAAAAAATATAATTGCCAATTTTTTGGAGCATACAATATAGCTCAGTATTTGAAGTAATTTTTCCTCATGTTTATCAAGGGTGTCAATAATTCCGGACCACACTGTACATCTCCACACTTTTTAGATGTGTTCCTCCTTGCAGAGAAACCTCCCATGTGCTGTAGTTCAATCATGCTCTTTGATATTTCACCAGACATCCCTGGTCTTTAACCCTAGTGCTCCCAGGATATTAGGATTTAGTTTAATTACTTATATCTCATCTCCACAGCCACAGGTTGAACTGACATTCATTAGCACAAATAACACTTGTGAGTGATGTATGTTGAAGTGGAATAATGAGTGAATCATCAGCCTGATGAGGAGTGAAGAGAGACTGGTGATTACATAGCTAATGCTGTGGAAAGGAACAGGGGAAGGGGAACCGAGCACCACTCCCATGTGGCAAGTGTGTGTGTGTGTGTGTGTGTGTGTGTGTGTGTGTGTGTGTGTGTGTGTGTGTAGTCAGTCAGGGAGAAGTGAAAGTCATTATGAAACAGATGTCTCCATAGGCTCCCAGTAAGCTCTGCTTAATAAGGCATGGAGGAACTCTTCATCACCAAGCCACCAACCTCCTACACACAAAGCCCCAATGGAAGTTTGAGATCGGATCAGCGGTAGTCAGATACACTATGCTTCCATACAGCATCTCTCAAGTATTCCCTAACTCCAAGTTTTTTTTTTTTTTTTTCACCTTTATTTAACCAGGTAAACCAGTTGAGAACAAGTTCTCATTTACAACTGCGACCTGGCCAAGATAAAGCAAAGCAGTGCGATAAAAACAACAACACAGAGTTACATATGGGGTAAAACAAAACAAAGTCAAAAATACAACAGAAATACATATATATACAGTGTGTGCAAATGTAGCAAGTTATGGAGGTAAGGCAATAAATAGGCTATAGTGCAAAATAATTACAATTAGTATTAACACTGGAATGATAGATGTGCAAGAGATGATGTGCAAATAGAGATACTG